>NC_061140.1:3675881-4959393 GCF_905220365.1 Vanessa cardui | reverse complement strand
TAATATATGTAGAAGTAGATATATAAATACTAAATACATATTGTTAGTGATTTAAAATTTTCTAAATCAATCATCCTATAAATACTCACAATTAATAAGCAGTAAAACTACATAAATAAGTATAAAATTTACTTTATTTTATATGTTATTACTTTTATGTTTATTAATTAATATGTACTATTTATTAGCCTAAAGGTTGACTGGCAGACAATGCCTTCAGGCATTAAGTCCACCTTTTGTCCCATATATATAT
This sequence comes from Vanessa cardui, assembly GCF_905220365.1. Taxonomy (NCBI): domain Eukaryota; kingdom Metazoa; phylum Arthropoda; class Insecta; order Lepidoptera; family Nymphalidae; genus Vanessa; species Vanessa cardui. Next base: position 4,959,140 of record NC_061140.1, on the reverse strand, counting down.
TTTTATATACATGGTGTTCAATAAAGCATTTAAATTAATAAATAAGTATTTAAATATACTTATGTTTATTTGACAAATCAACTAATCATACAAGTAAGTCAAATATTAATTATTTAACAAAAACGTAAGTAATGCCTTACTTGTACACTGTTTCTTCTGTAAGGTCCCAGTCTTGGAGCTGGCCGAAGCTTGGGCCGGACTTTGCTTGGAGAAGGCAATGGTACGATTGGGTCAAACAATACTTCCGCATTTTCTGATATTATTTCATTTTTCAACAAGTCAATAGGTTTATGTATAGTATTGGCTGGTTGCAATGGAACTATACCATCCATTGCCTCTTCATTCAAATTTTCTTCAATGCTAGGTGAATTATCTAATAAAAAAAAAGAATGGTTAATTATCGAAAGAGTTGTTCATTACTGTTAAGAAATGTTTTCTACTTATTCTACCTTAATGCTGTCTTAAATTTTCGCGATTATTACACATTGAAATAAAACTAGTTATAACGGAATATACGCAATTCAAATCCGTTACTAGTTTTATTCTACCTTACTGTAATTCAGGTTAGATAAACATGTGGTAGGTAATTCATTTGAACAAATATTTATCAGAATATCTTGCACTCCTTACCGTTGAGCATAAGATTTATTAAATAATCTTTGGAGAGACTTATGTAATACAGAGATGGGGTATAAGTGCTATGAAAAATATTTTTGCTTAATGAAGATACTTTGTTTTCCATAGCCATCTGGAAAAATAGTCAAGCATGTTTTTTGACTACAGAATGTAGTAAAATGGCATAACACATTTTTTATTTTACAAATATTATACCATAAAAAATAACTTTCTATATATAAAAGAAATCCTATAATTGTATAGTAATTGTAGTGACTTACCTTGACCTCCATGTTTTTTCTTAGATCTATTATGATTGATATTACTGACAACACTATCAGCTATTTGTAGCTCATTATTTTCTGTAATTTTTTGAGCTACAGGAGTCGGTATATTTTTCTGCGGTGTTGTTGTCTTTGAGAGATCAACACTCTTATTAATTTTTGGTGATGGTACTATAGGTGATGCAAATGTTCGTTTGGGACTGTCTCTTCGTAATGGTGAAGCAAAAACATTGTCTAAATTTGATTTAACATGTAAGTTTGCATTTGGAAGTGATTTATCTGTTGGTAATGTGGAAGAGGATTCTTTACGTGGACTTTCATTTGTATCCGTCAGGAGAGGTGTTCTTTCTCGTGCTCTTGGGGTTTTTACGACTTTTATGGGGGTTGTTTTACCACTTATAATTTGAGAATCAGAGGTACTTTTTACATATGGTGTTACATTTTGTTCTTGATTTAATGTGGTATTTACTTTGGGAGTCCGAGGACTCCTAGCAACTTTTTCGGTTATTTCCTTGGTTGGAGGCGGTTTATTTTTGCTGTCGGCTGTTTCATTATTTTTTCTCCTTGGTGGCAACGACGTTACAGCTTTTATTCTCGCTCTTCTAGTAGACATGATAAATCTAAATATTACCGTGTGGTAAATATTAAGTAAAGTTACGTTAGCTAGAACATAATTTTGTTACAGTTTTGCAATGACTATATTACGATATTCAGTAAAAATCATAAATATTGCAAAGTATTTAAGTTGAACACACAGGCACAAATGAACTTCAAATGCATGTTTATGCGAATTGACATTTGACAAATCGAAGGATTCTATGACATTAGCGAGTGGATAGCAAGCAAACGAAGTTATTGGATCGTGGATAACAGTGTTGCCAACTTTTAAAATATTTCATTGTGGCAGTAGTTGGAGCAAAAACCAGATAATAAATTCAATTGGAATTAAAGAGTCATAAGGCAATTAAATCTGTCACCATCAAGATCTTATTATCCTGATTAGTACTTTTCAAGTGACGAGTAATAATCAGAAGAGTCGTAGGAAAAATAATTGATTAGGTAGTTCTACTTGGCCGATTCTGTTGTAGTTATATCAGGAGTAATTTAATTGATCTTATTTATTGTGATAATTACAGTCGTAGAAGTCTTCGTAAAAGTGGATTCATTCAGAAATGGCTGATTGCGATATTAATCATTGATTAAATAAAAAATGCGATATTGCTTAAAGTAGCATTTATGTTGAATAATAATTATTTTTTGTCAATATTTGTTTCATTAAGATTTTCTCGATAGGAAAAGAAAATTGTTTTATTTCATTTTATCACTTCTACTTCTCTATTAAAATAAGGTTGTGGTTACTTAATTTTATTGCTATTTACAAATAAAGTTCCATGTATAGATATTAATAAATGACATTATTTTTATTTAGGACATTATAAATTACAATTTTTAGTCTTTTTTTATGTTTGTTCTACCACTTATGTAGAAATGTGTGTATTATTTAATAAGCATGTTTATAACGATTGGGAGAAATAAAAGCTATTGGATTTTTTGTGACTTTTCATAGGCTTTCAATTGTCTTAGGTAAGTTCTTTACACAAACTTAAATACTACGAGATCAAGAACCATTAATTCATTTAATAAGAAAATTTGATATTATATGTATGTACGTGGGAGGCTATTCAGAAGCCAAAAAGGCTTAAAAATTCATACAACCCGCTGTCATAGCCTTCCATTAGAAAAATCAAATGATACTTTTTCTATTTTACCTACTAATTCGAACAGTGATACAGATTCAATTAATTTTGAAAATCTATTAACAAAATGTCACAAAAATATACCTTTAGTAAAAAGAATCCCTAGGGGAGCGAGAATATCTCTAGCTAGATCTTTATCCATTGTACTTCAAAATTGTCTTTCTAATAGTAATTCGGCATGGCAAAATCTTTTTACGTTTTCTTTTAAGTTTTTTCATGTCGATAAAACCAAAAATGGTACCTTATCGACCAAATTAAAACAAAATAGTTTATTAGATAAACAAATTTCAATTCCAAAATACTCATCACGACCTCAAAAATTTGATTTAAAGAAAAATGTTGAGAATAAAGCAATGGATGGAGATTTTAAGAATGCAGCTCGCATTCTTTTTTCTAGCGATACCATCGCACCTTTTAATGATATAACGTTAGAATCCTTGCAAGAAAAGCATCCTTTGCCATACCCAACAACTGTGCTTCCGCCCCCGCCTACACAGAACAATTTTTTACAGGTTAAGGATGAAGATACCTATGCCGCCATTATGTCATTTTCTAGCGGGTCTGCTAGTGACATTGATGGTATCACTCCACAACATCTTAAAGATCTTGTGAGTGCCTCGGCCGGTGACGCTGGCAGGGCCCTATTAAGTGACATAACTAATCTTTGCAATTTTATGCTATCTGGTAAGGTGATTTCATCCTTTTTACCACATCTTTATGGTGCAAGACTTTGTGCCTTTAATAAAAAAGACGGAAGTATCCGTCCAATAGCAATCGGGACCACTTTTCGCCGTTTGGCATCTAAATTAGCATGTAGGCACATAGTCTCCACCCTAAAAACCAAATTTCAACCAATTCAACTCGGTTTTGGAAGCAGAGGTGGTTGTGAAGCAGCAGTACACTCTACTCGTACCTTTCTAAAAGGAAACGAGGCCGAGGTACTTCTGAAAGTTGATGTAAAGAATGCTTTTAACTCCTTAGATAGAGGAACCTTGCTTAACGAAGTCTTCTCTAATCTGCCTGAAATTTACCCATACGTTTGGCAATGTTATAGTTCACCTTCCAAATTATTTTTTGGTGAAGATACAATTCATTCTAATGTAGGCGTTCAGCAAGGAGATCCATTGGGTCCTGCTCTTTTTAGCTTAGGTATTCATAGCTGCATTTCGAATTTAAAATCTAAATTAAACGTTTGGTACCTAGATGATGGAACTATAGGAGGTAAAGTAGATGACGTTATTGAAGATTTAATTAAAATTAAAGAACAATTTGATAAAATTGGTCTTAAATTGAATTTTTCAAAATGTGAAATTTTTTTTACGGACAATTTAACTCACAAAAATATTAGTTTGGCAATAGATAAATTTAATAAAATTGCACCTAACATAAAAATTCTTCATAAAGATACACTTTGCCTCCTTGGTGCACCACTATTTGATGAGGGCATAGAGCCTTCTCTTAAAGAAAAAATTAAAATATTTTCGGACAATTTTGACAGACTGGGCATTTTAAATTCTCATATAGCTTATACAATCTTAAAACATTGCCTTTTCGTTCCAAAATTAATGTACATTCTACGTGCGAGCCCAATCTGGAAATATCCTAGTCTTACCAATCAAATCGATGCCACCCTTAAAAAAGCTTTAGAAAAAATTCTAAATTTATCTCTTGATGAATATTCTTGGACTCAAGCTACACTTCCCATTCCTTTTGGTGGCATCGGCGTGAGAAAAATATCAAGTGTTGCCCTCCCGGCCTTTCTCTCTTCTGTACAAGACCTTTGTTCAGAAATTTTAAAATCAAAATCTGTAAAAATCATGAATGTTACTGAGGCGATAGAGACCTGGAAGGTAAAGTGCCCTAATGATGATATCCCTAAGGAAGTTACAAAACAAAAACTTTGGGATTCTTCATTGGTTCACGCTACACTACACAGTTTGACACAAAATTTAACAAGTGCTCAAGACCGTGCCAGGCTTCTAGCGTTATCATCAAAAGAGTCTAGTCACTGGTTGAATTCATTACCCTCTAAAAATCTTGGGACACTTTTAGATAATGAATGTTTTCGCATATCGATTGGTCTCCGACTGGGAACACCTCTGTGTTCTGAACACAGATGCCCGTGTGGAAAGGAGGTAGACTCTTTCGGTTTACATGGTCTCTCTTGCCCAAGGAGCTCAGGTAGGCTTTTCCGCCACGGTTCTCTTAATGACATAATAAAAAGGGCTCTTGCCACCATCGACGTTCCTGCTCTTACTGAGCCTCGTGGAATTAGTCGTGATGATGGTAAGAGACCTGATGGATTAACATTGGTTTCCTGGGAACGAGGTCGGGCCCTTGTGTGGGACGCTACATGTGTTGACACGTTGGCCCCATCTCATATCCGAGAAACAATGTTAAGAGCCGGTGCCGCTGCGGAAAAAGCTGAAGCCAAAAAGATAACTAAATATTCGTGTATTATGTCTAATTACTTTTTTGTTCCATTTGCTGTCGAAACGCTTGGCCCTTGGAGTAGTGGTGCAAAAAGCTTCATCAAAAGTATAACACCTCGCCTCATTGCCTCCACTGGTGACAGGAGGGCTGGTTCGTTTTTTGCCCAGAGGATCGGAATTGCGATTCAACGGGGAAATGCTGCTAGCATTCTTGCCACCATTCCACGCGGTCAAGATTTATACAGTAACTAGTTTTAGTTCATATTTGTATATATATATTTAAGCATTTAATGTTGTTAATTCTTATGTCTCTGAATAAAAATAAAGTACTTTAAAAAAAATTATGTACGTATATATATATATATATGTTGCGACTATTTATGTATGACACATATCTTATTTAACCAAATTAAATGATTAAAAGAACTATGACGTTGAAACCAGTGGGAGCATTGCAGTTCGTAGATCCAGTCGCTGATGTCATCTAGGTTGGATTGACATAAATAATTGATTTGTGCTCAAGTTCTGATGCAGAACTGCTTAAGATAAATAATAATTACAAATCTGGTTTTAAAAATAGAAACTAAACCGTATCCTCTCTAAATTTTGCCGAAATCCGTCCGCCCCTGTTAAAATTCATGGAGCTATGTTTCGTAATCAAGTAATGGATTATCATTCTTGTTATTATATTCAGGGTTTCCCAAGTTTCACATAGCTACATTTAAAAATACTAAAATATTGTAAAGTAAATTCAATTCTCAGAACATTACTTATATTTTTTATAATTAAAATGCAGGAACTTCAGTATGACCATAGTAAAAATAGATATATTAATTTAAAATACCAATCTTTATTTGAAAATATTGTAGTTTATATTTATTAATGTAAAAATAACTTAATTTATTAGCCAGCAGAAATAAAAAAAAACAATAAAGCGAGGTCGCATCATGCGGTTATATTCCTTATTAAGAGAACTTGCTTTTTCCTTAAGCAATAATTAATTTCGCAAATTGTAAGGATATATCAGGTATTAAAACAACATCATTTTTCTTCATTCTTTAATGCATTTCCTCTAATTTTTTTGACAGCGATGAGCACTTTTGGTGAAAATAGATACCAGAAATCAGTATAATTTAACTATATATTAATTAACAGTTTCGATAAAAAAAAGTTTTGATTTATATATTTATGTTTCTTTGCTTATACTCAGCAGTTCAACTTCACAATAAAAATAGATCTCTCCTATAAAATTTATATAATTTACAAAAGCGGTAATGTTAGATAAAACAATAATAAATAAATGCCTCTGGGGATAAAACGCAATATTATATTTTTCTCTTTGTAGATAAATTGACAGATGTCACTCTGTTAAGGTCAATTGTATAAATATCTTACGAGTACAAAGTATCTATTGGTGTTAGTCGCCAAAACTGAGAACTAGGCTGCATTCATCTACAAGTAAGCTACTGCGTATTGGTTCGTCATTCATTAACTATAATTATTTTGGCTAAAAAGTCAACATTTGCAAAATTTTCTTTACAATTTGTCATGACACTATAAGAATTAGTCAACGATGAAAACGTGCCAAAGATGCGGCGCCGGCGGCGGTCGGCTCAACGACTACTCTACTCTAATCGTAGGATATGTTACTCGTTGCGATCAACTATTTATTGCTACGAAATTTGAAAAGTTCGTGAAGCGCTTGCATAGTCACTAATCGCAATAACTGTTGCCAGAAAAAATCGCTAAATATAGAACTGAAACAAAGTCTCAAGTTAGAAAGAAGTGTAAGCATTATCCATGCATGTGGCTACTTCTACGTCGTCTGTATGTATTGAGTATCGCCGAGCCGGCGGCGAGGCAGCGCGCTCGCAGCCCTCTGCTGCTCTATCACAAAACGTAATTCGTCCGAATTCGTTATCGCTTCTGCCTACTTACTCCTACAAAATGATCACTATCGATAATAAATTATTTGACCTACAATTAAAACAAGGTACGAAGTGTTGTAGTGCATCGAAAATCGAGACGTCTCGCGTCGCGCTCGCGCGATAATTGACTGGATCGCTCGTACGAGCGTCTCCTTATCACTTCTATAAAACAAATCACGCTAATGGCGAATCCTCGATAATATTACAATATTTACATAAAGAAACGATTCGAAGCTCTACTGATTCACCTCTACTTAGGAAACCGAGACCAACGGTACGTTTGATATCCGTCGTTAGTCTAATTAAATTTAAAATTAAGAAAGCGTCCGTGTGCTATGGAATTGTGAAGTTCATCGTGTTGTGCGTCGCCGGTGCGAGCGCGGTGCGCGCACACCGCGCGGCGGGAGCTGCGCGCTCGTAGTATGGCACTAACTTATCCGTCGGCGCTGAGGCGGCGTAGGCAACGCAACGGTTCTATACCTTTCTACTCTCCGAAGTTTATATAATTATTAACAATTAATATTTTATAAATCCTCGTTATCGTCGCTATCGAGATAGTTATAAATTATCAATATCGTTCGTATTTACGAGAACGATTGCATCGCATCCGTCAACAATAAAGTCCTATTTCGTACGCCAACAAAGCATAAAATATGATATCTTTACATTTCAGTCTAGTCTATATAATTATTTTTCTTTAATGGCAAGGTATCTCTATAAAGACTCAATAGTTTCATTCTCAATATATAACAGGTATATCTATACATCGGAATACGTCGCGTATTCATTTCCTCACAGCGTCAATGATATAAAATTTAACCTAAATTATAACACAGGAGAATTAAGTATAAGATCACAAAATGAGATTCAGCGGGCGCGGTGGGCGCGCGCCCGGCGAAGTCGCAGCTATAATACTCGTGTCTACGCTACCACTAGCGAGGCGCCGCGCGCGCTCGCACTAAGCCTAGTATTGCTATCGGTCGGCACTCGCCACGGCCCGGCCGCGGCCTAGCACAGCGTGCGGCGTCAGGGGGCGATCCCCGCGTCCGACTTGTGGAATGCGGCCGCGGCGCTCGCCAGCGGCGGCTGTTGCGCCTGCGCCGAGCTGAAGTCGTGCTCGGACTTGGGACGCGGCAGCGCCGCCGCCACGCCCAGGCCCGGCAGCGCCACGCCCGCCATGCGGCACGACGCCGCCTGCAGCGGCTGCAGCGCTAGCCCCAGTGACCGCTCGGACAGCCGCGCCACGCTATCGTCCGACAGGCTCACGTGCTCTGCTTCCGCTGCTAGCGCGTTTACGACGGCATTGATCGTGTTCCCTTCCGACGTCGTGTCATCCTCCCGATGCGCTACCAGGTTAGGATTTTTACCGATCTTGTTCAGCCGTTCGGCAGCTACACTTTCCATGGTGCGCCGCATCAGGGGATACTGATCGAGTACTGCGTTGAAATGGTCCACAGATAAGGAGAAAAGATTACAATAAGTTTCGGCGCGGACGGAAGCAACTCGCCGGGCATTGGTCAGCAGGCAGATTTCACCGAAGTACGATCCATCAGAGAGACTGGTCGCAACTTCGCCATTTGCCATCACAATATCGACGATGCCTTCTTGAATGAAGTACATTTTATTTCCGATGGTACCCTCTTTTATGATAATATCACCTGTAACGTATAAATTTCAATATTATGCATTTTGTTACAATTTTGACGAAAAAAAGCAACAAATAAGTAAATAATGAAGCATTTTATTACCCGGCTGGAAGACTTCATAACGCAATTTGGTGACTACGTCTGAGACAAAATTGGAGTCAGCATTTGCGAAAAATGGCACCGAAGCAACAAGCGATCGACAATTGTAATTGATAACGTCTTCTCGCAATTTTTCGCTTAATTCGCCTAAAATCAATTCCTCGTCGAAGAATTTTCCCTGATACCGGTGCTCGAAATACTCCGTGATGCGTTGACGCATTTCGCGAGGTAGCTTTCTATAAGCCATATACTCCTCAACTTGCTTCACCTGGAATATACACATTTTTTAACATTAGAAGCTTAGAAAACAAGACTTTAGTATTAATACTCCACTGTTAATATAGTGTACATCTAAATCCGAATCAGATCTAATACACCCAAATTGGTTGCTAACAAATCGCATTTGTGCAAATTCCATGATATACATCAGTTATTATCTTAAATATAGAAACTATATCCCATCTAAATTATTAATACAACAGGCGAAAGATGAATTAGTAAGATTGGTAAGGCAAAGTATAAATGTAGGCAGTTGAATATTCGTCTTATAAAATATAAAGCTGTTATGAACACCCAGATAGTGCGTTGGTAATTAATTTATATCCTCATGATAATTTATTTAATAACGCGATAGAAGATGGTGCGTGTAAATGAGATGGTGAAATTAAAACATTGCATAAAATTCACAAAACAATCATCCACTTTATACTCACGTCTAGTTTCTGAAACAGGCAACAATGAGTTTAAGATTAGTTGTTAATATGATAGCGAATGCACTCACTATATATATGAATATACTAGATAATTAAATTGGACGTCTGAACTGAGAAAATTTGGAATTTTATTTATGGTGATTTTTAGGAAATATTTAAAATATAATAAACCCTGGTAAATAAAGGTGTTCATAACAGCTGGAAACGTACCTCAATTTGAGGTTTGAATTGAGTTTCTGTAATTGTTGTATCGATTAATAACTATAAATTACCTTTTCACGATATTGTCTGCGTGATGAGTCGAGACTCTGAATAAGATTTGTGGCATGACCGAGGAAAAGAGCGTAACAAGTCGCACCGGAGATCATAGAAAGCATCGTGAGCCACATGTCTGTGAGGGACTGCGGAGGAAACCGGCCATACCCAATGCACAGCATGTGGGACATAGCCTTAAAGAGTGCCCAAGAGTACTGCTCGAGCCAGAAGGCTTCCTGAAATAAAACAATACAATGTTACTAAATATTCAAAAGTTCACTTTTCCAAAGTGTTTCGTAGAATGAATGTTTTTTTACTAACCTGTAATTCATTTATTGCAACCCAAGAATTAGGGGGAAATCCTTGCAGCATTGGAACGAGAAATTGTAGACATCCAGACCAGTGCCCGATCAACAACATCATGCAGATCAGGTTAAATATCCGCATGAACACCGATGCCATATTGAGGAACTGAGGACGAATAACAGTTTAATTTAAAATCTCAAAGTTATAAAGCTTCGCCTCTAAAGGAAGCCGTGCGGACTGCGCGCGACAAGGACGCTCGATTTGAAGCATCGCGATGATATCTACCGATGAATTCTTGTAAAAGTGAGAAATAAAATATGAACGCGTGTGACGAGTCGTCGAGCGAGCATGCGATCGCGGGTCAGGCATGCGGGCAGGGCGCCCCGAGCCGCCGCGGTCGCCCTGCTCGCCGCCCCCACGCGCCTCCGCCCGCACGGCCGCCGGCAGTACGAGGGTCGGAAACAGAAACGCCAACGAAAGAGAGGAAGCGAAGCGAGCGCAGCGTGTAAAGGACGCCGGGCGGCGCCGGCAGCATGCTAAGCGGGCGAACGAGCACATGCGCGCCGGCTCGTGCCGACCCTGGTTACCTTAAAGATCAGATTGCTTTTGGTGTCACCCTTCTTTTTTGCAACGTCGGAGCTGAGCCGTCCCCTCCTTTCCGTGCGCTTTTTTTGAAGATTCTGCAAGATCTAGAAAACAAGCGAGAAACACGAGATAGTAGGAAGAGAGCCAGGCGCGCCCGGCGAGAGCACGGGCGGCGGTCGAAAGACGTCGCGGGTTGTGCGGGGCGGGGCGGGGTCGCGTGCGGACACACAGGATGCACTAACACCGAGACGAGCGGAACGCGGGCTAGGCCCCTACAGGCTAGGGAGCGCGGCGAGTCACATGCGGCACCTGCGAGGCGAGGTCGCGCGAGCCTCCGCCGTCCGCGTCGCCCGGCTCGTCGCTCGGCTGCGGGGCGGGGCTCATCTGCACACAACACCGTCACTGCGACGTCGCCACCACCCTCCCCGTACTCCACTTCTTACTGAGTCTCCGCATACTACTATCGTGACAGGTTTCACCTACTTGGTGGCTAATTATTTGGTACATATTGGTGCATTATTATACTAATACATGTCGAATCTATGGTCATCGAGGTTGGGGCGTTCTAATGACGGAATATAATATTTGATTTACCGTTTTCATTTTGTGACTATCTATATAAATTTGTTTGAGGGTTCACTCGAATCCAGACGAAATATTCGTTTTTATTTATTTATCGTCTTTTTATTTTATTACGTTTTCGGCGTCAGCGCATCTTCTAAAGGCCTTAAAAAGCAGCAACATAATAAGAATAACATGGCAAATCAAATATCACTTAAGTGAGTGTGGGACGGTTTGGGTCGGCAAACGCGGCGGACGCGGCGCGGCGCGGCGCGGGCGCAAACAAGAGACAGACTGAGATATCTCGAGTGAGAGCGTGCTCAGGCAGAAAGAAGCTTGCAGAGAAGCAGTAGAGAAGTGCAGAGCGGGACGTGGGGCTCACATACAGTGGAGGGTGGGGACAATGGTAACAGGATTACATCGAACTCCAATGACACGTCATTAGGATCGCTACTAACTAGATAGAACATTTCAGATTAATTTAGTAAGTAATATTAGTTTAAATACATAGTTAAGTTATTTACAGAAATATTAATGCCAATCACAGGAAATATTATAAAACAATTTCAAAAACATATTAATATCCAATCTTAAAATAAAATAATATCAGTTGTAGTCAATTTGGTGTTAGTTAGTTAGTTTTATGTGAGCGTAATGTGTTAGAGCAGTGTTAGTGGATAAGTAAGAAGATGGCCAAAAATGGTAGCAACTGGAAATTGTGGCTTACATATACTTCCTCCCATTGTGATACATATCGGACGAGCCTGGAAAGTCTGAGCAGTCGAACCAGCGATAAAAGTTTTGCTAACCGTAGTATCCTTAGGGCACGACCGGCGTGAAGAATTTGAAAGCTTTCACTAAAATCCTGTAAATATAAACCAAACAATATTATAACAGTGCCTACAACTGTACGCAATATTCTCGTGACTCTAATCTAAGTAACCAGTACTCAATGCCTAACTTTATTATACATTAGAAGTGTACAAGCATGCAAACTTGTCAAATTGATAGCTTCAAAATACATCAGCCAAAGAAAAGTGCCTAAGCATTGTATTTTACATATAATAATTATGTTTTCAAAAATCGTATAAATACATTAAAAGGAATGTAATTAAAATATTAGTAAAGCTTGTCTTATTATATATTTAAAATAATATTTTATATATCTGCATATACATTGTAACTGTAAACGTAGTGGAAATTGTTTCCATAAAGTTTTATCTGCAGTTCATTGAACTTTCATTATTTCTTCTTTCTATAAACATCTAAAGGTTAGTAATAATATAACACATACTATCAATAAATAGTATAAATATTACAATTTGGTCGTGTTGCATATTATGGCAGAATAATTAAATAAAATGTAATCTTTATACGTGCTGATTAAGAATATAAATAAAAAAGCTTAAATCATGGCTGACAAAATAACGCTCTATAACAAGACATGCTGTCGACAGAGTGAACTTTAAAGAATAAAAAGATGGATTTAAAGACTTTATTAACGTGCAAATAAATAGCCATTCTGTGGCAAAGTAGTATTTAGAAGAAAAGAGTGCAGTTGAAGATTTTTTAGAATAGATTGTGCACAAAGTTGAGTTTGCTTTTAAAGGCCATAAACCTTAGAAAAATAAGAGTATCCCATACGATCGAAGTGAACGCATTTTAAGATATTAGCGATAAGGCGAAGAAGAATAAGGTAGGATCAGATCTATATGGGTTGCAGACGATAAATTTCGTGCGGATAAATTTAAATAATTGTGAAAGTATAAAAAGAAAATTGAAGATGTTACTAATGTGCTGCAATCAAACCTTTGCAAGGTTTCACAGAAACCCTTACAATACAAGATATTAAACCGAACACGATGGCGCGTTGAACGTTCTCGTGGCAGTTGGGTAAAAATCACAATGAGAAACGAAATAAAATCAAAAACTAAATAAAAAATTTCGCTATAAAATAAATAACACCCAAGCTGAAACAGAATCAAAAAACATAAAAGACAGTTTAAAACTAGTAATAGGAACACGGCCAAATTGCAACGTACGTTTACCTGATTGAAGATAAGGAATATGTAATCTAGTGGTATACTAGAGATGAGGTCAAGGAAGAACCATGTCCTCAAATAGTGCTTCGCTATTAACTTTGGATCTAATATCACTTGTTCTGCATTATCTTGCTGCATTATTCCTGAAAAGAAAAAGAAAATCATTAAACATTATATACAAACTTTTTTCGATTCCAAAATATTTGAGAATATCTGCTAAACTTACCTGTTCTAAAATTAACAACGATATCTATAAGAAATATGGTGTCTGATAGACAATTAAACGCTATCCATCGTGTGCTAAGGTCGTCGTTGAAGAAGGAGATGGCGACGGGAAGAATGATGAGGTTGGCCACCAGTAACAATAACATACATAGATCCCAGTAGAACCTGAAAACAGAAACAGGAAAATTATATTAACAAATAATTAAGCAAATATAAAAAGAACTTTAGCTTCCAGCTCAATGATTTTAAATTCCATTCTTATCTAACATTGGACGTAACATGCGAGGATTTTTTATGTAATGTTAACAAGGGATCCCCAAAAGTTGCATAAAATTTATATAATTGTTTAAATCAGTTCAGAAGCAGTTATTTTATTAAAAGTTTCATTTTGTATCTACGGTAATTGGATTTGTTTTTTTTTGCTTCTTACAAAAAATTACAACATTTAATTTCTGGAAGTACTATTCCTTAATAAAATGCAGAGTCCAAGAGTAAACAAAGTAAAATAATCATCTTATAGAGCAGTAGTAAAGTTATATTACGTTTATTTATTGAAAGTATGTGTATTTATATGTTATTATTATAAATAATTATAATGAAGTCATATTGTTCTAAAAATTAATAATTTATTTCCTAATATTCAATCAAAAAAATAATTAGGTTAAATTGAACTAAGTTGATCGGTAAGCGAAAACTATTATATTTTAAACTATGTAGGAACATCATCATAGTTATTAAGACATTTCCAGATTACGTAATATTGGAATCAATATTCTTAACCAACCTATGTACTGGCTCTATACTATTTACGAGTTTATTTTGCAAAATAGAGCTCATAAATAAAATCATTAGGTTTAAGTAAGCGAGTGGAGTATTATTCCAAATGTTTTTGTCGGTTAGCCACTTTTCGCATTGTTCTCGAAATGAAGTAAATGACGGTAATTTTACACAATAAGCCAGAAATATTTCCACAGTACTTCTGTTGACGGGAGTTGTTTTTTTTTTTTTCTTATCCTGTATTGGTCATTTTCAATACACGTGTCACTTTTATTGTAAGTATATACTTACATATATAAGTTACTTTACATATGTTTATACTTATACATCGAAAATTATTTAAATTTTTCGTTTATTATAAATACACGTAGAGTACGACTACAACACAAACTAATATTTATATAAAGTATATATACATAATATGAAGTATAAAAAATGAAGTATATTCTTCGGGTCTTACGAAAAACCGAGTTTGAATGAAATTACTTTTAAATATTTTTATGGTTATGCTTTTTAATTATAGCTTATAAATTAAGAAAGGCTATTAGATATTGTTTTAAAAATTTGGCCAATCAAAAATTTACATTAAATAAATATGTAATGAACATTGTAATTAATGTGAGAGATTATGTTTTACATCATACGCACTATTTATAATCTGCGCTCTGTAGATAACTTTGACATTGAAAATATGCCTTCCTGTGTCCGGGATTTAAGTGATAATATATATACGACATACGAAGTTGAAAATTTTGCAATCACAACAAACGACAATAAATAAGTAAACTTTATAAGTCATAGCAACCGATAGTATGTCATAGAAAATAGGTCAAGAATGATTGTGATTGGACTCTTAAAAAGTCCATGTCGCATTATTTTACGAGATACAACGTAGGTAATTAGAAAATACGGGTAAGTAGCGCGCGAAAACACGTAAATCAGGCTTAAATGCAAAGCTAAAGCTCATGTCAACCACGTCAGCGGGTTTAGCGCAGTGCCTTTGTGTAGCATTTTATTCATACTGCGTTGGAAGAATAACGAGCTACTTTAAGAGTAGGAGAGCAATAATTATGTTTCCGTTGTGCGGATCGTCTATTCTATTTTCAGGTTTATTTTCTAAACAAAAGGTAACCCTGAATTTTAAATCCAATTGATAATCCATTCAGAACAGCATACCATTTTCGTGTTTGTTTTATAATCATTGAATATGATTCACAATAAAAATATTTATTGCGAAAATAGTGAAATACATTCGTCTCGATGATATTCACTTATTAATAAGCAGACATAAATCCTAATTGTATTTAATTAACCTTAATTTGGCGCACTTCATGTGATGCATTAATATGTAAATGCGCAATCATTCCAAGATGTCAGTTTATCTTTTATACGTGTAAACGGTATTGGTACTGGATAGAATTTTTGGTACGTAATGCAGTCAGCATTTATGTAAGTGCGCAGATAATAATTTAAAAATTGGTTAGATTTGATTTGCTGTTTAAAAAATAGAAAATTACCTTAATTGTTATTTGCGTAGTTTTCGGTTTAGGATCTATAAAATTTTAAATTACTGTCATTACATCTACAGAGCCTAATCACAAATTCCAATACGCATTTATGAGTGTTGCCATTATTAAAATTAGTCGTAACGTCAGTTAATGAATATGCCTTTTGCGATAAACATGCTGAGTCTAAAACTACTGTTTGAGTTTACATGTAAAATTTTGAATTTGAATATATAATCTGATATTTTTTTCTTTAATCCTAGCAGTTCTGTGGATGAATATTAACCACTTAAACTAACTTTAATTTTATTGGATTGAATTTGTTAATTTGTCCCTCGTTTTGGGGATATATATTATCAAGACAATATAATAATAATAATAATAGTGTTTATTTCAAACGTTTTATTTAGCTGTAGCTTTAAAAGTTCCTTCCTTTTTTTAAGCTACCAAAGTTAAAAAATATTATAACTTATAATATTTGCTAGTACATAATAAACATAATTACATTATAATGAGATTCTGTTACAGCATTAATAGTAATAAAATTAAATCCGCAATCAATTTTAATTCAACAATACGGTTATGTTAAATTATTTCTAAGGTTTATTAGCCATTGAAAGCTTTAAATAATTTTAATATGTTTGTTTTATTCTGCTGTTCTCGTACATACCATTAATTAAGATATTATAAGTAACTTTATTGTGTATTATTTTTAAATTAAATTATTTATATTATATAAAAATCTAGTGACGATTCAAGACATGTGTTGTTAATTACTAAATTCTCAACCCATGATATAGGAATATATAGTATAAATGTTTTAGTAATAATAAATAGATCGTTATAAGGTAGAAGTGTTATAAAAGCATATGTGGAATTATTTTATTAAATGATAGCGAAATAATTTATTTTACAAAAAGTAGCGCTATTTGCTTTGCCGCTTCGTAATCGCTGGACGGTTAACGTTAATGCTTCCCACAAATATTTATGTCTGAAACCGAGAGAGATCTAAATTTAATATTAAAACTAACAGCTTTTATCTATTATCAATTTACGATAAATCGGTGATTTAAATAAAGAGGGATAAAAGCCAGATAAATTATTTGGTTAATTTTTAAAAATTTGATTATTAGTTTCAAATTAATAATTAATTTAATAGTGATGTTTATAAATTAATGTTATCGTTCGTTCATATTGTACGAAAAGTTCTTTGAAAGTGAATGAAAATTTGTCTGTTAATATTCCATTGCCTGACAAAAGGTTATTTTCCTTTTAAGAAGCAGAGTTAGTGTAAACATGTGGCAGTATTTTCCTCACAAGGGAATAATTTTAAACAAAAATTTAACGCATGAAAAATCAGTGGTGCTTTAACTGATTGGTAACGGGGATCGTATAAGATCCACTTATTCCATCCACTAGGCGTTTTTATTTCTATTATGTCGTTATTATTTTTTCTTTTTAAAATCAATTGTAGGTACTGGTAACATGCTGTACAGCCGACCAATATTTTTTTAAAAAAAATATTGTATTTCTTTGGACGCATTCCATAAATAAGATTGAAATTGAAAACGAATAAATTGAAGAAATATATATGTTAGTCAAAACCCAAGAATTCTGCGTTCATAAGAACGAAAATAGAAGACAGACATCGTATGTATTGTAATGTTATAAACTAATAAATCAATAATAGAGTCGAACTAGACTCTATTATTGATTTATTATATATAAAGAGTAACTCTCAGTATTTCTCCGAAATCATTGATGAGAAATCAACATATGACTAATTGAGGATACGTACAAACGATTTCGTAGAAAGTGCCAAGTTCATTTTTTACTTTGGTATTACCGTTTAGAACTCGTGTCTAAAACACACTATAATATATTAATCACACTAAATACCTACTTGAAATTACGACATAACTTGCTATGTGTTTATAATATTCAAATATACTACGAATATCTGATTACTAAACTATTTTTTTTTAAATATAAACATTTGAGTGCGTTTTGTGTATATAACTGGAGTATACATAAATTGAATTCATTTATGACAATTAATGTACTATATAGAGTAAATTTATGTTAGTCGTAGTAAAAGCTAAGTACATGAGTTTTCTTCTTTACGCCATACTTGAAATAGTTTTGTTAAAATAATTCAAAGTAAGTGTAATTTAATAGGTTTAATATAAAAGAAAATCAGTTTAAAAAGCTTTAGTATTTATTGTAGTCAATTGAGTGTTTAGTTTAACAACGAATTATTTTTTGACCCACAAAAATATTTAAACGGTTTCCAAACATTAATGCCATTTAAACGCCATAATTATTCGAGCGTAATTAATTCATTGCTTAATGATGTACGCGAGCACAGTAGTGATTAGTTAAGCAGTGAATTACGGGCGATTGCACATGTCTAGGACTAATGTGACCCGGATATCTATTGAGTGATAACACTGCTGTGATTATTACTATTAATATAAATTGCATTATACGTCAATCACATCAATCAGGAAGTCCAAATGTAGGAAGTTCAGTGGTTACTCTAAATAGTAGTATATATTATGTTACTTAGTAATGTTTGTATTGTTTTATCTTTTCTATTATGCTTTTAATTCTTCGTATAAATTATCTGTCCTTTGTATAAATAACAGATGATTCAGACGACAGAGTAAGTCAGAAAAAAGGTCATAGTTTTTATTATATATGTTTACGCTACGCTCATTTATCATGGCTGAAAAGTTTGGTAAGGGAAGACAGTTTAAAAAATTAGAACTTTAAAATAAATTATATTTGTATGAATCTCTACATTAATGTCAGTTACTTATGTAATAATATCATAAATCAAATAAAACAAATGCAAAATGAGAATTGTTTACATTTGAAATGTTATTCTATTTAGAAACGGCCACGTGATATGATTTTATTGCATTATTAAATAATAACATCATAATATAATAGCAATCTCTGTATGTTATAATACAGACATGTGATATCTTGATAGATTCACTTGAAATCGCCTATAGCTCGTTTTAACTGCTCCTGTAAAGCTATATATGTAAATAGCACTGTCATCATTCACTTGACGTACTTCAATACGTATTTTTTTAATCATTATTTATTATTAAAGGCAAATAATTTCATTTATAGTAATTCTCACTTGAAACATTTGAAAGTCGATGTATTTATACCTTTGCTCGTAAATTATAATTAATAAAAAAAAAAACAAATTTATATTGAATATTGATTAAATGGATTATTTTGAAAAAAGAATAGAATTTTAAACAGCAATTACACAATGAAATCTATCAGTCAATATGATTCTATTTGCAGAAAACTTGAGGATCATCGCCTTCAACAAATAGTGGGCAGAAAGTGCATCTGCGATAAAACTGAGATAAATTTTGTTGCCATTTCAAATATATCCCTAACTTTTTAAAACGGTCACGTAGAAGACATTATGAAAGTCCTCAATTTATCTCTCAAGAAAGAATATGCCACGAACGGAAAGTTATGTAATGATTTTATTTATTATGCAAACCGTCGGGTTTATACGTCGATATAAAATATTCTTAGGTCAAAAAATATTTTGATTTTTGAATAGAAACTTATTACTTTTTAAAACTTTCCAATCGCTGAATAAAATTGTGTTGTACTCTTATATTCATTGATTGACATGACATGAGATAAAATTGATATTGTTCACTAGTACCAAAATCATATTTCATGGTATAAATAAATCTTCGGCAAATAAATAGGGCGCAGCGTTAAATCCTTCACTTTATGAGGCGCAGTGGTGGAGGAGTACCAACTATTTTATTACTGCTATAAGTGTCAATATTTGGTCTGGATCCGGGATTTGAACCCATGAGCTTGAAAGCTCCAGCTTTATAAACATCTTTAAGGAAAAATTCATGATAATCGATTTCAACGCTTGAAAATTTCATCTATCCATTAAACACATAAAGTTTTATTAAAGTTTGTAAATATACATATTTGCGAAGAAAATATAGTTGCAGCGAGCTATATAGACGATTCATAATGACGTTCACCAAAATTATATCTAAGAACCATATAACTTCATGGCATTAAAATATTATACTATGTGTAAAATTTACGTGCTTGCGCTGCATTAAGACAGGTCTAATATTTCAAACCGGACTTGCTTCATACAATTTTCAGCAGAACTTGCGTTAAACAATCTCAATTTAACATAAATAATTTTAGCAATCAGATAATATGGACTAAAAACGCTAAGATAAAGGTAGAAATAGAAGATAGTTACGCTGAGATAAAGGTAGAAATAGAAGTTATTTGTTACATTACTATTCCCACTGTTGGGCCTCTTCTCTTTCTAAGGATTTCGCTTCAATCATACTGAACAGCATTGCTTCATTGCAGATTGGATCTAACATATGGCAGATTTTCATCCTGTTATATTAGGTATTCATTCGAGCACGACACAAATCAAAAACACGACTTCATCATATATTCATGTGATCCTCTGTGGTACTCGGCTTTGAATCTGCGACCTCTATTTAAGACCCACATGCTTTTAAAACTAGGCCAATTTGGCTACTATTTAATTTCTACTGCATACTTACATTACTGTTATTATAGTTTAATTTACACGTATACATGAGTTTTATATGTTTGAATTTCGAATAAGTTTGAGTTTAATTAGTCCCGTTCAAACTGCGTCGTGTATGTACATATTTTATGAATCGGGTAGCATATACAAAACCTACTAAACTTTACGTAGTCATTATGGAGACTTTGTCTCATTGAAAGTAATATACAGATTAAATAATACCTTCGGGTTTAAAATTGTAAGCAATAATAAGTAATTATTAGTTTATAAACATTTTTTATTGTTTACGGTTAGCATTAAATATACATAAAATAATTTTTTCAATACAATTAATCATAGATTATATGAGAAAAGTTAATTAGCATAAAATATATTATAGCCGTAAGAAAATGAATTTACAATGATTATATTTTTAGACTAACAAATAATATGTTGTAATAGCTCATATATAACGTAATATGTGTAAAGATAACAATTACGTTTTAGTATAGTTTAAACTGTAACGTTGAACCTATTCTGAGAAACACCAGATGGCTTTAGGTCAAGATACAAGCGTCTGAAGAGAAGTGTTCTCGTGAAAGCTCTCCAGCTATTCTCATCAAACCGAAACACAATATGATTGTGGCGATCTCTGAGAACACTACAAATTTCGATACATTTGATGTCGAGTGTTATGGGGATGAGTGGGCACCAATCGTGAATAAAAATTTTGGTTTCAATACGAAATTTTACAAGTGCTGTCACTAGACTTTGAATTTATTTATAGGTTGTATTGCTTGTTCTTTACTTTTTTATTTTTTACATTACCTACTGTTTGTTAAATTATGTAATTTTAAATTTAATATCATTCAAAGTGAAATTAAATGTGTAAATTAATGTACGGATATTTGTTTTTTTTTTTTCATATTTGTTGTTTTACAGACAATTAATAATAATTAATTTGTAAGTAGTCTTTTGAATATTTTCTTACAAGAGGGAATTAAGAATCGTATTTAATGAAAATATTTTTTGAAGTATTCAATTGTTTTAATTATAATTAAGAGTTGCTTTGGGTTATTTTGGAATCGGTCACGAATTTTATAAAAAACGCAAAGTTGCGCAATGTTTTGAACATCCTGTTCAAAACTTTTATGATTTTATACTTATTATTTAGTATCTGGCATTAAGCTTATCTAGGAATGATTTGATACGAGTATGATGATAAATATGTATTTATTTTTTAATGATTATTAATGATTTTTAATTAATAAATAAGATCATCAAAATTAGTTTAGTTACCTCTTTGTTGTTACTAAACAGTAAGGTTTCTTAACGTGTAACTACAATTTAAGTCGCTAGTCTAATCTCACCACAGATCACCAGATGTCCTTACGTTATAAATCATCATCCTTACAAGGCCAAAGGCTAATAAGGAAGTATACACTGTAGTTGTAACATGTAATAAAAAGTATTTAATGAAAATATATAGGATGACAGACGAAATTATCGGGTTTGAAGACGTTGTCTATTGTGTACTAAGGTTTCTTTTGAGCTTTAGAACTAATTAAAACATTCTGCTGCAAGGTAGGTTTCCTAGCGAAGTCTTCTTACAGCACTGAGCACGAGATGAATTATAATTATAAGCACGTGAAAAATAATGGTGCATGTCTATATTTTGAAATCAAAAGTCAAAATTATTCCCATATTAATTTATCTGATGTCAGATGATTGGCTAAAATCAACGACTGTAATATCAGCGAAATTGAAATTGGAATACGATTTTACAGTACAATAATAAAATATTTACTTTACATTCTTTTTTTTTATTTAATGCAAGAGTTTTTACAAAATATATCAAACTCAATTGTTATCACTTTGTCAAAGGTGCAGTTCTATAGGTTTTACTTATTTAAACGCTTTAAAAAAATATATATCCAGTTTTACAAAATAGCATAACACGACATTGTCTTTAGTTAAAATTAACTCGACCCCTGTTAAAGCTGTTTTTATTAAACCACTGTACAAATAAAGTGCAACGATATTTTTCTTTGAGCGATCTGGAAAAGGTTAGATCTATCGGACCAACTAAAGATGAAAAGCTCTATGCAAAAATACCGAACCAGGCTTATAAATATATACCGAGCATGATATAAAATAGCGTAATAATAACATTCAATACCTCCAACCCCGCTTCGACGGTAATGTCAAGGAGGTCGGGTTGACCTTTACTGGAGCCGTCGACGAATCGCCCACCGTCCCAGTTACAATTGTTGACAAATTACCTACAAAAATATTCGCTACTTCCGTACCACGATATAATTCCGGTACAATAAGCTATTCAAACAATAAAAGTAGGTTACGGGCGCATATTTTAGTTTGGTGGAAACACATGAGGGTATTCAGAAACGTGACGTCGACGCAAGAGTCGTACCTGTGCCTCGTACCTGCGTCAAATAAGTTTCAATGTTATTAAAAAAAAAAAACTTATTATAAAAGTGGACCTTTGACTAGGTAAATTAATTTGAATTAAAAAAAATAATAGGGATACATTACTATTCAAAAAATAAATTAACAGATAAAAAAAAATAATAAATGCAATAGGTAAACATATCTACAGAAAAAGTTTAAGTTTAAATAAATTAAATTTTTGTCGGTGATCAAACATGGTTTTCGTTTATGACTCAATTTCTTAAATAAAAAAATACGTTTGTGTGTTCGTTAGTATATTGGAAGCTTAAAACCGTGTAACAATATTAGTTTTTTCTGTTAGAAATTCGTAAAAGCGTTTAGAAGAAAGAGATCTTGCGTCTGAACTTTTTCTGGTCGTGTTAAATCACAGTTCCATCAGATTACAAGAGGCTACAGACCTAATAGACAGCCTGTTTTTGCGCACACATTTGAATACTATAAAACGTAATGTACACCTATTAATCGTATAAGGCGGTGGTGCAGAAAAAAAGTCCAAAAAAAGAAAACCAAATTTTTTTCTATGAGTAAAATTTTGTAATTTATATTTTTGGAAATTGAAAAAAATTCACGTTACATTTTCCGTTGTAGCATTTTTGTATCGTCAAATTGGCACTTTAGTTTTTGTAGAATAGCTTAGACTGGCGTACACGTCAATAGGGCTTTGGGCATTGTGTTGAAAATTAAGTTACCAGTCGCTGTAGATTTGCTTTTCGACCTTTTACATAATGGAACAATATGTAAAGTGAAACTCTAGACTATACCAAATGCAACGTTCCTATGAAAGAAACGAGCTCTGTATTTCTGCATAATTTGAACTTTCACATTGTGTCCTTGAACTTTTAGATAAAACACTTTCATATTCACAAATTTCATTAACATGTTAAGATTAACGAGATGTTGTTTTTTGACGTTATTATGTTTATGTATCCTTATAACTTCGTTTAAAATTCTTTAACATTCTTCACATTGAAGATTTAACTAAATATATACAGATTAAAATTAGAAATAGTTTCTTTAGAAATCACGACAGCGTGGAATGGTGGCAAGAATGTTAGCAGCGTTTCCCCATTGCATCACTATTTCGGTTCTCTGGACGAAAATCAGGTTAACTATTTTATTTTATTTTTTATTCTATGATATAGCTAAGCTCTCGGGCATATCGCTCATCTGTTGTTAAGTAGTCTCTACCACCCATCGACATTAGAACTATAAGAAATATTAACTAATCAATTGGCAATTCACCACCAATATTGGAAACAAAGTTGTTATGACCCTTGTGCCTGAATTTGCACTGACTAACTCACCTTTCAAACTGAAACACAACAAATAGTAAGAAGTAGTAGTAGTACTAGTAGTAGTAGTAAGTATTGTTGTTTGGCGGTGGGATATGTGGTGAATGGGTGTCTCCTACCTAGGCGAGGGTGCACAAAGATGTACCACCAAATAAAGTTTTTTGGTTTCAAAGAAATCAGTAGAAGTCGCTAATAAAGATAATTTAAAAGTTTAGCTTCTTATGTTACCTTTAAAATAAAATAAATATCTGGGATATGGTAACATTTTTTATACATCGTTTTCGCGGATGTTGCCAGGGTCTCCTTATTGAAGCCGAGGTCTATCTGACCTCCAAAACCTTATATAGATGTACACGTAATATCAAACTAGAATAAATTTGCTATCGAATGTAAACCATAATTATAATTACATTTTAATTAAGAACTAGATTAAAATTATCCGGTGCGTATTAAGGGAAGTACTAAGTGGAAACGGATCAATACTGGTTATAACAAATACAGGTAACTGGTCTGAGCAGGAATCAAGACCACGAACGATCGTCAGTTCTGTGCTACTTCCTGCTAGATAGTCGTCACAAGACAAATAGTTTAATAGAGCGTTTCAATGAATTGCCAACACTGCATGGTATTAATTAGATATTAACAACAATAACAGTCTGTAAATTTAACACTGCTGGGCTAAGGCCTCCTTTCCTTTTGAGGAAACGGTTTGGAACATCCACCACACTGTTCCAATGCGGGTTGGTGGAATGCACATGTGGCAGAATTTCTATGAAATTAGACACATTGCAAGTTTCCTCACGATGTTTTTCTTAACCGCCGAGCTCGAGACGAATTGTAAATACAAATTAAGCACATGAATATTCAGCGGTGCTTTCCTGGGTTTGAACCCGCAATCATCGGTTAAGATGCACGAGGTCTAACCACGGGGCCATCTCGTCATATCAATATATTAGATATCACTTATACAGTTGTGTTAGTACAAGACGTGAATCTTAACTGAAAAACGTGTTTAAACAAGGTCACGATCAACCACCATTATTTTCCATGTGGCTTTACATTAAGTAAGTTTTAACCTAAATTTAATCTATATTTAATAGGTTTATAATGTTGTACTAGGAAAAGGTGAAGTCATTGAAGGAAAATCTGCCACATGACTTAACCTGCTTTGAAGCAGTGTGATAAAAGAAGCGCCAAACCTCAGACCAGCATCGGGAATTGTTATCACAAAGCATGATAAAAATATTTAAATTATGTTACAATTCATTGGGGTCGAATTAATTTACCTTCTTAGCCATGTAAAGAACTGCTCTTACTACAAAGGTTGGGTTGTATTCCCAGCATCTCCAATTAATTTCAAGAGTTTGATGAGGACCATACATTCAAGATTTGCAGCATGTCCCATATTCATAATTAGTTTTTAAGAGTTCGACGGAGATTGTGGGCGCTTGTAAAGGTGATATTTGAAAATCTTACTACGAAGTACGTTAGTAACACACATAGTTTAAAATGTGTTAATTTTAACTTAAGATTGCATGTTCAAACACGAAAGCAAGCATAGCACTACTGTGATTGCTGTGCTTGTATTCTTATACAAATGAAGGATTGGAAAAAATACTACATTTTAAAAATTGGAATGGGATTTTAAAAATGGATTAATACCAAATTTTCTCAAGAAGTTTTTGTCCAGTATTAAAAAACAGATACTTTATCGTTTGTATCCATTTTTAAAAACCTACATTCTAATTTATAATTATTATACATAATAATCTAATAATACTAATACCTATATATAAAAGTGTAGCACCTCGTCTCATTGCCTACAATGGTGATCGGTTGTAGTGTTGTTTGGTGGTAGAATATCAAATGATACCACTCATAAAGAACGGTAAGTATAATATTCACACAGAGATAATATTAGTGTTTATTGCAACCGAATTTAAATGTTTAACGTTATTGTTTCATTCGATCATTTTATGCGGCAGATATTTACTGCTCAGTAGGGAAATCATTATGTTAAACCCACGCTAGATTGGATTCCCCATATAACGCAAATGTATAAATATAATTAAATCTATACAGGCACGCAGATTTCGTACACGCGTTGCACCAAATTTGTTGTTATATTTGAATACTGAAACATCGGTTGGGAATATATGGAAAATAGATATTTTTATTAAAAAAATCATCACAAGAACAAAATATAATGATAATATAGTTCCTATGTAGAACGCTTCATTAAAAGTATTACACCTCGCCTTATTACCTCCTGGAGGGCTAGTTCATTTTTGGCCAGAGGATCGGCATAGTTTTTCAACGCAGAATTGGTGTTAGCATTCTTGCCACCATTTCACGCGGTCAAAATGTATACAGTAACATATTTTTACATAGTTAGGCTCTTATTTCTATATAGTTTAGAACTTAATGCTAATAATTGGTATGAAATAAATATCTTTAATCTATCGTTAAGATTTCAGTTTTTAAATCAAAAAGGTAAACCTATATACAGGGAATTATTATAACAAGAAATGGTAACCTCCGCTTATTGATATTGGCCACAATATGAAGTATGTTTAAGAATACAGACTTGTGTAAATCTCATACCAGTAAAAAAAGTAACGTATACATTTTAAAAAAAATTAATGTTGCGCATTTTTTATTATTCTAATATTCAAGGATCTATAACCTCTTCAAAAATATGAATGGATTATGTATAAATGGCAACATTATGTACAAATACCGGCTAATGGCAGTGCATTTTGTAATTATATGGAAATAAATGATGCTGAAACGAATGATATGCTCTGGAACTATTGACCATTGTCATCATAAAGGTGTGTAAACTGCTTTCGTGATTAAAATAATGACCCACTTTATATTTTTAATGGTGCACTTAAAGGTAATTTTCTATAGAACCAATATACTTTATTATGCTTTCTTGTATGTTACATATTTGACACGCGTCGCTTTTTGTTACTGTTGGCATAAAAAGAATCAGTTTTAAAATATAGGAAATAAGTTCCTATGAATTAGTAATAAATAAATAAATAAATATGAGACAACGTCACATACATTACTCTGATCCCAATGTAAATAGCTGAAGCACTTGTGTTATGGAAATCAGAAGTAACGACGGTACCACAAACACCCAGACCCAAGACAACATAGAAAACTAATGGTAATCTACATCGACTCGGCCGGGAATCGAACCCGGGACCTCAGAGTGGCGTACCCATGAAAACCGGTGTACACACCACTCGACCATGGAGTTCGTCTATAAATTTCGGCCAGGGGCACAAAGGATAGCTATCGACTTTCGAGACATTATTATGTATAATTATTGCACGCGAACACAGGTTCACTCACTATATTCTCCATCCTTCTTACTCTCAATGGGTCAGCGATTCGACAAGAGCGGGATAAAAGCGATGGCTTAAAGTGGTTTTGGGATTGGAGTGACAACTTCCTAACGCTACTACGGCTACTGAAGTTTATCTCATCGGAAATCCCAAAATATTTCTTAATTCGATCAGGGATTTGAACTAAAGATATCTAGGTTTGCACGCTAGCCACAAGACCAACAACTACTAAAAATGTCTCAATATTTTAGATTAAAAAAAAGTAACCTGCATCCTTCGTTGAGGTTAATGCTTCAAACCCAAATTTAATTAAATTCGATTCAATGATTCGGTCGTAAAAGTATATCAGACAGAGTTACTTTCGAATTTATAATATTAGTATAAATATAAACGATATTTATACTAATATTATAAATTCGAAAGTGATTCGATAAGTGATCAAACAAAAGAGTATATGTTTTTTTTAATTCACACGATGATCTTAAAACTATAACAATTAACACAGACCTATTGTTTCGGTACTTTAACAATCGGGATTGTTTCTATTTAGGAATGTTATTGAATACTGACGAAAGTATGCCGTGACGTATGTCAGTACTATTGAAATATTACTGTTTTATTTCTAGTAGAGGGGGTAATCCTTTGTTATTTTTTGTATCACTGATTATAATCTATCTCAAAGTAATACTGCTCGTTACCTCTTTATGCCTAAACGGCTGAATCGATTTACAATAAATTTGGTATGGAGATAGTTTGAGGCCGGGCTAGGATATAGGCTGCTTTATAATTCAAAGCTCGAAGCGGTAAGATGGAAGATGACGGTGTGTGCTATAGGTTATGTTTTTAAAAAGTTCGCACGGTTGAAGGAACTATATGCTCAACTGGTAAACTATATTTCAGTAATGGTTTTGATAACACTCCAAGAAAAAAGGAAAAAATCAATTTAAATGTTTAAATATAAATATATAATATACGACCTCTGTGGTTGAATAGTGTGTACACCAGTTTTCATGAGTATGAAACTCCGAGTTTCCGGGATCGATTCCCGGCTGAGTAGATGTAGAAGAAGTTCATTAGTTTTCTATATTGTCTTGAATTTGGGTGTTTGTGGTACCGTCGTTAGTTCTGATCTTCCATAACACAAGTGCTTTAGCTACTTCCATTGGCATCAGAGTGATGTATGTGATGTTGTCATATGTTGACTTAAAAATATATGAAATAATTTGGTAAAAACAGTCCATTGCTGTGATAATTAGGTCACAGAGCTTTCGTTATATTACATTATCGACATATGTTATCACTAACGGCATTAGTGATGTCAGATTTGATGCGGATGCCTAATAAGCGAAAAGATACGGTAAAGTAGATTAAAGCTATTATTATGCGTCTCGATTTAAATAAGTTGCTTATAAAATAATTTAGGTCAGATCAGCAATTCAAATAATCCAATTCAGATACATTTATTTATATTTCGTTAGCAGCGGCTTGAAATGAGAATAAGGGTTTATATAAAACGTTTGTAGTGAAGGACAAGCCTGAATATACTTTTTTGTTTTTTGAAAATTTGACGAGTCGTTTAGAAATGCATAAAATATAAACATAACAACATTAATATAATTTTTTTAAGAATGTTCAAATTGGAAAATGCTATTAGAAAATTGTCTATAAGAATTAATGCTTGTTTTTGTTCATATGGATTTATCCGATAGAGGTACTTAGATACTTTGTATAGCTTTTTTCAGTAGTAGCTAGCAAGTGTGTAAATGTTTCTGACATGGTACTATCATAACATAGTATAAAACAAACTCGCTTACCGCTGTCTGCCCTTATGTATGGTTAGGTCTTTAAAATTACGCAATAGATTTTATGCGGTTTTTATTAATAGATAGAGTGATTAGAGAGAAAGGTTTTAGTATATAATACATGGACAATATAGTAAAGAAACAAGAAAATATCTGTGGTATATTTTGTATCAATATTGTACACGTGCGAAGTCGTGTTAGGTCGCTAGGTGACATATATTTTACAATAGGCGGTACGAGAGTCACATTGATTTTTTCTTAAAAGTTTAGTAGGCATTGAAACGCATTCTGGGCATTAACTGTTGGTCATAAAAAGTTTTATTGATTTTCTCAAACGTTCGAAACAAACGACGAAGTTAGATTGAATAAAAAATAATTTAACCGTCCGCGTCAGGGCTTTCGCAACAGATATCGCCGGGCGTCTTTAAAACTAGTTAAAAGAATCTTTTAAAAATCTGCTCCTGATGTTCCATTAGTTCTGTTCTGTTCTGTTCTGATGTTATTTAGTTTTCGCGAATAGATAGTTAATTATAGTATGTAAATAGGCCATATTTCTTTTTATTATATCGAGTTTTTATCGAAATATATTTTTTTATATAAATACATAAATTCATCCGTTAATCAAAATTATATCGTTATATGTATAATTATATGTTTTTTAAATTAACTTATCTTTTTATATATGTATCAGAAAAATATTGTATTTTTAGTGCCGTATAAATCCTGATATAAAAAAACTTAATTTTTTAAAATTATTATTGATATTGGAAATATAAATTATATTTTTGTGGTCAAAAAAATTTATATCTAGATTTGAATCCAAGAGGAAAAAATTTAGAAGGCGACGTCGGCATAGGTTCGAGAGATCTTGAGACGAGGGCGATTCCACTTTACTTCAGAGCACCTGAGCATGTCCACGCCTTTGTACTTGGGGTTTGATCCATATCATCCATTGTTCAAACATCGAGGTTGACGCTTATGCTGAAATAACACTTGGGAATCGAGGGATGAATAACAGTACTTCTGTGATCGCTTGGTATGACCACATTACAAGTTCTTGATTGAAAGGTGAAGTTCGTCGTTAACAAGCTTAAAATTCTTGACGTTAAAACAGTTTTTATAATTTATTTATGAATATTATTTGGATACATGACAACGTAGCAATATCTTTTCCGTGAATGTTACTTTCGATTATTCGAGAAGATTTTATTTTTTAACGAAAAAGAGTTTTAAATATAATTAAAAACTAAAAAAAAAATAATACATAATATAATATATATAAAGATTGATTGTAGTCTTAAGAGTTATAAGCATTAATTTGTAATCGTTTTAATTTATTTGAACACAAAGTACGTATTAATAAATAATATATAGACACAATAGTAACTTTAACAAAATATACTAAAAACTTTACTTAATTTAGTAATTAAGTATGTATAATTGAACAGATAAATATTCTTGCTATTTGATATAGAATAAAAAACGTATTTAAAATTGAAAATTTCAAAACAGTATTAGTCAATTATTTTAAGTGAAGTGTCACGAGCCGCGTGATTCTTGATTTAGCACGTGTCACATTTGTAAAAACAACTTTAAGGTTATTACTACAATACAGACAGAAATTGTGTTATTTTTATAATTCAAGGTATAATCGTGTACTAAGAAGAGCATTCATAGCACACTTACGAAAATTTAAACAGTTTGTTTGCAATTTGTTGTTAATTATATTTTTATACAGAATGAATAACCCGTTGCCAGTAAAATAGAAACAATTAATACCGATTACGTGCTATGTACTAGATGTTTTAATTAATTTAATATAATTAAAAAAAACAATATTTAATCTACGTTATTCATTTATATGAATAGATATTACGTTAAGGGACTTAATATTCAATTTATTGATTTAAGTTAAGATTTAATTTATTGTATAGTATAGAATATCTAGGAATTAAAATAACTTATCTTTTTTAGTTGCTTATT
The DNA here is from genome assembly GCF_905220365.1 of Vanessa cardui. NCBI lineage: Eukaryota > Metazoa > Arthropoda > Insecta > Lepidoptera > Nymphalidae > Vanessa > Vanessa cardui. Next base: position 4,927,941 of record NC_061140.1, on the reverse strand, counting down.
TTGTCGAGTTAAATTTTCCTCACCTATTGTGAATATTTATGATATGTATAGATACTATTTAATACAACAAACATACAATGTTGGGTACTCAAAAAGTCCTTTGAGGGGTTTGGATTTATTATATTAAAAAAAATGAGGCACAGTTTGCAAATGATATATTATGTATAGTAGCATAATGCACAATGTTATTGATTTTCCAAGTTACTTAGTGTCGGTTATGCATGCTGATCTTTATATCGAATACATCACGTTACGGTTTACCGAATATTTCAGAATGCTTTCGTTCTAATAAATCGATTCGTCGTACACGTGACGCTTAAAAAATAATAATTAAAATATGACAAATTGATGTCTGAAAATGCAATATCAAAAAGCAAAATATACTTTATTCAAGATGGTAAAATATACTTTTAAAAGCACTTTTGAATCGTCATTCAATAAACTATATTAAGTGAAGCTACCACTGGTTCGGAATGCAAATTCTAACGAGAAGAATCGGCAAGAAATTCAGAAGTTTTCAACATGCATTTTCCTTTATAAAAGTTTTTGAAGTTATTGAAGACTAGTAATCGTTATATCGATTACTTGTGTAGCTAGCTTATAATAGTGCTGATCAATGATATTCTAGTAAACAGATATGTCATTAACGCGCAAAAAGTGAAGACTAGAAAACGTCCTAATTGAGACGTTTGCCTTTAGTCGTTTTCATCATAATTATGCCAGTAATACGTTATAATACATCATAATTATGTAGTAATATGTTTTGCGTAATTAAAACATCTAGTTATCCCTTTTACTTATTGTTTTTATCAAGCTATCCTTTTTATTTGTAACGAAATGTAAAATAAACGGTCCCCGGCGCGGCACACTTTTTTCTTTTGTTTAGTATGGGTATAACATATATGTTTATTAGAATATCATTGGTGCTGATATTATAAACTCAAACTAATAAAATGTAATTATCTGTTAGCAAATTTTCACTAGAAGTCTCATATTAGTGTTCATACTAAACTATCACAAGGACAACACTTTAATGCTATGCCTGAATTTTCTGTTAATTTATATTAAGTATAAAAGAAAAGGGAGTGTACCTATGTGCGTACGCTTGAGCACAATATTCCCTGCACACGTGGATTTCCGATAAAAACAACCACCGGGGCTCAATTGATTACATCAATCGTAATAATTAATTATTGGATTACTTTATTGAAATTATCATTTATTATCTTTTCCATCATAATACCTTATCCTTAAAATGTTTCATGTGGTGTATATTATGTTGTTGCAAGCTGTAGATTACTCAGTGAACAGCTGGTATTTATCCGATGCCTCTGAATTATCTAACGATAACATATGGTTTGTTCTCACAAGCAGTTACGTGTTTGATGTCGACAATTCGCTTAATTTATATTCTTGATCGGTGCACGTTCCTACATGTCTAGTAGGTACGCGTTGGTACGGAATTTGTTTCCAAACATCACCATTGGTTAACAATGGATCATAAAAGGAATGTTCCACTATTTGTAAGTTTAAACAAAAAACTATGTACGGAAAGTTTCGATATTCGAATTTAATTTTTTTATATTGATGTTGAAAATAGAACTAAGTTTTTTTTTAATTTATCACACAGTTGCCTATTATTATTCGTATTTAAAAAAGTATTTGTAAACAAGATTTTTTAAATAAACAATTTTTATATCAAATTAATATAATTTATACTCAGTTTGATTACATTTCTTTTTATAAAAATTAAGACTGTTTTTTTTAACATAACATAATTTAATGTAATTAATACGTAATAACAATGATGGCTTAATTAATTACGTTATTAAACTATTAATAATTTTAATTGATAGCTCCTGTAGCTAAATTATTGTATATAAATTTAATTACGTGTTTCAAGCATTTTTTTAAATATTACTTTTTTAATTCCTCAAAGCAATAATGAACTTGAACGAAGAATGAGTGTTGCAATATTGTAACTCAATTTTAACAATTTTTTTTTGTAAGCGAATGAATGAAAGAATGAATATTAAAACCATCGAAATAAGCTTGAATATTTCAGTTCAAGTCTCTGTCATTTTTCATTCAACGAGTCGTGCAGGTGAAATCGGAAAAGTTTGTCACCTAGCTTATAAAGATTTGCGCGACAGTTGAATTTGGAAAATCGATCGTACCATAATCCGTTCACTAGTGCATTTGTAATCCTCCGACTGCCGAAATTCGTTTAGCATTGTTGTAATTACATTTGCATTTATGCTATGATCAACAGATTCAACGTATAAATGGAATTACTGAAGTTGTAATTGTTCAATTAAATATGTAATTTATCAATTATTTTATTAAGATTTTTTTTGGTTATTTTACCTATGTATGTTAATACTTGAATCTTAAACGATTGTTATGGGATCAAATACGTATAAACGATATTTAATTTCCTTAGCTTAATTTTTTTTAATTGATTTAATGATCGTACCATAATCCGTTCACTAGTGCATTTGTAATCCTCCGACTGCCGAAATTCGTTTAGCATTGTTGTAATTACATTTGCATTTATGCTATGATCAACAGATTCAACGTATAAATGGAATTACTGAAGTTGTAATTGTTCAATTAAATATGTAATTTATCAATTATTTTATTAAGATTTTTTTTGGTTATTTTACCTATGTATGTTAATACTTGAATCTTAAACGATTGTTATGGGATCAAATACGTATAAACGATATTTAATTTCCTTAGCTTAATTTTTTTTAATTGATTTAATGATCGGCGGTAAAAAAAACATCGCGATGACATATGACAAATGAAATTCTGTAACATACGTATTTAACAACACATTAAAGAAAGCATGTTGGAATTTGTCTTCTTCAAGGGGTGTGGAGGGCTTAGTCCCGCAGATTGTGCAAAAAATAATTTCAAAATTATATAATAAAGTGTCATTGACCTGAAATTTCGTATCACGTGGAAGTAGAAGATATTCTCTAATATTAGTCGTGATAGGTAGAAGACGAGTTCCAAGTTTCTAATTTACCTGAATTTTAATTGCCGCTTATCAAAGACCTTATACCGAGGCTTCTGGTAAAACGAAATTGGCAAATTTCCCTTTTGGCTTGCTTTGATATTATCAATGTTCTGGTATGTTTTGAAATGACGAACGTTTTCTATAGATAAGATTACTTCTGAAATTTGATTTATTGACCATAGATTATAACAAATTTCCAATTTAAGACATGTGTCTATAGTTCTTATTATTTGTATTAAATTAAGTCTTGAATACTACCAACGACTATTTTAACCAAATTTTTACAAAGTTTTAAAAAATAGTTTGGACTGTGGTTAAGAAGTCTATCAGTCTTAAAAAAAAAGTTTACAGTTTTTTTTCTATGCAAACAAGTCAGATGTTGCCATTTATTTATATTTAAAATAAAATGTGAACTATTAAAATAAATAAACAAAGTTTATAATAAATGAATACCAAAGACAATCTACATTTTCTGTTTGGTATGCAATCTATATTTATAGGGTTTAAATAATTTCTACACGTTTCGAACTATGCGATTGATCGCGTGAACGAGTGTCGTGTTCTTGTTCATTCGAGATATAGTCGACAAATCGCGTGTAGACTACATTAATGTACTAAACAAACGATTAGAAGTTCAACATTCTCTAAGAGCAGCTTAACATTTATAGATAACCTTAAAATTGAAACAGGAAGGCAAACTAAAATGGTATCTGTTGGTAAGTAGTTATTAAAGCTTATTAGAAATATCAGTAATTACTCTGCTGATATTGCATGATTAATCATCTAAGATGTTATCGTAAGAAAATTTGATTGCCAATATAATTTGAAGGCTTTTTCATGTGATTTTAATTCTTAATAATAAATTTATTTAACATTAACATTTTTAATTAATCATTACTCTAATAATATATAATATAATGAGACAGGAAAATTATCTTTGACTGATCAATTATAGCACTAGTAGCAGTGAACGACCATACCACGAATGTGAATACTTGTAAAAAGATTTCTATCTTTTTTTTTTAATCTTTTGTTCATAATGGAACCTTAAACTTAACCTTATTAAAACCTCCTTAATGTTTTAAGTTAATTACAAGATGACCCTCCCTTATTAAGCAGTGATTTAAAAGGGAGATTGCCTTATCAATATTTGAGTAGTATTCCGTCGGCATCTAGAATTTGCTTACGGCACCGCAGTATCTCGAACAACCTCGGATCTTCATGACTCATGTAAGAGAACTCGTAAAATATTCTTCAAGTTTCGAAGCGATGGTACCAAAAAAAAATTTCAAAATGAACCGTACATTTTCGTTCGAAAATTAAAAAAAAGGTAATATATAAATAGTAATAACAATAAAAATATAAAGAGTAAATGGTCTTCAAAATTGACGTATCTATCCCTGATTAAAATAAAACTTACCATACCAATCAATAAACTTCATATTACTGCACTCGTAAATAAATAAATTATTACATGGATTATTCCAAGGCTATATTGGGAGAATAACGTTTAGTCTTCATTTAATCAATTGGTTGATTCAATCGAAAGTTAACGTAATACATACATAATATTTGATTATCATTAGTCTAGCTCTAAAAGTAGTTTTCTAGATAGGTATAGTATAGTGTTTATATATTACATTAAATTATGTAGTCTAATACAAGTTTTCCTGTGATCTTCGATATAGCTTTGAAGCTTGGATAAAACGAGGTAGAGCACGATAAATATACCGTTTTTATTTAAGGTAATTGCTAAATAAATACACGCAGGCAAATCCGCATGCGGATTCATAAGTCTTGTGCGGGATTTTTACAATAACACTTTTAGTACATTAATATTTCCTACTTTTGATATCAATTTGTAAAGCTGTATAATATAAAATTTAAAGCATCGCCTAGAAATGTTCGTGTCGAGACGTTTATGGTTTGGAAATTAAATAATAAAGCTATTTAATTTAATAACCGATTGTGGACGGCTACACTGCACAGCCCAAATCGTGATGACTACCATAGATCTTAAATGATGATTGCGTGATCTTGATCACATCGAGACTAGTACCAAGGAGTTTTTATAGGTTTCATGAACTTATAAATATTTAAGGGATATCAAAAGACAGCTGATGACAGCTGATTGCGAATAAAATTGCCCTAATACAGTACGCCGTTGAGCACGTTGTCGTAAAGATAATTAAAAAATGCAAATTTATATTTTTAAACTTGATCATGTAATAACATTGTTCCCGTCATCACGAAAATACCTTCGCTTCATGTACATGGTATCGCTTGGATGGACATTATCAATAATCTGGATATACAAGGTATTTAATTAAAACTTTCTGCCGTATACATTACGAAGTTTGGACGGTCAATACGTCTATGGAATTAGTGCAAGTACGTTTACGATGTGATCGGGTCATTTGTTACAGCGAATAGAAACACGTATTTTGCTCTATGTCGCTATATTTTGTGAAATACCTATCGGTTACTTTTTTTAATAAATAAATTGAGCTAATAAAGATATCGAATGCCATGATTTACTTGTTGGTGGGATCATACGCTCGTCTGAGCTGTTACTCATCTCATCTGCCAGGTATATTTATTGTTGTCTTCCGATTTTTAGCAGTGAGTGAGCTAGTGTACCTACACAACCCTCAAGGGACATAAAACCCAAGTTTGGTAGCATATTAGGGATTAAAGGGATGGTTAATATTTGTGACAGTGTCGATGTTTTTGGTGCAACACACACCAACAGGTAGGACATTTGTCAGTTTGCTATTTTTGAGTGATCTACCCAGCAGTGCTTAAATATGTTTCAAGTAACGTTTAGTCAAAAGCGACGTTCGATTATATTCATGATACCATTTTAAAAGATCAAGGAAAAAAATGAGCGTTCCATCAAAAAATATGGCTTGCGGTTTTACAATCGTATGGATAATGTCAGGGCTTTCCAACTATCTACATTGAAGAAGTCTATTGAGGTTGATGGTACTTATAGCCCTACCTTAATACACTGTTTTGTTTTATCGAATATATTAATGACAACGAAAATATGATACATGTTAGTGTTTAACTAAAAATACTTTTAAAAGTAACGCCGATATTGTTTGTTATTCTTGTGTAGTTAATAATACAAATTTATTTCAGCGAAATGTTTAAAATGTATGAATAATTCTTTTGAATTTTAATTAGAAAGGCTTGTCTCCGAGTTGCATCCAACTCTACACATAATATTACAGCGTGATTGCGACAAACACTTGAGTTTCATCTAACGAGCGACTGTAGCGAACTCAACTAGACTTCTGTTTTAACAGACCACGATGGCTCGACGAAGGCCATGACGTTTTATATTATAACGACATTACTGTTATTGTCAAAGTTTTGATATAAATGTATCGTATGAATTTGCTTAAAGTTTTTTATTAACTAAGTTTGCCTCGTGGATTCATCCTCGTTTTTTCATTGACAAGCTGTTTTTCAAAATAATAATATTTACAAAATTAAATAGATACACAATTTGTACTCTTATCAATGACTTTTGGAGTATATTTTGTTTGTTGACTTGTAAAGAATGTAGTAGTATTGGGGACACCTTTTCTGCAATTTAATTTTATTGTGCAATAGATAATATAAATGAATGTTTAATTTAGATTATAGATTATGTTTATTGTTACGCTTGTTACGGTCATAGCTTGTAATTAATACACTGCCAACAATAGGTGAGCCTTGCTAATTAAAAAACAAATCGAATTGATAGTTTCTGAAATAGAATAGAACATATAGACTTACGAGCTTTATGATATTCAAATTTATTTTTTGCACCTATATACTATTTTAAAGTTGTTTAGCAATTAATAATAACATTGAGCTCACTTTAGTGACGTAATATATTTAAATAAATAAGTCCCGTTTGATATTTTTATAGTTAAACTTACTTATTCTTTAGCATACATTTTTGTATACTCTGTGCAATAAAAAATAAATAAAGTCGTCTAATCTACTACTATACGGTGCCTTAATTATTATATAAGAAATATTTTCTCTCTTTTAAAACATTTTGAAATAATTGGTCACAAACAGACAATTTCATAAAGCTTTTAAATATACTAAGTCAAGGGTCATTTGAAATGTTTTGAAACTACAAACATAACACTATACCTGGACCGGACTATATATGGACCTCGTGTTATGAAATAATCACAGAATTATCCAAAACAATTTATTAAGTTTTTCTTATATTCGTACCACGTCGTCGTGGCACGAATACTTGCTGTGAATATGAAAAATATGATATCTAGAATTGCCACCAATTTCTAAAAATGGCGTTCATTACATCGATCTATCAAGTTGACAATGATATTATACTCTTAAATTGCCGAGATAAATTGCTTTGTGCTCACTTTGAGAATATATTATTTTTGCAGTAGTTCTCATTAAAGGAACGATTCAACGTTACATATATTTGATATCATTATCAATTGTTGTATGATAAATATATCTTTAAATATTCTTTTCGTTCTTGTTTCAACGATTATTAGAAAATTTTAAGAACTACAAACTCTTTCATATCGATTTGCGGTTACAAAGAAAAAATTAAACACAACGTTTATTTGCAAAATTTTATGCGATAATAATGAACAATATGAAAAAATAAATAAAAACCTTCTCCTCAAAGGGAGAGGAGGCCTTTAGCCCAGCAGTGTGAATTTACAGGCTGTTGTTGTTGTATGTGGAATTTGAATTTGTCATTTTTCACAATTTTCATAGACGTGGACGAAGTTATACTGCTTTTATGATAAGCGATTACCATCACCCAAAAACAATTGCGGTGTAAGAAATATTAATAATTCCTTACATCACTAATGCGGCACTAATGTCCCATGGGCATGTAGTTACACTGGCTCATTCACCCATAAAATCAGATCACAATAATACTGAGCACAGCTGTTTAGCACTAGAATATATGATGATTATATGGGGGTAGCAAGCCAGAGAGGCTTGCATAAAGCCTTAACGAAGCCATGAAGTAACCATGTAACTGTTTACAGGATAGCACTGCAGATGGTTGATTTCAAACCAGTCAAGCAGTATCGTAAAAAACGAGCAAAAAAGTTTGACGGTAACTAAATACGTAAAAAGAAAGATACAAAGCTCGTTACTTCTTGTACACAGTTATTATGAATAAATAAATAAACGGGTTAAGGTCAGGTAAGGTTGGGAAGATCTCACGCGTAGTTTTATTCGTTTCATGACGTCTGGCTCTCTTTACCTTGAATACTTAAATTTATTTGTTCTACGTTTTTTTATATATTTAAAACATTAAATTGTTAAAGCAATGTTTCTTTCTAAAAAGTACTATTTCGATTTTCTATCGCTAAAGGATAAAGAAAATATATTAAGGATTATTTAAATATGAATTATAAATTCATAACGTTGATAAATGATTAAATAAGTCATAAACAAATCATAAAAGCCTTATTATTCACGAATTTACAAGTAATCATTCGTCTCAGAAACAAATCAAGGTCGCGTGGAGTGTTGGCAAGAACGCTAGCTGCAATCCTACTGAATTGCAATTACCAGTGTTTTTTTGTGAAAAATATACCAGCTTTCCCCGTCACGAATGTAAGCGGCCGGATGACGAGATAGACCCGGTAACTTTTTATTAGTTCCGTACTACTAAATTGTAAGTTATTGCAAAGTTCTCAGTGGTTATTTATTCTACCACCATAAAGTAACTTCGCGCATTTGTATATTGCGTATAAGAGGCGAAATGTCCCAGTCAATTGCGTTTTATTATTACTATTTAGTCTTATTTACTAATTTACTATGTACGTAATTAATATAGCATTGTGTGTATGTCAGTCTGGCAAAATAGCTTAACTGGTGGTAGATGGTCACCACTGCTAATAGACATTGGGAACTATTTGCGCCACCAACCTTTAGAATTAAGATGTTTTGTTTCGTATGCCTGTTTTACATTGTGTAACTGGTCAGTCACTTTTCAAACTAGAACACAACAATATTATACCAAGTGTTTCTGTTTGGCGGTAGAATATATGATGATAGGGTGATACCTATACAGACTGGTTTTCTCCTGAGTGACTTATGTTTGTAATTCATTTTTGCTCGTTAGGGATAGGAAGGAAAACAATATTCTTGAAGAGAAGTGGAGAGAGCCATTGATTAGTTGCTGCTATTTATTTACTTGCAGTTTTTAGTCCAAATGAGTCAGTATTACAGGGACAAAAAACAATTCAATTTATATACCATTACGTGCATACCTAATGTGTGACAATTTAGAATGCTAAGGTTTTTGGACTCAGGTGACCGATTAGTATCAGATGGTATATTATTTATTTAATTAAATATACATTTGTACGGACCACTGTCATTATATCATCTTGTATACTAATTACAAGCTTTGGGCGTACAAATTAGACCCGTGCTATTCGTTTATGTCCTCGCTTCGGATAAATTACATCTCTGAGTGTAATTGGCGAGTGATAAATATCTTCTAAGAGTTACAATTCGCATTCTACACTCAGTCACAATCGCGCCAAACTGTTTTTGTTTGTTCTTTTTACACTATGTTTAGAGACGTTTCTTTTTATAGATATACAAACCGTTATGAGGTTTTTTTTATTTGTTTTCGAAACAGTAAATGAGCCACCAACGGTTTTGTTCTGTAAGAATTTTCTTCGTCTCGTAATAGATAGATAGCAAACTGATGCGAATATTTGATTCGTGGATTCGGTAACATATTTAAATAGAAAAAAACACCGGTCTTATTGCCACTGAATTGGTAAATGTGAACCTTCAATTAATAATTTAATTCCAGAGTATAAAGATTACTATTCGTTCATGATTTGACATTTGATTTCAAACCAATATATATTTTTATTTGTATATATATAATAAAGTATGTGTTAATATGATGATAAATCGCTTGTTTTTGTAGGTTTGTAGAATAAATTGATTAAATCTCATTGATTAATCTTATTAATAATCCACAATGATTATAGACGTGTTACAAACACACCATGCATTACATTCTTATCACCGTTGATATAATGCAGAAAATATTGCGCAACATATAATTCTATAAGTTCTAGGAATTTTATAGTAAAACCAACTTATTGAAGAACGTAATTCAACCCGTGATACTGACGTTGTTCTCAACTAATTGCTTCAATTTGTATCGTCATTAAATTGATCAATAAGTATGTAAACATATATGGCGAGGGCCGTTTGAATTTTCTTATAAATGATCGTACTAGAATTTGCAATTTTGCAGTAAAAGTAAGTAGATTTTAGAACAAATTGGAAATATAATACACTTTCATCATCGTCTGTTTTACTGAGTCAAACCATAGTATAACACAAAGTCGCTTACCGCTGTCTGGTCCTATATACGCATTTTTTAAGAGGTAGATTGATTCGAGAGGAAGGTTTTTGTATAAAATACATAGACAATATTGTAAAGAAACACTGATCGTTTCAGAAGTTTCTGTGTGACGTAAATAAACACATTTTTTGAAGTATATAAACAATCAGTATTGTACCCGTGCGAAGCTGGGGTCGCTCGGTCGGGTACAATTCTGACAGTTCGTTAATTTTTGGTTTCAAAATATATTTTGAACAGCAATCAATAGTGTAACAGGAAGCGCCAGTTATTTGATTTGACCAATGAGGGAGCGGTGCTAAAGTGCATTTTCGGAGAGGATATATTGTTAATGTTCCTTACTGCCAACGTTATATGTCAGATTTCACACATCTATGCGACTATTTCAACACATGTTCTTTTATAATATTCGTTACAGTCAGCTAGGTAACAGAATCCTCGGTTATGGCGGGTTTTCTCAAAAGAGCCTAGTATAGTAGGACACGCTCTCATACTGATACGATTGGAAAGAGTTCTAGATCCAGGACGAATGTTTATGTCCTTCCAGAAGCACGGGGAAATGCTACTGGACTTTGTTTTGCTCTCAGAACCTCGGCCATTGTAACCTAATAAGCCGCTATATTAACAAAGCTGACTTAATAATAGGACAAGGAAAAATAATATTCTAACTTTCACTTGCAATTCCGTGGAATATTGCATATCCTCCTTTCACTCATAATATATTTAATTTAGCTATTCAATTTGAGCTTAGAATGATCAGATCATTGACAGTTAATGTCTCTTTGCTTCCGTTACTTAATGGTCCACTGATTACAAATCCGATGGTTACGTCTGCGTGAAATTCGTTTGAGTAATCATTGGTTAAATTTTATTATAAAACTGAATATAACAACAAGAAGTCTATTGATTTTTTCTTCAATTTGTTAAAGTACATAAGAAACAACGATAAATTAATCGTTACAGTTATAGTAAAGCTTAAGCATCTTTCGTAAAATATTTGACAAGCTTCTCTTATTATTTAGATTAAGATTTTATAAAAAATTGAATAAATTGTTTTGAGTGGCGAAAACTATATTCAACCCATATATTATTGCCAATAACTAGTACCTACCCAGTCTAGTAGTGTATTTTCATAATGAGAAAATTGTAAAAGTTTAATCGCAAGTGATTTTTTTTAATTATTTTTTTGATATAAAACCTTATTTCTTTTCAATAACATAGATGTCGCTTAGAAATTATAATCATGGATCACGTGAACGCGAATGTAGAACGAGGGCCGTCGGCAAGGCGACTTTAGCTATTTACGTAATAACTGGTGCACCCATTCCTTCCATTTCATCGAGATTTTAATCTATATTTAGTATATCTTCAGGTCTCAGTAAGCATAAAGCGTAAACGTTGTCATTTGTGTTGACAAATTAATGATACTTTAATATAATATGTAATAAATTTAATCTTATCTCTGATTTCTAAGCATCTGGGTGCGGTTTGGTTTGCCTTCATTCATTTCCTATTTTGCCACCCTTATATGTTTGTAACAACATGTTTATAACTTAGAATTACTTAAAATTCGTAATTACTTAACTTAAAATTGGTATGTTTGTTTGACATTAATGGCGGCATGACTAAAAAAAAAGATCCCGCCGTGTTTCTCTTGCCGGTTCTTCTCAGGTCTGAGGTGATAAATTCCGAACCGATGGTAGATCTATGACTTTGACTTTAACGGAGATTTTCCAAAGTGTAACATGAAGCTGACACTTGTTTTGGAGTTTGGACATATTACAAAATCTGAATCATTTTCAATAAAATTAGTTTTGTAATTTGTTTGATTAATTGAAATTTTGCTACATTGCCTGGACTTTTTAGAAAGATAATATAATTTATATGGAATAAATACGACATCGTTTTACTTCTTTTGTCTTTTCTTAATAACTCTGATAGCTGTAGCTAGCTATTAATATTTTTATGTGAAATGACGATTCAGTAGTACTTGTAAAAGCCTACTTAAATGAAGTATATTTTGAACTCGATTTTTGATTAATGAATAATGATGTTAAGTTACTACACTCAGATGTTATAAATTTTGTCATAAAAATCATTTCTTTTTTAATTGTATTGTTATCGTGTCATATTTTATTCATGAAATATTGAAATTATTTACAATAGGAAACGACGTTAATGAATTATTTTTATATTTCCTAGTAAAAACATTAATTATTGCCCTTGATTTTACTTTGTTACTTATTTTTCTGTAACTAAGGCGTTTACGGGTATTCATTTTAATTGATGGAAATTTATAAATAAAACAATAGATACGCGATAAGATAGGGAATTGAATCATCTTTTATTATAAAGAAGTAATTATATAGCGATAATAAATTACTTTCGTTAGTTATTTGCATTTTTCTACGTTTTACTATTGAACCGTCAAAAGGTGTCAATGTCGCAAGTTCGAGTTCAGAATATACGTTTATTAAAATAAGAATACTAGTTAAAATTAAAAAAAAAAATAAAAACACTAAACTAAAGTCCTATAAAATTACGAAGTGGTTTACATGTGAATCATATCCGACGATTGCGGGTACCACTGTATTTTCATGTGTTTATTTTGTATTTATTATTCATCTCATGTTCATGTGTCAAATGAAAGTTTGCCTAACGTGTTTCAACCATAGATTTCGAAGCAGCGTGGAGGAATTAGTTCTGAATCTTCACCCAAAAGGAGAGGAGTCCGAAGCAGGAGTAGATAATTTAGAAGTTGTATACTAAAATTCTCAAAATTCATGTGTATTACGTAATAGGTTATATTGTTTCTATTCAATGAACGCTTTTCGGTGTTGAAAACAGACATGAATTTCATATTTCACGCACACATTCCACGTTTTCTGAGTCGTTAAACAATAACGATGAATAATCAATACGTAGTGCTTTGGGAAACGTATATGAAGGCAAAAACCCGCTCGCAATTGTGTTTAAAGTAATTACTTAATACTTTAATTTGTCGGATTATTTACATTATACATTTTCAATCTCAGATAATTACGTTTATTTGTATTATTATTTTTAAGTCAAAATGAAAATTACAAGTATTTTTTTATAGTTTGGCAGACTGGCTATGGATGACCTGATGGTAAATGGTCACCGCTAGACATTGGCTCTATTAAATCGCCAGTGCGCCACCATCTTTGCGCTAACATCTTCTAAGTTTTAGTCCCTGGTGTCTGTCAGTTTATTACCTCACCCTTCAAATTAGAAGACAACAGGATTGCTGTTTGGAGCAGAAATGTTGATGAGTTGGTACTACCTATTCAGGTGGGCTTGCACAAAGCCCTGCCATCAAGTTTAACCAACATAAGAACTCAGTATAGCAATAATGTTCGTGTAATTTCTGTGATGGAATGGTTTCTTTAGAAATTGCCCTTTAGACGCGGAAATGTTTGCGTAACTATATCTAGTCAGACCCAACCAGTTATAGGTAGTAAATGTTTAATGCATAAGTGAGGATCTGACTGAACCTTTGACATTGAGAGCAAATTGTTCCTCGACTGAACCGGTTGTATCTTCATTCTCAAAACTGGCGCTTATAAAATTATTAAGGCAAATACCACACTTCATCTAATCATTATTTTTATTTACCGTAAATATTCTTGGAACATTTTGAATTAAAATTCGTAGTTGTTTTTTAAATTTAAAAATGACACATCGTTCTACTTAATATAGATAAAAAATCATTTCATATGTGTTCATGGTATAAACTAAAGAGGTAAGTAACAATTTTAACTCGGTTATTCCGATCAAGTATCAAACCAGCCGGATTGTCGTATTAACGATCGTAATACGAGTCTCCCACTGCCGGCAGTTCCATTGTTCCAATAATAAATCACAATAGCTTTGATGAACATGTGTTCATTTTTTCTTCATCGCATTGTGTGATTTAATTTTGAGAAATTGTTGGATTAACGAGTCAAATGATGGGTTTAATTCATTGAGATTTCGATTTCATTATTTTATTATGAAGAACAAATGATTTATTTTTGTATTCAAGAAGTTTTCTTCGTTTATTTAGTATTTATAATGTAAAGAATTGAATGTTCAAACATTTATGGCTTTTTTATTTTTAATTGATAACCAAAGACTGTGTGATGTCTAATCTGTCTAAGTTTTCATGTGCTGAGTTTGTTTATGATTCATAGTATGTTTAGTGGCGAAATAAATCATCGTGGGGATACTCGCATGTGTCGGATGATTCTGTTACATGTGTATCCAACCCGCATTAGAGCAGAGCAGCGTTGAGTAGTTGATATTGATTTATTATATTTCTACTAATTCGTCTCCTCAGACCTTTTTTATATTGCCTGACTTCAAAAAAAAATGTTTTTCATGAAACTGAGTCAGTAGATATAGCGCGTGTACAAGGAGGTTTTAATTAATATTATTATATATTATTTAAGTAACTGGACTTTGTATTTTTGAGAGCTTATTTCAGCAAAGATATTTTGATATATTAGGCAAACATAGCGAACAATGAAATTAGTACAGTGTTCTGATTTTGCTTAACAGGTAATTTCCATTCAAAATAGGTGTTTTAAAAAGAAGTTAAATTTTCGAAGTCGATAACTTAGTTTTCATCTATAAAAAAATATAGCAATGGAATATGCTGAGATTCGCTAGAAAAAGATTTTCACTTTATAAACTTAATATGTTAAAAGAATTTGAACGTTGTTTGAAAGTTTTCCCTTGTACGAAACCGGAATAACTTGGCAAAGCACATGTTTAAAGTTTTCAAAGCTGAGAATCTAATATTAACGTAATAAAGGTAAATTATTGCAGAATAACATTAATACTTGGCACATACTCTATGTGGTTTTTTGTAATCTATCCACTGGCAAGTAATTTTTTTTTATAATTTATTTATTTTGTGATTTTGTAACGTGGATGTAATAAACTTGGATTACATAGGAATAATGAGCAATGAAGATTTAATCAGATGACTATTATCATAAATTATTATAACTATTGTTTTTCGTTGCAGATTCAAAAAATATAAAAATACTCCAAATTTTGTGAAATCTAAAAGTGCACAGTTATATATCTAATTATTTTCAAAATTATAGTGGGGAAAAAAAGTTAGTGTTGCCGTTAAGAATTCCGAGCGGATAGCAAGTTAAACATATAGCGTTCAACTTGTCAAAGAGGGAAGGGGAGGGAATGCTAGCAACGTTTTCCCGTTGAATCGCAATTCCGACTATCTGAACTGACATAATGTTTAATTAAGTACAGACAATATCAACCTAATTGGTGTATTTTTTCCTATGAATATATGAATAATTATGTGTAAAGTCTTTAACACTGATTGGCCTTTTAGTAATCAAAGGTAATAAATTTTAAGTTTCAAATAAAATCACAATATAGTTTCAATGTTAAATAGACAGGATATCTTGAACCTTTAGTCGACCGATAAATATAACCTTGTCATAGAAAATTGCAGTCGTACCTCGGATTGATGTTTTGCCATAAATAAGTGTGAAATCATAGACTATCGATCGTATTGCATCTGTAACTAATCGTGATAGCAAGTTAGCCGGGCGGACGCTGTCACCTCGTCAGATAAACCATCGGACGGATATAATGTTCATTTTATATACAGATCTTTAAATACCGTTTACATATATACATATATTTTGTATTAAATCTATATTGAAGTTATGATTGCACACATAAATACTTCTAAGGTTGCGTATTCTTTAAGCCTGGATTTATAGTCTGTTGTCAAAATTACAAAAGTAAAATAAATATTAGATTTTTTTTATTAACAGCATAATTCATTACTTCCAACGAATTGAGTAGGTAAGTTTGTAGCAATAAATCACCGTACATAGGATAAGGATCTGTCTTTCTGATTTAGTAGGATTACCACTACATTTTACTATCAGAATTAGAAATGTGCGTAAAATGTCTTATAATTTAGTATATATAATATATCGCTCGCACAACATAATTTTAGATAAAGTTATAATATGTCATATCTAGGTAACTGAGATATTAAATTACAGTAAATATTTTAATTGAATAAAAAAAGTCTAATTTACTTTTTACATTGTCGAATTACAGTTAGATCTGAGTGCTAATATTGCAATGAGGACAACCGGTTATTGATACTTTTTTAACCAAGCAGCAAAAAGTTCCATTGTGACATTGGACCGTTGAAATTAGAAAAAAAAGTTATTATTATTATTATGCATTTATATCAAAGATTCTAAAGATATTTCATTCAATATTATCTTTTATTATGACTGCGATAATTTGCTTAAATTAATATTAATTACAATTTTAATAATGCATTTTTTTAATTTTATTTAATTAATTTATAAAAATTGCTGTAAATTGAATATTATCGTAAAATTAAAATTAAAAATGTTTTCATTTGCATCTACAATAAATAAATAAGAGTTCCAAACATGTGCCATTATATATTACATAAGTTTTATATTTAAATAAATATAAACAGATGACAGGCAGACACTGCCTTTTGAAACGATGCTAATAAAATCTTTACAAGTTAATTAAAATTAACTATGAAAGTGGTACTTAATAAGATTTCAGTTTTTGCAAGCCCTTCGGCTGAGCCGAAACGAAGTGAATAAATTGAAAAGAGGCAGTTTTTAATGTTGAACATTTTATTCACAGAATACTTGAAGGCAATTTTCCACTAATCTCATTCATTCGGCCTTGGTTTTGTGAAGGTATTTTGCAAAATAATGAACTTTATAAATTGCGAGTGAACGTAAATATTTCTTGGAGTGCATTTTAAAAATTTAACAAACTCAACTCAAGCCGCGGGATGCCGTACTTTCCGCGGCATCGCAGATTAGCTTTTCTTTACTGAGAATATTTGATTAACTAATTACATTTTAGTTCATCTTTATAAATCTGGTACGTCTCAGGTTTTTTGAACTGATGATTGTAACATGAGAACCGTTTCGCCAGTAACATTCCATTCATAATCATTTTAAGCAATGAACCCATTTCCCACCGTATTCTATTCGCGGTCAAAAGTTGAATTTATGAATAAGAACGTGCCCTGTCGAGTAAGAAAAGTTAAGATGTCTTATTTATTTACCCTCGTTTCCTTAAAGAGGTATTTGTGGAAGTTTTATTTGAGGAGTTTACGACCGCTGACGCTGAAAGTGCAGCGTACATTGATGCAATTCTTACTTTTATAGCTTGCGTTAATACTTGGAAATTGTGACATTTTATGTGAAGGAAAAGTACGGCAACTTTGTGGCAGCGTTACTGTCTTGGGTTGTATCGTATCAAGAAGCCATTAACACAGATACATGTTATTTCCTCTGATTTTCATGTAATATTTACAATGAAGTAATCCTTCAGTGCTATAAAGAAGAATAGAAAAGAAAATTTTTGTTTAAGATAAAGAAGAAACTTACCTAAAACTACTGCACGGATGGATGACCCAATGTCCTGCCGCCTTCTGCCTGATGCGCTCCTTCATTAGGGCCTTTTTGGAACCGAAGAGCTTCATGGCTAATTTGTTGTCGGTAGGCTGGAAGAGGGCCTGCAGCTGATTGCGCAGGAAACCCTGCTTGGCGTCGGGGGCCGGGGGCGCGGGCTCCACGGGTGTGCCGTACAGGGACACATCGTCCAAACCACCGAAGTGGACCTTGCCGGTGCCGCTGCCCTGCTTCAGCGACATATCGGCGTCGCCTGTAACATATTAAAAATGCATAAACATACGTTATTCCAAAACATATGAGATACTATAAAACATCTGCCTTTATAAGTGACAAGCTGAGCCACAAATGTTGTATTATTGAAACATATATATGAAATATTTAAAAACATAAGTTTAATGCTTGATAAGGTTTTATATTTAAAGCTATGATGAACAGTGAAAATTTAGCTTATATAGCAACAGGTATTGACATTTAAAAAAAATAGAAATTAGACAAGAGTCAAGACGAGAAAGTGAATTAGTAGGTAATAGACATGTAGCGACGTAAGAGAAATGAAAGTTCGTGAATGACATTAGCTTCTTGTACAGTCAGAGTAAGAAAACCTTTGTCAAATTATTCCTTTATGAACTCTTAAGCTCTTAGTACCTTTTGAATCTAAACATCAAATCATTGCAATAAGTCATTCTTGATCGGTATATCAGATTATCGCTCACACTGAGCACACGAAAACAGATCTTAAGGTGACAAACCTTTTCTTATCCGACTGTACATGTCCTACACTATTCCAATTTTCACGCAGAACAGTTTAATAGAAGAGTTTGAAGATGACAATTTATGGCGCGCATCTGAGTTACATGAATTTCAATTTATGGTCTTAGCACAACAATAAACATTTTATGGCGGCAATATTGTTAAGTGTTGTGTAATAGTTGTAAATAATCATCAATTGTGGTATTACTCATATTGTTGATGGTTTCCGCGGTTTCGGAAATTAAAATATGACTAAGATGATTTATTGTAAAGATTAATAATAAGACCGCGCAGATCAAACAAATGTGTTGAGGTACGAGTGTATAATTACTCGTAAGTGCCACCATTATTTGCCAAGTAAGCCATGAAAGTAACCATTAGGCTAATCGTGGAAACATTTCCTGGCAAATTATTATAATGAGTAACTCGATTTTATAGAGTATATCACGTGTGTAATAAAACATGTACCGTATTATATATATATGTATTTATTATTAAACAACTATTTTGAATAACATAATGGTGATTTGTATTGATTTGACATTTTTAAAGTAAGCTTCTATCTAAAATTTGAACGCAACTTATCTTTAGGCAAAGTTTCAATATGAAAAGATTCAGACGTAAAAATATTTTACTTCTGTCTTGTACAGAAATGCACGTACTTTTAATTTTCGGTCAAAAAGTCGATATTTTATTCCAACGTTGTTTATAAGTATACGTCTAAAGTCTTATTTCTAAAGGAAAGCAATATTCAATACTGCAGCTTTATTACGTATAGCCGAGTGTTATCAGCGTGTATCGAAATTGAATTCGATGTTCCAACAATACTTAGTTCAGCTATATCGAATAGAGAAGTGGACTACAATAGTGCCCGAGGCGAGGCTATCAAGGTAAATGGTTATTGTTCTTTCATATATATGCGCTTGCACAGTATTTAATACGAACGTTTCCTGTTTATATCGTTCAGCGAATACTGGTCGTATGATGGTCGGTTATAATGCCGCTGTTCCGGATTTAAGATTACTTTTTAATGTGTCAAGTAAATAGCCACGCTAAATAGAACCCAATTATCTTTGTATAATGTTCAAATAAATCACTGCGTTAATGTTTTACTCAGAGTTAATTTTGTAATAAAAATACGTCACGTTTTGATCGTGATTTAGATTTATGTTGAATACAAATATTGAAGGAAAGATAAATACGAATTCATTTTTTTTTAATATTTTATTGATTGAAAAAAGTAAACATTAGCACAACATAACATGCGAATTTCATCCGAAGGTCGCTTTTACGAATCCGTACGCCGCCTTTTTTTTTGGTTTGCTTAATTTGTGTTTATAATTAATCACATGTTTGGCGTTGAAGGAAAAAAAGTCGTGACGAAATATCCATGTGTTGGATAAAATTCTGTAACATGTGTATCCGCAACGGAGCAATAAGAGAAGAGTCATTAGTCCAGAAATGTGACACTTTGAACTGTTATTTTACTTTTTTGTAAGTTACTAAGTTACTAATGTATGTCTATTCTATGGTCCATTATTGTTATTGATGATTTAAGAAAGTGTATATTATTGCGCATGTTTTGTATATATTTTTTTCAACTCTTATTTCCATATATTAAAATCGCTGGACAAACAGATAAGGAAAGGTACTGAACTGCCTTTGACCATCCTACTAGAAAGTTTGTACGTTTGTATGTATGTACGTTTGTTTGTTTTTTATTTATTTTACAACATCCACTTTTGGCGTTTTATATTTTATACTAAACATCAGCAGATTGTCGATGGATTTCATTCGTCTTCTTGGAGATTTATTATTATGTGTACGTTTGTTACTCTTTCATGAAAAAACTACCGGACAGATTTGGATGAAATTTTACAGTAATATAGGATATGACATAAGAATAACACATAGGCTACAATTTATTACAATTTTATATCATTTGGTCATATAAAGAACTCATACGAAGCGGGGCGGGTCGCTAGTTATATATAAATATTATTGTCGTTTTTTACTAGTTTTGTTTCCAATATCGCGAGCGTAAAATTTGCTCGATCTTAACAAGTAACCCATGTCCATCTCTGTCTCCAAGCACGTGTTCACGACGACCTATTGACACGTTGACGCGTGAAAGCGGGATAAATAAACTTCCTATGAATTCTCATATTACAATATTAAACGAAATAACGATAACAACTTACTTTAAACTAATATGTAACTAAGTTTACAGAATAAGGATATTCAATAGCTAATTTGTAAACTTGTGATTAGGCCATGTGAAAAGGATAATATTTTAATTAAGAAATAAATATAATGATGTTAAATTTAAAGGTATTATTTTATTCAGAATTGTTGTAATACGAGTACCATCTGAACATGTATAATTGTCGGTCGCTTGTTTTACATCTCGAATATAACCATTACAGCTGATAAAACAGACGATTAAACAATGAGCCAATAGCACTTCATTGATTCAAGTGGCGTCAACACTGAAACACGAGACCGCCAATCAACTGTCCCGATACAATGTACTGCATTAATAGCGGAATTGCTAGAAGTTTAAACGTCTTCCACGCATTTTATGCGATCTTGAATTTTACATTAACTGGTGAATCTTAGACCGAATAAACATTACGCTTTAAGATCTGTTTCGGTATACGAAAATATCTCTGCTATTTTAAGTTTACTACCAGTAAATGTGGTAGTTGAGGAGTATTGTAAAATTTTTGTTCCACAAGCAGAAAAATTAGCATCAGTTTTTGAATTTAATTTAAGTAATTTTGGTAATATTAATCCGTAAGCGGTCGCCATGGCGATCTCGAAAAGGATTTTATTCAAAGTATCAGATGTTCCAGTCCGAATATTAATTTAGACAAATTGCTGTACTTTAATTAGAATTCTCATAAAGGACAATCCGACCGACCGCAAATAGAACTCTTGGGATAAAACTTAGTCCCTAATTTAAACATTTAAGGACTACATCTGAATATAATTTTATGCTTTGATTTGTTCGAAACAAAAATGATTTTTATGGCAAAATAACAAAGTTTTTATTTTATGCTTGTGATTTAACTGAATGTAAACCAACATTTAGTATAATCATTGTCACAATGCATTCTTTTTTGGCCTTGAAATCGACAGTAATATAGTTTATTCGCGATGATGTCACGAGGATCTGCCACGCGAGTTTAAACGTAAAAATGACCATTAATTAAGAAACCGTAACGCGATAACACATGGAATGATTTAAGCATTATTTTTTTTTGATTAAAAATTAACAATCGGAATAAATCTCTAGCTATGACGTCATATCAGTTTGCAAAGAACTGTAACCAAAATAATAAATGTTAATTTGTCAATTGACAAATACAAGATAATCTCTAAAATTCTTAGTTCCGTTGTTCTTATAATACAGACTGTCTATAAATAATTATAGTATATTCCTCTTAGGACTACGCCTCAGGCCAATTTTGATACAAGTATTGTTTTTTTAAATCGAGTAAATGCGTTATAATAATATGTCTACACAGTATTTTATTTGTGAAATTACTCTCTGTAAAGAAATTAAAATTCCAATGTTATCGTTTTGCATAGTTTTCTAAGATTTCTCGGTTATTTTCCGTCATTCGATATAATCGGTAACTTAAGCGTGACGATTAAAAAATATGTACATTTATACAAATACATACACCTTATCTTAAAGCCTTATAATATAGTATGTTATTGATATAAATAAATATATAATAAAAGTATGTTACTGTAATCTAATAGAAATTTGGTATGGATGCATTCCGGTATTTTATGTAATGAATAACACAATTGAATTTTTTTTTAATTGCCATATGTCAAAAAAATTAAGTCAAATATTTGAAAAAGATTCAGTAGAATGTGAAGAAGGAAAACAATTGTGAGTACAACATGAAACATTATTTGACCTATAAGTTTTACATTTCTCGTAATCTAAGTTGGCCAGCCTTAAGATAAGCTTACTGAGTCGTATTCGCAAGTGAAACAGTTAATAATAAGGATAATGTAAGGCGTATTCTCATCTCTTGCTTATGTAATGCACAAATATAGTATACAGATAAAATTATGGAATATAAAGTGTGCAATTTCTGGCTAGCCAACTTATACCACGCGTTTTAAACACATATCAATACATACTTACCCTTCGGCATTTTTGAGAGATTTCTCAATTTATATTTCTCTTTTAACGTAGCCGTTTTGATTAGTTTTATTTACAAACAGGTTAGTTTTCAATTGTTGTTATACAATTCTGACATCACAAACACAGGCACAGATACAACACATAGGGTTAGATTAATCTTCTTATATACACTAGGTTTGGTTTTTAAATATCGAATGACTATATTCTGACTATACGAAGTGACTTCAGTTTTGGCTGAAATAGAAGTGATTTTTTAAAATCTGTTATTTATTATTTATTATTTATTTCATCCATTGTTTATTGGATTTGACGTTATCGCTTTATTAGTTATTGCAGTTAGTTAATTTAATAATAATATACGTAATAAATTGATAATATTAATTGGTAAACATGTAGTGAGTAGGTACTAAGTAGAGTAATCTCTTGTGATTAATTTTTGTATCTTCATAAATATTTTGTTAGCGGCCATGAATGATGGGTTCTTAAAATAATGTTCAGCACAATTTTGAAATAAGGTTACATTACACACACACATATATGTATATACATACACATTATGAGAACAGTTGTTTTGTGAGATAAAGCTGTATTTATGGCAAATAATATTCCATTTTTAAACTACATTTATAACTCTATTTTTGCCTTATCTCTTCCTCTTGTTATTCGTGATATTAGCTTTCGAGTTCCGCTGACAAGTGGGTTTAAAGACTTCATACTCGTTTCAGATTACTGTTTCATCAATAAATGTATAACATTCTATCATGACCTTGTTTATAATTTCAGATAAAATTAAATGAAATAAATCACACAATAAAAGCCAGATCAGTTCTTAATTGAAATTTGTTTTTTTTTTTTTTACGAACGTTATTATTAAAAAAGTCTTTATAATAATAAATGACACCATAGAAATACCAAGTTTCAAACTTAGGTTAAATACAAAAGCGTTAATACGAGCTAAGTATCATCATATCAGCCTGGAAACAAGACATCATCAAGCATATGAGGTAATAGCATTATCCCCAGGCTCAGTTAAGGTGCAATTTGACAGCAAGTGCAAATTATATCTGAGAATAGAACAGAAGACGTCCCAGACAATTACCGGGCAATTGAGACAAAAGGATAATGTTTGGCCGCTGTGTCAAGGTCGGCTTTATTTGTTCAATTGAAAATAAAAATTGATATAAAATAGATTGACATTAATTCAATTTGTAATTTATAGCTTTTAAATAGTGCACAGACAATTTAATGCATTTCAGTTTGGTATAAATAATGACGAATTTAATCAAATACATTTTTTAAAAATCGAATGTTAATAAGAATTATGGCTTACTACAGAGACTTCGATCTATTTAATTAGATTTAATTAATTAAAAGAAATGTTCCGATTATTAATAATCAAACTCTAAGATATTTTTTAATATTAAAAATATAGTGCTTGATGCTAGTTCTATGAATTTAAAATGACGTTTTACGTAATAATAATTAAAATTTTCCGAAAAATAACCATTAAATTGGTAATTTTTAACTGAATGACCTTAATAAATGAGGAAAAAAAAAACAAGTTAGTTTTGTTAGCAGTTAAGACGAATAATTAGCATGAATCCTATTCCTATTATTTAAATAAGTTAAGAGTTCGCTACCTCAATATTACATTTTACAAATTCATTTAAAAAATGAAAGGATAAATTATACGTAAAAATTATTTTTCTGGTGATCACTGTTAATGAAGAAAATAAGCCACACTTGTGTCACTAAATAACATATAGCTATAGAAGTATAAACAAAATAAAAATTATTTATTTAAGTGAGAATATCCGAGTTTTATATTCATCTCATGGAATTTTACTTCTTCGTGTTTTACGCTTAAGAACTATAGTGTGTCTACTGAAGTTAGAATAGTGGAACAAATATATTAAAGTTAAACTTTTACTAAACACAATTTTTAAATACAGCCCATTGATTAAAAACGTTATGATACACAACGTTTGACAGATTTCATATCACGCTGTGAATAATAATAAAGTTTATTTCCAGGATAAATTATGCCTGAAAGTATCAGAATTATTTTAATTGCTTTTTAATCGTATTTGCATCAAAATATGTTATAATTTTAAGACGAAAGTAAAATAATCTTGTAGGTACAATAAATTAGCTTCTTATGTAAATCATTATCATCATAAATATAGTAATCTTCGTTTGGAATGTACTGATAGCTTGTCTATAGCTGTCTGTTCATAATTCTCGTACTAATCAACACTTGAATGGCATGTTCATTTAAAAACTGATATCAAGCTTGTATAGCTTTCGCTTTGGCTGATCTTTAATCCGTATTATACCTAAGACGATAGACGACATTTTGGAGTAACTTTTGTTTTGTTTTTGTTTACATTTTAACGCTTCATTATTGAAGTAATATGAGTGTTTTATATTGTATAAGAACAAGACAATTTATATGGTTATGGTGTTTTTATTTTATTTTGCAGTGGATTTTTGTTGTTTACACTTTTAATAGTTTTAGTTATTTTTAAATATCACTATATACGTTTATATTAAGTATACTTTTAAAACCCATACGATTTGTTATCAATATACAAAGATCCAGTTACATATACGTCTGTTAAATTTAGGAGAAATACTATAAGATTTAAAGTATAAATTACTTGAGAATAATTAATGATTATTAATTTATTTACTTATTAGAATTTCTTCTATTACTGACAAGGTTAAATACCTTTTCTTTTACTCGTAATACTATAGTTCTATCTTAACGGTCACACTTAGATTCAACTATCATAATATCTGCGAAACATTTCTAGAAAGTTGCATTAGACATGCGCGTGAGTAGGTACGCTTTCAATCAGTCCCGTCCGCTGCAGGACATTCTATAAATCTCATTCATATTGTTGTTAACGAACTAAATTAGCTTCAAGCACTCGTACGCTTCCAGTTCGAAGGTTTCCATTTATAAATAGATGAACTACATCGGCAATACCGTATTTGAATTTCGATACAATATAATACCGTACAAATAAATCATCGAGCGAATGACTAATCGACCGAGATCGTCAGTTTACTCACTTTCGCGGCTGGCCAGTCCACATGTGTACTTCCTCAGTTTATGGAACAAGTAATTTGTGAATCCCGCACAACACATATTGAAAGTTTTGAATTGCAACGCGGACGTCAGCTCGTGATTGGTGACAGCGTCATTTTTGTGTTGTGATCCGAGCGGCGCGCGCGGCGGGCGGGAGAGGCGTACGCGACCGGTCGTCGCACATATCGCGATACAATTGACCGAGCTCAACTCAACGTGAATGCACGCTACGGCGCCCCCGAAAATAATATGCACCGAGCTTTACCATGTACTCCGAACCAGGGCCGCCGAACGGCTGCCTGGGCCCGCTATTCACCATCTACTGACATTTTTTTCCATTCAATTCAGCAATTAAAGTCAATAACAGACGAAATTTAAAGCGATCGTCACTATTCGTTAATTGTTAACTACAAACGATTGCGTTAACTGCAAGTCTTTATTATAATTACGAGTATTAATTAAAGATTTAATATTGAATACGGATAAAATTATAGTACTTTTTAATGTGAGGAAATATTTTATTTTATTGTAAGTTTTATTTTATTTTGGTCTATACTAAAACCAAACGTTGGGTGATATTTTTTAGTTTATTGATGTCTAATAAATTCTCTGTAAGAATTATACTTAATAACAACTAAACTCAATCAATTCTCTTTAATTGTTCATAAGTATGTGAGTGATGAATACAACTCGTTTAAAAACAAAAAAAAAAAATTACGTCAAAGTAAATTTCACGCACCATTAAGACATGGTGTTATTCTTAGAATTATGTATGTAAATACTTAGTAGGTTAATTTAACAAAATATTGAGACATGTAAATCAAATACAGTTTTAATGACAATTAATACTTATTTAGTTGCTTTAAAATATATTTGTAATCTTTACGATTACTAGATCGAGAACGCCATGTTAAAACCTTTTAGCCAGTAGGCCTAGCCGATTACGTTAGGATGTCATAATTAATTATATCCCATTTTTATATTATAAATATAATATAACCTATTAAATTTACTATTTTATATAGCAATTAAACAATAATTTGTTAATATTTAATTAATAATATTTTATATAGCATACCATTTAATACTGGCATATAATACTATTTGTTATTGTAAAAATAGATTGAGCTGTCATTAGAAAACAATTGGACGAGTACGGGAAATCTTTATTCAATCTATATATTTGTCAATCTGTCTGTCTGTCTGTTTCTTCCAGCTAATTTCTGGAAAGGCTGGACCGATTTTGATGGGACTTTCACTGGCAGATAACTGATATGATAAGTTATTGTAACGTGATTTTATTTTCTCATCCCGAATCTCGAACTACTGAAATTGCAAACTCTAAACTCACAAGAGTCAGTGAATTTCGTATCATTTGCGGCATTAAAAACTGATAACTGGCAAAATTAGTGAGTCGTTTAAACAGTGTAGTAATTCGAATATGCCTCGATATGTTTTATTTCAATTTTTTTATTTATAGCAGCAAAATGCGGATATGTGTTAGCATTCGACGTATGCCTTTGATCAGGTGCGTATTTAGGTCAGAATAAAGCAACAAGAATGAATGTAGGCAATGTAAAAGGCAACATACGCGTTTGAATTACGGAATTTTTAATGCACTTTTTTATCTGCGTTGCTATTCTATTTTCCTTCTTGATTCATAACTATAGACATCTAATAAAATGATATTGTCTTTTGCTGTTATGGTCATATCGCTGAACCGAATTTGATGAAAGAGGCGAGATGGCCCAGTAGTTAGAATGCGTGCATCTTAATCGATGATTACGGGTTCAATCCCAGGCAAGCACCACTGAATATTAATATACATAATTTGTGTTTATGATTGATCTCGTTGTCGGCGGTGAAGGAAAACATCGTGTGAAAACCTGCATGTGTCTCATGTTTATTCCACCAACTCGCATTGGAACAGCATGGAATGCGTGGAATACGTTCTAAACCTTCCCTCAACGGGAGAGGAGGACTTAGCCCATCAGTGTGGAATTTACAGGCTGTTGTTGTTTTTGTTATGAAGCAAACTGGAACCCCAACGAAGCTTCCTTTTTATGTCTAAACTTTTTCTGCTCTTTAATATTAAATCTTTGTTAAATCGTAATAATTTTGTAAATTGCAATCACAAATCCTCTTTATCCTCTTATATCCTTTTTCTTTGCACATCTATGGCTAAAGCTCTTCAAAATGAGACCATAACCAATTTTCTATGTGCATCTATCGTCCCACAATCACTCAGACAAAAGTCGGACTACGCCATTAAGATATACGATGATCAGAAACACCAAACTTATCGAATAACATATTTATCCAAATAGGTTAGGTTTTATTAACATTTTTTATAAATATCTCAAAAGCATTTCGTAGAGTTATATAAATTTTATGTAACAATATTCGACTTTGCGTTGAACTCTGCGAATTTATTTATTGCTTTAGGACCCAATTAATTTGAGCACCGGCCTGGTAAATTCGACCAGCAGTTTTAATGTTTTAGTCGTACAAACTTGGTTACGGTAAGTTGGGAACAGTTTTAGTTCGGAAAAGAGTAATTGGATATTCACTCGAAGTTAACGAGTACTTTAGATGGCTAAATGCAGAAAAAAAAAATCGGAATTAAAATCACGTCATTGCAATTAATTGTAATAAAATTTATATTTAAGTTATTTATTTAATGTAAAAGTTACGACATCAAATTATCACTAAAGTCTTATTAACATCTGACATTGAATTAATCGAAAAGTCGAAAATAAAAAAAGGCTTTTTAAGGCGTCTAGCAGTATTTAAGTATGTTGTATGTGTTTACATAGTAAATATGTATATAATTATAGAAGTATAAATGTTCCATTTCGTATAACGAATTCATTACTTTCTTTTATTTTCATTGTTTACTTTTAAATGTTAACATATGTGAGAACAGCGCACGAGAAAATAAAAGTGATGTATTGTTCGCGTCACTATACAATTAATGTTTAGGAAAAATATAATGGGCGATAAACATTCTAGAAAAAAAACACAATGGTTATTTGAATGCGGGCTATATAATTATGCGGTGACTAATAACCACTAGGGCTAGAACACGTGAATCTTAACAGACTATTGCGAGTTCAAACTTAGGCAAACATCAGCAATAATACAATTTAACATTTTTGGATAGATTTTATTATCCTTTCGTAATAAAATCTATCCTAAAATGGATAGGATAGATCTATGCTGTATAATATGTTAGTGACAATTAATGTTGAATTACGATCATTCCGTTTATTATATTTTAGTAATTATTGTAAATTTGTTTTTTTTTATTGTATTTACATTTGTTTAAATTGTTGTCTTTATCTTTTTAAGCTATAACTCTATATGAATTAGACTATATATGTTATGAATATAATAATATTACCAATTATTTCTCTACTCAACCTTTTTCCGTTTATATGACTAATAGTTCCGTTCAACAATGTTAGTTCTATTCTACGAAAAGTCTAAATTTATTCGCCGATTTGATGGAAAGTTATAAATTATTCAAGGTAAAGCTTATTGCACATGTGAGACATTGTTTCGACGTAGTACTTACGTAAGACAGGCAAATATATTTTGGAGTAATTGTTGTTTGGTTCGATAAGTTTCACGATTTATACTGATTTGATTCGTGTGCTTTACTTCTATCTACTGCTACTGCTTCTATCAAAGCTCTACGATAAATTAATTTATAACTGACATACCATTTCGTATGTGATATTTTAAGAATTTAATTTAGATAGTTCTTAAGTTTGCTATCTAAAAAATCTTAACGGCGAAAAAAATTGTTATACATGTGTTTTTATTAAACTTCTTTCTTTTCTTTCCAGTCGAGCTGCAGTATTTAAACGCTAGTTTAAATTCTGCAGCTCAATTGGAAAAGAGCTATCTTTCGCGTAGTTTTTTTTAAATTGCGTCTAACTTTACTTCTTAAATACCATCAATCGTTATATTTTAAAGCGCATTATAACCTTCTTCAATCAGTAGGCTATTTAATGAAAACAGTTATTTTTTTCAATAGTATTTTTAGTATTCATAAATCTCAGATATATCAATACTAAAAATATAAAAATAATATATATAATAAAAATATATAGGTATACTAACAATACTAAATCTTAAGTTTTATCAATACTAAGAATAGGCAAATAAAGTTTTCATCTTTATACATATTAGAATAGATACAGATTTAGATTATTAGTTGTTTATATTACAAGGATAAAACCTTTTTAATTTTAAATAAATATATTCCAAGTCGAAAGTACAAATAATCGCGTTTTAACATGACATGTTCACGACAATAGAATGCGTTTGAATGTTTCCGTTTCAAACAATTGAATAATATTTGTCTCGCGAATTGTGGACGCAATTTGGTTTTGATTTGTCATCAAACAATGTCATATTTTGTATTGACATTGTGATGGCAGTTTTTAAAACGTGTATATTACTGAGGTTTCTTAATAATATGTGTTTTCAATTTTGTCTCATTTAAGTTTCGATAAATTTATGTTTATATTCGGATATTTTATATTCAGTATATCAAATAATTATTCATGATTCCCAACTTTTACTTTTTTATAAATTGCAATAGCAATCGTGAAAGTTCTTTTTTATTACGAAAGAAACCGTATAGTCATATTAAGTATTACCTATATGTCTGCGTCTATTTGATGAAAGTGTCTGACATATTCATGTGTGGTAGTATTATACTATAGTCTAAATATTTAAAAAAAAATGTCCCCATGGTGACACATTTGAAGGCTGTTTATTGACTATTAATTTGATAAATAACTGTCTAATGTACTTCCAATCGTTCATATCTTAATAGCATTTAAAAAGCAAAACGATAATTTTCTTATACACATGTGTAGTATATCTTTATTTGAACATGACAATTCAGAGACTTCACTTATTCAAAAGCATTAACGGTATGACAGATAAAAAAATCTCGAATTATCCGTACATTTTAACAAATGAAAAACGTATTCCAATTTAAAAAAAGGTTCAATCGCATTCATTGCTAGGCTATCGTTTGAATTCCGAACGACTATTTTTCAATTACAGCATCATTATTAAAATCAGGAGTGTTGTGCTTGTGGGCGAATTCATTTGTTTTTATGAACCAGGAAAGCGGCAACTTGAGGAATTATTCTAATTCGCTTAAACGGGAACATCCTTGTCCTCGTGCACACTTTACTCCATTGCCTTTTTTAACCCCAAAAATACCCGTTAATTTGGAGGTCAAATGATTATTATGGAAGAGCCACTAATAATCTTATATATCATTTTATTTTATTATATAGGATTGGGGATATCATATACCTAATTAGTCAAGATCGGAACTGCGCTTATATAATTTATGTCTTGGTCTTTGTCTTATGTTTACGAACCGTGATATTGGTGATTTTGAGAATGTGTTTAAAGGGTGTTGTAGATCAGAAGTATTTTATTAGGTGTATATCTTATAAATTATCATTAATTATTAATTCATTTGTTAAATATATTAAAATAATAAAATGGATATTGATATCCGTTGCCCTAAACATATTGTCTTGTTTTTATTTCATATGATTCGTTGACCAAATATCAAATTAATCATAATGGTCCTAAAATGAAATGTGTAAGTTATTTCAGCTTGATTTCATTTACATACTGATTTTATCAAACTATTATCGCGTTGATAATATTTTAATAGCAAATTCTGTAAATATTCAAACTTTATTATAAAATATAATTTTTATATATCGCGGTTAAGTGGTTACTTATTAACATTGATATGTCTCATAGATAAAAATATGTGAATGTTATGTTGGGTTTAAACTCAGGCATGCATTACAGAACTTTCATGTGCTTCCTGTAGATGTCTATTGAAATACTGACTCAAACTTTAAACCTTCTTAAAAGAGTAGGCATAAGAGAAATTACTAACTTGTAACTGTATTTATTCTTATTTGATTATGAGCGCGTGTTTATTTCAACCGCACTTGATTTATCCTTCCGTTTGGTTAATCCAAGGTTTCTTGACAATGTTATAATTAATATTAGGTAAAATAAGTGATTATTAAAATTCTCGTATAAATGAATATTTCAACACAGTAAATATCGGGCAATACTGCATGTCTCGTGTTTTTTTTTAAAATATTTCTCAAATATCTCTTTGACTACTGATAATTTGTATTCACAGTAAATGTTTTAAATTAATATTCTATACATTTTGTAACGATTAATATCATTCCATTATTTAAATTAAAGTAATCGTTTGTCCGCAACAATATTTAAAAAAAAAGGTTTAAAGTGTTAATTGTGGGGATCTACAAGTTTTTAACACGAACTTTTGCTGATACCTACTTTCAAATTTTAATTGAAACTTGATGTTTGATTGTTTTTATAGATCCCTTTATCCTTTCGTAGTTCGTTCCTTATATAATATCATGAAAATGCATTCTATTGTAACTCGCCACTAGAGGGCGATGGCAGATGAATACAGAGAATGTTTTAGTGCAAGTTGTATCGGATAATAGTTTACACGCATAATTACATAAAAAAAAGATCAAATCGACATTAACTATTTATAAAATTTTAAAATCGAATCGAATGTTCCAGAAGAAGTAAAAAGTAATCCAAAATACGTTTCCGTTTTTATAGTTCAATAATTAATTATGCGTTTACATAGATATCAAATTAATCTTGAACGTTAAGACTACGAAATATCAATAAAATCATCCAATGAATTACGCACATCCACACACACACTACAAGAATGAAACTGTCCAATTTTCAATAAATTTCTTATTTTAAAAAATTACACCGAACGTAATAATATATCAGAACAACCAAGTAGTTAGTCTGCCTCGCCTGCGTTTCGAATTCAACTTCAATGACTTTGCGTTGTAGTTCAAAGAAATTCGTCTTGAATTTGAAGCCTGTGTTATAATTTCAACGTGCTATGTATTGGGAA
The DNA here is from genome assembly GCF_905220365.1 of Vanessa cardui. Taxonomy (NCBI): domain Eukaryota; kingdom Metazoa; phylum Arthropoda; class Insecta; order Lepidoptera; family Nymphalidae; genus Vanessa; species Vanessa cardui. Next base: position 4,895,051 of record NC_061140.1, on the reverse strand, counting down.
TTAGTTACACACGTCACGCGCACATGTTCCGACGATTTTAAAATACATACACGTTACAATATTTGCGATTGTTGTGATTTACTTCTTACAAATTGTTGTTTATAAGAAATAAGCGAGTTTTATTACAGATTTATTAGGTGTGCGTGAGAATTTGATTATTGTGCGATAATAATATAATCTATAGCAGATTTAATGCTAATTTATGTTATAAATAAATATTATTTTTTATATATGTATTGAATTATAATTTATTAAGATTTCAATATTTTCCTCTTCTAATAGTAACATAGTTAAATAATCCTTTCGTAAGATCGATATATAAATATCAATCGATACTGTCGCAAAGTAGGTAGGTATATTAAGTATATACTTTTGATTTTAAGCCTTTTTATTAAATTATCTATTTGTCGTATATTCTATAGTTGTTAAAAGCATGATGATTTTTTAAATTAAAATAATTTAGAATATCATTTATAATTACGTGCTCGAATGCTCACAACTATAAATTATACATACTTATAAATGAATTATAACTAAACGTACATTATTCTTATAATTGAAATATCGTGTACGATACTCGATATGATCTTTAATCAGGTGATGTATTGTTTTTTTTTCTTTAATTTCTTACAACATATGCTTTAACGTCTCACCAAAACTCGTAAGTTGCATTTGCATTAAATAGCACAGTTGATTCTTGTAAATCGACATAACAATAGTTCAAGACATGGATGCACTGTGAAGTCAATGTCAATAAATCCCTCTTGGGGCAAAATATCCGTTTCTACATGAAACTGCCGCAGACATTATTAACTTTGCCGTTCCATAAATCATTTGAAAAACTTATATTGATAAAAAAAGCATATTATTTAATACAAGGTTATATAGACGAGAAAAAGCTTGGAGATAATACTTGTTGACTTCCAGGCAGGATATATTACATACATATATAATTGCATTCAACTAACATTAATGATATTTTTTACTATTTTAACGAAATTAAACATTCTAACATAAAATTAAAAAAATAAAATTAAGATGCAAATCCAGATTTGGTTTCATAGTAATTTTTCTATAATATTTATCTATTTTTATAAATGTTTTTTATTAATAATAAACTAATGAATTGGCTTCAGCCATTCTTTCATTATTTGAAAGATATTTTACCAGAAGTAACATTGACTATTTTATTGTTATAAAATAATATGTTTTTTATATCCACAGACTGAATTACACAAGAAAAGCCGCGAAAATTCTAGTAAAAACAAAAGTTAGTATGTTATTAAAATGCGAATTTAAATTAATTCTCAAATAAAGAAAAGCTATAGGCGGCCTTAAATGAAACTGGCCTAAATTTTATATCTGAAATAAAAAGTTTATATGACGTAGTTAAAAAATTCAGTAATCCCTACAAAATTTTGGGCTTAGTAAATTATTCTAATAAAATTTAATGTACTTGTCCGTTTTGACTGCATTAAAAAAAATGATAATGTTTATTACTCCCGTGTGCACGGATATTTGTAAGGCTTTGTTCAGCTTTGGTTTCCGGAACAACCAGGGTCTGCTATTAATCTTAGCCTTACTGACTTTGCAGCTGTTATCTGTGTGTACTCGCATGAGGCTTGCAACAGATTTATTTCATCTTACATCAAAAGCTTATCTTTAAATCTATATTTTACAATATTTCCACCTCTGTTTGAAGATTAATCTACACTGTCACATAATTTTTTATATTTACAATAATAATTATCTTTGGAAAAGTTACTGAATTGTAACTCTCATAATTTCCAGGCATCTAATATATGTATTCAACGCATTTTAAATTTGACAAAATTGTATATGAATGAAATGGTTCGTATGTAAACGGGTTCATTTAAATGCGACGATCATATTTCGTGACCATTTATTTCATCAACGCCTTTTATAGAACTGCCTGATACTCTTCTCGCTACCCGAATTTTATAGATTTTTCAGACATATTCTGGATTTTCGGGATCGCCTAATAACGTATTATGTGATACTTTCTTTGTTATGTATTTTGAATACACATTATATCTTCCTTCCTTTTAACCTATTAAAAAAAAAACAAAGAAATTATTTATTCAGATGAATATTTTTTCCTGAGCAATAAATCTTATATAATTCAGGCATAGTGGATGTGATATCAAAGCATAATTTTAAGTACATTATTTTCAATGTCAAATATATAAACTTATACAATTATTAAATGATTATTTTATAAGAATTTTGTAACATTTCTTTAAGCGATATATAACTAAATATAACCGATAACGAAATCGAGTAATTTTTAATGACAAGCATGAGGAAATGACCTTGTAAGTACGGCCGTGGTCTTTTAGTTTTATTTAGGAAGTTATAGGACCGTACTATGACCCTGTCTCATTAAGTTCCAAAAGTTAATTATACAAAATCATTAACTAATAATTGGTGCCTCTTTCTTGTAATTTAATTATTTGATAAAGTATAAGAAGTAAAGACATTAAAACCGCAAAATATGTACTAGTTCAAAAAAAGTAAATATTGGAATGTCATCATTTTGTTTGTGTTAATACTTAAATATGGTTAGCAAATATTTAATTATAATTAGTCGGTTAAAACATATTTATTTTATTCAATCAAAAGACGTTTATATTACCTTAATATTGTTACATTAACAAGAGTTATAATTAAATATTTGTGATATTTTTGTTAATAATATATTTTTTAAATGGTCCAGAACACTGAGGAGAATATAAGTACATTGTAAACAATGAGTATTAATGGAAAATACATATATCTCGTAAAATATATGTATTTGAGTCCTTTAGGTTTGCTTCAGTAGGCATTGTTCGTTCTTGGTATTGTTACCGACTGTTACATTAAATATTAAAGATCGCAAGGACGGAGAGATCCGTTCGGAGGCTTGCAGATAAATATTTGAGGACCTCGTTTTGAATGGAACCGTATTTCTTAGTTTTACGTTTGAAGGGTATTCCCGTATTGATCTGACTCAATCGATATATGAAGCTGTTAGGTGTATTGTATAAGTACTTTAATCATATCTGTTGGTAAGAAAAGTATTGTGTGAGTGTTTGATAAATGTTGGTGTACAGTTTTCAGCTCGAATAACTACTGTTTTCATGTCTTTATTTGGGATCTGTTATTCATAAAATCATTGTGAAGTAACCTTCAAACCTTCTTATCAAGAGCAAGCCCTTTAAAGAACTGTAGTGGGCCTCTTACAAGCTTTTACTGTACATTTTGCTTAAAATAGATTATTATAATATAATATTTATCACTGGGCCAATATGCCTATTAGGGTAGAGATCTTAGACAAACATAGTAGTACGTATAGCACGTTCCACATATCGAAATTGGGAGTGCAGAAAAATATAGTGAAAAGTATTGCTGAGTCTATGAAGCGCGGTTGAGCTCCATATTAGATCAGCTTCAAATTCTTCTCCTTAAGAAAGCGCCTTTAACAAGTATAAATAAGTTACGTGACAGCCCGTTTTTTTATTAACTAAGGCTTAAGTCTTGAGGCTTAAGCGGCAGATTATGAAAGGCGTAGAGTCCTTGTTTTACATAATTTACTTGCGATTATGGGCAGCGCGAATGTTGGGTAAAGATACGGTTTCATAAATAATTACATGTTTAATTTTGACCTAATTTAAAATCTAGCACAGTGAAGCTAATAATATAAAATGTATTTGATATGCGCAATCATAGATTCTCAATAATTTTAAAATTAATAAAATTATAATATATATTTAGGAATATGTATGTTCAATAACATGTATTCGATGTGAAAAACAAATCTAAAAATTCATAAAATTGAATTCAATATCTCTACTATTTTATATATAATAAGTTCAATGAAAAATTGAAAACGATCTACAATAAACACTGCAGATGTAACTCATGTCATAGACGTAGATTATGTAACATTATATGAATATTGTAGATAGTCTTATTTAAAGTTATAAAAAATTATGAGCATGATGATACAGTATTTTAAAACCATATTTGGTTTATTTACATTTATTACTCTGGGTGTTGTAGGAGTAGATAATATGTACCTAGGTATTTTTGTTTGCAACTGTTACAACCGTCACAATCCCATATCATTACGGGTACCAAGTCAAAGTAACGATAATTCATAGGAGTTTATTATCAGGTTCATCAGCTTAGTTCCTTTTGCATCAAAATAATCTAAGCGCTGTATAATAGATGTATAGATTATTAAATACATGACATAAGAGAATAAAGCGCTTGAATCATGTCAATAAATCATTCCGCTGTTTTGTTTTGTTAGTTTTTGCTCTCATCGACGGTAATGCAGTACCTATGTTGTAATTTTTTTAATGGAATAGTAACTAATGGAAATGTTTTATGGAAATTACTTTTTTAAACATAATTGAATTCATACCAAAGTGCATCACCCATTACTAAGTAATATCGAATGTTTATTTAAAAAAAATCCTTGATTTAACTAGATAGAATTATTTATTCACATAAGAAAATATAACTTAATGAATCAACGTGGATGGCAAAAGGAGGGCCGAACAAGGGTCAATGAACTTTGTAAAAATGATATATTTTAGAGGAGAGAGACCTATTCCATGTATTTATACAATTTCTCCGACATATGCTTTTTCTTATAATATATATTTTTTATTTGTTCAAATAGGTAATACAGAAGTCGACGTTTTATAGATTTTTTTATTTATTTTTTAATATTCCGAATTGTAATCGATATTATTTGACAAATAATATCATTTTAAAAATTTCGAATCGAGTTTATTTCTCCGATTCATTTTAGAGCTGGATATTTTATCGGCACCGGTCGTAGTTTTTACTTTGATTAAAAATACTTTCGCATAATACTTCAAACTGCATAAATTAACTAGAGTAGAGTAATAACAATACCTTTGACGATACCTTATTGCAAAATCAAATATTATAAAATAAATTAGTCCATATTGTAGATTAAACTCAACAAATGATAAGTCACGATATTGAATCATTTTATTACAGCAACTTACGTAAAATTTATCTTCTCTTTTCTAATTTGTTATGCAATAAATGATAGATAATTTTGATTAAAATTTGATCGAAAAACACGCGATGACTTTAAAATGTTTTTAAGAGTTTACTTCACTATTCTAAGGCAATATTTAAATCATATTATATATGGTGTCTTTCCGGCTGCGCCTTTTAACAGCGCAAGACAATCTAAAATGCTCGAACGGACGCATGAATACTGGTGTCGTTACAGGCTCTTGGACCAATAACGTGCTTTCCAAGTCAATTAAAATTATGAACATCGGGCTACTATTGTGTCTGTTTTCACAGAGAAATCCAATAACTATTTAATGTGCCGAACAGAGATTTGAAACCACGATATTGAAATCTGCGGCTTTATGATCTACAAGATCGACGTCTCAGTTACACATATGCTATATTGTTTATTGTATGTAATTGACACAGCATACAAAATATATATAGCAAACATGTCAAGCAAAAAAAGCATTAGTACAGCCGAGTATAAATGAACTGAGTCAATAAATAATTATTAAACATTACCACCGAATTCGTAGATTTTTAAGTAGGATATAATTAATTCACAATACTTTGGGGGTAAATAGTACCTAATCTAGCTTTACATTTAATATATTCTGTATCATTCAGTAGCTAAAGTTTTAAATTTGCTTATATACTATGTTGAATGTGGTATGGACATTCCAAATAAACTAATCCACAAAACGATCTTTTTCAAAAATATTCCACGAGACTCCGTCAAAGTTTTATTAGATGTTAAATATTTATAGATTTTGCTGGTTAACCAGTGTGTTACGTGTTGTTTAGTTTAGGCACGTGTCTTGGAGAGTAAGTGACGTCATCGATCTTATTTATCATTTCAATATCGAGTGATGCATGCTTATCGCTACTGAACCGTGATGCTTTGGTTAGGTCCATATCAAGTATTCAGTCCTTATCTTCATGAGTAATTATTATTTAGCAATAGAATTTTTCACTTGATTTTGAAATTAAGGTATTAGATTTTACATACATATATAATTGTAATTAACTAAAATGTCTGTATTTTTAAATGGTTAAAAAGTGTAACTACTGCCGTTCGCTTCTTGCCGGTTCTTCTCGGTAGAACCTACTTTCCGAACCGGTGGTAGCTTCACTTAAAATAGTTGTTAAATGACGATTCCAAAGTGCTTGTAAGAGCCTAGTTGAATAAAGTATATTTTAATTTGATTTGAATCTTTGTCTAAGTAAAATATTCGATCACCTTGGTGCTTACTATGATATATCCTATGTGCATGTTATTTATGGCTCATTCGCTGTGGATATTATATTCATTGCGTAATTATATTAATAGATAATGCGTCAATTCATAATGACATCGGCCATTCTGAATAACTTCAATAACTAAAGAATAAACCTGTATAACTATTATCTGCTCTTTTTACTCTATGCACAAATAGATTTACATAATATATAAATAAGCAATTACGTTAAAAACACATGCATGCAAATAAAGTAATAAGCAATGCTTAGAATTGTAGTTTGTGTATATTTAAGTACTTGAAATTTTATGTGATTATAGAGATGATAATTATTTAAAATTTAAATATTTAGCTTGGTGATACGTATACAAGGTGAGTGGTAACTACATTATAAAGCTACCATCCCATTACTAATGTAAGTTAAATCCTTGCACAATACACGAACAGTTTCCCTGAGCATTTCATTCTAAAGAGAAAAAAGTACGTCCATAAGTATGAAAATGCATAATATATTTAAAGCTAGTTGTGAATAAAATACTCCCTAATTAGTGAGATAAAATATGATTCTAGAAAACATGCTTGTAATAAAAAATATAAAATATTACGTGTATATTTAACGTACATTAATTTTAATTATAAAAGCCAAATTTAATTTATTGTATTTTAATCCGTATTCCAAGTTGATAAAGGCGTTTATTGTTTACATAAACTTATATGAATATTTTTGTCATGATAATTATAAAGGCTTCATGCAGTATTCAATATTTTGCTAAATCATTGAAGTCTACTATTATCTTCATATATTTTATAGATCTTGTAATGCTTTTATGTTTCATAATACAAGCAGAACCTGCGACTTTATCCGCGTGAGCTTTACCTATATCAAGAGGTGAATTAAAATAGCTTTTGTCCTCTCAGGGTATCAAACTATCTCCACACGAAATTTCATCTTCATCAAATGTTTTATGGGTTAATTTTGTTATATTAATATAGATTTCTTTGTTCGTGTATACTGCTAAAAACAGATCTATCCAAAAAGTTTCTTCTTAGCGAGTATCTACATGAAATTGTCGGCAGTTTCCATTCGGTATTGATCCATAGTTTTTATATAGATATAAATATGTACCTAATAATGTTATTTTTATTCATCTGAATAGCTTTTTGGTTTTGCCCAAATGTAATGTTTTAAGATAAACCATTTCCGCAATAATTTTAATCAGTAATAACATTTATTTAGGCATTTAAATTTGTTTAACTACGTTAAAGCTCAAATTCCATTTCAAAATGGTTATAATGTTTTTACTGTGTTATGAGAGGGATTTATGAGAATTGAGTTGGTTAATAGTATATTGAAGATAATATATTTGAGCAAATTCCCTAATTTACCAAAGCAAACTGTAAACTACTGAAGTTTTAACAATAACTTTTATTAGTTAATCAATCGATAATATAGTTTTGTTTCTATGAAAAATATTGTTGCATTGGGATTGATTTATTTCTCAAGAAGTTTTCTAAAGTATTTACGCAAAAAGATTTCTAAAAATATTTTATTTATATACTAGGTGAATGCTGCGGTTTCACGTGCTTTTATTTCTACATACCCGTTTCATACACTTTCGTACATTATTAATAATCGTTTTTATACATTTTAAAGTCACGAATACGATTCTTAAACGACGTCTCGTGACATACTATAACCTTCAACTTTCTCGTTACACTATCTATAACAATATGAATCCAAGAACTGAAACAAAATTTGCCTATGCACGTTTTAACGATAGGAATATGTATTCTTGGGAATATGAAGCACTAAGTTTTTTAATCAGTGCTTAATATATCGACATAGACCTCGTAAAGAAATGAAATAAATAAAAAAAATAAGGTAAGGAAACGAGATAATAACTTACTTTAAATAAAAAATAGCTGCTATCAATGAATCTTTTAGCGATGAAAGAGTTATTTTAATATTAAAATATATATTACAATTTTTGATATGGCACCTCGAATAAACCGGTACGACAACCATACTTGGCAGACTGCCTGCCGCCATTTGGTAAGGACACGACGTATGAAGCTAACAAAATAAAAACCTCTTTAATATTTCGTTTCAATTTAATTAAAACCTTCGCAAATATTGAAATAAAAATAAAAAAAATAAGACAGCTATATTTATTGTTTTGAAACCGATATCCTAATAATTGTATTTAGTACGAAAGATAACATCGTTTATTTGTTTGTTTGTTACGCTATTAACTTCTCAGCTGATCTTTATTATCTCCGTACTTAGTACATTTCATTTAAAAGTTGTGTCTGTCATAACATGTCCGTTCATTTATCACATCTATTACACGGTCCATAAAAATAACATAAGTTATTAACTTGTACTTGTTTTAATAAATGCACTTCCTCATATTAACAAGGTCAATGAATCAATTATCTTATCTGGCTGTGACAGTGAGGTGAAAAGGTTTTATATATATGTATATAAAAAAAGGAATGAACATGTTGTTTGAGATTAATAAACTTCAGCATCATTTGATTATATATCATGACGGTTGCAGATCAGAAAATATTTCTATAGAGAAAGTTCTTATAAAATAAACTAACTAACGAATAACTCGCCACTAGATGGCGTTGTACATGAATTTGTATACCGTTAAAACAATCGTTCGGACAATTGGTAAATATATACACAGAACTCCCTCGTTGGTCTATAGGCTGCTGTTGTTGAGGCTCTAAGTTTAAACTTTAAATCTAGGATGTGGTTGCTAAAAGGTTATTGGGTTTTTTCGTCGAGAAATTCTCAGTACTAGTTCGGAGATTGGTAATTGGTTGGTACATTCCCCTGCTTCGGGAAGTACATACAGTCTTAATAGCCTGTTATACGTCGTGTAGTATTTTCCGTCCTATCGGATTATGAAAGGAAAGCAGATTGTGTTAGTGTTTGTGCGTACACACATATGTATTATTGTATGTTCTACGTATTGGTGTTTTTTCTTTTAGCAGTGGTCATTATAGCTGAAATCGGCCAGGAACACTTCATACAAAGGCATGACAACGTCTGCCAAGTTTTTTGAGAAGTCTTTTGTATACGAGTATATACTTGTTTACATTCTGGCAGGATATATAAATTTAATTATATTTAACTGACATAGCTTTGTATTTCCAACGATGGAAAAGAGTAACTACTGATTTTCTCCGTTCGTCTCGGTTTAATTTACATTCTAAATGGTGGTAGCTCTGATGAAAATTCAAGAGTGCTCGTTAAAGCCTACTCGAATATAGTATATTTTATTTAGATGTCAGTCGGATGTAGTGTTATACATTTTTGTATAAGTTGTTAATTTGAAATAAAATACACACGACAAAAGTCGGCGGAAACATTATTATCATTTTTAAATTAAAAAAAACTCTATAACTCTTATATATCTAGCTTTTGAAAACTTTAGTCAAGAGTCGTTGCAATGGAGTGGTATCAGTATTTTTTTAAAATTATAAAATTTATATATTTTTAATTAGAAGTGCGCGACTCACATCCATGTTTATTTTTCAATTGGATTTAATTAACGTTATATGTATTTTTAATTCATAAGTAGATTTTTTCTCAGAGAAGGTTACGTTGCATTTGAACTGTAGCGAACAAAGGTGACCAAATAAGCTTAATGATATTAGAAAAGGTCACCGCTTATCTTGCTTCTAATCTTAAAAGCTTTTTTTGTCCTTGTCGAACTTTTTTCTTTGAACATTTTGTTTATTTGATATATAACAAATTCAATTTCTTAGTGGGATTAGGATACAGTATATTAACATACTATTAAAATATTTTCTTATATGTAGAAAAACATAACAACTTATTGAAAGTGTGTTTAAATCATTCATATTTGCCAAACATTGAAATAAAAATTGAAATCGCTTAGCAACGAATCCACTGAGCATACCTAATGACCTATTGAGTGTTTTCAATAAGCGTGACATGGTATCTAGTACTCATCCGCTGAAAAGAGGTTTTACTATATGGTGCCACAGATTAAACAAAAATATATAGTGGCTGTCATATGGAACGAACGCTATCAGTCAGAATTCTCCACGACTGTCAACTTATTTGCAACATAATAACTCTCAGTGAAGTATTTCTATTTGTTAAATTTTAAAAGGAAGTTGAAATAATTTAAGCATGTACTAAAAATTTGAGATGAAATAAACATTGAAATTTTAATTATAATAAATTCTGTTTCCTATTTATAGATATATTTATAATATATATTTGAAGGATTTAGAATAATTAAATCAAACTTGACAAGACTAACGAGGTTAGTTTGTGAAAATAATAATAAAAATTAGGAATGTGTTATTTTATTTTTTATAGAACATATTTTGTCTTAAAAATAAATGCTGTTATTATTAAATAACGGGCATTTAATTTTGAAAGACCTTTGGAAATAGATGTCGGCTATTATTTGACGAGGAATATTTGTACAGTTTTCAAATATATGTACTAAAAAACTTTGTAAATGAAATTCCAACTGAAGCTTAGAAATCCTAAATAAATATTACAATATATTGACTCGTTTTTGTCAACTGTAGCAGATAATACTCTATTCTATAAGCTAAACAGGTGATGCTATCTGGGCATTGTTATATCATAATAAAGTTTATTGACAAATAGTTGTTAAAACGACAATTTCCGACCTCTTTTGTTCGACCTTTTTATTATGACGAAAACATTGTTCGATTTTTAAAACCGATATTTTGAAAATGTAAATATTTGAATAATTGTTGTAAAGTTGACTTGATTAGTCTTATATTGTTATGAAAGTAAATATTTGTTTTCTGAAATTCACGTTGGCCCGAATAATTTGTTCGCACACCTAATGACTTTGTTAAGTCATTAAATAATAATAATGACTGTAAATATTAATAGTTTACCGAATAAATATATTACTACGAAGTTGCTGTAGCTTTTATCTGTGTAGGTAACAATCCATTAGCCAGTTATGTCATTTAAAAACATGATATTACAATCTAGCTTAAAAACGGGAAGGATTTTATAAAAGCTAATATGGTCCAGGGGTTAGAACGCGTGCATCTTAACCGATGATTTCGGGTTCAAATCCAGGCAAGCACAAATATATATGTGTGCTTAATTTGTGTTTATAATTCATATCATGCTCGACGGTGAAGGAAAACATCGTGAGGAAACATGTATGTGTCTAATTTCATCGACATTCTGCCACATGTGCATTCCACCAATCCGCATTGGAACATCGTGGTGGAATATGTTCCAGAACCCTCTCTTTAATGGGATAGGAGGCCTTAGCCCAGTTGTGGGAAATTTACAGGCTGTTACTGTACAATACTGTTATTATATCTTAAATCCTATTTTCGGTATATATCTTTGATATAAAAACTAGCCTATATTTTTCTATAACACAATTGTCTCCTTTAATAATGTCTATACATAGAGGTTACCGCTTACCTTAAGTGGGCCATTTAAATCTAGTTGAGTAGTTAAACTGGATTAAAGCGGATATAAATACATGACAAGGGCGCATGAGTTATCAATCAATTTTAGAAATTATTGCAACATCTCAATAAAAGTCAGTTAAGCAACACAAAGGAATGTAAATCAATGCCAGGAGATAATATTATATCTCAACGTTTTATTAGTCCTTAATTTATTATTATTTATGTAATATCTTATTAAATACAGGCAAGTTTGTATGTATACTTTTTTTTTTAATTTCGAAGTTTAACTTTTTTTTTTATAAAAGTTTTTATGTTGCTCTGTATCTTTCGTCCAATTTTAATTCGATATTTAAATTTGAAAATTTTAGCAGAAACAAATAGTGATGTTTTTTTTTTCTTTCTTCGTAAACTTTGTCTGTGACTAATGACAATAATGTATTCAACGATGCTGAGTTGTTATAAAGTACATTACCGAGGGAATTACCGCTGTTTACTATATATTTTAATGACAACGTCTTGATTTTAAGGAAAAAGATTTACTCTAAAATAGTGCATTTTATTCTTATTTATTATTAATATTTTTTATAAGACACTATTATTATATCATGTGATATAAAACGAGATATCAAGATTTATTAATAAATCGAATGAATCCTAATTTCGTGATAAGATTCTTAGTTTATGTAGGTAAGGGCTAAGCAATCAAGTTTACTTGTTTGCAACTTGGCCTTATTAAACTCTTGCGAGGATTTATAGGGGATAATTTACGTAGCATATTATTAAGTGTACCAATCACAAGACCTTTAAAAAGTTTTCACTATCGTTGCTTTTTTTTAATAATCGTAACAATAAACTAGTAGTGAGGTATAAGGAACTACAAAGGTAGTCGATTTTTATTTAAATTTGATTATTCTATACATTATCGAAATAACTTTATGATTTTTTTATTAATATTGTACATTTAACTGAAGTATATAGCGTTATATAACACTGATTAATTATTTAACATGTACCTATTTGTTTATATAAATGCACTTATTCTATAACACGTGCACTTATGCTTATTATTCAATAAATGTTATCTAAATTGCATATATTTTCACGCAAGGATATTCAAATTAAGTTTTACGTATTCTGTTTTCTATCCTTGAAAAATATAATTTAATAAAATTAGATTTGTTTTTATTTGTGTACTTTTGTAAGTGCTAAATAGGTACAGCAGTTAACGTTGATTATAGCAATGGACTAAATTAACATTCTAGTGTAATATATAGAAAAAATAAGTAATTTTACTCTTTTATGATACAGTTTAAATAGATAGCAAAAGTAGTGCCATAATCAAATCAAGAATATTTTAGCAGGGAAAATTGAAAATAAGGCTATTTTTTTAATCGTCAATATAACGCCGTTTCGGTAAGCAGCCTCCAGCGAGTAAAAACGGCAAGAAACGCGTTAGTTACTCTTTTCAAAGAAATTGATTTACAAATATATTAGTATTTACAATTATTGTTAAATCAGCCCTTTGTAGGATCTCAAGACAAAATCTATCTACATCCAAAAAGTATTTATCATTATCCATAGTGTAAGGTATAAAGCATCAGGGGAAGGACAAGAAATATAATTAAATAACATTCATTTGGTGGTGTATTGTATTCAGCGATAACAATATGAATGAATGAGTGAATGAAATGTACTTTACGAACGATATTTTGTTTGTTGGATGTGTGTTAAGACGGCATTTTTGAAATCTATCCCTGTTTTTCATCCGACAATACCGACGATCCGCACGAGTTTTTAGAGGGTAGACAGATGTGAACGGATATGTTTGTTTTTGTGCGCTTCTGATTTCAAACTGTTTTTGTACTTATTCGAAAACATTAGGAAATAAATGTCTTAAATTTTAACCAAAGGGAAATATTTGGGAATGATTTATTATAATGATAAAACTAAACAATTAAGTACACGATTATAACAAAGTCATTATGTTGCATTATGTTACCTGAAGCTGACATTTAGGAATATCGATACGAGTTCATAACATACATTTTAAGCTATATAGTAATATGCTTGACTTAAAACATTATAATCGGTAACGCCTACTACAAAGTATATTTCTAATATATTGCTTTATGTATGAGTGAAAAATACGTTTTGTTAAAACATATGAGGATTTTTATAATGTGTCTACGTGATTATTTCAACGGGTTTCAATACCTGGCCCAATTTATTGAGGCAGCGTATAATTTGTAGCGGTGCTCACATCAAGAGTACGTGGTACTTTGTACGCTTTTATAATAGGAAAATTTATTCATTGCAAAAGCGCTGTAATTACGAAATTGAGAACACATTTATATAATATTATTCCATATTATAAAATATGATAGTAATTAACACATTCGCGTAAATAATTAGCTATTTTCATAATATATAATTTTCAGCTCAAGTTAGAATTCAAATAAATAATTAAAAATTGGGCTTATGACTTATATTCCAAAATTTGGATTCATCTCGATATGCACAAAATATCCCGAAGTATAAATGAATATAAATGTTATTGAATTAATTGGTTAAAAGGGGTCCAAAACATGTTTATTAATAAGATATTACTTGTAACTATTTTAATTTTAGCTTATATTATTAAGTAATTCAAGTCATATGTGTCAAATGTGGCCTAGAATAAAGACAAGACAACTTGGATGACGCACTGCCATGCGCTTTACGTGTTTTAGGAAAAAAGCAAAAATCTTACTCATTGAATACTCGGTGATCGAATTTTTTTTCTTAAAAAACATAGCAATTCGTTCGTAATCCATTACTAAGAGACACACTGCATCGTTTCATGTGTTTCAATTATCAACTTTTACGTATATCCGAGGCGTCTGAGCGCACTACGAACGCAGGTAATTCTATAGATGCACACGGCATGCTTACTGCACAACGAATACAATACTGCGACGATGAAGTAATATTGATAATTTATACCTTAATAAATAACATTGGAATTGTATAAGTGATTAGCTGTTCACGTGGCGGTTAACTGCAGTTATAATTTAAAATATTGCTTGTTTTATGGCACCTGTCGTATATTACTACGAATATAGTAAAGAAAAGTGCCAACAAGATCAACAGCTAGCTTATCGGGGTGTAGATTACGATTATGGGTTTGAATCTCAGGTACAGCAAAATATTATTAGATCAGTTTTTGTGTAAGGATTCTGTCGATATCAGTCGGGAGTTACGTCGTTGGTACTCCTTGATTTGGAGATCAAGTGAAGCTGTTGGATTTGCGCCTGACCACTCTCCCCTCTTGTCGGGTAGTCCGTTGAATTATGAAAGCAAGGAAATAGAGTGCATCTGTGTTTGCACCCACATCCGTGCACAATGATACAGCGCGATGTTACTGCGTAAAAGAAAACAGTCGGAAAAGTAAACATGAAATTGCAATAAAAATAAACTTGTTTTGCTTCGAACGTCGAAATAAAAAATACTCTTCAGAAACAAATAACGTACACGATTTGCACAATGATAGATATGTAACAGATAATGTAATTGGCTAGATAAATTATCTTTTATAAATCTAATGATTTAAGTATTCAATATATTGCTAAGTAAATTTATGACTTAAACTTTACATTGCTACTTAACTCATCTTTTTGATATTGACGTGATCCCAATTCTTTAGTATGTTAAAGCTATTATATGTATATATGTTTTTTTATGATATAAGTAGGCGCATAAACAAGTGGGCTATCTGATGGTAAGTGGTCACAACCACCCATAGACAATGGCGCTGTAAGAAAAATAACCATAAAAAATAACTATTTCTTACTGCAACACTCCACCAACATTGGGAAATAAGTTATTATTTCCGTTGCAGTTAAACTAGCTCTTCAAAAACTCTAAATTGCAAAATTGCAATTCTTAAAATTTGCTAAATGGCGGTAGGATATCTGTTGTTTGGTTAGTACCTACCCAGCAAGTGAATATATTTAACACATTAATTCTTCTTATTTATATAAATTAAAGTATATATAGAGACGGGTAACATTGCTTTTTATAGCTTATTTTTAAACTTGTTATATACTACGCAGTTTTGCCATTTGTTCATATCAGGATTATGTTGATTTTGGCACAAACATCAAAGTTGAATCGTAAATGTAGAGTTGGTAAAAATTTACATCTGCTCCAAACTCCAAAGATTCTTAATCAAAATATTGAAGTGTATTCGAACGGTATGAAAAGAGATACTTGAAATATTTAATATCATGACTGTATTTTTCGCCTAAGGGCCAGTGAACGCCAGACCTACGCTTCAGTTTAAAAGATATAAAATTCAGAATATTATGGCATTCGAATGTTTAAAAGCTGGAGTTATATATATGTAATAAAAACATTACGTTTTGTTTTTATGAATTTCTTGGCATCGCTTTGATTCATGGAAATGACGAATGATTTCAAGAAGATCGCGTTAATTCTAAATCTGTAGATACAATGCATTGTAAAACTTCGTAAATATTAGGTATGTTAGGATACTATGATGGAAAGCTATAATAGGATATTTATGCACATAATTATGTACAACATTTAATTATTCTTTTATTCATATTTTTTTTTATAAGTCTTTGAATTCAAAATAAACTTTATTTAAGTCGATTTTTACAAGCACTTTTGAAACTGGAATTAGAAAAAACAAATGCATACACTTAATAATTATGTACATTAAAATCAACGAATAACTCCACTCACACAAATAAATATTGTATAAATGTAAAGGAAACACACAGTCGGAACTTAATGACTTATTCTTACTTAAAAGGACAATTAAAAGTCATGTATAGTCCTAGTAAATTCTGTTAAAAGCCTCGATTTATTTGCGAATTTTGTATAAACCCTAGCGAATAATTATACTAATATAAGAAAGAAAACAATATTTTGACAGATTATATAAACACAATCTTATCCATTAGGTGTTTTGAGTGCTGCTATGATATACGTAGATTCCATATGTCTGTTTTTTTTAAACTGTTTTATTCTTGATCTCATTGCCAAGATCGACGCCAAATAACTAACCTAGATCTCTTTTTAAATTCTTATTTACCCGCTAGTTCAAACAAAATGAATTTTATTCCAGACGTTAAATATTACTATATTGAGGCTCACGGAAAACGCATACTTTATATGTATAATATTTTTAAGCATAAAAAATGTGTGTGTTTGTGTGTGTGTGTGTGTTTGTGTGTGCGTAATAATGTAAAATTATCTGTGTAATAATTGTAATAATTAAATCTGATGTATGTTGGTCGTGCGACTTTTGTTAATTTAATGAATTTATTATCTCATAACTATTTATTATACAAAATAACAAAAATGAAATAATTGTACATGTTATTATAATAAACGTAATCTAGGCGAAAATATTTCTGTTTCATCATTTTACTTCTGTTCGTAAATAATTATTTTCTGTAATTTTATCTCCCTTTTATTTTAAAGAGCTTGAAAGCTGAGCGAGGAAAGTAGGAGAAAAAGAATATTCGAAATATAATGCTATAAATATTTAACACATTTAAAAATGTAATTGTATCAAATTGATTTTAGTTTTTTAAACTAAGTAGAAATAATTCTATTATAATTATTTAAATGTTTTGCTAATGAATAATTTTCAAAATATATAATTCTGTAATATCAGAGTATTTACTGGATTCTGTTTTGAAATATTTTGATCAAAATCTTGCCAATGATACATTACATTGTGTTTCCTCTTACGAACAGTTTTGCAGCCAAGAGTCATTAACCTATCTTGACTTGCTGCAATTTATTATAGAATTTATAAATATCGATAACGCATTGATATAAACAATGTTGTTTTGACTAATAATTAAATCTTATTTATTTTACGAATAAATTGTAAAGTAAAAAAGTAAAGTTACATACAGCCTGTAAATTTCCCAATGTTGGGCTAAGGCCTCCTATCCCATTAAGGAGAGGGTTTGGAACATATTTCACCACGCTGTTCCAATGCGGCTTGGTGGAAAGCACGAAAATATATATTTTTAACCAAACTCCTTGTATGGTACTCTATTTTTATTTTTGGTTTTGTAATTACTTCGATGATAATCCTAGGTCTCACAACAGACGGGTAAATATTTTTCTGTTACTTTTAATTAAGAAATGTGAATAAAAATAATCAATTTATATGCCTTGAGCATGTATCTATATATAAAATATATAGATAACGATTATGTCACAAATTAATAAACGCGTTTTAAACGATATCGCGATATGATGCCAATCACCGCAATGGGATACATTATAAATTGGGATGTTTTCAATTTCCGTTTCGCGGTTTTTGTAACCTCACGATGTACCACAATGTAAAATATTCAGACATTTATGAAATTCTCAACTATCGGTTCAGGCAATGGTATTTTACTAAATAAATAAGATATAATATTTGAAAAAAAAATATCAAGAAATGTTAATTCAATTATAATTATAAAATGTAAATATAAAAATAAACTTTTATTTGGTCCTCAGTATGAATAAATTATCACGTAACCATTCCTAAGAGTGTGTTTAGAATTTCAGCTGAAATTCATCCGTTTGAAACTTTGTTAAAATTCAGTTGCAAGAATTCACTAACGGGTGCAGTTAAGTAAAATTAAAAAACGGAAAACTGTTTATTAGTTTTCCTACACAAAATCCCTTGGTATATATAACATAGCCTATCATTATAGAACTTGAAATACGCTAGAAGGATAATGTCATAGCAAAACATAAATGACAGTGAGTATTTTATGTACACTTATCAAAATTAAAATCAAAATCAAAATAAACTTTATTCAAGTGGGCTTAATGTATCCTACTTGGAAGTCAACAGGTATTAATTCCAAGCTTTTTTATCATCTACAAAATCTTATATCGAATAATATGCCTTTTTTACCAACGAATTTTTTATAAACGATTTGTATTTACGAAACGGCAAAGTTAAAAATATCTGCGGATTATATTAATCAAATTCAAATATTTTATTAACGAGTATTAGGTAACACCCGAAACATAAAATCCTATATAAGTTAAAGTATGAAGTTAAAGGAAAATATAAAATTTAATCGGTGAAAGCAATTTAAAGAAGAATCACTCGTTAAACAATGCATGTGTTTTAATGAGATCACACTTGTAATTGTAAAACTTTGAGTGGTTGGCAGCGAGCCCTGTCCTGCGTCCCACTTGAGCTACAACCTATATTTTAGTTATCTTCTTTTCCCTGCCCGTGTCCTAATTTATTTAGGGTCAGCATGTCTTTTCTTTACATTCACTATTGTTGGCCATCTGATCATTCACATCTATCTCTCTTATATCCTTAGTCACACACTCCATCCGTGACCTCTTTAGTCGTCTTTTCTCCTCTTTACACTTCTTTGTCCATGCCAACACAACATACATACATAGTACACTAAATCATTGAAAACAAATATAATCGTCCTGACGTCCCGTTTATTCAAAAGAATTAGAGTTTTGTCCATACCAAATTTTTTCATTTTGTTAAAATTTCTCTTTATTTTTCTTATACAGCTGTAGTACCGCTTTCTAAACGGCCATTAACTTTTTCCTGTTCTCTAATATTAAATATTTGTTAAATCGTACCAATTTAGTAAATTTCAATCAAGAATCCTCCATATTTTTCTATGGCTAGAGATCTTCAAAATGAGACCATACCCGATTTTCTACGTGCAGCTATCGTCCCATAATCATCGGGACAAATGATTATCTCCTTATAAAAAATACAAAATATTAAGCGATTCTTTATTAAATGTAACTACTAAAGTGAAAAAATGCATCGATAATATTTCACAAGAGTTTCAATCGGTGATGATAATATTCGCTGTTTTTTTATTATTCAATCAGAATCGTATAAACATTAAACGGCACAAATATAAAAGGAATTCAACTATAATCCAATTGATAATATATGTGAACAATAACTGCCGTTATTTTACCGTATGATTTGAAAATCTCCACAGCATTGTGCACACCCCATGCTATTTATAGTAAATTAAATCGAATGGTCGTTTGTTTGTCTGACGACTTCAATCGAATTATTCAATCTGAGCACTACATCTCTGCAACGCTTTTTGTAATTGGTGACCTCAGGGAAAAAAGCGGTAACTACCGCATTAGCACTAAAAAATGTTACTGTTAAAATAAACGCTCGTAAAAAGTACCATTGTGAGCTAAGATTTTGCTGCTTTAATATTTTGTGATTGAAATTTTAACGGAACTATGAAAACACTTCCTATTCTTAAAAAAAAAGATATCTTTGTTATTTACAAACGTTATATCTTAAATCATAGTTAAGATTATATCAACTAAGTATTAGAAATATAAATTAAAATCGTATTTAAAAAATATATTGATTGATAGGAATGTAACCTTTTTTAATTCGAATGTTATAAATATTATAGTATAGTATAGATAAAAACTGAAGAATGTCAAAACAAAATTAGTTGTTTTTTTATTAATATACAATAATAATTTGTAAGTATTGTATACAAATTTGTTAGAAGGACAGAAATATTTAAAGAAAATATGTAGTGACGTTTAATTTCTATTTGGTAGTAAATTTTTCTCGAGTCACGCTACGACACATCGAAGCTACAATTAGCTGTGATGTAGGATGTAGGCATCCAATACCGGGCTCATCATATCGTTAATTTGTTTAATAAACATGAATTAATCGAGTACAATAGTCTTGGCACCACGTGATCCTAATGGTAAATAATATTGCAATGTCAAGTCTCAAGTGGATGTAAGCAATACGTGTGACATTATGCGGATTACGGCAATTGGACCCTGGCTGACTTGGAGTATCAGTTAACACGATGACGTATCCGGAGTATCGTCATGACATTGAGGAAAAATTAAAAAAAATATAAAAAATAATTAAATCACAAATAGACCCCGATTTATGATGAATAGAACTCTCCTATAAAAACTTTTTGGTAATATCTCTATGTCGTATACAAATTTAAGACTGATATAATAACTCTTTAGTCATTAAATAAATAATTTTCAAGTACAAACTAATGATTTTATCCTTAAAAAGAAGTAAGAAACTCGAGGTTGCTTTTATAAATATATAATAATATTTATACCAATTATTATTAACTCAAATAATAAAAGTCAAAACGTGATATGTTTGTTTGTGATGCACATTATCGTATAAAATATTATGAACTTGATACGCTTCTACGATAACAATCATATTCCTGATCTGCAGGTCCTGTATTGACTCTACAATGACCTATTCTATAAAGCTACTATATTGTTCGTTATAAGAAAATCAACTATGTTTCTCTTGTGTTAGTATCTTACATTGTTTTAAATCGAAGGGTGATCTAGTAATAAGTCCATCATTTTATAATTTAAAGGATTATTTGGATTGTCAGCTTTTAGAATTCAATGAAATAGATTTTTGTTACTGCAATATCAAAAATGTAGGTATAGCTTTGCAATTGAATGCATTTAAATTTGTACATCACAAAATCTACTTCCAAGACTACATACAAACGTCAGTTAAATTATTTTTACAGTTTTTATTTTTATAGGAATCGTGTGGTTTCCTGTATTTAATTTTTATATTTTTAATGTCATACTTACTCTCTTATATTATATTATTTACAAGAGGAAACTGAGTTTAGTATAAATAAATATGCTATGTTGGTAATATAATATTGAGGCATAATATTAATATCTTACTACAAAATACATTATATTAGTTCTGATTACTTTTACAACACTTAAGCCGCCTTTTATATTGCGGATATTTTTATTGTCTGATGGAAATATTTATTTTTCCTAAGAGTATCATTTAAAAATGTTTAAATATTTTTTATTTGTGTGTTATATTTATAATTTGGCAACATTATTTAAACTAGAAAGTAGAACTCTTTAGTGTTAAATGTAGACAAATTGGTAAGTCATACTTTTTAGTACACAATAAATTCATTTTTAGTTTAGTACATGTAGTTCTGACAAATAATCTTATTGGTAAAAGATTCGTGTTTATTTTGGCAGTCAGAGAGAACGAACGCGTTAGCAAGTTAACCCAATTAGCTTGCACATATTTAATTATAATCCAACAGTTTTGATAAATCACCGTGATTCCCACATTTAGAATAAAGCAACATTAATTTAGCAAGCGATAACGTCATACCAATAAATGAAATACAATTTAAATAATAAAATACCACATATAACACTTAGAACATTATATACCACAATGAACTTAGGCTTAGATGTAACACCGTTTCGTTAGATCCAATGGATTCGAAATATCCATACAAACAGACAGCATTGCGGGGCAACATAAAGCTTTAACTCCCTAAAATAATTTATCTACGAACATAACGCCGATATCCTTTTTCCGTCATTTTGGAATAAATTCTTCTTTTGTAAATTAATAACACAACACAAGAAACACTGGTTTACGAGTTTGCGAGTTTGCGACACGAGTTAGCGTATGCGTCGCGTGGTCGGTCTTGTTTCAGTAACGAAACGCAACATGTCAGCGCGCTCGGTCGGGCGGCGGGTAACTGCACGTTGGCAGGCCAAGACTCGGAAACGACCATGCGCCTTGTCGCTTCTACTGACGCCCAGCATTCATGGTCAATGCTAGCAGATTGATAACTTGTTCCTGTTGCCGAATTTTTATTATTACAATCACTGATACATTAATGCAATCAATGTTAATTTTTTTTCGGCCTTTTTTGTACTAATTTTGTAATTATATCAATTAAATCAAATGGATGTATTTTTTTATCTATTACGATTTATTTCCCTGAATCTAAGTACATTGTGGTTACAATTTATCTGTAATATTATCGAACGAAAGCTTTTTAAAGCTTTTTTATAAAGTACAATATCTTTAGATCTGGAAATATATTTTGGTGGTTATTAATAATGGTTTGGACTAAGTCGTCAACTGCAAATGTTGACTTTGTTGAAATTTTCGCAATAAAATTTAAATTTATTTGTGTAACTGACAGACTAATATAACATGACCTCATGTTAAATATGTTGCTAATTTAACAGTAATCTTTTCCGGAAAGTTTCATAACGATTTATTTATATTTACGGTATACGTTATTTCGTGTTTGTGACATGCGTACGTTCGTGTATAGTTGTAATAATAATATATATACAAACATCCTGTTTTATCGATGACTAATAGTAATTTTGTCATATTTTTTACCCTGAAAATAATTTCAGTGTACACTGGTTTGATTCATATTTTGAAATACATGTTAATTTATTTAAAGTATCAATTTTTTTTATGGCGTAGTTTGGCGGACGAGCATATGGGCCACCTGATGGTAACTGGTCACCATACCCATAGACAATGAAGCTGTAAGAAATATTAACTATACCTTACATCGTCAATGTGCAATCAACTTTGGGACCTAAGATGTTATGTCCCTTGTGCCTGTAGTTACACTGGCTCACTCACCCTTCAGACCGTAACACAACAATACTGAGTACTGTTATTTGGTGGTAGAATAACTGATGAGTGGTTGGTACCTACCAAGACGGGCTTGCACAAAGCCCTACCACCAATGGTAAAGGCTATAGCTTAAAAGAGCCTTTTAGTTGTTCACAAACAAAGACAGGATATACAAAATAGTAGAGAGTTATAACAAAACTTATATCACTACATTGTCTATTCCAAATTCTACGAAAATACGAACTAACATAATTCTCTCCTTGGTGTTAATAATAAAGCGTTTTTAGAAGATAAACGGTTTAGAGGAGTTGTGTTGCTTTATTTAGTCTTGTTTCCGGTAAAGTAAATTCTCAAGTGTAAAAACTAAAACAGTTGAAATATATGTACTATATAATTATTTTTTATATTTTTTGAATATCGAAAGTTTATTTAATATACCTCGCTCTTCCAAAGAGGTTTAACTATTCGTGGCCTCGTTGGTTTGCGCGTGTAAACTTGCGTTACGTAGTCGAGCTTCGTGCAAGGTTTTCTTTATATTAATATTTCAAGATATTCGCAATAGATTCCGGCTTCGTTTCTTGTTAAAAATATGAGGTAGAGAGATTATTATAAATATTAATTCATATAAAATGAATATGAAAATTGTCATGAATTAGCCATAGACGTGCATAAAAACATGAAATTTTGTTAATAACTTTGGTAATCTTAATTAAAAAAATACATTTTAAAAACAATAATATTAATACAGTTATCAGTGAATAAATTTTCTATGCGATACAAAATTGTAAAATACATCTACTATAAAATTCTTTTATTTGCAATTTCAACGAGCGTGCATTCGTAAAGGCTTCGGTTCGGATAGAATTTTGAAGCGAACATACAATTTTAATATGGGTTTGGACTAATTGACGGGGGAATGGCACAATTCGAGCACTCTACGTATTATGCTCTGTGTTCTGTATTTAAGTATTAAAAGGAATCAAATCTCTTTATCTCTTTAACATTATATGACGTTTTATTACTGAACTTGAAAATTTATTACCTTAGTTACTGAAATAATGTATAAGAAAATCTTTAATATAATACAGGATGTTGTTTATTAATGATAAGAATCATTAAACGGGAATATTGTTTCAATACGTCACTGGCTTGTCTATATAGAGTTCCTGAGGTCACATTATAATCATTCAATATAAACAATTTCAACCTGTGAAATCTGGATTAAAGCGGCGTTCATTGAATTACTAAGAAACTTATAACGCAGATTTAAAACACATTATATATATTGACTTTGGTTTATACTGTCCTTATGACGTCATTACAGATCCACTATTATAAAAGTCTTAAATACACAATGAACAAAAAACCGCTGTTAAATTTGCATTATAATGCAAGAAGTTCTGCTTGACAGCTCGACGACGAGCTCAAGCGTTCGACGTGTTTAGCTCAAATAACGTGTTATTGTTGAAGAATCAAATTAGACAAAATACTCTTCCATTTGTTTTAAAGTTAGAAAACAAAATAAGAAACACTTAAACGATTACCAAGAATGATGAATATTACTTATATATGTAGCTTAACGTTTGCTATTAATGATATTTTTCACCAGTTAATGAATGAATAGATAGCGTTGGTAACGTCTTTTAGACCAATTGGGGTCTAAGCTTTTTTTTTTTAATTTTAAATATCGGTCCTAAATCATAACATGGATTCGAATTATATATGTTTCTGTTCTCATAGTCATGTGGTCTTAAGT
The DNA here is from genome assembly GCF_905220365.1 of Vanessa cardui. Taxonomy (NCBI): domain Eukaryota; kingdom Metazoa; phylum Arthropoda; class Insecta; order Lepidoptera; family Nymphalidae; genus Vanessa; species Vanessa cardui. The sequence continues at coordinate 4,870,027 of NC_061140.1, read as the reverse complement.
TGTATCCTTTTATAGCAATAAAAGACCTGACATTTTTTTATTTTTATATTTTTGGCTTCACAAACATGTTAGTCCGTGCCTTTGATCTTTGATGTGTTTTTCTTCATTTTTTATTTTAGTCTACCTAAGCTGATATCTTAATGATAAGAATTTGTTTTTCGATGAAATTTGTTGTATGCACTATAAATATAAACTTTTATGTTTCGGAGAAGGGAGTTATCTGAGCCGAAGGCAGTTGCAACATCCTATAGCACTGTCACTCATCGGCTGAGTAATTAGGGTAGAGCGACTATAGAAAAAATAATACTACATATAAAACAATTGAGATGAGACGGCTCAGTGGTTAGAACGCGTGCATATTAACCGATGATTACGAGTTCAAACCTAGGCAAGCACCACTATGTGCTTAATTTGTGTTTATAATTCATCTCGTGCTCGGCGGTGAATAAAAACATCGTAAGGAAATCTACATGTGTCTAATTTTATCGAAATTCTGCCACATGAGCATTCCCCCAACCCACATTGGTGCAGCGTGGAAATTTACAGGCTGTTACTTTACTACTTATATATAACAATTATACGTTTAGGGATATTCCACCACAGGGATAAGGCGACTCTCCCTTTATGGAGAAGTGTTGGAATTTATTCTACTACGCTACTCCAATACGGTTTAGTGTATACACACGTGGCAGAGTTTATTTGAGATTTTTATACCAAATTCTTTTTTTTTATTACGTTTTTGTTTACCCAACTTTATGGATAGTTTAGATATGTTTATCGTACGACCGGAATATAATTTATTTGATTTATATAATTTCATCATTAAATATTAATAATGATGTTGACTTTTCACACGTATGTTAATATGTGTATCACGTAGTTCATAAAAGAACTTAGCGATTACAAATCCGGGGAAGCACCTAACAGTTTTCGTTTGATTTATTTGTATTTATAATTCATCCCACACAAGACAACCGATAAAGAAAAAGAACGTAAGGAGACCTGTATGTGTCAAATTAAATTCTGACACATGATCACAGTACATATATGTATTTAACGTATGTATTTATTTAATCCGCATCATCAAATATTCCTATTCCTTAATATGATATGAAGTCTTTGCTAAGAGGGTCTTAACTGTTGTATGTACCGGCAAAAATTAAATAGGCAATCTTTTAATATAGTACCTGTGTCATTTACCTGCTTGACTCACGTTTGCAGGAAACTCTTTGTTAATAAATCCCACGAACATCTATTTTAAGCTGAGTTTAATCATGACGCAACTTTTGCAACACCGAGTTTTACAAAGAACACTTTCTTATTTCACTAAGCTGTGAAATGTTTGTCTTTTGTCGTAACAGCAGTCAAAGACCGTGTTATCTTATCAGCTCAACGCCATTGGTAACAGATTTCAATTAAATACATTATTAATTAAAATTATTGGGTAACCTTTCCTATCAAAGGCACGTTCGATTTTGATCATTGTTATGATGTAATTGTTACATTCAATTAATTTAATGTTGCATCTTTTATATGAGATTATGAGATCAGCATTACTTAAGGCTTTGTGGTAAGTTTAGGTAATACCAATTTATCGCATAGTCTACCAATTAATAGTATTACGTAGTATCCTCTATCCGGTTTGAAGATTCAATGAGCCAGTGATTATAGACACGTAAGGGATGTTTAACACCCTTGTTGCTCTTAACACATTATCGATGTACGGAATAGGTTATATGTGCAGAATAGGGGTGGTAGTCATCAGCTCAAGTGTACCAATTACCAGTTTTTGTACAGTTAAAGTAAGAAAACCTTCGTCAGTTTTCAAATTCACACCTTTACCAAGTCTTAAGCTCTTAGGACCTTTTGAATCTAAACATCGAATCATTGTGACACAATATGTCATTCGCGATCGGTAAAGCAGATTATCGCTCCTACTGAGCACACGAAAATGGACCTTTAGGTGACGAACCTTTTCTTATCCCGACTGTACATATTTGAAAAAACATCGTGTAATCTATTGTAGCGAGGAGTAAAAGCTTCTAGGGTTGCATCAGACAATCGATACACAATATTTGATGATGTATATTTACATAGAGTACAGTGTATAGTTACAGAGTCTACACAATCCTTTAGAAAGGATAACAGCAGATTCGATTTTATACATTAAACGGCTTCGGAGCTGTAAGGAGATTCCAGCTCCAAACATCATCAAAGATTAAAAGAGGTGTAAGTCCAATTATGGGATATTCGTCGGCTGTTAGTTATGCATGTATAACTTTAACTAATTTTGACTTCAATAGTTATGAAATAAGTGAAGGTCGCAGTATGCTTTAATAGTCTCGAAGGACGCAATATGCTAATTTAAAATAGTTAATAATAGCCTCATTCGAAGTTAATGTTTGGAATTTTAAACGTTCATTATATTTTCATAATTTATTATTTTTTAACATGATAAAGCTGAATACGCTTTACCGTATCTAAAAAAAGATAATGATATACATCCTTTTTTGACATTCATGTAATATGAATATTTAGGTAATCGTCAGGATGTCGCGTTATCTCCCTCTTTCTCTTTTTGTGTAGGATGGATTGCATAATAATTTTGCGTACATTGTGAAATAAAATTATTAATATTATTTGTGTATTCCAACCACAGTAATAATTAATTATAAGTTACATACAAACAAGGTACTTTGCTCTAGACGCTGCCTATTCCCTCTAGACCATAATAATAGATATATTCTTTTTGGAAATGCTTAAACAATCTTTTACCTGTTGCTGATATAATAGTCTAAATCAAATGAGTTTTTCCTTCATTAGCAGCTGGAGTTTTAATGTTGGGTATTTGCCACTCTCTTACGTCAGAGAGCACGTAAACTTGTCCAGTCATGATGAATTGTTGCCACATCGGATTGATTATAAGAGTAAAGGACTACCTTTACTTGGTGGTAGGGCGTGCAAGCCCGTTTGGGTAGGTACCACCGACTCATCAGTTATTCTACCGCCAAATAACAGTACTCAGTATTGTTGTGTTCCGGTTTGAAGGGTGAGTGAGCCAGTGTAACTGCAGGCACAAGGGACATAACAACATAGTTCCCAAGGTTGATGGCACATTGACGATTAAGGAATAGTTAATATTTCTTACAGCGTCATTGTCTATGGGTGATCCACTTACCATCAGGTGGCCCATCTGCTCGTCCAACAACCTATACCACAAAAAAAACCTATAGTGCAATAGTGTGCAGTTTTTTAAGAAAGATAAACACAAGAACTAACCAAGCAGTAGGGTCTCGTCATCGAGCGCTGTGACGAGCGAGTCGGTGCAGCATGTGTTGGTGTTGTCGATGGATATTCGCACGGAGTTGCAGTCCGCGGGCGAGTGCGGTAGCTGCTCCGCCGACTGCGCTGCGACCCGCCCGTTCGCGAGCCGCAGCGACGCCGCACGCCCGCCCGTGCCTGTCGCCGCGCCGCCTCCACCATCTTCGCATCTGCAAATATATCACACTATTAAAATTGGAACAACTGAGTCCATGGAGATGAAGCATACAACAACAACAACAACAGCCTGTAAATTCCCACTGCTGGGCTAAAGGCCTCATCTCCCTTAGAGGAGAAGGTTTGGAACATATTTTACCACGCTGTTCCAATGCGGGTTGGTGGAATACACATGTGGCAGAATTTCTACGAAATTTGTCACATGCAGGTTTCCTCACGAAGTTTATCTTCACCGCTGAGCACGAGATGAATTATAAAGACAAATTAATCACATGAATCAGCGGTGCTTGCCTGGGTTTGAACCCGCAATCATCGGTTAAAATGCACGCGTCCTAACCACTGGGCCACTCGACTCAATGAAGCATAAGAGTCAATTATTATAATAATAATAATAAATAATAAAAATTGGACAACAACATATACATTACTCTGATCCCAATGTATTATGTAGTAGCTAAAGCACCCGTGTTATGGATAATCAGAAGTAACGACCACAAACACCCAGATCCAAGACAACATGAAAAACTAATGAATTTTCTATATCGACGCGGCCGAGAATCGAACCCGGGACCTCGGGGTGGTGTAACCATGAAAACCGGTGTACACACTACTCGACCAAGGTCGTCGTCATTATATGTATGTGGTTGCATTTTACGTTAGCTCAATTTAACAATGATATTACTTTTAATATAAGACAAAAACTGATTCGATAATTTGAATGCACACAAAGACTTCAGACAGTTTTGTAAATAAAGGAATTCTTTCAGCGAAAATCTCATTTGAGTTGCAGTTTACTTTTACACTCAGTTCAACTTTTTTTATATCTCTAGTGGTTGAAATAGTTTTTTGAATTTCCTAGACGTGCTGCTCAAATGAAATAACGGCTTTTAAAACGACATCGTTTTCTATGGATGGATAGTTTTCTTTTATTTTTTATAAAACCGCTTAAACTACTAATCATAATGCTTTCTTTTATCAAAAATGTTATTGGAAGTCACGTAACATTCATCTAATTAATGAAGATTTTTACATAGGTTTATTTTTTTTTAAATTAAAAGTAGAATCACTAATGAAAAGGGCTGATAACATTTTTCTTTTTGAAATCTCTTGAAGTCTTTTTGAAGAATGGCCATAAGTTTTTAATAAAAAACTATTTGAATTAGATAGTGCATGCCAATTCGAGAATATGTCACGTGTAAAGTTGTTTAAATATATCCTTCTCATAAAATATTAAAATCCGTATTCGTTTTTACGTTTATTGTTGTGTTTTAAAATATTTTTACGATGCTGCACGGAATAATTACATTTTTATTTGACTGTAAATAAACGTCCGTTACCGCTCGTGATTCGTGAACACTGCGAGTTGGGTGAATTACTTTACTGTTTCTGACTAGCAAACTACTAGGTTAGGAACTTCAACGCATCTTCACAATACTTTTTGCTCTGAGTATATTATATTTTCGTAGTATTGCGTGAGTAATAAGGTTATAGTGTATAGTGCGTAAACACGTAGCAATATCCGGAAACATGAAAATAGCGAATTTTCGACGTTCCTAAGATTCTTTCGAAATTTCTTACATTCGACATTGGCTATTCACCTATCTAACGTTAATGCGCTTTTTATAGCGCGTAAAATAACACATAAACGATTTGAAAACATGTTTGTTTCGGACATGTATCATTTCTTTAATTAAATAATAATAAATAAGAGGCCGACATGGATCACGCGCTCGTATTTGCTCCTTAATAAAAAACGGTTTCAGCATGTACACTCTATTTCTATCTCTCTTTCACAGTCCGATAGGACAGTGGCATTCGAAACTCATGAACGAAAAAGAGAATAAGTCTCTAGAAGTGATGTACAACCTCGAGTTCTGCTTAACAACTAGCTAATAGATAATTACATAAGTAATTGCATTGTTTGTGAAACAAAATAAATTAGACATAACCTATACCTTTATACTGAACAGATTTGTAATTTTATGATACCATAGTTTTTGAAAAAATCTACCTGGTTGAATGGAAGTTTCATGCAAGTGGCAAGAGTGGTAAAACCATAATGGTTTTTGGTTTCGTCTATTGAAGTTGTATTGCCAATGCGCTGCCAACCTCATCATCTAAATAACATCCCGTGGCTATGGTAGATAAGTCTATAGGAGCTTACTGCCGGGTGAATCCACTCCAATCTCTGGTTATAGCTCAATTAAATCTTTTATTTTATTATGTGCATTTCCGTTTGCGATCGTAAACAGGGCTTAAAATATTGTCCATTTTATACAAAAATATATTAAAAGCCGATTCCTTGCTTTATATACAGTATACTTGCTACAAAAACAGTGAAAAATTTGTATACAATAAAACTTTTAGCACACCATCAACATTTCTTTGAACCTATTGCATGTTGGTTGTGATATAAATGCGTTTGGAAGAGTTTGCGTAGTTTCTTGAAATTGGTTTAAATAAAAACCACTTCTATTTTTAAAAATTGTTTCAATGTTCGAAATTTAAAAAAAGAATATAGATTAAAAAATACAATATGTATTACAAAATTCAGCTTAAAATTATGACGAATATTGTAAAATGTGTATCCAATAATTTTATTGATTCCACTTTTGAAACTTTTGGTTTTTGTTTGATATTTTTTTCTAAAAATAAAAGTAAATCAAATGCAATACAAAATTATCTCAATCCGCTGTATGTACTTATAAGAATACAATACATCAAAATACATAAATGAAATGTATGCTAGGAGACAACTTTACATCTATCTTTGTACGTATATATGTTTAAAAACTTATTCATAAATTTTCTCTTTTATCTATTTACTAGACCGCTTAAATTGCTAAAAAATAATATTTAATTTTAATTACTAAAATTTGTATAAATTGTTTTATATGTATCATAATGGTTTTGGCAGAGAACGCATAAGCGTGTAAGATTATAGATAATTGGATATGATGCATAATAATCTATATTAATATTATAAACGCAAAAGTAATTCCATAGGGTTGGTCGTCTGTTACGCAACCAAACAACCACTGAACTGAAATTTGTTATGAAACATATTTAAACTCCAAGAAAGAACATAGAATACCTCTTTATACCTAAAACCTCCGATGGCCTCCAAAATGCGGGCGAAGTTTAGGTCGAATGCTAGTGATTAATAAGAATAAGTTTGCTTATGACGGGATCGCTATTTTCCCGTCGAAAAAGGCGGCGTGCTTGCATCATTGGCTCACGTCGAGCGTCTCATGTTTTAATGATAAATACTAAATATTATGTTTCATACTGTTTCTTATGAATTCGACTGTATGAAATTAGATTTGGTTTTGACTATAAATAAAAGGAGAATTACGCTTTGTTTGTTTGTAATGCTATAGATTGTAGCTTTTCAAGGTCAGAGAAAGAAGATTTTATGTAAAGAATATCATTAAGTACAAACAATTTAGTAGGTATATATAAAATTCTAAATGATTTCAGTGAACTACACTTGAAAAAGTATTTTGATTAAAAGAAACTTTTTTCAACCGACTTCCAAAAGGAGGAGGTTATCAATTCGTCTGTATTTTTTTTTTTTTTTTTTTTTTTTTTATGTTTGTTACCTCATAACTTTTCACTGGGTGGACCGATTTTGATAATTTTTTTTTTGTTTGAAAGGTAGTGCTTCCCGTGGGGTCCCATTTTTTTATTTTTTTTTCCGATGATGGTATCCATGTGAAAACGACATAAGTCTTAAATTTGCGTTATGTATATGCGCGACAAATAGGTGAATAACTGAAAATCACGTTAACCAATTTTGATAATTCTTTTTTTATTATAAAATATATACTTCAAGGGTAATTTGGTGAAAGTTTGGTAAGGTTCTGAGCACAGGATCCATGACAAAGTGACGGAACGGAAGGGAACGGAACAATTCTGAGGAGCACGTTAGCGATACTCGGTCGAATCTTTTATTTATAGGTTATTTGGATATTTGAGTCACCTTCCGTAATGTGGTTATGTTTATGTAATTATCATAGTCGAATATTATAATCAACTAGCTACCCACCCCGGCTTCGCACGGGTGCAATACTGATACTAAATATACTACAGAATTTGTTTATATACGACATCACATCGCAAACTTCTAAAATTATCAGTGTGTCTTTACTATATTGTTCATGTTTTATATACACAAATATTCCCCTTGAATCACACTATCTTTTAAAAAAAACCGCATCAAAATCCGTTGCGTAGATTTAAAGATATAGGGACAGAGAAAGCGACTTTGTTTTATACTATGTAGTGATGGAACTCCTATACGGCTCGCAGTTAGGGTGCGATATGGGGCAGAATTTCTTACTATCTTTAATCAAATTTTGTGTATGTGATGTGATGTCATATGATGTACAAAATATAGTTGGTCTTTTTCAAAGTTTTTTTGCTGAGTTCGATTACAGCTCTTTCGAGGGATCCTTGTAGTTTACGCCGCGTGACGTATTAAATCCGCATTTTCGAAAGTCTATTTTTGCTTTATTCGCAAGTTTCCTTTGAAATTGTCCTCGAAGTAGTTTCTGACTCATATAAACGGAACGCTTAATCTATCCATATTAAAAAAAATTAGTTAGTCAACATCAGCTTCACTTAAAATCAAAAAATAAATAAAATTTTAACAAAAAGAAAAACCGACTTCAAACAAAACACTATTTTAAAACAAATGAATATGCACGAAAAAGTAATAAAAATAATTGCGTATTCAACATATTTTTTAGAGTCTTCCTAAGTTAAATGAAATGAAAAATATTAGACTACTTAAAAGTCGATTAACGATTATATCATGTAGTTATAATTATTGTTATATTTGGAGTCGGTGTCAAGGAATTTGGCGTAGGCGGCTTATTGCATTTTCTTTTCGTGTATAAATTTTATATAATATATTTAATATTATATAAAATTCTTATTATTCTTCTTATTATTAAGAAGAAATACTATATGAGCAGATAAATCAAATTTCATTTGACATTTACGTATTATCAAAAGAAAGTAAATACACTCTCAGCAAAATGCAAGGAAGGAAAGCGGCGATTGAAGAATTTATAGTAAATTAAAGAAAATTCGATCCTGAATTGATATTTTATCTTTAAATAAATGTACTTTTTCAAAGCGGTTTTTCATGGTAAGTGATCATCGACGCATCTATATAATTTGGACAGTAAAATATATCGATCATTCCTTACATCGGCATTGCGTCGTGAACCTTGGGAATTTATGTTATACGCCTTGTGCCTGTTATTACAGTAGTTCACCCACTCTCGAAACTGGGGCACAGTGAGACAAACTATTGATGTATAAGTTTTAAGTTACAGAATAATTGATGGGTGAGTTGTATCCACCCGGGTCCTTTGTTGTATCCATCAAACCCTTTATTATTTAAATTTGACAAATTTATATTATTCGCACAATTTACTCGTACGAATTTGAGTTGTCTTACAAGTAATAATTAGTTTATATTATAAACTGCTGAGAAAATATATCTAAAATATTAATTAAATAACTTTGTTATTAAATTAAATTATAAAAAACGTGTATTCATATCAATGTAAAATAAATTATAATTACGTAAATGTTATTATCTCTTAAATTACCAACAATACGATATTACGATTTTATTAGGCAAACGTCTGTTCGGCACATTCTTACAATATACATTGTATTCATTCATAAACAATAATATATTACAGATTATGAAACGACAATATAAATAATTAAGCTATAATTTCACTAATAAATGAGACATGTTTACATCATCGTTAATCGCTCGTGATTTTTAAAATGATTGAAACAATGAAATCAAATTGTATTATTGTGATTTCTTTTTATTTTTCCTTTTTTAGTTGTTTATTTTCTAAACACATGGAATGATTTTTTTGAATTTCTATTATCTGTGCCCTTGAATCTGGTTACATACGCTAGTAATTTTTTTATATTTTATATGTTTGGGTCTGGTTCTTAAGAGGGCGCGTGAGTCATCGTGGATAATTTTAGACTAAAGGAATAACAATGTAATGCAGATTTAGTCTCTTTATTTACATCAACAAAGACATCTTTATTTGTTAATGAATATTAATAGAATAACAAGTAATAGGCAGTCGTGTAGCTTTAATGGGAACCCGATTTTTCCTCTTAATTTAATACTGTAATATGGTTTGCCTTCGAAATATTACCACACATAAATTTCGACTTACATGACTAATGCTTACAACTTCACTTTATTAGAAATACGCCGAATATGGGACGAAAAAACTTTTCAAGAGGTCGAAAAAATTACCGACATTCCAGCGGTACATAAACTGTTCCAACCCAATAAAAACATAAAGAAAATAGAAAAGTAAATAGGATGAAGATATTCTTTAGAATATTTCATACATTGTTAGAGTATCTGAGCCGAGAAAAAGAAAATTATACTCTATATATATCATAATCTATACAAAGGCATACATGTACATCTAACCAACCAATAAAAAGGTCAATATACACTCACTCATAATAAATTCTTTAGAAGTAAACAGAATACTCGATTTTCAATTGAATGAATAACTTTCCAGCTGATATTGATAAAATCGGCATAAAGAAATACCAATTTATGAAAAATAAATTATGCTCTAGCGTCTGAAATATATAAAATACCGCAACGATGCAATGATAATGAATTTTTATTACATATTAATGTAAAACAATGTGATGTAAATATTTGCAGCACGAACAACAGAAAATAAAATAATTGTAATTGATTTCCCGGTTAAAATAAATCCCGGAACAACGCTCCATTTCGAAATGAACCGAAACGCCGATAATTCTCCAAGGAGATGTTTGTAGTTTAATTATCTACATTCAAGGTCATATGTATCTGATATGTTACTCCGGAGGGATTCTCAGTATGACGTATGACTTGCCTAATGAAGGCTTAATTTTGGATTCTCCTTCCACGAACTATTTTACCTAGATCCGTCTGATTACATGTAAATGTACGTAGTTCAAAAAGGTATTACATTATTTATACATTTAAACAGGGAATATAACTACTATATATAATACTAACTCTACTCTAAGAAATTAATTTTCTATATCTATTTTCCTCTACCTTAAGGTTGCCTGGAAGAGATCGCTGTGTTAGCGATAAGGCCGCCTCTTGTACATCTTTCATCTAACCGTGTATATGTGTTTTTTTTTACTGGTGTACAATAAAGAGTATTTTGATTTGATTAATTTGTATTCGTTTTGATTTAAATATTTATTGATGGCTGAAACAAAGATGAAAAAAAAAAATTCTCAATTTGAATAATTCTTCAATTGAAATACCAATTCGGAAGGAATTGCTATATTAGCTAGAAGCTTTATTCCCTGTATTTTTTAAAAGGTACGTTCTAGTTAGAGGTCAGTACAAAATGGTTTCAATGAAATGAAAATTCAGGTGAATTGTGTAATACTGAAGCATTGTGGATACGACAAGGTCCCTTAATTGTTGTTTTTTCGGACAATTTTAATTGGAAAAAGTGTGGGGACTGTTAATAAATTCAGTATAGCGGAAAATTTTTACAGGCTAATTCGGAATTTTATTTATGAAATAATTGCGTATGACTGAATGGTCTTTTACAAATAAGGAAAAGTGTTTTGTGCTTATATACCGCCACGCATTATCACGCCGTGTTGTTGAAAATGGTGAAGAAGACTTTTTCTGAAACTTTTCTACCGAACTCTTAACCAACTAACGAACATGGCGGTTCTTTCATCAAATGGCTATTTTGATTATAATTATCATGTAGGTTGAAATGCATGAATGCTTCATAATATCTATTGTAACTATTCACCGGGTTTACGTTTTACCTGTGTTGTACCAAAGGGTATATCCGACCCTTTTTAATTAATGTAACGTATTAATGGAACATGATTGCTATCATAAGCGGCTTTTATTTGAAAAGGCATTTGTATTTGGTGTCGAAATTTTACAAATTTAGCTAACGATTCTTTAATGAAATCACGTAGTATTTCATTGACTACTACGCTTGTAGTGATTAGCTTATAAATCTGTAGAATTATAATGACGAGATTTTTGGGTCGGAATATATTAAAAAATCCACAGACATTTTAAACTTTGCCGTTTCATAAATTCAAATCATTTGCGAATAATAAATTGGTAAATGATTTGAATTTATGAAACGGCAAAGTTAAAAATACATATTAGACAGGTGATAAAAAAGCGTGGAATTAATAGATGTTGACTTTAGGCTTGATATGTAATATATTATATAATTGTATCTAACTAACATGACTGTATTTTTAAATGTCGAAAAAGAGTAATATAACTATTCATTTACTTGCCGGTTCTTTTCTGTAAAATCTACTTTCCAAACCGGTATCTTCACTTAATATAGTTGTTCAATGTCGATTCAAAATAGTTTGTAAAAGCCTACTTGAATAAAGTAATTTTGATTTGATTATAAATTATAGCAACCCAGTACTAGAAAATTAGTAATTAGTACTTCTGAATGCACTATAAACAATCGACGCTTTTTTCTTCAGTCATGTCAAATTTCTGTCATAAAGAAATTATGAGACCACGAGTTATGTACATGTTTTGCTCAAATGTATGCGCAGCTTATTATTATTATTTGTTATTAGTCTTTGATTTTCAGTATTTCTCAATAAACGCGAGTAATCCATGCGACGGTGGGCAATACGACTATAAGTTATTGTAGTCTCGTTTAGCGGTATAAATGTCGCATAGCAATAAACAGCGATACTATTACGTTTATAGCATAGCAACTGTTGAGGATTGATTAATGTTGCAGCCGATAAATCAGTATTATGGAGTATTAGGTGAGTCGAGATGGCCCAGTGGTTAGAACGCGTGCATCTTAACCGATGATTGCGGGTTCAAACCTGCTGAAGGAGGAAACCTGCATGTGACAAATTTCATAAAAATTCTGCCACATGTGTATTCCACCAACCCGCATTGGAACAGCGTGGTGGAATATGTTCCAATCCTTCTCCTCAAGGGGAGAGGAGGCCTTTAGCCCAGCAGTGGGAATTTACAGGCTGTTGTTGTTGTTTGTATGGAGTATTATACTGCATAGATCCAAAATATCGATGTATTTTTATTGATTCGATTTAATTTGATATTATTCCGCTACAAATGTTTGCTAGAAAAAGTAGTAGTAGTATTAATTTTTCAGTAAAGGTAATAAAATTGCGTAATAGCAAAGCAGGTCTATACCTAGACCTTAGGGCTATTGTAGTCCCCATTCTTTATAAAAGCTTTAAAGCTGTAAGGGTAAGATTGAAGCAGAATAGAACTCTTGAAAAAAACTACTGTTTGAAGAAAAATAGATTAATAAAATTCAACAAGAATAGTTTTCAAACTTCAAGAATACAAATGTGGAAAAATAATTTTGCAAACTGTAACAGTAACACTATCATAACTATAAATAATCAATGATAGCTATCATTAATAAAAATATTCATTACATTAAATTTAAATTAATTAATTGTGCTACGGAATGCGTCACTATTTATAAGCTGTTATTGTACGGGAAACATCTATTATTGAATTATTATTATTTAAAGGGAAATTGTTACGTTGTATATAATTTATTGAACCTATCCAACTATTTCTATGAATTCGTATGCAATGTACAACTTTAGAACAATCATTCATTTCCATTCATTCATTTCTCTAAATAGCTTTCTATAATCTGAAAAGCTAAAAACAACTTCGGGCTGTCTAAGTCGGTGTGGATTATGTTGAAACTACACCTACATCGCTATTTTATATACAACTCATAATCACTTTCAATTGCCATTTAATTCATAAATAAATTTTGTTTAATTTTAAATTGTTTTTAAGCTCTAATAAACAGCACCTAAGTCCATGGATTTTTTTAAAAAAAAAAACATGATGTCACATTCGAACAAATCCGACGATATATTTTTTCCAAACCCCGAATATTTCAAACAATTATGTGTAGATTATGTATTTAAAAAAAATTAATAGATATATACGAATAAGTTATTAAAAATAGCTATTATACAAATAATGACTGCGTGCAATGGTATCAAATAGGCTGGCAAAATTTCCCCGTTGAATCGCAATTCCGATCCTCTGAAAAAAAAGTATGTGTCCTGACATCAGTGGAGACAATAAAACGAGGTGTATGACCAGTACACGTTTTAATTTTAATTTAAAATTTGTCATTCGTCCAGTAACAGTTACATTGTTAAATTTAAGTATTTTATTTGAATAACAAATAATCCTGCACGCTGGTTTATTTGCAGCGATACTCGCATAATATTGGAGTACTTGTTTAAATACACGAAGTCGTGAAGCGTTAATAGTTAGTTGTTTATATAATGAATGTATGCACGATCTCCAGAGCAGATGGTACGGGAATTGCGGTGTATAAAATATATACAGGGAAAATTGTACGTTATTTGTCTTGTGATTAAACACCTACAGGTGCAAAAGTCTATAAAATAGCAATGTCGTATCTATGTTGCATTACATATTGCCGATTCTTACTCCCGACATTGCTCGTATTATAATTGACTATATTTCTTCTCCTTATTTTAATTTTTGTCTTCAACTTTATATTGGTAGTTTTTTAATCTTTTGTTTCCGTGGATGTACCCTAATACATTTCTGTTAGCAATCTGAATAGAAACTTAGTAATAAATACGAAAGCTATGTTTTTTTTAAAAGTTTGTTATCACAGTAAGATACACATTTGATGTAACTCTTCTGAGTTGAACTCAGAATAATAAATATGTTGACTCAGAATCAAAAATATTATCCAATTAACAAAAACAAAATAAACTTAACACTAAAATTAGTTTGAACATTATGTTCACACAATGTTCAATGTAGATACTAGGCACACCTTAGCACAGTATGAAGAATGGTTGGTAGTAGTGAGGTGACCACTTATTACAAAAGATAGATGGACAAAAACAAAAATAATATTTCGAGAAGATTTTCGATAACAGTTCAAAAACTCAAACTCCTCTAGAGTCCATTAGCTTTGATTAAAAACGACATGCGATCTACGAATTACCGTCGTACAATTCTCTTTAGAATTTTGCGAATGACACAAAAAAAACGTTACCAAGTATTAATTTTCTTTCATAGACCTTTTAATACATAACATACTAGTAGTCGAGTCGAGATGGCCCATTGGTTAGAACGCGTGCATCTTAACCGATGATTGCGGGTTCAAACCCAGGCAGGCACCGCTGATTCATGTGCTTTATTTGTCTTTATAATTCATCTCGTGCTCAGCGGACCTTCTCCTCAAAGGGAGAGGAGGCCTTTAGCCCAGCAGTGGGAATTTACAGGCTGCTGTTGTTGTTATATACTAGTTGTCGCCCGCGGCTTCGCTCTTCTTTAAGGAGGTTGGTTGTCATGTGTTAGACAAAAAAAGTAGCCTATGTCCTCTTGGAGTTCAAGTTAAGCTGGTTATCAAGTATCATCAAATTCCGTTCATAGATTTGGTAGAGAAAGTGCGACAGACAAACAGAGTTACTTTTATAATATTAGTATAGGTTATCACGAGATAACCTACTGTTAGTGTTGAATAGTGTCGTAGTAATTTAAATATAGAATAAGTGTGATTACAAGCACAATGGACAGGAGAGCTACGTCTCATTAGTGTAAATAAAATTGCTTTGTAAATACCATAATATATTTAAAATATCCCCTTTTGTATGTAATACCAGGTAGCTTTTGAGTATCTTTAGCTGTTATTGTTTTATATGTATTTATTTATAATTTATTTATTATCATACCTCCTGTCTATTTATTGGTAGTCATCACGTATATAGCAGCATGTTGTCAAATAGCCCCAAGAATTAAATTTTACATTAAATTTTATACTTATTTTATGTGTTAAATACTTCTGCTATCTATACGGTGTTATGCATTTATACTGCTCATTATGAATTGTTGAACAAACGGTTGTGCCTAGCGCTCCAGAGTTCATCGATATAGGTATCAATGCAGCGCTTTGCAGTGTTTCAATTTGAAGAGTAAACTAGACTAAGAAAACAGGGATGAGGGTTATTATTGCTAATGTCCTAGATATGTCAACACATTGCCTTTATTAAACAGTATAAATTCCTTACAGCACCAATTTCAATGAACTTATTTGCCCATTTAATCTTCTTTCATGCGATTTTTTTATTTTAAGTGTATTATTCTGTATTTCATTTAGCATATCACTCGCTAAATGTTGAAATTCTATTTACTGTTATACTGGTTTGACGCACGAATCCTTTGTATGTTCTTATTTTTATATTTAGACTAAACTAGGTAAATCTGAGCCTTTATTTGAGCGAAATATTTAAAACAATTTTTTAACAGCGCATTCATCATTCTTCATTTTTAACCTCTCAAAGGTGAATTAAAAAATGTAGCCCCCGGGGCTGAAACTACATCCATATCAAATACAGAACGAGTCCTTCGCATTTATATCACTCTTTGACATTTCATGGTCGTCATTCAGTAAGAGAGCCGAGATGGCCCAGTGGTTAGAACGCGTGCATCTTAACCGATGATTTCGGGTTCAAATCCAGGCAAGCACCACTATATACATATATATCGTGCTCGGCGTCGAAGGAAAACATCGTGAGGAAACCTGCATGACTCTAATTTCATCGAAATTCAGCCACATGTGCATTCCACCAACCCGCATTGGAACCATGTTGCGGAATATGTTCCAAACCCTCTCCTTAATGTGAGAGGAGGCCTTTGCCCAACAGTGGGAAATTTACAGGCTGTTACTTTACTTTTTTTTATTCTGTAAGTTCGATTTTTTGCTCAGCGAATATATTGACGAAAGAAAAAACGAAGGACTTGATGGAAAATAAAACAAGTATCGGACAGGTTTTATTTGAAGATCGATATAAAATTAAACTATCAGTCAGGTGTGAAAAGGTTAACCTTAACGGTTTCTGTAGTGGCATTTAAAATGGCGATACTGTTAGATTAGCTAACCCTGGATGCGCGGGTCGGCACGCGACCTCGCGTGGTCGTGTCAGGGTCACACCATGAGCTGTTTTCGTTCAATAGCTTTCGACTTTCGCGAACTTTATTCAACACTGTTCCTTGGAATATTGTAAGTAACTATATTTATTTTCATTCATTGTCAGCAACACACAAATATCTATAATAGCAATTGCTTATTAAATAATAATAATAATAATTTATTTATTCTCTCCCACATTAGATATATTACAGTTTAAACGTATCTTAATAATAAGTACAATAATGTGTGGGAGACAGGAGCCCAAACTAGGTTGCCCTGTGCTAAGGGTCTCCTGGCTCCACCTCTAGGATATCAACAATTTGTTATATAAAATTACATGTAATATGAAAAAGACCAAACATGATATAGACATTGTAAATTATGAAATAAATGTTGGTGCTTTGGTTTGCCTATTTATAATTTTCATTTATTTATTAAAAAGGCTATATAAATTTGAGGATTTTTTTACTATCAAATAAATTGTTTAATTTTACTGAATTCTATAGTGCCTAGTTGTGTAGGACTTTTAATATTTTCATTTGTTTAAATGAACATTCAGTATCTTCTAAAAGTCTAAATAATAATATAATCCTATTTAGATTGAAGGCTCTAAAAATGCCTTTGAAAATAATTAATAAAGCATTGTTATTTTCGTAAATAAATTATTAAGATAGGAATTTCATGAATCAGCATGAAACATAAGTTATGAAATCAAAGCGCCGTCTAGTGTCTAGTAGCAGCAGATTGAACGCAGGTAGCGCCATCTATATTTCACGTTGTGAAGCACATTCTCAGACATTCCACATTTGCACGAAACCTGAAATTTAGCGCTAGTGCGAAGTTTATACTGTGTCGTAACATTTATTGCTAGCTTCATATTTTTACTACTGGCACAAAATAATGTAATTATTTGATTGATATCTTGGCATATTGATTATATTAAATATGTAATTATTAGAATTATATAAAATCCTTCTCATTTTCTGTATGGAATTATATTGTTTGTTACAGCTATCACTAACAAATACAATTATAACAGAAGGCGGACTTATCAACAAACCTATACATTACATTACATATATTTTATAGATTGTTACGTTATAGGCGAGTATTCCCGACGAGGGACCGCCGGAAAAAGACTTTCCCGGATACATTACAAAAGCAATAAAATCAACTAGGTGTATACAGGTAGAATGAAATGTAGTAATACTTTGCATTACATAATATATTTGGAATTTATGGTGATTCTAAGTTTTATCCGTATCTAAACATATTTTATATATTGTGAAAATAGTTAATCATATATTTGTTTTCATTGTTTTAGTACGTGTTGTAATATAACAAGTAATTAGAACGGATTTACATTACATTTAAATTTATCATTGTGTTTTGATATAGGTCACCAGATAAATAAATTTATATGAAACCCCGAGGGTTTGTATAAAGATAGGGATTTATAGGGAAATTAGGCTGAAGTACATTTGTAAGCCATTACGAGGCGGTTAGCTGAAATTGGTAGGGTTGGTTGACTCTTCAATATATACGGAGCACATTTTGTGTAAGTCGTTTCGATTAAAAAACGTTTGTTGATAAAATATAAGAGATTTTCCTTTAGTTAAATTGCAGGTAGATCAGCGATTTATAAATTATAGCTGAATGTAATTAAGAGCGACGGTACCTTTTGTGTGCTTATATATATTATGCTTTTTATATCGATCTTAATTGTAAAAGTTGTATTAAAGTAACAGCTTGTAATTGTATCCCTTACAAATATCTTTATTCTGCTTGCGGAGTAATGCGACGTGGCGATACACCTGTGGCTGAATTGAACTGAAATTCCAAAGCAAGAAGGTTTCCTTACTAAGTATTCATGCACGAGCACGTGATAAGTTATTACGCACTTAATGACTTAAATCATAATTTTACTTGCTCGTATTTGAACCCGAAATCTTCGGTATAGATTCAGGTTTTACTACTAAGCCATTAAAATACAATACATGTCTTATATGTAATTATTTATATTAAACTTTCATATAAACATATAATACAATAACAGTCGATAACTGGTCTGGTCGAAATTAGAAATTTGAGAACCATATGCAACTTTTATTTTCGTTGGATCTAAAACAAGCCAAGTTGTCATTCATGCTTTATATTCTAAACATAGATTCTTTCTAAATACGTCCCACGTGGTCAGCTTACGTAATCGAACAAGGGTTGGGACAAGTGAGCTTCGGATTCGAACTAGACCTTTCCACGTACTAATCTTCTAACATACTTAAATAAATTAATACATAAGTATACCTAATATTGTGTGTCGTCATAATCAGTAAAACTAATTGAAAATAATGTTATTAGAGATATATCGAAATTAAAATCAGCTGGATAATGTTCTTTTTTCAAAATACTATAACAGATTACAAAGTCCATTTTGTGATTTTGAAAGCAAGGGAATGATTTTATTATGTCTAAGGTATGCTATAAAACTTTTTGGTGGTTCATTTACAAAAAAAAAATTTATGTAAAGTATTACACGTCAAATTATTTTTCAACTAGTTGGGATGTATGAGAACAATCAGACTGCGAATGTAATATATTTTATTAGAGAAAACAAAGGAGTTTAACCAAGAGGTATGAATTACTCACTAAATTAAAAACAAGAGTACAAACAATATACAAATTAATTAAATTCCAAATATAAAATGAATTTTAATTAAATTTGTAACAATGTATGAAGCTAGCAATAAGTATGTATAGAATTTTGGCTTGTTATATACAATTTTCAGGATGAAGTTCCACAGACAAACACGTTGTAAAGCGATAAATTCGTGAAGCTTAGGCTAAAAATAGCCGGGTCAATAGAGGGACGGCGGCGCTGTGTCTGCCGAACTCAAAGCAAGGACGCTTACGTAAAGGACTTGAAATGCTACGAGACTTCATTGCAAAATACATACGTAATACGATATAATATATGTATTTATGTAGTACATAATCATCGTTTTTAAAGATTCATTATTAATAAATTTGATACTATTTTTTTGTGATTGTATTGTCTAATGTATTATATGACCACGATGTTATTGAATTCTATAAAAATAGTAAAGTAAAGTAACAGCCTGGTAAAATTCCCACTGCTGGGCTAAGGCCTTCATTTCCATTAAGGAGAGGGTTTGGAACGTACTCCACTACTCTGTCCCCCCAATGCGGGTTGATGGAATCCACATGTGGCTGAATTTCGATGAAATAAGACACATGAGGATTTCCTCACGATGTCTTCCTTTTAGGATTTAGGATTTGAACCCGAAATCATCGGTTAAGATGCACGCGTTCTAATCACTGGGCCATCTCAGCTCGAACTCTATATTTAATTATTATTTTGTATAAAAATATATACAGTTTACGTTATAAATTGATTGACTAATAAACAATAAAATTAAAAATTTCGCTTTTGTATTAGTAACACGAATAAGAGGCTTCATTTAAATGTAAGAGAGTTTTCTATTTACTAACGTCCGTCAGCTCGAAGCAATTAAGCCGGAACATCATTATAAAATCATTAAGGTTATGTAATGAATTATAGAACGAATAGGGGTTTCATTAGAAACGAACGTTTTTTGTTCTGTTCCCTTATTTGTATTTCACATCACGTTACGTTATTTATAATTTAATTAAAAATACATACAATTTTGTAATACCATAACACGAAAGGTTTACGTTTTCGATATCTTGTAAATGAAAATTGAATCTACGATTATCTCATAAAGATTACGCATGTGTGCGAGTGAAATGCAATCGAAAGGCTTACGTAACACGTTTATAGGTCAGGAGGCCGACAGTCGAAGTAAATAAATGGTGCAAATCTCGTTCCGGATTTTTTTTTTATTAAATTTTCTAGCCATCCTTGACATTTTATTAAACATGAAAGCAATAAAAATACATACAGCTTTTTCTGCGATCGTTACCATACCATGTCACAGAAAAAGTTAACACGGAATTGCTATTAATGTTTTTATATATTCTTATCAAACAATCGCATATTTATATATAAATGTTGCTTATATACCTATATAAAACACTACAAATGATAGAAGCGAAACATCATGATGTATATTTCTCTCTTTCTATTTTTATCTACGTTGTATCTTCCTTCCCACTTATGTTTTTAAAAGTGCTTTAAAATTTTTCTCTCAATTCTTATTTCGTCATTAGTTTATCGAATCACCGATAAAGAGGTTTCACTTCAAAAAGTGTTTATTTAAAATTAGATATTATGTTCTATTTTCAAAATGGTATCGATTTTCATACGAAATTGCTAGAACAAGATGGTTAGTCTCGTAGTCCCGTAGTAATGAAAGGTTACGACATTCTGCTTGCTCTAGGGATCAATTGCTGAGTGAATAGACGTTACGAGCAATTTCAGAATTGTCTGCGTGCTGTATACGCTTAAGTGTTCTTCAGCTTATTTGTTAATAGCATAATAGTAGTGAATACTATCGCACATTTATTGGTTTTCATAATTTATTTTTATTAGCATCTAAGATTTAATTTGTGAAAATTTTGATGCACCTCAAAGTTAGAACATTAGAAACGACATTTTTTTTATAATTCTCAATAATTTAAAGATTGAATCTATTGAGGGTTCCGTATCATTCCATTTAGCCTTTTATGCCTTTGATTATATTATTATTTTTGAATGTAGATAGCGGTGCTAAATTAATTACTGTCGGTTGTTATTCTCGAAACGTAATCTTAAGCTCTTAATTTAGTTAATTGTGACTCATGTTTCAGATATCGATCAAAGTAATTGTAACTTCAAATTAAAAGACAAATAACTTTAACCTTACAAAGTTATTTTATTTTTTAATATTGTTTCTGAAGAAAGTAATGGTATTATACATTTTCATAAATGGAATTTGTCTATTTTATCACAGAATTTTTGATATCTGTATTTACGTATTCCTTTTATATTTATGCAACAGACTATATATGTATAATATTGTTATTTATATACATTGGAATTCTTGTAATTCGTGATCGTAGTACGTATGAATCTACGTAGGCGGCTCACGTAGCAACGCCTACGAACGAATGCGTAGATCGACTCGGTTCGACTTTCTGAGTTTGGCATATTAATATTAATAATCTAATCGCTGATGGAAGTTTTGTGCGTAATAAGAAATATATATCAGAAAAGAAATTGCTGTTTTGTGTAATAAGTCTAGGAGATTTTATCGATATACCTAAAGGTTTGGTTTCATGAAATTCTTTATTTATTGAAAGCTAATGTAAAAATCCCTTATATGCAATTTGTTTTATTTACTTCATCATTAGTCTATACAAAATGTATGTCCTAATTTTATATAAATATATCATTATATTCAAAGACAACATAATCAGTATGCGAATAGCGCCTATTAAACATACTGAAGAAAATTTATCACTGTTATTTATACAAAATGCGTTGGAATAAAACACTTAAAGAAATGTTGGCAGTCATCTAAATGTATGTCTGCTCAAATAGACTTATGATGTTTTGGAGTAGGAAAAAAGGATGCAAAAGTTGGCGACTTTATAAGAATGGAAAACAGTTGCAAACACAGGTACTGCCAAGTAGTTCAGTGAAAACGTGGCTTTTATATCGTGGCCTAGATCTGAAAATGAATAGTCATGAAAATAATTCATCAAATAAAAATATAACCTACATGTACTATTAAATGGTTTTCATGATAGAAATGCTAATATTTCTTCGCAGAATTCGATTTTAATATTTGGATTATGAATCAAATATGTCATGGAGAAAATCGGACGTTTATTAAAACGATTTAAAAACTAACTAAAATTTCATTTGTTCGAAGTGGGACGGGCGAAAGTGAGTAAGTAGTGAGTCTTGTTTATATACTTTTTTAATAAAGGCCCAATATGGAGGCGACTGTGGTATAATGTTATCTGACAAAGTCATAACCTGCATCCATGCAATGTTGTTCGTATATAAACGCGTTCTATTCTGACGTTGTGTACTGGGCATATTTGGCAATAAAAAAATCTTTATATAATATTAATATATATATCTTTATGAGTATTACTTTGTGCCTTAATAAATTTTCTAGATTTTCTTATATAATACTCTTCGGTAAAAAAGTTATCAATATAAAAGTACACTGTTCCACACCACATGGAAGTATAGAAAATAGATCGTTTCTATATGTTCTCGGCGTCGAAGTTTCGAAGCGTTCGTTGGACGTGATCTGAAATCTTCATATTTCTCCTCCTTCGATACTTTTTTTTTGTAATACAACCGAAGTTCTAGGATTTTCTTTATACAGTGATATTGAATTGTCTGGAAAGTTTTTTCTATATATATTTGAAAATAACTTTGAGAAAACATGTAAGACCACATGTTTTTGATACATCACATGTTGTAATTAATATGTCGATTTAGAGACAGCATTTGATTTTAATTCATATTAACTAGCTCTATTAGCTAATCATGTCGAGTTCGCATGGATAGGGTACGGTTCTATAGAGGTCTTTATACTGAAAGGCAAGCATGTGAAGATAAAAAAAGGTTGTTTGGTTTTAGTTTTTCAGTTTCTTTGTTGGCGTACAAAGAAAGTTTCATCACAATCTGATGAATGGTTTAGCAATGCCGATTCAATTAAAGAGTTTTTACTATTTTTTCATATTATTTTCTAGCAATCATATCAACAATCTAATCATTATATATATTGTGTTAATTTTGTCTTCATTTATTTCTTGTACGAGCTGTGTTACCAGTACAAAAAAAAATTAAAATATAAATTTAAAATCAATAATTTAAAAAAAAATGACTATTACATTTTTCATTATGTAAGCAGTATCAGAATATTTGTATTGTATGTAAGAAGGTTTGCAGATTAAAGGTTTTATATAAAAATCGAGTCTATTTAAACTAGTAAAATGTTTACATTGGAATTGTTTCGAGACGGTAGAATGAATTGTTAAAGAGGTTCACAGATGAAATATCATCGTTTCAATAAAGCGACCGTTTTATAAAGAAAGGACTTGTTATTTCGTCCAAAGAACTTAAACGTGTTCCAATAGCTCTGACCTAAAAAGGACCGTTTCATTTTCTTTTCTTTTATTAATGGGAAATCGCCTTATTTCCAGTAAGAGTTTTAGCCTAAAATGTCAAACGATTTCTTGAAAACTATATCGATTGTATCACGCCAATAATTATTCAGCTCACGCGCAATACTTATGTAATTATTTTTTATATGTGAAAACTATTATGATGTGTATGTGCTGTTTGTTTCCCAATAAATAAATAAATAAATAAATATGCTAAAAAATTTAATGGTCTCAGTTTTCTTCTTTGTTTAAGGAAATTTTACTGATGTAAAGGTTTTAGGTCATGGCATGGTAGTATGTTGTACAAATAGGTAATGTGTGTTAAATCAAAAATTTGCTATGCATTACGGTTTTTGTTTAGTAAACAAAAAATAGGCTGGCATTGAACGTATACATATATTTCGTCCTACTATGATGTCCGAAATATACGTAACCGAAAAGGTAGAACTAGCCGTCAGTGTTATGTCATTGACTTTGTTAAGGTAATGAAACTTAGATTTTTTATTTTATTTATATAAGGTATTTTATTGTATTTATTCAGCAGTTTGGCAAATGAGTATCTGATGACAAGTAATTACCAGTATCGAAATACATGGCCACTGTAGGACATATTAACAAACCCTTGGGAAGGAATATGATGTATTGTTAATTACTCAGTCACTTACCTTTAAACCATTACGCGAAATATTAATTTGCTTGGTTTCGGAATATATGACAAATGGGTTGTACATACTTAGACTTACACAAAGCGCTACCACGAAGTTACTTTTAGATACACGAATAATTTGGAGTAATGTTGGTAATCTCAATAATCTTTTGTTTAAGAAAACGATTAGACAACATAACATATAAAAATTTGGCATGATTATGACTTGAAGCATTTAACTACAAAAATTATAAAATCGTTTGACTCGTGCCCCACATCTAAACAACAATCTAAGCTACACATAAATGTACGCATGTTAATAAGGTGGTCGACATCAAAGCGCAAATAAAACACGTTTCAAGGAAAACATTTATTTATGATATTCATTCACATCACACCGTAGAGCCGCCGACGGAGGAACGGGAAACATGAAAAGTGAAGGGATTAAAGCGGGTTAGAGCTTTCAGCGCCGACGGAAATAAACTAAACATAAAGTACAAGTTAAAAATCATTTCACTGAACTCTATCGATTTTTACGTTTCATAAAGACGGTATGTTGACCTTGTGACATTTAAGTGTGATAAGCTAGTTTTAAATGGTTTGACTCAGCACACCGTCCTGAATTTTTCTAAAAGGTCAATGACACTGTGTGGAGTCCAGTGAAATAGCTTTAAAATAAATACACAGAAGGCGACATAAAATAAGGATAACAGAAGCTTGCAAGACAGAGTGAAGATAGAGAGAAGAAACGTACAGATGGTTGGTCTGTTCGTGGTCATTGGAGTCGTGTGTGGGCTGCGAGCCGGAGCGCCGCAGTCGCCAGATGGCGTGGCGCGCCGCCACTAGTCGCGCGAAGCCGTGCCGAGCCACTATCAGGAGCGCTACGCGCGCATCTCACTCCGCAGCAACAAGTCACGCACGACCGCGCACCCGCGCGATTGAGCCCGCGCAATGCTCACCATGGACTGGGACCAGGGATGCCAGGACGCGGGTGGGATCAACAAGTGAATCACAGGAATCACAGCCCAAGTCTCCGTTACAATCTGTGTAACCCTCCGTATCTAAATACTACGAAACTACGAGCAAAAAGCT
The DNA here is from genome assembly GCF_905220365.1 of Vanessa cardui. Classification (NCBI taxonomy): domain Eukaryota; kingdom Metazoa; phylum Arthropoda; class Insecta; order Lepidoptera; family Nymphalidae; genus Vanessa; species Vanessa cardui. The sequence goes on along the minus strand of NC_061140.1, from coordinate 4,844,629 downwards.
TGCCTATAACGAATATCACAACCGAATATCACAAAAGCGGTGGCAAGCGAAGCTTAGTGGACGGCGGCGGCTTACGTAATGTTAAATAACTTATCTACACTTATAAAAATGTGCAAAAATGTATCGATCACAGAAATAAGCCTTATAACTATAATTTAAAGTGCCTGTATCGAAGTTATGTAACGGAGACTCGGTTTGTGTGGAAATTGGTTAAAGGGCGGGCGCATATGACATGCGCGTAGGTTAGGAGCCAGGCGAGCACTGCCTGGTGGGCGAGAATACTTTTCACCCCCCTCCCCGCGGCCTTCTGTCACCTAACAACCCCGCTACCTCCCTACCAATTCAAATGTCCTAGCTTCTAGCGAACCGTCTACATTTTGAGTAATCGACCAGACGATCGAGGCCGATGTCGGTGCCGGTAAAGTCATAATTTTTAATAATTATCTCAATGTAATGTATAATTTTTACTAACTAGTATTGACTACAACTAAAATATTTTTAAACAATAAACACATTATATACATAGTAATTAAAGACAGAGCAAATTATAATTAGCAGCGGTTACGATTGTATGTTTAAATAAAATTTATAAATTGAACGAATGAGAGTTATTAAAATATATTTTTGGTATAATATTTTCTTTATAAAAAAAATATCAAATAAATTTTAAAATAGTGCCATCTAGTGTTTCTTCCAAGAACTAATTATACAGTTTGTACATAATATTAGCAAATATTATGATGTCGACGATGTGAAAATATAAAATTGGTTCTTTAGTGACGATGCATAAAAAGCTTTTTTATATTTAGAAAAATATATTTAAGCGCCTATCGGACAAGAAGGGTACTAATTGCCGCTTTACTTACAGTAACTGTGCTACTCCGTACTAGATGGCGCTGCTAAAGATATAATGTCTGGATTTAAAAGTTTAAAAACACAAAAGGTGGTAAAGGGAACTCATAATCGTAAGTAGTCAAAAAAACTTTTTTAATAATATTATTGGTTTGTAATGAAATTACTTTCATTATGTTGTCGTTTGAAATAGTCTGCAGTAACAACCAAGGTGAAACACACATAATCGTGTGAAAAATCGATATTTTTGTAATCATTTTTGTGAGAACCCATAATAATAGCAAGCACGTTAGTTCCACAAAATAAAGTTTAGTGCAGTGTAGTGAGACTAAAGGTTATCAAAATTACGTAGTTACGTATATACGTATACGTATTACGTAGGTAGTTATTTTGTAAATTAATTTACTTATAATCTATTAGAACGACAGAACGAGGGCCACTTTGGAACTTAGCATCAACAGTTAATCCAAATCATTCTGTTGTTTCTATAACGTCTGACATTTCCTCAATTAGAGGTGAATTCGTTTTTAACGTACCTACGCTGAAACGACGATGACTACGATGTTTTGTAGAATACATCAAGTCAATCGATGAAAGTGATACTTTATGATATTCCACGTTCAACAATAAATCATTCCAAATATAATATAATTCCAATTTTTATATATTATAACTGACGATTTCGTTTATGTTTTACATACAAAAAATTATGCCGACGAAAAATATAAATTACATAATGGTTTTCGTTTCCAAGTTTTCAAGAGAAATTCTTGATAAATGATAACTTTGACAAGGGCAATGAAACCTTTCTGTTATTTTATTATTTATCTGTCGATTGCGAATATTTTGTGAAAATCGTTAAGAAAAACGAAGCTTTAAAACGCTTTCGCAGATCGAATGCGCTTTGTTTAATAGCGGATTTAATCCGGTCGAAAATCGACCCAATTGACCAGCTCGCAAAAAGTGAAAAGAATGAAAGGAAAAAATAATATTTACTCAAAAATGAGTTAACAAATTTTACTCAATTTATTTTGTTGCTTCAATTTGATTGATATTCTTTTCAGACGGTTAAAATAGCTTTTGGTTAAAATGTTTGGATAAAAATTGAGTGGTAGGGTATGGTTTCAGTACAACAGTCGTTCTTGTGATCATCAATGACCCTCATAATCATGCTTACTCCTTATATATATTATATTATTATGATATTCTTACAAGAAAACCTTAAATAACTTTTTTTATTTACAACAGAAAGCAAATGAAAACGGGCTGCGGCGCCACCTGTGAATCTTGATTACGATCCCAAATAGATATTCGCGGTTTAAGAATATAAAACATTCCCGAGAGAGTTGAGTGGATGGAATACATTAACACCGAAGATTGCCGACGAGCATAATTCATCAAATCTGCATGTATTAGATGAATCAGCATGCAAGCAGCGTTTTTTTTTAAATTTCTATATATTGACAAACTGGCCACCTAAGTAAGTGATCAACACTACCCATTGACATTTTCAGTTCACGTCGTAAACGTCAGATGAATAATGTCCAATGAATAAACTCTAACACAACAATACTAGGTATTGATGTATAGCGGTAAAATAAGTGATGAGGTATGTTTGAGATAAACAAAATATCTTGAGTAATGCAGAGTACAACAAACCCTAAACCCACGATATTTTCCCAACTGTGGGCTATTTATGGGCTGATATTGAAATGCCAGGTACTGTAAAGATATGTATAACATGTAAAACGTCATTAAAAATGTATTAGTACAAGAATGGCATGCCATAACAAGGGAGGATTGTACTAAGCTTGTATGCAACATGCCAGCAAGAATTAGTGCAGTAATTAAATCCAAATGTGGATTGAGTAGATTTTTTATATGTAATTTAATGATAATAAATCAATTCAAAAAGTATATTATTTTTTAAATTATTTTAAGTTGAATTTAGGGCGCCTAATACTTTTGGCCTAGGCTGTATTTTTTCTATACTAGATTATCCTTGCTTAGATGTGAAATAAATGTTCAGCTAAGCCATGCGTACGCACGTCGGTAGCGCGTGTACAACTTACACCGCAGGTAGACGGGGTCTTTTTATGGCGATGGTAAATTTAACTACCAATACCTTCAAACCCTATTTCATTATTCAGTGCAACGGAACTCCAATAACATCTACTATCTATCGTATACGGTAGCCAAATAGACAAATCCAACTTTCAATATTTGCGTACCTTTTCGTGTAATACAAATTGTTTTATATGTGTGAAATCATACATACGACCTCCGTGGTCGAGTGGTGTGTACACCGGTTTTCAAAGGTACGCCACTCTTAGGCCACGGGTTCGATTCCCGGCCGAGTCCATATAGATTATCTTTGTTTTGTATGCTGTCTTGGGTCTGGGTGTTTGTGGTACCTTCGTTACTTCTGATTTTCCATAACACAAGTGCTTTAGCTACTTACATTGGGATCAGAGTAATGTATGTGATGTTTGTCTCATATTTATTATTTATTTTATTTATTTATACAGAAACCTGATTTGCTGTATGAATTTAGGCGAGGAGGTGACTTTAAAATATTTTATCTGTGAAAATTATTAGTACGAGGGATGTCTCTCTGTTCCAATGTGTGTGTTGTATTGTTGTGTGTGAGCGAAATACTATAGGATATTCTTTAATGGAAAACCTTAAACAAATCCTAGGAGAGAATAAAAAAAACTTATACCTAGAATCCCAAACGCCGCCCCAGGCTTCTCTTAGGTAATAAAACCCGTCTAAATCATAGTTGTTAGAACTAAATACGATTCGAATAAGCAAAAGTAGGTCGTAATATATGCTCGTACGTGTGTACTTGTTTATTTTTATGCTCGTTCTGTACGAGACTCGCTGTTGAATTAGTTCGGTACATTTGTTAATTGAATAAAAGTCATCTGATATAATAGTGACTCGGCGGTTTCTGAATAATACATTAAAAATATTATCCGGTTTATTCACAAGTCATAGTCAAGAGGCACTAGGCTTCGAGCGGGTGCAATTTATAAACTACCTTTACCCACGACTTCGTTGGCATTTGATAGTTATTGTTAATTTCGCAGACTTGACTATAATTTATTAAGTATTAGGTAGCTTTTATGTTATTGGGAGATCACTGACGTGATGGCGGAGTGGTGGCATGCGCGAGGTTTGCGCGCGGCACTGGACACTTTTTATATTATCATCATCATCATCAGCCCGTTTTTGTCCACTGCTGGACATAGGCCTCTCCAAGTGCACGCCACTGTGGTCTTTCTCCGGCTACTCGCATCCATCTCCTGCCTGCCGCCTTGCGTATATCGTCAACTTTTTATATATTGCATCGAATTTATTACTATTTTATATTTAGCCTTTTAACATCAGCTATCTGTCAGTTAAAGCCTCTCCATAAACGGAGCAGTCGTTCCAGAGCTTAGCCGGAATAAAGAAACGGTCTGACAGAAAAAAAATGTTATTGTGGTATGTGTACCGTGTATACATACATATTATGCATTTAGCAAAATTAGGTTATTTTAATAATCAAATATGTTCCAAAACCCTCTCCTTAATTGAAGAGGAGGCCTTATCTCAGCAGTGGGAAATTTACAGGTTGTTAATTTACTTTTTTTTTTAGGTTATTTTAATATTCCTAAAAGACAATCCAATTTTCTTATACGTATAGAAGAAATTGATATGATGTTAATATAAAGAATAGCATTCAGGTATGATGTAGCGTTCTACCAATGTGTTAGAATTGGATCATTAGTCCTGGAGATTACCAGCTACATATAAATAAGTAATGGCATTATTTTACTATTATATAAATTTTCAAACACGTTGTTTAAGTTTGAAGGCGGTGGTAGTCACTTTCCATCGGATGAGTCTCCTGCTCGTTTGCCACCTATCACATTAAAAAAGTTTGTAAAGGTTTTTTCAAGCGGTTTTTTGCACGCTTCGATCTTTGGTGATTTTAGTAGTATTATATCCAATAGGTATATTGTTTTATGTTAATTAGTAAAATATTTATCTATCATTAGTCACTACCTAATCTCTATAATATATATATATATATATATATATATATATATATATATATATATATATATATATATATATATATATATATATATATATATATATATAAAATAATATACTATGTATATAATATACTATATTGAAGTAGTTGATTATACATAAATCAATAATATGTTTTATAAGGTCATTTATACACCCATAAATATAACATTAAAATATTTTAAATATAATTTAATTGTACAGAACAAATTTCTGTAAGATATCTTTATGAATTGTCTAAAAATTAACGTTGAAACGTTAATGTCGTGATGAGATCCTAATTCTTATTATCATCAATCATCTTTCCCTTCAAGACTTTTTGTCCAATGTTTCTAAGTCAGCTAATTGATGACGTTTACGATAAGGATGAAAGAAGAAAGAACTCTTTTGTTACTGTTAGTTTTCAAATATTGCGTTCGTTCCCGATTACGGACACGCCAATGGTCACTTCACCCTTTCTTGTTTATGTATCTTTTAGGATCCTTTATTTACAAACTAGCTATCCGTCCTGGGTTCGAACGTAGATAAAGGAATAAGGGAACAACATGAAAGATTTATATACCAAACTATTAGTTGTCTGCGGATTCGCTTGCGTTTCAGGGGTTGGTTATTTATTATATTTTAGGCAAAAAAAGTGTACCTATGCCTAGCCTATGTCCCTTCTTGGAGTTCTACTTTGTTTCACAACAAATTTTATCAATGGTTTGATCATGAAAGAACGGCAGACAGACAGACAGATATTAATACTAATTTACCAAATTAAATTTATGTAAATTTATTTAGATTTATTTATGTACTATTTGTTTGCTGATTTAAGCGGTGTATGTTGGTAAACCAACCAACCGGCTTCGTCCTGTTTTAGCTAATTTATACAAAATAATTATAATAAAAATAAGTCATACTCGTAAACTTACATCATGGATTCTGTGAATCTTGTGAATATACGTTTCATAGTTTATCCCGTTCAGACAGACAGACTACGTTACATATAATGTACTAACGATTTAGACTACTGGGATGTCGTTAAATTCGCGCGCTGAGTGCACAATTAGTTACTGTAGGACATCATCGTTTATCACATCATATGTCAGGCAGCTGCTCTGTATTAGAAACAAAAAATAAAACCCGTAATAGATGTACTCCGCTGTTTTTGGTGGTAGTTTTTATTATGAACGTAATTTTACACAAGTTACTTTATATGAATAAAACTATTGTCATAGTAAAAACTAAATCAGTATTACGACAATGACATAACATATATACCATGATAGGTTTTTATGTTACTGATATTAATGAATACAAATAGATTTTTAGACTACAGTATTTATTTTACTTCTTCGAATAAATATTTTAATTTGCGACAAATTCTACGATATTAACATTAACATTATTATAAAAATAATAACAAGAAAACAATTAATAAAAGTTCATAAATTAAATTTCATTTCGGTGTTGCCATTAATTAAAAGTAATAAAATTTATTTTGCTAAATAATTAATATTCAAATATAATTCAATTTTCATTCTATTAAAATTCACTTCAATGTTTTAATTGAAATGGAAGTTTAATCAAAGAACAAATATTCATTCATTAATAATTCCTATACATCTGTTTACTCGCAGGCTCTGCTATCAATAGGCGGATATTCAACTCATCAAAATAATCTTTTAAATCGTCGCTAGAGGCGTCATCGCTTACTTATTCACGAGTACCTGCCTATAGTGCGGTTTTCTCTTCGATCTATACTTAACATACCTATAACTATTGCATTTTTTTATTGTAAATGTAATATTGATTATGTAATTTATTATCAATGTAATGTATTCCGGGTCATATAACGATAAAATCGTTGGTGGAATGCTGATTCTTTAGGCAATTATTGTCCCCATTCAGTACAACAACAACAATAACAACAGCCTGTAAATTCCCTCTGCTGGGCAAAAGGCCTCCTCTCCCTTTGAGGAGAAAGTTTGGAACATATTCCACCACGCTGTTTCAATGCGGGTTGGTGGAATACACATGTGGCAGAATATCTATGAAATTTGTCACATGCAGGTTTCCTCACGATGTTTTCCTTTACCGCTGAGCACGAGATGAATTATAAAGACAAATTAAGCACATGAATCAGCGGTGCTTACCTGGGTTTGAACCCGCAATCATCGGTTAAGATGCACGTGTTCTAACCACTGTGCCATCTCGACTCTCAATTCAGAACATTACGATAATTTGGAAAATAAATAGTAGTTATACCCTCATATATACGTATACACACGTGTGTGTGTGTGCAGTCATCGCTAGTCAGGGATAAGCTCTTTTCTGCCGTCTCTTGTACATTTTATTTTCAACTAAAACATTGTATTTGGCCAATTATTTTAAAATGTATTTCATTTTGGTTATTGTTTACATCGAAATTAATACTAACAACTCATTTATCATTACCGCAAATATACTATCTTCAACTCATAATAAATTCGATAATTTCAATGAAATTTATATTCGAAATAAAATTTTATATTTTTAAATATCCAGTTCATACATATTCATTCAATACCAAAGTGAGATACTAGAAACGCAATTTTTAAAACGAATTAATCTCTATTAATCAGCTAATAAATTCACAAGAACAATAAGGGAAATTTAAGGATTATATAATTACGTATTTAAGATGAAAGGTTGAAGGTGAAATATGACAAATAATACATTAGACAGGATGTCCATTGTCTAGAGAACAGTAAAATAACAATAACTTATATTAACAATAGGGAAACTGAACCTTAACGATCATAACAGCTCGAAACGGGAGCCAAAGTGAATATAAAATTACTTATCAAAAATTGTTACGTTTCGTTGTTATTTATGATAATATCACTAGCTTCCTTCTCCTTCTACCGCGTCTTCAGGGGGTAGGTATTAGGTATCTTAACCTTTAGGGAAGGTAAGCCCTATGGTACACCTTTTATCCCATTATTTTTTGTACATCTAAAACTGTGTACGTCAAATCGAACCAAGCTCTGCTATCAACTATAAACTCTTTAACATTTTTTTTTAAGTTTGGCAACAGAGTTATTTAGAACACTTTCTGGGGATTCTGTGGAATCATATACATTGTCACACAAAAGAATTACTGACTTTATGCATTCGAGAAACAGGAGTAACAAGTTTGTGATTGTTACTTAGAACAATGCTATGCACGGATCAATTGCAGAAGAAGGTAAAAAATTTAAAACCATTGTATCTGTCAAATTGAGATTGATATTAATTCTGACTTACCACTTTCAAATTTTTTTTTTTCACATGAAATATATCATATCATTTGAGAATATTGAATACATTTACTGTAGGCGAAAACTGGAGAGCTGAGATGGCCTAGAGGTTAGAACGCGTGCATCTTAACCGATGATTGCGGGTTTAAACCCAGGCACCACTATATATATATGTGCTTAATTTTAATTTATAATTCATCTCGTGCTTGGCGGTGAAGGAAACCTGCATGTGTCTCATTTCATCGAAATTCCGCCACATGTGAATTCCACCAACCCGCATTGGAACAGCGTGGTGGAATATGTTCCATACCCTCTCCTTAATGGAAGAAGAGGCCTTATCCCAGCAGTGGGAAGTTTATAAGCTGTTACTTTTACTTTTTACTTTAGGCGAATATTTTAATATCAGCATAGGGTGCACAATTTTAGTTAAATATATTGAATGAAATTGATATATTATTCTATTTAATCAAGTTGATCCATACTAAAGTAATGTTGGGAAGAGAGACGTAATGGTATCAAATGAATCTCCGGATTTCGATTCCGGTACTCTATTCTAAGCTGTATGTGTATTAGGTAAGCAGTGAAAATCTTTGAAAATACCTTGTTTTAATTTTTCTACATGGCTAAGGCCTGATTTAATTGTTTGGACATTGTACTATGTACTGTAAAAAAAATCAATTACAATTAAAATTGTCTATTTGAAGGAGCTAATCTTAGGATTTACCAGTTTTGTTTCAAACCATAGTCAAAATAAATTATTAATTAAATGGATAGTGATTTTTGTACTATAATGGTTGAGCTAGTTTATTAAATGATGAACTGTCACTACGCACATAAAATTATTATTAAATGATTGAACAAACTTTTAATTTTAAACATACTAACGTTCAATATTAGACCTGGTGGAATATTTTCAGAGATATAAAGACCTTTCGGAAGTCGGAGCCCGGAAATAAAGTTGCAGAGACAGAAGTACTGAGCTTAGCAAGATATAAGAAATGAATAGGCAACAACTAGTTCGTACTATTGGACTATTGTACCTGTGATGAATTGTTCGAATGCGAAACGGTAAATAAAAGATGAAAATGGTAATCTATCGAGTTGAAAGAACATGTCAATCTTACGATCGTGAGTTCTTTCGCGAGCAGTGAAATTTAGTGTGTTTATAATTCAGCTCACGCTCGGTGGTTATGTAAAGCAATTCGATTAGTTAAAAATGGCGGACTCTACAGAAACCGAGAACGTTCCTAAGACTGTTATTTATGTTCGCTGTTATTAACATGGTGGTAGGGCTTTGTGCAAGCTCTTTTAGCTACCATACATTCTACCGCCAAACAGTAACACTTCTATTGTTGTATTTCGGTTTGAATGGTTAGAGAATGTGCACAAAGAACTTGTTAACTTCGCTTCACAAGGTCGCGTGCACATTGGAGATATAAAGAGTGACTAAAATTACTTACTGCGTCAATGTCTATGGGCGATGGTGACCATTTACTATCAGGTAATTAATAAATGTATATGTGTGCTTAATTTGTGTTTATAATTAATCTCGAGCTCGGCAATGAAGGAAAACATCGTGAGGAAACCTGCATGTGTCTAATTTCATTGAAATTCTGCCACATGTGCATTCCACTAACCCGCATTGGAACAGCGTGGTGGAACATGTTCCAAACCCTCTCCTAAATGGAAGAGGAGGCCTTATCCCAGCAGTGGGAAATTTACAGGCTGTTACTTTACTTTATGTATATTTATCAAATTATTTAAGTAGGTAGATAGGAAATTAAGTAACTATATTCATTCGTATATTCGTTCGTCAATTTTTCGACAATTAACTTAAATTTGAATTATTTGTTATTTGCATATTATTATGGAATACTTGTATAAAATATTAACTTAAAACTATCAACAAAAAAAAAATTTTACTACTACTATCAAATGTATTACAATATTTTTCATAAATCGTTGGAAAAAAAGAATAAGGTTTTATTTGAATATAAATATTGTATTGATTTTAAAACACATAATATCTTTATTATACATATATGTAGATCAGTATTTCTAGTTACAACATATTTAATGAAGGCCGTCAGTAAGATGTATTGCAGATGCAGGCGGATCGATCATTATGATTGTTTCCTAAGTACTGTACTTGCTAATAAATAACAAATGCAGTGCTGTTTAAAGTTTTACTTGTATTAATAAGCAAATAAGAAATGCTGAAATCTAGACTAATTAGAGTAACATACTTTTTTTTGAAGCAAACACAAAATTTTTTTAAAATTATTTCAAATTTATGTCAATTAAAAGGTTTAATGTGTTAAAAAGAATATGTCAGATGTTAGTTCCAAGCACGATATAAACAAACACATTATTCATGTATTCTATAATTTCTAAAACTATTTCTAAATTATATCTAAAACATATAATCAGTAAAGTAAGAGCATATTAAGCAAACTCCTGAAGCTTCCGCCTGTTGACAGATATGAAGTATTCCTCATTTCGTGTGTAGTACCGACATTCAAGCGACGTTCATGCGCTGCAAAGTTTTTAAGAGAGCGCTTTGTTAAAGCGCGTTTAATTATCGTCATGTTTGTGTTTTGATGATGAACCGTAAGTGTTCACTGCAATGATTTCTTAACTCTACGCTAATGCGGATACTGATGCAACTTCATCGTGGTAATTGTGTTTCGATTATTCGTGCAGTCAAGAAATGTTGGTAATACTTTTTAGTTGTTTTACATATAATGTAAGTGAGTGAGTGATTAGAATTATTGTGTATAGTGGAATAATTTTTCATACATTTTCAACTAATAGAATATTTATTAGGACTTGGATTATTTATTAATCAAACCTTGCCACAATATGGCAGATTTTCTAAATGTCTAATTAAATCAACATGTTCTCTATATCCGTATCGTATCGTATCGTATCGTATCGTATCCTTATAATATTTTTAAGAATTGAATTTAATTTAAAGCTGTGTGTGCTTCAAAAGTATACATGCCATGGAGAAGATTTAAAAATAGACTTTATAGTTGGTAATAGCAATTGACAGAGAAAAGGTGTTCGGACTTAGGAGGTTATCAGGGACAGAAATCAGCTTATTTCTGCGCAAAACAACAGGCTTTACTGTCCAAACAAAGACACGTCTACCGTTACGTCAGTGATAAAATTAATATGTAGTCTTTTATTTCGCACTACATTACACACTTACACACGTACGTGGTAGGGCAATCCTCCGGTCACAGGAGTCGAGATTGCTCAGTGGTTAAAACACGTGCAACTTAACCGATGATTGCTTGTTCCAGCCCAGGAATTAGAAATTTCATGTGCATGTGCATTTGGGATTCATCTCGTGCCCAGCGGTAAAGGATAACATTTTAATTTGTCTATTTTTAATAAAATATAGTCCCGTGTTGGAACAGTGTCTCAAAGGAGGTCTTAACCCAGTAGTGGGATGTGTACAGGCTGTTACTTTAAGTTCAGGCTCTATATCTATTTAATAATTTCCATGAGTAATGAGCAAATTTAAATAATCAACATTTTTTAAGTCTTAACACTGTAAAGTAACCCGTTTATTAATGTAACAAGTTGAACTTTACGATAATACAAACATTTAATTCTTAAATATTTGAACATAATCTAAATAAGAATAAAAACTTAGGTATTATTAAAAAATATTGTGCCATTTGTATAATAAAATACGTAACTCAATGACACCATTATTCTTAAAAACTCTTCGTTAATTAAGAAATCTTTTGATCTCAATCACACAAGGAGTAACGAGAATGAAAGAATTCTCAAAGCGTTTGAAATTATCGAATAGAGTAGCAACAGCATTCATTAGCAAGTTCTTTGAGGGGATGGTTTACATGGATTTATGATTAAAGAAGAAATGGATGGAATATTTCACTGATTTAAAAACCACCTACCAGTTCTAGGCTACCAACTCCATATGGGCATTACAGTTGAAGTTATACTACTTGAAATTTTATAACACATTTCAGATAAAAGTCATCTATCACGTATCCGCATGTGCTTGTTCATGCAATCGAAAGACTAGTGTTTATTCGGCTGCCTTTCTTTCTAACATAGGTATTCTTATATAGGTCAGGTAGGTATAGGTAGGTATATAGGTCTGTATTCTAAAGTATAAACTGTGTTTTGTTCTTTATAGAAAAACTTAGTTATTTCAATTATTTATATAATACACAAGAAAAAGTTTTTATGAACTTCGGTATTCGGTAGATATTTATTATAACGCATAGATTATAATGTTAACGCTTTCAAACATAATTTGACATCTGTATAAATAATTTCGTGCAAGTCTACAATGGGTACGATCGAAACCTATCCATAATTACAGATCGTAAAAATATATTGACTTTTAGTCGACTAAAAATATCCATATAGTTCGTATAACTGAGATATTTCGATATTCAATTACATGATATATAAACGGGCGGCCATGTTTGTCGTTTATGGATGCGTTCAGAAAGCTGTATAAAGACTGTTTGTTGTTAGTTTTACTACTTTAATCAGAAAATATAGTTGTTTTACAATTATAATGTTAATAAAAACGTTATATGAACAGTTATGCGAAATAAATCGCTTTAGTTTAGTTTCGATTATTTTATTCGAGTGAGGCCGGGTTTTTATAGCTAGTTTTGTTTCAAAATACACACAATTTCATATGTATGAATACCCATCTAAAAGTTTTCAAAACATAAGTATGAAAAAAACAACCTTGTTAATTTACTTGTTATATTAGAAAAAAAAACAAAGTCGTAAGATAAAAAAAAAGTGCTTCGACATTTACAAAATTATACTGCTTGGACTGGTTCAATACTGTTTCCCAGACTTTAGGTTAAAGTAACGAATGACCGTAACAACCGTCATAATAACGACCTTTGTTAAACGACTTTTGCCTCTGAGAATAACTTAATTAAAAAAAAAAAAAAAACGATGAAAATTTCAGGATACAATAAGCAATTATTATAAAAATATGTACAGTGGTCATCGTTATATTGTATTTCAGCTAAACTATATTTTAAAATACAATATTTTATATTTAATTAATATTAAAAACGACACCAAAATGGCAGATACTATGTATATGTATTGTCCATTTCTTGAAAATCTCGACGTGTCGACTCACAAACGTTAAGGTCCAAAGTTACTTGTTACAATCCATAAACAAAACAGCACAATTTCTTGTTTCTTCAGCCCCAAACCACACAGAGCTAAAATGTAAGCGAGCGATTTCCAACTACAATGGAGTCGCTATACAATAGTAGGGTTGCCGGATATGTGTAAAAGGTTAACTTTGCAGTAAAAAGTGCCAAGATACGTAAATGTTTCTAAAGACAATGCGAAACATGAATAAATACTTCTAATGCATAGATACTTATCTCGTGAAATGTTTGAATTTGTTTTGGTGATACTTCTTGAAGATAATGATCTCGTCTGACATTGCATACATTCATTTATTTTACATAAGGCTTTAAACAATTACATTAACTACGATGTAATAATACTTAATAAAGACATTTTCAGATACAGACTGGTATCTCACTAGATTAACTGTATTACAAGAATAATCTGTGTTAAGGATGGTCGGAAATCAGTTTGTAATTAAAATATTATGTGTATTTTGTACACATTTGATCTTGACCTAATTTTTATTAGCCACTGGATTAGATTGTCCCCTAACTAGCATAGTTTGTTCTGCTCAATTCTATTTCTTTTTTTGTGTTTGGTGGCAAACGAACAGGAGGCACGAAAGACAGAAATAAAGTAACTACCACCATCGCTACGGACATCTACAACACCATGGGGCATGCAGGCATTGCCGGCCTTTGAGTACGCACTTTTCTTGAAGGTTTGCAAGTTGTATCGGCTTGGAATACTTGGTTATACAGGGTGGTTCTGCGAGGCAGAAAATATATCTCTTTAGCTAATTATACGAAGAATGGTTTTAGTCAGATTATACTTGGATAATATGTCACATATTTAACCTCATATAAAAAGGAAGGAAGAGAAAATTGGCCCTATATATAGGATGTGCTCGCCTTTAAATAAGAGTAAGAATAAGAAATACAAATGATTCCTAACGACACTAAAACAACCACCAACCTTGGGAACTATGACGTCATATTCATTGTACCTCTATAGCTAGTGGCTGAATTACCCTTCAAATCGAAACACAATAATACTGATTTGTTTTACTAAGCTCACTCAGACGAGCTTGCACAAAGCTAGGCTGTAAAACAGAGAAATAGTAGCTACTTTTATCACAATCTTCGTAATTACTTTGATGAACTGTTTTTGAAAAAATATTTTGGAAATAGAAATCTGTCTAAAGAATTATGTAAAATACCTGAGAAAGATTTTATACGATTCCGGGAAAACCTTTTACATTTTGGGTACAAAACACTAAAGCAAGTTTCGTAAAAGTATATGTCTTGATAATAGAAACAACAACAATGGAAAGGCTGGCATACAGTTTTGTTTTTAATTTTAATACAATAAGCCCAGGAACAGTTTTATTATTCATTTAAATTACTAAACAGAAAATAAAATATAACCTTTTTTCAGCTTAGACGTGAAAAATACTTTGCAACCCTACACTCTGAACACCTATTTTCGCATTCAGAACACTACACTTTATTCTCTCTCGTGAAAATAATTTTTCGCAACTTGAAACGAAAGGAACACCTACTCATTACGAAATAGGAAAGTTCTGTAAGAGGCTAAAATCGGAGATTGAAGGTCCGATATAATCCGGAAATCTTTTAAGGCCGGTTAAGTAGATAATCTTAGGGACTTTCCTTGGTCCCTCAACTGTCAATGGATTCTCGCTTGTACGACTTTTTTTCCCGTTTTTTGTTTCAATTTAAGAATGATACTACCTGGGGATACATATGTACTTAGGTGTTGTCCAGAAGTATTAAATTTATCTGTATCGTATATATGTATATGTATATCTGTAATATAAAGAACGTAAGTAATAATGTATGAAATATGAATACATCCTATAACTTTCAGTACTCAGAAATAGAACAAGATATAAATTATACCCCGTTTTATATTCAGACACTTTTCTGTTCTAGTCTTGTGTAAATTTATCTGACTGTTTCCTGATAATCTTCAATTTCGTTACGGCTCTCATTCGCCTATATGTGTGTGTGTGTGTGTGTGTGTGTGTGTGTGTGTGTGTGTGTGTGTGTGTGTGTGTGTGTGTGTGTGAGTTATGAGTATGAAGATAAAAATTATTTTAATAGTGTTCGAATGTAATGTTAGTGATGTAACATGCACCCTGAGATGGTAAAGAAATATCGGTAAATCAGGTTGTCTGTAAAAAAACAAATAAACCACGCCAATGACCCAATAAGATCAAGCATAAATCACCATTTATCACAATCTTACAATCGGGGCTCATGCCCTAGAAAGGATAATTTACTGAAAATGGTATTCAAAAATTTTTATTTAGATACAACACTTAAGCATAATTTTACTGGTCGTAAAAAGTTATACGTTAAGACTTTTTAATTTTAGCTTCAACCTTAAGTAGGAAATAAATAATAATATCAATATTGTCAAAACTTTTTTTTTCGCAATCTTTATACGTATCGAAAGGTCCAAATGGATAATCATAAATCTTCCTGTAAATAAAATGAGAAGATTTACCGCTTATTTATTTAATTCAATGGAAAGTTCGGCTGAAATTCGCTACGATCCGTATGTGGGTCAAACTTGCCCGTACCACTTCTATTATTCTTTCTGTTCTAAGGCCGTCCTTGAAGTATTTCACCTTCTAGCCTATATTGATACCACCTGACCCCTGTCCTACATTCCGTGACTTCGATACAAGCTTTAAAGATTTAATTTGGCAAGTGTTTTCTGGTTGGCTGCAAGCCCAGTTTTCTATAACCTTTATTCTTTTGATACACACTCGTATACTATACAATATTATCCATACAATATCGCCCTTGACTATATTTGATAAAAGTATCAATGTAAGCGGAGCAGGGTTGTTCGTTATTGGCTTTCCAATTAAGGCACTTATGGAATAGTTTCGATTCTTAATTATTACAACATTATGTTATTAATACAGAAATTATCATATGTACAACATTTTAGGCAAGGAATATAAAAAAATATATTTTATCAACATACCTAGGGAAATTACTTGAATAAAGTATATTTTGATTTTGATTTTTGACCTTAGCTACTACATTCTTACCACAAACGAATGTATTTTATTTTATATTTAGTTGATGGGTGTGGGTTAACCAGATCAAATGGACTATTAAAAGAATTAAAATATAATATTAATTTAAGCTTGATAGAACCGTTTGTCCTAAACATGAAAGATGAGACTTGGGTCATGTCTTCCTGACAGATTTTATCCGCGCGAAAGACGCCATAACCGCTCTCTACTTCCTCAATCTAAAGGGGCGAAAATACTAACGAGAGATTGGGCTCAAAAGCAACGTTTTCTGTGATTTCTGAGGCAAAAAAACGAACATATTTATACAGATTAATGCTCTAACTCAGTTACTTGCCAGATTCGAATCTAGAATCTCCATTTTTTCAGTCATATACGCTACAAAAGAACTAAGAATGCAGAGTCACAATACCAACACATATATCCAATTTCAAATAGATACCTATCTAAGCAGGGCCGTATTTAGGGGAGGGCAACCGGGGCAACTGCCCTGGGGCCTCCACATTAGTGGGGGCCACAGTTTTCAGCAAGTTAACAAATACCGAGATATAGTCAAATTATAATAATGTTATTATTTAATATTTTAAAAGTTACCGATACAAGTAAATAAATCATAGCTTACTGTTTGAAATAAAAAAAGTAATTAATTCATGATAATATAATTATTACGCTGTTCACGCTTCTGTTTGTCTAGGGCCCCCACTACTTTGTGGCCCGGGGCCTCCAGACCTTTAAATCCGGCTCTGTATCTAAGTATAAGAAAATTATGCACTAGCATATATATTATGATATAAATCAAATTACCAATTCAAAGCAACGAAATAGCTACATTTTTCCACCTAAGATTACGATATGACCTTATTTTATTTCCAAATCTGATTCAATAAAAATGTCGATCAAGCTGGAATAAATTACAGGACCGTCTTATCACCACGGAAGGGACATTTAAATCACACCCAGGCTGGCGTTTTACTTTATTTGATTCACTAAGACATCACGATATTTCGAATTAGAACTTGATGATTTAATTCAATACTTTTTAAACCTCTTTTGTGATAAGCATGGGTGTTGATTTGAGCGTATTTTCAAAAAAAATAAATTTTAAAAAAGCTTTTACTTAAATAAGGTTTTGTAAGACTTTTGAATTGGTATGTTATAATCATATATATGCAATTATTTTGATTATTGAAGAAGTATTCAAAAACTTAAAACACAATTATTAGACCATAGCCTAAAATATGTTGGACAACATTTTTGTGTACTTATCTATTTTGTAAAAGAATTTCAGGACGGGATTATGTTTCAAGGACTAGCGTTTAAATATTTATTTTGATTAAAATACTTTTTTTTCCGTTAGCTAACCTAACAAGCGGTGCAAAGCCTCAATAACTTCTTTATGAACTTCTTTATAAAACTGAACGATGTGTGAAAGCATATATACGAACAAAAAGAAGCTTTGTCAAATTTTATATTCGAAACTAACATTATATAATCGACTTTAATATTTTTTTAAATTTAAAATTAACAAGGAATGTCCTATCAACTTCCATATAAAACCATGTTAATATAATAACCCTCCTTTTATAATTCTACTAACTAAATGTGTCAATGAAATTCGTTTTTCTAATCGCTACCGCTTATGGTCCGAGCGAGCTCTTAGTTAGCTGTGAATAATGTATAGTAGCATGTCTCTCGTCACGAAGTGTGCTTGCGTGATACTACAACATTGTTTGCACTACGTTTTATGTTTGTTATGGGGAATTTTGGCACTTTTAGTGGCGCGTTTCATTTCGCCCCGACGTTAAATGTTGGAAAAATCAACAAAATTGTCGCTCCAAGTACTTCAAAGCGCCATCCCCTCGAGAATTTGAATTTAGTGAGTCTGATAGAACATTAAACGTGAGCATTTGGCGTATCGTTCGAATGTATTTTTAATGATACATTGTGTCGACTAAGCGGTCTTATTTCATTTCAATTGTGAAAATGTTGTTTAAAAAGAAGGTTTTAATAAAAATAATGCTAGCCTAGACTTGGCTTTCTATTTCCAACTGCAAATTATTAAAATAATATGGCTAATTTAAGCCGGGCTTTGACTATTTAACATGGTACGTAGGATCTTTTACAAAAATGTTTTTAATTACAAAATAATCTTTGCTTTGTGATATTCAAGACACCGGATGTTTTAATACCTATAGACATTTGATTGTATAACTTTAATGATAATAAAAAAAACACTTTGTATAAAAATACTTTTGCCATTTAAACAGTCTTTGGCATGGCAATTAGATACGACCGAAAAAAGATCAATCACAGTATCAACGACTTTACGTTTTCCGATTTACAGCATTGTAAACATTCTAAACGTCTTAGATCCGGGCTACTCAGAATCCCTTGATCTAAAATAAAACCGAAATTATAAATCACTGGCGACCCTATACTATTTGTTTATTTATGACATCATATTACAAACTTCTGAAATTATAAGTGTTCCTTTACTAAATTGTTCATGTATTATCTCACCTTCTCCTCGAATCAATCTATCTATTAGAAAGAACCGCATCAAAATCGGTTGCGGGTTTTAAAGATCTAAGCATACATAGGGACAGAGAAAGCGACTTTGTTTTATACTATGTAGTGATGACACACTTATGTTTCTGCTATGTAAGCTAACAGTAAAGAAGCAGTCACACACGCAGAGTAGAAATAAATAAAATATTAAATTTATAAAAACAATTCATATGAAACATTTGTAAGGAAATTATCAAGGATCATTTTATGGTGGTTTCTTTGAAGGAGATTTATTGTTCCAAAGTGAATCAAGATGAATTCTTAATAAATCTCTCGGTTAACACAAACATACACAAACGTTTAATATTCAATGTATGCGAAACGTGTACGGTATTAACGTGATGCGTGTTTATTCTGACGCAATTTGAACACAATCGAAACTGGGTCACGCAAGTGAAAATTACACTGGAATCGTCTAAAATCATAATTGAATGACATTAAATAAGTGATTGGAATATTTGGAATTCATTTTTTTTAATTTTCTAATTATCAAAATCAAAATAAGTATGTTTTTACAAGCAACTATATTAAGTGACGCTACCACCGGTTCGGAAAGTAGATTCTATTGAGAAGAACTTTATGTAGTTACTTGTAGTAGAGTATCTTAGTTGAACAATTCAAATATAATCTAAATCTTATTATCTCATATGGTCATTACTCTAAATAAAAAGTAAGATATGTTTCATAGACATCTCTTACCTTTTAAAATAAAGTATATATTCTTGTCGCTGCTGTTTAGTATAAACTATAAAGCTCTCTTAGATGGGCTTGCACAATGGCCAACTAATTTTTTTAAATATTCTTGTAACAATGTTTCTAATTCCAATTCTTTTTTTGTCTTCTACAAGCGCTTCATACAAAACGGCGGTAGCTGTTTGTATTTGGTGTCACTTAAATAAATTTCTCTATATAATATTTTTATAAGCAGTTTTTTTTTAAATCTAGGCATGAATTAGTTGTAGAAGTTTAATTGTGTAAGTGTCTTGGGTATGTACAGTAAACGATGATCGAACTAAATATAATAAAGATATAGAAAACTAAAAATGCTAACTATTTAATTACTATTTTACCATATTCAAAAAAAGATCTTTATTTTTTTTTAATTAATGCAATCAAAATATAATAACAAACGTACGTTTTTCGAAGCAGATGGTATTAATGGGCGAGTGGTACAATTGTGACTTTAATACAGCGCCTCGCGCGTCGCAGCGCATCGCACCACAAGCAGTATTTTCTCCGTCCCATTATGTTGTAACAAATGTTACAAAATACACCGCATTTTGTAGGATTACCAACAGCGCCAGCACAATTCGAAGTGAGGTTGGCTACAAATAGACTGAAGATCACTATAGATGGGATTCGTCAATTAATGTTAGTATTCGTTTTTGGCAAAAAAAATAATACAGAATTTTACAAATCGGTTTACAACTATACAACTAGTTAAAGTAAACATTGCATTGTTTTCTTTTTACTACTGTTTGTACACAGATTAAAGATGATAAAGATTTTATATACTATATAATTAATAAAATATCGTTGGTGTTTACAAATTTATTCACACTGTACAAACTTGTATCGAAAATCCATTGTTTTGTGCTCTTGTAATGTTCGTCAAACAAAACGGATTTTCATATTATTTAGTATATTTAAATTGTCAATAATAATAACAAAACATGAATTTCAAATCTAAACTCTTTTTCAAATAATTAATTAAATAAATAAAAAAATTTTGTGAATACTCTTTTGACCTATAAAATTTTGACTTAATTCTTCTCGCTACGGCTATGGGGCTGAGCAGAAAGTCATGTTGACCATATATAAAAAAATCTTTAATGACATATATAATAAAAAAAAGCAATTTAAAAAGAAAAAAATAAGGAAGTAATTTAAAAAAGGAATAAATTAGAAGTTCATGGGTGGTAGGTGATCACGGATTTTAATATTCAAATCCCTTGATGCCTGAAAAACTGAATCGATTTTTTATTAAACTTATGTTCGATTTTCAAATACGAGGAAAGACTCAACCAGGAAACCAAGAGCTTTTCCAAGATTTGACATCAGGCAGGCGGCCAGCCGTGAGTGTGCCAAATCGTTCTCATGCAATTCCCATACGCGCTGACCCTGAATAAATGGGATTCGGGAGGGAAGATGGCGATGAAATTATGATGTTAAAATCAAAATATTCGTTATTACATTAGGCTTTTATAGGCACATTTGAATCGTCAAGTTATAGAATCAAATTGAATCAAAAGTTTCAAGTGAGTACGTAAAGTTAAAACAGTTCGGGATGTAGATTTAACCAAGAATTGTCAGAGACTCAGTAGTTAATCTTTATCTCGAATGTATTTGCATAGTCAATATATACAATTAAATTGCTATATTTTTGCAATAATGGTCTGTATGGTAACAACTCGTCTGGTAGCAGAAAGAATGGTTAATTTTTTGCTCAGAGGATCGGAATTGCGATCAAATGCTGCTGGCACTTGGTGGTAGGGTTTTGTGCAAGCCGGTCTGGGTAAGTACCACCACTCATCAGCTAATCTGCCGCCAAATAACAGTACTCAGTATTGTTGTGTTCCGGTTTGAAGGGTGAGGGAGCCAGTGGCACTAGAGACATAACGTCTTAGTTCCCAAGGTTGGTGGCACATTGACGATGTAAGGAATAGTTAGTATTTCTTACAGCGCCTTTTTGTACGGGCGTTGGTGACCACTTACCATCAGGTGGCCCATATTCTCGTCCGCCAACCTATACCATAAAAAAAAATAGTATTCTTGTCACCGTTCCACGCAATCATGAGTTGTACCGTAACTAATTTTAATTATTTTTGTGTATAATCAATGCATATTTTATATAGATAGATAACATATAGCATACGCCTGTGTGTATGTAGATGTAAATAAAAATGTTACCTAATAAGCGTCGTCCATTAAAGTTCGCTTAACACATAATTCTTTATTAATGTTTTGTTGTCTGAATATAAAAGCATTTTTACTATTCGGAATATTTCAGAATATCACTTTAAGCGTGGCAACCGAGTCGCAGAACTCGCTATATATTTCGGAGTGCTGTCTGTATTGCATTTTAGAACAATTTCGTTTTTCGCCTCACGTTTTCGCAGTATCTCATTTTCTGACAATTTTCGTCTCGTTTTCTTTGGATGTTGAAATGCATGGAAATAAAATAAGATATTTTAAAACGGTGTAAACGTGAGTGAAATGATTTAATACTTTCTGTGAAGCATACGCCCATTAAAAAACATAGTTATATATTATCCAGCGATTCGCCCCGGCCTCACGCGGTTGGAATGCTGATACTAAATATACTATAGAATTTTATTTATTTACGACATCACATTAGAAACATTCTTCTTGAATCACTTTATCTATTAAAAAATCGTATCAAAATCCGTAGCGTAATTTTAAAGATCTGAGCATACATAGGGATTAGGGACAGTCAGACAAGATGGTTTTTGATGGTTTACAGTAAACAACTACATTGGGCATAGCAAGTTATAATACTCATAAGGTTTTACACATTTTCAGTTCATCTAAATAGTTTTAGATATTTTGTTATATCGCCGGTAGATAATTTCCAGTTACAATTGTTTCTCGTAGGTTTTCTGTTACATATAATTTGTAAACTAATTAATGTAATATACACCTAATGTTATTAATATCTATACTAGTAGTAGCCCGCGGCTTCACTAGCGTTTTAGGTTGGTAGTCATATGGTAGGCAAAAAGTAGCCTATGTCCTTTCTTGTAGTCAAGTTTGCTTCATACCAAATTTCATAATTTCATAATTTTAATTTCAAATTCGGTTCAGCGGTTTGGTCGTGAAAAAGCGAACAGATAGAGTTACTGTCACATTTATAATATTAATGTATTTATATCTTTTTTTATGGTATATGTTGGCGGACGAGAATATGGGCCACCTGATGGTAAGTGGTCACCATCGCCGATATTCAATAACGCTGTAAGGAATATTAACTATTCCTTACATCGTCAATGTGCCACCAACCTTGGGAACTAAGATGTTATGTCCCTTGTGCCTGTAGTTACACTAGCTCACTCACCCTTCAAACCGGAACACAACAATACTGAGTTATTTGGCGGTAGAATAACTGATGAGTGGGTGGTACCTACCCAGATGGGCTTGCACAAAGCCCTACCACCAAGTGTCAAATGTCAAAAGTGTCAAATCTATATCACTTTTATGATACGTACACAAGTAAACAGATACACTATTTGTAATGAGCATTTGTGATAATGTGATTAAAGTAACAATATTAATCAATTCCTATTAAATTAATCGTAGTGCTAGTACTTGTAAAGCCGCACAATTTATTATACAGGATGTAGATTGATTCATAGCAATTATTTACATCAGATGACGTGTTTGAATCAGCGTTTTACTGATCGATATGACATCGACAATGATTCCTAGCTAACAACTAAACTGCAGAGATAACAAGCTTACAATTTGATTTGTATTCATAACTATTTTATGCTTCGATAACAATTGTTACTTTTTTTTTGCAATTATCGTTTTATTCTTCCACGAGCTTCTAGAAAGATCGAATCAGCTGTCACATTGAGGTCTACAAGAGTTCCATTTATATAAGTACATAATTAAGTACGAAAGAAAAGTATACATACATATACACAAAGAAAATTTCTGATGTAGGCTTATTTTGATATACTAATGCAAAGAAGTCATTGACCTCCTTATTAATTGGAAAATGGGTCACCTGATGATAATTAAATAAAGCCAATTGGTATGTTAATCAAAAAAATATATATAAGCTATTTCTCGTACAGTAAATCGCCTGTCTGCGTCAACTTTAGGGTAGATCTTAATTACTTAGAAGATGTTATTATCTTTTGCCTGTTAATACAGTAACTCTATTCTCCCAACCGATCACTACACTATATAGGTATAATACTGATGTTTAGCCGTAAAATATTTGAATACAAGGCGATATTTATTGGGAACATAACGATAGGCTGTTATGTTACATCAGACATGAATCCTAGTATTTCAGTATTTGCGACCTAGTCCCTAGATCAACGATGTAGGCTGGTCTGATAAATTTATCAAATGAACTGGCAACTCTGCCCGGCTTTGCACAGGTGCAATACTGAATTTTATACTAAATATACTACCATTAGAAACCTCTAAAATTATCAGTGTTTCGTTCCTATATATATTATACACAAAAACCTATATAAAAAAACCTTCTTCTCGAACCACTCTATCTATTAAAAAATCGTATCAAAATCCGTTGCGTAATTTTAAAGCTAACAAGCATACAGAGAGCGGTAATCGATTTTGTTTTATCTATATTTTGACTATGTAATGATAATGATATCAAAAACAACAACTACAAAATAATTTTATTTATTATTTAAGAATACTTAGTCCATATTAACAATCATTGCTGCAAAATAGGCTTACAGTGTCATAATACGGACCGGTAGTGTTTGCGATTGTTTAGCGCTGTCCTAAACAATAGTAGGTATTAAGTTTTAAATTAATAACGCTTCACATGTTTAGCTCCATATTAGTAGCGACTAAATTTCAGCTATTACATTTAATTGTTATATTAAAATTGTTATATCGTTTGTTCTATTTCTGTGATCAATGTTTAAATGAATTATAGTGGCAGACTATAAATCTTAGTCTGTTGTTAATACTCTATTTTGAGGAAGATTTCTCCGATATTACTTAACTTCTTACCTACCGTCCTTCACCTTAATTATGTATGGTATACGTGGTATATTGTCATCCAAAATCAAAAATAGCTTTTCCATTAAAGTTACTCTTCGCTAATAAGCATATAGAAGATTAAATTTAAATGGTCATCGCAAAATTCGGTTATGGTAATAAGGTCCGGGGTGGTAATAATATGGGACTCATTAAAGGTGTTCAAAGCATTGTTATCTTAGGATTTTATATCAAAGTAAAATTACAATTAGCATTTTGCAGAGTATGAAATGGACTAAATAAAATATGCGCTTCCGGTATTAGGAACCTTGCTACTAGAATTATAAGGCGTGGAGACCACTACTTTAACCTTTAGCCATAAAATTAGAATGTACCGTCACCGTATATCTAAAGGGCGATGTTCTTTTTGGCAATGTATTATAAACATAATATTTTACTCGGCTATTGAAAAAATTTTAATAAACATTTAACGCTCAATGAAGCCGCGTGCGAATGTTTATTTCACAAATGCTTAAAATTTCATTTCATTCATACATCGCTATATTAATTTAGTGCTTTATATTCAGACGGGCTTGTCAAATGCGAATTCAGTGTAAAGGAAGTGTAAGAGAACATAATCCCTTATGAGATTTGTCACAAAACATTCGTAATCTCACAGAGCTTTAATGGATTGCAACTGTTTTGCTATTCCTCTTCACGCATGATGAGCGGACACAAATGTTGTATATATTAATGACTAGCACATGAAACCTTTTATCTTATATTTTTTGTGCGATTCCAAAAAGAGGTCGAGGCACAAATTTTATGGTAGTTTGATGTTACAGCGAAGTCATCTTTGACTGCATCAAGCTGCATTAGAACGGTTTTTTTTATTTATATTTTTTTTTCTGGAAGAGACTCATTGGTTAGAAAGCGAATGATTTGGATCCGGGTCAGGCTAAGCCTAGTCAGATTCAACAGAATTACCTTACTTAGTTTGTATCAATAATTCATCTCGTACTCAGCGCCGAAGGAAAACCGTAAGGTATGTGTCTGATTCCAATGAAATTTGCCACGGTACACCCGTGTTCACCAAAATGCATGGATGAAATTAACTCAATGCATCTCGGTGAAATTAACTCAAAACTTTTTCCTTAAAAGGAGATTTTGCTATCAGTATCCGTCCATAGAGCACGCAAGCACTTCGAATACGTATCGTTTTTTTCTTTTTTTAAATTAAAATAGATAAGCAAACTGGCTAATAAGATACAGGATGGTAAGCGTTCATGATATGGACATCGGTACTATATGAATTTTTTCCAAACAAGTTAACACATTGCATTACAGAACGCATTGTTTTCACAATGATGATAGATCTAAATAAAATATCCCAAACTATATTATGACACAGACACAGGTCAAGATGATAGCTGCTTATTATATCACTATTTTGATTAACGACTTTTAAAATAAGAAAATCCCCTGAACCATAAAGAGTTGAAACAGATTGACTACTAAATAGAATACCAATGTCGAATGCGACTATGTCGAAGTAAACAAGAGTGATGCAGTAGTAAAAATAACAATTCGCTTTAATAATTATTATACGTTGTTAAATTCATTATCTGTAGTTCTTAATTTCCTTACTGAGATATTATTTTTCATTCTTAAATTTA
This sequence comes from Vanessa cardui, assembly GCF_905220365.1. Taxonomy (NCBI): domain Eukaryota; kingdom Metazoa; phylum Arthropoda; class Insecta; order Lepidoptera; family Nymphalidae; genus Vanessa; species Vanessa cardui. Next base: position 4,818,251 of record NC_061140.1, on the reverse strand, counting down.
GCAAGCAGTGCTTTTAAGTATATGTCAAAGTGAAAATTTTTTATTTATATTCTATTGTTTGTAAAGTCGTCAAACAGAAACTTCTGGCAGTTGAAAGTTACTATTTTGTCACGAGTATAGCTGGATATATTTTGAGTAAAATCAGCTTGGTTACGATTATTGATTTATTGATAGCAAAACAATATCAAGCTCTGCCAATGAAAAGTTATATTTCCTAAATAGAGATATTTTTAATAAAATGTACTCTTATAATTTTATATACAAACAGAAATATCACTGTACAAGGAAGAGGTAATATCTCGGCTCCTAAAGCTGGTGGCGTTTTTGTTCATCAAGCAGCCTTGCTTTGCGTGTCTGTCTACCTATTCTATTAAAAATAAATAAAAAACCAGTAACTGGTGATAAGGTGACAACCTTAGTGACAAGCGTATGCATATTCAGTTATCGAGGCGAGTACCATTGGCTAGCTGCCAAATTGGCCGAGCTAGCACGTTGTACATGAAAAAAAAATTACCCTCAAGGAGTTTTGCGGGAAATTTCATTAAGATATTAAATCGAGGGCATAGTGAAACAAACCATAATGCTGTTCAAACACGTTACTGTTAAAGGCCATAATGGATCAATTTTAGCTGACTTATATTCAGCAATGTTAGAAAGGAACAATTGAAATGGAAAACAATTGGAAAGATTTATACCCACGAAAACATTACTTTAAATCCAGCCCAATTCCGTATTCGTTTGGAGTTTACGCCTTATAAAATCTGGTTATTACTCATATAACTTTTACATACGGTTTCTATTGATTGGAATTTATACGACGCTTTTGATATTTTTTAAATTTTTGAAGAATAATACTTTTCCTATGTAGATTCATTTTATAGAAGATGATTTTCGAAAATGTAAATTTCAGGTCAAAATGTCACAATGTTTTTTAGAAATTTGATTGTGGTTTTTTATTTCCTTCTAGGGGAACTTTTGTAGTTGCAAATTTCTTAGACTGCAGATGATGGACCCCGAGCTGGATTCTGGGGTTCTGGGGTGCACCCTTAAAATCAATTGGGGTTTTCGAGTAAAATTATCCTGAAGTTCGAAGAAACTTGGTCTAGTGGCGAGATATATGGCCGCATATCTTGAGGTGATACGTTAAAATCTCAAGTTGGGCTGATTAAAAATTATTGGGATTTTCCCGTGCCTCGGAAAACACATATAATCTTGTACCCAGACTGTGGTCTCGTGGGATTTGTCGTCCCGTAACATAGGGAGTGAAAGAGTCTATTGGCGCACAACACCTAACTGGCTAATCTCTTTGAGATCTCCTTGAAATTCGCCGCCGTGACTGAAATCGGTCAGGAAGACATCGACATCAATGTGCATGCTTCGTGGTTCGTTAGAATCGTGCCTATTTTCTCGTTTTGGATATTCCAATCGGACTACGAGAAGAGGAAAAATACGAGTGTTTGCGTAGTCACTCGTGCGCTATATGACGAGACTGGCCCCAACCAAAATCATCCAGGAGTCATCATTACGTACGTGAATGTTTTTCATTAAACCAACTTCGAAAGAGATTTGCAACGTGATTAAAAGAATAAAGAATAGGTTTTAAAGTTAAAAAATATTAGGTTTTTTTTTTCAGAATTAAAATTAAACTAAGATTGCACAAATGCTAAGTAAAACTATAAGTTTGGTAAGAAAAATTTGGTTTTTCTTGGACGTTCAGCTTGTTCGGAATATAGTTTTGTGTTTTAAGTAAAAACGATTGTCACAAGCGGTTATTTATATCGCAATTGCGTGCTTTATACTAATATTGCTGATTAGATAAACGCTAACTTTGAAAAACTTAAACTCAGTATCTCGTAAGCTGATACTTTGTTAAATTGTGACAGGATGTAGTCGCGCCGGCGTTTCCTCGAGAGAGAGAAGTTCCGGCTAAAAATAAACTTCCGAAGAGAATGATAACGAAATAATTTACTTACGATCCGGGTTCCGGAGACGGTATCGTACTCTATATATTTGCAGCAACTTACCTGAAAAAAAAAACAAAATTTACTTTGAAAAATGTGTCAAAGATATAGAGAAACCTTTGGATACCATTTAACATTACTACTACTTCTATTTTATTGACTAAAAGAGAATAAGAGTTAAAGTTGCTTAGTGCTTAGATAAGATGAATATTAATGAAATATTACGGGTTCAAAACCAACTGTGACAACTGTGCTTAATTTATGTTTATAATTCATTTCATGTTCGGAGATGTAATGGTATCAATAATATATATATTTATGTATATATTGATTTGCTTAATATTAGCAAACATATCGATTATTATTGACATCACGGACCTATTACGTAAATAGTAACGATATATATATATATATATATATATATATATATATATATATATATATATATATATATATATATATATATATATATATATATATATATATTATGTGTACTTGGAGGGAATATTCTGTACATTTCCGTCTGGGCGGTCGTCAGGAGTCATTAGTATCGCTACGTCCCAATTTGAAGGGTAATTACAACCACAGGAGACATGACAACTTGCTTGCCGTGGTTGTCAATGTTTTAGAGGTTCATGAAATAAATAGTTTAAATTTTTATATTACCAATATATTTTGTGATTGCCAGCAGTTGGCTAAATTGCCGTGCTATATTCATTTTTTATTTGCGAGGAAAAGTGCTTTTATGACAATTGTGATTATCAGAGCAAAAAGGCCGTTTTTGTAATACCCATTATTATGAACATCCTGTACCAGCATCGCTGTGCTTCGCAGAATCACGATTTAGGTTGTTGTTCTTATCTTTTTAATATTACAAGGTACAAGTAACACGCTATCGTTATCTAAAATCCATTAAAGGTTTTACTAAAAAGTTCGTCTGTCAAATTGTTTGAAGATATCAATATGTACATTCTTCCATATGTATTATATTAAAAAGGTATTCGCAAAATAAGCACGAGAAATCTCTCGCGTAGAGGCTCTATACCAAGGTACACTATTTTAAATATCCCCTGGGAGTCCCCGATATAAAAAGTTATCTACATTTTTATCAAGACCCCGGGGATAAGACATCACGCTACGAAATTATTATCTTTAGATACGTTTTACATACATAAGATATTAGTGAATTCTGAGATTACACTAGTTCAGACAGACGAGTTTGAATAGAAATTACATTAATTATAATTTCATATAATTAAGTTTGTAAATTTTCATATAGAATTAGAAAATGGAGAGAGCATTTATAAGAGAACTAACCTTTGTTCCTTTTGTAGCTTAATTATTATTCAAAATATCATTTGAAATAACAGTTAAATTGGATTTTAAGTTATTTAAAGGTAAATTTTAGTTATATGCTATCAAAAAGTATATGGAATACTTTCACCACCGAATAGTCTCTTGAAAGAGGAAATTAAACTATGATCATTAAATATAGTTTGACGTACCTTTTGAATACTTCAAATAAAATTGTACATTTGTCACTATGTATGTCTGTCATCTTTTTCACTACCATACTTATGAACCGAAATTCATGAAATTTGTTATGAAGTAAACTTGAACTCCAAGGAAGAATATAGTTATATATCTTTGCCTAACACGTGACAACCAACCACTAAGGCGAAGTCGCAACAACTAGTACACAATGAATATTTACAAATAATCTAAAATTAATTGAAAGGACATCAAAGCACAAGTAATGTAGCAACGTTTAATTTATTCCTTCGTATTTATGTTAATACTTTTATAAATCCTATAACAGCTCGACATATTGCTCTTATTGCCTCCACTGTAAACAGGAAGGCTGGTTCATTTTTTGCCCAAATAATTGGAATTACGATTCAACGGATGAATACTGCTAGCATTCTTGTCGTCATTCCACTCGGTCATGATTTGTAAAGAAGCTACTGTTCATTTTGTATTTTGTTGTAATTTAAGATATCAACGTAAATAATTTTTAAGTAGGCTCTTATATTTTTGAATCATCATTTTAGAGGGTTCAATGAACTTCAATTTTTCTTTCAATGAACGGATTTCAGTGAGAAGAGTCAGGGAGAGAGCAGTATCTTTAACTAAAATAATTTTTGTACCTACTAAGTACAAATTTAACAATATTTAAATATCCTGACATGAGTATGGGTTTCAATATAATCTCTAGCAGAAAAACTACTAAACCAATATACATAAAACTTACAGCAGAAAAGGCTGCGCGCTTCGAAGAAGGTTTTACTATAATATAATATTATGAGATAAGTACCTTCGCTTCGCAGTTTCATCCGCTTTAAATTTAGACTATTGATGTGACAAACTTCAATTTCATTTTCTTACCCTACTACCCGTCTACTTTCTACCCGTTAAATGGAAATGCACGTGTAATACGAGTACATGTCCTTAGTTATGTAAATATATGTAATAGACTCTAGATTCCGAACCGGTGGTTTAATATTGTTACTATTACTGTACTACTGATTGAAATGAATAAATAAATTAATCTTTGAAAAGACCTTGTATATGTCTAATTTGTCACATTTAAGCTATTAAACTTCGTTATATATTACATAATATAATTGGATAATTTAATTTCCTATGTACGGTATATAGGAAATTAAAATATCCACATAAAGACACTCTTGACCGGTTTTCTTTTTTTACTCCCTAAATATAAACAAAAGGTTTTTATAACAGCTATACGTGACAATCTTTAAAAAAAATAACAAAGAGACGTGCTTGGAAATGAAGAGCCATCTACCCTGAGTAACACGGGCGGGACGCGATTAAAAATTGCAACATTTATCGCCGACTACGGACGAGATTTAATATGGTGCTGCTGTTTTATAATCCGCAAATTAATTGTTTAATCAACTCAATTTATTTATAATGAAATTAACATTTTATTTTGTATTTAAATAACATTTTAAAACGTTCGATATGGGTTTAAACAACTTTTGTTTTAACCAATATAGATATCTCTCAATTTATTTCCGAACTATTACCTAATGAACATTATTATAATTCACAGCAGTAATTACAAATGATGTACGAATTTGTTAAGAAAAATACTACATGACACTACTTTCGTTGTAAAATAACCAAATACCCAAAATTAATAAATGGACCAATAAAATAATTCGAATTAAGAGACATAAAGTTATAACCAGGTAATGTCTGTATATGAATAAAATATAATAGAACAATTCCTTTAACATTAAGATAAATATATAAGTAAAAATACATTTTTAAGGCTTCCATTTGTGGCTAAATTTTTTGTGAATAATTTGATACTTACATTGTATAAAATATAAGAAAATAAAAAAATTAGATTATTCTCTGATAATGCCGCCTTTATACGTTTGTTCCGCCTGGTGGTAAGACCGACTTATGAGCCGTGACGGCAAACGGCACGACGATCTTTTACACCGTCACGACCACCCACCACTGCTACTCTTTATGCTCTAAAATACATATATTAATTTTAGTAAGTAAATCTTATGTTTTTACGTTTTCTTATTTTATTTCATCTTTATCAAACCCAGGCAAGCACCACTATATATATGTGCTTAATTTGTGTTTATAATTCATCTCGTGCTCGGCGGTCGAGCAAAACGTCGTGAGGAAACCTGCATGTGTCTAATTTCATCGAAATTCTGCCACATGTGCATTCCACTAACCCGCATTAGAACAGCGTGGTGGAATATGTTCCAAGCCCTCTCCTTAATGGAAGAGGAGGCCTTATCTCAGAAGTGGGAAATGTACAGGCTGTTACTTTACTTTATTTAACTTTATTAATTTAATTATAAATTCTATTATTGACCATCAAATTCGAAATGACACATAAGATAGTTGTCTGTTACGAATGCCTATTTTTCTCTTGTGTTTATACACAGAGGGTGATTTATTTGATTTAGATATTTGAAATCTCTCACGTACAGTTTGGATATGGCGGTACACTATTTTAAATATCTCCTGGGAATACCTTGTAGAAGGTACTCTTCACTTATTCTACCTCACAGGGCTAGAAATCACTGTATGATATGCTTCTCTTTAGAAATACTTCACTCATTTTTATAGTCAATTTTTATGTTGCTTTAATTTAAAAAAATAACCAAGAAATTTAAAACATATAAAATAAAAAGTCTTTATATTTTATCTAAATAAATAATCAGAATACATAAATTTGTCTCTTCTATTGAAAGAGATCATAGGTTTGTCAACGATATGAAATTATCTTTTTCTATATTCGACAACGTTGATCTTGTTATTTATTAGAGTAAAAACTATATACCTATAAGACTTTCTGTTATTTTTTGTATAGGTTGGCAGACGAGCATATGGGCCACCTGATGGTAAGCGGTCACCATCACCCATAAACAATGAAGCTGTAAGAAATATTAACTATTCCTTACATCGTCAATGTGCCACAAATGTTGGGAACTAAGATGTTATGTACCTTGTGCCTGTAGTTACACTGGCTCACAAACCGGATCACAACAATACTGAGTACTGTTATTAGGCGGCAGAATAACTGATGAGTGGGTGTTACCTACCCAGACGGGTTTGCACAAAGCCCTTCCAAAAAAAAATTGCTGTTATTATAGTCTAACATTTCTAAATATTCTAAAACTTAACTTATAGTAATAACCAGCATAACACTTAACAATAACTATCATGAATCTTTTCGTGCCTTTTAAGACACTCGACATAATGGGCGCCTTGTTTTCCACAATTCCAACTTCAAGGAACACACACTCGGTGTATCACAAAAAAAGCATCCACGAACTCTCAAAATAAGTGCTGTTGACGAAATCTCTTGTGTCATCTAACTAAAGAGTGCCTAAGTTTGTGCGAAGTTCGCGTTTTCTGTTGGTTTTTGTTTTAATTGGAATCTTCGATTCTGGATAGAAAAATCAAGGTTATTATTTTTTGTAGTCAATAAATCACGCAGTGGCAAAATAAAAGTACGTAAATAACACACTACTGAGTAAATGGAGAGAACACTCTCAAGGGAAACTTAGTCATTTTAAGCCAACTTAGCTTAATCTAGCATGCTGTTTCGGTGCGGCTTGGTGGCACACTTGGCACATACACGATATTTTTCTTCTCTATTGATAACGAAATAAATTATAAACAAAAGTTGGTAACCACATGAATACTCAATGATTCTGAACTGGATTTAAGCTTCAAATTTCAGTTGAAAATCAAGTATTCTGTAATAATTCACTTCACATCTCACTCATCAGAGTTTCTTTTAACTCTACTGTTCACTGGGAAAATTATGTTTATACCTAGTGATAGTAATCCAAACTAAGAATACGGTGTATACGAATGTATAGTACAACACAACTTAGATGTCGCATCGGCAAAATTCGTAAAACCAATCACATCCGAATTAAGTACGCTAACCCAAATTATCAATATATATTTCTCATATGAATATGATCTTTGCACAAACGTAATAACTTGTAATATCATATGACCTAATATATTCGTCAATTGGACACGTCGATTTACAAGCACTTGCTTTCTCTGACGCGAGAATCTATAGCGACGAATAGCGTCGAATGGCGCGATAGGGAGATATTTCGATTGGTCGTGTATATCGACAGTAGTCGGTTTTATTTTCATTCCATTGCATTTTCCGATGTTACATCTAATTTGTGTCGTACTATACGATCTACTTATCATATAACCAACAGGATGTCATGTAACATTACACCTCTCAATTCATCCTTTACAATAGATAATAACAATATAAAGCATTGTTATTGCTCGGAAGAACAACTAACTTACTACTGTCAACTGCGAATCTTTAAAAGGTAATGCAGAGTCGAAACGAGTTGATGTCTGTTTTCAAATTAAAAATAAGAATTTTTTTCTTTAATTTTTAATATTATTTTTATATGTATATTTAAAGATTTATAATGGTATTTAATATTCGTGTAAGCTTATATTTAAAATAGTTTCATCGTTTATTTCACTTACTATAATTAAAAGGAAGCGAAGTAAAGATATTATATAATATACTGTATTGGATATGTTCTGCGAAAGTATTTTAATTACTAAAAAAATATTTTAAATACAAGTCTTCGTGCTTCCAGCGAATGAATGTTTTTTTTTATGAAATTCCAACGGCCAAACAATAACAATATTAAACCGGTGTCGAAAAGTCAACAACTCGACAAGCGTGGAGTTGCGTTTGTATGAAAAATTAAAGCGCGCTGCAGGCGTTCCAACGGTGTCGCTTCACACTGACGACTCTTGTGCAAATAATTACCTTTTTACATACACACAGCGAAAACAAATCTCCAGGGAAGGTTTAAACAGACGACTTAAAAACGTGTGTTTTTAAACAAATACGTGGCGTGAGTCGACAATAGTTGTTAAGAATTTTACTAATTTAACCAGAAATAAAAATTTTAATAAGTAAGAACCGAGAGGGCCCAGAAGAGCCGAGATGGCTCGAGTGGTTAGAATGTATGCATCTTAACCGATGATTGCGGGTTCAAACCCATGCAAGCACCACTGAATATTCATGTATAGTACGACACAACTTAGATGTCGCATCGGCAAAATTCGTAAAACCGATCACATTCGAATTAAGTAAGCTATCCCAAATTATCAATATTTATTTCTCATGCGAATATGATGTTTGCACAAACGTAATAACTTGTAATATCATATAACCTAATATATTCGTCAATTTGACACGTCGACTTACATGCACTTGCTTTCTCTGACGCGAGAATCTATAGCTACGAAAAGCGTCGAGTGACGCGATAGGGAGCTATTTCTATTGGTTTTGTAAATCGGCAGTAATCGATTTTATTTTCATTCTATTGCATTTTCCGATGCTACATCTAATTTGTGTCATACTATACTTAATTAGTGCTTATAACTCATCTCGAGCTCGGTGAAGGAAAACATCGTGTGGAAACCTGCATGTGTCTCTTTCATAGAAATTCGGCCACATGTACACAATCCACCATTGGAACAGTGTGGTGGAATATTCCACCATCTCACCAAACCTTCTACTCAAAGGTAGAGGAGGCATTAGCCCAGCAGTGAGAAATTTACAGGCCGTTTCTGTTGCTGTAAACATTATAATTTTAATAATTTTCCCATTGGAAAAGGTAAAATTATTAAGAAAGTAATAAATGATTATGATTGTACTAGCGAATGGACCAACTAATGGTAAGTGGTTACTGGCGCTCTAAGATATTGGCACTGTGAGTAATTATACACATTCCTCACATCGCCAATGTGCCAGAACTTTGGGAAGAATTTACACCCTTCGTACTTGTTGGTACATTGGATCAAACCGTACATTGACTATGTACTGCATAGCAACAGAACAAAATATTGAGTGAGTGGTATCTAAATTATAGCGGTGATATCTATTCACATTTTTTCGTTATACCAAAAAATAGTGAATTATTATTATTTCAATAGAAATTGATATCAATTTTTAAGTAGAAATTTGCCAAGATAATAAATGTTTCTAAAGATTTGCGAATGTTGTGTATCTTATATTAAAGCTTAATAAATCACGATGGAATATACATATATATAAAACAAAAGCTTCTATATAGTGGGAGCGATGAACAATTTCACTGCGGTTGACTTATATGAATTGGAAGTCCGCTATTATAATACAACGAATAAAATATACTAGATGTGCCATTACGATACATTATATTAATGTTAAATATTTCGCGATAACATTAGAACGCTGAGAAGTCATATTCGTATTATTAATTAATTGTACTCCCATGTGTTTTCCACCAATACTTTATAGTTTTACAAATCTACAAAAAAGTCGTTGTTGTGTTATTATCGAGGAATACTAGATATATTATACATACACTTGTAATGTAAAATATTGTAATATTTATTTTCATAACTACTGAATTCTGATAGCATATTTTTTAAAACGTAATTCGTACTGTAAATGAATATAATCTGGTAATACATGTAATTATTGTATTTTTTCATTTTATTATTTCTTTTATTTTACTAAAAATATACTTAAAAAATCCATACTACATAAAAATAAAAATCCATATTACATAATCCATTTTCTAAGTGACTCATGTCAAAGGCTTTTTTATAAGATTTTCCAAAAGATACAAATATAGGCGGATTATTAATATGACTCGCCTTCAACATTAATTGATAACTCGTCGAAAGGAAAACTACGTTACATTTTATAATAATTTCTGAAACGTAAAGTCGTTCAATGAATACAAAAGGTGTTAAAATCATTATCACTTCCAGTGTTTATATGTTCTTGGTGTACAGGTGGGTGAAATGGAAGCTATTGAGTATTCAGACCGCGTCAGCAATGACTGACAGCGTTTCGATGGGAATGCTCGCTGCGCTCCTGGACGCTGCCTCACTTTGGTACCCGTTCGTCATCCGACGAGTGTGGGTTTCTAATAAGCTACATGCTTCTTAGTCACTACATACAAATTCATTTATCAACATTTAAGCTGCACACAAAATTATCACACTTCATGATCAATTTTTGGAATAAGCGGAAAAGGTTTTATTGTCTTTTTTATAAAGTTCGTTACCACTGTTTAGATATGATATGGTTAGATATAGATTTATTTTGCAAATATATCATTTTAAAAAAAATAAAACCATTAAATATAATATTAATTGAATATAGTAATTAATATACAAGGTTAATTATTGTATTATACTTTAATTGAATATTTGTTACGTTTTTTGTAATTAAAGGAATGATATTGAAATTAATTTCCTCCTACCTCAGTGAAAGAGTTTTGAAGGTTGTGGTTAATGGTGCAAAATCAAATGGCGCCGTGGCGCAAATGGGTGTACCACAGGGTTCAATTTTGGGACCTCTCTTGTTCTTAATATATATAAATGATTTACCTTACTTCGTAAAAAATACTTGCGATATCGTACTGTTTGCAGATGATACATCCCTCATTTTTAAACTTGATAGAAAAATAAACAACTATGACTTTGTAAGCAGTGCTCTGTCGCGGGTTCTTGGTTGGTTTGACATAAATAATTTAGTACTAAATGCTAAAAAGACTAAATGTGTTTTGTTTTCCTTGCCAAATGTCAAATCAAATCCTTCTGCAATAACTTTGAAAAATGAAAGGCTTGAGTTTGTTGAGTCGACGGTCTTTTTAGGGATAACCCTTGACTCCAAACTGCAGTGGGGCACCCATTTGTATGCCCTGGCAAGAAAACTAAGTAGTGCCATTTATGCAATAAAAATAATTAGAAAACTGACGGACATAAGTACTGCTAGACTAGTTTATTTTAGTAATTTTCACAGTATTATGTCATATGGAATGTTGTTATGGGGTAATGCAGCAGAGATTGAAATTGATTTTATTCTACAGAAAAGAGCTATCCGATCTATTTACAATATTAGCTCCAGGACATCATTACGCGAAAAATTTAAAGAAATAGGTGTATTAACGGCTGTTTCACAATATATTTATGATAATATAATCTTTATACAAAAGAATATTAAAAATTATTCTATCAATGCTGATGTACATACTATTAATACAAGAAATAAGAATAAACTTGTAACCCCCAGTTTCCGTTTGCATACGGTAAATAGAACGTTTTTGGGCAATGGTATACGCATATATAATAAGATACCGGAAAATATAATCAATTTACCATTTTCAAAATTTAAAAATATTATTAAGACTAAATTATTAAATAAATCATACTATTCATTAAAAGAGTACTTTTTAGAAAGAAACGCCTGGAGTTAGGCTCGGGTTCCATCATAGGACGCTAATTACTGTCAATAACAGCATTGTAAATGTGTTTATTTGAAAAGAGCGTTTCTTCTCGCTAGAAGCTGCTTTCCGAAACGGTGGTAGTATTTGATTATTGACGATTCAAAAACGCTTCATTGTGAAGTTTACTTGAATAAAATTGATTTTATTTGATTTGATATAATATTTATAGTGTATTTAATTAAACTTAACTCGCAATAAATTATTCAAACACCAGACAGAAAGAATTGTTCGATATTTCCGGAAAACATTTCAGACTTCCAGACTTCCAAAGTCAGCCTCGACGATAGTAGTGTAGTAATATCCGATATTCGAGTTATGGTGATTGAAAGAACGCACAAAGCGCGGGCGTAAGAATTATTAACAAAGGATGATTGGTGAATATGAATAACCAGAGTGATAGAGATCGTTCTATGTGAAACGTATTCATATTTCACTACATTAAAAAAAACCTTCAACTTTCGAAGTACAATGTTCACTATCATTGAAGATTATTTAATACTAGTATCTCCCCCTCGGCTTTGCTCGCGTTTTAGTGTGTCGGTTGTCATGTTTAAGGCAAAAAACGTAGGCTATGTTTCTTGGAGTTCAAGTTTGCTTCATACCAAATTACAAAAAAATCGGTTCAGCGGTTTGATCGTGAAAGAGCGACATACAAACAGACCTACAGAGAGTTACTTTCACTTTCATAATATTAATATAATTTTTTTTTTTCTAATTTTCGCTAAAAATTTGACCCTAGTCTTTAAAAAATATTGTAATTTAAAAAAAAAAAAATGAGACGACATGTGATGTCATATTACTCTGATCCCAATGTAAGTAGCTAAAGCACTTGTGTTATGGATAATCAGAAGTAACTACGGTACCACAAACACCCAGACCCAAGAAAATATAGAAAACTAATGATACCTGATATGACATGATATGATAAGTCGGCTGCGAATCGAACCCGGGACCTCGGAGTGGCGTACCCATGAAAACCGGTGTACACACCATTCGACCATGGAGGTCGTCAAATATTTTAATTATTTTATTGATGTTTCTTATATACGCTGTGAAGTTCGGTAGTTTTCAATATAGCTAGTGTGCAGGTGGGTAATATAAACGGCATCAAGAATTCGAGACGCGTCGACACTGACTGATAGGTCTTCGATGGGAACGCCGCACAGCGCCGCAGAAGCGTGATCGTGATTGCTTTGCTATTAAAATTGTTATCATAAAATGAAGAGAAAATTATATTCCTCAACTTTATCGAAAATATTAAACGTAAGTAATGTTATAAACAATTTATCAATACTGTAGGATAAATATTTTATATCAAAATAAGGAAAATTAAGTATGTTGCAATCTAATTCAATTATATAACTTTCTTCTATATTTGTTTTCAGTTATTTTAATAATATTTTAAATTGGTAAAATTGTTATGAAATGTTAATAAGCTTTTTTTTCTCGTTATTAATTCGCCAGAAAGGGTCTGAGAAAGTTGTCAAATTAATGTCAATAATCTAAATAAATTAAAAATGCATCGTAACATTCGTTTTAATAGCGTGAATTTAGCAGTTTATTTAAAAAGATCTAAATTAAATATGAAATAAATATGTAATTTTTAATCTAATTCCAATCGACTATTCCGATTGAAGAACGACTGAATACTAAAATTAGACAAAATTTAATGTGTGCGTTTTATTTTAAATTTAGAACGTATTGCCACAGACCAAAATTAAAAAGTCATAACATTATATACAAACCGGTACCCATTTAAACGTTTGTCTTCCCGCTGCGCATTTAAGATTGCGTTCTTTTAAACTGATTCAACTGCAAGTGACGGCACATGAGCATTAAACAAGACAAACTGCGACGTCTTTATTACGTATATAAAATAACATTTAATGTATACAAAGTTACGTCACAATGCAGACGATATTAAACTACTGATATACCTATTTATATGTATAATACTATTTGTACGTTGATTTTATTTTTTATTCTTTTGTAATTTTGAATATGTTAAAGTAAATACAGTAACAGCTATCTCAGCATATGTCCCTCTGTTGAGCTAAATTCTCCTTTTTTTTGACGTTCTGATCTATATTATATTATTATTACAATACTCTTAAGTATATATTATGTATATACTCTTAATACTCTTATGGCGCAATATAGATTGATGGAATACTCATGAGATCGATTTTACTTAACACATGCATTTTACTCACGATATATTCCTTCACCGCTTTCCCCATTTCTGGACGAAATCAATTATAAAGATAAATTAAGCACACGAAAATTCAGTGCACTTACAGTCTAAAGCTTACAAAATTCGGTAGAGATGCAGGTGTTCAAAGCACTCCATCTCAACTCTTTAAACCACTAACACCTCGTGCATATTGCATATGGTACAAAGTTTATTTTTCTTTTCGCATATTTTTTTAAATTTATCCTAAGATATTTATTTCAGAATGTATTTGTTGCTTGTATTTTTAACAATTAAAATTATATAAAGATTTCATTTGAACTAATACTTGCTTAAACGCCAATCAGTAATTCGTTTACTCACCTTCCAAGGTGAGTAAGCCGGAATAACTACAATCACAAGGAAGATGAGATCTTATATCCATGGTAAGTCATTATGATAATTATATCATAGGACTGTTTGTCCATATAACTTGATAAATTACCTAAAAAATATACAACAATTAAATGAATTTGATCCTAAAAATAATGTTCTAATCATATTGATTTTTATGAGAAGTTACGAGGTTTTGCAATATAATATAAAGATAATTGTTTTCGTGTGAAAAAATATTTTCAACGAAACTTTCGAACATCGAAATAAACGGTCAAACTAAAAATATTTTCGAAAATAGACACGCGGCCTACGTTCAGAAGTCAAATATAGTTTTGCTAAATGAGTAACACTTTGAATTTTCAGTTTTTAGTGAAGCCATTTAAAGCGAAATGGATACAATACCTGTTGGAAGAGTAAACGAGATAGTCGATAGAAAGAAAAATGGGATGCCGTGAAATGAAGAAAAATAGCGTTCGCAGGTCGCGGATGTGGAGAGGCGCAATTGTACCCTCGTTAGTCTGAATGATGGAGCTACACATTGTTACGTCTGCGTTAAATGCTTAAATATACATTATAGACCCGCGGTACGAGATTTATTTCAAAGTAATTGTTGTAATAAAATAATGCTTTAAGTATACTTTCATTGTTTTATCTATCTCAATTATTTTTTTTGTCACTAATTTGTTAAATGTTTTGATATATGTGATTAGTAGTAGTGCTCTTGTTATATCGTAAACCCTAAAAGGTTATGATGAGATTACTTTTTTATAAGTTTACAAATAATGCTGCACAGTTCAACGACCCAGTGTCGTATCTTTGGATAGGGCTATTAAAAATTGCCTTTTTTACCAAAAAAATACTAGTAGCAGTCACGACATCATGACTTGTGCAAATTATCATCTTTATTATTGATTAGTTCTTAATAGCCCAGGGGGGCACCGAATTGGGAGGAATATATATTTATGTTTCTTTATATTAAAAAATATTACTTTGGTATTTGTACCGTTTACCGTGTTTTTACTAAACGTATATGTTTGTAACATACATTTAGTAAAAAGTGGCTATATGTGTAGATTTATTAGTACTTCAGGTAGATAAATCTTTAATAATTTGCATTATTTGATTCTAAAATAATCCAAAGTACAATTTAATCTTGTTTTATACGTTAAATTATAATGTCTACGCAGATCATTTCAATTCCAACCGCGATTCTTTAGATGGACTTTATAAAGTGACAAAATGAATACAAGTATAATTTCCCCAATGATGGATCACTATCTTTCAAAACTTCCTCGGAATTTGATAGACGACATTCATAACTTTCTATAAATAAAGCACCCAAGACTGAAAGATCGTTTACAGCGTGAACGAGGACATGATTACATCAGAATAATATATATTAAGTAAATTTATCAACACTATTTTTATTTTTATGGTATATGTTAGCGGACGACAGCATATGGGCCATCTCATGGTAAGTGGTCACCATCACCCATAGACAATGACGTTGTAAGAAATATTAAATATTCCTTACAGCGTCAATGTGCCACCAACCTTGGGAACTAAGATGTGATGTCCCTCGTGCCTGTAGTTACACTGGCTCAGTCACCCTTCAAACCGGAACACAACAATACTGAATACTGTTACTTGGCGGTAGAATAGCTGATGAGTTGGTGGTACCTACCCAGACGGGCATGTAAAGTATATTTTATTATAATAAAAAATATTCCAAATCGCTTATACGATATGACGTAGCTGTCACAAACGATTTAAGATAGCGAAAGAGTAATATTCTTTTATACTTATATGTTAATTATTTAAGCATAAAAGTAAATGTATAAACAGCTTATAGGTTGTAGATATCCCACTGATAGGTAAAGGCGTCTTTTCATCTCGAGGAGCAAACTCGAAGTTCATTTTACGGCATTTCATGCGAGCTGGTGGATTTTTTCGAGATGGTTACTTTAGTGCTGAACAGATACGATACAAACATAAACTAAGAACACTCAATGATTTCGGCTTACAACAACAACAAAACAACACCAGCCTTTAAATTCCCACTGCTGGGCTAAAGGCCTCCTCTCCCTTTGAGGAGAAGGTTTGGAACATATTCCACCACGCTGTTCCAATGCGGGTTGGTGGAATACACATGTGGCTGAATTTCTATGAAATTTGTCACATGCAGGTTTCCTCACGATGTTTTCCTTCACCGCTGAGCACGAGATGAATTATAAAGACAAATTATTGGGTTTGAACCCGCAATCATCGGTTAAGATGCACGCGTTCTAACCAGTGGGTCATCTCGACTCTTAATTAGTATAAGATTAAGACAAGACATAGTAATATCTAACATTTATATTAATATTATAAATGTGCAAGTAGCTCTGCCTGTCTGTTTATCTTAAACCGATGAACCGAATTTGATGAAATTTGATATTAAGTAAAATTGAACACCAAGAAAGGACATAGGCTTTTTTTGCCCAACACCTGACTAACACCCTAAAACGCGAGAAAAAACAAAAAAATTAAGAATAGTTTAATGGTTCACATTTCGAATTGGTAGGACTTTGCACAAACTCCTCTGGGTAGGTATCGCTCAATCATTAGTTATTCTACCGCCAAATAGTACTAATTAGTATAATTGTGTTTCGATTTAAAGGGTGAGTGAGCTAGTGTAAATACAAGGGCACATCTTAGTTGCCAAAGTTAATGGCACATTGGCGACGTAATATTATAATATTAGCTCATATTTCTTACAGTGTTAATGTGCATGAGATAGAACATTTGCCATTATACCTAATTAAATTTTGAAAAAGAATTTTAATAACTAAATTCCTACTAAATACTTATTAGGGTTAAATTTCAATAAGGTGATGTAATGACGTTATCTCGCAATGATCATTTAACTTTGCACCTCGTATTGAGTAGACTTGTTCGTGGCACATTATTATGGTTTTCTCTTTTATAGATTAGGAAGAGCATGAGAGGTAAAAAAGTAACATTATTACGTTTGAATTGAATCTAAATAACTTATTTACTAGAGTCGCGTGCACTCAAAATTCACCCTTTGTGCACAGTCATCGTACAAACTCATAAATTAAATGAGTTACGTTCCATTTTTAAAAATATATGACCATTTTAATTTTCACCTACTTTCTATAATAATAATAATTAAACATCTAAAATCAGTGTTCAGTGCAATGTTAGTAGTGACTTAAAGTTACGTTTATACGTTAGTTATCAAAAAAGGATTTGTTACAAAGAAAAAAAAAACACACAAATAACTTTCAATTCGATTAATTTACTAATAACCATTGATTTCACTGACCCTCGGAGTCCATTATCAAATCATTTCAATCAGTTAATTCGTACTGAAATTGTTGATTTAAAGCGTACACACGTAGACTCCCCATGTAAAAATTTGGTACTACAATTGGACCCTTGAATCTGATTACCGTTTTGCATAATTACTTTGTAAGCACTTACTAGTGAAGCTCATATAAGAATGATAATACGAAAGAAGTATGTGTCTCGTTTTCAAAATCATTAATTTTGTTAACTTTTTTTAGGGTGATGTTTATGTGCGTTATAGTAACATGTTTTTCATAACTTAAAAATATTTTTAATGAGATATTAACATTCCTCAACCAATCTACTCGACTGTACTATCCTAATGCACAGCATGACCTATATATTTTTTCACGAATTTATTTAAATATATCGTTAAATTACATTCCAAAAGTGTATATATTTACCTACATTAACAAACGTTAAATGTATATCTTTTATATTGATAAAGAGTATCTAATACTTAGTGTCAATTAAATACAAATAACTCGAATGTTTAAATATAAAAATGATTGGATAGCATGTTGTGTGTTAGCTTAAATAGGGGTTTGATAGTTTTTTGCCTCTGATAAATATTTTCTAATGCGTAAATTAAATAACGAAAACTTTTCATCATTGTGTTAAATTAAGCGAAACCTCTTGAAACTATGACGATGTAACTTTAAAACCTACGAACGATTTGAAATAAAAATAACATCCATAACTCTAATGTTATCGCTTGTGGTGACAGCGTGGTGGGTTGAACAATTCGATATTACCTCAATTTCTCGTATTTTATTACATTTATAATACTACTAGCGGTCGCCCGCGGCTTCGCCCGCGTAGATAACGGTTTATAATCAGTCTTCTAATATCCCTACTGCTGAGGCACGGTCACATTTGAAGAATTACTGCAACCGGCGCTTGGATCTATTGTGATAAACCTCAAATTCGTGATCACAACACCTCAGCCAGACCAACATCAGCCACGAATCTGATGAGGTTCTCAGGGTCGGAGGCCATTATGCCCTCTAAGGACCGGAGTTAGAACATTTTATAGTTCTATCTTTTATAGTTTGGGCATCATACGCAAAAAATCAACTTTTTTGGTAGATTTTTTCCTTTTTTGTCCGAAAAACCCAAAATATCTTACGGAACCTTATTTTTTTTTCAAAATAAAATTTAGCCTATGTTATGCGGGATTAATTTAGCTTTCGAATGGTGAAAGAATTTTTAAAATCGGTCCAGTAGTTTTTGAGCCTATTCATTACAACCAAACAAACAAAGTTTTCCTCTTTATAATATTAGTGTAGACTAGCGATGCGCTACGGCGTCGCACGGGTGCAATACTGATACTAAGTATACTACATACAGCACGTGTTTATTTAAGACAGAACATTAGAAACTTCTAAAATTATCAATGTATCTTTACTATATTGTCCATGTATTATTATATACAAAAAAAATCCTCTTGCTCTTGCTTGAAACCCGTTGCGTAATTTTATAGATCTAAGTGTACATAGGGACAGAAAGGAATAAGCGACTTTGTTTTATACTATGTAATGATGTGAAATAAAAGTATATCACGTATACACGAAATATACACAGCCATTTCATCAATAAATATTTAAAAGTGATTGCGACGCAATTGCTTTTTGTTTTTATAAAATAAAGCGTAGTGCGTTATCGAAAAATATAAAATCCACTGAGTATTTTTCGTCCGTAATGTAGTTATTTATCAATATTATAAGGTTGTCAAATTTAAAGTTGATTACCCTGCCAGTTACCGTCGCGCTTGGCAGATCAAAGACATTTTTTTATATATTTCAAGCTCTTGATTAAACGTATGATAGATATACTTGTATTTACTTTTTGTATACAAATACAAGTATACAAATTATGTTATACATATATAATGTGTATAATTTCGTTCATAATATTAATTTGCATATACTTGTACACGTCCTCCATCTACAGATTCTTATAGAAATAAAGTTTTCCTATATCTTTATACTTTCAGTATAATTTTATTCCGATAAACTTTAAGTTTTATTAAAGGAACCGCAAACGTGACTAGGATAATATTGTAAAGATATGTACGTTTCAGAGAACATTTTGTACCACTTTTAACGGGACCACATGGCCGTGTTCTTATATACTTTTATCTTAAAACGTATATTAAGACAAGTAATATTGCTTAAAATATGTCCTACACAGAATAACATTAATAAGACGTTTTAAGAATATTGTTTGATAAAAATTTTACTCAAGTACATGTTTACGAGTTTATATCCATTAAGATTTCGCTAGTTAACATTTTTCGAGTGGTTACATATATTAATTGGAGGCAGGAATATGACAGGGCCTTCTGTTTAGGTACTACTCACTCATCACATATAATACTGCCAAATGTTTGGTACTGTTGTGTTCCGGTTTGTAGGGTCAGCGAGCCAGTGTAACTAAAGGCACAAAGGGCGTAATATATTAGCTCCCAAGGTTAGGAGCATATTGTAAGGAATGGTTATTGGTTAATATTTCTTACAGAGCCAATGTCTATGGGCAGTGGTGTACACTTACCATCAGGTGTCCTATTTTCCCGCCCCAGCTTATATCACATAAAATATATAATGACTTGTCATGTAAAACAAAAGTCAGTAAAGTTTTTATTACCCTTGTTACCAAACCCTTGCTCACAAATTATGGAGAGCCGTTTTTATCGTCGACGCCACGCGCAATTATACAGTTCTGAAATTATGATACAATAGGAATGTCGTAAATAGCCTTCTGTCGTTTTCCACTCGAATGTAAATCTGAGTTTAAAAATAATGTCCATTTGAAAATTCAATAGAAAGTAGCGTTGCAAGTAAGTTTACGAGGGAACTTTCACAATATCTTACACATGCACCAAGAATCGAGATTAAGGAGATCTTTTTAAAATGCTCGAGAAAAATTTCAAACTTCTTAGAAGTTCTGCGATAACTTTAAAAATTTATTGAAAATATAAACTCGGAACACTTTGTGCTCGCTAATTTTATGTTCTGTTTTAAATTTTAATATTATTTAATAATGAATTAGTCGAGTGGCGTGTGATGGTTTCACAGTATATTGTCTATAAAAAACTAAGCTCCGAATAAATGTTACCATATAAAAAAAAATTATTTTAGAGCAAAAAGTTTCATATAAAATTCTTTCAATACTTTTTTTTAATAAATAGATCAATATATGAAAAAAGTGACTTAGCTAAAATGTTTTAAAAACTAGTAACACTAAGATATATTGATTGAATATACATCGACGTGTAAAATTAAATAGCCACTTAATACTGACACAGCAGGATTTGTCGTATCGATCGTAAAAATTAAGTTTACGATGTATCCAACATTCGTGGGATCATAAAAGCGAGCGAATCGTTTAATTACTGCGCCCAATGATGTGGGTGACAAATTACTGACAAGCGGAAAGTACGCCCACGGTCGTGTTGCCGGAACGATGGCTTCTCGAATTTTAATAGGATTTATTTTAAAATCATTTGCAATCTACTTTCGACGCACAATTGAAAAATAAAAGGGGTTTTTAATTCTAATTGTTTTTTGTGACATATATGTTAAGCAACTAATAAATTAAAGTACTTATGTCATCGCTTATTCTTACAAAACTTTAAGTCAGGTTCATTTGGTTTTATAATTAAATAATCGATAATATAATTTATCAAATAACCAGCGACATACAAAACATAATATTATAAATCGATTTCAATACACATAACAATCATTAGGTACAAATATTTTATTATAATGTTCAGTATAAAATATTTATCAACATTTAGGAATATCTCAAGTAAATAATACACTTTGCAATATTCTATTCGAGTTATAACCAATTAGGGGTGTGCCAGACTCATGAATACATTCATAGCGACCTGGTTACTATTAGCACAGCATTAGGGAAATCGAGGGAAAACGCAAGGAACACAACAGAGGCAAATATCAAATGTATATCCTAATGCACAGCATGACCTATATATTTTTTCACGAATTTATTTATTATTAATTACGCTTATTAGTAAATGATGTATACCTGATGAAAGTCACGAAGTTTTTTTCGTTAAATTTAATTAATAATTGATAAAGCGAGGTCTTACAAAATATTTTGAAAAATAAAAGTATACGAATATATAATTTTATTTCTAGATGTAGCAACAAGACTCAATGTAATATTGTATACTAATATATTATCTATAAATTCGCCTGTGTGTAACATATGCAAATCACAGGCTCTCATTTAATTACACTCAATAGAGATTCACAGAACTTTTAAAAAATAAACCCATATATTTATTGATATTTTACATGAGTTATATTTTTAAGATGATTGCTATATATAATATAATAAATAAACAAAACAAAATTCATCGTTGATGCAAAGTCACGAGATCTACACAAACATTTATTAACTCGTTTGGACATCTCCTTTTATTGAGAAATATTACGTTTTGATCTCTTACCAAAGTTTTACTCGTCGCTAACTTTCTCCCGCAGTATTGCGCTCGTGATCATAATCGTTTCACAGTTCATTTCCTTCCCTTAAAACGGTGCCAATATTATCACTAAGCTTATTTCTGTATATAATATTCAGAGACCGTACCTTTTCAAGGAAATGGATTTAAACTGTTGATAGTTTTCACATACAGATTTGATTATTACGAAAAGTACATTTAAACTAAATATATAAATGTAAGAGATTATCATTTTTGTTATCTTCACAACGCTCTTACTAAATTTATATATATTATTTTAAAGTGCATCTAATGTACATAAAACGCATCGAATAACTTAACCAAATTAAAAGATAAAATGTTCGGGTTAGATGTTGTGTGGTATTTCCACGGAATTATTTTCTCAATTCATATCACGTGTGACCGACGTGCAGCTCGGGTGGTGACTAAAGATGTCCTATGATTTTAACCAAATTCATCATTCATCTCGTGAAGTATCGAACGAATTCAAGCAACAACACATTCTTTGAGACGTGTATATAAGTAAAAGTGTGCTTTCCTTTTTTAATACAGATTACTACACACCGTGCCTACTGTGTATGCCGTTGCAATTTAATATTTATATATTGATATTATTATTTGACTAAATAAGTGAGAAGAACTTTATTTTTTTAAACCTTGAATATTATTTACATACGCATAAATACTAGGCTATCATAAGCAGAAACAAATTCGTCAACATTTAAACTTCGATAGAACATAGAACTGACAGTGGAATTTCATAACGCCTATTGATTAGCCAAAAGTCATCTAAAGCGTATGTTCATACATTTCAATCACATAAACACGCAAAAGATATATTCTTATACGAGTTACTAAAACTTTATGTTTTATAAAAATAAGATATACCTTAGGTGTTTCATGTGATTTTTACGATATAGGTTTTTTTCTTTTAAGACCGATCTTTAAGTTAGAAAATGTCTACTTATCTGTAGACATACAGCGGATATATATTCGCCTCCTAATACAGTATGTTACTTTAATGGTAATAATGGTAAATGTTTGAAACACTCAAGTATTTTATTATCATCCTATTTAATTAAATTTAATATATTTAGTACTTAGTTAAACATGAACGTATAGGATGTGAAGATTTAATCATTTATTTTTACAAAATAGATACATTTGAGGATATGTTTTATAATTAATATCAATCTTAATTACAGTACTTACGACGTAACACTTGATTTATGCAATGTAATACAAAAATGTTAGTGAGGGTATGTACTTCTCACTTAGTCAGTTTTCTTTTAATTATAAGTAGTTGCTGCAAAAAAACGTATTTCAAATTTAAGACAGCATTCCACTAGAACCGTTGCGATATAAAGCAAGTGTCCACATGTCAGAGATTTTGCTTGACATTTATTTTATGGAACAAAATCGGTCCAGTACGAAGCTCTAGCTGTATATTATTTTCTTTGAACGAATTTATTACATTTATTTCATCGAAATTTCAATATATTATTTTAATGTAACCCTTATAAAAACAAGCCAATGTAATAATTATATCCTACTATAATAAAATTACGACGTTGTAGATCTTTTAATGATATAAAAAATTCTAGAATACAAAGTCGTCCCTGTAAAATGTAGCCTTAAAAAAGTAAAGCGCTTAGAAGTGCTGTCCTGTAGTAGGTCAGCCTCTATAGCTGAAGAGACACTTTAATTTAGTATATCATATTCGTTCTAGCGACTTCCTGCAGCGTACCGTGTCTAACTGCTCCTTTGTGCGATGGAAGTTTAATAGGATCTACAGACTACACTTTAAAAATGCAATTTTTGTACTAACTTACATTCTATTGTATTTTATCTTCATTTTAAACGCTTGAAATATTTTAGCGGTTACGTTTTATATTCGATTAGTGGTAAGGAAAGTCACGTATCTGTCTGGCAGTACGCAGACCTTACCACTCTCATCAGATATTCTAACGCATATTATTCAACAGCCTCGTTGGCCTTCTAGTTAAATTATAAAATTTCAAATGTCATTTCGAGGTGCTATATTCAAACCACACGTTAAACTAATAATAAGTTATATTTCAGCCAAGATATTCGCAGTGTCAGAGGCTGAAAGTGAAAGATGACTGTGTTAGTTCTCCTTCTTCGAAAAGCACGAAACGTCATTGGTTCTGAGCTTAAACATTCTTAGGTTCTCTTAAAATAACCGCCGACAAAGTCACTAGATAATATTAGAACCTCAACAAAGTTTATTGTTACGGATGTTTCACAGTTCAGATTAGGTTATGCAGTGGGTATGATACTGGGTAGACATTAAGGTTTTAGGAAGAATATGTGTTAAGACAGGATACAAGCAATCTCTTTTCTAAATTTCATCCAAATCATTCCAGTTGTCCTTGCGTGAATCATACAAACATAAACATTTTCACATTTAACAGTCGCATTAATTATCACTGCCACCTACAGCAATTGAGAGTTGCTGAAAATCATCATTGAGATTGAATCTTCTACATAAAGCTAGTAGGCAATTCAGTGCGTAACATTCAACAGTATTTATAACAAAAAGTTTAACATACTGATTAAAAAAAATGAATGAATGACCTTTTATTTATTTTTTATCTGTACTGTTTAAGTTCTTATCATATGACATTTAAGAAAAAAAATTATTACATTTAATTCGAAATGTTATAATATTCAAAGATGCTTACGTAGAATAACGTAAGTGCTTATAAATATTAGTAGCATCTACTCCGTTCATTGTATTGACGCTAGCAGTTAAATTATCTTCATTTGATTAGTTTGCTTAATTCCGTGTCTGATCTTGTTTGTTTCTTGTTCTCATACAAACAAATTATCCTGAGTACACTTTGCTAACTAATACCGTCGCTTGATTATCTACGCTCATAATAATACCTTGTAAATGTTAATTGAATTAACAAAAATACGTATCTTCTAAGTTTACTCAGTGCATTGCAAATAATGTATTAATAAAAACAGTTTGTACTGAACAGAAATAAAAATATGCAACTACAGTAAAATGATCGTAAATAAAAATGAAAATCAAAATTTACTTTATTGAAATAGGCTTTTACAATTTTAAAAAATAACCGGCAAGAAAGTCAGTAGTTATTAGCTCTTTAACATTCAAAATAGTAAAAATGTAACTAATGCCAAAGGCATGATCATAGCCTGTATATTAATTAAATTAATTTATAATTCATCTTGCATGATGAAATCAACGACTACCAAATCCACACCTTAGATAGTTAATATATCTACAAATATTATGGCACTACAAGAGCACTAAAATAAATGAACCTATGTTATCATGGTGTGCGTGAGAGCTATGCTTGAAACTTGCCAATAGTCATACTATTGTCTTAAATTTTCGCGATTATTACACATTTAAATAAAACTAATTATAACGGTAGACCAGTCTACCCGTGACCACGAACACTGCAAAGTGCTCGAAACGTCGGGATGTTTAAAAATAAAAAAAAAAAAATAATTAATATACGCGATTCATCCGTTATAATTAGTTTTATTTAAATAGTCATACTACTTTGCTAGTGTGCGTATATGACGAACTATTTACCACTATTTATTACGATGCATTCTCAGATTTTCAGTCGATCTAGATATCAAAGATAATCAAAGCTTTAAAAAAATCAAATTTCGGTAAAACTTTATTGAGTTATAAGACCTTTATACTTTTAACTGCGTATTCTGAATATAGAAACGAATACCATGTACTGGAAGAATGTGTTGACTTTGCGGAGTCAAACATAGTATTATAAGTTTACCTTTTCTTCTCGTGTTTATACAATCATTGTCGCTCCATTTCATTAACAAGATCTATTTTTATTTCGAATATACCCAAACTTGAAGTTATTCTATTGTAACGCATTTGAAAGTTTTTATAGAATTGTTTTATAGAATTGTTCACTTTCATAATTAACTAAAAACAAATCTCAATAAGTTTTAAATTAATATAATTTAAATAACAAAATATTTTTGATCGATTAAATGATATATGTATATCGATGACTAAAATCGTGTGTTATTAATGTTGCATAAAAGTTAATTAAAAATGTTACATATTTATCCAAAAATAAAATAATATAATGTACTGGAAACTTAAAGTTAAATAGTTCTGTTAAAAAAAATTCAAAATAGAATTTATTTTGTTCAATCGGGGAGTCGATTTATTCGCTCTATTTTCACGGTTTACACCCTTTAAGGTCGTTAACCCCTAAAATGACAATTATTTTTCGAACCAGTTCAAAATTTAAATGAAATAAAAAATGCTTTTAATTTTAGTTACATCGTTAAGTTGTTTTAAATACATTTATACGTACATTAGTGTGTGTGACGTAAATAAGAAAAATATTATTTCCTCCAAATTAATTTCGGCTACAGTGGCATATATTAATGACTAGTTAACGGCTCGTAAAATATTATAGTTGAGAAGTGCTCGCGCTATCAGAATCACAATATTTCCTTTTATTAATAAACCAATCACATAGATGATCAGGATTTTCGACGAATACTTCAAACGTTTAAATATCAGAAGCCTTATTAATTATTTTAGTTCAATTCGTATAAATGGCGCGATATCGTTACTGAGATAAAGAGATATCCTATATCCACTTGAGACGATTCAATTTATTTTTGTAAAGAAAATAAATTAAACGAAGATGAAATAAAATGGACTCGATCTCGAATTTTATCTTCGAAAGCAATAAAACAAATATCGTTTAAAATAAAACTGGAAGTATAAGATACCACAAAATTATATAAAACAATTGAATTTGACATTTTGACACAAAATAATTCATATTCTCGTTCATGACGTGAAACGAATATAGCTTGAATGAAGTTTAAGCTATCTATTTTAAACACATTCGCGATCCATTCATGTATCTAAAACTGAACGACTAAGAACAGCTCGGACAGTCAGTATTGATTCTATCTTGATACAACAGATACTACGTAACCGTTTGGTGAAGTTGGTGCAAAATTCGGAACATTCTGAATGCTTTGAGCTTGGTACTTGATCGTGCATTTATAACTATAAATATTAAAATCTTAAAAGCTAAACGGTAAAAGGTTTTCTATGCAAAATTTATAAGTTAAACTATCAGAATTCTGTCGTTTAGAATTTACACAATTCTCATATCTTTTACTAACTGTCCCGCGCGGTTTCACTCGCGTTCAACATTACCGCTCCAGTCTCGTGGGTATAGCATACCTTGATGGATAATAATTTTTTTCTTTCGTAATAAATGGGCAATCTAAGGCCAAAAGTTTTTTTTTAAATCCGCCTGGTGTATTTTTTTATGTGATAGGTGGAAAAAGAGCAGGAGGCTCACTTGATGGAAAGTGACTAACTCCTCCCATGGACATCTGCAGCACCAGGGCGCTTACAAGTGCGTTGCCGGCCTTTAAGGAAGGAGTACGTGCTTTTATTGAAGGGAACCTTATAGTATGTGGTATCGGTTCGGAAAAACCAAAAAATCGAAAGCCGTTTCCACAAAGTATTTTGATAAAACGTTCAAATAAACAAAATTACAAAAGTTTGTAATATCAAAATAGTTTATGTATACTACATCTTCTAAATTTTATATTAGTATTATTATCATATTATATAAGAGTCATTATTATGGATATATAAGTATATAATTAAAAATTAAAGTAAGCGTACACAAGTTTTATTTATCATAATACACAATAAGCAAATTGACCTGTATACTCTGACATAATTGGCGTGTCTATTTTATACCATGTTATACATTGATTGAATTGCCTCGTGTTAGCTTTATAAAATTTGTAGAATCAGATTCATAAACTATTTAAATCGTCGCTATTTATATCTAACGTCAGAAAAACAATCAAATTTTGTTTTGAAAATGGAATGAAAACATTTACCGTAATAATATTCGTTTACACATTTAATAAAAGAACAAATAATAATCATAAAATACATAGACAATTTTTTTTCTTTTAAATTGTCTAAATACTTTAGTCGAAGACGTTTTCAGTGCAGCTTAATAAATGAATGCCAGTTTTATATTAAACACGTAACGTTCGAATGTATGTACATATTTTAAAGTAAGCTAAACATTTAGTTTCTAGCTGTTTAAAAATAGAATATACCAACCCCCTAACCCGCTTAGGATACAGTTTGTTGGACACTCGATATCGATTCAAGGCGACACCGAAAACACCTCGCCTTCGCTCGCCTTAATATTAAGTTACGAGTGAGTGTTCTAAGTAACGAATATAAATTTCATGTAACTACATCATCTTCTCGGGATTCTTAGTTTATTATACGACTGCTTAATTAGTTACCTACAACCAGTACCTATTTCTTGAGATTATTAATTACAAATCTCTGGTTACTATATATATATTTTGACGACCTCCGTGGTCGAGAAGTGTGTACACCGGTTTTCATGGGTACGCCACTCCGAGG
Organism: Vanessa cardui; assembly: GCF_905220365.1. Taxonomy (NCBI): domain Eukaryota; kingdom Metazoa; phylum Arthropoda; class Insecta; order Lepidoptera; family Nymphalidae; genus Vanessa; species Vanessa cardui. The sequence goes on along the minus strand of NC_061140.1, from coordinate 4,789,558 downwards.
TCCCGGGTTCGATTCTCGGCCGAGTCACTGTGGATTATCATTAGTTTTCTATGTTGTCTTGGGTCTAGGTGTTCGTGGTACCGTCGTTACTTCTGATTTTCCATTACAAAAGTGCTTTAGCTACTTACATTGCCTTTACTCTGTCTTTTCGAAATGATACTTCAAATTTATCACCGATCCACTTTCGAGAATTGAGATAAAAAGCCCACATTAGGCGGTTAAATCGAAGTCATTGATTTCTTATTTGATTAATACGTAAAAAAATCCGCGACGTATTGTCAGGATAGACAACGCTCACGTTACTTAATTAACGTTTTGATCCAACGGTTGGAAGTTTCTGAAACGTAAGTTAAAAGTACTTTATATTACCTAAGAAACCCTCGGAATAGTCTTAATATGAGAGTAATACTCTTCTTAATAATCTGTGCCCTCTCAGCACAAACAAAAAGAATACCCTTCTTAAGAGATAAGAAGTTTTCTTAAAATATAAAAGGAGATATTATTAAAGGAAACTAATATACGATCGATAAGGTACTAGAGATAAAATACGAGACAATTCAATTTTAATTAATCAACTTTCTCAATGTTAATAATTATTCTTATAAATAAAGGAATTAACTTACAACACTGACATTTTACAGACAAGATGTTATACATGTTTAGAATAGCTATTAATCGTTAATGCATATATAAAATTAATTGAAGGAAATTTGTATTGATATTATTTGTATCCACTTATTCCTTTATGTGGACTATAACCGACAATATTTATAAAGAGTGCTTACAATTTAAATTTTAATTGTACCTTCATTTAATACCTTTAATTGTTATTTTCATCACATGTCCTGTAAAACATACTCATGATGTTTAATACTTAGTACTAATCTAATAGCTATTAAGAATGCATCTAAGTCGTAGGATTAACCGTGGTCAACATTGCTGGCCAGCGAGATTGACTAAGTTTTGGTTCTGTAGCGTTCTCACCATTTACGTCCTCGGTAAAATCCTTAATTAACACAGTCCTTTATGGACAATTATGTATTCAAATTTGTATAAACTTATATGACTTGAGAGACAAGATGGCCCAGTGGTTAGAATGCGTACATCTCAACCGATGATTGCGGGTTTAAACCCAAGGAAGAACCGCTGAATTTTCATGTGCTTAATTTGTGTTTATAATTCATCTCGTGTTTGGCGGTAAAGAAAAACATGGTGAGGAAACCTGTATGTGTCTAATTTCATAGAAGGTCCGCGACATGTGCATTCCACCAACCCGCTTTGGAATAGCGTGGTGGAATATGTTCCAAACCTTCTCCTTAAAGGGAGAGGTGGCCTTAACCCAGCAGTGGCAAATTTACAGGCTATTGTTGTTGTTGTATATGACTTTTACGAAGATTTAGAATTGCTTAATTGTCATAGTAACTGTTCTTAATGTTTTGGCTCCTAATTGATATAATTGCCATTGTTTGGTAAAAACTTACACTCTTACCTTATAGACTGAATAAAAATATGTCGTAAATATCAATCCTTACCCTCGTTACTCGACTATATAGCTTCGGTGAAGCCTTGGACATGGGCTTAAGAAAGCAGGATTTTGTTGGATTACAATTGTAAGTATAAATAAATCGTTTACAGATTTTAATTTTAATTAATAAAATACTTTTACATACATTTTGTGATCATAAGATAAATGTAAAACCAACCCACACGAAAGCTGCAAACGCTGTCTAAATGTGCGCTAACCATTGGTGACCCAGTACATAATAATGCTGGCTTATATATATGTCATTAAACATTGTATCATGTGTACATTATTATATACATATATGATTTTTTTCATCAAAAGTATAACACCTCGCCTCATTGCCTCCACTGGTGACAGGAGGACTGGTTCGTTTATATATGTATATATTCAAGCATTTAATGTTATTAATTCTTATGTAAAATTCTTTAAGTTAATAAAGTTTGTTATATACATATCACTACGAAGAATATATTTGTAGGCCCATAACACAGAATTACAATAGATTATAATACTAGTACACAAATTAAAGCGTATTTTTTAATAATAGTATAATTTATTAGGTCGAACATCTTTCGGAAAATAGAAGGTTTTGTGTTTTCAGAATTCTCTCTCTTTGTGTCGACGTATCGTGTACTGAGCTATAAAGAAAATAATGAGAGAAAATCAGCATTACTAGCCTCGTTTTAAGGGTTAACCTTACCCACAATCTCGTTCTTAGCGTAAAATGAATGCAGCCAAAAGCAATTCAGCTTGTGTTTAATTCAGACTCGGAAAACGAGGATTTCTAGTAACTTTCTTTTTTTCATCGAATGTTTCAAAATTTATTTCGATAGTTGTAATTAGTGTAACTATTAAATTAATTTGAATTTATTGTTTTATTGAATTCAGAAATTCAAAGACAATTAAAGTCTAGTTCTAAGAGCTTAAATTATTATTATAAACAAAATGTTTCCTTATCTTTTCGAATCCCTGATCAGAATAATATTTATTTTTCAAGAAATCCTTATGTTATGGAATTGGTAGTATTATACTTCTGTACCTCGAAATACACACAGATGTTTCGGTCTAACACCTGATCTCTTCCAATCGTCGTATATTCCAAGGGATTGATTTTGATATGTGTCCTCAAGCTATAATATATCTTGCGTACTTCCTAATCTTCTTTATTAATAACATTAACTTACCTCTAACTGTAATTATTACGACGCCATTTTCTGATTATGAATGAAATCATTAAAATCGTGTATATCATCAATATCGAATACAAAACTTAATAATACTGTAAGTATGGTATTAATGACGTATAATGGAAACAAATATGTGTAAACATATGATATTACAACAAGATTTATTAACAATTTACATATTTTTCAGGTTAATTGAATATTGTTGTTTCCAATGATTCTCATTTTCAATTGCGTACGAAAGCCGCGAATGCAATACACTTGAATGATTTTAATTATAAATTGGCGTTGGTTCGAATTATTGTGGTATTCATAGTTATAATTTTGTTACTTTATGAGAATAAAAAATAATGAGAATTGAAATTATATTATTTTGTCCCTTACAATATTTAATAGTATTAAAGATTTCATACCATATAAAAACAATACATTTTATTTATTATTTTTTGTATGTCACTAAGTTTTTTTATTAATTTTTTAATGTAGATAGGCCGACCAACAGACGGGCCTCCTAATGTTTAATAGTCATGGCCACTAATAGACAGGCGCTATTAGAAATATTAATCACCCCTTACTTCGACAATGTGTCAGCGACCCAGAGAACTAAGATGTTATGTGCCTTGTGCCTTTTATTACACTGGCTGATACCTAAGCAGATGGAAAAAGCCCTACCACCAAGACCAAAACATATGCGCAACACGAACCGTTCGTTTGCCTTTAGGTTTTGACTTTGTGAGTTTAGGTTTGAAGGTTGATTGACCCTGAGTGACTCCAGGCACATAAATATGGTGGATGATGTGAGGAATTGTTAATATTTTATACAGTATCTGTGGGTGCTGGTGATGTATTTAAATAAAAAAAGGCGCTATTTCTTAGCAATTTCTTTCAAGCAACCTGAGAGTTAAGACATTTGATAATTGAGATCAGAGTGTTTTTACCAATTTATAAAATATTAAATCCAATTATGAACACATTTAGTTTTTCGTTGGCTCCAATGCTTTCGTATTAGCAAATGTGCTTGGAAATCTTGATGTTATCATAATATATAGATTTCTCTAAAATTTTCACATCTAATCAAAAGCCAAATGTTGTTACGGGTCGCGTTTACAGAAAATGTTATAACCGGCGGCAGAAAGGAATTTCTAAGTAGGTCAGACCGCTCTTCCGTCGCTAATGTTGACTCAGCGGAGTTTAACTAGACAGGTATTAGCTAAGTAAATATTTGTATAGGATGGTTAGAATACAAAATTCGTGTATATTTCACATAATGGTTATTAATCTAAGATATAGCATCGCTTCAAAGTAATAAAGAGCTTATATCTCGCGATTTCCATACACTTACTTTTACGATTGTTGTCGAATTGTTGTACGTGACGCTGTAATGACAAATACGACAGTAACATCGTATGAGACGTGCTCAAATTTTCATTTTCAGTGTATATAAATAACATTACAGTTATATATAGTTATAATATAACGGTTGTATTATCCTATTATATAACTTTTGTATAAAATTACAAAAAAAAAATCGTTATATTAAAACTATCCATATTATTATCTATATTCATTAAAATGTGAAAGTAACTCTGTATGACTATCAGTCTGTCTGACGCTCTTTCGTGAACAAACCGCTGAACCGATTTTGATGAAATTTGGTATGAAGTAAACTTGAACTCCGAGAAAGGGCATAGGCTGCTTTTTTGCCTAGCACATCGATCAATATCACACAACGTAAGCGGGGGACCACTAGCATTCGATATTTAATTAAAATAGTGTTCTTTAATAATTACTTTTTTTGGATTTTTAACGCAGTCACCAGCTATAAGTCGTCACCATTTTCATTTGTTCATTCCTTACATCCCCAATGCTCTATCAACCTTGGAAGCTAATTTTTTTGTTTCTCTAGTTATACTGGCTCACTTCGCCTTCAAACTGAAACACAACAATACTAAGTGTTGCTTCTGGCGGTAGAGTATAAGATAAGTGGGTTACCTAACCTACCCCAGACGGGCTCGCACGTTGCCCTGTAATGAATATAATGGATATACGTATTTTGGTAGTGGTATGAAGTGTTCAGGAGACCCACACGCATGGTGGTCACGACCCTCAGTAATGAGGAAACGACTAGGAAGACGTATTTTGGATATATTTATTTTCTAATATTAGCATTTTTGTAATTGATAATGCAAAAGCTAATCGTTTCCAAACACAACATAAAAGAAAATCGGTCGAAAAACTTGTACGGAAATGTTTTAAGGCTTTTGTTTGCAGGGTTCCGTATTGTAGCAATGTATTAAGTTGCAATCCTTCTCCTCAAAATAAACCATTCGCGCAGCATTGGGTCATTTATTAAGGAAAGATAAGAAAATATATTGCTTTTATATTGAGACGTTAAATCAATGAGGTAAGATTACTATCCCTACTCAGTAGGAGTTCTTGCAAGCACATCTGACTAGATGCCACCCACTCATCTGTTATTCTATCACCTCGTAATTCGTTGGTTTAGTAGCTAGCTCATGAGGCTTAAGATCCGGGATTTTTCTGGGTTCCAATGTCAGTCGATTCAATCAAAAGTGGTATATATACTGTGTTGGTGGCAATTTGTCAAATACGTCAATAACAATTCTTATGGACGTGTTTGGAATATGTGGTATAAGGCATGAGTGCCCTTAAAGGTTCTATACTGATTAAAAGTAAAGTAAAAGTAACAGCCTGTAAATTTTCCACTGCTGGGATAAGGCTTCCTTTTCCATTAAGGAGAGAGATTGGAACATATTCCACTACGCTGTTCTAATGCGGGTTGGTGGAATGCACCTATGTGGCAGAATTTAGATGAAATTAGACACATGCAAATTTCCTTACGATGTTTTACTTCACCGCTGAGCACGAGATGATTTATAATTACAAATTAAGCACATATATATAGTGGTGCTTGCCTGAATTTGAAACCGCAATCATCGATTCGGATGCACGCGTTCTAACCACTGGGCCATATCAGCTCTCCTATACTGGTTAATGTTTGGTATGTTGAACGACTCATACTTTTGCGCACAAGTTACTACTACGAAAACTCTGGTAAACTCTATTTTAATTTAAACTTATAACAAATTCGTTTGAATAAATATTATTTGTCGCAAAAATGGCTTGGAATAATGCATCGGACTAGGTTTAGCATACGTATAAATTATTCATGCGTCGGTTTAATGTCCTAATAACCTTAGACCATCTCTATTCTGGTTTCACTATGGTTAATGTATTCAAAAGCTAATTGTCATTTGATGGTAAAATTATGCAGCGTGAAATAATGGGCCTGTGAAGTCTGAAGACGAGATGTTACTTAAAGGTGATTTGGTTTTAAGAATATCTCGGTAATTCTATTTTATGGCCAATCTGGTTCTGGTAAGATAATAAGGTTGATGTGTTTTGAGGTTCAATAACATTTTTTTTTAATTTTATATTCGTAGACGATATAGAACCTTAGTTAATATGCAATTATAATCCACTTCCGTTTGAATTGAAACCCAGCGACACAAAGTATTGCCAGCAAAGTAATAGAAACTACTTGGTGACTAGTTATTCAATGGTATTATGCTTTTTTTTATTAAGTAATGAAATAAAAATAACATTTCGAGGTATGTACGCCAAAAAATATTTTTATAACCAATTTTTCAAGGATCTGTCTTCCGACCGGACCGGACCGACTTCGAGGGTTTTATTGTACAACTGAGACTATCCGAGAGTGTTTATCGAATTTCTTTCGATAAGTTTATCGAGTTATTTTTAAAAATAACTCGTAAAACTAATCGAAAGAAATTCGATTTCGATTCGACACTGTTGACAGTGGAAATAGAAAATTATGACTTGTATCCTCTGACTTTTTTACTCTGTAATTTATATTTGAAACATTTACGTACGTTCTACGGACGTTGTTTGAACGTAGCACGTGTTTGATTTTAGTTTGTTTAAAGCTTTCGGTGTACGGTTGTCTGATTCTGATCTAGTTAGTTATATAAGTAGATAATATTCACTGAATATAGATGGTATTTCACACATCTTAAAAAAAAAACTAATAATTCAAATAAAACTAATTATAACGCATTTGAATCGCGTATATTAATTAATGGCGGTAGTTGTAAATAATATTTCTTTTGTTCTTCAAATAGACAAATGCCACCTTAGTCTACCAGTGACCACGAACGCTGTAAAGTGCTCGAAACGTCGGGATGACAAAAATAATTAATATATGCGATTCAAATCCGTTATAATTAGTTTTATTTAAATGTGTAATAATCGCGAAAATTTAAGACAAAACTACAATAATGACATTAACATTGTATAGTCATCCTGTGAACCGTTAAAGTAAAAGAGTTTTACAAAAAAAAAACGTTATGTACCAAAAATAGACATGAAAATAGTTAAATATAGCATTCAGAAATGTTATGACAGAATGTATATATAAAATTTTGCGTTGAATGACGTTCGATCGACGTATCGCGGAAGTTTGAAATTTTAAGCAGATCAAACCATATTTTACTTATTTAAGGCGAGGGGAATGAAAAAATAGGATGAGGATCAGTCGAGTAATGAAGTGAAATAATTGATTAATTACTCGCGAGCCCTTCGCCGGCTGTAATAATAACGACAAAGGCCTTTTAGATGTGCAGACATTATCCTGTCAGAGGCTTTAGACATACACATTTTCCTGTTAAGTTTGAATTTCTATTATAATGACAAAGGGAAATTATCTTGATTTTATTCATCATAATAATCGGTGTTTTCGCTCTTTCAATCAACACAAAAGCTGTTATCGGGTATACTTTATGATCAAATTATAAATAAATTGTACTTATTGTTATAATTTTTTATTTACCAATATTTGTTATTATGTATGAACACCCGATCGAAAAGCATTCGAAAATTATCACAACAATGAGCAATTTCAGCTCATTAAATCATAAAATGAGTTACTTAATAGGTATATTAAATGTTTCGAAAAAAATTCTTAGTGACAATAGCATTATGATTTTGCGTTAATTCAAGACATAAATATTTAGCACTTTATACTACACTAATTATTTTTAACTTTGCCTATAAAAAATAAAAATAATGAACAAGGCATATTACTCAGTACGAGATTTTATTAAAGATTAAAAAGCATATACTTGGTATTTATTGATTTCTAGGCAGGATAATTAACAGTTATTTACTGACATACTCTGTAAATAAAATGATAGTATCTACTTTCCGAACCGGTTGTAGGTTTACATTTGATTTAACACTGCAACATGATTCAAAAGTGTTTGTATGAGCTTGCTTGAATGATTTTGATAATATTTACAGATGTATTTATTTTAAGCTTTCATTGCTGCGTGTGTAGTACATATTACACATACTTACTATGTGGCGCATCGATGTATAGTAAGAAACGCGCCGCGAGGAAGTCTACACCCTCGAGGTTGCGCTGATCAGCAGCTGAGTATCTATTGCATAGCGGCACAACAAAGCGAGGCGTCTGTTATCACAGTATACGAATCAGAAAAACTTTTAATTAAACCATTTACTAAAATAAGTGAAATTATATATATATTGTCCGCAATACGAAAATGTGTCTGCACAATTTCAGCTCAATCAGTCGATTGAAACTTGTTTAAAATTCAGTTGCAAGATAAGATTTACCCAAAGATACTCAGAATAAAGATAAATAAAGCTAGCTAATGAAACCAATTGGTTCAGAAAGTTGGATTTATTTAAATGCTTACTGAATGTAACTAATAATACTACACTATTATTATTTACAATCGATTCATACATTAAAAGCAAGCCAAAACCTCTTAGTGTACAATTTTATCTAATATTGAAAGTGTAAATCCGGAAAAACATTACTGTGTTTTTATTTGCCTCAATAGTCTTTATCAGTTATTTTGTTCCCTGGAAAAAGCAACGATCTCGCTTTTTGCGATAAAGCTACTTCGTGCATATTTCTTGAATTTAACTTATGTATACAATAAAGAGTATTTTGATTCCATTCGAATTGATTTTAACCGTTGAATAATATGAACGGTCCCGCGCTAGCTCGCTATGTAATCGCTTTTCATTATTCCAACGGGGCAAATGCTGTATAAGCTATAGTTTATTATACAAGAGTATACATTTCAGCTCCTTAAAAGGAGCAACGACTTCACAAGCTTTTACAGGCATGATACTTCCAGACGCTGGCGCTAATAAGAATTTTTATTGGCCTCGGATTTTGAACGCAGGATTTCAGGATCTGCGGTCTTATTACCATTATATGAACATTCGAAATGTATTAGTGACTCAAAGTAACGGTTTGTAGTTTTTGTTTTTGTAAAACCTTTTAATTTAGCACAGAAAGGAAATTATAATTAGTGAATAAATGAAAAAAAATTAAGCCCGAACTGTCGTCAGTTCACTCTCTCGCGTCCGCATGTTTTTTCATTTTCAACGTCACTGACTTTAAGCCTTCGTTAGGTTAAGTAAATTTTACAGAGTTTTTAAAATAAACATACATAATACTTTTTTTAAAACCAAAAAGCGAATGTGTTCGTGTACTGCGCTTATCTTTCATTAAACACGGTACACTCTTGTACACAATTGTACATGTTGAAGTTTTGTTGTACATTCTCGCTCAGAAAGTTTTGCGCGGTTTTGTATTGACGGTTTGCAGTTTTTTTATTGGTTATTTACTTTCCGTCAAAGTTATGGAATATTCAACATTTATGCAAAGATTATTTTTAAATATACGTATATTAACTTTTTTATTGATACTAAAGGAAATATTTGTACCTTCATGAGATCAAGACCAGTATATGGTGTAAGTATTATTAAGCAGTTGCGCTCAAGGTTTAGAGCTTGGTTATCAAATTATCAAATGGTAGGCTCCAAGTACTCCTTCTTAGCTGCTTAAAAAATGACAGACATACAATATATGACAGACATATATATATATATATATATATATATATATATATATATATATATATATATATATATATATATATGTCATGTACATATGTCTATTTTACAGGAGATTTGATTACTACTTTTTAATGACAGTGGTCAATTATTTAGTATGCAATAATCTGCTTCAGTTATAAGCTACGTCTGTTATCTTTCTTACTGACATTCTTACAAATAATACAATGCGTCATTGTTGGTCGTAGAATAGCTGCCGAGAACATCTAGTTAGACGTCCGCAGTAAAATAATTTTAAACTAATAAGGCACTAGAACCTCACGTTATTATATATAAGGTATAGAGATAACGAAATTAAATGTTTTTTAAAATACTTTTATTCTTATTTTAATTTAAATTGTTAGATACTTATAGCCGGAATGAATGATTATTTTTACTATCGACTACCTATAAAGTCCTGCTTTTTATGGTATAGGTTGGCGGACGAGCATATAGGCCACCTGATGGTAAGTGATCACCATTACCCATAGACAATGAGGCTATATGAAATATTAACTATTCCTTACAATTACATTTTTAATATTAAATACAACATTTTTTTTACATTTACAATATTAAATACAACAATTCCGTCAATGCGCCAGCCTTGGGAACTAAGATGTTTTGTCCTGTGCCTGTAGTTATACTGGCTCACTCACCCTTCAAACCGAATCCAGGCGAGCTTGCACAAAGTCCTACCACCAAGTAAAATATATATACCTACCACCAAGTAAAATATATGTATATTCAAGCAAGCGTCAAAAACAACTGTATAAAGTTTAAAATCAATTGAATCAATAGTACGCATATGACAAATAAAAACCTTTATGAAGATAATAAATTTGGCTGTATAAAAAATAAATAGATAAATAAAATGTATACAATCGTATATTATATATCACGTTTAAGTTCAGGTTAAGTGTTTAATAGAGCTATAATTGTTTTTGTTTTCGTGATTTTTGAGGTGGCTTTATCATTTGTCTTATGGTCATTTGTTGAAAACTCTTACTCCTTTCCTCATTTATCATCTAAGATATAAATTTCAACTGCATTGTTTTTTTACACTGCGAGAATTATACGAAATGAACATAAAAATCAGTCAGTCATTCCCTCATCAATGAATGACTGACCTAGATTAAATACCAGGTCAGAGAACTAATGGTGGTGAACCAAATACAGACAAAGGACTCTTACTATTTTTAGTATAGCTTTTAATATTTTTCACTGTTGTAATGTGAGAAACACCATTAATATGATTGATCAACGCTCAAGCTTTTGTTCATCAGTTAAAGGATTGGTAAAGATAATTCCAGCGGACTATTTCGGTCGTTTGTCGATTTATATTTTCTTTAATTATTGTTATGAAGCATTTTTTTAATGTAACATATAGGATTGGTGGAGGTGAACGGACTACATTATTTTTAATGTTTAATGGTAAAACGACCATCAACCAACATAAGCACTGTAAGAAATATAACACTTTATTTCATAGTTCTTTCAATGCTCCATCAACAAATGCTTGCAAATGATTAATGGTTTGAAATTATAAATAGCTTAAACCAAATACTCCATTGTTAAGGTACCAGAAAAGGAAACATAAAATGACATCAAAAATAAGAGTCTTATAAAATAACAAAAAATACGTTGAAATTAATAACGGTAACTTTATAATCTTCATAGGAGAACTACGATTTTTTTAATTTTATTTTGTAGCTAGGCGGTCGAGCTGAAAGACCACCTTATGGTAATTGGCCACTACCGTCCAAAGACAATGGTATTGTGTTAGAAATGTTACATTTACGTGTTGCTGTTTAACGGTAGAACATATAATGAGCGGTGAGTGGTCACTACTAGTCCCACTAACAAGTATTCGTACTAAATATCGTTCCTTTGTTTTTTTAAAACTGGTTTCAGGGTGAAATTGATTGCTGTGTAGGCTTCCTATTAGATGTAATGAAAACTGATATTTTTCCACTCGAAAGGATCTACATTATAAATTTACGTAAGGTATTATTTTCTTTGTGTGAGTACCGACACTATATACACGTTACAGAGCGTTGGGTGTGTGCGTTAATGTAATGAATCATATCTTACCGTTATTTAATTATAAAGTTTATTTGTTAGCGGTTTACATTATACGAAATAATTCCGGCAAGTTCTTGTCACGCAGATGGTGTCATAGTCATGCAAATTTCAGGGAACAAAGTTATGTATGCGTTTATTTAATAAGTAATTTGTTTGGGAACAAATGCACAATGATTTTGGTACTTCTATGTGTTTCAATCATATCTGTAACGATGAAAGTCGTTTAACTATCTTGCTATAAATAATCCTATAAAAATCCTGACATAAACCCTCCTTTCTTGTTTAATCCGATTAACTACATTTTAGATAAATAAGTAAATAAAAAAAAATATGAGACAATATCGCATACATTACTCTGATCCCAATGTAAGTATCTAAAGCACTTGTGTTATGGAAAATTAGAAGTAACGACGGCACCACAAACACCCAGATCCAAGACAACATAGAAAACTAATAATAATCTACATTGACTCGGCCGGGAATCGAACCCTGGACCTCCGAGTGGCGTACCCATGAAAACCAGTGTACACGACCACGGTTGACCACGGAGATTGTCAAAATAGATATAACTATTTCATAAGTAATATTTTATTTATAATGTTATCTCTTTCTAACATATTATTATTTTTCCGTTCAATTTAACGACTGTCTATTATTATCAGAAGTATATTATCAAAAAAATTAAAATTACTTTTAATGAGATATAAACTGACACATCTTAGGAAGAGTTATAATTTATTGATTTTCAAGCATATGTATGACAGTGCTCTCGTTTTGGGAGCCCTTCAAGCTCTAACACGAGAATAAGTATACTGTTTGGTGTTGGAACATCTGATGTTGGAACCTACTTTATACATTAATCATTATATCAATATTTTAAAATATTTACGGAACCCCAAAAATATCAATCATTGTAAAATGCATTCTATATAATCCGCAGATCTAAGTAATGAATCGTAATTCGCAGAATTTTCAGTTTTAATGCCATTCAACTTCGCAAAAATGTATAAGATTTAGATTGATTTTAGCAAAAACTAAGTCGAAATATAAATATATCGTAACTATGACAATTATCTGTTATAATTAAAATAGCTTGAAACATATATATGAACATATTTTTAATGTTATTTCACCAGCCAGCCAGTAACTTTTTCTGTTATCAGTTTTTATAAAAAACAAAGATTTCTTTTTTTTTATTTCATTACAATAATAACTACTTATTTACATTTTCCACATGATATAGCATTGAAATATTTCAATTCATTCTATTGTTTGAGAAAACTTAGGTTTCGTATTGTATTTTTGTGCTACGTCGAATCAAATTAATTATACCGCCAAACAATAACAACTAATGATTCCTATATTGTACAAGTTTCAAGGGTGATTGAGCATGTACATGTACAAGGGACGACTTACATCCTGAGGTTGGAAGCGCTTTGACAATGTAAACAATGTAAGAAGTGGCTTATAGTTCTTACAGCGATTAATTAAAGTCCGGGACTACGTACGTTAAAATTGTTTACAAAATAATACAAAATATAACACTACGCCTTATTGCCCGCACTGATGGCAGGAGGAGTATCGGAATTGCGATTCAATGGGGAAATGCTGCTAGCATTCTTGCCACTATTCCAAACGGTCAATATTTATAGAGTAATTTTTTTAAATTAATATTTGTATATATTTAAGGACTTAATGTTAATAATTCTTAATTATTTTGAATAAAAAAATGTATATTTGTAAAATATGCTCGCAAAGCTAGTAAAAGTAATGTCTAATAAAATACTATGAACGAAAGCACACGACTTACCGAGTGGTAAGTGGCCTCTGGCATTACTAGAGACATTCGGAAACTCGGAAGATATTTCCAATACACTTCCAACGTTAGATAATGAACCTCGAATTGTTTTAAGGTTTTTAAATTACAGAGTGGTTCACAAGAGTATTTCCATGTAATTTGAAGGCTCAGTTTGAATACGTACAAGTCGCGTCTAATACGATAGTGTAATAGTGACATATTATTTGTATAATTTTATAAAAAATATTCATGTGTGAATATTATAAACTAGGTTTATGGCAGCGGTCGGCAACACGCGGCCCGCGAACATCGTCCTTGTGGCCCGTGAATGTTTTGTAAAAAAGTTGACAAATATATTAAACATACAAGAAATAGCGTCCCAAATGCAACCTCAGAAATCACACTAAAATTTGTGTAAAGTCAGTTTCCTATTTAGGTCGTTTGTAGTTTTCATTTCTTTATTTTTCTTTTATTTTCTAAGTTACGAATAAAATACTGTATCTTTTAACAACTTTCCATAGCATTTTTATTTTTTCTATGGAATATGACTAATTAACACCAATTATGCACAGGTATATTGGGCTTCTAAGGTTTACATCATGACTGCAGCCCGCCTGTAGTATATTTTGCCACCTTGTGGCCCTTGCTTACCAAAGGGTTGCCGACCGCTGGTTTATTGTATTTTTTCTGTCTAATACGAAAAATCTAAATGTATAAAAAAACGATATTTATAGTTCTTAAATGTCAGTATACCTTTTCCCTGGGAGGAGATATGGTGAGGCTACATTTTAATCCACCACGGTGCTCAAATAATGGTTGCATAAGTAGCAAAATTTCACCCAACACCGAATCTTAACGTTATTCAACAGCGCAGAGAACGAGATGAGTTATAAACACAAATTATGTACATGAAAATTCAGTGGAGCTAGCAGGAGTTTAAACTCGCAATCTTCGGTTAATCTTCGTCACACCGCTGGCCTCTCGGGTTCAATGACTTATAACGATAGTCATTATAAATATATTTATATATTTTTTGCATTGTTTCCGAATTTAAATTGTTACGAACTAATTACCTGTCATTACACTAACTCAACCACTCATTATTTCGAAACATAAGTAGCAGAAGATTTTTATTTCACTGTCAAATAATCACTAAAAAAAGCGTCACAAAAAACTGCGTAGTGATAAACAATGAAGTTGTCGTGCAAAAATTCGAAGAACGTTATCATTATGTATTTTACATTACACATAAATGATGCTACATATAATTTCTTAAAAAATAAAACTTTTCTAATTTCTGATCTATTTATTTAAACATCTAGATGAATTCCGGTCTTAATAGAGCAATGCGTAAGTCGCTTTATGTAACAAGTATTTTTTTCTTTTTTTTAAATAAATTAAAAAAAAATATTTAAAAAAAAAAATTATTTATTTACAAACATTTTTTTTTAAATAATATAATATAATGTGACAGGAGGGCTGGCTCGTTTTTGCCAAGAGGATCGGAATTGTGATTCAACGGGGAAATGCTGCTAGCATTCTTACCACGATTCCACTCGGTCAAGATTTATACAGTAACTAGTTTTAGTTCATATTTGTGAAAACTCGATTATTTAAGTATTTAATGTTGTTAATTCTTATGTTAATAAATATGGAGAAAAATTTATTTACATATAGTACCTACTTAGAAGATTTACTAGTATTTACAATTTTGTCTCTCTAAATAAATAGTATATTATACAACATGTACGGCCTTTAAATTTTCCACTGCTGGGTTAAAACCTCCTTTACCTTTGTGGAGAAGGTTAGGATAATCCACCAAGTTGCTCCGATACTGGTTGATGTATTCACATGTGGAACCATTTCACTTTAAGAAATATAAACAATTTTAGGAAATAGTATATGGATATTAGTAATTATTTCATTTTAATCAGAAGACGTAACGCTTGACGTACATTAATGAAAAATTGAAAAAGTACTTCCGATGTGCTGTATAACATGCAGTCTCGTAATTATAACGGCAAGGTCCGTTTCCTTTAATTTCTTCTACAAAGTTTTAGTCTGAAATGACTTAAGTTGAATTCTCTTGTGAATTAAAGGAGCAATGGCGTAATGTGGAAGCCAGTGCGAATATAAATTATCCTGTGCAATGTAATATTTTTAGCGCTGCCTGCTTTACTTATTATACTGATTTATCACAGGCTACATAAATTCTTAGTGTTAAATTCAATTCAAATATATCAGTTTATAAAGATAAATTATAATTTATACATCCTGTATTATTTAACTTGTATACTAATGTGGAAATATTCATTCATAAAAAATTGTGTTGAACGTGCACAGCGACTTATTTCATTTTAGTTTATAAGAATTATAATAATCTATTTTTTATTGTATGGATAGGCGATGCATTTAATACTAAATATTGCTGTTGGGCGTTAGAATATCTTATGAGTAGTACCTACCCAGACTCCTCCCACCAAGGAAATAATTTTCATATAATATATTTTTTCACTATTGTTTTGAATTCCTACTAAAATGTACAACCTATTATTTTTGTTGGTATCTGATAAACCTTAAATTTTTGGTTTTATATATATTTCTGGCCGTCCGTCCGTCTGTCAAAGGCTATTTTTTTCGAAACTCTATCGTGAATACTCTTACTTAATAATTTAGAAATTATTATTATTACTTGTAAATTACAAAATTAATTACATGTCATGCGACGTACGAAACATGTCTTCTTTTCGTTTAATAAAATAGTTAATAATAAAAGTAATTTCTCTATCATAACGTTCAATAAATACCGCACAAAGATTATCCTAAGCGGTGAAATATACATAGAAATCTAAAAATAAACCACCATGCATGTAAATCATGAACACCGCATTCTATGACATATGATTAATAAAAAAAATATTTGTTTTTTAGCAAGGAATAATGATATAACATGAGACAGAGATAATATATGTTACATATAATTATTAGTGATGATGTCTTCGATATATTCCGAAGGAATATTCCGCAGGGCTATTGCCAAAGCTTTGATATGAGTTAGTAAGTTATTTTTATTTTTATGTAATTTTGTCATTTGAGCAATTATAGTAGATATGTTTGTGTGCTATTACGGTACACTATCTTAGTCCTATAGAACACCAATCCGACACGACCGCGGGAAGTTGAAGGACAAACAGCTGAAGGGACTTACCGTGGAGAGTAAAATAAAACTATCTATTTCCTAAGCATTGAACTCCGGATGGTTACTAGCAATTGTTAGAAATAACTCAATACGATTTAATGACCTGAACAGAGATTATCTATTGACACAGGATTTGCTACCTTATCAAATTGATTATTTGATTATTTTTTTCAATTATTGCCTGATGCAAATATTACTTATATTTTTCTTAACATTTACCCTCAATAATTCATCAAATATTTTACTGCCAACAATGCAATGTATTGTTTGGTGCACAAGACAGTTAACTTCTTAGCTCTCAAGGGCGCTACCAACGCATTGGCAATGTAAGGAATGGTTAATATTTCATGCAGACCCTTTGTCTATATATGGAGGTAACCATATACTGTTAAGTGGTCAGCTTTATAAAAAAGTTAACTTAAGTTTGTAGTGTTTGTCTTATTGGAAACGTAGAAGACTACTTCAGTATGGAACCAAACTAGGTCATCAAAGAAAGTCCTTTATTATTTAAAACAATAAAACGTTCAATAAAAATAAACGTATAGTACATTCAATTTCAAACCATAATATTTTATTGCGTTTTAAGCAAATAAATGAAAATAAAAGATGTCGATCGCTGAGAACATTACAAACCAGCTATAGTATTAACGGTCATCGGCCTTTTTATGTTTATTTTAAGTGTTCGAGCAAAACCACTGTGAATGCGTGTGAATGTGGCAGGACGCACTTTGTTCACATATTAATTTAACAATCTTAAGTCGCTCTTTTTATCTCACATATAACAATATTACATAGCTTATTTCAGTTTATTCAAAAAGGTTTTACTTAATGAGTGCCGTTTCGAAAGGAGGTTTTAACAAAGATTCTGAAAATGTATTGTAACGAGTAACATGATCGCTATTAATCTTATAATGAAGAGCAATAAATTTAATTAAGGCCAAACAAAGGAATTTTGACAAAACAATATTATAACTCGCAGTTTTATTGCGGTTCACTCCGCGTGGAATAATCCAAACTTCCATTTAGTCTTACAGCATTTTATGATAACATATAGAGAGACGTGAGCCGAGATGATCCAGTGGTAAAAAAACACAGACAAATAGAATTTTCATGTTCTTAATTTGTGTTTATAATTAATCTCGTGCTCGACTGTAAAGGAAATCATCGTGAGAAAATCTACATGTGTCCTATTTAAATGAATTTCCGATACATGTGTATTCACCAACCTGCATCGCAGTGGTATAGTGGAATAAGCTCTAAACCTTCTTCTCAGAAGGTTGAGGAGACATGGCCCAGCCGTGAGATATTTATCGACTATTATTTTACTTTCTTTTACTATATCTAGGCGTTTTTCTGTATGTTATATCACTATTACTTACATGTTACGATTTGTTTCCAAATGATCACGTCAAAAGCAAACAAAATCAACTACCTTTTTTGTTGGAAATCGCGTATTTGAATGACAGTGGAGAGTTGTATCGGCACCCCACTTTCCTTATATGGAACCACCACATGATTGCGTTCTCTACCCTACTATTGACTCTTATTTACATAAAAAGGTTTTGCAACAAAGAAAAAGGTTGGCATTGCTAACATAACAAAATAAAAAGCAAGCGATTGAGCTTGAGATATACTTAAATAGTTAGATTTCACACTGAGAGATCACAAGTTAATATGCGTAAATTCTACTGATTTTTTGTATGCTTAATTGGTAAAGGACACCTGTATATGTTGTATAAAATGTTGCCTCGTGTATTGATTTACCATACACTCGCAGCTCAGAAACTTGGTGATGAAGCTTCATATTTCTCCTTAAATAGATCGAAGACAGTTGTTGTACCTACACAAGGACTTACACGGCTTACTTATTTATTTTTACATTGAAACGAATTGCAACGCAAATTAAAAGTATCTCATTTCGGACCTAAATAACTTTATGAAACACATTAACATTACTCTGTATTTTTGTCTATATTACTTCTGTCTAGACAAATTTAAATAAAGTATAGAACGAGAATTTGAAACAGATTACCAAAATCGAATTCTACAATATAGAAAATGTATTAAAATTAAATTTGCCATCACGTAAACGATATTCAATAGCTTAGTCAACGTTTCCAAAATCAAGAGTGAACTAGTTTGACTCAGACGTGTCATCCGAGCTGGCTCGCGGCCAGCGGAACTTGCAGGTACTCAACTACGAACCAGTAGTTCGGTACACCGTAACAGGGCTTGAATTATATTTCCGATATTAGACTGGTTTCCATATATACATATAAACATACATAAACCACTCTTATAACAATTTCAAATCAAAAAGCGAAAAGTTCTGACAGAATAAGTAAAGGCAGCAAACACAAATCAAAATAATCTTTATTCAAGTGGGCTTATACAAGCACTTTTGAATCGTCATTTAACAATTAAGTGAAGCTACCACAGGTTCGGAAAGTAGGTTCTACCGTGAAGAACCGGCAAGAAACTAAGTAGTTACTCTTTTTCAAAATTTAATAAAATACAGTCATGTTAGTTAATACAATTATTTAAATTAATATATCCTGCCTGTATGTCAACAGGTATAATTTCCACGCCTTTTTATCATCTACAAAATCTTCAACTACAAAATACGCCTTCAAAATTCATCGTGATACGTGTAAAAATGTACGTTTTTCATATAGTTTTTTGTTACGTCTGAAGTAATTGGGGGAATCAATTGATAGAAACAATAGAAGGCGCTCCGCTCGCGAATCTTCGTTACATTTGAACAATGTGCTCCTATTGTTCTAAACTATCTATGTACATGTACTCTGCAGATTTCGCGTGTACAATTTAGAAACGTCAGTAATCGATTAGCGCTGTCTATTGGTGCCGTTTTTTGTTTACAATAATACTACACACAGCTATATAAAAGAATATAAATATTTATTTTTGCAAATAGCAACGCTGATAGAAATTTTAACTATCTTTTAGACCATAGGATATATAATATATGACCATATGATCCCTTGGTCAATTACCAGAACTTTCAAGCTCGAAACAAAACTACGGTACCTACTGTTAATGTTAGCGATATAAATACATACAAGAGACTAGTTGTGGCCCGAGGCTACGCTTGCCTTTTAGCGATTGGCAGTTGTTAAACATAAATGGTAGCCCATGTCGATCATTAAATTCTATTAATGGTATTTCAGTGGAAGAGCAAAAGAAAAACACAGTTTGCATTTATAATATTAGTATAGTGATCATAGATTTCGAAATGAATTTTGATTCTGGATATGTAGGATATTTTGCAAGTGAAGGTAGTTTAAAAAATATTACATAATTTTAATGATATTAAATTGTATGAATTGATATTTAAGTATTTAATACAATAAATTTGTATGAATGTGTAACGACGCAATTTAATTAATTGCCGCAAAAATCCGCTTTAGGTAACTTTTCCGATACGTATAAATTCATTTAAAGGTTTAAACTCACACTATGAATTGTTAATATGCGTTTCTAAGATCATTATTGATGGATTCACTGAGACGTATCGTCTAACCTGGCTTGCGTCCAGAACTTGATCGAACTTAGCTGCGAACCAATAAATAGTTCCGTACGATACAAGGTTTCAACGTATATATAATGTTATATATTAGCTTTCACCTGCAACTTTGTTCACTTGGAATTTGTTTCTAATGTGTTAACTTTCCAGCAGCTCGTTTTTCTATTGAAAAAAAAACATTTATAAAGTATGTCCATTTAGTAATTTTTCGTATTCCTAAAAAGTTTCTCAGGCGACTAAGGTAATAAGGCGGTTAAAACCCTTTGAAACGAAAGAACAGTTTATAGAAAAGAAAGATAGTTATAATTATATTTATAATATTTATTTATTACTTGATGGTAGGGCTTTGTGCAAGCCCGTCTGGGTAGGTACCACCCACTCATCAGTTATTCTACCGCCAAATAACAATACTCGGTATTGTTGTGTTCCGGTCTGAAGGGTGAGTGAGCCAGTGTAACTACAGGCACAAGGGACATAACATCTTAGTTTCCAAGGTTGGTGGCGCATTGACGATTTAAGGAATACTTAATATTTCTTACAGCGTCAATGTCTATGGGCGATGGTGACCACTTACCATCAGGTGGCCCATATGCACGTCCGCCAACCTATACCATAAAAAAAAAAAAAATTGATAAAGATAACAGTCATATGAGGCAGGGTCCTTTGCATGCATATTGTGTGTGATCTTTAGGCACTCTTAACTTCTTAATAACTGATATCATTGTTTTAATAATAATATTAAATGTGTATGTAATTAATTAATACGTAGTAAAAATTTTAAGCTTTGAGTTGTGATACATTTTTTTAAATTCATGAGTATCCGTATTGAAGCAGCGTTGCGAAAACTCCAAATCTTCTCCTCAAAGGGAGAGTAGGCCAAACCCAGCAGTGAGATGGACGGTTTACAGGCTTGTTACTTAACCATTATATATATCTAGAATTATAACTAAATCTAATAGTATTATTATTTAACGTCTCTGTATCGAAAGCCGTGAATACCGCGCAGCGAAATATTTCGATTATATTTATACCTATATTTTTAATCTATCTTGTAAAATGTTATACAATATTTAAGCCATAACATACATATTATATTCCTGTTTCACGATACAATCATGTAAATAAGATAATCATATAATTGTATCCGTGTGATTCCCACGGATGCAATCAAAACGATACAATACAATTGTATTAATCATAAAGTAATAATTACTCGTAATAACATATTTCCTATTAATCTTAGTCAAGAATAAAAACGAATTTATACGTATTATTTAATGCAAATTCTGCAATAATCGGTATTGCTCGTTACTTATGTAACGATGTAGGCGAATTAAGTCTGTTTATTAAATAAATTTTCTCTCTCATGTTATAAACTTTTTGATAACAAACGATCGATTTTTAAAATCTTGTAATTATCGATTATATTTTTTTATTCATAATCGTTACTCTGCAAGTAGAATCGATTTTACTAAAGATTTAAGCATCGATTTAAATTAAATTCATTTATAAATATTATTTTGTGACGTTTCCCTTATAAGTTTATTATAAATTATCTTTGGTAAGCTTATAGTTTATTCGTAAAAATTGTTCAACGGAAGCTAATTTCTCTGGTAGAATATGTAAATAGATGAATTTATGGAAATTATTACATAAAAATTAGTGAACGATTGTATAATTCAAGATAGGATGGTACCCCACTTTTTTATCTTATAATACATATATAAGTTATAAGAACTTAATATATGTATTTATTTTGTATATATTTAGTATGTTTTTTCTTCTGATTACATTTAACTGTCGCATGTATTAATACTGTTTGATTGATATTCAATCTTTATATACTTAACCTAATTTCAACACTAGGTTACGTCATAACTAATGAGCTTAATCTATAATTATTGACCTAATAATATCTGGTTCTACCGGTTTAAAATGATGGAAATTCGAACCTTTAATTATTTTATATAATATAGGAATAGTTATTCAAACACACTGTCTGGAGCCAGACATATCACTGTCTGGCATTTTTGACAGAAAAAACGAAAAAGAAATACTGAACGTATTCGTGTTATAGTATAATTAAAAAAATCACAATAATAGAGTGGTTGGAACGGGAATCTTATCCAAAGATTGTGAGTTCATAGAACAAGCAACAATTATTTTTGTATGTATAATTCGTTTATATATAAATATACTTATGCTGGGTGGTAAACGACAACATTCCGAATAATCTGCCACACATACTCGTAAGATCAAATGGTTGAATAAGCTCAATTTTCTCCCCAAAGGATGAAGAGGCTTTAGCCCAGTGGGACACTGAAGGCTGATACTAATTAAAAATTAACCTAAAAACCTTAATTGCAATCTTGTGCCACTCCCTATGTCCAGGTGGGCTATTAGAATATAATATAAAAATAATGTCTGCATAAAATTGCATTCATTACGATCGTAACCGGGCTTAGATAACAAAAATCAATACATGCCTGCAATATGCAGCATGTAAGCCTCAAAGCTATAACTATGAATCATGTTTTAGTATAATTATATAACGTTATGAAAATTAATACTATTTAAAGTATCGCGTTTGTAAACTCGACTTTAACACGCTTGATCAGTACTAAAATAAAAATAATAAATCTTTTATAATGTAACTTTATTTTATATATAAATATAAATACTTGTAGGTATTTATATTTAAACTAAAGTTAATATTATAATATAAGATATGATTAATCACTAACTCATCAATTAAATTATTTCAACATAAAATGTATACTTAAACTTGAAACTTAATGTATTAACTTTAAAAATATCACTTTATTTTACTATGTGGTATGGCTTTGTGCTAGAATGTTAAGATAGGTACCACACATCAAATTTTTAATTTGGACCGTTTTTAAATAAATTAATAAAAACATTTTAATAAAAGTTACCTGACCGGACTTTCTAGGAAAGAAACGTCATATTTTAGAAACTCCCAGATCCAATCTAAGCCGCCTAATGACTTACAAAATTTTAATCCAAATCGATCTAGCCGTATAGAAGTTCAGAATCAAAATTTCAAAATCAAATTTCCATTTAATGAACACGGTAAAAAGTGAAGACTGTTCCTTACACTGTTATCGGCTACCGAATGTAAGGTGTCATGTCAAAATGTAACCTAAAAAAAAAGTTTTGTATCAAAGCTACTGCTAATGTCTCATAGTTTGAGCTGTCTGTTGCAGCTAGTCACGATATTGCTATCAATATCAACTGTAGATTAACTAACTGTTACATGTATAAAGAATCTAGAAAAATAATTTAGAAAGTTTTGCATTTCTATAGTTCAGGCAACGCTATGTAAATCTTTAGCTGCAAATATTAATTGTAAATTATTAAAAGCATAAATCGAAATATAACTTTGAACAACGGCAACTTTTACCATCACGCTAATTCACCGGCTTTTTTAAATTAGAAAAATATTTAAATAAAAAAAAAAAATGGATATTATTATTTTCGTCATATTGTCATATCATCATAGCTAAAATTAATATCTCCAAGAAAGTGTTTGTAACTGAAATCCGGATGAAATCAGAACAAAATTCACTGCTGTTATGACACAAGAGCACTATTATATGGCTTTGAATAAACATTTTGTGAACTCGAACTGTCAAAAACAGAATAAAAAGAAACACTGTCTCCGCGAGGGTCCTTTTTGACATTCTTCCTGTATATGTTTAAGAGATACACAATAAGTAACTTCTCTGTCAAAATGGTTCACATATTTTGAAGAGACACACAGCTTAATCTGAAGAACGAAGCTCGCATGTTTGGTAATTTAATATTTTTTTACAAAGATTTCAATGAATTATTTCAAGATTTATATACAACGTTATTGAGCTTAAGAGCTAATTTAACTAAAATTTTACAAAATAGTTTCATACCGTTTGCAGTGTTGGTTGGCGTTGATTACTGCTGTACAATATATGGCCCATTATGTAACCTTTCTCATATAACATCAAATATCTAACGCAGAAAGAGTTATTTTAACAGTTTGTAGCTGTTCCTAAGTTTAGCTTGATGAGATGGTTACTTTTAATATTGTAAGAGGTTTAATATATTTAATAATAATATGAAATAGTATTTGTACTTAATTTGGGATGACGAAAAGATCTAGTTGAAAAATCATTAATAATTATTAATAAATCCAGCAAAGATAGTGTAATCCAACAGAGCCGAGATATCATTATTTCAATACAGCAAAACAACTTGATTCCCTCCAGTATTGCTCCAAAGTTTCAATTAACTAATTGATGATATTTTTAATACAATGCATACGGAAACAAAAATGCAAAGCAACACAACCTATTATAAAATAATACACTTTGTAGTGATTACAAATACTGGTAACATCCGACATATAAGAATTTTATAATTACAATAATAAGTACAATGCTTTAAGTATTCACGTACTGTGACGTGATTGTTTTCACATGCTAATGTATCTAATTATAAATGACCGTTAAAATAAATGTAAATGTAACGTCAAATTACCTTCTTACTAATAAGAAACTAGCGGTATAACTAAACATATATTTGTTTTCCTCTTTCGAGTGTCAACTAATTGATGACAGAAAGAGACAAATGAATAACTTTACCAATGTATATTAAACTTATACCAGATGGTACAGCCCAAATGAAAAAGGTTTTAATATATATTTTTATATAAGTAGCTACGCTTTAAAATTTCACCCGTTTTAAATCAATTGAAGTGTTAAATGTAAATTGTATGTTCTGGTAAATAAATAATGTAAAAAGTTTTGATAATTCGAAGCACAAAGATATTTTATCTTCCATCAAATATGCTCGACTACACTTATCTACTTACTCTAGATATTTGCAGCGCATGAATTGTCCTACGCTATTCAAATTGTTGCGACAGCGAAAAAATACCACGTCTGCAACATAAACAAATGTTTCTCTGAACTAAATAAATATTACATTTAAATTCTGGAACATTTGTTTATTTTCTTGAAGGGATTGTCGTTTACAAAACAGAGATATTTACATATATTCGTATATAGAATTGTTCACTGACTGACTAACAGGCAAAGTATAGTCTTAGCTATGATACAGAATTTAGGAAATAAACCTTTTTTTATGGTCTAACCATCATGTTAAATTGTATTGTAATCATTTAAGGTGAATACTAACGGAATATAAGTGGAGGTATCTTCCATTTTCAAGTCATTTAACTGTAAATGAATAATTTTATTTGAGACCTATTAAAGAACCTAGGAAAGTCATGTTATTGTAGTCAATATAAAAGATATTATTTTTTCGAATAGACTCTTTCAACATCTTTAAATGTAACTGGATGCATACATTTTAAAGCGTAGGTCTTGGTAGTAGATTCTACTGAAAACATCGGGGTAGTATTTTAAGTACAGAAAAGATTATCAGATATATAAACGTATTAATAATTTATAATTTAATTTATGGACATTCCATGTTCCAATTTAAACAAAGCCGCAGTAAAACCTCAAGTATAATATATGTTAAGGATATTCGAATGCGAGAATATGACAGGTTGAAAGTGCTCAAAAGAAAACAAAACAACGAAGTCAAACGACTTGTATGAGTTTCTGCACTCAAGAATAAAAATAAAATATGAATACTCGTGTGAAAGGTTTGAATTCTAAGATCGTTTACACAAAACGTTTTGACATAATATATTATAGGATTTTGTAAAAAGTATTATTATATATACACATAACATACTCATATATATGGTGTAAGACGAGGTGTGAGTTCCAGAAATAGTTTTAAATCCGGAGAAGCGACGTTAGTGGTAATATCGGTACTTGGTGAGGTGGTCTACAAGCTCGTCTAGGTAGATGGCATACAAACGGTAATAATTTGTATCGCGGTGTTCCTGTTTAAAGTTTGAGTGAGCCGATGTAATTCCAAGTACAAGGAACATGTTATATCAGCGCAGCGTATACTCCTTACATTGTCAATGTGTACGTGGTCGGGACTACTAACTAGCAGTTGTATCTTTTGTGTTCTCATTTGGATAAAACTTATTATAATTGGTTGTTTTATAATGATTGGTTAAAAATAACTTTGAATTGATGGAAATCGTACCACTGACTTAATAATGTTTTATTTATTATCAAATTTTGCAATCCTTATCCTAGCGTGTATAAGCATTTTGAAAAGTTTTAGTACCTCCCATATAAATTTATGAAGAAATGAAATGATTAATTAGACGAAATTAATGAAGTTATAGAAAAGAACCTTGTAATACGATTTACAATTTCGGCTAGGTTATGTTACTGTGTCAAGGATGTATCGTTATAATGAATGCACTGCAGCTTTCCCGACATCAAAGTCAAGATAATTAAAAAAATTGGAAAGTCTATTATTTCTCTTCACAGTTGATAACACATTTTGGCGTATCGCCAACCACTAGCATCTGGGTCACTCGATTCTCGCATATTTTTAAGGGTTTTCAATTTTATTGTTTCGTGATATATGATACATGGAATTCGGAATTTTATCTTTTAGGCTTATCGCTTTTTGAATTATTGGCTTGTAGAATATTCGAATCGAGGTTATTATGCCACTTGGAGGTACGATATATTTTTAATCAGTTTCAATTATTATTTGATTCAACATTCCAATAAATTTCTGTAGTAAAATCATCTGCTCAACAAAATTCAACTGACAGCTGATTATACATTAACTGTAATAAATATGTCTGTGCAAACAGTGTTTACTGCTTTTAATTGCCTTGGTGGCATTAACAAAAAGTCCAGCATGAAATAGTCGAAGACATTTCAATTTTTTATATAATTTATTATGCAGGGGGACAGTTTCATTTTGTCAATATGAGAAGTATTTATAATTCCTTGAGCTTTGAGATGTAAGATGTTATGTACGGGATAGAGTGCCTGTTATTACATTAGCTCTGTTACCCTTTAAATCGTAACACAACAATAACAAGTATTGTTTACCGAGCCAGACGTGTCTACATAAAATCCTACTATATAACAAATGAATCGAAATAACTTCCACTAAAAAACAAAAATACAGTAGTAGAAGAATGAATCAATTAAACTAAAACGCTCAGTGAAAATGTTCCAATGATTTTTATAAAACATTTTCATTCAAATATATATTGAAGTTTTTAAAAAACAATGTTTTAAATCCGCTCCCTCATCGCATAATGCGAATTCAATGTGGTGTGTTTGCATTGACTATAACAAATATTTGTTCCAGGCGTATTAGAACATTCATCTCGCGCACGGAGGCTCATTTCGTTTTGTATCTGTTTTCATCTTTTAACGTTATTGTTTAAGCTTATATGTTGTAAAGCTTAGCTCTGAATGAAATACTATTAGCTACTTGAGTCGATTTAAAACAGAATCATTGTATGGAAGCTTTACATTTAAAAAAAAAGTAGCGATGCCCCTTTATAAAGAGTTATTAATATTTCTATTCATCCCTACATTTAAGCTTAAAACTTTGTTATGAGTGGGGACAATAAACCAAGGGTTAAGGATCGATTCTGCGACATTTTTCTACATCGCAAGATGGCCCTTAAACCATTGCGCTAATTACTTACTTATCGATCGTCAAATAATCTACCACCGGTTCGGAAATATCATTTGAACTGAAGAACTAGAGAAAAATCATAGCAAGTTTTTTTTAACTGTTGATATTATTCATATTTATTTTTAAATGGCCTAAAAGCGATCGTTACATTTCTAAAGTGTGCTATTATCTAAGAAGTGATCAATTGTATATTATACATTCCAGAACCATTATTCTTTTTATTAATAACCCAAACATATTTTCAAAAACAAAAAAGTAAATTAATAAATTTTAAAATATAAAAGTAAAAAAAAGTAACAGCCTGTAAATTACCCACTGCTGGGTTAAGGCCTCTTCTTCCATTAAGAAGAGGGTTTGGAACATATTCCACCACGCTGTTCCAATGCGGGTTGGTGGAATATAAATAATTTATATTAAATATAATTTGACCAAAAACTTACACAATAACTTTTACAAAATACTTATTAACATTCGAACAAAATGAATTAAAAAAAAATTATAAACAGAACACGAATAGTTCTTAATTACTTTAATGAATCCAAGACAATACACCGCAGATGAAACCCCGAGTTCGTGTTAATAACGCAAAACTTTCCCAATAAGGATCCTCTTCATAAAAACTATAATAACAATTATAGTATGCACTAAGAAGACATGAGCTAAACGAAAGCTATATAATGTAAAAAGTATATGATCCTATGCAGTTAACAAAAGCGAGAAAATTTATGATAATCTTCAGGATATATGCTAGTTAGATGGTGTGTTGAAACCGTTAGATAAATAATTTAATACGATAGAAAAATCACAACGCTACATCTAAAAATATGTTTTAACTAATAAAAACTAAGTATATTTATTTACATGCATTAATTTTTTTTTTATTTCTGATTATTCTACAAGCAACATACTGTTGTAATAGTGTTTTACTTTTTTAATCTAAGCGATACATTTTTTGAATCAGATATTTTGCAACTAAATACGTATGCATGTGTGCGTAAACGCTGTGTACAGACATTGATCCCACACAGATGTGTAACAAAACTATGACGGCTTGAGTCAACAACCTGAATAGCGAGAAAAACATATTTTTTATCTTCATTTTCATTAGTTGCGACTAGTTCTTTGTCAAAATATAGCCAAACTTAAACAAATACCAACTTAAGTGAACTAAGTTATAATAGGTTATTAAACCAGCATAGTATTTTTAACCGACTTAAAAAAAGGACGTTCTCAATTCGTTTGTTTGTATGTATGTAGGCATATTTGTCCGCGATTATCTCGCGTTTGGCTAAAGCTATTTGGATGCAGTTTTCAGAAAAGTATTTGTTACATTCAGAAGACGGTTTTAGTGCTTCAACCGATTCGAAAAAAAAGGAGGTTCTAAATTTGACCCATAATTATTGTCCCTCTTAGGACTAAGAATACAATCAAAAATCGTTACATTCTGTTACAAAAATCTAATATTTATAAACAATTTTTAGAGTGGTATTATTTGATATTAGTATAAAATTTCCATTGGAACAGCGTGGTGGAATATTTTCCAAACCTTCTTCTCAAAGGGAGAGGAGGCCTTTAGCCCAGAAGTGGGAAATTGCAGGCATTGGTTTAAAAAAAAATGGAGTGAGTTTTTTTAACCGACTACTAAAAAGGACGACGTACCCCCAAATACCAAAGACTTTATTTTTTTTACCTCGTAACATTCGACCGGGTGAACTGAAATGGACAATTAATTTTATAAACAAACTATTATTATTACCAAAATATTTTCTTTAGTCTGATACTAAAAAACGGTAAATAAGAATTTAAATTTGCTAAAATGATTGCTTCAATATTTTATCGTTGTTATATTGATTTGTACTAACATTGGCGACCATCCAACCTGATTGCAATTACTAATAATTAGACAAATGTAAATAATTCATCACTAGTTATTGTTTATTTACAAAATAAAGCTCTTTGATATAAAACTAATCATTGCTAATGAAACAATAGAGCTACGGTTTTACAATTTTTTTAGAAACAAGATTTCTTTTTCAGCCATTCTGAATAAATTACAATATTTAATAGGTGGATTGTATTGTCACCAGTGTGTACAAAATTTTAACCCTATTGTTGAGTGGAACTGATTCTGAATTCAGATGTAAGATTTGAACCACACATTGTTGCAGATTTGTTTGTAACTAGAATATTTAACAATATTTTTTTATTAACTTTAATAATAATAAAACTAAAATTGGTGTTTACAATGCTTGCAACTGACTTCACTCGGTTGAAATAATAAAACGGAACAAATACGAATTATAAGCACTATTTAATTTTGATATTTTTTTATAATGCCATCATCAAATAGCTATATTTTGTAATGAGGTGGGAAAAACTAACGATAATCAATCTTTACACAACTTCTGTATCTGAACGCATCGTAAACGTCAAACAAAGCCATCCGTTGAACTGTCATGTCACTGAATTTTATGGATTTAATATCGAAACATCTCGATTATATGAATTTTGCGGATTTATGTTGTCGATTAAAAATCGTTGATTTTTAATTACTTATAATTTTAGATAGATTTCGATCGAGGCTATTGTAGATCTACACGAAAATCTTTATATAGATTTCAAATTTAAAAATAAACCGATGTCTTTAAATTCATTGAAGTCATACATTTAAAAAGAAACAAAGATACAGTCACAATGAAGTTAACACACTAATAAGAATTAAGAACCAATGACATTAATCGCACCAATTAATATTTGTGCACGAATGTACCAGGAACTGAAATTAACAGCTATTATACACAAACTGCGAATTGCACAAATAACAGACTCGCAGTTTCAGTATTTGTAAGCCTACTGTAACTAATTGACAGACTAACATATCCACTAGCAAATCCAAACGCTTGTACATACGAATTCGTATAAATAAGACTAACTATGTATGCAAAGCTTCGACTAAAATGTACAAACAATTTAAAAACATATACTTCTCGTCCTAAAGTACGCACTAAGAAATGATTTTGCAAAATTGTAATTTCATAAAAGGGTTTTGTACTTTCATCCAATCTACACGTATTGTTTGACATTACAATAAAGTTTTTCGAGTTTCGTTCCATATTCAAGCATTTAAATCATATATATTATTTAAATAACAATATATTTATTTTAAAATAAATAATGCAAGTGAAAATTTTATTAGTTAATAATAACATTTCGGAGACTAACTATTCATTAATTTGTGACTAATTTAATAAATCATTTATTTGGGTTGAATGAAAAGTAGCACACGTCATAATATTGTAAATATTTAATGTTTTCGATAAGTTTCACTACGTTAAATAACATTCCTATGCCACCCAAAAACTATTCCCTTAAAAAATAAATTAAAAATTTGTTGTCGAATATTTTGTTTCTTGGGTTAGTGACACCAAAATGTAGTATGAAGATTGAACAGAAGTATTCATATAAAAAAATAAAAAGAATATTCAAGTTTGAGAACGATTGGCCAATTAATAAGCGATACCACGCTGGATCGATTCCAATGCTGGCAAGCTAACTACTACCTACATTAATGTTGGCAAGCGTATCTACATTACCATAATCTATATTACCACTGTAAAGACGAATTGAAGTTAGATTAGATACTTATGTTATCACTTCAGTACATATTGAAAATTGTAACAATAAACATACGTATATTTTTAATAGTTAATAATTTACAAGTAAGTAAGTTAGAACTACTCTGTAAATCACTCATTTATATTATTTTTTTATTTTATGGAATAGGTTGGCGGACGAGCATATGTGCCACCTTATGGTAAGTGGTCATCATCAGACATAGAGAATGACGCTGAAAGAAATATTTGACTATTCCTTACATCGTCAATGCGCCACCAATATGGAAACTAAGATGCTATGTCCCTTGTGCCTGTAGTTACACTGGCTCACTCACCCTTTAAACCGGAACACAACAATACTGCGTACTATTGTTTAGTGGTAGAATATCTTGATGAGTGGGTGGTTGTTGTTGTTGTTGTTGGTTGTATACTTGGTGGGCGGGCTTGCACAAAGCCCTACCACCAAGTAAACATCCCAGTAGCAAATGCTATGGATTTCAGAAGGATGCCTGTCTTTATGAGTAAACAGAAATAACTTTCGTTGTAGGATGACCTTGAATGTACAACAACCAATAATTTTATCATATCCTCTAACTACTTGTGATATGTGCCAAGCCAGGATCAATAATCGGACTACGACATCGAATTCGCGTTAACTTGATAATAAACTATTATACCACTATAAGTAAGGTTTTTTTTTTTTGATAATTTTTGTATTATTTTTAAGGCAAATTATTATTATTTGTAGAAACGCAGAAAATATACAGATATTGTTATATATATTTGTTTATTACAAAAGGATAAGGATAATATCCTATCAATGCCTACAATGCAAGGGGAACAACAACTGTTTACAATATACCAGTAGCTCGTTCTCATTTAGACTCAACAGTAACACAGTTTTATGTGACAATATACTTACCTTTTATTACATTTTAAAAATAGAATGAATAAAATATTATAGATATACATTGTATTGTGGTGGACGGTCAAATGAACCAACCGGTCAATACCTAAAGTGCTCAACACCACCCATTGTTGATATTATCGCTGGAAGAAACTATTAACTATATACAACTTGCTGTGACAATGACGAAAATCTTTGGACTCAAGATCATGTGTCATTATGACTGTAGTTACACTGGCTTACCATTGACTATAGATTGTGCTGTCTCTACAAATTATGATCACAAGCAAGTCATAACACAAGACCAATTTTTCACAATGTAAAGTAAAGTAAAGTAACAGCCTGTAAATTTCCCACTGCTGGGATAAGGCCTCCTTTTCCATTAAGGAGAGGGTTTGGAATATATTCCACCACGCTGTTATTGTGGCATGTGGGTTGACGGAATGCAAATGTGGTAGAATTTCGATAAAATTAGACATATGCAGGTTTCCTCACAATGTTTTCCTTCACCGCCGACCTCGAGATGAATTATAAACACAAATTAAGCACATGTATATAGTGGTGCTTGCCTGGGTTTGAACCCGCTATCATCGGTTAAGATGCACGCCTTGTAACCACTGGGCCATCTCAGCTTTTTCACAATGATAAGAGTGTATCAGTCAATTAATCTCAACTGAGTTTTTCATGTATTATCATTAAGGCACACTTATCTTAAAATAAAAAAAAAAACACAAAAGGAAGCATTGAAAGCACATATCAAACAACATGTTCTCAAAGCGAAGACTTGAAATAAAATTTCAAAGAAACCTCAATTTGGTATTAAAGGTCTTTTCATCCATATGTTACTTGATATGAAAACATTTTTACAGCAATAAAACCTACTTATGCGGAAGGTACTTTAAATTTTTGAATGAATTACCAAAATAGCTTTTCGGGCCATTTATTTTTAGGCTATCAATACAAAACTTTAAAAAGTACTGCAGCAGATGCGATACAGTTATGAATAATGGCTTATTAAATATTTGTAACGCTATTACAATTAAAACAAAACACTATACCATTTGTTTTGCTTGCAGGCTAAAGCTGCGTGGAATTTTGGTATTATATCTTTATATATATTTATACAGAAATGGATACCCCAAGTGCGTCAAATTTTATGAAAACCAAGAGGGATACTTTTACGATTAAGTACCTACTTCGGTGTTACGAGAGATTTTTAGTGTTGATATACCTTTTGAGATATCCACGCTTTATTAAAGTTTAACAACGTTTTTTATAAGCCAAAAACGGTCGTATCTGCGCTTATGTAACGACATCAATCAATCATTAAGTGAAGAAGAGAATCTTGTTAAGAAATAATCGCAAGACCTCCCGAACATCGAGCGCTACCAAGAATTACCATACCGTGAGAAATAATCACACCATGCATTCCTTGAAGCTACCACCTGTTGCCAGCGTCGCTGCTTTGTTTCGCAAGACCTCCCGAACATCGAGCACTACCAAGAATCACCATACCGTGGGGACCATTCAGTGATTTACCGATTTCGTATATAAATATGTAATTCAGACTACAGAACTTCACTTTTTGTTCTAACATCGAACAGACTGTCACGTATATTATAAATTAGAAATAATTAATTGTTAAATTAAATTATTTAAATAAACGTATAAGTTAAATTCGTTCGGTTTCATTCTGCATCCTCAACGGCAGCCCTACGTAATTGGCGCAGTCGGTAGGATGCTCGCGGAACGTTTCGCGTAGAAGATTTCCGTAATCGCGTGAAGCCCCGCCGTAGCTTGTCTAGCTGCTGCATCCGTAGCATCCGAATCTACGAGTAGTGCTGCACGAGAGGTATCCAGACATCGATAACGCAGAGAGACCGAAACATGTTCATGTGAGTACACTAGATTCTTTTTAGTGGTTGCTCAATCCTAGCCTAACTAACCTGTGTGTTAATAAAATTTGCCAAGATTTTTCATTTAAGAAAATCGAAGGAACCTAGGATAGTTATTAGTAGTAGGCAAACTTTCGTAGATAATAGAAGAGATATTAGTTTAAGTAGTATAGAAGAACAAACGGAAATGTCTGAGTTAGACACCATTTATAAAGCCTTAAGGTTGGTACCCGAGTTCGACGGGAACCCAAATGTACTTACTAGATTTTTAAAATTATGTGATCAATTGGTAGGACAGTTTTGTAGTGATAGTAGTAGTGAATTAAGTAGGTGTGCTCTTCTCAACGGAATTCTTAACAAAGTAACAGGCTCTGCTGCTCGCTTAATTAATTCTAATGGGATTCCATCCGACTGGCAAGGCATTCGAACTGCTTTAGTGAACAACTTCGCGGACCAACGAGATGAAACCGCTCTATATAACGATTTAGCTATTTTATCGCAAGGTTCTAGCACCGCGCAGGAGTATTATGAGCGTTGCCAGAATCTATACAGTACTATAATGACCTATGTAAGCCTGCATGATACCCTTGAGACCACCATTAATGCTAAACGAGATCTTTATCGTAAATTAACGCTTCAAGCGTATTTGCGAGGTTTGAACGATCCCTTAGGATCGCGCATACGTTGCATGCGCCCTGAGACCATCGAAAAGGCATTAGAATTCGTACACGAGGAGATGAATACTATGTACCTACAAAATCGGAACCAAAAATTACCTGACAAAAAATCTATAAATTCTATGTCCGTACCAAATCATTTTGTAAGTGCCTATAAAATGCCTAACCAACAGTTTTCAATGCCCACGCCTAAACCTTTTAACTTTAATATACCTGGCCCTTCACGCCCTCATTTCGTTCCACCATCTACACCGCAATGGAGACAGAATCGGTATCAACCCCGCCAATTCGGTCCAACACATACGCAACAAATTTTTAGATCGTCACCGCCAAATTATAACCCTCAACAAAATAACTTTCAAATAGGTTCACGTCTTAACCACCAAGCTGTTAACCAACCACGTCCTATGAGTGGAGTAAGCCATTATGTTACAAGACCATTGCCGCCTACACAACCAACAATTACAGGACATAACTGGGCAAAATCCGGGAACCCACCCCCTACGAACTACTTTAAATCTAAAGAAGTAAATTACAATAGTTTCATTGACAATTCTATATACGATGAATATGCCGATTATTACGATCCTTATTACGATATTAGCGAGTACGTAGAATACCAGCAACCCTATGAATATTCCGTACAGGAACCTTTAGAAAATTGTACAGAAACACCCCAAGTGGAAGCCGATAGCGTTAAAACAAACGAGCAGGATTTTTCGAAGGACCGGAAGTCCGACACCTTAAAATAGAAATTAATCTTCAAACCCAACGTCAGCTTCCGTACATTCAAATCGCATCACCTCCTATGAAACTATTAATAGATACAGGAGCAAATCAATCTTTTCTGTGTCCCGAGGTAGTGGAAAGATACTATAGTAACTTACCAGTAAATTACGATCCTTTTGAAGTTAAGAATATTCACGCCACCTCTAGAAATTACTATTCAATTACGTTACCTAGCTTTAAAGAATTTAATGATTCGGATAATACGACATTTTACATTTATAAGTTCCATGATTATTTCGATGGGCTTATTGGTACAGACCTATTAGATAAGTGGGAGGCTGTAATAGATTATAAGAACAAATTGCTAAAAACTAAAACCGCTTCAAATCCGATTAAGGTATATGATTCCCGCAACGCGAATTTGTATGAGGACATTATACCAGCGAATACTTCGAAATTACTTAGGATTCCGATAAATATTCATGACGGACATGCATTTATAGAAGAACAAACCGTTTCAAATTGTATTATAGGCGAATGCTTAACTACCGTTTCGAATAACAGGGGAATAGTTGAAGTAACCAATCCAAGTCGAAGCGACGTCATATTCTCTATGGACCGAGCAATCTCTGCAGAAATGTATAACGTACAGTGTACACCTGCCAATAAACAGCAAGATCGCATAAAAGAAGTAATTTCGCGTCTACGCACTGATCACTTAAATATCGAAGAACGTACGAACTTAGAGCTGCTTTGTGCGCAGTATGCCGATGTTTTCTACTTAGAAGGAGAGCCTTTAACTTTCACCAACAAAATAAAGCACTCGATTAAAACAACTGATGAGGTTCCGGTTTACACAAAAAGTTATCGGTATCCCTATGTCCACAGACAGGAAGTACAAGAACAGATAGGTAAGATGCTAGAACAGGGAATCATTAGGCCTTCGAATTCAGCATGGAGCTCCCCAATTTGGGTTGTAGCTAAGAAAGCAGACGCGTCAGGGAAAGCTAAATGGCGTATAGTAGTTGATTTCCGAAAACTCAATGAAAAGACCGTAGACGACAAGTATCCCATTCCTAATATAGCCGACGTATTAGATAAATTAGGTAATTGCCAATATTTCACAACCTTAGACCTTGCTAGTGGCTTCTATCAAGTAGAAATGAACCCCCAAGATATACCTAAAACAGCTTTTAATGTTGAACACGGCCATTTTGAATTCTTACGCATGCCTATGGGCCTTAAAAATAGTCCATCCACTTTTCAGAGAGTCATGGACAATGTGTTGAGAGAGCTACAGAATACTATTTGTCTAGTATACCTAGATGATATAATAGTATTTAGTACATCCCTTCAGGAGCACATAATTAACCTAGAAAAAGTATTTAAGAAATTACGTGAGTCAAATTTTAAAATACAGATGGACAAATCAGAATTCCTAAAACTAGAAACGGCGTACCTTGGGCATGTTATTAGCAAGGATGGTATAAAACCTAACCCTGACAAAATATCGGCAATTAAGAATTACCCCTTACCTAATACCCGTACAGAAATAAAACGCTTTTTAGGATTACTTGGTTATTATAGAAAATTCATACCAGACTTTGCTAAAATAACCAAGCCTCTGACCCAATGCTTGAAGAAAGGTTCCAAAATTGTCCAAGATCAGAATTATATCCAATGCTTTGAAAAGTGTAAAACTCTACTTGTCAATGATCCGATCCTTCAATATCCGGACTTTTCAAAGGAATTTATACTCACAACAGATGCTTCGAATTTAGCAATTGGAGCCGTTCTTTCTCAAGGCCCCATTGGATCAGATAAACCAATAGCATACGCATCGAGAACGCTTAATTCAAGCGAAATAAACTACAGTACGATAGAAAAGGAATTACTCGCCATTGTGTGGGCAACGAAATACTTTCGACCCTATCTTTTTGGTAGGAAGTTTAAGATTATGACAGACCATCGGCCTTTGCAATGGGTAATGAACATGAAAGAGCCCAATTCGCGCTTAACACGTTGGAGACTACGCCTAAGTGAATATGATTACACAGTCATTTATAAACCAGGGAAAATTAATTCCAACGCCGACGCCCTATCACGAATAGAAATCCATAATGAAGAGTCTAGTTCTATTGTCGTTAACATCTCAGACAAATCTGATTCAGAAAGAACCAGAAGTATCGACTCAAGAACCGACAGTATTCATAGCGATGCAGAAAGCCCTATACTAGAAGTCCCTATTACTGATGATCCCCTTAACAAATTTAGCAGACAAATCGTATTTAACGTTGTTGGCGATATTAAAAGTAGACCTCACATAACTCACCCTTTTGAAACTTACACAAAAACTTGCATACAAATCTCCAAATCAAACCTAGAACAAGATGTAATAGATGCCATAAAAGAATACGTTACACCACGTATAAAAACAGGAATCTTAATTAATCCCCCGCTTGAAATGTACAAAATTATACCGGTTATACAAAAGTATTTCAAAAATTCCGCAATGAACCTAGTTCTTTCCAAATTAGAAGTTGAAAACGTTAAGGATTACCTAAAGCAACAAGAAATTATTAAGAACTATCATGAAGGCAAGACGAACCATAGAGGCATTAATGAATGTTGTTTAGCTCTGTCTAAACGTTATTTCTGGCCAAAAATGAAAAACCAAGTGACAAAATTCATTAATGAGTGTCTTATTTGCGGTCAGGCAAAATATGACCGAAATCCTGTAAGACCTAGATATGAAATTGTACCACCACCTACCAAGCCTATGGAAGTTGTACACTTGGATTTATTCAGCGTAGATAGTAACAAGTACCTAACAATTATCGATGCATTCTCGAAATATGCACAAGCATATTCTTTGAGAGATGCTACAGCCGTTAGTGTAGTTCAGGCTTTATTAAAGTTCTCTTCCCATCATGGTATGGCTCTTAAATACATTACGGATAATGGCCCTGAATTTACAAATCAACTATTTTCTGAATTCATTAAATTACACAAAATTGAACATCATAGAATATGCCCCAATACACCCAATGAAAATGGAATGATAGAACGCTTTCATAATACCCTACTCGAACACTTGCGTATCTTAAAATTAGAACACCGCAATGAATCCGTTACCAACCTTATGACGTACGCTGTAATGGCATATAATAGTTCAATCCATTCTTTCACGAAATGTCGCCCAATAGAAATAATTACTGGTCATTTAGATCCGCGAGATCCTTTAGACATGAATATAACAGAGCACCTATTGCAGGAATATATACTAGATCACCGTAAGCGAATGTTAAAGGTATACGAAATCATTAATGAAACCGCCCTTCAGCATCGTACTGAAATAACCGAGAACATTAATAGAAATCGCGAGCCTGAGCAAACATATGCACCTGATCAACGAATCTATGTCAGAAATCCCCTAGCTAATAGACAGAAATTAGCTGCCCGCTATACGAACGATACGGTTGTAACAGATTTACCTATACATATTTATACAAAGAGAAAGAGAGGACCCGTACCCAAGTCGCGCCTGAAACGGGTACCTAATAGTGCTCGTTTGTTACAGGATACAGAAAACACTACTCGCGTTAATGCTGGCTCAGATCCTGAAGCTGGGACAAGCAGACGTGATAACACTTGAAAGCTTAAAAAATGGACCGGGTATTCTCCCCTTCAACCTAGGACCTACTAGAATAATTTCCCATTTCCATTCTTTTGTTCAAATTATAAATTTAAATAATGTGCGAAATAGGTTAGAATCCGTTCGAGAGAAGTTAAGCAACCTAGCACCTGACTTAAATAATAAAACTTCGTTACTTTACGCCCCGCATATCAAATTTCTTGCAACGAAATTAAATGACATGTCAGAGCAACTGTTAACCTTTCAAGGAAAACGTTCAAAAAGAGGCCTCGTTAACGGTCTTGGTTCCATAATCAAAAGTATCTCCGGAAATTTAGATTATACGGACGCACTAAAGTACGAAAATGCCATTGCTATTCTACAAAAGAACGAAAATAACTTAGCCATTGAAATAAATCATCAAATAAGTTTAAGCAAGCAGTGGGCATCTCAGAGTTCAAATGTTACAGATAGGATAGTAGAAAACCAGAGGAAAATAGAGAACATTATTAAAACCATCTTAGATAATGATGTTAGGAAAGAAGAAGATGCAATTAAGTATTTTCATTTAGCCCAGCTACTTACAATACTAGGTGATGACATAGACAATTTGTCACAAGAGTTGTCAAAACTACAGAATCTATTGGCATTCATAAGAGCTAAAAGCATCCATTATTCCGTTCTCGATTACGACACTTATATAGTTATGTTAAATAAACTAAAAGGTTTATACAATTCAAATGTAGTGCTAGATATTAATTTTAGGGAATATTTAGATCTATTAAGATTAGGATATTATTATAAAGATAATGATATAATCTTGGTAATTAAGTTTCCAATCATGAATCCCAATAACTACATCCTTTACAAATTGTCCTTAGCCCCTAATAGTAATGATAAAATTATAATCCCTACCTATCCATACGTAGCAATTCACGAGAAAGATCTACTGTATATAGAGACAGAATGTCCGAAGTACAGTCACGGTCATCTTTGCGAGGACAACTTAAACCGACACTATGGAGAGCAAACGAGCTGCATTCAACATCTTATACTCCAGCAACATATCCATGAAACCTGTCGGGTTACTCCAGTAATCTTATCTTCTCAAGCCATGGAACAATTGGATGATCGTCACTATGTTCTGAGCTTTCCCAACTTAACGAAAGTTCATTTAACCTGTTCTCAAGATCAATACAAAAACCTTCTCGGAAGCTATCTAGCTGAAATACCTAAAGGGTGTGCTCTACAAACGTCCATCTTCACCATCACTAACCACCATGATCAAGTAAAAGGACAAGTTTTGAAAATGTTGAATATAGAATATAGTAATGAAGATCCATACAAAGCGACAGCGAAGAACATCTTGAAATTGAACAGTATAGATTTGACTCACTTACATTCAACCAATACCAGGATTGCCTCTCAAGAACCAGTGACTTTGGAATTGTCGAACTTAGACACGCTCTATCACACGACTATACCTGTCTACCTACTCATCGGTGCATCAGTACTCACTATTAGCATCGTCCTCATTCGTCGCAAATGTATGCATTTAAGAAATACCAACCAGAAGGACAATGAGGCAACCAGAACACAAGAAGTCCAGGACAGCCCCAGAGATCCTATGTCTCTATCAGCACTATTTTCGACAAAAGTCTCCAAATAGCTGCTGATCCTGCGGAGGGAGTTGTTAAGAAATAATCGCAAGACCTCCCGAACATCGAGCGCTACCAAGAATTACCATACCGTGAGAAATAATCACACCATGCATTCCTTGAAGCTACCACCTGTTGCCAGCGTCGCTGCTTTGTTTCGCAAGACCTCCCGAACATCGAGCACTACCAAGAATCACCATACCGTGGGGACCATTCAGTGATTTACCGATTTCGTATATAAATATGTAATTCAGACTACAGAACTTCACTTTTTGTTCTAACATCGAACAGACTGTCACGTATATTATAAATTAGAAATAATTAATTGTTAAATTAAATTATTTAAATAAACGTATAAGTTAAATTCGTTCGGTTTCATTCTGCATCCTCAACGGCAGCCCTACGTAATTATCTCATAAACAACAGTGTTAATGTTTCTTTTCTACAACCAGAACCAGAAACAATTTTAAAACCTCTGTATTGCGTTTGTACTCGTTTTGTTTGTATTACTTTTGTTGGATTACATTGCGTATTAACAACTACATAGCATTTAATGCGTTGGGTAAAGTTGTCGATGGATATCACATAAATCTGATGAACTTTCGCCTTACTATGGAAGAATGAACGAGAATTGCAATTATAAAAAAAAAACATTTTAAAATGCAAACAGCATGCATATTTGAATCCAATATAATTTACTTATCGATTAAACGAAATGTCTATATTTGAACGACTAACTAGCCTCGAAGAGTTATATATTTTATAATTGCGCAATGAGTCGATTGAAAAAGGTACGCTTTAGGTATTCCTGCATAGTACAAGTTGAAGATAAATATAAATAAATATGAGACAACATCACATACATTACTCTGATCCCAATGTAAGTAGCTGAAGCACTTGTGTTATGGAAATCAGAAGTAACGACGGTACCACAAACACCCAGACCCAAGACAACATAGAAAACTAATGGTAATCTACATCGACTCGGCCGGGAATCGAACCCGGGACCTCAGAGCGGCGTACCCATGAAAACCGGTGTACACACCACTCGACCATGGAGGTCGTCGAAGATATACAAACAGACAACCAAATCCGCATTATCAATATCTATGTATGTTAAATACTAGAAATAATTGATAATATATATTATTTATATTCTAACTACTACTACCTACTACTGGTACCAGAAACTCCGTTCACGTAACTGAGATATCTTTCATGTACAGACTTCGATAAGTTACGATTTTATTATATGTGTAGAAGATAGTCATTTCCAAAAATAAACCGTAAAGTTACGCCATAAGTTCAAAAAAACGAATTGGTACTATAAAAATGTACATAAAACAAAATTACCAGTTCAGAAACACTTTCAGTAGTAATGCTAAAAGTATATAATTCAAAAGTTCTTTAAAAAGATTTAACTACTCGTCTCATTGCCTCCACTATTGACGGGCGAGCTCTCTTTTCGCCCGGAGAATCGGAATTTACCGGAGAAATGCTATTTTTACCACAATTCTTACTACGACACTACGCGGCTTGCACAATAATTATTTTCAAGTGAGACATTTAAAACGCTCACCTTCAATTTTAGTACATTAATGAATTGTATCATTTTCTGGATTCTTAATCTGTAGTCATCATTATCAGTGCAAAGTATTAAATAAAGTCGCTTATCGCTGTCTGTCCCTATGTATAATATATAATAATAATATATAATTTCGCATCGTAATTATAAGTATAAGACAACATGAGACAACATCACATACATTACTCTGATCCCAATGTAAGTAGCTAAAGCACTTGTGTTATGGAAAATCAGAAGTAACGAAGGTACTACAAACGCCCAGACCCAAGACAACATAGAAAACTTATGGTAATCTACATCGACTCGGCTCGGAATTGAACCCGGGACCTCGGAGTGGTGGCGTACCCATCAAAACCGGTGTACACACCACTTGACCAGGGAGGTCGTCAAAATATATGCTTAGATCTTTAAAGTTACGCATCAGATTTTGATGCGGTTTTTTTTAATAGATACAAAGAATGACTCGAGAGGAAAGTTTTTGTATATAATATCCGGACAAAATAGTATAGAAACACTGATAATTTTTGGAGTTTCTAATGTAATGATGTAAATATACAAATTCCGTATTATATTTAGTATCTGTATTGTACCTGTGCAAAGCCAGGGCGGTTTGCTAATTCTTTATATATTACATCTAAACCTTAATTCATTGTTACGTATCGATCTAATAAATAAACAGATATATTTTACTTTGAATTTGGTTTATTTAGTTTTGGTCTCATTAATGTAGTAGAAACAAATATAATTTAATGTTTGTATGTCGGCAATAATATAAAATAGTATAGGAAAACCACATACAAACCTGACACATGTCGAGTTTGCCACAAAAAGACAAGATTTGCCACATATGTACTCATGCACGATGCTTCTGTGGTCACATAACGTGGCGGAATATGCTCCAAATTTTCTACTCTATATGAAAGGACGCCTTAGCCCAACGGTAGGATATTTACAGGTTTTACTTACTTACTAAGAATTAATATATCAGTAAGACATACAGATTGACTAAAATAATCATAAACATTATGAATACATTAATACATACGACTTTATTATGTAGATGTCTCTGGGTGGACGTCATATCATTTCATACACTTCAATACACATATAAATTATATGTACGTGTGAAAGTAATCACGTCGTTAGATGAAATAATATAAATGTGTTACTTGTAAGAGAGTCGAATCTTAAACGTGAGCAACCAACAACGTTGGCGGTATTGTTGTGTACAATATAAGGTATTTTGGGTAGTGAAAAAAAAAATTATGAAGTTTGTTAAAAATTATAAAATATGTTAAAATATAAATGTAAATAATATATTTTTTTTTATTTTGAGTCATAAAAGCGTATTATTCTTTATAAAACTTAAAATTAAAAGTCGAAATTTTAGTCACGTGACCTAAACACAAGTCGCCATGCAGTGGCGTCAGATAGTCAAAATCTGTCATTTCTATATCATCTGGCAATTTGATAAACAACTTTTCTGGAGTTTTAATACTAGTTTTTATCCACAACATAACAACAATAGCGATTGTAATTCATTAGTTTCCCAAAAAACACCAAAAATGTTAAAGTTAAATGAATGCCAGTCATTTACAACTGTGTTTTTATCAATGTGACGTCACCAAAATGACTGACAGCTTTTTTGCGGGAATGAAAAAGATTTAAGATTTTTTTAAAACATAGAAGAGTACCACATTTTTCTTCTCTGATGCGATAAAACCCAGTATCGTCGTCATCATCAGGTGCAGAAATTAAGTCAAGTTTTCCGAGATATGGTATCGTAACTACTAACTGCCCAACTCCCTATATTATTCAATATTTTTTTTTAGATACCCTT
Source organism: Vanessa cardui (assembly GCF_905220365.1). Classification (NCBI taxonomy): domain Eukaryota; kingdom Metazoa; phylum Arthropoda; class Insecta; order Lepidoptera; family Nymphalidae; genus Vanessa; species Vanessa cardui. The sequence continues at coordinate 4,745,110 of NC_061140.1, read as the reverse complement.
AATACTTTTGACTTTAGTTATATATTATCGTAAATAGTGAGTATATGAATGTTATATTTAGACAACTAAAAGCTAATGGATAATATATCGATCCACACACGAGTCTCGGCGAAACTAAGCGACTAAAATACTGCGGCTACTGTTCAAACAACCCGTCCCGTATAAGAGCTTAGTAACAATTTTTTCCGAAATATATGATACTAATCTGAGTAACTATAAATTATGATAACTAATATGTCTCGTTGGTCAAGTGGCTAGATATATGGCTGCAGATCTCGAGGATCAGGGTTCAAATTCCATATCGGTGAAAAGCGGCTGGGTTTTTCTATCGAATTTTTTTAACATCAGTCCAGACCTTAAAGGTGTGTCTGTGCCTCAGACAGGACGTCAAGCCTTCCTGCGCATAAATTATTTTCGATCGTGTCTTTGCCGTCCCATCAGTTTACGAGAGGAACGGAATAGACAGTGGACCTATGTTTGCGCACACACTTGTGCTGTATAATATACTCTGCGTAGTCTCTCTTGAGATTTGCTGACGTGACCGAAATTGGTTAGGTCAAAATCATCGTCACCATGATAACTAACAACTTAAAGATAGATGTGTGTGGTAGGTTTTAAATATATTACATACATATATAATTGTATTTAACTAACATAACTTTGTATTTTTAAATGTTGAAAAGAAGTACAAACCCGCATTAGAATAGGATGGTGAAATATGTTCCAAAACCTTCTCCTCAAAGTGAGAGGAGGCCTAGCCTAGCTGTGGGAAATTTACAGGCTGTTGTTGTTTTTTGAAAAAGAGTAACTACTGGGTTTCTAGCCGGTTCTTCTCGGTAGAATCTACATTCCGAATCGGTAGTAGCTTCACTTATATAGTTGTTAAATGACGATTCAAAAGTGCTTATAAAAGCCTATTTGATTAAAGTACAGAATATTAATTTACATATAAGATTTTGATTTTTCTTTTTATTTTTGATATACCAAAGTAGCTAGCCGAAAATATAGTCTTTATTTTCTACTACTTTGTCTAATTTAATTAAAGGGAAACGTTCTTGTCGCAATTATTTCGGTCGAATTCTAGGAACTTATTACTATCATAACCGCGTATACCACATACTAATAGGTATACATATTTATCGAAACATCACTTATTCTCTATTTAAAATTTTCTTCTTCAATTTAACAGGAATTAGTTACTATCATAAGAATATTTGTAAACTATATCTTGTTATAAAGCCTTGTATTGTAATCGTACAATGTCGGTGCGAGCATTTTTAAAGCTATGACAAGACCTTTTAGAGCAAACAAATATCAGTAGAAATTTCCAATAACACGTCATAGGCACGCAGATGTGTCCGATCCTTAATATAAAGGAAACCGTTATTAATTCAATAACAATTTCAATTCCAATTCCGAATACAAAGTAATACGAACTTAAAAGTTTTCTGTATTTAGCGTAATAGAGAGAGATTCTTATAGTTTCGTATTGAAAACTTTTAGTTGCGAAATCCGGAGCGGCGTTTTGTTTCAATAGCAATTTGTTTGTACCGGGAATTTATTCAATTATCCTTTGTATACAATTCCGATGACAATGCAATCAAAAAATCGATGGGCTTTGTTTACGTTGCATTACCGTTACCGTTAATAATAACCACATTTTTACCTGGTGGTAGGCTTTGTGACTTGATACCATCCACTCATGATTTATTCCACCGTCAGCCGTCCATCGCCAGTGTTGTGTTATGGTTTGAAGGGCGGCAGTATGACGACAAACAAAAGGGACATATTTACCAAGGTTGGTGGCGTATCAGCAATAAGAAGATTGAATATTCACAGGATATTATATCAGAGGGCTTAACCTTAATAAAGTGACTTTAAAAAAGTGTGGAGTTATGTTATATGTCAATATAAATATTGTTCGATTTCGATAAAAACAAAATATTTATTAGTAGGTATACTTACAAAAGGACTTTTGTATTGTCATTTTAGTGTCGAATTGAATGAGAGCTGCGACCGAATCTACATTCCGAATGCACATTCTACCACAAAAATGAAACTATGAAATACAGCTTCTTTCTCCACCAATTGATATTTTAATTAAATATGATTGATTATTCTATTATTTACTAGTAAAATATTATCTATTGTTACTAATATTTTTTATGACGGTAGCCTAATGATACAATACGCCTTGTATTGTTGACAAGTTATTTTAAATTAAATTCATGTTTCGTTATTTTTTATACCTACACGTAATACAAAATATATAGCGTGAATTCGTTCAGCCGTAATGAAATACCATGTAATATAAGGTTACAAATACCTTATAGCGTTACTTAATAAAATAACAAAAGACGAAGTAATTTAATATCACCCTGTATAAATAAAGCAAAGCTCGCTGTGATCTAAATGGAAAAATTTATAAAAAATAGTCGGTAACTGAGCGGAGCAGTCATTTAGAGGGTCACTTGGCCAAATATTTGCTATTTCAAACCGCCGCCGCTATGAATATTTAGAAGCTGTATACGAGTAACGATACAGCTGACATTACGGGCTGAAAAATCACATTTCTGTCTCATTTCAACGTAATACAATTCATACTTTATTGTTATTACTCTCAACTTAAAGTAAAGAATATTTGGTACATATATATTAATTTCATGTTAAATAATTACCAGTCAGTCAGTCAGTTTAACTCAGACTTTTGAGATAAGTCTAATACAGATAATTAATAATTTGAGTATAATTTAAATACATAAGTTAGGTACCACCCACATATATTCATATATCCTACAGGCAAAAAGTGCACAACATCCTAGCTCCCAAAGTTGGTGGCGCATTGATGATAAGGAATAATTCATGCTTATTAAAATACCAGCAATAGTAAGACTAGTGGCCGTGAGTGGCCAGTACTGATAACTGTATGAAATAAAAAACATAGGTGCAGATTATAAACTCTTTCTTATATGTAAACGACCAAAGAGGTTGTACTATACATAGATTTATTAACAATTCGATGCGGGAAGATGTGACACAACCAATTTGTATTCATAAAAAACCGTTATTTTTTTAAAGGCTCACTCGTTGTTATGTGTTGATACAAAAAGCACCATCGGCATATTCACAAAATAAATACGATAAAAATGCAGCAAAAATATTCTCGTAGAGTGTTATACACCATTACGTATAGGCACCACAAGCATTTACAAAAATAACAAAAAGTGTAAAACTGGAAATTCTCAAAAAAAAAGCTGTCATTGTCATGTAGTCAGACTACGATTAGCTACAAAAAACTGAATCCAGACGATTACTTTTTTATGTAATGGTTTCTTTGAAAACGAACAATATGATAAATAACCATATATTGCATCAACGTTTTCCTCATTGCATGTTCTGAACAGGTTATATGACAAAAATCAAAAATCATAATTATATATAAGTACACGTACTTATTAAATGATTCTAAAAAGTCTTCCAAAAGCTATTAAATATTTGCGCATCGTATCACACTAAAATCTTTGAAAGACTCTTGTACGTACGCTATGTGTCGGGTTCACATTTATGAACTTTTCAGGTACTCTAAATGAGCAGTGTGACGAACGAAAGTGTCGAGTAAGAGGATTAACAAGACTAATAAGGTTTATTTGTGAACATAAAAGAAGTCAAAGTAACACTGACCCAGTTACTTGAAACATGCACGTACGATGTACGATGTACGTTCCTTCGACAGGATTTACGATTTATTTCCCTAGGTAGATAACACTAACAGCTTTGTATACGGAGGCTCTGTTTCATATATTTTACAGGCATTTCGATGTTAAATTGATTTTTGAAACCGTGTTGTACGCTCTTGATGCTGAACGGTTGACTCGATGCGCCGAATGAAATTTATTGGATAAAATATTTAAACGTTCGAGAATTTTCTATATCTATTACACGGTCTGTGAACTTAGAAATTGTACGATAAATTGTTTTTAGCCGAAAAAAAATATATAAATAAGAAATGTTTTTCAAAACAAATCATAGGTTTTAAGTATTATTATGTAATGAGTATTTGGTTCAGAGGCTTACTTTCAACTTTTGCAGGACCTAATCTTCGAAATCCTTGTACGAACTTAGCGGAACAACTAGTATAATCCGCAAAACTCCGAGATATTTTTGTAGAAATTTCTTTTTTTTCATCAAATAACATCTCTATTAGAATGTTTCATGAAATATTAAAATAAATTTATGATCATTTATAAAAACATGCAATAATAAATAATAACATTTAGTTAATTTTAACTGTCAAATTTGATAATATTATATTCAATTAATTTATTGAAGTTAAATATGTAAGTACTAAATATATTTAATTTATTTTAAAAACGATTTTTCTTTGTAAATAATAATGAATAAAATCGGATAACTAATAAATTAAAAAAAAAAAAGATTTTTAAAGCACTTTATTGATTAATAAAAGACGTTTTTTCATTAAACCTTTTTTTTATTCAAAAAGTAGAACCTGCTTGAATAAAGTGTATTAAAATGAAAAACTATTCGTGTTTTCCCTGAAATGTAATAGGTATTTATTTGCTAATTATTTTCCACGACATCGCCCGCTCGCAGCCCCTTCGTAATTTTAACAAATCGAAAATAAAATAGATTTAGATTGAACCGTGAAATGGTTAGGTTTTTTCATTCGTTTATTTGATTTGGTATTAAATAAACACCCGCTTTTTAGTTTATTTTCAAAATAACATACAAAATGAATATGAGATAATACATAGATCGCTTAAATTGTATAAAATATTTAATATAGAAAAGAACATATGTAGCTTCACTTGGTGGTAGGGCTTTGTGCAAGCCCGTCTGGGTAGGTCAAAAGTCAAAGTCAAATTATTGTGTTCCGGTTTGAAGGGTGAGTGAGCCAGTGTAACTACAGGCGCAAGGGACATAACATCTTAGTTCCCAAGGTTGGTGGCACATTGACGATGTAAGGAATAATTAATATTTCTTACGGCGTCATTGTCTATGGGCGATGGTGACCACTTACCATTAGGTGGCCCATGTGCTTGTTCGCTAAACTATACCAAAAAAAGCTATTTCCAGCCCAGTATTTTCGAAATCCATAATTTATAATTATTTAGATAATTCATAATTATAGTAAAAATTAATTAATACTCCTTATTATTGTAGTAATATATAGCAGTGAAGAATATATAAGCAACATACACCAACACATACGGTCTTGTGAGTAGAAAATTGCATTGGAAAATATGTATGGCGGCATATAAGATTTCTAAATCGTATATCGTCACGGTATACGGTTTCATTGGCCTTTCATTGCGACCATCAAAATTATTATTATTAATATATGATATGATGATGATGTATAATAAAACGTACAAGATATAACATAGACTAATGTACATGATATAAGGCTTTTGTTAAGATTATGAGGATAAAATTAAGAGGCGGAACTGTGAGATATAAATCATAATGATTAATACAGCAAAGCCGTTGGCAAGGTCGAGTGCGAAATCGTATGTCAAATCTTTAATTGACTTGTACGATATACGAGTTAAATTGTTCCGTTTTAGTAAGCTCTTTGTAAATAATATAGTGCAGTAAAATTATACTGATGTTGAAACAAAACTGAGCATTAGGGGAGTGTATTATGGTTTTACGGCGACATAAAATTCGCCTCGATACATCGCCCATTTATAGAGAATATTCAATATAAAATAGGAAAAATATTACTCGTCAAACTACTGATGCAGTTTAAAGGCGTGCTCCGATTTACAGTGGCAGCTTAACATTTAATTCAAAGCTTTCACGTGATGATTTAAAAATGCTTTTATGAGCCTACTTGAGTAATCAATATTTTGATTTTGATTTTATCTTACGACATATTTTTTCTACATTTTATGATTTTAAGATACATTCCTATTTAGCCTCCTTTAATGTTTATGATCTAATAAAGTTTGATACTTATTATACAACTTAATAAGTATTTAATTATTATTATTATTTATCTGATATATATTTACGTCAACCATACTGGCTTTTATTGCTCTGCTCAAACTCCAGGAAATAGCTGAGTAAGCCAGTATAGACCTAAATCTAGTGGCGGCGAATTGACGGTGTAATAAATGGTTAACTCTTCATACTGTGCCAATATATATGGGAGGAGGTGACCTTACTAGTTGACCTGCCAACTTAAATAAAAATTAAAACGAAATAAATTTTTAAAACTGCATGCAACCGTTCAATAATTCCTGTATAATTCAAATTGAAACGAATTAAACTTGGTTTGACGGGAGAAAATGAGGAATATTTCACTTCGATAAATTATTGGGAAACTGGAAGACACAATGAAATTAAAAAATGAGTCATAAATTGAGATAATAATATCATAGAAGCATTTTTCTTTCGTAATTTTACCAATATATCATATCACCGGAACTACTATTTTGAAAACCGAATTACGGTGAGACGCTATTCTGTTCCTTTACTGACATTTCACGATCCTGTTCTGCCTTCAGTTTCGAGTTTATTCGTACACAAAAGCTCTACTAAACAAAATGCCACACTGGTGACGTCAGCTGTGAAAAAGATTGAAGTGTACCGGTATAACTTCGATTTTGAGAAAATATCCTACACAGTTGCCTATTTTTAAAGGATCAATTTATTCAAAATTTTTCCTGAAAGTTCTTTTGACAATTTTTCGAGCTATATGCTGCCATGTAGTATAATATACTACGGGATATGAGTTGATTTATTATATATACTCGATATTTTTCGGAACATGCAGTTATAGGCAGCTCCTACGTTTTAATTGTCCATTAGATTTCATCTTTTTCTGTAAATTTCATAACCTATCCTTGGAAATATAGAATTTCCTAAAATAAACAGACCTTCGCTTTATAATATTAGCCGGATTATACCAAAAACTACAATAACAAATTTAATTGAAAACATCATATAGATACCTATCCGATCTCCTTAATACCTGTTGTAATATTTTGGGATACTGCCAAGAGCGTCCTGTTTTGTTCCAGTAATATCAGACGTGACCTAATTAAATTTCTGCCATGCAAACAGGCGTTTTCAAGATCACATGGTTCTTTTTTAGTTATTTTTGATATATAGATAGAATCTTACCTAAGTAAACGGTTCATTTTACTAGTTTTACTTAACTTTTTTTAATATCCTAAGCACTTTCTACTGAGTTTGCTTTTTATCATATGATAAACATTAGTCAGTGGATAAATATTAAATTTAGTTTTACTGTTTTATTGTTAAGGACACTTTATGTCTATACCTATATATTATATAAAATAAGATATACCAACATGATAGATTAATTTTATGAATTAAATGAACTAGAATAACACTTTTTAGTAAACATTATTTTTATTTGATAAATTTATACAATATTTTTGTAATAAGAAAATATTGGTACCATTAGAACAATTTTTTTCAGGTATTTGACGTAAGCTAGCGTCACATTCAGTCACGCTAGGTCATACCTCATTAATGCATATATATTCTCAACAGTCCCACATAATATATGTTGATTTCCGCATTTTTAAGAAAGAAAACTAAAATGTAGATTATAGCAGTTACGATAAGAAGTTAACGTTTAAAGTAAACGCATTGTTCTGAAGCATTGTAATGTTGAGAGTTAAAATTCCGTAGGTTCGTAGCAATGTTTTATGTTAGGTAAATTGTGGGTGATTTCCGTCAATTTTGAACTTTACTTTTTTAATATTAAAGTTGAATTTTGCTTGAATTTCGCATAAGCACGGAGGCCTTTGCCCAGTGTATAAGGGTCACACCGCAAAGTGGATTTCAAACCGCATAGAATGTATTTCCGGGAACATTATGTACACCCGTAGTTGCCTATGTAGTATTGCTTTATATAAATAAGTTTAGTATCTAATTAGTAGTTAGTAGTAGTTCACAAAATGGTATTTTGTATGGCAATGGACGTGTTTTCTATGGAAAGTATATTTTACAAAGTTAGTATACGATTAGTAACTTCTACTTAAATGAATTACTTTTACCAACACCATAAAAATATGAGAAGTTTAAATAAAATATATTTAATAAAAAAATTTAATATCCTTTTTAAAATGTCGATAACATGATTGCCATTGAATTTAACTTAAATATATAATTATTCAAAATAAAATGGATACGCGGACGATCCATTCAAAGCTTTTGAGACATATTTTTTTTATTAAAAAAAATATATCTTAAACTATAAATATCTTCCAAATATACTAACAGAATCAACTTGAATATAATTGCGTTATATTTTTAAATACAATCTTAATTACGAAACATCTTGGAATAATCCAATATTACTATTTTTAATACATTATTACAATTTTATATATATTTATATCAAAATCAAAATTTATTTGGACTTATTAGTTTCTCCTTTGCCAAAATAGCATTACTTGACGAATTTAATAAACGTAGACAACAAACTTAGTAACACAAGAGTTTGGTACATAGTTTCAATCTCGATCAACTCGGTAAGATATTATGTAACTAGAAACAAACTTATTTTTTTAATATTATTTTAACTGTCATTTAAATTCAGAAAAATGCTCCGGAGAGAAGGGATAAACTTCATACCGTTTAGGTAATTTGTAAAGAAAGAAATTTATTCATTAAAAAAATAATATTATAGTTTAAATATAATTATTATTAGCAACAAGTCCAATACAAAAAATAAAATAATAATATTAAGGTATAAAAATGTGACTGATATATTTACCTACGTTTATGAATTACGTTAGTACAATGATAACAATCAAACTACGACATTCACTCTGATTAATCAATACACTGTTACAGAATCTGATGAATACACGACATTATTTGTTCGACCTACTTTAATTATTTTTTTTTTATCAGATATTAAAAAGGAGGGAAACGCCCACAGTTAAAGAAAATTTCCGTATTCTTAACTTACTCATAATACTTACCTATAACTTAAATATATTCTTTAAGTAATATAAGCTTAAAGGTATTTCTTACATTTTACATTTATCTGAATTATTCTTTTTAAGTTATATTGGTGGCATTCAGGGTTATTTATCACGGAATTGCGACGACGTGATTTCGACGCCCCTGATCCGCGAACTCGAGATCTGCGGGAATACGCGACATAACGTAAGCGAAACCATAATTAGAATAATAAAAAGTTTATTCAAAACGTAACATATTGCAGACACAATATTTCTATATTTTATATAAGAAAAAGGTAGGTAAACGTATTTAGATTAAAATAAAGTAATTAGAAGATTAAAATAATTTAATTGCAATAAAACATTTTATAAGAACCATACATAAATATACACAATAATAACAGTCCAAAATAATAATAGATAGCCTGGTTCCCAAGTAATCGAAATTGCCGTTAACGTTACTTTTATGGTGTAAAATAATTTACTTTTTTTGTGAATTAAATTTTATAAATTATGCATAATTTTCAAAGTTCTAAAGATTAAAACAAAGGGACTGGTCATATCTTTTCTACTTTATCTTTTTAAGGCAAAGAGAAGAGTATTGTTCGATGAGACTTCCTTTATGACTACAAGGGTAAATGTGTTGGGCGGTAAAAGTTTTTTCGGGATCGCGTCTAAAAACACGTTCACAGTAATTTGTAGACTGTATGTATTTTCTAATGTTGATAGTCTAGTTTTGATAGACTAATATATGTAATTACTTTTAAAATAATAATACTTTTCTTTAACATTGCTAACGCAATTAAGAATGTAACTTTTCTTTAAATTTTCAAGCAGAATTTCCTTGGCCTTGATCGAACAGGTAAATTTTGTATATAATACATCATTAAGCGTTATATAACAATATAAAATTTCAAAGCCAAAATAGAGCGACTTAGAATAGTTCCCTCACACTGTGTAACTTCGCTGAGATTTTAAAATCGATTTTTATAAATCGATGACATTAAAAGGCGACTAACGACGCATGACGCTGTCCTACAACTATAGTTTTATAGTAATAATCCCCTTATCTACCAAAACGATATAGAAACGATCACCAAACGGCTATTGATATGATTGGTTTAATATAATTAAGGCCTCTATCGGCTATTCCAGTTTTACATACAAAGAGCTTATAACATTTGTGTATGACATATAGTTTCAATATATGCAATATTTATTAACACAGCGACTATTTTTAATTTTTATTTATTTGTACTCGTAGTTACAGATTTAATATTAATTATTCTTATGTAAATAAATTGATCTAGATAATTATTTAAGTATTTAGTCGATTATATTCATAATTATTAGTTTGTGAAATTACTATATTATCTTTTAATGTCAATACAAACAAATTATTTACTCAAAAAGGAATGGAATAATGAAATCGATATTGTCTAGTTTTATTTTTGCGTTAAAAATGTAGCTTTTAAAAATAAAATACTTAATCGCTCTATACGTGCTGTATTATATAGGAAAGTAGTATTACACATCGTTATGGTACGATTTAATTAAAACGTTTAATTTATGTCTTTCCTTTTATTGATTGGTTGTCATCGATTTAAAAATATTTCAACCTATCCTACCTAATAAGCTTTTTTTTTTAGTTTAGAACATCAACAGGCTCGCAAATGCCCGTGCTTTTTTTACAATTTACATAAAACATTTTGGCGTTTTATATTATATATTTTTACTAAACATCAGTAGATCTTCGCTGGATTTCATTCTTGTCGTCTGTGACGACCTCCGTGGTCGAGTGGTGTGTACACCGGTTTTCATGGGTACGCCACTCTGAGGTCCCGGGTTCGATTCCCGGCCGAGTCGATGTAGATTACCATTAGTTTTCTATGTTGTTTTGGGTCTGGGTGTTTGTGGTACCGTCGTTACTTCTGATTTCCATAACACAAGTGCTTCAGCTACTTACATTGGGATCAGAGTAATGTATGTGATGTTGTCTCATATTTATTATTATTTATTTATTTATTCTTGGGAGACGGGGACCATATTGAGATTTTTTTTCTTTTTTTTATATTTTAAATACATAATCTGTAATAAATAAAATACATAATAAGCTAGTCATCGCTTATTAGGTAGGACATCTTGGGATTAAGCCGGGTCTACCGACCGACCCATGTCAGACAATAAAAGTTGCCGGGCTTTTCTATTATAAAATCTCAAAAGCAGTCCGGAGTTTGGAAGTTGACCGTATTTACAATCTAACTTTCCCCGTGCCTCTGAAAGCACGTAAAACCGTTGGCTATAGTTTTGAATTGTCATCCGGGTTATGTCATTTGTCATTTGTTGTCATCATCAGTCATTTGTGCAAATTCAGAAGTGCTGAGTCTCATACTATTATAGTCAATCACTATTATTACTACTACTGATAGTCTAGTAAATTTGGCTGTCATAGCATTTATACTTAATAGTATAATATACATAATATTAAGAAGCTATGCAATAGTATTTGTAATTCAAAAAAACAGTGAATTGTTATTGTATATTTATCTTATTGTATTTTTAATTAACTGATAATAGACGTTACTTGCTCAAAAATATCCTAGGGTAGTATGTTGGTCTACAAATATTTTTATCCATTTATCTTTAAGCTGAATCGGTTAAACTTTCTAATAATGTGAATACATACCTACTATTGTACAAAGTATAGACTTTTATTTTAACTTATTTGCCTGTCGCATATTATTGTCTTTATTAATCTGTTTCTGGTGAGAACAATTTAAATAAATTATACGTTGTACCCGTTGAACCGCCGAGCATTCTCATGTAAAAATCAGAATGAGAAAAATATATTTTATTATAAAGACATAAGGTATATTTTTGCAAGTCGCCGTCAGTCAGCTTTTTGCCGTACACAGCTCCAGATTTAGTCGGTAATTGAATATTCACATCTCGATGGTTGCCTGTTCAACGTTTTGATCAGTCGTAGTAAAAGCGGATTTTGATCGTCTTTCAAACTTCGCGTAAATCAGTACCGGTTCAGCTATAAATAGCATCAGCCGGTACAACAATGTAGTTATTAATGGATAAGACATTAAACATGAATGTAAACTAACATAGTTTCACAATGGGAAACAAGCACTAAAATTACTTTTATTCTTTGATGTTTTGTATTCCGATTTCATTAATTAAAATACTACAGTATGAGAAGTTATTCTCAATTACCATTATTTTTAATTATAATTTATTAACCCATAAATCATGCAGGTGTAGGGCGCACCTAACATATCACGAAATCCTCTGGAGTTAAGCTTCTCCATTCATTAAATTTGCATATTTTTTTACATCGTTTACATATTTGACTTCATTAAGCAAGCTTACTAAATAGAACAGATGACTTACGTGTTGTTGGCGGAGGAGAGCCTCCGGTGTAGGCTGCGCAGCGACATGGCGTACCCCTAGCAGGGCGGACTGCCGCTGCCCTTGCCGCGCGGCCGGCGCAGCGCGCGCGCACCGAAGAACGCGCCCTCCTCGTTGCACGACTGCGAGCGCTGCGATGCCAACATGCCGGCCGCGCGGCTCAGCGCGTGCAGAGGCCGCACGCGCGCGCGCCTACCCCACCCGCACCCGGCCACCACCTCAATCTTGCCGACCGGGCACAGTCTGGCCGAATACCTACGACTGTTCACGAAATACCTATCCTTCAAATGTTTGATGATAATGTATAAACAGTCCGATTATTAACTCCCATAAACGTCACAGTTGTCGACTGTCTCACTAAATGCATTCACAGATACACGCGCACACACCGAACGACGCGACTTGGCACTTGTGTTCACTTATTGTAATTATTACTTAATCTATCTATCACGATATTATAGGGTTAATTGAAGGCGCTTTATTTGTTGCTCGTTTATATAATTTTAAAAATTCTAATTAAATCGCTGTCTCCGCTGTCTGTTGTATCTGAAACAAATTAACTTAATATTAGAATTTATTTAAATAACGTTTATATTTTGTGTCAATTGCAGCTAAATCCATCGACCCTGATTTTGATAACAATAATTATTTTAAGCCGCACCCAATAATGGCTCCGAATATGTCCACATGTAAACTCATTTCAGAAATAAAAAGTTCCCATCGCCGTTATTATTAACCCACTGAGTCGTATTTCACTGTTTAATGAAGTTGCGTAATGATTTTTATTAAAATCGTATTGCTGGAGGTAGGTATGACCAAAATTAATGCAAAGGTCAATTAGAGGTCATTCAATAAATCCTTCTAATCTCTGAACAATACATGAAACAAAAGCGATTGTACGCAAAAGTTACGACATGAAAAAGGTCTATATTGAAATGAATCTGGCCCACATTTCCGAACTTTTAATGGAGTTATATGATGAAGGCATAAAAAGACAGCGGGTTGAAATCCGAATAAACAAGTGTTTCCATGTGCTTTTTACGTTTTTTATAATTCACTTCTCGCTCGTCGATGTAGGAAAACATCATAAGAGAACCAGACTGCATATCTAAAATCCCACATTGGAATGTACGGTAGAATAATATCTAAAACTTATAATTTATGTGCCATAAGAAATTTATAAGCCGTTTCATGACATATTATAAATAAAACAAAAAACACATGCAACATTGGATGACCCAACAAAAGTATATACATAATCAAAAGCAAATATATATTACCGGTAGTAAGACAATGTTGCGACTTTTAACATTAACTAGCCGAACCGAAATTTGTAAAACTAAGTCCATAAAAAAAATTCAGTCGATAACAAAAATTGAATTCAAATCGGTTATGCGGTTCAATGTTATACGATAAAATTAGTAGAAATCAGTTACTTATTTTCAAACGACTTCGAAAAAAGGAGGAGGTTCTTATTTCATCGGAATCTTTTAGGTATCTTTAATTTTTTAAGTGATTGATTGATTTATTCTAGTTAAATTTGGAGACGAAATTCGACCTAAATAAGATTAGGAATAAATATGTAGTAGTATGTATCAATTAAATTTCATACGTGATATACCTACACCTGGAATTTCTTAGCTAATTTATTCCCGATTTCATCAAACAATCAAGTCTATAAAATTTTAAATGATATCGCAAAAATATGAGCCGAGATGGCCCAGTGCAATCGGTTAGAATGCGTGCATCTTAATCGATTATTGCGGGTTCAAACCCAGGCAAGCACCATTGATTGTTCATGTACTTAATTTATATTTATATAATTCATCTCGTGCCCGGCGGTGAAGGAAAACATTATGAGGAAACCTGCATGTGTCAAATTTCATTGAAATTCTGCCACATGTGTATTCCACTAACTATATTTGTTATTGAATATTTTCCAAAACCTTCTCCTTAAACGGAGAGGAGGCCTTTGCCAGCAGTGGGAAATTTACAGGCTGTCGTATCGTAAAAAATAAGTTGCAAGTATTTACCGATTTTCACGACGCGATGTATTTGTGTTTATCTCAGTATTTCTAAGTAATGAAACCGTAAAACAATTCTCAATACATGTCCCTAAGCCTTATTATTCAAACAAGTTGCCAATTAAAGCGAACAAGTTCTTTAGTCTCTTGAATAAACTTTCTAAATGGGTCCCAAGCTTAATTTCGCCAATGTTTTTTAAAATCTTTACAAAAGGAACTTATAAATAAGTGTTGCGGACAGTTTGGCGATTAAGGTTAAATTTTTTTCATTAAAACTTCAGCCGAGACCAAAATCGTTTCAACCCTTTACACTGTATTTATTCGAGTCGAATAATAATATTTTGATTCGAGTGCAAGTATATTCAAAGGAGGTTTTTTTTTTAAATTAGGAAATGCGTTGTCTTTAATTATCACCGATGTCATTCTCAGTGTTTACAGATTATAAATTAATTATATTTAAAAGTAAAAAGTAAGTCATTAATTCCTGTTAGTGAAAAAGATGAAATAAGGATTGCAACTTTTTATGAAAGTTCATCATTTAACAAGTTTGAAACACGAGACTGTATTTTTGAAATACAGATTAAAAATGAGTAGATACGTATTTAAGCGTTTCTGTATATTCTCCCCCTAAAAGTGTATATCATACACTTGGTGGTAGGGCTTTGTGCAAGCCCGTCTGGGTAGGTACCACCCACTCTACAGTTGTTCTACAAGTTGTTGTAATCAGTTGTTCTACTGCCAAATAACAGTATTCAGTATTGTTGTGTTCCGGTCTGAAGGGTGAGTGAGCCAGTGTAACTACAGGCACAAGGAACATAACATCTTAGTTCCCAAGGTTGGTGGCACATTGACGTTGTAAGGAATAGTTAATATTTCTTGCAGCGTCATTGTCTATGAGCGATGGTGACCACTTACCATCAGGTGGCCCATATGCTCATCCGCCAACCTATAACATAAAAAAAACACGCCAATATTATCTCTTATATTATAAATACGAGTATGTTCAATTTCCACGCGGCCAAAGTCAAATTACAGCATAGATTAATATAAATTAATAATAATTGAATAATAATTGTATTATATAACATATGAGTATTAATGTTTTAAAGTAAAAATACTGAAGAAAGACAAATAAACAGAATGAGTGAAACAAGAGCGAGACGGTAATATTATATAATTAGAAATAGAGATAAATAGAAGAAAAAACACACCGCAATCTACGGTAGGAAGCCTGTATGTGTTGGATAAAAGTCTGCCATTTGTCTACAAACCCACTTTGGAGCAGCGTGGTAAATTAAGCTTTAAAGCTTTTTCTTAACAAGAGAAAAGCTATTAGTCTATCAGTCAATTACTGGCTATTACTTTTTACTTTACTTTACTATAGGATACAATTGACTTAGTTAATAAATAGTAAAATGTTTTTATCTAATTTGTATTACTTAAAATATGAACATAATACACTCTGCTCATTCGTATTCGTAAAAATTGCACGTTGCCTAGAGCTAAATGTTCCCACAACTGTAGAACAACGTGAAATGAAAAGTTTCATGTTGGAATATTAAAACAGTTTTCCCGACTATTGTATCCAATTTTATAAAAAACTCTGGATATCCGCTAGGCCTGAAATATATTCATAGCATGGGTGAAAACAATATATAAACTTCAATTATATTTACCGACACATTATACCAACATAAAAACAAAATAATAATTAAAATTCAACTAAAATAATAATATTAATATACAATTTTAGTTACCTTTTTACCTAAGTGTAGTTAATTGCGATTCAACGGGGAAATGCTGCTAGCATTCTTGCCACCATTCCACGCGGTCAAGATTTATACAGTAACTAGTTTTAAGTTCATATTTGTATATATATATTTAAGCATTTAATGTTGTTAATTCTAGTGTAGTTGTATATAAGTAAGTAACGACGTATTGTAAAAGAAAATTGGAGGTACGCTTAAAAAGGAAATACGAAAGTATTATTTATTATCAGAGTATATTGTACTCTGTGCCTTTATAAGTGTATATGTGGAACATATGAATAATATAAAAACTATTTTGAATGTTAATTTAGTTCAATATTTTTCCATCGCTTACAAATTCAAATTTGAGTAACTTTAACTGCCACAGTCAAGATTTTATTGTTACAGCCAGTTATCCGACCGCCCGTTTCACAGCGTATGATTTTTTTGCTTAAACATAATTTGGAAACGGTGATACCCTCTAAAATATTCATTTCAAATTTGAATTTTATAGTCTGAAAGACAATTTTAATCTATATTAAATGCCTAAGGTAACTAGCATATTTAGCTGAATACATTTTAATAATAAAATGGAGAAAATGGTCTAAAATTAGAGTGAGGTTATCTTAAAATTTAACCAAATTCTTTTAAGTTTTTTTTAATGTAAATCCTTTAAAGGTTTATATTTTCTAATACATTGTCTTGATACTTATTAGGTTTCGTTAGCTGGCCAAATCAATGAATCTGACAAAATATATCGTACGGAATAGTTATATATGCATTTGAGTCTTTATTTAACACAAAACAAAAAAGCCATACAGTTCTTAAAACATTTGATTTATATTTCCTCGCCCTATATACTCTACATAATATACATAATGTAACTTGAACTAGCTACTACTTAAAACACTCCTAACTCTAAGTTTAACATGAGCGAGGTCGCTTTAAAAATATTTGAAATTTCTTCGTAAAGTGTACAACCTACGAGTACGTAACGTACGGAGATGACATTATTCATTTTAAATGAACGTAACTTCGCCTGAGTAATGCAGACAATGTCAGTGTGCAAACTCGCTTTGTCGAGTTCTGAACCTGTTTTTAGTCTTTGCACATATTATATTTCTTTTTTTATATTTTAATGAAGAAAATTGTACGTACTCGACTGGTATCTGGTAATTGTTTACTAAAGCCTCACTTACCGCTCTCAGTTCAATCGGAAAATAAATATTTTTATTTGTGCTAACTTTTATGAGTATTTACTATATAAAACTTCATTAAAAATACACAGTTTTTTATGGTATAGGTTGACGGACGAGCATATGGGCCAACTGATGGTAAGTGGTCACCATCGCCCATAGACAATGACGCTGTAAGAAATATTAATTATTACTTACATCGTCAATGTGCCACTAACCTTGGATACTAAGATGTTATGTCCCCTGTGCCTGTTACACACCCTTCAAACCGGAACACAAAAATACTGAGTACTGTTATTTAACTAATAAGTGGGTGGTACTTACCCAGACGGGCACAAAGCCCCACCACCATATCTTCTAATTATCATCTCTAATCATTGACTATGTCTAATTTGTGTAACTCTATCGTTACCTATTCACGCTTAAACTAATGAACCGTTTGTGATGAATATACTTTGCATATTGCAGTTTGAGTACCGGGAAAGAAAATATATATATTTAATTTACTGTCGAGGGAGTGAAATGGAGGATGATAGTTGTGTGTTATAACTAATGTTATATAAGTTTCGTGCCCGTGAAGCCGCAGGTTAATCTAGTAAAATATAAGGCAACTTGTTGTAGTCAATATAGAAACAATAAACTATTATTTATTCTGTATGTAGAAAGTCTGATATTAATACGAGCAAAATAGGGAGTCATAGTTACCGTCATAACTGTCCCTGGCGAATTGTTGCTAAACTAAGTTATCTGTATGTTCTTAGAGGTCGCTCGAGCGAGTCTATTCACTTAAGCCTTATTGATCCCGAAGGCATTCCGGGCAGACCCCTCCAAAGGAATCGCTTACTATTGTTGTATTAGCAATTAAATTATTATTTATTATTATTATTATTTATTATTATTATAACTACAACGACTTAGCACATTACAAATTATAAAAATCGACCGTAAATTTTAAATGCGAATTAATATTGTCTTATTTTTGATACTTGACTCTAGTGTATCAAGACAAAACCTACATATTGAAATCTTATTAAATTTAAATAAAACTAATTATAACGGATGAATCGCGTATATTAATTATTTTTAAACATCCCGACGTTTCGAGCACTTTGCAGTGTTCGTGGTCACGGGTAGACTAAGATGACATTTGTCTATTTGAAGAACAAAGGAAATATTATTAACAACTACCGCCAACGATTTCTCAATTGATGTCTTGAGTAACGTTCCGGTTGCACGGTTGGCTTTTTTATTGGCTCAACACATAGCAAGGATATTATCACCCCTCCGAGGACACACTGCGGCGTATGTCAAGGATTCTTACCAGTTTGTTGGTGAAATCAGAGACCTTAAATTAACCAACAACGAGAAAATGGTTAGTTTTGATGTCCAGTCATTGTTTACATGCTTACCCATACAAGACTGCATCGAAATTGTTAAGAGGAAGCTACAGACACACAACATGCCTATTGAATATGCAGAGCTGTTACATCACTGCCTCACATCAGGTTATTTATTGTGGAATGATGAATTCTACGTACAAGTTGACGGGGTAGCCATGGGTTCTCCAGTATCCCCCGTGGTCGCCGATTTATTCATGGAAGACCTGGAGGAGAGGGCTCTTCGCTCCGGACCAATAACACCTAGGTTTTATAAACGGTACGTAGATGACACTTTCACAATATTACCTAGTGATCTGACATCTGCATTTTTAGTACATCTTAATTCCATAAATAAAAACATTCAATTTACTATGGAATTAGAGGCAAATAATTCTTTAGCTTTCCTTGATATCCTTATTATCAAGAATCCTGATAATACATTAAGTCACACAGTTTATAGGAAACCCACACACACCAACAAATACCTCAATGGTGACTCGCACCACCACCCTAGTCAGTTAGCTACCGTTGGCAAATCTTTGTTTCAGAGAGCCCACCATCTCTGCGATGCTGAACACCTAGAGGACGAGCTACGTCAGGTCAAGCTTGCACTCCACCAGAACAAGCTGCCCGTGCCTCGCCAGCATCGCAGAAGCCGTACCAAGCCACCCACAGTTGAGCGACAACCTGCATTTCTACCGTATGTGAAAGGGGTTACAGACAGGATTGGCAACATCTTGAAGCGAGCTTCGATTAAAACCGTTTACAAGCCTCATAAGAAAGTGAGCCAGTTCTTGAGACCTATCAAGAGTAATATCCCTTTACAAACTGCAGGAGTATATAAACTCGAATGTGAGTGTGGTTTATCTTACATAGGCCAAACAAAGAGAAGCATCGGTACCAGGGTCAAGGAACATATAGGAGATGTCAAAAATAGGCGTTCTTCAAAGTCTGCAGTCTGTGAACATGCTCTGGATAAACCTAACCATTTTATCCGATTTGATAAACCACAGATCCTCGCTAGAGAACACAGATTCATTCCTAGAATGATACGCGAGGCTATTGAAATTCAAAAACATCCGAACTTCAATAGAGAAGATGGTTGGAGACTTTCTAACACCTGGGATCCACTTATTAAAAATTTAAAATCCCAAATCCAACAGACTGCAAGACCTAAAGATACAGTTAGTGCCTTCTGCGTGCAACCGGAACGTTACTCAAGACATCAATTGAGAAATCGTTGGCGGTAGTTGTTAATAATATTTCCTTTGTTCTTCAAATAGACAAATGTCATCTTAGTCTACCCGTGACCACGAACACTGCAAAGTGCTCGAAACGTCGGGATGTTTAAAAATAATTAATATACGCGATTCATCCGTTATAATTAGTTTTATTTAAATGTGTAATAATCGCGAAAATTTAAGACAACATTATCTTATTAAATGTTTCATACATTATCGCTATCAATTCGTCAAGTGTGTGAATTATAATGTTATGTTCCGTTTGTTTGTAATTAAAGTGGCTCACTTACCCTTTCAATCAAACAATTGTTGTTTGACAGTTCATTACCGATATGGTCTAACAGATACGCCAATAAATTAAGTCGGAGGTGCCTTCATAAGTGAAGTCGGAGGTGCCTTCATAAGCTTCAGACCTTCGCAACATCCAGATGTTAATCTACTATAACACCATTAACATACAATTAACTTTTATTATAAAAATAATATCAACAAATCCTAAGCAATTTATGTTACAACTTTTCAAGTATGTTAAAGTATATTTAAAAATAAATATGGAACAACATCACATACATAACTCTGATCCCAATGTAAGAAGTTAAAGCACTTGTGTTATTTAAAATCAGAAGTAACGACGGTACCACAAACACCCAGAGCCAAGACAACATAGAAAACTAATGAATTTTCTACATCGACTCGGCCGGGAATCGAGCCCGGGAACTCGCAGTAGCGTTCCCATGAAAACACCGGTTTTAAACCATTTAAACCATTTATTTTGCTACACACATACATTACATAGATTATACAGGAAGAAAAAAAAAATCAATTTAAAGAACACAGTGTAGGTAGCAAGGGGTTCATCTCAGTATAAGCTGTGCTAATGCACAGCACTGATTTTGAGACGGCCCCTGACTATTGGGTAAACATATACACATGCGCGCACACGAAAATAAATAAATGAAATTATAAGAACAAAAACTAAAAATAAAAAGCCCTTATACTAAAAAAAAAGAAACATATCACACAAAAAGAAAAACATCACAAGGAACTTAGAGATAAGATAGACAGACAGACAGACTTAGACATAAGACATTAAAATTGAATTGTTTTCATGTACACACTACTCGACCACGGAGGTCGTCGATATTTAATATAAGGAATAGCCGAAATCCAGCATGTTTAAACATTCCTACAAATGTTATTTCTGCCACACACAGTTAAGTGAAATCGAGATCCATTAATAATGGTTTCAAAAATATGTGAGAAATTGATTCTGTTCTACTTTACGAAATACTACTATGTAAAAAAGGTTATCATTAGTTTGACTTATTTAATTAATTTAAGGGTATGTAATTCGTATGTACACCTCGTTCTCGAAGCTACAGCTCTCCGTTGAAGCCTTAGAAGCCTGCAACGTTGCTTCACAGTAAGCGGCCCGCTCAGTGGCGGATCTATTTTCAACACAAAATGTGGACCAATATGTAGGTACCATCTGCATTTTACCGAATGTACTTAGATTTTGATTTTAATACTCTTTAAAAGTCACAATATATATTTAAAGTGTCACTGACTAAGCTTGTATCAACAAAAAGATTATCCTTGTTAATAAATAAATTCATTACAAAAAATCTTTGTTGAAAACATTCAATAACAGTATAATTGTTTACATTGAGACCAAAATGTCATTTAATTTCAATATAATTATACATATACATTATTAATAGATACAACTTCATCCACATATACATAATTAATTGAAGAGCTCTTCCAGTAATCATTATAATTAATTATACAATTAATTATTAACATAATATTGTATTTGGTTAACAAATTTTCTTTAAAATCGCTCCATATTTATTATTTTGTCTTTGTTTACAAAGGACTTAAGTTGCATTCTCGACCAAGCGAGGGAACGCCTACCTAAGCACACGATAGCCACAACTTTACATCGATCAAAAAGATTATAACAAAGCAGTATTCGTGTTTCTAAGTATAGGAGCTGTTATAACGTACATAGCTCTATACGTCCAAGATGTTAGATGATACAATAATAGAATAAATATAGTGCTTTCGATAGTTCATTATCGAAGCGATTTTAAACTATTATTTTGCCTTCTATTCAATATGTCAATTCATGATCAAATAATAAATCGAATCCAAGATTTATTTGGTGGGAGGGCTTTGTGCAAGCCCGTCTGGGTAGGTACCACCCACTCATCAGTTATTCTACCGCCAAATAACAGTACTCAGTATTGTTGTGTTCCGGTTTGCAGGGTGAGTGAGCCAGTATAACTACAGGCACTAGGGACATAACATCTTAGTTCCCAAGGTTGGTGGCACATTGACGATGTAAGGAATAGTTAATATTTCTTACAGCGTCATTGTCTATTGGTGATGGTGACCACTTACCATCAGGTGTCCCAAATGCTCGTCCGCCAACCTATACCATAAAAAATAGATCTAAACTAAAAGTTGTCTTTTATTATCTTTTGTCTAGGCTCCCAAAAAAATAATAACTATACGTGTAATCTACGCTTCCATTACACTCAAATTCATGACCTTATTTTAAACATCGGAAATTATAATAAAAATAATACTTATCTTAAATGAAAAATCTCAGTTCAATATTGCAATTGGATCTTTTCCCGAAAAGTTAAAATGAAATGCCAAGATCAGATGTTTTGGTCCGAAGAATAAAAATAGTTTTAAAAAATGTCTTAGCAGAATTTTTGCTTAACTGACTTTGCATACTCCGAGATCGCTTGAGTGAGCTCTAGCAATTATAGATTGTATCTTAAGTAAACTGATCGTTGAACGCGTTGTATAAATTAATTCTATTTTTAAATTTTACAATCTCGAAGTTCATATCGGAGCGATTTTATTGAGATGTGATAAAATAGATATTATGAAGGCGACAAAACATTCATAGCCTCGAACTTTTACTATTGATTTTAAAATATCTTTAACTTTTATGCTTTTCAATTTTTATTTTTATTATTTACTTAGTTTTCACTTGTGACATATTTTTAACCAGTTTTAAAAGAGCATATGTTTTATATATGTTGAGTTTTGCGTTTGAATAGTTGTTGTTGGTACTTATTGCGTAGTTTTTAAAAACCAAAAAAACAGTCAATTCCAATGCTTAACATTTGAAATTATTTATACAAAACGAAAAGAAAATGTCACTACTAACAGACCATACTAGATAGGATAATATAACAGGATAAAGTATTTACTCTTTAGAACATTAAAAAGAATAAGTTGTAATATTAACGCAACTTATTTTGCCTTGGCTTAATGTTCTACTTTTATAATAAAAAAAAAATATTATAAAATGATGTCAGAAAAAACAATGCTATTCGATTTTCAAATTTTATAATAACTAAAAAAATTATATTAAGGTTTTCATTCTATTTATCAATGTGTTATTCCATCTATCGGTACAATTCAGTTAACACTTAATACATCCCCTGGGTACATCTCGATAGATCACTTCAAGCCGCTCACAGAGAAGTTAACCCTAGTCTTGTTTATACAAATGCTTTATGTAAATTAATTGATGATACTTTTAACGAGAAACTGCAGTTTAGCATTCGTTTATTTTTGTTGTTTTTATAACGAACTACCCGTTTCGTTTAAACATTATCATATAAAAGTTTTAAATATATACTGAGAATTTTTGTTTTTGTGAAAAAGAATAAAATCAATATTTTACGAAACGATATCGTTTTACTATTATTGATATACTTTATTGTTAACAACAAATATATATTAGGAAAAAGTTAAAAGGACAAAAAATATGTCAATTTTTTTTTTCAAATAGTCCAATTGATTATAAATATATAAGAAAACATAATACTTTTATGGTATATATAAGCTTTGACCAATTAATTGAATTCAAATGTTCGTTTTTTGTTTTATTATTTAAACATTAAAATGTTTATTGGTAGTTGCCAAACATATATTATATTGCATTTTATTATTTATTTATTATATTACTATATATTCTTATTTGTGACGACCAAGACATGCTAACAACTTAGTTATCTATAGTAGTTAGAGCCCGTGCTTTCAACCACGTTCAACCCTAAGTATACATCTTTCAACGCGTTATTATAACATAACCTAAATTCTTATCAACTGAATATCTGCACAGTTTGTCAGACTGCTATATATTTATGGTTATCGCTATGCTTTTAAAGTTGGAGCTTGAAGTTATATATCCTCGATAAATGGACTATTTGGCTTAAAATTAATTCCAATCTTTTTTTAAATATCAGTAGCTGGATAGGCACGTCTGATAATTAAGATTAACCTATCCAGACGGGCTTGACTTCACAAAGCCCTACCAAGTAGAAAATCAAGCTACAGAGTTTTTACAAACTCGCTAGCTTAATAAATTAAATGTATACTACCTACAGTGTATTATTTTATAAAATTCAATACCGCTCTTTTCCGTGCATATTTTTTGATTGGACAAAAATATTTATTTTAGTCACAACTACAAGTGACTGAGCAAACTATAATAAATTGAATTACTTTTTATTGTGTTATCTAAAACAATTAAATTTGTAAGCTTAAATTGTGTTAACATGGACTGCACTGGGAACAATAAAGTATTACACGTGTTAGATTTCATCCGACGCATTTCAGGCAGGCTTCCTTACAGTTTTCACGGCCTACTATCAGATTTATTAAAATCAAAGAGTAAACACATGAAAACTTAGTGATGCTTGCCTGAATATGAGCAAGCTTCGTTTAGGAATCTTCGAGTTCTATTCATCTAAAAATATAAGGTTTTGTAATAATTGTTTTTAGTAATAATTTTTGATTTAATTTTCTATTAAAAAATCTGACGCTTAATTTTGAAGACGTAAGCATAAATAGGAACAGACAGCTGTTAGGCACTTTGTTTTATACTATATAGTGTAGTGAGTTCATGGTTGATAACACACCTTGGAAATGAAACGATCGTTACGGTGCGTGTACTTATGTATATATTATACACGTGAGTAATTCTAAATGCTTCTTAAATAAAATGATTGTTTTGATAAATATAAATTTAGGCACTCACAATATTTATTTATAATAAAAAAAAACAATTAGATAACGCGTGTAGTTGTCTATTTCGAGCAACTTAACTGGTGGCTCAGTGAGCAAGATAGTCGTGTAGTTCACATGCCACTCTGTGCGGGCTTATGAAAAAAAACCGCTCTCATAATTTTTCATAACACGCCAAGAGCTATAACTTCAAAAATGTTTATTAAAAGACAACACGTCAATAAGATGAGAGAGGCGAAGTTAATAAGTCTTGACACAATTTTGAAGGGTCACAGTGAGGTTCGACATCCCACACCTTATATCGATTTTTCGCCAGGTCTATTTTCGCGGTGCTTGAATATTATGGGAAGAGCCATCGATGGATGCTTTGTTAGTTCACCTCACTATTGCACTTGGCGGAATTGCTTTACATTCATATTTGATGAGATATTGAATGGTGTTGGAAATGCCTTAACACTATGTGACACAGTATATGCTTATTGATGACAACAATTAAGTAGCAATTGTATCTAATACACTCTAAAGGTGAAGTAATAAGCTAATTATTGGTAGAACTTGGTACATTATAGCATCATACATTTTTCCAAATAGATACATAAACACAGCATCAAAACTCCTTGTTGGCAAATCAAACTATTTTAAAGATATGTGAATGCTTCTAGCTACTAGCTAGAACCATGTACAGACTTAAATCCCATTCGCTTACATTATTATATAGATATTAATTTAACCACGAAATAAAATTACGGTATAAATTAAAGATATATTTTTCCAATTTGATCGTGCAGTAAAATCGAGAGCTTCGATAAAAAAAAACATTGCAATTTCGACGCATAAATAAACACAAATACTGTTAAGTTTTGAATCGAAATTGCGTTTACGGTTACATACGGCTTCAATTCATAACGGTCCCGCTTTACACCGGAGTCATATATGTGACATCATGGGTTGAATGATCTTTCATTGTTTTAAGGCTTGACAAATACCATTGTAATATCCATTTATTACTTAAATCATAATATCGGCGTGTGTACACTACAAGCACAACAGTGTATTGTCAAGGTGTAAAAGGTTCTATTTATCGTATCTTCTACGTAAAATGATGTTTTTGGGAAGTTCATTTTATTTATTTATTTATTCATGTACCAAAAACAAGTAACACTGAAAAAATAATAACAAAGAAACAAAGTGATATTATAGTGATAAGATAGGAAAGCTTATCTTTATGCGAGATCTCTTCCCTTCATCATAGGAACCTATTGGAATTTAATTATTAATTTTAACTCGTCCCAAATCTGTACTGGTAAAATAAATATATTTTTCCGTTTTAATCGTTAACAAGACGCCTTTATCCGAGATCAATCTATTGATCTATATTACGCAAACGACTAATCTTTAATGGATTTATGATTGCACCTTACCTTGTAACTATATTCAATAACTATACTCTCAATGTCGCTTTTCCTATTTTCATGAAACAATCAATTGAGTAATCCCAATATTTAAATCAGGTCAATAATTAAAGGTCCCTTGTAATACTGCAGCTTACCAAAAAAGTAACCTATTTTAAGTTTTCAAATGTAATGTAAAATTTTGAAAAATTCTTTGTCGTATGAATAAGACTTGCGAAACTGTAATGGTTAAGGCTGTGCGCGGGTGCATGAGCAAGGCAGTTTCATAATTTCTTTCAACTCATGCAGGTTTCTTTATATTTTTTCTCGACAACACATGTGTCAAATTATAAAAAATGAGTTCTCGAAAAAGGAAAAAAAGGCGCAGATCTGGATTCGAATTGGCTACTTTTAATACATGAATGATATGTTTGGTGAGTATCTTGACTCTTTTTATATTTACTTGCATAAAATAAAGCTCATATTTATAGTTTGAATCAATGTAACTTCAGCGTCCCCATATCATATTAAATGTTTACCAATTTACATATAAAATTCTGATTGAACTTGAAATAAATTAATGCAACAAGGATCTAAATCAGTACCTAATACTTATGTATACTAGATTATCATAGGGGTTGGTTATCGTAATCTACCCACACTAATAACGATAAGTGGATAAGATAATGTTGGCGATTACCCAAGTCAAACAGCCGCAATCTAACTGTTCAATATGTTAATAAATAAAAGTTTTAACAAAAAGAAAAACCTACTTCAAACAAAACACTATTTTAATACAAATTAATATGCACTAAAAAGTAATAAAAATAATTGCGTATTCAAAATATTTTTAAGGATCGTCCTAAGTAAAATAAATGAAAAATATTGACTACTTAAAAGTCGATTTACGATTATATACAGTAGTTATAGTTATTGTTATATTTGAAGCCGGTGTCAAAATCGGTTCACTCAGCCAAAAGTTATGAGGTAACAAACGTAAAAAAAAATACAGACGAATTGATAACCTCCTCCTTTTTGAAGTCGGTTGAAAACAACTTTCGTCTGTTCGATAACACGATATCTAGTACTCATATTTTCTGCTACTTTTTTGTATAAAGTATTTTTAACTGACCTTTCCTCAGATTATAAAATGAAAGTTCAATAATTAAAGTGACAGCATTTTTGACGTATTAACAAAAATGATTAATTGGCCTAAATAGACGTGTCGTTGATCATTCCCGGGAATATGTATTCGCTTATAATTTTTTATTTAGTTTAGATAACTAAAATATTCTGCGAGCTTCATTTTGTTTCATAATTTAAGGTAACAAAAAAAAGATATATTTTTATTTATTATCTTGTACTTTGGTTAAACAATAAATAAAAAACTAGCACGAAGGATTTTTGTCGAGTTACAGTGTTTATATTCAAAATGTTAAATACAAATAAAACTTATTAACTATACTGCTTTAAAATCTGACAGGCAACTTTTATCACAGGGTTTAAGTGTAATAAATCACCCCGATTTATTACATTAAATGCAAGGAGTATAAAATAGCTATGACGTAAATAAATTAAACATTTCATTCTATATATTCAAAAATACAATTGCATGGAAAACAAAAAAAAACTTATGATTAATTTTCACTCAAGATTAACAAAACATATAGAGAATCCAATGTCTAAGGACTATGTATAGAATTAGAATAAATAATGTAGACATAAGTTTATGTTTTTTTTTTCTCTTCAAATCTAAAAGCGTTTTGAGAATCTCACTTCAATCTTTAACCAAGAAGGGATGTGAACTATACATAGGCAAGAAGACGTACTCATTCTCTTCTATCTTCATGAGATATATACATATCGGTGTGAGCGAGTCAGCGCTACCGACCATGAGATGTATTACAAAGGCAAATGAAACACATTATATATCAATTTTGCTTAACCAAATTGAACCTGCATACTTGCCAAGATACATTCATGATACTGGAGCATGCCCATGTTAAAATGTTTTCTATAAATCATATTACATACAGATGAATACTTAATTCATCGTAAAATTAATTTCCATTTGATCTACAGGCGAATAAAGCCGTGATGACAATTAATTTTGAAATTAATAATGTTTTGAAATTACATTTCGGCCGAAATTTCACGCGGTCAAACGAGCTACCTAATATCGGTAAATAAAGACTAATTTTATCATTATAACCATACTGGGAATCCTTCAATGCATCATTAATTTTACCAAATTAATTACTCACGTAATTTGTGTTACTCGAATTATCTTCACAATCATTTTTCAACTTTATACTTCGATACTTGCTTTTAATGTCATATTTTCAATTGCAATTTATATATTAATATGTAACGGAAAAGTTTCGTATACATATTTTTTTGTATTTATAATAAAACGAGCAGAATGGAATTTATAAATGAATGTTCCATGTTTGTTATACGGTGGAATTTCAGTAACACGCGTTACTAGCATAGATTGCTTTAAAAAAATCCTTGTATTAAGTTAATAAGAAAATATTGCATTTTGTAATGATTAATGATAGTATGTTGTCATACTATCATTAATTCTTTATTTTCTTTGTTCAAACAAAAAAAAAACTTTATTCATGTACACGGAAGACCTTACCTACTACGGTGTACCTAATATCTAAGTAATGCTAGCATAAAAGGTGTGAAAAATCTCTGAGTATTGGATATACTGGTGACTATCGAAGCAAATGTAAATCAGTATGCATACTTATATTAATCTGTGGCTGTGTGTATGTGTGCATTTATTATTAAATCTGGATTTAAAAAAAGAAGTTAGTCATAGTAAACATACAGTATTTCCACTCTAGATACCGAAGCAAATACACATCCTGACCTGAGATTAACAGATTACATTACGTATTATATAACTCGTAACCAAAATAAAAAAAAAATCACACACTAAAAAAGTATTAAATAGGAGTAGTAATAACACAAAAAAATATTAAGAACGTTGTTTTTTTTTTATCTACTTAGTTTTAACATACTTGTTGTATTCATTCGGGATATTTTCATTAAAGTTTTATTGACACTTTTTTAATGGAATTTTACAGATCCATAATCATAGACTCTATATGAAATATTGATCATGTGTATATATCACCAATGGCGGCCCTTTCGTACTGAAATGTTATATCAGCTCTACTTACACTGGATGGCTCAATACTAAAAATTGCTGCTTAGTAACATATGATGTAGGGTCGTCCTATCCAGAGGTAAATAAAATAATAGCTACCACCTATTCATGGTTACTGCATCTTTTGAAGTTGGAAAATAGATACATAATTTAAAATTCTAGATAAAGAGGATTTAACCTTAATTAATTACTGATAAGTAAGTACCATATGAATGGATTCCTTTAGATAAATAAATTATGATAAATATATTCAATACAAAAAAGTATAATATTGAAATATTTTTGTAAAAGTATTGATATATCAATTTTAAAATTACAATTTCCAGGAATACAAGGCTGCCTATTCACCCCGTGTCTATATTTATAAATGGATTAGGGTGAATATCAGTTAAGCGTTTTAAGGAAATTTGCCGCAAGCGAGATCCGATTTTAATTAATGGCTTACTGACTGATATAGACTCCTTACGTAACTTGACGTCGGAAGTGTAACACGGTTAGTGGATCATTTTATCTTCAGATATAAGGTCTTTGATACACATAGCCGAAGTCGTGACGAACTAACTGGAGAAATTCTTTAAATATGTAATCGATTTTAATAAATGAGGCGAACTTATATCAAAGGTACAGCGCGCTTCAGAGAAGGTTTTACTATATAATTAATGGCTTATAACGTCTGATGATGGTTTGCAAAGCAATAACTGAACGGGACCAACAATATCTGCATATCTTTCTTATTAAAAAACTAACTATTTTAAACCTTTTTAATAAGAACACGCAAATAATAAATATGCATAGTTTATTATAAATTGGCAACTTGTAAAGTTAGCAATTGATTAAGCAATTTTCCACCTAATTACGCTTTGAATAGGGTCCATAAAAGGGTACTCGTCTCCGAGACATAACCTACGTCATGCCCACCGAGCGTTACGGTCGTCAATCTTCTACGTGACACTTAGGAGGGTACCCCACGGTTCATTCTTGACTTAATAACCGGTCACGATCAAGAACCTTAAGGCGTATTAAAATTCTTATTTAATTTAAAATATTAATAAAATATTAAAATTTTCATTAAAATTGCTACGCTTTTATATTTTCGATCAATATTAGTTGTCAGAGAATATTGATAGCCAATCTAAACATATAATAAAATTGGAATGTTTGTAATACTAAAATAGCCCTTTTTTACTCATTACATATCTATATATATGTACACACGTTACATATACCCAAACATCATTTTTTACAATTTTTGCGTCTTTGTCTGTCTGTCTGTCCTGGCTAATCTCTGGAACGGCTGGACTGATTTTGAAGGGACTTTCACTGGCAGATAACTGATATAATAAGGAGTAATTTAGGCTACAACTTTTTTTTTTTTGTTAAATTCAAATGCGTACAGTACAGTACAGTACCAGTCATATATAAACTAACTAGTAGTCGCCCACGGCTTCGCTTGTGTTTTAGGGTGTTGATTGTCATGTGCTACGCAAAAAAGTAGCCTTTATCCTTCCATGGATAAAGGATAAAGGCCGCTCATGTTTGGTTCATACCAAATTAATTTTTTTTTCAAATATAATAACATTAACAACTTTACACAAAATCGCCAAACTGCTGAACAGTTTGTTGGCGAAAGAGGCGCTCTTACTTAACGTCTATGTTATTATATAACTATAACACCTAGGTACCGCTTAGTTTTAAGTTTACTTATTTCTTAAAAAATATAATAATAATATATATGTACACACACGCGCACACACACACACACACACACACACACACACGCGCGCGCACACACTCACACTCACGCACATATACATTCACACAAATAATTATTTTAATACATTTTTTATATACTTTTTATACATAGGTTTTTTTTTAACTTACACATAATATGTATCTAATGTACATGAGTTGTGGTTTAGCGGCTCGGTCGTGAAAGAGCGACAGACAGTTACTTTCACATATATAATATTAATATAGAATTTTACTATCTGAAGCTAGACATTTAACAACATAACTACACATGCTATCCTGTTTACTTTGAAACGTAATAATTTTCACCGTAATGTGAAACGGAACGGCGACATTGTCAAAAAATATTTCGCGGCGCCCAAAAATATTTCCAACACGGTGGTGCGAGCGACTTTTACGCTTGAACGCGCTGAATAAATGAAAATTCCAAAAGAGAAATTCTACACCTATAAAAACACATTTGTCGAATCTCCCAAAAACCTTACCAAATTCTCTTACTATAAGATATTGGCGAATTGCCAGTATACCTTCGGAAAAAAAATTAAAAATATATCTCGACTTCCTTAGTTCGTAATACTAATATTAATGGATGTATCCGATTAAGCGTATAAAAACTGTTCCCGCGTCTAGTAATAATAAATTCTTACTATGCAATTAATTACTCTTCATCTAAACTAGATTAATATCTATCTCGTGCTCCTATCCTATCTCTCGTACGAGAAAAATGCAGTTAAATCCGCTTATTGTTTGAAACTTCTCTACTTAAATTATTTTAATAAAACCAATATTGTATTTAAAACATATATACATTTGTCGCTTATTAAAAATAATGTAAGATAGATTTATACCTAACTAATTAAATCAAAAATGAGTATACTTTTATTCATCAATTATAAGCTGTATCTCGCCTGCTTAGTAGGGCATTACAAATAAAAAGAGCTAAGAGTCAATGAAATTAAACAATAATAATATTAAATAATTAATAGCCTATAATCATCTACGGACTATTCCGCTAAGATTGGCTATACTTTCATACCAATACATGCAGTAGTTTCCACTGGATTGACGCACAGAGAAACAAACTGTTCTTAATATAAAATATATAGATCATATACATTGTATATCAAATCAAATATACGATCTTTTTAGTGAAATAAAGTCTTCTGATGTGACGATTAAGTAATTGTTTTTTTTTTTTCAATAATAAATCAATTAAAAACCAATAACAACGAATATAACTCCTTTAAACCTGCAAAGATTATTGCTTAACCGAGATAGTATAAAGGCGACTAGATCCATTGCGGTAACGATCAGTGTAATATCTGCTGATATCAGCTATTGAGCTTGAGGCGCTTGTATTCTGAGATCAATTAGACGACCTACTGGCAACAGTACAATATCGAGGCAAAGTGATGTTTAATAAGTCGCCTATTTTGTTATCTCGATTGCCCTTTTAATCTTCGATTTGGATATTTTCATACATTTCGCTTATTTTTTGTACATACTTTTAAACCCATACGCACTCTTCATTGATATTAGAAAAAACAATACCTGGGCGGGAAATTTAAGGCTTCTGACAACACTGGAACCGGAAGTATTGCTATAGCTTTATCTTACATTTCTAAACTATTTTACTTTAATTGCTTAACTTAACTAATAAGGAAAAATATAAAAGATTAATTTCAAGAGTGATCCATACAAATCAACAATTAATTAACAAATAACTTTAACTTAACTTTTATATGTCAATAGATCAAGGCATAAGGATAACATAGCGATTTATACATTGCTTGGCGGCTTACAAGCCTTCAAACGACATTCTAACTTACTTAAGAGCAATAGCCAAAAATAATTTTAGAGAGTATTAGACTTTACAAACAATGACCAATGAATACAAATATTGATAATTGTGACGTCATCACTTATCCAACATGGCTGTTTTGTCCAAACAAAGTTGTGGACGAATTAAAATCATTTAAACAATCAGTGGTATCTGCAATTAATTTTAATGCTTCGTTTTAATTAAAGCTTTGAATGTAATTTTATTGGATATACATATATAAGCAATAAATTTTAACAGGATTATCTGGAATTATTTGTTGGTTTGTCAATCAAATAGCAAGAGTGAAACCATTTTTTTTTTGTTAATTATAATACGTAAAGCAACCAAGCTACATTTTGTTAAATACTTGCACAACGAACGATTTTCCCAGCCCACAAATCCAATTAAAACCTTTTTGCAGATTTTTGATGTAAAAAAAGTCTTACTCAAGTGTAACCTTAGTTTTTTTATGGTATAGGTTAGCGGAAGAGAATATGGGCCACCTGATGGTAAGTAGTCAATATTACCCATAGACACTGACACTGTAAGAAATATTAACTGTTCCTTAAGCAGTCAATGCGCCACTAACCTTGGGAACTAAGATATTATGTCCACGTGCCTGTAGTTACACTGGCTCACTCGCCCTTCAAACCGGAACACAACAATACTGGGTACTGTTGTTTGGCGGTAGAACAACTGATGAGTGGGTAGTGCCTACCCAGACAGGCTTGCACAAAGCCCTGCCACCAAGAAAATTTCGTTATGTTATTATCAATCGGATGGTATGTTTCATATATCATATTTTTTAATATGCAAAAGTAGATTTCAAAGTATGTATCTATCGATCCATGCTTATGTAATACTGTGATATTTATATTATTCATACACTATCTGCCTACATTTCACATGAAAAACACACATAGTTACATTTTACTTAATGTTGTCTTAAATTTTCGCGATTATTACACATTTGAATAAAACTAGTTATTACGGATTTTAATCGCGTATATTAATTATTTTGGACATCCCGACGTTTCGAGCACTTTACAGCGTTCGTGGTCACGTGTCTACCCGTGACCACGAAATCCGTAATAACTAGTTTTATTCAAATACATTTTACTTGTGATAACTTACAATCCATTTATTATCTTAAGAAGTTAAAGCGTTTTCAGCCTCTAGTTATCATCCGTCCAATCGAATCTCGGGAATCGAAGATAAACTGTCAAAGTGTCGCCAACTCACATCTACTCTCAGACTCGGTTAGGTTGAAGTATTTTAAGATAGCTAAGCTATAGCTAATTGTTATTTATGTGCTAAAAATATTATTGTACCTATCTATATTTGTAATTAGATTTTATTTTATCTTAAGTCAAAAATCAAATATTACTAGTATCGTGGTGACTTACCAAGCTGACTATGTAACTACGCCGATTATGTAAGCCTATATTTACACAACATAATAATCTTGTATAAAGATGATCCAAAAATACTTTTTCCATAGACTATATTTCGATCATTATACAAAATATGACTATAATGAGTTTTGAAATGGCTTTTGCTAACTTATTTGATAACATCATTGTGAACTCGTATTCAAATAGCAATTGGACATAAAAATATTTAACTTTAGCGAATCTAAAAGGAATATCACAACTTTGATTAGCAAATAAAAGCGGTTAGGCTGGCAAATGGTCGACTCTGCGCCAAATGGATGGTTTGGCCAACCCAGCCAAGGTTACGTTTTCTAGGTTTCCTTAACTGTAAGATAAAACCCCAGGTCGGAACAATAAAAAGTTATTGGATTTTTGTCAGTGATTTTTCAGTAGCAGCCACGTTTTAGAAAAATTATAGCGTACTAACTGACGTGGTTTAACAGGCTCTAATAATGTCACAAATACATATAGGATTTTACGATGTTTTCCTTCGACGTCATTCGATATATGAATTATAACCTCAAATTAACTGCATTAATAATCCGTGTTTCTTGTTTTTGAACCTACGATCTTCTGTTACGTTTCACGTGCTCTACCCACTGGTCTTGACTCTTGAACGTAATATTGACATATCAGGTAAAAAGTGCGTTGAATATGTAAGTATACTTAGTGAAGTGGTATGGGACCCATCAACATGTATCATTCAGTATCACAGTGCATATGCCTACGAGCTGTCATGCTAAGTTAATGCTAAGCTAATGAATATGGTAATACAGATCATAATCACGATCACGATATTATAAAGTAATTATGTATATAATAAACCTCACACGTGGTTCTTAGTTACTTTTTTTATAATTATATATTCGATAAGTGATTAAGGAGAGAAATCGCGTTATATTACTATTTTTCACTCATCCTAGATCACTGCCTCGTGGTAAAGGTTTATATATAAATCTAAATTTTCATTAAATATCATTAAAACCTTTTTAATGATTCCTGCTTAATGATGAGATACTGAAACAGGAATAGTCAAGAGCATTAAGGCCACTACATAAACAAGGCATTCAAAATGACGTAGATTGTTAAAAACATATTTAAAAAGAGCATATACATTTTTGAAACTGTAAATCTTTGCCATTTAATTTGTTATAAATTGATAGTTTGAGACGCAATTTGTTCGGATTTCCCGTCGACAGCCTGTTCAAGATTATACTAGAAATAATGATCACTACACTGCTCTTCCGAAAGACATTTATGAGAAGCGAAATGCAAGTTTGTTTAAACTACATTGCATTTTAAACTTTGTCCCAATTAAACTTATACATACAAACGAAATTGTAATTAAATACGATAGAAAGCCCACATTTCCATTGGGAAAACTTATTTGTATGAATAATGAATTGTCTTCATTAGATTGTAATTGTACCTGGTAATAAAAACAAGGTACATTAAAACAACTTACTTGGGTTTAAACCCAAATAATAGAAAAGACACCAAAGATGAGAAGAACACGTCTGCAGAGATGAGATTATCGGAAAAAGTACGAGAACACTTCCATCTAAGTGTAAAGTGTTTTCTAGGCCATTACGAGGTCTTATTTTAAGAAAGCAGACATTCTTGGCTAAGAGCAATCTTAGGAGGACGTCATTAATCCCAGAAGATTAGACCACACTCGGAGATACGTTGATGACCTTTTAATGGGAACCTTCTGGAATGGCCGATCCTTCAATACTGTATGAATTTAATTGCACAATAAAGTTTGATCGAGGCTTTAAATGGCTATGGGCGTCGTAAAATTGTAATCGGTGCTATTTCAATCACAATATAATTGTACTTAAATTAGCCAACAATAAATACATTTATTTTTTTTAAGTACTATATATCAAATGACAGACAATCTCAGAATGATATTATCTTTAACGGTTCGATAAAGTTTTAATTGATATAAATAAAGTGATCAAGCTATTGAGGTCGTTCGGTTCTTTGCAATTTTATCGAATCATCGTTATATGAAGAGCCGATAGAAAGAGACGCACTCTAAAAATGCCAATAAACGAGACAACATCACGTTCTTGGTAACGAGCGGAGAGCTCCCGGCAAATTGACTGGGTAGTGTGACACGGAATTACCGCGCTGGATGGGTACGCGACGATGATTTATTATGTCATCAGACGAGCTGACTTGATCATCTGCTCAGACGATATTCCGCAATCTCATAAACTTTAACAACATAAACATCGAATATTTTTTTAATTTTATTATTTCTAATCCATAAACAAAGGAATAACGTAAATAATATGATTAATATATTGCTTTCGTTTGTACGTATTGAAATGTTGTAGTATATAGTTTGGTAGATTCCGGATTCATGAAACTCGTATGTATGTCTATATTCTCAGGCTCAGGCTACTTCATTGAAAAATTTCATTACCTGTTAGGATTTAGTAATAATGCGATTAAAAGAGACATACCGACGAAACATGGAGAACAGTAAAGTTATTATTGAGTCAATATATCTAACACAACAGCAAATTAAGATGAAAAGCAAATATCTCTATCGAATACATACTCGAACACTTCCATTTAACCCACATAGAAGACACGCGCTCGACGCACACACAGGGTGTAAGTGGGAAAATCAATCCTTGTCAGAAGCCTTCCGCGGTCTGCCACTAAGTGGCTTAATTCCTTGTTTCTTGTCTAGTTTTTTTTTTGCTAAACCAAACATCAACCGTGATTAGGCTTGCGTTGATTTTATATTTTCATGTAAAAATTCAAAATTATCGCAAGTCATTTCAAATCGTAAAAAAAACAAGAATAGTCACGTCGACTTTGATTTTCTAATTTTCCGCTACCTCTATTTTAATAATGTTGTATGTATATAACTTCAAATATTAACGACAGATAATAATACATTCGATTTTACAAGTTATCGTATTGATTTAGAAATATTCGTTTAGCTTAATTATTTCTTTCAAAAATATAACAATCAAAATTTAAAAAGGGAATCCTTTAAACTTTATATTTGTTAACTAAATTCGTCTGCCTGTTAACGACCTTTTATCAGAAATAACTTGAACTTTCAAGGGCCAACTGATGACGTACACTAGGTCCAGTAAGGTGGATAACCTTTGCTTATACTGAAAAATAGCTCCAAGTAATAACAACGAAAGATTACGGACTATTAAAGCGTATTTCCGTCACAATCTCATTCACTCGTCAAAACCGATTACTTACCATTGACATAAAATTTAAAATTAGAAGTGATTGATATTTTTTTTTTTTAATATTATGCGAAGGTATATTCTTATCAGATTTTTTTAAATAGACAGGTAGACAACAAAAGTGTATCGTAGAGTGTTAAAAAGTTATAACTTCTCATTAAAATTCGTACTATAGTAATTACAAAGAAATCTACTCTTATATACTTAAACATACTTTTATATACCCTCATTCCCTCAAGAATGTATGAAACGTAACTTAAACATTAGTACTCTATTCACGAGGAGGTAAGTCTAGAGCCTTTCAACGGTAGCGCAAAACCGGCGACTAAGAAAAAGTTACTTTACAAACATCTCAAAATATTTTACATTAAATTTCAACGGGCGTCCTAAATCTAATAAGAAGCGCTAAATTTTTGTAACTTAATTTACGTTTTTAGCGATCCGTGTCTTAAAAACCTAAACGACATACTTGTCACGGATATCCGGAACCCGAAAGTTTCAAATAATCATCG
This sequence comes from Vanessa cardui, assembly GCF_905220365.1. Lineage (NCBI taxonomy): Eukaryota > Metazoa > Arthropoda > Insecta > Lepidoptera > Nymphalidae > Vanessa > Vanessa cardui. The sequence goes on along the minus strand of NC_061140.1, from coordinate 4,706,763 downwards.
TGTCTATATAGGACGACTTTAATGTATTTTTTGTATCACGGAATACTTATGTAAATATATGTCCTTAATTTGTGTTTAACATTCATCATTCATTTCGTGCTTGACGGTGAAGGAAAACATCGTGAGAAAACCTGCTTGTGTCTAATTTCATCGAAATTCTACCACATGTGCATTCCACCAACCCGCATTGGAACAGCATGGTTGAATATGTTCCAAAACCTCTCCTTAATGGAAGAGGAGTAGGAGTGGGTAATTTACAGGCTTGTTACTTTACTTCACTTTACTATTTTAATATTATAAATGTGAAAGTGCCTCCGTCTGTCTGTCTGTCCGACTGTCGCTCTTTCACGACAAAACCGCTAAACTGAATTTAATGAAAATTGGTATGAAGCAAACAGAACTCCAAAAAAGACTTAGTCTACTTTTTTGCCTAACGCATGGCAACTAATAACGAGCGAAGCCGCGAGTGACTACTGGTTTAAAATATTTTGAAGAGTTGTTTTTACATGAAGCCACTGTCAATGGAATATTGATTTTGCGGAGCAGAATCGGAAAATGAAAACAGGGATTCCATGTTCGACTAGTTTGTGTTTTTTCCTATATACTGTCGACGTTTTCTGTGCAACAACTTGACCTGTTTCAATGATTTTTACTGTTAGGATATACCCGAAAGTGTAACGACGCTCAAAAAAACATGTTTGTAAACACTTTATTTAGATTTTATTTCCTTAAAACATTATTAGAGTGTAGAGTGAGTTATAACAGGTGAAACTAACGGAGAAAAAGAAAACTTGCAATCTAAAGTTTTCTTTGAATATTTTAGTAATTTTATTATTATTAAATAACATGTTTTATGTATAAATATAAAACCTCAAACTATGCGCAATTTTGTAAGTTTTATTGTTTTAGAACTTTGGTAAGAACCAATTAAATCTTTTTTTTTATGTTATAGATTGGCGGACGAGCATATGGGCCACCTGATGGTAAGTGGTCACCATCACCCGTAGACAATGACGCTGTAAGAAATATTAACTATTCCTTACATCGTCAATGTGCCACTAACCTTGGGAACTAAGATGTTATGTCCCTTGTTGGAACACAACAATACTGAGTACTGTTATTTGGCGGTAGAATAACTGATGAGTGGGTGGTACCTACCCAGACAGGCTTGCACAAAGCCCTACCACCAAGAAATTAAATTAAATGTCAAAATTAATATATTTAACATTTCTTTTACACAAATCGAGTCTTTTCTTTGTCATTGATTATTATAAATACCAAATTAAAAGTGATTTATAAGCAATAAAAAATAATACTTTACCTCAGGAATTATAACACTATTTATAAGTGCATAACTGACGCATATGTTACTTAATATATATTTTAATTAATAATTTCTGTTACCTACTGTTTACTATATAAACATCAAAATATTTTTACTACATAAGTTACAATATTTTTCATTAAAAACATTTCATTTTAAGCTCATCGAAAAAAAGGATAGGCTATCCTCGATTCGACATGCCGCACTCACAATATATAGTATAATATATCTTTTAAAAATGATATAAATTCGTATTTTTCTCAAATATAATTAATATATTAATATAAGTATGATATTCACTGTGGTTACCTCAGTTAATATTACAAAATAACAGACGTAAAGTTGGTACATAAAGTCGTCCAATCGTTTATTGCTTCTGAATGTTAGCACTGAAGGTATCGAGAATTCAGCGTTTCTGTGATGTAATAAATCATACCAAGTCTAAACACGTCATTTGTGACACGCTGAATACGGAAGTATTTTGGTACAAAGGCGTGCTGACAATGAGATACGCGACCTTCAAATACACATTGGAAGGGTTGAGAATGTGCCAGTAATAAGTTGACAAGTTACAAAATTTATGATATTTTATATTTAAGGTCAAAAACTAAGATTAACCGCCCATTAATGTTGTAGCGGGCTAAGACCTCTTATCTATTTGAGGATAGAGAAAGGAGAATATGAGAAGATTTTAAACGTAGTCCACCAGTCTGCTCCAATGAGGATTGGCTACTCATTGTTGGCCACCCAGCTGGTGATAAGTTGTAAACACAAAGTAATTCTGAAGTCTCGTAATTTAGAAACTTCCAATTATTTAATTCTATATAACATAACCTAATATCCAATAGCTTATATTGTTTAAGTGTAGTATTTAATATAATATGAATGTTTTACAAAAGATATACTTTTTGAAATATTAATTATTATGACAGATCTGATTAAGCCCAAATGTCTATTTAAATGAACATCGCAGGTTTGACTCCGTGGGGGGAAAAGTTGCGTTGATGGAGATATTCAGGTATTTCCAAAATCACCCAACCACAGTGCAACAGAGTTGTGAAATAAGCTTGAAGCCTTAAGTGAACAGGATAATACGTTTGATTGTGTGTGTAAGCTTAAGAAGGGAGGTTTGCAATGAAAATCGACTTAATAGCTTACACACTGGGCTACAGTCGAAACCTTATTGTTGAAAAACCAAAATTGAAAAGTTTGAAGATTAATTGTGAGAAAATCGCAATGCAAACATACGAGATTTTCGAGAAAAAAGTCTTAAGAATCTTCATAGTATGTTATTAAAGAAATAATGCAAGTCATGCGCATTTGTAATTAGTTAAACAATACTCAGGATACTCATTGTTACTTAAACACAATTGATGTCAGTTATAATTGCCTCGACGATCCTGTGGCTAGTATATAAGGTAGCAGAAACCAGTCACTTGGTGTTACTTGTCATTTACTTGGTGGTAGGGCTTTGTGCAAGCCCGTCTGGGTAGGTACCACCCACTCATCAGTTATTCTACCGCCAAATAACAGTACTCAGTATTGTTGTGTTCCGGTTTGACGGGTGAGTGAGCGAGTGTAACTACAAGCACAAGGGACATAACATCTTAGTTCCCAAGGTTGGTGGCACATTGACGATGTAAGGAATAGTTAATATTTCTTACAGCGTCATTGTCTATGGGTGATGGTGGCCACTTACCGTCAGGTGGCCCATATGCTCGTCTGCCAACCTATACCGTAACAAAAAAAAAAACAGTCAGTTCCTTTTTATTTATCAAAATGGCTGAACAAGCTGTCGACACAGCACTCTTTCGAAAATCCGACCCATATCATTAGGATAGTCAAAGAATACAGGTGCTTGTATACTAAGGTGCATTTTTTAAATAGGCAAACGGACATAGGGATCTGAAAGTAAGTGATCACTACGTCCATAAACATTTATGCATTGTAAGCAACTTGTCCAATAACCTTGGGGGCTAAGTTATAACGTCATCTGTGCCTCTAGTTACACTGGCTTACTTATCCTTCAAACTGGAACACAACAATACAAAGTATTACTCCTTAGCGGTAGAGTCTATGATAAATAGGTACCTACCCATATGGATATTCACAAAGCCCTACCTAAGTCACGTGGTAACCTTTAAATTATCCAACGTTCTTGAAGTCTGTAAATTCGACCTCCTTGTCCGAAGAAATTCATGGCCGAATTTAATGTCATGAAAAAGAGCAAAAAATTTAAATACATAAATGTTTTCAAATGAAGTTTACGTTCTGATCATTTTTCATTTAAAACAATAGGAATAATAAAAAGAGAAAAATAACAAAGATTTAATTGTTGTTCTTCGAGTATTTTTTAAATTAATTAACTCAAACAATTCTATGATCATTAGATTTATGGAAATAAGCAAACTATATTTCGAAGTACGTTAAGTTGAATCTAAAAATATATATAATTATAAATCTACCTTTCAATTAAATGAGTGAATAAAATATATGGCATATTTATTTTGCATTTATTTAATGAATTTCATTCAATTAGACCGATAAGCACTATTGATTCAAAACAACGAAATGACTAGCAATATGAATTTAATAAAAAAGTTAAAAAATATATCATCGATATATTGATATGTTTAGTAATGTTTACGAAGCGAGATAATTTTTTATTAAAATGTAAATAGGTAACTGAAGTCCTGACCCAATTTAAGTTACGAGGAATTAGTATTGTCCCCACCTGGGTTTGAACCGAAAGCCTTAAGAAGCTTGATAAACTAACCTCTAACTAAACAAATCGGATACACATGTAAAAAATCGTATATTATAAAAAATATGTTCCAGATTTAACGTTACGTTATTAAATGAAAATAATCATTATATTTGTCCAAATCAAATTGCAATTATTATTTATGGGATATTTTCTAATTTGCATTTTAATTTACCTCAATGAAAGCAAAACGAAGACAAGTAAATGATCAAAATTGAGTGCGCTGAAATGAAAATCATAAGATCAAAACTTCATTATGCCTGTAGTATCTTTATGATTACTGTAAACATTAGTAAATAAAGACAAAATGCGCTAAGGAAAAAAAAACACTGAAATTTCAACGAGTATTTTTTGTTGAACGTAATAAAATTCTGGCAATAAATTATTCACGAATAAAAGCAAGTGAAACAAAATTATTGAAGCAATGGAATTAACTTAATTTGCTTTAAAATCATGAATTAAGAGCTCTTTTATCGTGTCGCTTTTAATTTCAAAATGTACCTACGTAAAAACTGAGATTTCATGCATCAAATATACGAGTTTTAAGAAGTCCAATGAGAAGAAAGTAATTAAATTTTCTTTAGCAATAAAAATTTGTAAAAATCACCCTTATACCAACGCAATAAAATCTAAAAGAGATGAACTATTACTAATTTGCATTTTACAGCATTAGGTAAATTTAATAATATATAAAATCTATAAAGTAAAGTTGCGAATATATTTATTTAATATAATTTTCTCGTAAACTTAACTGGCTCTCGTGCTAGCAGAATCACAAGGGACGAACGTAATTAAATTTCTTCAGTAATAAAACTGCATGCTAAAATTCACATTTCAAATAAACGCACTAAAATCTAAAAAAAAATATTAAATATCAGTAAATTTCAAAACTTCTAATAGGACCCTTATTTTTTTTTTAAATGGCAATTTTTCTCTTTTTTCTCAATTTTCGTTCAGACAAATCGCATAGATCAGTTGCAAATTCATTTATAACTCTATTCAGGTCAAAACTACTTTTGACCAAATACATGTTAGTAGAAATGGGTAGGTTTGTATTAGCTGTATCTCAGTCAAGTCAGACAAGAACCACAGACATGTAATAGGGATGTCCCAAATCGAATCGACAAATAAAAACCTAATTTAATTAACCTAAACTATTTTTTTGACATTGAACAGTTATAGTCAGTGGCGGATTTAGCAATAGGCTAAGTAGGCTGGAGCCTATGGCGGCAGACTTAGAGAGGCGGCAAATTTAGCCCAAATTGTCTTTTTCTTACGGTAGCAAAAAATTCTTATAATTATATGTATACACATAACGTCTGTAATCCGTCTCTGCATAATGCGTTGCAAAACTAATCTAGTAACTGACAGAAATATCACCTAGTTCATAATCATACTAATAACGGGAATAAGCTGATGTAATGAGGACGATAGAAAACAAATCATAAATTTTCATTTTCAGAATAAATTGTGATTGTGAAGTAAACAAACGTATCGAATTTTAATAGTCAGTTGGGATGGCAAAACATGAATAGCCTACTAGCGGCAAATTTCTAAATCCGCAACTGATTATAGTAACATTGAACAACGTTTTATAAAATTTTTTTACTCATTCTTTTGGCGTTGCGGTATTGGAAGCATATAATTAAGCCAGGAGAATTGCACAAGAAAGATATACGAGAATTTTTCAGCAATAAGTTTTTCCTAGTCAATCCTACTTTTGAATGGTGAAATTACCTTTGACCGTGCTACCAAGTTAAAACTTTACTACCTAGCATTAATTAAAGTACTGACATTGGTGTGCTGAGAAACGAAAATTTAACAAAAAACTTCAAAAAGTCAATGATAAAAGTAATACTTACGATTATATATATACATAACAGAGATTTCTTACTCGAACAATATATTACTTTAGTTTCAATTATGCAGGAATTGTTTTATTTTTCCAAAAAAATGCTGTATTTTTGAGAATAACATCAGACTGGTTGATCGAAACATTCACGCGACATAAACATTTACACCTTATCCTAGCTGTCTCGACACAAATATATATTTATTATTACTTAAAGCTCTGTAAGACATATCTCACTAGGTAGCATCGTATACAGTATTCATTTTATTTTGCCAATAGACAACTTGTATTACTTCTAATATTCAAACTTTTTTTTTTAATAATGTAGTCTTAATGCTACTGCATTCCTATCCAGTCGACTTTAAGAATACAAATAGATATCTAGTTATAGTTAGGGTGGAAGATAAAGAAAGAATGTTTGTTAAAAGTATATTGAAATTGTTAAACAAAAAAATCTATTGCTTTTAGATAATCACTCTTTCACTGTACTCTTTAAATAAATAGTACACAGCTAAAATCCTCACAAACTAGAATACAATTGAAATAACAGTTGTATAATATTGCTGAAACGAAACTCAAATCGAAAGATGGCCTATATGATACTATATCAGAATCTCAACCGAAGGTCGTAGATACATATCTGGTTAAGCAAGCACCTAACAAACTTTTTCAAGGACTGATATATATGTCTTTGCCTAGCGATATAAGGACTGTAAATCATTATTACTTCTTTTTTATATAAAAATATTCATTCATTTATTGCAAGTCCGTTTGACTAAGATTTATTTCAAAGCGGCAAGGCTTACTAGAATTTGCTCGTTTGTACTTTAAGGTATTCTTAAGGGACCAATGAAGAATATACATTAGCTTTTTGAGTTATCCCTAAGGCAGATAAAATGTCATTTATAACATATATTATTTCAAAATATCTTTTATAATGATATCGATCTTTGAAACTAGATTCATAAAAATTAAAAGGCATTTTTACTTGTTAAAATATAAATAATTACATCAAAAAACAGAGTACCTTATAATGAATTATAACGTTAATTAAAATAGTATAAAATTATTAATAACTTCTTACAATCTAGTGCATAATAATTACTTGAGATATTCAACACACATTCGCCTAAACTTGGTGACAATATTGCAGTAAACAGACGTATGGAGCTCAGAGTAGGCTTTGATGAATTAGCCAGTGAAACAGAATATTGTCTTTGTTCCGGACTATTCAGTAGTATTAACTAAGTCTTCTTAATTTTCTCGTGTTATTAATTTTTACTAAGCAAGAATTTAGAAGTATTTTAAAAGAAATACTTACGCTTAAGTCTTAATTAATAATGATATAATAACTGATAAATTAAATATCACTATTTATTATTGGAACAAATCCAGATTTTTGTCAGACACGATCGCTTAACGCGATAAATTACAAACACAATTAAGCATATGCAAATCCAGGTTGACAAACCTGCCTTGGGTTTTGAATCCGCTATCTTAGATTAAGATTCACGAGTCCTAACCACTGGGTTATGTTGTTTGTATGTCAGTATAATTATTTTAAATAAGTTACCATAGTCCATAGTGTGTTTCTAGACATTAATATATCCTTATCAGCCAACTATAGTGAACCTTTTGCTCTTCTACTATATGGGTCAAGAGACCATCTATTATTGCGTATCCCTTCCCACTTCTCCGTTGTCTATCCATACTAATTTACTATAAAATGCAGATAGACTGCAAGTACCGAACATTGCTGCTTTTTATTCTTTATTTTCTTGAAAAAATTGAGATAGAATTTGCACTTATTATCCAAATTTACGTGATGAAATAAGTCTTAATAAATATAATAACGAAATGAATTTTTCTTTTTTGCACGTTGTATAAATTGTATAGTCTTCCATTTCTATCTACGTTACTTTATTTCTTGTATAGTCGACACACTATTTTTAAAATGTTTTTAAAAACAATTAATTGTAAAACATTACCACGTCGCATCGCCTTAGCTTAGAACTTAACGCGCCGTTATTCCAGATAAGAGTGTTGTTTTTTAATATTAAGCGTTTCAGCGTGTACTAATTACTTAAGTCTAATTAACAACATTCTGCACACTACAAGAAATAAACAAAAAAACATATGTTGACAATTTATTTAATAAATAAATATGAATATTAAAGATCTGTTAATAATTAATTTACTTGTATTAATTTATATTTTACGAATATAATATTATTAAATAACTTAACTTTATAGCTTGTAAGAGGAGTTTTAAAGAAGTATTGGAATATAACTATTTCGGTAGTTATGATAATAAATAGGTTGAAATACAATTGGTTTCAAATAAAAAGCAGTTAAAATAATAATGAAGATGCCAAATTAAAGTCGAATCGTGAATTTATTCAAATGATAAAACAGATAAGACTCAGGCAGCAAAAACGATTCCAGATATCCAATTAAGTAGTTAGACGTCTCGATTTAAATTTAAGTGGTTACTTGGTACGCTGCCTTAATTATTATATCTCTAAAAACTTGCATAAAAAAACTGTAGGTAAATGTTTCACGAGAAACTTTGAATAAAATATACTTTGGCAACTTGATCTTTGCTTTTCAAAATAAATTCTCCTATTAAATCCGAATGAGTATTCGGACGAAGAAAACAAAGAACCATAGAAAATGTGGCGAAGCGTTTGAAAAAACAATCCAATGAGCTTATTCTTTCTTTATTATTCATTTTTTAGCCGCAAGAAATAGCAGAATCATCTTCCTGTCCTCCACGGACGGACGAGCTCCGCGAGTGCGAACCTCCAATTAGGTATTGTTCGTCATTTTTATGCACCATTTAAGGACATACCGTATAAGTATAGAATTTCTTATCATGTTTTGCTTTTACTTACTGTACCGTAACGGGGATACGCTCTCTCAACAAATATAACCTATACAAATACGTTTACGATCGAACCCCTTCAGATGAACACTGATTGCTACAATGGGTATTTTTCCGGGAATCTGAACCTTAGCCTAACGACACATCCTGCCGCTTAATCGACGCCTTCCGTTCGATCGTCACGTCTCACGAGACACACGTTCCCGTTACATAACGCACCTCCAGACTATCGGAACACTCACCGAGCACCGGTGCTTACTGCATCGATTATGTCACCTCACAGCTGACGGTTATTGCACAACGTGAGGGTCGGAGGTGAGCTTATCAGTCGATATGAATCGGCCGGTTCCGCGAACGCTCGCGATTCGCGACGTTGTGGATTAGCGCGCGTGGGTCGCGTCGCGGGGTCGATGGAGGCGAGCGAGGGTGGAAGGGGCTCGGAGGCTGCGGACTCACCGTGCGGATGGTTACATAAGTCGCGAGCGGGATCGAGGACACGTGTAGCCCCTCCGGGGCGTGAGGCGCAACTGAGGCTCGGGCGCCGCCCCGCGCCATTGAGCCACGCGGTCCGCTCGCCACTCTACCACCCAGACGTTATTAAACAGCCTTCACGTGTGCGGAGTGCGGACGCTAAGCGCCTAAGCGTGGGGCTAATAAACCTTTACTGCGATCCGATTCAAGGATTACCCTTTGATATAATATTACCTATTAAATGAAAAGTGTAATTACTATGCCCGATATTGCTCGCCAATTATGCTTTTAATTGTATTTGTGATTTCGTTACATTCTCTCGGTGTTCTGTTAAAGAAAACTTTATTTACATAACATAATATATCTATGCATATCATATGTATTATTGTAATAAATTGAAATGGCTTAAATCAAATATTACTTCCTTAATTACCAAGTACGTACTTGTTGATCTAAATAAATTCAAAATCAACAAGAAAGGTATTTTCTGTATAAAAAAAAATATATTTTTAAACATTATTAACTACATTCGCAAAACATAATTATTTATTTATTTTTACTTTAGTCTAATTAGTAATAATACCATATTTCCCTAAGGACACGCTTAATTTTATCTTACACAATACATGACGCGTATCTGATGGGATCCCGCCACGGTGGTCATAATAAACGAAGACTGGCCAACATCGCACGAAATGTCATAGCTCACAAGTAAGCATCAGAAATTCCCTCACTCTCATAATCCAAAAATATTTGTGTGATACTTGGTAGTAGGGCTATGCGCAAGCCCACCCTGGTAAGTGCAACCCACTCATATACTCTACCGCCCAGCATCAACACTTAGTTGTCTCGTTCCGACATCAAGGGTGATCCAGTGTACAGGTACATAACATAACATCTTAGTTGCCAGTATTAGTGGATGTGAATAGTTGTAGCACACATTGAATATGTAAGGAATGGTTTTAGAATATTATGGCGTTAATGTCAGTGGTGACAATTCAGCATCAGGTGGTCCATTTGTCCGTCTACCATAAAAAGGTGACAATACGATACGATTAACCTCAGTACGGAGGGATTAATGGAAAAGCCTCAGGGCGAGAACCCCCCACATTAGTAAAAACATACTTCAGAAGAATAACAATTTTAATGTCATAGGTATATTTGTTGATAAATTAATATGTATAGAGTATTGTATGCGATGTTTTGTATTATTGTTTTAAAAATTACTCATGGGCAACGAAGAAAAATAACATGCTAAATAAAATGTTCATATCGATAAAACTATTTCTATATTAAAAGCCATCGTTAGCCTTAATCTAAATTTAACTCTGACTCTGGATCGTATAAGTAACATTCATTAATTCTAAAGTCTAACTTCAAAAATTGTATCCTTATAAGAGAAACTGTCGAAACGGGTTAAAGAAAAGGTGTTATATCTACATATATGTATGTAAAAAGGTAGATCGCAGTTATAAACACGAATATCCCAAGGCTTGTTAGCTGGTTTATTTTGGAGCATTTTCTTGACCATATTCCCTTTTCTGTCACTCACACGTGCCCCATGGTTATTTAACTATTTGTTGCTTTTAGCCTTTGTTGTTTGGACAGGGAACTCGAATGAAACAACAAACTCATATTAATGATGTTAAAACGACAATTTATTAATTTATGCTAAAAGTGGCAAAAAAGCACCCCACATTAATGGAAAGCGACGAATTCCGAGAATATCTGCAAAATCGGAGGCTTTGCCTAAATGCATATATGTATACTTTATAAGATTTTAAATTGACATGGTTATTTTTATTATTAAAGTTATTTACTTGACGAGACTCGTGAACAAGACATTCGTAGATAATGTCGAAATATCGAGCTCCACCGAACAAAAATAAAAAACATGGTATATATCCCGAAATTAATAATTTTAATTACTTATATGTATACTTGTAATATATACATAGATATTTCATTATTTTGATGTGAAATATAAGAAAGAAATAATAATTGTCATCCAAAATTACAAATATTTTAATCTAGAGGATGTTACGGATTTAATATTTTGTACGAGGTGTTGGAATGACAAGACTTACGGAAATGATGACCAGCTGAGACGAAATATTTCAAAATTAAACAAGTAACAAATAATTAACAAGGCTCAAATTATAATAATATTTTAATCTGTTTGTAACAAATTATTTTATTTAATACAAGACTGATTATAAAGTTATCTATGACATGATGTTTTAATATACACAGCGGTTTTTTTTTTATTTTATTGTTAATAGTAATTAATATTTGAAAGTAAGGAAATAAACTTACAACAATAAAAGAAATAATACAAACCCGTTGCGGAGAAGATTTGGAGCATATCCCACCACGCTGTTCCAATGCTGGTTGGTGGAATACACATGTGACAGAATTTCTATTAAATTAGACACATGCAGGTTTCCTCAACTTCCTTCCTTCACCTCCGAGCACGAGATGAATTAAGTACATACGTAAGTACAAATTAGGCACATGAAAAATAAAAAGTCGTGCTTGCCTGGGTTTAAACCAGCAATCATCGGTTAAGATGCACGCGTTCTAACAACTGGGCTACCTCAGCTAAGAGAAACAGGCATTATTTATTTTTTAACTACAGGTGATTATGAGAATCATTAGTCACCAAAAACTCTATTAATTGGTACCACATATTTGACCGCCAATTAGCAAAACTTAGCATTGTTGTGTTCCATTTTGAACGGTGAGTGAAGTGAAAAGTGAGTTATTGACGTCACTAAAAATTAAGCATTCGTAGTCTTATTACGTCGAGGAATGCAATTCGATACTACACTTAGTCCGCGACCTCTTGTAATGACTCTATATTTTTACGTCTTATGATAATACGATTTTATTAAAATTACACTGTATTAATAACTAATTTCATTTGAATTAAATATGTATAATGTAACACATAGAAAACTTTCGCATTTGTGTGTTTAAACTATAATATTGTTAGGGTTGCTGAAACCATAGCCGTTTTGGGATTGTTCATTTGATGTTGTCTTAAATTTTCGCGATTATTACACATTTAAATAAAACTAGTTATTACGGATTTTAATCGCGATTAAATTAATTATTTTGGACATCCCGACGTTTCGAGCACTTTACAGCGTTCGTGCTCACGGGTAGACCCGTAAAATCCGTAATAACTAGTTTTATTTAAAGGTTGTTCATTTGGCTGACACAGAGATGTTTTTTTTTTTGTGATTGTTGGCAAACGAGCAGGAGGCTCATCTGATGGAAAGTGACTACCAACACATGCACATCTGTAACACCAGGGAGCTTGCAGGTGCTTTGCCGGTCTTTAAGGAAAGTGTACACTATTTTCTTGAATGTTCCCAAGTCGTATCGGTTCCAAAAAACTGCCAGCGAAAAAACAGCCTGGTCCCACAGAGTAGTGTGTAGTGTAGAGGCAGAGAATGTTTTAAAAATCGCACTGTAGTAGATATTTGGATATCTAGGTAGTGGAGATGAAACTTGGAAATGATGAGAGTAAGAATATTCATATATATGTATAAGAGCAATACCGCCCATATACATTGGCAATGCGCCCCCTTTTTTTGGGAACTATGATTTTATATCCTTTCATCCTTATGGTTCTGCCTTGTTTTGAGTGATCCAGTGTAAGTAATGTTATGACTGGATCACTTGAAGTGGAAGACAAGAATACTACGTATTGTTGATTAATTGTCGAATGTGTTGTACATATCTGGACAGCCTTGGGTAAAGGCCCACCAATGTGAAAAATATTTCTTTGTTATATCGTTCATAATCGAACACGATATGTAAAAATATTTGGCTACACACAAAAAAAATCAGGTGAATTGATTGATTTTATTTTAATGAAGTATGCAGAAATTTGAAATCATACCATAAGATATTTTGAATAAACCTAATAGAAACGCACACGAGTATAATTTAGGAACATTGTATTCAATCTGAGTAAGTATAAGCTATGTAAATGTATGGATATGTATGAAACGGCTAAATGAAAACCAAATGACGTCACAGCGGATATCTAACCTTGTAATCAGGTTCATAGTGAATTTAGCCATTTTTTTGTGATAAGGTATCTGTTATACCATGTTATTATTATTCTTATTAGGAACTACATATTTTTTTATTTGGCTTTGCTGCCATCTCTTATCGAGTAGCGTCACTAAATGAGGTTGAAATCATATAATTTGTATAACTTCGCCCTCTACCGAAACTGTACCCAATTTTTATAACTGAAGTTGATTAAACATTTTGGGGGACGACTGTTTCGATGTATGTAAATGAAAATGATATTATAGAACACTGATATAAAATTCCATAAAGAAGTCTAAAACAATGTATTGTTTTAATTTGTTCTATAGTATTCAAAATATTTATTATAAAAAATAATAATTGTGTTATCTGTTATGATTTGTAAATATTATTTGAAATTAACACGTACCTTCTTTGGAGTCATACTAATCTAAGCTTTGGTCACAATTTCAACTTGTATTTTAAAAAATAACGTTCAATGAAAACTTTTAGATTGATAAATTGAAAATGTCTCTCAATTTTGTTCACTGTTTTTTTTTTAAGAACATGAGAGTATTTTTAAGTTAAGAAATAGTAAATAACAATTTTTGTACACAAAAAATCCTATTAAAACATACTCTTCCTTCTAGAAATAAAACTCCAGGTGACTCAAAAATTAGAAGGAAACGAGAACAGGGTTATTTTATGATTAAAATAAAAAAATACTTATTATTTATAACTTTTTTAAATCATACTCAGTTTTATATAAAAATACCATAATTGTACGTAAGTTTGCCTCCATAAACGTGTCTGTGCAAAACGATTTGCTTTTAAAAACCTAAAATTTAAAGGCAAAAAAACAAAACTGTATCATGAAATACACAGATCCAAGACTAACATTGCTATTAAAATTCAACTTTTAACTACGACGCAAGACGATAACACAATTGCACAAATAAAAGGAAACATAATACAAACATATATTTATATACACATATTGTATGTAGGCACAAACAAAGATTTTAGAAATATTGCAAAGAATGGGATAAGAAATGAAGAAGGCAAATACATGTTGAGACAACACTTTATTAAAGTTTCGAATAATTACATAATTACGAAACATATTTTAATTAGCAGAACAAAAATAATGCATTTTGGCCTAAATCAGTCTTTTCTTTACTTTTATAAAAATAAATACGGTAGCAGGAACAAGTTTCATAAAATATATTAAACAGAAATATAGCTTTATACAATTACAAATATACAATAAATATATCGCACGATATGATAATAATTTGTGCAAGATAATGTGCAAAATATACCTTAATATTTTAGACGTAATGCAGTTTATTTTAATCCATATTACAACTATAGTTTCATTTTAAAAATATATACTCCTTAAATATCTAACAATAAGATGTATTACAGAAGAGAAACATTACTTATTTTGTAGATATTAACATATTACATACTAAAGACAATAATTATTTGATAAATTGGACAAATATAACAGGAAAAAAAATAATAGTATATAAACTATCGATATATTTTTATAGATTAATAGAATATTCTAATTGACATTTAAAACTTTTATCGTAACATAATACCTGTAATCGTCAATAATAATAATAGAAACATCTAATATTTGTATGTTTATATATTGGGGTCAATCTCCAGAACTAATGGTCCATTCTATAACATTTTCTCTGGAAGAAACTTACATTATTCCTGAGTGATATAGGATATCATTTACGTCGTAAGCCCGGGTTGCTAGTTTGGATAAATTATATCTATAAAGTGGGAACACACAATCATATTAAATTTTTATAATAATTTGAATTTTAATTGACAAAATTTACGTAACCCATTGTTATTTTTAATGGGATTTTATAATTGAAACATTTTTTATTACGAATTTAACGAACTTTTGTTTTTTTTTAAAATTAAATTCACAATAAACTTATACACTAAGTATAGCAATTATTCACTTATATAGTACACTTAAAATGATAGTATTTAAAAAATAGTTAAACGTAAAATCTTATATACGTAACTAGTAAAAAAATATAGTGTTATATGTAGACATTTAGTTTAGCTATAAAAGCGTTTGCTCTTCATAAATTATACAAGAAAATAATTCTTATAAATATACTTTTAGAAAAAAATAACCAGATATAAGAATTTTGTTAATAATACATAGAAATATTATATATAAATACAAATTCAATCTATATTTAAAAAATGAGACGGGAACCTTTTCACGCTTAAACGGCTATACCGATTTTAATGAAATTTGATATATGTGAATTTAACTTATATGAGAAAGTCTGAACTTTTTTCTTTAACTCACAGATTTACCTTGATTTATATCAACCGATATAAAGACCATCTTAAATAAAAATATTAGTTTTTTTATCAAACATGTTATATGTTACAAGAAGAATTTATCTAAATATCATATTACGTTTAGATATATTAATTTATTAAAGTATGTTTATATCGTAACAAGTTTTTAATCTTATATATATATCTTATTTTATACCTAGGGCGTATGCAACTAAATTATATAAGAATAATAATAATATTACTTAACCGTTACAAATGTAAATTATTAAACCTTAATATTTTCAGTGCAAGACCCTTTTCAGAACAAAAAACGTTATATAATATAAAAAAATAATAATAAGTACATATAAAATAAATATAGAGGTTGTCTGTTATAGATTGCTTTAGCAATAAGACCGCCTTTGCACGCTCTTATTTTCTTGTCTTTGTTGTAATTGTTCTCTTTATTTGTATGTCCTTTCATTGTGTGTGCAATAAAGTATTAAATAAATATCAAATCAAAGGCAATATTCATATACATTTAACGCAAGCAGCATAACAAGGTACAGAAAAGAGACGTGTACTCCATAACTCTCTTCCAAGTAGACATCGGTGGACGTTTGTACCTGGACGGCAGTGGTATGACCAGTTCTAGAACTGAGTTGTCATCGTCTTCATCAGACGCCGTCAGTTCCACTTCGATGAGTGGCGGCGAAGACCTGTCTGGGCTGTTGTGAGCGTAATTTTGGGTAACATCAGCTCGTGGCTGCCACTGAACCATTGGGATTAACATTTCACGCTCAAGCCGACCTTCCTCCATTATTTCCTGAAAAAGCACTCGTATTATTAAAGACATATCAATAAATTAATAAATGGTCTGTGCGGAAGGGCTTTATGCAAGCGTGTCTGGGTAGATACCACCCACTCATCAGTTATTCTGCCGCCAAACAACAGTACTCAGAATTTTTGTTTTCCAATTTCAAGAGTGAATGAGCCAGTGCAACTACAGGCACAAGGGACATACATCTAAGTTCCAAAGGTTGACGGCGATTGACGATGTAAGGAATAGTTAATATTTCTGACAGCGTCATTGTCTATGGGTGATGGTGACCACTTACCATCAGGTGGCCCATATGCTATGCGTCCGCCAACCTATTTCATAAAAAAAAAGATGAAACCCTTAAACTTTTCCCTTTGATTACGTTATATCGCATGTATAATTAAAATACTGAAAAAAAAATATATTTGGCAAATTTAATCAAATAATTGTATTATTCATTAAAACAATACTTTTGTGGAAAATCGCTTGGATATACTCGGGTCTCATCACCGGGGTGAAAAGAGCAACTATGCGAGTTTTTTGCCATTTCTTCTCGCTAGATGCTGCTTTCCCAAATGGTTACTAATAGATATATATTGATGTTTCAAAAATACTTTTATTGAAAAGTTTTTTTATTTAAATACGACTTTAAATATATAAAAAATTAAAATCTATACAACTATTGTTTATATTATAAGTTATTACGTATTCTTACTAGTTGTTCTTCGAATTTCTTTTTGGTGAACCTTTGTATCCACGGCACCTTCATGGCGGGATCTTCGTCGCTGCTACTGGTTTCTGTTAACTATAAAGTAAACAAGAAAAAGTAAAAACCAGCTGCTCTCATATTTATTTAAAATGAAAATAGTTTATTTTTGTTTAGAGTTGGTTACATAATGTTGGTTTACATTGACACCTAAGATTGGAGAGAATAGACAGTCCTGTGGAGGGGACGCGAGCTTTTATACCTTGCGAGTACTATTGAGGGCCCTTGCTAGCACAGTACTTATATATATATACTTATATACTAGTACAGCGGGCGACTACTAGTATACCCATAAATATATATTGCATTTACTTGGTGGTAGAGCTTTGTGCAAGCCCGCCTGGGTAGGTACCACCCACTCATCAGATATTCTACCGCTAAACAAAAGTACGCAGTATTGTTGTGTTCCCGTTTGAAGGGTGAGTAAGCCAGTGTAACTACAGGCACAAGGGACATAGCATCTTAGTTCCCAAGGTTGGTGGCGCATTGACGATGTAAGGAAATGTTAATATTTTTTACAACGTCATTGTCTATGGTCCATCAGGTGGCCCATGTGCTCGTCCGCAAACGTATTCCATTAAAAAAAAAAAACATGCACTTTGCAACCACAAGCACGCGTCGCAGAATAACGTAGAGCTCAGTTTTATTTCAACAATTAAAAAAAAGAAGATGTGTTTATAATATATGACGCATTGTCTCTGTATCGTAAGATGGTTTCACTCAATTTATTATTAAGCTGATATATAAAAGATTACAATAATTTGCCAAATAATAATCAACAAACATTAGTGCCGATGCGATATCGGGGATCTAGTGTGAATATATCAAGGTAATAGTTGCCAGTACCACTAGTACTGCAGGATTTAAAGTTAAATATTTTGGGACAAACTTGCATATTTAAAGAAATACCAGCTGAGCTCGCAAATTATAAAACTTTACCTATAGGACACATATCATTAAGCCCCATTTTACCCTCTCAAGGGATGAATTGAAAGGATCTGTCCTTTCTAAAACTCAAACTTTTTCATCCAAATTTCATCTCTATCTGTGAAGCGGTTTAAGCATGGAAGGTAGGAGACAGAGTTACTATCGTATCGTTATCAATTAATATCAAAGCAGAAAAATTAATGAAGTTGTCTTTGTCGTGTCTTTTTGAAAAATATCTGTATTTGTTCGACTTACTTGCATCATTTCATCAACACGTTGCGCCCGCGCAAGCTCGGTATCATCGCTGTCGATTCCGCTGTCATCCGGCTCGGGAAGCTGAGGGAAGTACATTCCATCTCGATCGGCCGCCATCTTTAATTTCCGAAAAAGCTTTCTAGCCTGTAATAAATAAATCATGCAGATTTATTGAATTATTTTAAGAATTTTATTAAAAATAAGAACTGGTTTCCTCAATGTAAACAGATAACATTGTGATATTTAAGTATGTTACTATTATAATGATGATTTTCCTGTATAATTAATGGTTTTATAATTTTCATTTTTTCTTTATTTTAAAAGAAACCTCTTTTCTATTTATAGAAAGGATATTTAGGCTGATAGCTAAATTATACAAAACTATCTTAGCCCACGACTTCGTATGCATTTCAATTTAACAAAAAATAATTATTGTAGACTACGTTAATCCTCATTACCTCAGTTATCTACCAGTAACAGTCCCGTCAAATCGGTCTAGACTCTAGCCGTTCCAGAAATTGGCAGAAACAAACAGACAGAAAAATTGAAAAAAAGATTTTGGTATATGTACCGTGTATAATATATATGTACATATGCATTTAGATGTATGCGATTATTTTTATATTACAAACAGATAGTCCAATTTTATTATTTGTATAGATTTAACAACATAACAATCATTCAAAAAAATGATTACACGAACTTTCTTGTATAATTTGATTTCTGAAATAATGACATTTATTTTCAATTACAACGCAATAACTTCTGACGTGATACAAATCAATATGTCGGCAAAAGGATCGTACCTACGCACTATTTGATTACTATTAAAAAATCACAATTGAAGTAACGCGCACTTCTTCTAAATTACATTAAACGTAAATTATGGAATTATTATCCAACTACATATATTATTATACCATCGCATCGCATTGGACAATAATTTTCCTCATCCTTATTGTATATCATTAATATATTATTAAAAATATATATATCGTTACCGATATTCGGAAATAACATGCGCTAATCGTGTATTTTTAAAAGCTTTATAACGTATATCGTGCTTATCAGACAATTGTCATCTAAAAATAAGTTCTCACCCAAAATTCCCAGGTGTAAATTTAATGCAAGCTGAATTATCTAACTGCTTTACACAAATACACTACATGAAACCTCCACACAACCTCAAGCACTGGCAGTCAACAAGGGAATTTAGGGGAGCCCTCCCCGTTGCCATAGTAACAAAAGACTGCGCGCGCAATACAAAATAAATTCAAACTTGTGAGACATTTTCATCAATGCTATTTATCAATCTAGAAAAGTTATCATTGAAAATTATTTTTATAAATACAAGTTTAAATGATGACCAAAGCTTAGATTAGTATGGCTCCAAAGAAGGTACGTGTTAATTTCAAATAATATTTACAAATCATAAAAGATAACACAATTATTATTTTTTTAATATTTTGAACACTATAGAACAAATTCGGCAAAGGTAACAATATGTTATTTTTAAACTAATCAAAAATTCTGTATATTATTTATAATTTATTTTTTTGTATTACGTAACACTTATCGATTATACAAAACATTGTTGCTACCCATATTGAATGCTCCACTACTGACTTACACATATATTTTCGTAATACACTTGTAAACAATAACGATGCATGAAAATAGACGTGACTAATTAACGAACAACACTATTTTAGCACACTTAACCAGTAACGTTTGCATATTGAAAATTGCCACCACAAAAAAAATCGCCAAACCATCGATACGAAAAATACGACATGATTACGTTTTTTTTTTAAATTATTAATTTATCATTTACACGAATGGACTTTTAAATAACGACTTAATCCTTCGTAATAAAAGCATTTAACAGTGACGTAACGATTATAATTTTTTGACAATAATCACTGTGATACCTGATTTAGATACCTAGCCCTCAAGGGACAAATAAGCCGGTTAGGTTCCCCTTGCTCTGGCGCAGTAAGTCCACAGAGAAATCACTTGGGTTGCTGCTAAAACGTCTGAGAGTGAGTAGCCCTACCATAAATATGGTACGATGAAATCCACTGTAAATACAACCATGGCAATCCGTGTTTATCCTTTGTGGTCTGGCTTTTGGCGCAGTCATATCATTCGAAAATATATTAGTAACTCAAAAATAAAATCGCAAATAAAATGATAACAGGAAAACGCTTACCTACAATAATTTGAGTCATTAGCTATTGACTTCATTAATACAAGTGCTTTTTTATATTTAACAGGTTAAAATTAGAATATTTTGCTGAATGAGAGTGATATGATGAGCCATTATGCCTTGTGTTTGTCTTATGTGTTTGTATGGAATATGTGTCTTCGTCAAATCACATTGTGCCCCTGTGAAACTCATCTGATGCGTTTTTGCAACTTCGCTTTTAAGTATTATACATATATAGCTTCATTGCAAATATCGCAAAGTATTATATGTTATAGAAATTGCAAATTAAGTGAAATAAATCTTTGTTTGATAACGTTACGACTCAATCTATTTAATTAATTAATTCATTAAATCATTGAAAAGATCAAAGTGAAAACAAAACCATATGAAATATATAATTTTCATTTTTCTTTTTCTAATGATATTTTCCGAAATATTTTATATACTATTGTTAATAAAATCACTCAATCACTTACAATATTAAAATTATAAGGAGCGATAACTAAACTGTAGCTGTAATTATTTGCCTTTTTTGCAGATCTAGAAATCATTAACTTTGTTATTCTTTAAACTTATTAAAATATCTATACAAATTTTCATATTCTTTAGACTTATGAAAAATAACAATGCAAACTCGTGTAAGGACATCCTATGACTTATAAGCTTTTTTTATGTTCAATCAAAACGTGAAATCGCGAAATCAAATGACACAATCACATTAAGTGCATCGGATTCCAAAAACACGGAAGGCATTATCCAATGTTTATTATCGTAATGACTATTATCAAGTCAATAATATTGACTTCGAATTTTAACGTCCGTCACGCAACTAGACAGGAATAATGAATCGTAAACACATTTTATTGCAAATAAATTCTTGGTTTAATAAACCAGGTTTTAAAAAATGAAAAATACCTATCATATAATTTTCGGTATTCCGTATAAATCTGTGAAATATTTTGTTTTTGTTTTAGTAACTCGTTGGTATGCTAAAATTAGTTTATTTGTTTGTTCAGGCAAAGGTTTTAGATTAATCTTTTCAAATCGTAGAGATATGACAAATTATGAAATTCACGTTTTCCCCATAAAATATTAGCACAGTCGTTGTATAAATCTACTGTCGTTTGCATAGCAGTGAATGTAGCTGCACTGATATGCAAAAGAAACGAAGCAGCCTTGTGGAGCAAAAAAAATTACGAATTCTAAGTCTAGAGCATGCATCGTCGACAATGACATTGTTGCTTTAATCTGCCAAAAAGCTGGTGATCCACTTGCATAATTTACCGATAAGGGAAGCTTCGATAGAAACGCTTTGTGACATTTAGACCTTCACTATATCCAAAATGGATTCTAATGCTTCCTACTTGGTCTCAAAGCATCCAACCAGCTATGTGTCAGATAACTGACCAGGATGTCACCGCCTGAGGGACCCCGATAACTGTGCTGGTGGTCACTAATCCTCTAGGTACCGCAAGAGCTGACAGTTAAGGATGGACTCCAATATATTTGTAGAAAATTGTTAGTACCTCCTTTTTCAACAAAGTGTTGTTGTAGCCATGTATTGGAAGAGACGCGGCAAAAACACCATTGGTTCACATGAGTTATGAATTTTTGGCTATTTTTTGGCCATTTCTTTGGCAACCAAATAATATATACATATGATGTTTTATTTCGATTGCCGATCTGAGATCGAGGCTCAAGCAAAGTTTTTTAGAGAACCCTGAATATGTAAAAGTCGCAATCAATAAAAATAAATGTAGTGCATTTATTAAAGTCCATATCATTCGGATCTATTCTTGACTC
This sequence comes from Vanessa cardui, assembly GCF_905220365.1. Lineage (NCBI taxonomy): Eukaryota > Metazoa > Arthropoda > Insecta > Lepidoptera > Nymphalidae > Vanessa > Vanessa cardui. The sequence goes on along the minus strand of NC_061140.1, from coordinate 4,684,316 downwards.
AGTGTTCAAACTCAGTCTGTACTAGAACTCATATATCCCTTAGATAAACTTGAACATTTTAGTTACTATAAAGTGGTTAGTATACAACATTTCATTTTTGTTAATGTCAGTTTTGTTAATTGTTAACGAAGTCGGTCACCATTAATAGAAGGATAACTTAGAATAACTCAACAGATATTATGGTTTAAAAGTGTATGCAAAATACTGTATTAAAAGTGAATTGTGACATAAAAATGGAGAAGTTATTTCTTAGGAGAGCAACTAATATTCTCTGTATCAATAGTGTAAAGGTGAATATAATCCATCATTTGTTAATACTTATGCCATATTTTAGGGGCGCACGCAGTGAATAAACCTCATCTATGCCTAATGATCCTTCCTTCTTTCATAGAGCTTCGCCCAAATACCCTTGATTTTCTGTCTGATTTATTTTGTCATAAACGTCCACAATAACTGCTTTCTTATAATTATATTATATCGTAATTCAACCATACATACAACATTACAATATAACACCATGAACAGCACTGTATATTTCCCACTGCCGGACTAAGGCCTCTTCTCCCTTTAAGGAGAAGGTTTGGAGCATATTTCACTTTGCTGTACCGTTAGTGGTGGATATACAGGTGGAAATTAGACACAAGCAGATTTCCTTATGATGTTTTTCTTCACTTTCGAGCACGAGATGAATTATAAACACAATTTCATCGCATGAAAATTCATTGGTTGCCTGGGCTTGGACCCGCGATCACCTGGACCATCTCAGCTTTTATACACACAATACCATAATCTCATAATAACCAACTCTGAGTGACATCAATTTTATTACTTTCTTCTAATTTGCTGTATTGAATCGTTTAACACAATTCCTTAAATAATCTTATTATCAAAGTTATCAAATTGATCATTATTAAATAAACGATGTATAAGAAACACTCACCTTCATATTTCCCTTCCTTCCATTTTATCTTGTAAAAGTCGTTATTCCTGTGTCAGTTTCACCTGTTCTCATTTTCATAAACCCTTTTGATTGTTTAAAAAATTGAAACAAAGCTAAATATATTTAATTGTTCGAATTATTGTTCTTAGGAACTAATTAAATTAAATCATATTATTATATATATCATTGTATAGATTTTACGTAGTTGCTTGCGGTTTCGTCTTTATCTTGTTTAATTTTAATACAAAGCAATCCTTACTGGCCACATATACGCCGAAATGTTGTGTGTGAACTAATTGTACCAACTCTGAAACACTAATAGCGGGCGCCGCAAAGAGACTAATATAAATTTGACTCGGCTTAAATGGCTATGTGACTATAAAATCTGTTAATGCACGTACGGCTTACAGCGCTACCGTGCTGTCTTGTGCTAGCTAATACCAGACACGGGGACTAATTAGAATTTGGTGACACGCCCAACGGAGCAAAGTAATTTACGAACTACGTACAGTCAACACAATCATTAAAAATATATTTTTGGATTTTTTGGGTATAAGGATGATCAAAGATAAATTCTTCCTAGAAAAACGAAGATCGTAAGTTGATATCGTATAAATTCATAGCATCTAACAACAAAACGTTGTGTTTTATGAGCATGAGCATAAATATGATTCCTATTTTTAGGTAAATAGGTCCGTAAACCGTAAAAAATTGTTTATAATAGATACATATATGCTATATTATATTCTTCCAAACGGTTGAATTATAGGATTAATATTTTTATGACGATTAATCGCCTTATTATTTATTATTCTTATAAATAAATAAAAAAATATTGGAATTATTTTGTTGCCGGTTTCATTACCGACTCTAATGCGATTTTAAATCAATGCAATGCAGTTTACACCTTAGTTAGCGACTAGAAATAGGCTTTAGCGAAAAGGCACTGCAGTTGAAAACGTTCTTTCGACTTGCACAAAATTAGAACGTTATATTCAAAAATAATCTTAAATAAAATTAATGTCTTCTGACGAAGAAAGTGATGTAAGTACCTTTTAACAGCATTTTCGCGTGATCATTTATCGCAAAGCTTAAAGCAAATTAAAAATGTATAAAATACGATTGAGATTGTTTTAAGCACGCAACGATATTTAATCATTTGTTTACGCTTGCTTCGCTTCACTAAAAGCCCCAGCGATGTTTATAGTTCTGTGACATGATCGTGCTCAATAAAGTCCTCATAAAATAATATGCAAGCAGAATACTTAACCATAAATCAAATAGCTTCAAGCGTTAAAAGGCCAAACAGTCCTTGATTTGCTGCGGTGCAGAGAGCTTGCGTATTTTAGCAAAACATAAACTCGACTTAAAACCAAAAATGCTGAAGGCTATGATTAAACGTGCTTTGAAAAAAGATGACGAAACAGTGCTTATAACAAAGACACTATTGCGTTTAGAAGTAGGCATTCTCATCGCTTTCGCTTACGATGTATATTTGGGATGAGATAAATTATACTGTATACGTTATTTAGCAGAAGGAAACAACATCGAAGTCACGGGGCAATCTTGTGGAAGATGAAGCGCTGGATTGGCTGAAACCTCGAGCGTTAATAAAACCTGACGATCAGGAAGATGTTCCGGAAGCTGTAAGTAACGTCTTCGTAACATATTTATTTGTATAACATTTGGATATTATTTTACAAACGACTCCGCCGTTTTGTGTGCATTTATTATCAATTTCTCAAAACAACGTCTGGTTTTTATAAGCGCGTTCAAATATATAAACTCTTATTCTTTATTTTATGTTAATATAGAATGCAGAATTTTTCTTTACATTGTTTTTTCACGTAACGTTTTATGAAATTATCTTAAATACATTAATAATTATTATTATTTATTTACACGACCAAGAAACTATTTTACAAAATTTGTTTGCTAATTAACTAAATATAGGGTTTTACATTTTCATTACCGGTAGTGGACCTCTGACTGCGAAACTAATATAAATTGTAATAACAGAGTCAGCGATTCCTCCAGAATTCATTGCAGTCTAGATTTCAACATAGGGAATAATTTTAATACCTACATATTATAAATACATTCACGATTAATGGATATTATTAGAAAGCAAAATGGTATATACCAGCATCTGCTAATAAAAAAGCTGCTGGCTAGGATTTCAATCCCTAAAAGTAACAAACAAACAATATTAGAGGTACATTGTCACGTTTTAAACCCGACGTACTCGAACAATGAAATACACATTGAACGAGTCTTATTAACACATGCGTTTGTTCTTTTCTCTTAACTTTTTCATTTATATTTTTATCTTTTTGTAAGTTTTCGTCACTGCATGTAATTTGTGAATATTGCATTAAATGTGATTCAAATCGTCAGACACATTTACTGCTTCACGATATCCTTAAAAGTTTCGAGAAATAAACAATATATTTTTAGGATCTCGAAGAAGAAGTTGGTCGCGTCTTAACAACAATTAATCCACAATGGGTCGCTGATGAAGTGGCATATCACTATGGACAGGGAAAATTTTTGAGAAAAGCGAGACCCACGTATGGGAAAGCCTACCCTTTGTATATCTATCAAGGCACGGCTATACGGAAAGATTCAGAAGAAGCAAAAGCCCAAATCGCAGCTGGCTACGGTGACTCTATTTTACTATATATATATTTTACATTATTACGTGTTTTAAAAAACACATTAAATGTAGATCTTTAGTCCTCCTTCTTAAGTGAAATTAATTGCACTGATTCAAAAATCAATTACAATCATAGAGGACAGAAAGCTTGTAAAAGGTCATTATGTCTGGGCATTATATTTGCATTTATGGGTTAATACCAGTAACAAATTATCCTTACTTAACTACCATAAAAACAGGTATGGTTGGTTTTGACGATGCTGGTCCAAAGCGAGCCAAGGTTAAAAAATCTAAAGCAGAAGAAGAAGAGGAAGAAGAACCGGAGCCAGACACTCAACCAGCTGAAGAAGCTAAGGGCGAAGGTATTTAAGCAACTGGCTTATATGTATATGTACTACAGGTCAATGTTCATGCAAAAAAATTGTTCAAATATTAGTTGGGGTTAGGAGTAAAGTTCGCAACAGTGCTAGATATTTACTATGTAATTTTACCAAACTCTTAAAATAAACGCGCTTTATCGCTAACTATCTGTGCCCGTGACCTGGTTCGCGTTAGAATTTAACAAAAAAAGTTTATAGTAGACTGAATTCCTCCTCCTTATTATCCACTCCTTATTATAGCAGTTTTCTGCCAGCGAAAGTCACGTCAAAATCGGTCCAGTCGTTCCAGAGATTAGCAGGAACAAACAGACAGACAGAAAGACAAAATTTGTAAAAAATGTTATTTTTTATATGTGCCGTGTATACATACATATGAATTGAGTAAAAAGGGCTATTTTAATATTACAAACAGACACTCCAATTTTATTATATGTATAGGTAGAGAATCGTTTTCTCGCGACCAAAACGTAGGCGCCCAGAATTTCATGACACTTAGATGCTTATTAAACGTAGTTTAACAATATGTCATCCATATAGATTATACATCGCAGAAGTACACATGTAAATAGCAATGTCGTTTTATGGCCCACTACACAAACAATGCCTAAATTTGTTATTAGAAAAGAACCGTTCAGTACGTCGACTCGTAAATTTAAATGTTAATGCTTTAAATTTAGAAAATGCTTACAAAAAATGCATGCTATAAATTAAAATATATATAATTATAACCATTTCGGTTAAAAGAGGATGCGGCAGATGAGGAAAAGCCAAAGGAACAAGTTGATGAACAAGAAACTGTGAAACCTGAAGTTGCCGATGAAGAAATAGAGGCGGTAGCTGACGAAGGTGGTGAAGAAGCAGCTCCTGAAGAAAGTGAGTAAATTTATTCAGACTAATATATACGTAACGCAGTTCAACGTAAATGGGGAAAAATGCCTGAACTAAAAAAAATGTGAGTTACCACATAATTGTAATACAAATTTACCATGATTATAAACAATGCATGCATTTTACCAGACTAAGCAATTTACAATAACAATTTCCAAAAAAAGCACCTTACCTAGGTGATTTTTTAGTACTCGCGGGCGATCCGCCCTGGGAGCTCCAGGCGGAGGTGCTCGCGGAAGTCCGCGGCGCCCGTCCAGGGTCGGTGGAGATCGGGCGGATCAGGGCTCTAGCCCAGCAAGCCCTGATCGCCCGATGGCAGGAGGATCTGGGGTCTCCCACGGCGGGCCTAGCGACAGTGGAGGCGATCCGTCCCCACTTGAGTCGCTGGGTCGAGAGGAAGCATGGCACACTGTCGTACAGAATGACGCAGGTACTTACCGGACACGGATGCTTCGATAAGTACCTGCGCGGGATAGCGCGGCGGGAGGAGTCACCCTTCTGCCACGAGTGTGGTGCGCCAGTGGACACGGCGTACCACACCCTGTACGAGTGTGCTGCGTGGGGGCCTCAGAGGCACATCCTTGCGGCGACTATGGGCGGAGACCTCTCGCTACCGAGCGTTTTCAACACCATGCTCGGTAGCGAGGTGTGCTGGTCAGAGATGCGCTCCTTCTGCGAAAGTGTCATGTCGCAGAAGGAAGCAGCTGAACGGGAGCGGGAAAAAAATGCCGCCGCTGACTCGCTCCGCAGAGGACGACTCAATAGGTGCCGTAGGGACCACGGGGGTCCCAGTACCCTGGGAATCCCCCCTAGCTCTTGAAGGCCCGTATAGGCTGGCCGACCGTCAGGGCGTCACGGTAGCATGCGTAAGCGATCCCGTGGCGTCCGCCGAAAGACGGAGAGGGTACTGCTGGTTTTTTAGTGGGTAAACCCGGTGTGCTTGGGCGCACTCGGCGTTCAGGGCTCCGGGGAGTCCCACACACCCCCCCACTTTCCATCACGTGGGGGAAGCGCGTAAAGCGTTTTTCCAGCGTAATAAAAAAAAAGGTGATTTTTTAGTATTGTATTGTTTCTGGATATCCATATACGAACAAATGTTTGGTACATTTTCTAATTTAAATAAAATTATGATCTACGTATTAACAGGAGAGGAAGGTGAGGCCCAGGTTGAGGAAAAAATTGAAATTAAACCACGAGTTAAGAAACTTGCAAATCAGTTCAATTTTTGCGAGAGAGCTGCGCTAACATATACGTTCCCGAGAAGGGTTAGTAATTCATATTATTAATGTTTTAATTTTCTTACAAATATGCCTTCTCTAATAGTTTTCATATCTATAGTCAGTGGACACACAAACAATTCCTCCACCACGTGCTAATTATGGAGCAACTGGTCTCCAATGTATCATCTTCGATTACTATCAAGAGGACTACGCTAAAAAGCAACGAGAGAAGGAAGATGAAAAACCGAAAAGGGTAAACTTTAACGATTATTTTCCCTGTACAAAATCCTTTTGAAAAATATTTTATTTTGTTTATGGGGTTTTAAAATTGTAATTTTTGTCAGTTACGTAAAAAAGCAGCAAAGCATGCGAAGTCTGCGCAGCAAATTCACGATGAGCAACTCGCGCAACGCATTCGTGAGGCGTGGACGATCCTCGAACGATTGGTCAACCAAAACATTTACGATGACATCGGTAAATATGAAACAAAAGTACCTATAATGTGTATAGCTGTGGAGTATGTTATTGATTAAAAGATATTAGAATAATAACAGTGAATATATCAATCATTACGAAATAATTTGAAAGCGATGCTTTTCTGTAAATGCCTGATATTATTGTTCGAGTCATTTTACATATTTAATAACTCATTGTTTAACTTTTTAAATACAAACTATAGAAAAGCAAAAGAGGTCGTACAAATGGTATGAGCAAGATAATCGACCTGAAAATGTAAAACAACTATGCTGTTTGGACTTAATTCATATACCTTCTACAATTTTGATCTAGCTCAAGACTACCGCTATTGGGACGATCCTTCCGATGAATTTCGTGAAGGTATGGGGTCTCTATTACCCCTATGGAAGTTCCAATATGAACCGATGCGTAATCACGCTGTTTGTGACGTGCAGTGGAATCCGCACTACCAAGATTTGTTCGCAGTAGCGTATGGATCGTGTAAGTCATATATATTTATTAGACAAAAATGGAAATGATATGTTTATTTTGTGATATAAATACACTATAATTAATAACCTAAAAAATAATATTAACCATGTAGAAAACCTTATTTTTATAGACTATCCATGCAATATTAGCAAACAAAATAATAAAATTCTTAAGAGGTCAGCAATACGTCGTTGTAGTTGCTCGATTATGAGTCTTATAATTACGGAAAAAAGTGTTAGAGATCCATTCAGCATAACATCTTATCTCATTGTCTCCAGATTTGGACGTATCATACTAATATTTAAAATACACCAACTGTGATATTTAGATCAAAACATCTGATAAATAGCGTGATCACGATCTTCTAAGACCTTCATCTTAATCAACTTTTTCCACAGTGGATTTTACGCAACAACAAAAAGAAGGATGTCTCTGTCTATACAGTATAAAAAATCCAGCCTTTCCAGAATATTCTGTTATAACAGATTCTCCGATTATATGTCTCGACGTTTATAAGGAAACCCCCTATCTTGTTTGTGTCGGTAAGTAATGTTTCTCTGTGATGTTATATTTACTTGCAAAAAATAACAGAGTTGTATTACAGGTCGCTACGATGGCAACGTATGCGTTTATAACGCACAATTGACATTGGAATCTAGTTATCAATATAAATCGGATTCCGTGAGAGATAAGCACAGCAACATTGTGTGGGAGGTAAATATCATTGAGCTTTATATTATTAGCAGCAGACCAAACGTGCAGATGATACGTGATATTTGTTGAGGTCTGAAACATCATACCACAGACTTGACACGAAAAAGTGCAGATTTTTGAAACCAAATGCCGATTTAACCTGGTAGTATGGATTTTTGCAAGCCCGTCTGGATAGGTTACCCACCATCATATTTTTTTTATGGAATAGGTTGGCGGATGAGCATATGGGCCACCTGATCATAAAGGGTCACCATCACATTAACTATTCCTTACATCGTCAAGGCGCCACCAACCTTAGTAACTAAGATGCTATGTCCCTTGTGCCTGTAGTTACACTGGCTCACTCGCCCTTCAAACCGGAACACAACAATAATGCGCACTGCTTATATATTCATCATTTACTCTACCACCAAACAGCAATAATTAGGAATAATTAAATTTACGATTTTATTTTTTATTTGATTCAAATATAAACAATTGTAACGCCAATTATTCCAATGACACTATATGCTGATCAAAAATAAATGTAGTTATAGATCTATTTATCTCACGAAGACGGGTCCCTTCACGTTAAATTATTTATCGGCGTGAAATAACGACTAAAATACGACTAAGACTAAATTAGTACAATTTAGCTACTACTAATTTAATGTGGAGGAGCGGTTGGTTCTTGTTTTAAATTACTCATAATTTCTTCGAACCTTACCAGATCCGTTGGGGAGCTCGTCTCATCGACGGTGAAGCGTCGTTCTTCTCGATCTCTGGTGATGGACGCGTGGTCCAATGGGCCGTGATGCCGGGAGAGTTGCAAGCCACTACCATCATCACACTGCATTCTAGCGTCGCTCCCATTCCTGGACCCGATGGGACTCTATTGACTGTCAACAGTATGCATTAATTACTTACTAAAATTTTGAAATAAATACTTAATTTACTTTTCTTAAAAGATAATTTGATTTATGACTTTAGGTTATGGGTTTGAATTAATATATTAATATATCTAGCGCAGTTTTTAATATTTGCTAAATAAATATAAAATGAGTTCTTCTCCACAGTCTTTTGTCTAATAATACGATTTGAAACGATAGAGTATAGATATTCTCCAATTTCTGAAAGTCTTTTCACAATAATATTACCAAATTTTGATAGTGCAATATTGATTATATTTTGATAATACAGCCAATGAGAGCTCTATATTTATCCAAATTAAAGCCTGACTTACAACAGGTTTTTAGAAGATAAATGTGGCATAACATTTTCTAGATAAACCTTCGGTGTCATATATTACTGTTATCTTATCCAGCTAAATTTTTCAAACCTAGGTTGCGGCAGTTGTATCTGTTTCCACCCAGAGAAACCTGATATTTTCATGGTCGGTACGGAAGACGGAATGATCCACACGTGTTCACTGAAGTATAATCGCAATTACGTTCGCTCAGTGCAAGGCCACCACATGCCAGTGTACAGAATCCACTATAACTACTTCAACAATAGCATCTACGCGTCCTGCTCTGGTGATTGGCGGGTCAAGATATGGGAAGACGGTCGAGAGTATGTTTAACCTTAATCCATAATAAGTAAACACGTCAATTACTTCGTAAATGCCCTTTAGGCTTAAACAATAAATTGTTGATTAATTATAAATATTAACAATTATAAAAGGCAACTTTTTCATTCCACCACCAAACAAAAATACTTTAAGTTGCCGTTCCTATTTAAATGGTAAGTTAGCCGGGCTAGTTAAAGCCTGAATGCACTGAATCATAGATAAAGTAATAAACAATGAATTTATAGTGTAAGAAGTTCAGTGTTGTATGTTTGTATTGTAACTGCTTTGCCTTAAATTAAAAAAAAAAACATTGCCAGATTCCAATCCCAAGGAGATCAAATTAAAAAGTATGTAGAATAACTGTAGTATGTAGAATTTAAGAATAACACATATATTAATTTGTACAGTGAACCGCTGTTTATGTTCGAGCTGGGATCTCCGGTCGGAGATGTGAAATGGGCGCCTTACTCCAGCACCGTATTTGCAGCATGTACTGCCGATGGAAAGGTAGGAAAGACTTATTTTTTTTAAGCTTTCATTTTATACTCTTACTATTGATAGATGAATAGACCAGTACTTGACACACATATAAATAAAATTTTAACAAAAAGAAAAACCGACTTCAAACAAAACACTATTTTAAAACAAATGAATATGCACGAAAAAGTAATAAAAATAATTGCGTATTCAACATATTTTTTAGAGTCTTCCTAAGTTAAATGAAATGAAAAATATTAGACTACTTAAAAGTCGATTAACGATTATATCATGTAGTTATAGTTATTGATATATTTGGAGCCGGTGTCAGCCACGGTGCCCTTGCCCCAACAATCAAAAGAAAGAAGCGATACGAGCCCCTTGATTGATCCAGTATATTATTGTGTAAAAGGTAATTTGTAAAAAACATATTTGTTAAAGTATTCTCGTATTGTTTTTTTGATAGATATACTGTAGGGTTTTATTGGCTGACACCGACTCCAAATATAACAATAATTATAACTACATGATATAATCGTTAATCGACTTTTAAGTAGTCTAATATTTTTCATTTCATTTAACTTAGGAAGACTCTAAAAAATATGTTGAATACGCAATTATTTTTTTTACTTTTTCGTGCATATTCATTTGTTTTAAAATAGTGTTTTGTTTGAAGTCGGTTTTTCTTTTTGTTAAAATTTTATTTATTTTTTGATTTTAAGTGAAGCTGATGTTGACTAACTAATTTTTTTTAATATGGATAGATTAAGCGTTCCGTTTATATGAGTCAGAAACTACTTCGAGGACAATTTCAAAGAAAACTTGCGAATAAAGCAAAAATAGACTTTCGAAAATGCGGATTTAATACGTCACGCGGCGTAAACTACAAGGATCCCTCGAAAGAGCTGTAATGGAACTCAGCAAAAAAACTTTGAAAAAGACCAACTATATTTCGTCATCATATGACATCACATAACATACACAAAATTTGATTAAAGATAGTAAGAAATTCTGCCCCATATCGCACCCTAACTGCGAGCCGTATAGGAGTTCCATCACTACATAGTATAAAACAAAGTCGCTTTCTCTGTCCCTATATCTTTAAATCTACGCAACGGATTTTGATGCGGTTTTTTTTAAAAGATAGTGTGATTCAAGGGGAAGGTTTGTGTATATAATACATGAACAATATAGTAAAGAAACACTGATAATTTTAGAAGTTTGCGATGTGATGTCGTATATAAACAAATTCTGTAGTATATTTAGTATCAGTATTGCACCCGTGCGAAGCCGGGGTGGGTAGCTAGTTGATTATAATATTCGACTATGATAATTACATAAACATAACCACATTACGGAAGGTGACTCAAATATCCAAATAACCTATAAATAAAAGATTCGACCGAGTATCGCTAACGTGCTCCTCAGAATTGTTCCGTTCCCTTCCGTTCCGTTACTTTGTCATGGATCCTGTGCTCAGAACCTTACCAAACTTTCACCAAATTACCCTTGAAGTATATATTTTATAATAAAAAAAGAATTACCAAAATTGGTTAACGTGATTTTCCGTTATTCACCTATTTGTCGCGCATATACATAAGGCAAATTTAAGACTTATGTCGTTTTCACATGGATACCATCATCGGAAAAAAAAATAAAAAAAATGGGACCCCACGGGAAGCACTACCTTTCAAACAAAAAAAAAATTATCAAAATCGGTCCACCCAGTGAAAAGTTAAATTGATAACCTCCTTCTTTTGGAAGTCGGTTGAAAATATATATACGTCTTACACGTGTCGAATTAATAGATATCGTTGTCATTATAACAATAAAAAAAATTTAATTTTAAAAGGTTAAAATGTTTGATTATACATACTTAAAATGACTTTTAATATTGTATTTATTTAATAAGTTACACTTTGTTGTAGTTATATACTTAAATCATAGTCATATGGCATAGTGGTAATTTGAATTCGATTGTGAATTCTCACCGCCGTCGGAGCACGAATAATCGATACAATAATCCCTATTGAATTCCATACGCTTGTTACCGCTCAACTGACCATCTCGCTTTGATTGCTATTACCAATGATAGCCTTAATCCTCTTATACAAACGTGTACGAATTGATCGTGAAAGGAGCAATATGCTTTGAGTTGAATTTCAGATTGTTATACACTTGTAAGTTTCTTTGTAAAATTGAAAATTTAAACGAGATTTTAAAATCGTTTCGAGTTGTCCAAACTTAAGATTCTAAAGTATATCTAGTCTAAGAATGTCCCACTGCTTGATATGAAATCTAATAACAAAGAAATTTAAACCATATTCCAACAAGTTTTTGATAAAGTAAATTGCAATAGCTAAAGTAATTGCAATAGCTAAATAATTGCAATTTGCTATTCACAACACTATATACATGCTTATACAACACATACAGTGGCGTAGCTATCGTAGGGCAGGTGGTGAAGCGCACCAGGCCCCCAGAGTTCAGGGGGCCCTCTAAACTAAACCTTAAGCTTCTGAAGCTAGAAAAACACGACCCCGCGCATAAGATTTCTTATTTGGTATATAGTTATATGCTTGGTAGCATCGGAAAATGCAATGGAATGAAAATAAAACCGATTACTGCCGATTTACACAACCAATAGAAATAGCTCCCTATCGCGCCATTCGACGCTATTCGTCGCTATAGATTCACGCGTCAGAGAAAGCAAGTGCATGTAAATCGACGCGTCAAATTGACGAATATATTAGGTCATGTGATATTACAAGTTATTACGTTTGTGCAAAGACCATATTCGCATGAGAAATAAATATTGATAATTTGGGATAGCGTGCTCAATTCGGATGTGATCGGTTTTACAAATTTTGCCGATGCGACATCTAAGTTGTGTCGTACTATAAGTAATTATTAGTTGAAAAAGGGGTGAGGGCCCAATTTTTTTTCTATGCAACGGGGCCCTTCCTTACCTAGCTATGCCACTGTATATAAAAAAATTTTGAAAGGCCTATCCTTTGTACACGTCCGTTTGGGCAGGTACCACCTACACATAACATATTCTACCACCAACGGGTAAGCCAAAAGGTAAGGGTAGGCAATGTGACTAGGGCCCATTCCAATAGAAAGGACATAACACTTGGTTCCCGTGGCTCATTGGCAATATAAGTAATGGTTATTCTACAAGCTCAAATTTGAATAGGTATCATCAGAACATATTTACTTGGTCTCAGTCGTCCGGTTACCGAAAAATAAAATTAACGTACAGCTTTAAAAGCCGATGTTATCGCTTAAGTAGCGAGAACTTCCAAGCAACCCTTGAGTACAGGAGTTGAAATTAAATAAAACGGTCAGGCGATGTACAAAAGTCAATATTGAGTAGATAAATAAATAAGATTGATATAAAGACTTTTTAAAATGAAACGTCTCAGTAATGGAAAAAGTATTTTTTTACAGGTTTACGTGTACGATTTAAATGTTAACAAATATCGTCCAATTTGCGTGCAAGCTATCGTTTCGAAGAAAACAAAGAAACTTACGAGGATAGACTTCAATCGTCAACTGCCTGTTGTTGTTTGTGGAGACACTAAGTAAGTTATCATATTATTCTTATTAGCTACAAGCGATTATGCGCAAGAACTTATACCTAATAGTAATTTATCGCGTAATATAAACGGTAAAAAGCTGTATTATTAAGTTTAGTTTACTTTATTTTATACCTACGTGAAATTCTTGACACATTTAATTTATTCCATCATCATCATTACATAGTATAAAACAAAGTAACTTAAAGCTGTCTGTCCCTATGTAACATACATTGCTCTTTAAAATTACGCAACGAATTTGGATGCGTTTTTTTTAATAGATAAAGTGATTCGAAAGGATACCATAGGCGATATAATAAAGGAACAAGAAAAAATCTTTAGTATATTTAGTATCAGTATTACACCGGGCGGGTCGCTAGTCAACAATAAATTTCAAAATAAATAATTACTAATTATTCATAATAATTACAATATTATAACAGGTGTATTCTTTCATCAAGTGGATTTCGAAAGTATTATATGAAGAATCAGTGATGTAATTCTAAGCAAAAACTACATTGTAGGACAAAAAAAAATTATATTATATATAATTTTAGTAGTTGCCGCACTAGGCTTCACTCGCATCAAGTATAAGATCTAAAAAATAGTCCATGTCTATGTCCTATCTTAGGAGACCAAACTTGCTTTGGAGCAATTTTATCAAACTTTAACTAGCAATTTAATTTCACAAAATACTCCTTCGAGATTTACTCTTTATAGGCAAAGAGTAAAATGAGATTATGTACAGTTCTTTTTTGCTTGTATCTGTCATTTTTTTTATCTTTGATTACGAATCGAAATAACCAATTTAACATCATTTAATAAATGTTTTTTTAAGTACATTTTTCGGCTGCTGTGGCAGCCATAAGGCTTCCGTCACGTCTTATTTTTTACCCTAATCCTACCCCTTCCCAGTTTTGGTTGTTATTATTTGTGTTGAAATAATTTACACAATCTTTTTTATTTTATAATATACCTATAATAAACGTTAAGCGATAACATAATTTATATGTAAAAAAGTATAGTATATTTTTTAATATTAGCTTATTGAACTATATTTGCTAAAATATTTAATCCATTTATATTTTATAAATGGATATTACATAAACATAAGGTTTGTGATTCTTATAAAAAATCTATGACGAAATCCCTAAAATAATATTTATCATTATTTCGACAAAACTCACATCGCCTCCATAGCTCAGGGGTTAGAGCACTGGTCTTGTAAACCAGGGGTCGAGAGTTCAAATCTCTCTGGAGGCATCAATAAAACTACTCTATATTTTTATTTTATATTTTTAGGGGCACTTGCCATGTAGTTAAATTATCGCCGAACTTACGAGTTATGTGTAAACCACCGAAAAAGGCGCAAGGAATAGATCAGCGAAGTCTGCAGGTAATATTTTATATGGAGAAAGAATATTTATTAACATACAGCTTAAACATTACTAATAATATTTTTTTAAGTAAAAATATAGTATTATAAAATAAATGACTTTGCAGATTATGAAACTGGATAAACTGCTTAGTTTAGTACGAGACCCGCCTTTCCAGACTGGCGTTGTTGACGAGAAATTCGATGACGATTAGAGTAATATTATTTTGTCTTTGATAATTTATGAATAAAACAATAATTTATTTCGATTTGTGCTTTATTTAATTTACTAGTAAAGCTTTAAAATAAATAGCATTTGTATATCTAGTCTTAATATTTTTTTAAATATAGAATGACTACAATTTCTCTTTTAGAACTAATATTACAAGTTGGTGAATATGAAATACTTAATCAAATTGTTTATGAAAAAAATATATAAACACACATACTACATAAGTATAAGATTTCGTTTTCCTTGTAAATATTAATTCTAAAAAGTGAATAAACTCTAAAAACAAAACAATTCCATTCAGAATGGGACTTACATAACATTTAGAAGTTAACAATTTTTGACTAGAATTGAGAGATCTTCAAAAATACATTTCACCTTATCCTTAATAATTATTGCATAAGCTTTATTTGACATTGCTTTACCATAATTACTTACACTAAGATTCGAATCACATTTATTTATTTACCGCTTTACTTATAAAGAGAGTGTTTAGTAAAACAATTGTTTTCTTCATTTGAATATCAAATCAGTGATCAAGAAAAAAAAGATCATTATTTAACTACACATTTACTTAATAATATTTATAAGTAAAGGCGTTAATTCTTGTCATTATATTCTGAGCATTGTGAAAATATAAAGATAAACATTAAAAAACTTAAAACTAATCTATGGCAATTTTATACAGATCTTTAACACTATGCAATTATGTGTGCATGCTTAAACATGTAACCTTTTATGTGTCAATAAATGCATGATAGGATTTTTATTTTTTGGTATTGTAAATTATACATGACAATATACTTATTTTTTCCGAAGTAATGTCAAAACTTAAACATATCTATAAAATAATTTATCGCTGCTAATAATTACAAAATTTTTGGTTTTCACTTATATTCAATATAAAATAATTAATTAGCTTTGAGTTAAGCAATATTGTCCCTTATAAAATTTTTGTACTTCAGATTATAATATGTTTTTAAAATATTAAAAAAAGCCTCAATATAGATACAATTTGTAGACATTTGTATTCATTGTTATTTATGTCCAATTAAAGATTAATTTAAATATTTAAACTGACATTATTTTTTAATTATTTACATTATTTCATTATCTAAGGATATAGGAGTTTGGGTCCGATCCTGTCGCACTTCTCGACGGCATTTGGGCCAAGTTTGAGGTCCAAGAAAGCACGGGCATCGTTAGGCGCGGGCGAGTGACGACCAACAAACTGTATCTGCAGAAATATAAAAATCATATACGATTTATTCAATATTTACATATTAACATTTTCGAACTTTCGAAAATAATTTTTCGACTAGCGAATACAATGGTTAATTTATTATATACATGACAAGACAAATCAAATAAAAACTATACCGCCTATGGGTATAAATATCGGAGCGGTTCTCACGAACGCATTTATTTTTTGCAATAAGCACTTTTATTTTTTCCAATCGTAAAAGTTTTTAGTAGTTTGTTGATTATAAAAAAAATAATGTAAAATCTAACGTAGATTATCTCATTTCTTGAAAGATTTTCAATAAACCAAATAACATTATATTTTTCATACCTGAGCGAGTGGATGCAAATGTCTCTCCGGAAATTCACGTTGATGTGCTAACACCCAGTCAGCGGGCCACATGGTGCCATTTCTCGATGTAAAAGGCAGAATAAGAACGTAAACTCGATTCGTCGCAGAATAAGCAACCCTATAGTAATGACCTTTAGTCGCTCTTTCCCATACAAAGCCATCGTTATCTGCACCCCCTCGTTGTAACCAGGAAACTCGAGTGAGGTCTCCTGCGTGAATACCGATCTCGGCATATTCAACCCAAGGAAGCAAGTCACCGCTGGAAAAGGAAAGATATAATTAAATAGTTATGAAAAAAATACATGATCAAAAGATTTAATGGAGAGTGACAGTCACTAAATTTCCTTACAAGTGTACTGCATGTGTCACCGTAACAATACAAAGTTTGTTAGCTTACAATCTAATCTGTCTCGTCAGATTGTAAACTGTCGAAATATTGTGAATCGTGAAATATGCTTGCAATTTAACGCATTATTTTTCGCTACATTATAATCTATCGGGATTAAATAAACTGTTAGATTACAATCTGTCCCGTGCAGATGCTGCTCTCCTGATATTGTGTATGCAAAAAGTGTATGAAATTGTTTGTTTGTTTACCTTTATAATGTTAGCGACTTACCGCATAACAGCCCCTAATAAAGATGTTGTTTCTAGCCAGCATCTGGCCCCAGCCTGTAATAGGGCTCGAAGTACATGAGTAACAGTTCGCCTTATATTTCGGAGACAGCACGGCGGTGTATTGCGCCCTGCTAGCACATATGATGGTGTCCTTTGTACAGGTGGGAAACATCGCTGAAAAAGATAATATATGTATAAAGCTGATAATTTTTTTAAAAAATACAAACTTAATTAACTGAACTATACAACATGTGCATTATTTGGTAACATAGACACTTAAGAGCTTCTATGATATTGTAAGTTCATATTTTGGTATCAATTTTAAATAAAGAGATATTTCCAATATAACAATTATTTTCTCCTCAGTACAAAATAAAGAGTTTGCCATTAAGTAAAAAACATAAAGTGACTTCTAATTATGCAAGTTTCTAAATGAGTTGAGTGTGAGTATGTGCGTAATTTCTGGTTTTGTAAATAAAAACAAAAACATCAACAATCATAGAAAATATCTACATTTCTCTAAAGTTCCTGTAGCAAAAGAGGTATTATCAAAATTGATTCTGTATCTACAAAATTCTACATTACTATGGTGAGATAATCTTTGCTTTCACTTAAAAAATTATAATTGCATAATCATGCACCAACATAATTTGTTTTCATTTTATAATGTATTTTATGTAACCAGAAAGATTTAAAATTTTCAAAATTAGTTTGTTGATTGCTATAAATGTGATTTATTACAGAAATGGCATTACAATAATATTTATCTAAAATAAGTCCTAATAAAAGTCTAATTATAAATACCTGACTTTCCCTCTTACAACCAAACCACTGAACTCTTCCATCTTCCTTCATAACAGCCTTCACTCCGAGTTCCTTGTATAATGCTAATCGGTAATCTCTTTGTCTCTTGGAAGCCTTTTGTTTAGACACTGTTGTTTTCAATACACTCCGTCCTATAGCAAACTTACTATCCAATATTTGTACCTAGAAATAAATGTATAACATATTGTTTAGAGTATGTTGTCAAACATATCATAGAAATAAAATAGAGTTGCTTTTTAGTTTTATATACCTTTATATTCCTTATGGCAGTTTGTAAATACAAGGATTCTGGAAATGGCAATGCGAATGGCTTCGGTAGACTTCTCAGCATTGAAGTCTTGATCATCAAAGCATGTTGTCCTTGAATGGCATCACAAAGTTTTTTAGAAGAGTCTTTACTGTAATGTAGAGTCCAATCCATATATGCCCATTTTAATTGTTGACAAACTAATCTTGAGTTCCCTACACCAACGGCTATTGCTTGAGTCGGATATGTGGTAGCGCTAACAGCCATCAATTGAAACACACGACGGGATACTCGTGAGGCGTCAGGGACAAATAACACATAGTCCGTAGAAACATAAGACAATGGGTCCAGATCATTCGGTATTGTGTCCAACTTAAACTCTAGCGTTATAATCTTTACATTACGCAGAGTTATATTTGTAGCAGAAAACTGAAAAGGCGGATACTGTCTTCTTTCACACAACACCAATACTGGTATGTTGGGATAAGCTGAGACAAATGATTGTACACTTTCCGCGATATCATTTTCAAAGTCTTCGAATTGACGGAATATGACAGTAACGAGCTTAGACAAATGCCGTGTTGAATGAGAATGGGCCAAGCTTGGCGATGTTACGGGAGCTATGGGATATATTTTATATTGAGGAATCAAATAGCCGCATACGATGATCGCAATTATTCCTAAAATAATATATACTTTGAACGTCAATCGACCGCGTAACAAACGATGCAACATTTTTTATATTATTAAATGTAATCATTTCATTCATACTAATAAACATGTATTATTTTATAAGATAAATTTAAAGTAATTATTTATATTTCTCAGTACACGAATAAAAGTTCATAGCACAGATTTGTCACTACTTTATGCAAAACATAGAAATGTTTGTAATATTTAATGAAACAAATGATGTTTAAAATAAAGAGTATATTTTATACAAAACATAATTCATATAATATTATTTTGTTTTTTATAATGTACCCTGTACGAAGGGTGTACTGCTGTACGTCAAAATTTCGTCTTCGACTTCCGCAATTTTTTTTGTTTACAACACACAATTCACAGATAAAATCAAAGTCTCATCTAAAAAATACATGTAATCTTTATACGTTAAATGTCTCATTCTGAGACTGTAAATTTTATAATTTATATTCATTACTGTTGGATAAAAATTAATGTTGTGCACATTAATAGATAAATACTAATAATATCACTACTACTAATTCTAATTGATAATTGATAATCGTATTGGAATTAATAAAATATTTTTTATGCGTAGACTCAATATCCTAATTTTATGTTTAATTTAATCTTGTTAATAAGATGTTAACAAAAATCAAAAGTTTATTGAATGTTTAACTCTTTCATCACTTGTCTATGGCCTAAAAATGTTTATGTTATCTGTGACTGCACTGAGTGGTTTCTAAATGACACTTTTTCATTTTATGAATTTACATCAATCATCAATTTCCGTGTGTTCTAGTTTCTGAAATTCTGTTTATTTATTAAGCAATAGTTCACATATTTTATGACCACAATGGATGAAAATAGTGATTTCGAACCTTTAGAACCCTCTTTACGAAACGTGATAGAACAGAAATCTTTACGATGGATTTTTGTTGGAGGAAAAGGCGGCGTAGGCAAAACTACGTGCAGGTAATATATTTATTTATTGTTATAAATTAATAATTAATATTCTCCTATCAATAAACTATGATATTGTTCATAATAAATATTAAAAATTTCAGCTGCAGCCTTGCTATCCAATTATCTAAAGTACGGGAATCGGTACTTATAATATCGACAGACCCAGCTCATAACATTTCAGATGCCTTTGATCAGAAATTTTCTAAAGTAAGTAATTGTAAAAGCAGGAAGGGGCAGCATTTGGTTTTTATTGATGTTTATGTCTCTTAATAGATCTGTCCTTTTCTAAATATCAACCCGTGACTTACAGGTGCCTACGAAAGTTAAAGGGTTTGACAATTTATTTGCAATGGAAATTGATCCAAATGTAGGATTAACAGAATTACCAGAAGAATATTTTGAAGGGGAAACAGAAGCAATGAGGCTTGGTAAAGGTGTTATGCAGGAAATAGTTGGTGCATTCCCTGGTATTGATGAGGCTATGAGCTATGCTGAGGTACATTCGAATCACTGTTATTTGTCAATGTGCTGAGTAAACCGTTTCATGTATTCTAATACTTTTATATTATGTATTTCAGGTTATGAAACTAGTAAAAGGAATGAATTTTAGTGCAGTTGTTTTTGACACAGCCCCGACTGGACACACTCTCCGTCTGCTTTCATTCCCTCAGGTTGTAGAAAAGGGTCTTGGAAAATTAATGCGCCTCAAATCAAAGGTATGTACATGTCAAACGAAGCTTTTCTTTTGCTATTATTATACATATATTATATGAGTTGTTGTTTGCAGGTGGCACCATTCATTAATCAAGTAGCAACACTGTTTGGACTGGCAGAATTTAATTCTGATATGTTCAGCAACAAAATGGATGAGATGTTGTCAGTTATAACACAAGTAAACACACAGTTCAAGGATCCCAACCAGACAACATTTGTATGTGTTTGCATTGCTGAATTTCTCTCACTATACGAAACTGAAAGACTTGTGCAAGAACTAACAAGGTGTGGAATAGACACACATAACATAATTGTCAATCAATTGTTGCTACGCACATCAGCTCCGTGCGAACTCTGCGCAGCAAGACACAAGGTCCAAGAGAAATATTTAGACCAAATTGCAGATTTGTATGAAGACTTTCATGTGACTAAGTTGCCGCTGTTGGACAGAGAAGTACGAGGAGCTGCTGCTGTTAATGCATTTTCAGAATATTTACTCAAACCATATGTTCCACCGACACCAACGACAACAACAACATAATTACAGTAGAATTTATATATTGGGTGGGGGTCTGGATATAGAAGCATCCCAAGATTTAAATACATATTATTAAGTAGGATGACCGAGTTAATCAAGAACCCAGTTACTTCATTGTGCTCATTATAAAGGGTTCAGTGAACAATTTAGTCAAGCTCTTTATTAATATGTATCTGTCTTAAGTTGATGTCATATAATATATATAATTATTATTACATAGATTCACACTATCAACTTTTATTTATATTATAAAATTGGTTTGAGAATATTGTAAATAAAACTGCAGCAATTTAATTTAACATTGATAATGGGAAAACTTATATTTTGTTTGTATAAAAGCACTAATATAGAATTTTATAGAAAATTTTCTATTTAAATATGCTTCTACACTATTCGCCTAAAGTATTATATAGTTTTGATGAATATGCAATATTTGTCTTATTTACCATACAAAATTTAAATAAACTTTTCCCAACAAAATTAAATGTATTTCATTACCAACCTAATTTATATGTACATATTATAAACCAAACAAAGAGTTGGCGTATTTAGTGCCGAAATTTAATAATCGGAAGTGAAGTATGTTTTTTTTAATTTCAAGAATTTTAGGTTCAAGTAAAAGTGATACAGTCATTACCCAGCATTTTACGTGTGGTGGATTGTTCATACTTTGTACGAGATGTCATGAACCCGCGTGCATTAAAATAACTAGTGGCAGATCAGCTATAAATATTACCAGTTTTATAGTACCTACAAAGTATTTTTAAATGGCAAATCATTCTGACGTCAAGATCACCAGCTTAAAAATCAAGAAAATTTAAAATTGTTCAATTGTCTTTACACAATCATTAAGCTGCTTGGTACGAAAACATTTATTTTTAATAGATTAAAAGGCAAAGAATCAAAATAAAATTAATTACATAACAATACTTTTGTTTTTGTTATCTTTGTGGACAAATCGTCATTACATTGCCATTTGGTAACCGTACGAAAGTGATTTAAAATGCTCAATACGATCAATTGTACAAATCGCATTTTATAGACAAGATTGTGTAATCGGTTCCTTTAAGTCACATTTCAAATGGCGAATAAATATATATGAAATGTGAATTTTGTACAAGATTCTCGTTCAAAAAAATTAAGTTTTTTAAATTAGAATCATGCCATGTATTTATTACCTACAAGTTGATATGTTGTGTTAATTCATTAATGTCGAATTTTCTATTTGCTGACTCTTTGTCTAAAGTCAGATGAGAGCAGTTTTTCTTTCCTACATTGTTTGTAAATCAGTATAATTATATAATTATGATTATTATATTCTGTACTGTTATTATGATTACAAAGTACAAAACAAAGTCTCTTACCACTATCTGTCCCTATGTAGGTAAGTATACTAGA
Source organism: Vanessa cardui (assembly GCF_905220365.1). Taxonomy (NCBI): domain Eukaryota; kingdom Metazoa; phylum Arthropoda; class Insecta; order Lepidoptera; family Nymphalidae; genus Vanessa; species Vanessa cardui. The sequence goes on along the minus strand of NC_061140.1, from coordinate 4,661,775 downwards.
TTTCGTATCTGATCGGATTTTGATGTAGTTTTTTCAATAGAAAGTATAATAAAACGCAATTAACACTAATTATTTTGGAGCCCATAAAATTGATGTCGACATGAAAGTTACGAACATTGTAAGACATTCTATAATTTCTATAGTAAATTGAGTAGTAATATTATATCCGTGCGGAGCCGTGCGGGTCACTATTAATATATAAATAAATACCATCCTGCTACGATGACTGCAAAGGGTCAAATCGATGAGTGTACGTGAGGTGACGAGGCGGGAACGCTTCTCAGGAGCCCAGCTAGGTTTGCTTCGCCTGGTCAGTTGTACATTACAGGGACCAAGTGTAAATTATAAATTGCAAGCAATCTTGGCTGTTTATTTTAAAATTTCTTATATTTGTTTTTAAATAATAAAAAATTAAAAATATACATTTATCTATGCTGACAATATTTTAAATCTGATGTCCCATTTTGTACAGTTACTCTAATGTACGACATGTACTCATTTATTTTAACACTAAACAGAATACTTTGTATTTTTAACCGACTTCAAAAAAAGGAGGAGGTTCTCAATTCGTCGGGGCCTTTTTTTATTTATTTTTTTTAACTTTTATGTATGTTACCGAATTACTCGAAGATGGCTGGGCCGATTTTGACAATTCTTTTTTTGTTTGAAAGGGCATGTTTTACAGGTGGTCCCATTGTCAGGAGATCAGGATCTGATGATGGGATCCTGGAGAAATCGAGGTAACTCCTCAAATTTTATAGGCACACCTATAGTGATTTCGGTTTTATTCAAATTGCCTTGGTCATATGCTCACGAAAAGTGACATTTGATGAAGTGGAACTGATGATGAAGACCACAACTGCTAATCAGAACATATTAGTAAGTAACTATTTTACGGGTTTAGTTCTATTTCTTTAAGATAGTCGTCAAGCAATTGATGTTAGTAAACATGCCTATGATGAAGTCTAGCTGATGGTGGACTACCAGGAGAATTCCTCAATGATTAACGGCATTGCATCGGGAAAAATGGTATTGTCTAATTGGCGATGAGCAGTTAACATTAGGCTATTGTAACTTAGGTAACGCTTAATGTGAGTTGCAGTCCACATCGTATTGAAACGGCGTTGAGTTATGTTTAGAGTCGAAAGCCGAAATGTACTGAGTATAATAAAGTGAATGACAAACACTACCAATTGTAATTATAAATAACAAAACAACACTGAAAAGCATTAAATAAATTTTTATAAATAAAAAAAAACCGCCTTCAAAAATGAACTAAAAAGAAAAAAATAATCAGTTACATCCATATCCAATTTACGATTTTTTAATCACCTTTTGAAGTCGGTGCCAACAAAGTAAATAAATTCCTATATTGAAATCATTTAATATGTATCGATAGTAGGGTTTGTCTAATGGTGTCATCTATACAATAAATAGATTTAATTTTTGTATGTGTGTATTATGTACCTATATTAGCAATGTTGGCACCGACTTTGAGAGGTGATTAAAAAATCGTAAATTGGATATGGATGTAACTGATTATTTTTTTCTTTTTAGTTCATTTTTGAAGGCGGTTTTTTATTTATAAAAATTTATGTTATGCTCCATTTGATGGTGGATCAGTTAAGTAATTTAGTTACAAGCACAGGAAATAACATCACAAGGTTAAAGAGATATCAAGGTATAGTATGACACAACTTAGATGTAGCATCGGCAAATTTCGTAAAACCCAGAAAATCCGAATTAAGTACGCCATCCCAAACGATCAATATTTATTTCTTATGTGAATATGATCTTTACACAGACGTAACAACGTGTTGAATCATATGACCTAATATATTCGTCAATTTGACACGTCGATTTGCTTTCTCGGGTTGAAATATTGTGAGAATCTATAGCGACGAATAGCGTCGAATGGTGAGATAGGGAGCTATTTATATTGGTTGTGTAAATCGTCAGTAATCGGTTTTGCGAATTTTGGCGATGCTGCATCTAAATTGTTTCGTACTATTTTTTCTCTTTCGTAGTTTTCTAGAAAAAAGTTATTTGTCATTTAAAAATCGTCGAATTGTTATTGCAGATTAATAAACCCGCGGTTTTAGAACTAAGATCAAGAATATAAAACAAAATTGAAAGAAATTCACTTTATTTACTTTTACCGTACATTGTACAATATAAATAAATCTACTATAACTATTATGAATAAGATGTCATAACAACATTATAAATATTTAAAATTATAAAATAACAACCTTAGTATAATTCTGTTGAAAAAGCTTTAAAACATGGCAGTGTTGGTACAATCAATAACACTAAGCGCTATCTTATTTATATTATGCATTCATTTTAACTCGCAATTGTTAAAAATATCATTTCTGCAAAAATATAATTCCAATTGAATTTGATACATTAGAAAACTAAGCATTGCATAAAATAAAATAGCGTGAAATAAAATTTGTGACACGTCTTTTAATGATCTTTTGAATTAAGTAACAAAAGTTTTTACTACTTTTGATGACTTCCAAAAGTTGCAAACACAAGTCGTCAACTATATAACACACCTTACGAGTACTTCAAGATTTCTGGGATATAATTGGTCAATATTATTAAAATGATCTTATAAATTATCAATCTTTCAGTAATCCAATATTTAATCAAGATTATTGCAATACACTCATACATATGTATATTTGTATATCACTACCAAGATCCCGCTGACTTAGATGCATAACTAATTTGACAAGCTTAGTTTCAATAACAAAATTATTAAAAATTCTAAATTGCACTTCTTATTTTTATTAATTACTTTAATCTAATAAATATTATTAGTTCGCCGTATTCAGACAGAATAAACGAAGTCTCCAAAAAGTACCACTAATGAAAAATTAACTTTATTCTCTACACTATAAAATAAATAGCAACACTGGATAAAAATTCATACAATCTGTAGACAATTTCAAAACATTAATATAAAAAATCTCGTGCAGTCTATGAAGTAAAAATCAAAACGACATTAATATTATAATACCCCTAAAAATACTTTTGGCCCTTTGGTTAAGCTTATTAATCATTATAAAACAACAACCAAGTTCGAAAAGGTCTTTAACGATTAAAATTTAAATGAATACTGGAACAACATATCCAATTAGGATACTTTATAACAACATGAGTTTCAACGGAAACAATGTCAATAATATCAATGGACATATCTTAATCTATTTGAATGGAGTTTTAATATAACTCTTACTGTTAAGTAAGTATAGTACAATATAGAAGTGAAGAAATAGTTTATTTGGACTGTAAGCATTTGCAGTAATACTGAAAATTATTCCGTGACTTATTTGATACATGTGATGCCCTTCAAAGATTGTTCCATACAAAAATGTGTAGTAAATAAGATAAGAAAAAAAGTATCGATTTTTCTTTTACTTTATATTTAAAGGAAATAATAAGAGCACTTTCTACATATAGTCAAACTAGTTCGAACCAGTTTGTTAACCACGTCACAATTAGGAAGTATTTCTTACGAAAATCTCATTCTAGTTTTTTTCTACATCTTCTAAACAAACCATTCTAGTAGTTGATGTAACAAGTTGTAAATCATTTGTGTCAACTCGATCTCGTCTGGTTGGGTATGTGCCAAGCCGTTAGTGTCGCTCCGATGAGAGTTCCGAGCAAAGCCGCTGTACACGATCCGACTTCGAACAATAGCTTCGGTGTGAACACGCCCCAAATCATGAGGTGACGGCAGTGGATCGTAGCTGACAACGCACACGCAAACACCTGGAACAAATTTATATACACAATAAACTATATATTCAAGCATTACATAGTAATAATTAAGTCCCAGTTCCCACTCATCAGTTATTCTACCGCCAAATAACAGTACTCAGTATCGTTGTGTTCCGGTTTAAAGGGTCAGTGAGCCAGTGTAACTACAGGAAGAAGGAACATAAGATCGTAGTTCCCAAGGTTGGTGGCACATTGACGGTGTAAGGAATAGTTAATATTTCTTACAGCGTCATTGTCTATGGGTGATGGTGACCACTTACCATCAGGTGACCCATATGCTCGTCAGCCAACCTATACCATAAAAAAAAAATAGTACGACACAACTTAGATGTCGCATCGGCAAAATTCGTAAAACCGATCACATCTGAATTGAGTACGCTATCCCAATTTATCAATATTTATTTCTCATGCGAATGTGATCTTTACACAAACGTAATAACTTGTAATATCATATGACCTAATATATTCGTCAATTTGACGCGTCGATTTACATGCACTTGCTTTCTCTGACGCGTGAATCTATAGCGACGAATAGCGTCGAATGGCGCGATAGGGAGATGTTTCTATTGGTCGTGTAAGTCGACAGTAATCGGTTTTATTTTCATTCCATTGCATTTTCCGATGCTACATTTAATTTGTGTCGTACTATATGTTTTTATAACTAATAATTAACTAATACTTTATATAAAAACGAATTTGCTTCACTGATATACTCTAAGAGCCATAAAAAATTGAAAACTTAATATAACATAATAAATTCAATATTTTCGCCTTTAAGAAATCAACTTAAAAAAATCTACTATGTTACATATTAAACGCATTGGCCGAAGCCAATTCGTTCAATCGCCACACACTATCACCACAGCCTTATCGCCAAGGCTTAAAATCCCTAACAAATTAACATCAGATATGGCTGAAAATGAATTAAATGACTTTAAATCTAAATTTAAATACTTCATTTGCTTGAAAATAATAATGAAACAAACAAACAAGTAAAGTAACAGCCTGTAAAATTCCCACTGTTGGGCGAAGGCCTTCTCTCCCATTAAGGAGAGGGTTTAGAACATATTCCACCATGCTATTCCAATGCGGGTTGGTGAAATGCACGTGTGTCAGAATTTCTATGAAATTGACACATGCAGGTTTCTTTACAATGTTTTCCTTTACCGCCGAGCACGAGATTAATTATAAACAAAAATAAAGCACTTACATATAGTGGTACTTGCCTGGGTTTGACCCCGAAATTTAAATGCACTCGTTCTAATCACTGAGCCATCTCAGCTCATAATATTTAAAAGCAAATTACTTTGTTCTAAACTTAGTTCTTCACGAGTTTGACTTTGTGGTTAAAGACATTTATTTCTCAAAAGAAATTACATTTCACTTAATGAGAAAACAAAACAAAATTTTACGTACTAATTGAGCTGTGAGCGTTTTAGACAGATTTTTTTTTTACATAATCTTTCACATAATCTTTTTTTTTTTTTTTTTTTAAATAATAATAGGTATATAAAACAAAATGTATTTTAATTACTAAGAAAATAATAATGTTTTAAAGTGGGTAATCCAAAATATTGTTCTATATTGGTTTTAAAATAATGATTTTTAATAAGACATACCTACCCACATTTAACTTTGTTGTGAATGCAGGGCCGGATTCAAGACATTAATTAATAAAATTATTTGTTACATATTTTTTTAATCTGTTTTTATAAATGTTAAAGTTTTTAAGATCTTTTATTTCTTTTGGTAGTTTGTTATAATATTGTGCTCCTTCAAATAGTATAGTTTTCTTGCCATAGTTGGTGCGTGTTTTGGGTAAATATAGATTATTTGCGTTTCGAAGTTGTCTTTTCCCCTTTTGCGTATTTGTTAAGAAAGTTAGTTCCGACTGCAGAGTACCGTTTAAAATTTTACGAATAAGAATACATGTATTGTAGTAGTAAAGTTGTTGTATGTTCATTATATTTGTTTCTTTGTATATTTTATTCGTAGGTGTTAGAAGTTTGTAGTGAAAAAGGAGCTTTACAATTTTATTTTGCGTAATTTGCAAATCTTTTAAAGCCGTTTTCGAGGCTGCGCCCCATATTTCTATTAGGTAGTTTAAGTGAGGTTGAACTAGCGAGTAGTATATCATATAGCAAACACGACGGGGAAGACAGCGTATTATACCACGTAAGGATCCAAGGAGGGATGATAATTTGCACCTAATTTTATCAAAATGTGTAGTCCATGTTAGACCACTATCTAAAATCAATCCAAGATATTTTTCACTACTAGTTTCATTAATTTGGATATTGTTTATAGTAAGCGGATTATAATGTTGTATTTTTTTATTTTTGGATTTAAATATTATATAGTGAGTTTTGGCTATATTGATGGTTAGTAGATTACATTGAAACCATCTGTGCAATATATTAAGATCTTCTTGCGCACGATTTATTGTATCCTGTAAAGAGTGTCCAAAATAAAAAATACATGTGTCGTCAGCATACAAGGTAAGTTCACCGTGTAGAGAAAGTTGGCCGATACTGTTTATATATATTAAGAAGAGTAGAGGCCCAAGTATTGATCCTTGAGGTACACCAAAATTTATTGGGTAAGCAGAACTATGATATTCACCAATTTTTACTATTTGCTGACGATTTGTTAAATACGATTCTAATAATTTGTGAGCAACGCCAGTGATACCTATTTGTTTTAATTTATCCAGCAAGATACAGTGGCTTACAGTATCAAAGGCCTTTTTAAGATCTATAAAAATACCTAAACCTATATGCTTAGAATCTATTTTTGTTTTAATTTTTGTAACTACATCAATTGTGGCACACAAGGTATTCGATTTGGACTTAAACCCATATTGTCGTTTAAAAAAATAATCTATTCGTGATAAATAAGTGTCCAGGCGGTGATGTATGATTTTTTCAAAAATTTTTGAACATATTGGCAAGACTGAGATAGGCCTGTAGTTCCCTGGGTCAGTTTTTATACCGGCTTTATATATCGGAGTAACTTTCGCAATTTTTAGATCATCTGGGAAAATTCCTTCGTCTAGACACTTATTTATGCAACTTGTCAATTCTTTTATAATACATACTTTTAAACATTTTAATACTTTGGTGCTAATGCCATCAATGCCCGTGCTAACGTTTGTGTTCAAATTATCAATAATTTCCGAAACTTCCCTTTCACTACATTGACTGAATTTAGTTAAGTTATCATTGTGTTTGTGGTTGTGTACAATAAAAATAGTGTTATTATGATATTTATCTGGAATTTTGCTGTACTTTAGCTTAAGTTGGTCACTAAATGTTTGAATAATACTTACTCTAATAGCAAAACATAGCGCAAATTTGAGACATAACGAGAAAACCGCAGCTAGTTGCGTTCGGGGCCCCAGTGTGGAAGCACCATTACGTCCCCAAAGTGCTAGCAGAGGTACAGTTGCGCCGAACAATAACGGCATTCCTGTGTTACAAAAAATAATAATCAAGGAATTGGTTTTAAAAAAGGTTTTATATGTCTTATATGGAATATAAATTTGTCTTATTACTAAATAAATTTAATATTATAATCAATTGTTCAAATTAAATTTTGGTATACTAAAAAAATATAATTGAACTTTATTAATAGTGAAACACAAAATAGTTTCTTATGTCTAACATGATAACAACAAAAAAGTAATATTTTTTTCGTTCTTAATTAAATATAACATAAATTAGAAGCTATTCTCATATAGTTGCTATTTGTTCAGACGATAAGAATTTCTTTAACTAAGTAGATCAAATAAATATATTTAAGATAAAGTTCCCTATCAGCTTATCTGGCGCTCATATTTAGAAATTTAGCAATCATTAAACCATTTTTTTTTCGATAAGTCTGGAAAATATGCAACCTTATGGTTAGTAGTTACGGTAGGTAACCATTTAACATTAGTTAAGATTACATTGGAGCCTTGAGAATTATTACGTCAAATTTGAGGACTGAGATTGTAGATTATATTTTGTACCTGTAGTAAAACTCACTCAACACTTCAAACAAAACACAACAACATTAAGTTTTGTTGTTTGGCAGACAATGCGATGAGTATGCAACTTATCAGACTGGCTTGAATCATCAAAAATTGGCAATTATAAACCCTTGTTTTCTAGCAGAGAAAAGAAATTATGATTGATTAATGAATTAAATTAACAAATCTTACCGAATAAGTAAATAAACATCAGAGCAACAGAAATGATATTCCCGAAGGAAGTGTAGTTAGGATCTCCAGCGTGGAACACCGCAGCCCAGCGCACATTGCTAAGAGTGGCGTGATGGCCTGTGCCGTAGAAACTGTACGAGGCCAGCAGAGCCCATAGACACGCCATACTTGAGTTACATCTTGTTGTTAACGCTGCAATTAATTAATACATTTTAGACAAAACAAAATATCAGTCAGATATACTGACAGTCTCCAAAAGTGTTTGCAAGACTGACACTCTCCAAAAGTGTTTACTTGGTGGTAGGGCTTTGTGCAAGCCCGTCTGGGTAGGTACCACCCACTCATCAGTTATTCTACCGCCAAATAACAGTACTCAGTAGTATTGTTGTGTTCCGGTCTGAAGGGTGAGTGTGCCAGTGTAACTACAGGCACAAGGGACATAACATCTTAGTTCCCAAGGTTGGTGGAACATTGACGATGCAAGGAATAGTTAATATTTCTTACAGCGTCATTGTCTATGGGTGATGGTGACCACTTACCATCAGGTGGCCCATATGCTCGTCAGCCAACCTATACCATAAAAAAAAGATTAATTTGATATAATAATTTTAGACAGACAAACCGTTTTAGGTTACAATTTTAAATTTAATTAATTCGATGTTTATACAAATATTTTCACTTACAGAATTTGATTGAGCCCTCAGTCTTCAACATGGAAACGATATTCAAGGCCAAAAATCCTGAGAGAAGTGCCAGGCCAGCGGTGGGCGCAAACGACGCCCCTAAGACTAGTGTATTTGCCAAATAAAACAGCAGCCCGGACACGACTAGAGGCAGAGTCGCTCCTCTTCCATCCCTCCTCCAGAGAAGAACAAACATAGTAACGATAACTAGCCACGCGCCTCTAGCTAGCATCTTAGACCTACTCGGAGAACCTAACGAGCCCCATCCAACTGCCCAATGCGCACATGAGAAAATACCAGCAATGACTATTCCATATCCCCTCCATTCCACGTGACGTCTCGAAATAGCTACCACTGCGGCCACCGATCCTAACGCGATTACTAACGCAGCCCTAGAAGCATTCCCAGTGGCCACACCCTCACCAGCCGTCCAACAATCTCCTTGCTCTTCCCGACATCCTCGATATGACCTAGTCAATGCCATTACAACACCAAAACCGGCCCAAAGCACCAACGATTTAATATTTCCAATATTCCAAGCCATCAAACCTAGTACTGTCAATGAGAGGAAGGATAATGTGGCTCCTTCCTCTATTATGTAACTGTTTGACACTAAAATCGCTGCCGATGCAAACAGAGCGGCTCTAGCGAAACGTTCGTAAAACTGCGAACGTCCTTCGTACCACCTTTGGGTGATACCATCCCAATGCATTATAACTAACACGCACGTTATCGCCCCGGATATTAGGCCTGTGCTTAAAATAATAGCATGTCCTAAATCATCAATAATTTCGAAATAGTGTCCAGTGTAACAAATTCCGACGCAAACAGCCATAGATATGAGTCCACTAGGGACAAACGAACTGGCGAATACGTGTGGAATACGCTCCGCTGGAATGCCTTCAGTGATGATCCAATTAAAGAACACTGTAAGAAGTAACAGAAGAAGCGCTCTAAGCATTGAAAGAGAATCAAACTCGACCCAAACTTCTCTAAATATGTTGCGAATGTTGTCCATTAATGCTCTGAAACAATGAAATAAATGGGAATAAGTAAAATTATTGTACACAGTACAGATACATTTTATCACATTCTTATTGTATCTACAAAAAAATTGCTATATTATATTTCATTGGTTGGAGTAATAAAGAACACTAGTCTTATGTGACATGCAATTCTTGATTTATATATTTTATTTATCAAACACATTCACTATTTTTTTAATATGTTTAAGGTGTACTTACCTAACATTTGAAATATATAATTTCAGTTCATCTTCTGTCTCTACACTTGCTCCCTTCTCAATTTGGTCTCTTGTCGCGTTAATCAGTTGAGCAAGTCTGTCAAGTGAGATTTGTTGAGACTCCTCTCCATATCTTACTAAATATTGGGTGACCTGAATAAATTTAAAAATCATGTACAAATAATTTAAAAAAAAATTAACTTTAAAAACAGAAGCACCAATTCTTAAATACCTGTTTTAAATTGTTGTTTAAATGCAGCAATGTATGAGCGACAGGCATATTTGGTAGAATAGGGAACAATAGGTTTCCTAGTGACGGGGCAGGCGGCGGTCTTCCTAAAGCAGCACTTAGTGTTGGTGCTAAATCAGTTTGTTGTACTTCTTTACCAGACTGTCTATCTGCTTCATCTCCACTAAATCCTGAACTATGATAGGCAAATAACGCGGCTGTGCGTTCAGCCTTACTTTCACCACCATGATCACCTATTACACAAATATGTTTGAGTTCAAATATATTTTTCTAATAAGTAAAATAATTATATAAATTGGGCATAATAAAACAATGGGCATAATTTTTCGTCCAAAGCAAAATTTGCAAACGTGGAATTCCTCAATATTATTTTTTTAGTTTCGTTCATAAATAAAAAAAAATAAATGGATTAGTGAACATCATACAATTACTTTAAAAATCGTAACATTTAATTCTTGCATAATTTGTCCCATCTAGTTAGACCCTATTTGCAACAGATATTATCTCTCTAGCATGATAAGTTGATTACCACAAAGCTTTAATTATTTATGGATTGTACAAATTTTATGCTGTGAAAAATACAATAGCTTTAATATGCTTTAGAATCACAAAGCAATACCAAAAGTTTAACACATAAAACAATCAAACTCTACTGTACTACAACTCTAGCAAGTACCTACCCTCTGAATCTTTCCATTCTTGTGAGTCTAAAACAATAGACATAAGAAATTTAATTCCATGTCCAAAAGTAAAAATACCAGCATAGCTTAAATCAAACTGTTTTTCATAGCTTTGATTTTATTTCATAAAGACTATGTAAGGTTGTCTATTTCAATTAGAGTTAAAAAAGATAACTATTATTTTTAAAAGATTTAATCTAGATACCTACTTAAGCAAACATTTGAAATGATTAAGATAATGCCTTATGTTATCTCATATTATTTTAAAGGTAGAGTAAATAACATAATTATATATTTATATATTTGATTACCTGTTTCTGTCATGCCATGGTCACCTACAACATAAAGTATGACATCTGATGGCAATGATTCAATAATTTTCTCGAGCCTTGTATTTGTTTCAGTCAACTTTCGTGCCATCTCTGGATGATTTGGACCATACCTATGACCCGCATGATCCACTCCAAGATAATGAGCTACAAGGAGATCCCAGTCATTCCTCTTCAGTTCATCATAAATTTTGGAATCTACTTCTACAAATTAAAATATTATTAATTATTCTATTGAAATTAAAGATGTCAAAATAGTAGTAGTGGCTTTATTAACCTTACCATTGTCAACAGTGTCTAGATCCCATGTGTGGAATGAATATAAGGCATGAGAGCGTAACCATCTACCAGGAATTAAACATATCCATGTGTCATCTCCCAAGAATACAGCTTCATTGCCTCCTTTAACAATCTGTACAAATAGAGAAAAAATAGAATTTTAATTAAAATTTATGTAGAGATACATTACAGATAAGAGTGTACATGATAATATAGAATTTACCTGGTCAATTACATTATCTTCTTGTATTTCAATAGCAGCAAAGTTTGAGCTGATATCAACAAAAGTAGGTAATGAGCCTGTTACAAGTGCCTTTATTCGTTGTAGAGTTGTAGTTGGTGGGTCAGCCATAAAACGAAATAGCCGCGCGCGTTCTGGATACCGCTCGATCGTCTTTTGAATAATTGGCAGCCGATTTTGATAAAACAAGGGATTCTTATTATCTGTATTGTATTCCGTAAAATCATATCGTAATGCATCGACTAACACAAATACCACTCTGTGACTCTTGGTAGCGCACACAATAGGCGAGCCGGAATTTGCCAAAATTCGTTGGATTTTACTGCTTTCCGTACACGAAAATTTTTCACTGGAGTTAAGACGACCGTCACACCCAAAGTTCTCTAAAGACACGCATTCTGATATATCATTTAAAGTCTTTCGAGACAGTAAAAATCCCTGGCCAAACATAAGAACTGCCGATAATGTTAGATATGAAAACCAAACGAGGTATAAAATAAAATTCCATTTTTCTTTCATAGTTAAGGTTTTTAATAGAAGAAGAAAAAGGTATTCATTTATTTATGTAGATTTAGAAAATAATAAATTAAGAAACATCATAACCACCCTTTACACCGACATCGTGAGACACACGTCATTTAATATTTTTGAGTTTGACACTTAGTACTTGACTTTCAGAATTGACATTACTTTTTTTTAATCTTGCCTGATGACTGAGGGTATGATATTATTGCCATTTTTAAATTAAATTAATATAAATTCATTAAAACAACATTCTTCAAAACTGATTTTCTATTTGAAAACATTTACAATAGAGTGCCTTTTTTATGTGTAGAAATATAAATACCTATTTACTTACTATATTAATAGTTAACTACTTAGCCCGTAAAGAAGCTTTTAATTGGTCATAGCCCATAAAAACTTTAATTAGCTTAAATGTATACCATATTTTAATTTAGGAACAGTAAAAGAAAAGTAAAATGTTTAACAGTGTATATAATAATATACTTGTATTATATTTTTTATACCATATAAAACTATATAATATTTGGGGTTTGACAATAGGCATATGACATGTGTGGTTGTCGGTTGACAACTGACATTTAATTAAAAGTTTACAAGAAATATCGTATTTTGTAGAAAGACACAATTTGTTTGTTATTAATATAAATGACCAATTGTTCTCCGATTAAATATCGATTTTATACAAAGACATTTAAGTAGTAAATTATATATTCGAGAGGCATGGTGTTAATGAGACAACCATGTCTTTACCTTCAACAATCAAGGAACACAGTAGGTTATTGGACTTGTCCAGTGACGAAGAATCAGAGGATTTACATTTAGAAATTATCCCAAATAGAAAAAGGAAGATAACAAGGTAAAAATTTGTTGTTTCCAGAGAAAACTAATGATAGCTTCATAAAGTACACATTACTAATTTATTGTATAAAATGAGATAACAAGTACAAAGGACCTTGATGATTAATTGTTGTTTTCTGGATAACATTTACGCAACCTTTTATAATTATAACTAATTTATAGCTTTATATAGTACTGCATATTATCCATTATATAGTGAGAAATAATATTGGAGATATATATCATAATTTAATTTTTTATCCTCCTTAATCGAAAGTTAATTTATTATATAATGAATATATTAAGAGATAAATATTTTTTTCCTCCAGGAAAGAGCGCAATAAGAATGTGTCACCAAAAGTAACAGAACCGAACATAGCCGCTGAAGTACAATGTGCACTATGTTGGGCTGTGCGGGGCACTCTGGTCCTTTGGCTCTTGATGCTCACTTGGATATGTGCTGCCCTCTACGACCAGGTTACAACAATGAAATTAGATATAGCTAAAGGTTAGTTTGCTACTTTTTAAGATATAAAAACTTAAATATGCATTTAGTAAACTTACAGAGCATTCATATATAAGTTTTATCTACATTTATCTACTTGTGATTGTGACAGTGATATGTAATGTTTTTAGTTACAAACATAATCATCAATATAATTAATAAATTAAAATTATTTTTCTTAATGCTCACCTATGCTGTGCAAAATTATATTATATTGGGTCCTAAACTATGCCTTGTTGTGTTAGTCAGTCAGTTTAGTAATTTTATGAAAGAAATGATAAGAGTCTAGTATTATAAGAACTACCCTTCTTAGCATTCAATGTGTTAATGAATACTTCATAATAAATAAAAAAATAAAAAATATAAGCAGGTGAGTTGGTGTACATACTAGTATAGTATAATTTTAATATCTGTGCTGCAATTTTGTACACAAAACTATTTGAAGAACCTCAAGTAATAATACATGTTCAAACTTTCTATAAAAACAATTAAAATGACTTTATGGTTATATTATTATTACATTTTCACATAAATATTTAGAAATTTCAAATTATATTATAACTAAACTTTTCTATTATTTATAGTATTATGTACTATGGATGTATATAGTAGCATACATCCATTACCACTACAAAGCTAATTAACATAATTAGTGATATAATTTAATATGGTTTGCTCTCATATGAAACCCTACAGATTATACAACTTTTATAATCTGTTGAATTCAGGAGTAGTGACCTCTTAATAAAATCATACTTATGTGAGTATTTGTATATGTATGTAGATATGGTTCACAATAACAGAAATCTCATTAAAACTTTGATTGTAAAACCTGTTTTAAAACATTGTTAAGATCACCTTCTGGCTGCATTTTTACCTTATAAGACTTATACCTTTAATATTGTCCAGCCAGCATGATTTATTTTGCTTATAAATTAGGTTTTCTTACACCAAAACAAGATATAGGGGCCTCTATGTATATAATATATAAGTATGACTATATTAAGGTGCCTGCTCAGGATGCGTCCTGCGCGAATTATGGAAATCGATTCGCGAAATTTATATAAGGAAGCTGAACTCCAACCTAATCGCTGTTTATCTCACATTGAGACAGCTAAATCAGCCTTGCTCTTTCTCACCAAGACCTATATCCTTTCCGGCTGATACCAATTTTCTTTTCGGCCCTCTAAGGGTACCACTACTTCTAAGGGGGTACAAATTCCTTTGTGCTATGAGCTGGTACGTTTACGTCAGTACTGCAGATTCCATCCGCCCGAATGAATGAATGAATTGGCTTGGCTCATGTCATTGGCTTACTATCGATCATGCGGGTAGATCTGTACTTGAATTCGCTTTAGAATATGATCTGACACAACTGGTCATCTCGCCTCTGATAACATCGTCACTACCATACTACGGATCGTTCGTTACGTCGGGAACGCTCAGTTATCTTCTAGTTTATCTGACACAAAAAAGGCTGAAGCATTTTTGTCTAAGTGGGAAGGTGTCTTAAAATAGCGAAGGCTTTGGAAGTATATAGCACAAAGTAACTTTTTGTCAGGTCGGAGCATTAGGATCGTTGTCGAGGGTGTATGCTCCGACTTAAAATTCGTTAATCCTGGTGTACCACAAGACTGAATGAAGAATAACTTGTTGCAAATCAGCAGTGTTCACTGCTAGGCAGACACCGGCCGTGCTAATATTTGTCGGTGATACGTCGACGTACCGTATCAAACTCTTGTCAAAAATCGAGTTTTTGTTGAAACAAAATTTACTAATTCGTTTCATAGTTTGATATTTTATCTTTTATAGTTTTGTAAGGATTATCTAAAAAGCCAAAGCTTCGACTTATGCTTTATAGAAATTCTTCTAAATTATCATAATTAGCGGTGTTTTACTCAAGAACTTAGGATTTAGCAACCTAGACTATAAGACAACATATCACGGGTGAGATGTTGAAGAGTTATGGATGTTTATATTAAAATAGGTGATACGCTATTTTAATATAAACACCCCACAAATTGATGATGTAAGTTTTATAGTTAATGACTCTTTATCACACTCCCTAAAACCCCCTGGAAACCAAGACGAAAACTTATCTTCAAGCATCCACTAGTTAATTTACTTTATTGTAAACGTTAAGATTATTTTTTTTAATTGGCTGTACCTCAAAACTCGTTCCATTTCTGTGTCTGTTTCTTGTTTGAGTTTTTATTAATTTGTTTTAAAGCTCTTTCCATACTTGATACACAAATGAAATACTTATGTATTAACAAACAAAAAAAAATTGTAACCCGTCGTTGTCTTTCAACTTTTGTCGACATAGTCTCATATTGTATATATTTATTATAATGCACATCATAAGTATATACCATATGCATGTATACATATGTCATACATGGCGTGAATGATCACTCTGTCTATTGTGCTAATGGCGATGAGAAGTTAGAACAAAGATGAAAGTACTTCTCATATCTCTTATCTTCAGATCCCAACACGGTTGTGTCTAGTACTATTATATGTAATGTTTGGAATACGCATGCGCCTGATTGTCGCTCCTCCGTGACGTCACGCAGTTCTTTCTTGCACCTCCTCGGTGTTTCCTGTCATTCTAGTGTACACTCGTAGAAATTAGTCAACTCGTATCGCAGTGTCTTTGCGAATTACTAGAGATTGTTCATCTTGTATAGTGCCAAAAGTGTTTAGCTCTAAACGAAGTAATTCGTAGGTTTGAGTTATAGTTTTTGTGTCTGTGTTTTTACCGATAAATTTGAAAAGACTAGGTGATGGTGACGTAATTATTAGTTAGCGATTGGAATATATGTATTTTATATAATTCCTTGGTGTTTATTTATTAATACAACGATTAGCGTGGTGTCGCAAACAATTGGACGCATGCGCGTTGTTCATTCACTGCGTCCCTTGCCGTCGTGACCCGAGGTCGATATTACGGTTTATCGTGTTATCAAGTATTGTGATTTATCTCATCGTTACGTATTCAGCATTTCTTTGTTCTATGTTATTTAACCAAATAAAAATTCCCTGAGTTGTTTTCTAATTGGTTTAGGTAATATATTAACGCGTTATGTATTATTAATAGTATATTGTTATCGTGACTGAAAGTAGATAAGGTTTTAACGATAACGGGAAATTTATAGAATTGTTAAGCGAAATAACTTTTGATTTCATTTCTGGTTTAAGCGATGTTCTGTTGTGTTTGTTTTGGTGAAGGTTTTTAGTTTATTTTTTTAATCTTGTTACTAAATTATAGTTATGTTTACGATATATTAATTTTTATTGTTAAACTTATGTTTAAATATACTTGAAAAATGTTTTGGTTCAAATGTATGTATTTATAAAACCAAGTTGCATTGTCTTCTAGCACTACGTTTCCGTAAATTAAGGTTTTTTTACCGTTTTCAATAATATAATTAGGCCGGGGACTGGGAAGCACGTAATCGTAGAAAAAAATTACTTTAACTTTATTATACGTCATTATTACAAATAAAAATTAAAACGAAGGTTAAATTAGTAAAAAAAAACTTTTATTTGATACTAATAGATAATTATTGTGATTGAACCGAGTTGACTTATTGATTACAGCAATTGCATATTGACGGATTATTGCGGGCTTTTAATCCTCAGGCAAACAACTGATTTTCCATGTTTTGGATTTGTATTTATAATTTTTCTTTTGCGGCGGTGAAGGAAAACGTAGTGAGAAAACCTACATATGTCTATTTTCAATTAAAAACATTGATATTACATGTCTTCACTAAATTAGAGCAGCGTTACAGAATAAGATCTTTACCTACTGCTCAAGAGAAGAGAAAGCCCTTAACGGAAGTTTAGTAAAATTCTGATTAATCTTCCTGTCATTGATTTGAAATAAAAAAAAGACACAGCATTCATTATCTAAACATCCCTTGTGCAAAATACATAGGACAAGCAGTCTATTATATAACATCAAGTCCTTGTAATTATTCCGTTTTCATATGATTTTACTTTTCTTACCACCTCAGATGTTTTTACTATGGTATCTTTATATCTACATATATGTACCCACTCACGAAGGCGCGCCTTTCCACGTTAAAATATTACCAGCGTGCATGTGTGAGTGATGCTCGTGTTTCCAAGATGTCTTCGTGTGCGTGAGAGGACTAAGAGTAAATACAATAAAAAAAATCCCGGATTTCAAAATATCTCCGTACCTACCATATTTTATCTGAAACGATTCAGCGGTTTAAGCGTGAAGAGATAACAGATAGAGTTACTTTCGCGTATACAGTATCAGTATTGATGACATAACATAGATGCGACGTAATATGACAATAAGATCATCATTAAGTAAAGTAAAGTAACAGCCTGCAAATTTCCCACTGCTGGGCTAATGGCCTCCTCTCTCATTAAGGAGAGGGCTTGGAACATATTCCACCACGATGTTGTGGAATGCACATGTGCCAGAATTTCAATGAAACTAGACACATGCAGGTTTCCTCACGATGTTTTCCTTCACCGCAGAGCACGAGATGAATTATAAGCACAAATTAAGCACTTATATATAGTGGTGCTTGCCTGGGTTTGAACCCGAAATCATCGGTTAAGATGCACGAGTTCTAACCACTGGGCCATCTCGGCTCATCATTAACGGCACGCAAATGTCCCACCATAAGGCCTCTTCTAACCTTTGAAGAGAAGGTTTGAAGCATATTCCACAACGCTGCTACAATTAAGATGAATTTCGTTAAAATTAGTCACATGCAGGTTGATAATGGATGTGAGGCTTTTAAAATTTGTTGAAACTCAATCAGATCTTGTCAAATTGTTTTTTTTTTTTAATATTAGTAACATTCAAAAATATGAAAAAAAAAAATTAAACCAAATAACTGATAAAAGCCCATGGCTAACAGAAACATGCGACACGATATCTTAAAACGATACGCGATAATATATCACTCGTTCTAGAATCTTGATGTTAATCTTGATTTTTATGAGATTAAGATAACTAAACTGTATGTCGAACGTATTCAGAGTGCATCGTATGCAAAAATCGTCCTCGAAATTTAGCAATTAACATATAATATACTTAAAACCTTTCCCTATAGGAAAACAAAATTTTCCATATACAGCTTCCTGATTAATTGAATGACTGAATGTATAGTTACTTGGAAATGAACTTGAACGAATGATAAATAAATTATAGTTGCATGCAAGTTCTATTGATTTGCTAATACAAACGATACAGTACCTATACAATTTTCTATTCATTTTATAGAATGTAATTCAAAAAATATATCATTTCAAATAACGCCAAACTAACCAACCAAATCATGCGACACTTCTTTAATGATAAAATTATTTACATTTCTAATTTGCGAGCTTTACAAACAGACAGACAGATAAAATTTTTATATTTTATGTTGTAGATTTGTAAACTTCTATATAAATTTTAGCAAAGGTGTTATTTAAAATCTGGAACATTTTTTACTTATATATGCATAGATATTACATAGAGATGGCCCAGTGGTTAGAATGCGTGCATCTTAACCGATGATTGCGAGTTAAAACCCAGGAATGAAACCGCTGATTCATGTGCTTAATTTGTCTTTATAATTCATCTCGTGCTCAGCGGTGAATAGGTTCCAAACCTTATCCTCAAAGGGAGAGTTGGCCTTTAGCCCAGCGGTGGGAATTTACAGGCTGTAGTTGTTATATTGATCCGGTACTTATATGGGTAATATAGTACGATTTGCCTTATACACAATTATCACGGACGTAGTCACAGCTAATATATAGTGTACTAAATACCAAGATCAAGGTTAACGATTTAAATGATATTTCAAAGTCGACTCCGAAACGACCTTACATTGAACGATCAATTTGTTTACGGCAAGACGTTATTTGTTCTTAATGAAATCACTTATGTAGTTGTTAACCTTATATATATGGTAACAAGTTAATTGTTCCGTTAAGTAGGTATTGCTGTTAATCTGTACCGACATCACACTGTTTCGTTTGTTCTAGAAGTTTCAATAGTATATTCAAATAGCGACAAATATGTACTAATAAAGATAATCAATTAGATGTTTTTTTTTTTTTTTTTAATAAATTTGTAGTTGCCTTAAAGCCAGCTTTAAGCCCATCTTTTAAAAATGCAATTTAATATTGTTGTACAATGAAGTATAGAAATATAAATTTTAATTATGATACTATACAATTATTGGTGTAATATAAATATAATTATAAAATGAGCTAATTAAAAAATTTACACATGTAAAAGTTTATTTTGTATTGCCTGACTGAAAAATAATTACAATCAATATACATAAAACTACAACAATATATATAAATACCAGAAGATTCAACGCGTTAAGTAAAAAAATATTATGTAACTAGCTGAGCTTTGCAGTTTCGCCCGCTTTAGATTTAGACTATTGGCGTGACAAGCTTGCATTTCATGTTATTCTTTTGTTTTTATTAAGAATATTTTATTTTGATGTCGGTTATATAACTTTACTTAACCGCAGCGTTCACACGTGTGTTCTATTTATTGAATTTTTAAACGTGCTCGTTCTACCGAAAAACAAAGAGGGCGAAAGCCTTGACCGGAAAAATATTAATTGCCATACCTCCCCACATCGGCTAGTACTCTGCCACAAGCTCAAATAAATTTATATTAAGGAGAAAATCGTGAAACTGTATTACAATAGAAGTTCGTCTATAATTATAAATTGTTAATCGCATACAAATAATAGTTATTGTCAAAGCCGTTATTGGACTTCCGCTTATAAACGTAATTCAATTGTTCCACTCCAGCTCTATGGTGAGGCAAAAACACAGACACAAGTAGAAGTAGTATGACGTCATTTCGAATTTCCTTAATCAATATATCTTCACATAAATTGCATGTCACTTAACATTTTATATTTGTTTACATACAAAGCTAACGGTCAGTCGATAACAGTGCGTCGCGTGGATCGGTCGCATTGAGTCGATTAAGTGAGTGTCAACTGTCAAGTGCGTGCGAATGCGTTTACGGTAGCGTTATAGTGTAGTATGGAGAGTAAAGTGCACGTGGCTGGGCCGCTGCGGGTCGGAAAGAAGATGCGAAAGAGACGGGAACTGGACGCTTTAGTGGGGGGCGGGGGTGGACGAGGAGGGAGGCTCTTATCTGCCTCGAGTGATGAAGGAGAGCCGTGGGGTCGGCGGACGTCGCGTAGACGACGTTCCCGCCCTTTCCTCCGCCTCGCCGCCGCCCTCGCGCTGTGTGTGTGCGTCGTCTCTGCTGCTACTGTTCTATGGCTTTTTGTTGATGTGCGGCGACAGATTGTTTCCCTTCGAATAGAGATGGATAGAGGTTGGTTTATGTACCGTTACAAAAACATGTACCTACTAAATAAATATTGTAGACAGTTTTTTATTTATCACTTATTAATATAAACATTTCGAAACTTGATTTGTTAAGATCATTTATTTAATGGTAGACTTACTTAGTATATCGATTCTTTATTAAAATAAAGTATATTAAAGCAATAAATACAGTTTGGATAGCCACTTTCAAAAATAGTAGACCTCGAAAGCGAAATGGTAGTGCTGATATGAAAATATGAAAATATGAAAATGCGTATACCTCAACTTCAAAATATTTACTCAAGGTGGTTTGAGTTACGCATATGAAAGTGTATAGATACTCGTACATCAATCAACGTCTAGTTCTACCTCTAGTTGATTGATATGCAGATACACTTTAATTCTATTAGGTGTTATCTAAATAGTGAGCTATACCTATGCTATTAATAAGGAACTTCCTCGCATACGACCTCGCTGATTAAACTTTGGACGTCGTTTCTAATGTAACTGGTTCACCCTGCGTTGAGTAGAGTTCATACAATCGCTTTGTTAACGAATCATAACTCACTGTTCACAACTAAGTTGTTGAAATAAAATAGGTAATATGAAATATATAAAGCTAATATTAAAAAAAAAAATAACTTTGACATTGACGATATGAAAAATTATAAAGAATTTAAAGTATTTGATTTATCTTTTCGAAAATATTAACGACGATAACCCTACCGTTATTGTCTTTTATGCAGCTCTTCCTCGTCACCACATACTCATTAGTTATTACAAGCTTTTATTTACTTTCACCTGTCCAGTTGTCTGTCGTTCTGATATCA
This sequence comes from Vanessa cardui, assembly GCF_905220365.1. Classification (NCBI taxonomy): domain Eukaryota; kingdom Metazoa; phylum Arthropoda; class Insecta; order Lepidoptera; family Nymphalidae; genus Vanessa; species Vanessa cardui. The sequence goes on along the minus strand of NC_061140.1, from coordinate 4,640,030 downwards.
AATCTTGCAACTTAAATTTGATCCACTTTCCGGTTTCCGATTGAGCTGAAATTTAGAATGCATGTATAAATCGGATGACAATGCAATGTTATTGTGACATAGAGCCGATCTGATGATGGAGCTGGAAGGTGGCCATAGGAACTCCGTAATTAAATGATGCAACCCTATCGAGTTTGAGCTCATTAGATTCGTCTTGACGAGTACTTTGATACTATATGGTAACCAGGGTCTGATGATGGAGCCGGAAGGTGGCCATAGGAACTCCGTAATTAAACGACGCAACCCCATCGAGTTTGGGCTCATTGAATTAGTCTTGACGAGTACTTTGATACTATATGGTAACCAGGGTCTGATGATGGAGCTGGAAGGTGGCCATAGGAACTCCGTAATTAAACGACGCAACCCCATCGAGTTTGGTCTCGTTTGATTCGTCTTGACGAGTCTCTTGCTTTCGTCCCATATTAATTATTAAAAATAGAGGTACTAAAAAGTTAAAAATAAAATTAAAGAAAAAAAAACCTTTTTAAAAACAAGCTTTTATTATTTGTTTATAAAATGAACTAAAAAGTTAAAAATAAATCTCGTCCCCCCTCTTTATCATAGTCCCCATTTATAAATAAAAGCGTGTTACATTTAATACAACACAACATTTTCCTCAAGCTAACACGCTTGTTTTTAAAAAGGTTTTTTTTTCTTTAATTTTTTTACCGCTAAACATCAATAATATCTGTATTTCTATGTTTTGGTTTAAGCCTTGTGTAAGACGATTACAGTCGGACGCTGTAACGAGAGCCTTATCATTACATAGTATAAAACAAAGTTATTTACTGCTGTCAATCCCTATGCATGCTTCAATTTTTATAATTACACCACGGATTTTAAAAGGTTTTTTTAAACAGACTTCAAAAAAAAGGAGGTTCTCTGTTCTATTGTTTGTATGTATGTAGGTATGTTCGTCCGCGATTATCTCACGTTTGGCTAAAGCTATTTGGATGTGGTTTTCAGAAAAGTATTTTTGTTACATTCAGGAGAAGGTTTTAGTGCTTTAACCGATTCGAAAAGAGGAGGTTCTTAGTTTGACCCATAATTATTAATAGATATATTGATTCAAGACAAAGTTTTATTTGCTCGATATAGTAGAGAATGACTGAAAAACTATGAACATAGAAAGACAGTGCAGTATATTCAGTAACAGCAACTGCGCGAAGCCGGGGCGGGTCGCTAGTACATCTTAAAGCAAGAATGTCTTAAAGCAAAGAACACATGTCGCCCAATGTATCATTGTCTCTCGACTACCGTCCTACAAAAGTATTTATTATCTTCCCCCTTCATTGTTTAACAGGACGACAGTCAGACTCAACCAGAAATAAATCAAACCCAGAACTAATGTATTTACGAACCTACGAGAGTGTAAACTGCCTACTTTGTAATTGGGGTTACTACTTAAAAATATTTTAATGGGCCAACCCTGTATTTCAACCTCGAATTTCGATATCACCAAACTTATACTGTACTTACCAGTCCAAATATGTCATTTGCCATTTAAAGTTATATAAAAATAATAAAAAATACTATACGATTTCCTCATAATAAAAGACGATAATTGAAATTGATTGAATGAAAAATAAATGAAGTAATTTTCGAAAATGGCTTCGATAGGTACATTCGATTTTGGAGAAGAGGCAGAACAACTTTTACTCAAAAACGTCTTGTTTATTGTCCATTGTCACGATATTCATTATTCAAGGTGCACGCTAACTTAGCCTTTATATCTTTATATTAATTTATAAAACTCTCCTGATATTGAAAAAAAAATGCGTTGGAAATATATTATCTAGTTAACGCGATATCGATAATACTCCTCGACATTAAGTTCGCTTCACTATTTACTAAATATGAATTAGCTATGCATAATCAAAGAAGTCTTCATTCAGGTAGGTCACATCAAAGCACTTTTGAATCGTCATATATAAGTGTAGAGCTAAGAAAGTAGATTCTGTCTTAAATTTTTGCGATTATAACACATTTAAATAAAACTAGTTATTATGGATTTTAATCGCGTATATTAATTATTTTAAATAGACAAATGCCACCTTAGTCTACCCGTGACCACGAACGCTGTAAAGTGCTCGAAACATCGGGATGTCCAAAATAATTAATATACGCGATTAAAATCCGTAATAACTAGTTTTATTAAAAGTAGATTCTACCGAGAAGAACAGGCTCGAAATTAAATAGTTACTCTTTTCCACCATTATAATTAAAGAGTAGTCAGTTAGGCACAAATACATTTATATATACATATATCCTGCCTAGATATTGACTAATTATTTTATTTTACTCATTTACAATGCTATTGTTACTACGCATATAGTATTTTAGTAAGACAGATTTATTAATATTTCTTTTTGAATTCAACAGTATCAACAAGCAGCGACGGCGTAGGCGACGCACTGCAAGTGTGCCATACAGCGGCCAAAGAGCTTCGTGCAAACGCGAGCGAGTTGAGCGCGCGTCTGTCAAAACTGGAAATCGAACACAAGGAGTTATCAAAGCGCATGGAGCAAGCCGCCGGCGAACTGGCCTCCGTTTCGGAACAACTCTCAGCGGCGCCTAAGCTGGCAGACACGCCGAGAAGATTGGGAGAATTGCAAAGGATGGTCGCTGATTTCGGTTCACAGGTTACTACTACATCTTATTAAATACCTTAACAGTACTCAGTATTGTTGTGTTCCGGTCTGAAGGGTGAGTGAGCCAGTGTAACTACAGGCACAAGGGACATAACATCTTAGTTCCCAAGGTTGGTGGCACATTGACGATGTAAGGAATAGTTAATAATTCTTACAGCGTCAATGTCTATGGGCGATGGTGACCACTTACCATCAGGTGGCCCATATGCTCGTCCGCCAACATGTACCATAAAAAAAACCTTTTCCTGTGTATTAGTTAGTAACTTAAGTAACCTTAAAGAATATATTGTCGGTTTTCATCGAAAAACTAAAAATACTTAGCAATACTAAACTTTCACTGTTAGAAAAGTGTTTTATTAAGAAAGAACAAAAGTATATTGTTTATTTCAGCAATCATAATATTGTAAAAAATTTAACCGCCACGCCGGCTAAGCGGATTCAGCTCGATAAACTTTAAAGCATATTTTTGGAATATTTTTATTTTAAGACGCTTGGAGTGATAGCATTTCTTACAATTAATAAAACCATTCCAGATAAAAGGCTTCGATGGTGCTCTCACATCGACTCGGAAGCAAGCCGTTGCAGCAACAACGGGCGTTGAAGAAGTTAGAAATCTTATTCACCAGTTGGAAGGGAAGACGAATGATACAATAGCCAACGTGACAGCTAATGTGAAAAGGGATGATGATTTGAAGAATCAGATGACGTCACTGAATACAACGCTCGTAAACAGGATAGATGGGCTACAGACGAAAATTGAACTACTGAGCGTAAGTATAAAAAGTAAAGTAAAAAAAAGTAAAGTAACAGCCTGTAAATTACCCACAGCTGGGCTAAGGCGTCCTCTTCCATTAAGGAGAGGGTTTGGAACATATTCCACCTCGCTGTTCCAATGCGGGTTGGTGGAATGCACATATGCGGCAGAATTTCGATGAAATTAGACACATGCAGGTTTCCTCACGATGTTTTCCTTCACCGCCGAGCACAAGATGAATTATAAACACAAATTAAGCACATATATCTATAGTGGTGCTTGCCTGGGTTTGAACCCGAAATCATCGATTAAGAAGTACGCGTTCTAACCACAGCTCTCATAGAGCGTAAGTATAATATATGGTAATTTCAACTTTAAGGTGTGTCTTCTAAAGTAGATATTTGTTTGAATTTTATCCATACAATGTCTGTACGAGTAGTTATAGATCGAAAAACGTCAGTGCGCAGTAGCAACGGTGTGGTTGCTACAACACAACCCTCTCTTATTTTAAAAAGTATTTTATTATGGCTTTTAATTTTTATCTTCATCAAAATACAAATATACATCACTTGACATCGAATTTATAAGATATCGTTGGTCTGGAATAATCTATGATATTCGTTATGGATTTACGTCTTTGAACGTCAACGGTACGTGTTATCGAAACTTTAGAAGTAAAATTTAAGTGCATATAATTCGTGAAGTGGAATAGTGTTGTATTATAAATATTGATATTTTATTAAACTGATATTATTGAACTATTCGAGCCGAGATGGCCCAGTGGTTAGAACGCGTGCATCTTAACCGATGATTGCGGGTTCAAACCCAGGCAAGCACCGCTGATTCATGTGCTTAATTTGTCTTTATAATTCATCTCGTGCTCGGTGGTGAAGGAAAACATCGCGAGGAAACCTGCATGTGACAAATTTCATAGAAATCTGCCACATGTGTATTCCAACCCGCATTGGAACAGCGTGGTGGAATATGTTCCAAATCTTCTCCTCAAAGGGAGAGGAGCCCTTTAGCCCAGCAGTGGGAATTTACAGGCTGTTGTTGTTGATATTATTGAACTGTTAGTAATGTACAAATATAAGGTTTGCTTATATTTATGAGTAACAGTCTTGATTTTTCAACCGACTTCAAAAAGAAGGAGGCTCTAAACATATGTAGTAATAACTATATCTACATTATATAATCGTAAATCGAGTTTTAATTAGTCTCATATTTTTCATTTGATTTTACTAAGGAGGACTTTAAAATATATGTTGCATCCACAATTATTTTTATTACTTTTTAATGCATATTTATATGTTTTAAAATAGTGTTTTGTTTGAAGTCGGTTTTTCTTTTTGATAAAATTTTTATTTATCTTCTGTTTCTATAAAGCCTTCTATACGCTAACGAAATAGATATGTTAATCAATTATTATTTAAGTATATAACGGGTTTATATACTTATATATAATAACACAACATAAGCAATAAAATCATTAAATATGTGGTTAGTGATAAGTCAAATCGTAATTAAAAGACAACCGTTTTGTCCAATGATATTCTAATAAACAGATATGTTATATCCATACTAAACAACAGAAAAAAGTGTGCCGCGCCGCGCACCCTTTAACTTTAATTTATTTTTACATTTCGTTAAAAGTAAAAAGGATAGCTTGATAAAAACAATAAGTAAAAGGGATAACTAGATGTTTTAATTACGCAAAACGTATTACTACGTAATTATGATGTATTATAACGTATTACTACGTAAAACAACTAAAGGCAAACGTCCCAATTAGGACGTTTTCTAGTCTTCAGTTTTTGCGCGTTAATAACATATCTGTTTACTACAACATCATTGGTTTTTTCTTATATTTTACAAGAATTGATTTAATTTTATTAAATTTCATTATATCTCCTCAGAAACCAGTCATCACACCAGCCCCAGTTACAACGATTACGCCGTCACCAGTTCCTCCCTCCACTGCCGCGACCAACACCACTACATCACCAGGTATGAGTTTATTTTGACGACCTCCGTGGTCGAGTTGTGTGTACACCGGTTTTCATGGGTACACCACTCCCGGGTTCGATTCCCGGCCGAGTCGATGTAGATTACCATTAGTTTTCTTAGTCTTGGATCTGGGTGTTTGTGGTACCGTCGTTACTTCTGATTTCCATAACACAAGTGCTTCAGCTACTTACATTGGGATCAAGAGTAATGTATGTGATGTTGTCTCATATATAATATAATTTGGATTAGCACATAGCTCTTGTATATGTTGTCTATATTCATTTAATTAAAAATATGTCTTTACTGGGTATTACTAAGCCGAGCCGGTTAGAATAAGAATCTTATTCGAAAATCGTGTATATCTGCATTTATCTGTGTTTCACATTTGTATCTACTAAACGCATTGGTCCAGTCCAGTAGGAGGATATTTATATGCTGATACATTTTTATATCATAGATTCATTATCTCTTATTTATAATTTTTTTGTAATAAGCGTTAAATATTGAAAAAAATAATGTTAAAACATTATTTTATATAATGATAAAACATTATTAAATAGAATTTTTATAACCGTTTGCGAAGATTTTGCTAGAAATTCGTTAATTATTTTCTTAATAAAAGACAATTTAATACAGATTAAAAAGTGATTGACACCAATAAAGTTTAATGTGTTTTAATAATTATAGCTCTAAGACACAAGCCTTTTAAACTGTATTTTATTTAGAATCTTCTGTCGATATGTGAGTACGTAATCGATAATTTTTATCGAAAATTAGGCTGTATACTGATACATCTGCGCCTATAATATACATTTTTTTTATTTCTTCAATCTCATACTAATATGAGACTTAATTATTTATATAAAGATTATTCAAAATTTAAAAATACGTTTTAAATCAATGACATCAGTATTGCAAAGTTTAAGTTGAGGTCACATAATTTACAATAAATTAACGTCAATCGTCGTCCAAAAATTACTTGCTTACTATTTTAAATGAATATGTATATTAGTTCGATTGGATTTAAAAAGATTTACCTCTGTTTCACATTTAATAGAAAAAATGTTAAGAAATGTGCAATGTTTTTATAACTGGATTTTTTCGGACAAAACTACCTTACAACCAAGGTATAAATGGTTGTACACATTTATTTGTTCACATTTGCATTTAAAAATAAATATTTGGATATACTTCCGAAAAGCCCATACCTCCGATTGACCTGAATTTTGGTATGTATATGTATTTTGGTACGCTGATAATAAATATGATAACCAAAACACCCGCAAATTTCATTTTCAAGGTCAAATACAGAAATAAAGGGTGTTTTTCAAGGTTATAATAAAAATATTAATCTTACAAAAAAAAGTTTCCTACAAAAGTTGTAGATCTTAAAAAGATGAATATTTTTTGTTCTATATACTTTTCTCCTAGAGCCACAAAATATTTTTTTCTATGACGAATAGTTTTTATAATATGCTTGAAAAACATAATTCCATTTTTTTTGTATTTCTTTAGATTTGACCTTGAAAATGAAATTTGCGGGTATTTTGGCTATCATTTTCGTTATCAGGACATCGAAATATATATCCATACAAAAATTCAGGTCGATCAGAGGTATGGGCTTTTCGGAACTACACCCAAATATTTACTATACAAACTAAATCTTAGTGTCTGGCTGGAAAAGTTGTCAGCCTTTAAAGAACTATAAAAATATGCTATCAATGATTTTGAAGATATTTATTATAACGAGGCGCCGCGCGGTTTCACCTGTATTTAACGTTGCAGTTCCAACGAGTTTCATATCGTAAAATTATCCTTGCACAATAACGGTTTTACATAAGCCAACAAGTTTATTTTTCGAAAACATTTACTTGGTGTTAGGGCTTTGTGCAAGCCCGTCTGGGTAGGTACCGCCCACTCATCAGTTATTCTACCGCCAAATAACAGTACTCAGTATTGTTGTGTTCCGGTTTGAAGGGTGAGTGAGCCAGTGTAACTACGGGCACAAAGGACATAACATCTTAGTTCCCAAGGTTGGTGGCACATTGATGATGTAAGGTATAGTTAATATTTCTTACAGCGTCATTTTCTATGGGCGATGGTGACCACTTACCATCAGGTGGCCCATATGCTCGTCCGCCAACCTATACCATAAAAAAAACAGCGATCGTTATTTTAACGCTTTTGAACAAATAAACCCTTTAGCTTGAAATACTGGTAAAGATATCGGTAGCACATTCATATAATACATAATTATAATAATGTCAATTTAGCTTAAAGATCGCGTATAACAGAATCGGTAACAATATATATTTATCAGCGAAGGTCCTTCACACAAATTGAATATTTCTTCCGTGATCAAATCATTTATTTTAAAGGGCAGTATCAAGGTGAGGTCGGTTGCGTCCTTTCAATGTGAATGTTGATGCTGACAAATTTTACATTACGTACGATGAGAAAACGTATTTATCCTTAACACTATTATTTCAAATAAAGTTTTGTGTTGTAAAAGACGTTTTCCTCTTACAATGTTAATCTTTTTCGTTACTTTTCATTGTTATTTCAATGATTTGAGATAAAAAAAGCTAAACAAATATAATAAATGAATTATAATTAATCATTCTTCGTCCATTCGTCAGTCGTCTAAAAACCGGAAGTTTAGTTTTGAAGGATATTAATGAGGCAAATAAATAAAAAGTTGTTTACTATATTCTTATTAGTGTTTACAACAACAGCCTGTAAATTCCCACTGCTGGGCTAAAGGCCTTCTCTCCACGCTGTTCCAATGCGGGTTGGTGGAATACACATGTGGCAGAATTTCTATGAAATTTGTCACATGCAGGTTTCCTCACGATGTTTTCCTTCACCGCCGAGCACGAGATGAATTATAAAGACAAATTAAGCACATGAAACAGCGGTGCTTGCCTGGGTTTGAACCCGCAATCATCAGTTAAGATGCACGCGTTCTAACCACTGGGCCATCTCGACTCTTATTAGTGTTTACTGTTTCTTTATTAAAACGTTTACTGTCGAATAACTTTGTTATTAGCACATTGTATTCTGTATAACTCGAAAGCCTACACGTGTTCGTCTGATGTCAGATAGTGACACGCGATATCAATTATAAAAATTACATTTGAAGTATAGACGCATAAGATAACGTATCAACGTTAGACGAGATGAGATACGAAGTGAGTTCTCACAGTAATACCACTTGACGGAATAGGATGAGAGTTTACTATGAATGCATATTTCATTCCACTGGAATTCCCTACCCTTGGAATCTCAAGGATTAATTATTTAATGAGAATACAAACTCATACATTAAAAAGCAAGTAAAGCGCCGCTGATAATGCTAAGAACTAGCGCGCACTGGTAACTTTTGTCGTTTTGTCACGGGGACTGTTTCGTCACTCTTGTCAAGTCCGTGAATGTGTATGGAGGTGCGCGCACGTTACGACGTGACATTTGTGTCTGCATCTGTACATATTCACGGACCTGACAAGAGTGACGAAACAGTCACCGTGACAAAAGTTACCAGCGCTAGTTCTTACTGTGTATTTTAACTTAACGTATAAAAAAGTAATACTAATACAGTAACTCTTCATTATCCTTCTTACTGGGCAAAGATCTTCTTTCTTCCGTAGGAGAACGCTTGTAGTTTATTCCACTAAGCTCCTGCTTAAATTTGTCTCTACATGTCGGAACACCATCCGATACACATACACTTTCCAGTGTTTATAGCGCATTTGCAAGTTAGTACACCAATTTGAAATAATGATCCAATCCATCCAAGGATGCACTTTATTTTGATTCTCTTAAAGTAAAAAGTAAAGTAATGTTTCCTCTTCCATTAAGGAGAGGGTTTGGAACATATTCCACCACGCCGTTCCAATGTGGGTTGGTGGAATGCAAATGTGGCAGAATTTCGATGAAATTAGACACATGCAGGTTTCCTCACGAGCACGAGATGAATTATAAACACAAATTAAGCACATATATAGTGGTGCTTGCCTGGGTTTGAACCCGCAATCATCGATTAAGATAAGATGCACGCGTTCTAACCACTGGGCAGATTCAGCTCTTTTTATCTCTTAATAATATCTTATTTTGCCGTTTCAGGACCTGCTAAGCCGTTCCTGCTGCAGTGAGGAATAACTCAACGCCTCAAATTATATAATAAGGGTTGCTCACAACTTGTCAACGTCCATACGACAAATAGGAGATATTTCCCGAAAAGCAAATGCTAGATAAATATAAACCCTCCATGGTTAGAAGTGATAAGGTAAAGAATATTTTTCTGAAATTGGATTTTTTAACCTTGCAACAAATTATATTTTTGTTGTAAGAAGAAAAATAATTAAACCAAATTTTGGTCTAGTAAGACTCTAGTTATATGGAAAGCGGAGGTGATTTATTATCGTCGTAAATTGTTCTGAAGTTTAGCGCAGTCACAAGACCGGGGACGCTTAAATAGGATTTATATTCTATAAATTTCGATTGGAGTAATGTAATGTTGTTTGTTTATAAGTTATTAATTATATAGAGACGGTCTTTCAACGAATAAGATCTCAATCAAGCCTTATAAAATTATGTAAAACTTTAAGGTCCGTGTAGACTCTTTGAAGTATTTTAAAAAATGATTCCTTAAAAATATTTAATATTGGATAAGTTCAATTGAATACGTTTGAAATAAAATGTGAAAGAAAGTTCTAGAAGAATTTATGTTCGCACGACGGTTGATCATCTAACAGTTACGGAGTCTATGCCCACCTTTATTATCGCAATAAATATCTCGAGTGAAAACTCGTTTGAAAAACAATGTAAATAATTTAATATTAATAATAGAATAAAAGGTAATTTTATGTGAGTGTAGAGAGATTTACGTACACACTGTGTGTTACCAAGTTGTCAATAAAAGTGTGAGTTTTATTACTGTAATAAATTATTGTTAATAGATCAATTATTATTCATAAATCCCCGCTTCATTTAAAAATAGAAACAAATTATATATATAACTGGTTTAATCGTTGTATGTACAATAGACTTTTTTTAAAAAAGAAAAACAAATATAAGTACTTAAAATAACAGCATATAAAACATTTAAGTGCACATTTATATTATAAAAAATCTACAAAGGTAGGATTTCAGTTTGGTACGAATAAGATTGATCGCATTTGATAAAAACATGTGTGATAAATTCGTTTAACAATAATAAAAAAATAACAATATTTTCATAAACAGTCAGTTCTTAAGTACACAATTGCCAGTATTTTTGTAAACAATTCTATTTTTTAAAAGGTAAGTAATTTTCAACATTTAATTTGATAACAATACGTACATAGGTATCTTTGCCAATTCGTTTCAGATTACTTCAATTAAAAAAAAAATAAAAAAAATATTGGACAAAATTCTATTTTTGAATAAGGCCAATATTCCTAGCGACGTCTGCGAAGGCCTGCACGGCGCGCCACACGTCGTCAGGCGCGGTGATAACAATACGTACATCAGGTATCATTGCCAATTCGTTTCAGATTACTTCAATTTAAAAAAAATAATTGGACAAAATTCTATTTTTGAATAAGGCCAATATTCCTAGCGACATCTGCGAAGGCCTGCACGGCGCGCCGCACGTCGTCCGGCGCGTGCGCCGCGCTCAGCTGTACGCGCACTCGCGCGCCGCCCTTCGGCACCACTGGATAACTGAACGCCACCACGTACACTCCACGCTCTACAATAACAAAATACTACTAATGCAAAACAACTATTTTGAAAATCGAACAAAGACATTTTTGAACGCCACCACGTACACTCCACGCTCTACAATAACCAAAGACTACTGATGCAAACAACTATTTTGAAAATCGAACACATACATTTTATATTAGTACACGAAGACAAACATAACATCAACAATATTAATTATTACAATAGTCGGAAAGTTTAATTAATTGTGATGTATTTTCTGTGAAGCGAGCCGGACCATGTTTAACGATAATATGATGTTGATAAAAGATTACATACTATACCCTACATATAAGGATAAATTGAATTATTAAAATTTTAGTTACTTTGTAGACTAATTACTAACTAACTTATTTTAGTAGATTCGAAGATAATTTTTTCGACTTGTCAACTGAATTACATCTAAGAACTAATAGTTTAACACAATACCTAATTGTCACGATGTATCAATACGCAAAAAATGTTTTCAAGATAGGAACTATATCTATATCTTTATCTTTATCGATTTCGCTCACCAAGCATGCCAGCTGCCAGGTCTGAAGCGAGTGCGGCCTCTCCCACCATGACGGGGCAAATGGGATGGTCGTCTCCAGCGACGGTGAGGCCAGCCGCTGTCATTCCCTCGCGGAAGATACGAGTGTTCTCTCGTAAGCGTTGACGGAGTTCACTGCTGTTTTCTACCAGATCTAAAGACTGTAAAATTTGTTTGTTGACATATCATTCTGTGATAACAAGTTGAATTTTTTGGACTTTATTGATTAGTTTGGTATAGTTGCTTAGTGTAGCATTATAAATACAGACCACGAAATTCTGGGTTCAAACTCCAAATATGGTTATGCTGTCATAAAGTTTTTACCAGCACCTTAGAGACCAAAATTCGAAAAGCACTTCTATGTTGTAACTAAATTTTGTCTCGTGGCGTTCGATTTTCTGGTCCATTACTTTATGACGGTAAAAAAATGAACATATAATATTGGTAAGACATTAATTACCTTTAAACAAGCTGCAACAACCGGTGGAGGAGGTGCGTTTGAGAATAAGTAAGGTCTCGATACATTTCTAAGTAACGACACCAATTCTTTAGGACCGGTCGTATAACCTCCGGCCGCACCGCTAACCGCTTTGCCAAGAGTTGAACAGATGATATCTGCCGCTCCCGTAACTCCACAGTACTCTTCTGTTCCTCTAAAAAATATATATGAGCTTTGGTTAATACAAATGTGTAACAATGTAGATAGCTAGAGTGGTGTTAAATCATCCCCTTAACTAAGATAAGAAGTTTAGTACAGAGTGGTCTTGTGAATTTCTTTATTCCTGATAATGTAGCTGGCATAATGGCTTTCTATCTTGGGATAAGTAAACAGGTACTACTAGGACATTTATTCTGCACGATGCTTATTTGCTGCATCTGCCTCTGCATGGTGTATGACATTTATTTTGTATGAGTATACAAAAAATCAGTCTTTTATGTTTCTAATAACATCCGGTAAATTACTTACCGTCCAGTTTCTCCAAAGAACCCTGTGGCATGACTATCGTCCACAGCTAATAAGGCTCGGTACTTGTCAGCTAAGTCTCGTAATCCTTTAATTGGAGCCACGTTGCCATCCATCGAGAATACGCCATCGGTGATGATCAGTTTCAACCTAGCTTGGCTATGAGCGAGGAGGTGTTCCAACTCTGAAACCGTAATGATTACAGTAAGCTATTAAGCGCCATCAACACGGGGAAAAAAATATTTTGACGATTTGGCTGATGTTACTTTAGGAATGGTTTTTGTAGCACAATTAGGTAGTTGTATAAGTGGCCAAAACTACCCGCCATCAAACCGGAACACGACAACGCTTAGTATTGCTGCTTTGCGGTTGAATAATTAATGAAGTATGATAGGTAGGGTAGGTAGTATAGGACGGCTTTGTCCAAAGCCGTACTACCATATAAAAAGTATGTCAATGCTGTGTTTCCTTTCAAATGTCAAATCAGTGATGTCAGAAAAAGAGGAAGCCTGTTAAACTACGCGGGTATGCAATATTGTAAAACATCCATATAATTTTAATTCCCTAGAATATGAGATGACTGCAAATTAAACTTAAACATTAGATTTTAATAAAAGCGAAGAAATATATAATTGTCATTATATTAGAAACGTATTCTTGTGTATGTATATGTGTTTACTCAATGTTAACTGTTTATTGTACGACACAACTCAGATGTCGCATCGGCAAAATTCGTAAAACCGATCACATCCGAATTGAGTCCGCCAACCCAAATTATCAATATTTATTCCTCATGTGAATATGATCTTTACACAAACGTAATAACTTGTAATATCATATGACCTAATATATTCGTCAATTTGACGCGTCGATTTACACGCACTCGCTGTCTCGGGTTGAACTGACGCGTGAGTCTATAGCGACGAATAGCGTCGAGTGGCGCGATAGGGAGCTGTTTCTATTGGTTGTGTGAATCGGCAGTGATCGGTTTTATTTTCATTCCATTCCATTTTCCGATGCTACATCTAATTTGTGTCGTACTATACGTACTTTATTCGTTTTGGAACATTAAAAAAGAAGAAAATTGAGATAGATATTGTATCGAAAGTCAACAGGGAAGTGAGTAAAACTTGGATAGTTAATTAATTACGACATAGGTTGTTATTGCCGTTTATACAGTGTTTTTTTTTACAAGAGCTATTTATAGCAATTACTGTTTAGCTTTGGAATAAACAAATTACAAATTATATAAAATATTATGCCCGAAAAAAGATTTCAGATCATTTCAAATTTATTTTTATTTAAAATATTATATAAACTGAACACGTTGTTCAAGTAAATATAATGAAAATGTTACCAGGTAACTGTGAGCAATTCATTAATAGATACATAAAAAAGTCCTGAAGTTTATTGTTAGGTATTTTAGTGGGTTTCGAGAAATTAAGCACTTCGTTTTAATACTGAAATATGTTTGAGGTTATTGTCCTTTTTTGTGATATTATCCTAATTCATCATGCAAAGTTAACAAAGGGTTATTATTATATATAACCAAAAAAACAGTTTCCCACGGATACTTTTGTAGCAAATAAACAAAAAGCTAATATCATAACGTATTGTTGTTGTTAACTTTCTGACAAATTTGTCAGAGTTACAAATATAGAATTGTGAACAAATTCATGGAAACGGACCATAAAGTTAAGACAGATAAATTGTTTTTGGAAAATAATAAACCATTGAAATCAATATGTCTGAATCTCATTGTGTATGCGTTAGATCTATTAGTATTACTAGTAATTAGCCTAATTATATTAGACGGTACCCCAGACTATGTAGGAGAACTGTTTATGATAATTAAGTTTATATTAAAAAGTACTTAAGGATACTTATAAACTTAAAGTAATAACAACAACAACAACAGCCTGTAAATTCCCGCTGCTGGGCTAAAGGCCTCCTCTCCTTTTGAGGAGAAGGTTTGGAACATATTCCACCACGCTGTTCCAATGAGGGTTGATGGAATGCACATGTGGCAGAATTTCTATGAAATTTGTCACATGCAAATTTCCTCACGATGTTTTCCTTCACCGCTGAGCACGAGATGAATTAGACAGACAAATTAAGCACATGAATCAGCGGTGCTTGCCTGGGTTTGAATCCGCAATCATCGGTTAAGGCATCTTAACCACTGGGCCATCTCGACTCTTATATTTATATTAAAGTAATAACAATAGAAGTAGAAAGGAATTTTGAATTACCATTGAGATCTCTATGCGGGTAGCGGAACTTTTGCGCTTTGCATAATCTAATTCCGTCAATGATTGATGCGTGGTTTAATGTATCAGAGAACACAGCATCTTCAGGAGTCAACAGAGCTTCAAATAACCCGGCGTTAGCGTCAAAACACGAACCGTAGAGGATCGTATCTTCCCGTCCGTGGAATTGAGTAAGACGGTCTTCGAGTTCCTATATAAATAATAATGCACATATTGTATTTCAATGATTAAAGAAACTAAAGTATTTATTAAGGAAAAACAACAACATTTATACAATATAGAATAATTAAGGATTTCTAACAAGCCCTTGGTCAAAATTCAATGTTTTTTCCTTCAATTGTTCCCAACAAATGAAAGTTCTTCTTATTTTTGGTTTTATATGAAGGTATCTTTGTTTATAACTAGCCATAATTATATTAATAATACTTAATGATATAAAATTAAATTGTTACTCTATAAATTGGTGTTATTGAATAACAAAATTGGTATTATACCTTATGCATGGTTTGTGTCCCACAAATGAAACGAACGGAACTAAGTCCAGCGCCATATTTGCTTAAACCTTCTCTAGCAGCTTCTACGACTTCTGGATGATTCTATAAACAAAAGAAAAAGATCAATGTTTTTTCTTAACCATATAATATGTACTCACAAAACATAACACAATATTATATGTACTCACAGCTAATCCTAAGTAGTTGTTGGCGCAGAAATTAAGAAATTCTCCCTCTGATCCTTTCACTTTAACCTGCAAAATAAAGCATTAACTAAAACTTAATAATATAATAGTGTATGTAAAATATTTTGTCCTTTAAAATGAATAGTAGAGAAACTGTTGCAATTGTAATTGCCATATTATGTCATCTCAAATTGACGATAAGATATGGACAAGGTTTCTTACAGTGTCAATATCACTGGCTACCACTTACCATCAGGTGGCCCAATTGGCAATTAACCTACCAATTTTGAATAACTATAATACTAAATTAAAAATCTTTCTTACCTTAGTATCTTGTGGTGAGGTGAGGATTCTCTCATGTTTCCAGGTTTTCGCCCGTTTAATTTCTTGAAGCCGGTCTTCTAAGACCTCACGAAGCTTCGTTACTCCAGCGCGCTCCTTTTTTTTCAGCTCATGTATTTGACGTGTTTGTTGGCCATTAAACACTAAAAGCGATAATATATTTATTTCTTCTTTATTAATTTAAAAGATTAATTATTATTTAAACATTACAAGTGAGAATTAAGTTCTTAGAGTCACAATATTTTTTGCGCAGAAAAATGTTAGCTGATTTTTTGTTATCGTACCTTGACGCCTACAATGTACACTTAACGTATAATGCTAACTACTACTTGATAATTTAGTTGTAAATGTTGAAACAAAAATATAACATTATTTAAGCTCTATATTTCAATTTGACGGTATTTAAATATTGAAGTTAATAAGTTTTTATCTATATACAAAATATATTTCATAATTTTCGCTTCTTAAATTAAAATAAGTATTTTAAATAAATTTACATCGTAAGGTCCATTCCTCTTCAATATAGAATCTATATATAACTCTACATACTAAATATTCTTTATATAAATTATATTCAAACGTAAACTGCTCGAAAATATTCGTACGCTAATAAAAAAAGTCAACTAATAGTTTGGTGTCAAATACACAAACAAATACAGGTAGGTAGAGTTTTAATATAATCAATATCAACAACAGGTATCGCTCATTTAAATGGTAAACGATTTTTTAGCAATGATCCATAAATATTCCGCTCACATCAACTTAAATGAATGTTTTGTCGTATTGTAAATCTCAGATAAGTATAGCAAATAATCCAATTATATGTCGTACATAAATTACACTCATTTGGTTCGTTCAAGGTTTTCTACTAATGTTTACAGAAATAAGATAAGTCTTAGAAACGTCATAATATCCTATATCATTTTAATCTTATATCCTGTACACAGTAATGTAAAGTTTTCATTAAATTCAAAATGCTTTGTACCAACACCATCGCCAAGGCTTGTAACTGACGAAATAACACTGTGCTTATTTATTAAGTGAACGTCCTTAACATATAAATGAATGTCAAAATTAAACACAATTAAATATAAATCTAAAACAATATCTTGAGCTATTTTAATTACGTTTTAATTTTGAAAATGGAACGGGAAATACGTAAGGAATTTCTCAAAAATATATATGTGTGTTTACATACCAATGCGCAGGAGTGTTGATCGTAACGCCATCGCGTCGACTGGTGGCTGGAGCGGGTGTGTCGCGAACATTCGCCGGCTGTTAAACAAACCGGTCACGTATCAGCCGGTTTTGAAGATTTGCCTCAATTTTGAACACAAAAAACAATTAATAAGTGTTTATGTATCGCTCAAATACAATATACTACATTCGTTTTGTTGCCAAATTGATATAGTTATCATACAGATTCATAGCTTTGGATTGCCTACCATATAGTTGTTAGTTATTTAAATATATTGTATGTAATGTATTGTACATAAAAAGTGCTTAAATTTCAACGTCAGCTGGCCGCGCCTGGCCCGTGTACCTTGGAGTACGATTTTTCCATATTTGATCCCGATGGCACTGAAATTATACCCACGACTTAAATTTACTTTTTTATTCAAAACATTGCTTTGAATAACAAGGTAAATAATAAAAAAAAACTCTTAATCTGTCAGTGACATTTTCGTTATATTGCAATATTTTTTAATTTATTTAAGTAGGTACTTACTAATTATTTCGTTTTAATTTTGATTATTACTCAAATGGTGTAACATGTTTAGGAAAATATTTTAGGGCTAAAATGTGTAATCTATTTTGTTCAGCAGTTTCGTAGTTAGTACAAAAAGCTAGCTGTTACGTATAATTTCTAAATAGACATATCAAATAATTGTTAAAAGCCCGACGCAGTATTCAAACCGCAGACTTCATGATCTGCTATTAAACACAGCAGAAACTGGACCACCGAACTAAAATTTTTATAAAATTAAAAATATAATTTAATTTTTAATCTATACTAGATATACAACCAAACATTATCAGTATCATGAAAGACGGATAAATGGTCCACTTGATGGTAAGTGCTCACCACCACCAATTGGCACTGTTAGAAATGTTAACTAAGTATTCCTTGAATCATATAAATGTGCCACCAATCTTGGCAGCTAATCAGCGTTGGGAGATGTTATGGCCCACTCAGACTTGAAATCGGAACACAATTTTTTGCGTTAACTAAGTATTATTATTAGTATAGACTAAGAATTGCTGTTTGACTATAGAATATCTGAAGAATGGGTAACACATATGACAAGATAAGAGAATTAGTTCACTTTTAATACGGGCGATCTTATTCCTGCGATTATGATTAACCTACACAAGATTTATATAAATATGTATCTGTAGTTACAATTATATATCATTTTATTCTTATAAATAATAATCATATTTTATATAATCATTATTTCACACTAAACAAAACCTCACGTAACAGTTCATGGAAATAAATCATCAATATTTTTATTTCCATGCACTTTAAAACTAAAGTTGAGAAAATAATTCGCGCTCAAGTGTATATTAAAGGAGCCGAGATCGTCCATTTCTTATACCACGTACATCATAATCGATGATTGCGGGTTCATATCCAGCTGAATTTTCATGTACTTAATTTGTGTTTATAATTCATCTCGTGCTCGGCGGTAGAGATTAACATCGAAACTAAGAAACTTAACTTAACTTAACGCAATACTCTATGAGTATTGCGTTAATGCGGTTTGGTGGATTTCCATGTAGCACAATTTTGTTGAAATTAGCAGGCATGTAGGTGGGATGTTCTCCTAACCTTCGTTTCAAAGGAGGAGAAGGCCTTAGCCTAGCAGTGGAAATTTTATAGGCTGCACATGTTTGTTTGTGTGTATATACAGAACTATAACTATTCTTTAATATTATATTCTATAATAGACAGGCCTTGCCTATGATCGTCTGGTATAAATGTGATTTTTACCCCGAAAGGCTTGGGTATAAAATAATGAAAATTCACGGATGAAAAAAATATAATCATAAGTAGCCGCATCGATTCGGAATCGAACACGATCAGGGTCTATGAGACATGAAAGTGACAATCAGTCTCAACCCTATTTCACGATACACTGTGATCTTCTTAGCACCTTTCAATAACGCCTTCCACCTGAGGCCACATCAGTCGTTTACAGTGTAATGTGTGTACGGTGTAAACTTTACACCATTAGCCGATTGTGTAGATGATATTACATAATAGACGTTATGTTAACAAATTATTAGCTATTTTATTTGTAGTACAATTAATTTTCTTATTCAATAAATAATTTTGTGATAAATTTTATTCAATTTTTTTATGTATTAGTGAAACATAAGTTATAACTCTCGGCATACAGATGCCCAAATGTACAGATATCAGAGTCATCTTACGTCTGATACAGATCTCACGTGGGAAGACCCGCTTATTGTAAATTTGGACATTCAAAATTTCTATTTTTTTAAACACATATTTGTTCGCTTCATCTTTTTCCACGCCTGTTCTGGTCCTTTACATTTTTATTCAAAGTTTTTACTTAACTTACTAGCTTTACCCGCCCGCTTCGCTGGGCCATGACATAAACGTTACATTAACAGTCTGTAAATTTGCCACGGCTGGGCCAAGATTTCATATTCCACCACGCTGAGGGTTAGTAGAGACACATTTAGTCGGATTTCATTGAAATTAGACACATATAGGTTTCCGCACGATGATTTCCATTACCGTCGAGCTCGAGATGAATTATAAACACAAATTAAGCAGTTGTTTGCACGGGGGTTTGAACCCGCAATCATCGGTTAAGATGCATGCGTTCTAACCATTGGGCCATCTCAGTTCATTTGGTCGCTGGGACCTAGTCACAGCAAAATACATTTTCTAATTAATGTTTGATCATTAACAATGTACAAATAATTAACGAACAAATCAAGAAACATGCGAGATCTTAAATTCTTAAAAAATGTTTCATTTAATATTCGTCATCCATTTCATCTTCGCCGATGATGATTCGAAAATTAGCTACTATTTGTGGTAAAAAATAAATGACCAAAAATGTTAATGTGGGTTATAACTTACAGATGTTTATCTGTACCATCATACCATCGCAGCCTTTTTTGTAGAAATTTATGTGGTGTACAATTCTGTAGTACATTATTTTGATTTATCTAGAAGGGTTCAGCCAGCGTTTACAATGTAAGCGCAAAATAAATATACGACATCACATTAGAAACTTTTAAAAAGAACAGTGTTACTATATTGTCTATGTATTATATGTATATAAATAGCTTACTCTCGAATCACTCTATTAAAAAAACCGCATCAAAATCCGTTGCTTAGGTTTAAAGATTTAAGCGTACAAAGGGACATAGGGACAGAAAAAGTGACTTTGTTTTATACTATGTAAAGAAGATACACGCAGTGTCTTTTGATCGATGTAAGTACTAATATCGGTTCTCTCTTTTGTGCTCAATTCTACAGAAAAACAGGGTAATTTTCATTATTGTAAGTGATGGTAATTTCTCAAATTTACTTATTTTCTATACTTATTTAATTAAAGCTTATAAAAAAAACGTAAATATTTAGACATTCTCTTTTACTGTAACTAAATTTAGCTAAAAGTAATAAGGATATATAAAGTATTAAATAATTGTACAGGATCTAAATCTAGAAATTAGAAAAACAATATATAGTTTTATGAAATGCCTTTAATTTGAATATTTTTATTCAATTTCACTTGAAAAGTCTCCTTTTGTTCAGCACTTCATTAATTTCAATCTTCACACCTGGGTACGTGTCGTTACATGTTTACAAACGGCTCTGAAATAAATTTGAAAATCGTTTAAAATAGTCAATAGCAGACAGATAAACAGACAAACAGTCTAAGCGTAAATGCTTTTAAAAATAAATACATATGTAATGTTAGTTAAAGTCATATATGTATAAAAGTCATATATTACCTCAGATCCAACGTGTATCGCAATAAACATGTCATAATCTTGTGGGCTGATGTTTATCGATGCCCGACCATCGTTACCAACTGTAATGGTCTTGCCGCTGCAGGAATTGTTAACTTTGGCACCAGATATTACGTCGCAATATCTACCAGCAGGAAGGCAAGTCTGAAATTTGAAATTATACGAAAAACTCTTCCCACAAAATTCATACTGATATTGATGTAATGAAAATCTTTAACAAAACGATTCTATGATGAAGAAGATTGTCTAAAATTGAATCACATATGTCTCAGTATTGTAAACTATACCTGTAGAGTCTGGCTAAGACTCCAATTGTCTCCATTAATAGCGATGAAGGCTCTGTTCCCGCGACAGAATGCAATTTGATTATTACCATTATCCCACCAGTTAACAAGTTGTGTATTACCCGCAACGTTACGGAAAGCGACCATACTATAAATCTGTCTCCATCTGTGCTGACATACCCAACCGTTACCACACGAACCATCCTGAAAAATATCTTCATTAATAACAAAAACATTTAACTCAATAATCGAGGGCGACACTTTTCTAGTATTTTCTTATTGTTGTTTGGTTACATTGAAATATTTATGTGATCAAGTATTTACAAATTATACCTTAAAATAGAGTTATTACAACTGACTTTAAAAAAGGTTTCAATATAGGCCCAATATATAATATTATTAAAAATCTTAACGACAAATACAATAGAATATTAAAGAAATTGAGATGTCCCATCGGCGAAGGGACGCTTGTTAATTTTTTTATTTCAATACTCGGCTTAAATAATTTGACTCACTCTGCGTCAAATTATTCAAACCGAGCATTAAACAGTATGTTTTACTATCATATACTTACTTTATGAAAAACTATTGGAATATTGATGTTTATTTACATGACATTAAATTAATATGACAAACAAAGGGGATTTTTTAATTTAAACGTAACACATAAAACTTACAGAATTTATTGATGGAGATATAATGTTTTGGTTGCTATCCATAGGTGGACCGACTTCGGAATCCCAGAAACTAAAGCTGCTCATAATTTGGGGTTCTCCGTATGGGTGTGCCAATAGAAAAGCTATAGCAGCCTTGTAAGGTTTTGGCTCTTTGTACGTCAAAATACCACCACCTCCGCCGTGACCTCTTTCATTATCATGGTTATCGATGAAAGTTAGAGAGTCTCTAGTTTCTAAAAGACCCCACGCTGGTCCCCACGACGACAGCCATCTTAGGGCATTATTGCCTCGGAAAGCATTACTAAGTTCCAAACCAACTTTAAATTCTGTCACAGCACCGATCGGAGTGTATTCGTCTCTGCTGATGGCTTCGCCGCCATAATCAATAACTTCTTGGTAAATATATGGACGAGCATTTTGTGGGAAGCCGTGTGAGGTGTTCAAATTTTTCAGTCTATCATAGATGACTTTTAAGTCTTCCGGCCACATGTGTTTAGCGGCGTCGATTCTAATTTGAAAAACGTATTATAGAAGTCATTTGATTATATTAGATTATTATTTTTTCATTTTTTTCAAAATAGTTTATGCACAAAAAATGCACGAATAAAAACTAATGGTATTTTCTTATATTCATGATCATATTTTCGGAAAATTACTTTTGAAAAAATATTAAGCTAAGCTTAGTAAAAAATATTATTTTTCACATAAAATTGGCGATAATTAAAGCTCACATTCATACCTAAATCCAGCAACACCGAGGTCTATAAGCTCGTTCATAAAGTTTACAATCATCTGTCGAACATGCTCATTTCTTTGGTCTAAATCCTTCAGACCAACTAGTTCACAATTTCGTACCTGTAAAATAATAAACACAATACAATTATCTGTTTTATCGACAAAAAAGAATATATTTAAAATAAGTGTGTGACTAGTATTTTCCTTTTGCAATTAATCTCAATTAAACGGAAAAATATTTTTGTTAAGGAACACTCACCCTCCAAGCATTAGTAGCATAGTCAGAACCTTCTATGCCACAAGGCGGCCAATTAAAATGCTCACGTCTATAAGGTACTGCGGGATAGTACCACTCTCTGAAGATTCCAGTGTTGCCAGCCGTGCCTACATTTTCTGGAGGTTCACCCGTCATGTGATTGATGACTGCATCCACGTAAATCCTTAGAAAATGTAATTATTAAAAAATCTAGAACTTGTGCATAGAGCCATGATACTCTAGGTAGAGTCTAAATTATCAAAAACTCCAAGAAAAAAAATCACTAAGTACTTTTACAAAATGTAAAGTATAGTAATATAATGATAAACTTCACTAAAATATTTATATGTGTTTACAAAATTTAGTAATTACGTATATTGTTACAAGACCAGTATTTTCTTTTCTCCTTTTTAAAATTATTATATCTTCAACTAACTTAGTATAATTTAATGATATATATTTAAGTTGTGATTTTTTAATGTAAAATATTGACTTAATAATAATTATTACATCGAATAAATCAGTAAGATGAGTTGATGTTGATAACATAATGTTGTATTCTATAAATGTAATAATACCGTAGGATTAAGATAAGAAGAGATTGGTCGGTGTGGATTGTAAGATAGTAAACAGCTATAATTAGTTAGATTAGTATGCTTAAGCACTTTACCTTACTCCCACTGCGTTGCATCGTCGTACCATATTTGCAAATTGTCTTTCATTACCAGAGCGAGTTACCAGTTGGTAAGACATGGGTTGATATCGCTCCCACCATGGTCTGTTGTATGTTCGTAGCACCACGTTCTCATTGGGCGGAGATATCTATTGTAAAATATATGTTTTGTGTTTAGCTACGTAGGTACATATAGATGTCGTATGGGTATCAATAAATTTTAAGGTTTGGACGTACATATTTCCCGCTTTACATAATCAGTTCAATCTATAAGAGGATAAAATCCAAATAAACAACATTTCATATCGATTTAATGCGATATAATTGGTTAAGAGCTAAAATATTCCCAGATATTCATAGTGAATTTGCGAAAAATGGCGTTTTAAAATAAATGGCTATTATAGGAACTTTGGAAGTACATTTCATCACTACATGTTATAAAACAAAGTCCCTCAAAGCCCGCGTCTGTCAGTCTGTAAGTTTGCGATAAACTCCAAAACTACTGAGCGGATTTTCATGCGGTTTTCACTAATAGACATAGGAATTACATGATTTTTATTGAACTATACATATAGACAGAGGCCGCATTTGTTGCAGAAATAAATATATTATCACGAACATGGACAATCTTCATATTTTTTAAAGATAACTGCCGATATTAAAAAACAATGTTAAGTCGATTAAACTTTTATCAATAATTAGGGAATACATGATAACAGTTACCACCAGAGGAGTTTGATTTAAAATAATGAATAGCGTAGTAATTAATATATAATAAAAGTAACCTGAATGCCCGCATATCCTCTGGGTCCTAAAAAGCGTTCACACTCGTCAGCAATATCATCCCATTTCCATTCGAAGAGGTGGACGTTGACCGACCTTCCCGGTGCATAGTGTGGGTTTTTGTATGCACTGAGAAGCGTCGCAGACGCCAGGAAAATAAATATAACTGATAACTGCCCCTAAAATATTAAAGGATATAAATAGATATTTATTTGCATGTAATTTTTTGCGGTTCATTATGCTTAAGTTTAAACTTTCGTAAAATTATAGAATTGAAGAAATAATGAAGTTGCGAGACTTTAAAAATTTGAAAACAGAGCAAAATTGAAAATGATATTTTATCAAAATTAAAAATAAAGTGGTTTAAAACTAATATATAATAAAATTACTTTCGTATGAAACATTTTCGTCTAAAGTTTAGTAATAATTACAATCAACGAGATATACTTAAATATTTTTTAATGCAATTTGATGTTGAAATAGATTTTGCGCCAAAATTAATTGTCATACTTAAATATGTTTAAAAAAAATGCCTCAAACTTTTATGTACTGATTTCGGAACTTAAAATAATAGAATATGTACTAAGTAGGTTCTTACCATGCGTGCACACTTGTTAAAAAATCAACACACTTTGGTCAACATACAACTTATCACTCAATTGATTTGATTCTATTGATAACAATTTCAAAAAATATAGTTGTTTTTATGCATAATTTATAATCATGTTATCAAGAATTAATCCCTTTACGTCATTATAGCTCGATTCATGTCAATTTAATATTCATTTATCAAAAATTAAGTAAGGATGTACGTAATTCTTTTAAATCTGTTAATTCTTTATATATATCATACATAATGGACATATTTAGATATTGCCGCTGTAAGAAATATTAAAGATTAGGTACTTACGTCGACAAATCGACACTAACCTTAGGATCTAAGATGTTATCTCAGATTTTAAAAAAATTGCAGGCTATTATTCTTATTTTCTATAGTGTAGTTATAACAACTAGAAAATAAGAATAATAGAAAATTAAATCTACTAAATGCAAACAATTAAGTAAT
Source organism: Vanessa cardui (assembly GCF_905220365.1). NCBI lineage: Eukaryota > Metazoa > Arthropoda > Insecta > Lepidoptera > Nymphalidae > Vanessa > Vanessa cardui. Next base: position 4,614,551 of record NC_061140.1, on the reverse strand, counting down.
ATAAAGTTACTTGTTCTTATAATTACTAGCTACAAATAAAGTCTTCTTTAAATATAGCTTAGATGGTGTAACATGGGTTTCATTTCATTGATCAAGATCTTCAACAAATATCATGTTTCTGTGAATTCTTAAAATACCATAATACTCTAATAATAATAATCCATTTATTTGCCAGGATATGGTACATAATATAGATGGTCATTAATAATGATTCTCATATTCTACCGATTTATCGGTGTGCAAATATTAAACATGCGTTCATGATATTGAATTAAATACAATTAATTAAATCAAATTACAATTAATAAAAATGTCATTCAATAATAATAAAAGAATTGAGAATAGGTATACACAATTAAAGGTAAAATGTCAAACACACACTTAACTTATGTATTTTAGCATCATAAAATCTTCCAACGTGTAAAAGCATCGTTGAACTAGCCATTTTTTTAATTCTACTTTAAATTTTTGAGACTTCATTTCTCGTAACATTTTGGGTAATCTATTGTATACTTTTATAATATTTATAGCACAATTATTTCCGTAGATGTTACTTTTACACATTGACATTATTAGCTTTGTAGGGTCTCTATGTAGAAAATTATTTTCGTTTCCTGAATTTTGAAACAGATATGGGTACTTTTTAACAAACATTCCTGTTTCATACACGTATAAGGCTGGCAGTGTCAGCAAATTTAATTTTATAAATAACTGTCGGCATGACTCTAGCGGCCCTACTCCACAAACAGCACGGACACATTTTTTTTTGTACTAGGAATATTGTTTTTGCATGCGTGGAATTACCCCATACTATAAGACCATATCTTAAGATTGAGCTGACGTAGGCATGGTATGATATGAGAGTTGTCTTTTCATTTGTAGTCGAATTCAATTGTAATTTCAATTCAATTGTAGTTTCAGTTTGTCGTAGTTTTTTAAGTGCGTAAACATACTTATTAAGTTTTTTACTAATTTCTGCAATGTGTGATTTCCATGATCAATTTTGATCTAATGTTAATTCTAAAAATTTTGTTTCGATACATTTTTCTACATTTTGACCATCATAACCAATTTTAATATTTTTATGTTTAGCATGAAAATTAGAAAATTGAATATATTTCGTTTTATTTAAGTTTATTTGCAATTTATTTATTTTAAGCCAATTTATTATATTAGCCAAAGTACTATTTATAGCTGCCTGATAATCTTCTTTTTTATCATTATTTGAAAAATAATGTAAAATAAAATAATAGATATATCATCCGCAAAAAGGATGGAAGGGTAATTTGTTACGCTATGTAAATCATTAATATAGAGTAGAAATAATAAAGGACCGAGAATACTTCCCTGCGGTACCCCTGATTTAATATATTGGTATTTAGATTTATACACAGTTACAATGTCTTTGTTATCGAGTTTTGTAATATTGACGCACTGTTTACGGTTATACAAATAATAATTTATCCATTTAAAGGCTACTCCTCTAATACCATATTTTTCACATTTATTAAGTAAAATTTTGTGATCAACATAGTCAAAGGCTTTACTCAAATCTAAAAACAAGCCAGTTGCTGGTTGTTTTTTATCTGATATTTTTGTTATTTTGTTTATTAACGTAAATGTTGCACTCATTACTCTTGCTCATTCATTAATATTATACTCTTCCTCGCTAATTACACCGTTGTTGAAAGACGCATGAAATTCCAATGGGCAATTCTGGAGTTCAAAGCATTGAGACAGACAAACAGATATGAGATAGACGCGTAGGGGACTTTATTTTTAATATTGCGTAGTGCAATACAGATACATTAGAAACCTCAAAAATGATTAGTGTCTCCCTACTATATTACGTATATATAATACCTAGGTACATTTTTCAAGTGGTAGTGCCACGCTGTATACCTTCGGGTTACAGCCGAATGGGCCGGCACGCCCGAGGAAGTACCACTCTCTCACTTAAAATCGGCGTAAAGTGGTGGCTATGCTACCGCGTTTCGTCCGGTAAGTGAGAGTTCCGGTGGCCCAATCCCCCTCCCCCCCAAAACTTGATGGTTGTGCAGAATTTGGTTAAATTACCCCAGGAGGGTACCATCAGCGACAGCGGTGGAGAATCCCTCTCTGGGCATCCATGCTCAGGACGTACACCGCCTGAGCAGGGATGCCCAGGCTGCCCTCCGAATTCTGGGGGGGGCAATTTTGCGCTCGCCACTGTTCGGGGCAAGCGGAGCAGGCATCATAAGGCAACCCCTACCACCCTCGCTGTGGACTTCTGCAACATAAGGGGACTCAACTCCAACCTCAACGCCGTTCACTACCATCTGGAAACGGCGAAGCCGGCCTTGCTCTTTCTAACCGAGACCCAGATATCTTCGCCTGCCGATACGACTTTTCTCTCGTACCCTGGGTACAAATTGGAACATTCTTTTATACCACCAGCTGGGGTATGCGTTTACGTCAGAGATGATATCTGTTCTCGACGCCTCGGCAGCCTTGAAGGACAGGACCTATCGATTATCTGGCTACGTGTAGACTGCGATGATCATCCGCGAATCTATGCGTGCCTTTATAGGTCCCATAGCGGTAATGCCGAAACCGACCGACTGGTTGAGCACGTCCAAATGGCTACAGATTCCGTGCTGCAGCAGATTCCATCCGCAGAGATCATTATTCTGGGTGACTTTAATGCTCACCACGCAGAATGGCTCGGTTCACGTACCACCGATCATGCGGGTAGATCTGTTCTGGACTTCGCTCTAGCATATGATCTGACACAACTGGTCAACTCGCCAACGCGAATACCGGATGTGGAGGATCATACACCTTCCCTGTTGGACCTTCTGCTGACTTCGCATCCGGATGGCTATCAGGTTATCGTCGATCCCCCTCTGGGCTCGTCTGACCACCACGGCGTCCGGAGTACAGTGCCGGTTGTGCGGTACTCACGGCCTCGCTTTTTTGGGTGCCGCCGAGTATGGCACTACAAGTCAGCAGATTGGGATGGGATGCGGTCTTTTTTTGCATCGTACCCATGGGGGCAGATTTGTTTCTCGCCGGATGATCCGAACGCTGCTGCTGACTCTGTTGCCGATGTGGTGCTTCAGGGTATGGAACTATTCATTCCTTACTCTGCAGTACCCATCGGTGGCAAGTCCCAGCCTTGGTTTGGTCGTTTCTGCAAAACGGCATCACGCCGAAAGTGGGAACGCTATCAAACCTGGGCTAATGCATCTGCGTCTCGTGATGTAAATACCAGCGCATTCAAAAAGGAATATAACTCTGCCTCTAGGTCCCTCAAAAACGTGATTGCTAGGGCGAAGACGGAGTACATTGGCAGAATTGGCGAGAGACTGGTGCGTCTCCCTTCAGGAACACGAGCGTTCTGGTCTCTCGCTAAGGCTGTCTTAGGGAATTTCTGTCAGCCCTCTTTTCCATCTCTGCACAGGGACGGTGAGTCATTGGCCCATACCGCGAAAGAGAAAGCTGATCTTTTAGGCTCTCTCTTCGCGTCGAACTCGACTCTGGATGACCAAGGAAAATCTCCACCAACAATTCCGCGGTGTGATACCACGATGCCGGAAGTTAAATTCCGGCAAAGTGCAGTTCGTAAAGCACTTCTTTCCTTGGACATTCATAAGTCGAGCGGACCCGATGGTATCCCTCCAATCGTGCTACGGACATGTGCTCCCGAGTTGGCACCGGTCTTAACGCGTCTTTTCCGGCAATCCTACACATTAGGCGTCGTCCCGAATTCCTGGAAGACAGCTTTGGTGCATCCGATCCCTAAAAAAGGCAACCGCTCAGACCCGTCCAATTATAGGCCTATAGCCATCACCTCCTTGCTCTCCAAGATAATGGAGTCCCTTATTAACTGCCAGCTCCTGCGGTACCTAGAGGAGAATCAGCTGATTAGTGACCGCCAGTACGGTTTCCGTCGGGGTCGCTCAGCCGGTGATCTTCTAGTTTACCTTACTCATAGGTGGGCTGAAGCAGTTGAGAGCAAGGGGGAGGCATTAGCAGCCAGCTTGGACATAGCGAAGGCCTTCGATCGCGTATGGCACAAAGCGCTTCTTTCGAAGCTTCCTTCCTATGGGCTTCCCGGGAAATTATGCAATTGGATTACCAGCTTTTTGGCAGATCGGAGCATCAAGGTCGTTGTCGACGGTGCATGCTCTGACTTAAAATTCGTCAATGCTGGTGTTCCACAAGGCTGCGTTCTATCACCCACTCTGTTTCTTCTGCATATCAATGATTTGTTGCAAATCGGGAACATTCATTGCTATGCAGACGACAGTACCGTTGACACCTTATACACCGGCCGCGCTAATATTTCTCGGGGAAACGTCGAAGAGAACCGGAACAAACTTGTGTCTGAAATCGAGTCTTCATTAAACGAAGTCTCGAATTGGGGCCGGCTAAATCTAGTCCATTTCAACCCCAAAAAGACGCAAGTTTGCGCGTTAACCGCTAAAAAAACACCATTTGTCGTATCTCCACGATTTGAGAACATTCCGATAGCCGCTACAGGTAGTATCGGAATACTTGGCGTTGATATTTCGAGCCTCGTTCAGTTCCGCGGTCAATTGGAAGGCAAAGCCAAATTGGCTTCAAAAAAGCTGGGCGTGCTCAGCAAGGCGAGACAGTATTTCACGTCGGCCCATCGCCTAAAACTTTACAAGGCGCAAATTCGGCCTCACATGGAGTACTGCTCTCACCTCTGGGCGGGTGCTCCCCAGTACCAGCTCCTTCCATTTGACCGCATCCAACGTAGAGCGGCTCGAGTTATCGACGATCAAGCCCTTTCCGATCTCCTTGATCCTTTGGCTTTGCGTAGAGATGTCGGATCACTCTGCATCTTCTACCGAATTTTTCACGGGGAATGTTCCGAGGAATTGTTCGGATTAATCCCGGCTGCTGAATTTCACCTTCGGACATCTCGTCAAAATTCTAAGTTTCACCCGCACCATCTTGATGTCCGAAAATCCACAACAGCGCGATTTCTTAGACATTTTCTGCCTCGCACAACCACTTTGTGGAACCAGCTTTCGCCGGCGGTTTTTCCGAACCGATACGACATGGGAACCTTCAAGAAAAGAGCCTACTCCTTTCTCAAAGGCCGGCAACGCACCTGCAAGCCTCCTGGTGTTGCAGATGTCCATGGGCGGTGGTAGTCACTTTCCATCAGGTGAGCCTCCTGCTCGTTTGCCACCTATGCCATAAAAAAAAAAAAAACATATAAACCATCCTTTGTATCACTCTATCTTATCAAAACCCCGCATTAAAATCTGTTGCGAAATTTTAAAGATCTATTTATATATAGGGACAGATAGATAGCGGGAAGCAAATTTGTTTTATCCTATGTAGTTATTAGTATATAGTATGGGTTAAATCATCACTTAGTTAAACTTGTTACATATAAATGCAAACATACATTCATTTTCGTGCAGGAAGTTTTGTTAGAAAGTTAATAACGCTATCGACTATTTTTATTGAATTCCAAAATGTATCGATGTAATAATGAATTTGGTTATTGATGTTGATCTGTGTAAGTGTCTATTGTATCCGGACGTAAAACACCACTTAGACATTTCGTTAAAACTCATTCATTCTTCATTTTAGTAATTTAATTTAACTTGAATTCCAATAATAAAAACAAAATTATAAAAAATGAATGTCACTCTGTTTGAAACTTTTCAAAAGTTTAATTACATATGTATAGGTTGTGTGATGAAAAAAAGATTATAATATGAAATTAATATTTTACTCAACATTCAATCATTCGTTCACTCTCGAGCCACAGACAATATAAGATAACATGGATCTTTGGCATTCGAATGACTTTGACAGAAAAGCGTATTTGTAGACCTAGGGTTACCGGGTAATAAAATCTCCTTACATTTAGAAAACATATCTAGCTTATTATCAAGGTTTAAGTAATGGACGCATTGGGAAGTATGACTATTATATATTACTAGTGAATAGTTTTTATCAAGAGAATGACTAAGTCTACTTTAGTTACTTTTAATATAATTATGTTTTACATGAGTAAAGCGGTCGCTTTTCTTAGTCTTCGTCAAAAACAACTTGACTTTATTACTATACTATACTATATTATGGTAGGCTAACAAGAAAAGAAAACAATATACCTACTATTATGAGTTATTGGATGGATGGAAATTTAAAATTATCAATTAAACATATAACTTATTTGTTGCAGCATTTTCAGTTTCAGTTTGTTTTAGTCAGTCTCAGTTCTCAGTTTTTTGATGTTTTACTGCTGCTAGATTAATAGACTTACTGAATATTTGGATACTTTTCTGTCCGGAGGAGTGGCATATTCTGAAAGAATTCTGAACTGTAGTTACTCCAACTGTATTATTTACAGTGCAACAATTTGAAACGGTAATGCAGTTGGAGACAAATATTATACATGTTGCGAGAATGGCTCTCGCTGTTTTATATTAGCCTTTATCAAGTGTAAACGTTGAAAATTCATTTTCTCAAGTTAATATTGAAAAATATAAATTACGTAATTATTAAATATAAATTAATATAAAACTTGTTTAAAATAAGTACTAGAATCCTTTACTAAAATATAGTAATAAAGATATATAATCGATTAATATTGATATAAGTAAAATAGCAAGTACAAGCAGCTTTATGGTTTATTTCGTCTCTTTAAAATTTAGTAGATATTATTTTATTTATTTTAACCGACATTTGCATTTTAGGTTAGATTAGGGAAAAATTTATATACTCATGCGGGCAACACTGACATACCATTGAGATTTACGATCTGCGTCTGCGCTTGCTCCTTGCTTGAACTCAAGAATCGAGAGTCGAGTCTAGACCTCTAGACGAACTGTCAATTTTCATTCATTAAGCAATAATAACGCACTGTATGTGATTGTGAATCTAAACAAATTAAGGAAAAAAGTTTAGGATGTTCAAAATCGAATCGAATTAAATAACAATTTAAAATAAAATCGTGCTTTCATTGATATTGACTTTCTATTTGAGTTTGATTTTAGTTGTTATTAAAATGTCTAAAAAAATTATCTTCGTTTTAGCATTTTTATGCGTATTTTCTGTTATTTACGCTTGCAATGAAGCTATTTGTGCCAGTGTTGTTTCTAAGTGTATGCTCACACAGTCCTGCAAGTGTGACTTAAAGGACTGCTCTTGTTGCAAGGATTGCTTTAACTGCCTCAGTTATTTATACAGCGAATGTTGCAGCTGTGTTGGTAAGTAATAAAATTACTCACATTAATTAATTATACGTAATAATATTATCATAACAATACTTCAAAGAATATCACAAAGGACCATTATAAATATTTAAATAATCCTTAAAATTAATATACTTTTCTTTATTTATTGTAAATGCAGTGTTGTGCATTAGTTATTACGATATTGTCATATTTTATAAAACATTTTATTGTCAATGTGGTGATTATTATTATATATTAAACAGTATTATTACAATGTACACAGCTCTTTTAAGTAACATATTAAATTTGTTAAATGAAAAATCATTGTTTTGTATATTTCATATATTAAATAATACTATATTGTTCATAGATATGTGCCCTAAACCAAACGATACACATACGGAACTCTCAAAATCTTCCTACGTTGAGGAGATGCCAGATAGTGTTCCTGGACTGTTTGCTGCTTTAACTAGTGCTCCCGACCAAGAGCAGAGGTGGTTATCAATAACATACCCTGTGGATATTGACGTCTCTGCTTATAGACCCACTGCTGAAAGGCAACTGGTGTATCATATGCGTAAGTAGCAATATAAACATATGTTATTCATATTTTGTGTAGAATTTTTAGCTTACTAATGTAATTTTTAAAGTAAAACATTACTTTTAATATGTAACACAGATATAAAATATTATTTAGTTGGACAGGCCAAGTTTATACAAGAATGTCTTCATATAATTATTTTATTTAAATAATCAACTTAATTTGCTTTTAAAAAATTAAATTGAAATTTATTTTTAGTTCACATGTGATTGAATTATTTTCTACCAATCTATATGTTGATTATATAGTTATTCTTGTCTGTGATTTATTTATGTTCGTAAATTAACCATCTATAATAATCCAAGAAAATTAAATTATAAAGAATATGTTGTAACAATATCTCCCAAAAAATTTTTGAGTTACTGAGATATATAATTTCATAGAAAAATATTTATTCACATATAAATCATAATAGATATAAATTTAAATAATTAAATAACCAATTAATACACTAGAATAGATATATATTCTTATCTAAAATATCATAAGTAACACCTGGGCTTGTTTTTTAAAACAAATGGAACCCCACAGAGATGAGAGATCTTGTTTAATGACTCATCTCCATGGAATGCCCTACCTGTGCATATTTCCACTTATTTCAAATGACAATGTAATCCTCTGATAACTTATTTTAAAACTGTTAATTCTATAAATGTTATCTTAACAATAGTTTACTTCTTTGAATTGAAAAGAATGGATTAATTGTGCTTTGTATTATTGTTTTTAAAGTAATAATTTTATAAAATAATAACTTAGTTAACTTAAATTTATCAGAGCTATATTCTTTTATCTTTGTTATTTCTAGTTTTTTGTAAATTGAATTTTTGTTTTGAGTTAGATAGAAATTCTAAAAAAGGAGTCAATAGATCAATCAATAGGTAATGTGAAAGTTGATCCTCAATTAGTAATGGTACTCCTAAAACAAAATTTACGAAACATAGGAAGGGTTAATACATGTATTAGAAATTTTTAATAAACAGTACAGAAAAAATTAAGTAATATTCGTCATCAATGTCATGTTTAAATTTAATTATAACAAAAAAGTTTTTATGTAGCCTAACTTACTCTTTACACCAGCATTAGCTGTTGAAAGTCCCGTCAAAATTCACCCATTCCAGAGATTACCCCGAAGATGCATATAGACAAAAATTGTAAAAAATGTTACATGTACCTTGTATACTGCATTTAGTCAAAAGCGGTTGTTTTAATATAACAAACAGATACTCCAGTTTGATAATACGTATACATTGTCTATTACCCTCCATATCAGTACAAGCTTAGTGTGGATTTTGATAAATTATTCCTATTTACAGAGAGCGTCGAGCAAGAATCGGAACCTGTGAGTCGTGACATCGTCACCTTCAACTGTACAGTCGCGTACATGTCGCAGTGCATGTCCTGCGACAAGTGCCGGGCGTCTTGTCGATCGATGGGCGCTAATAGTTTCAGGTATTTTTATTGAGTCACTTCTATTGATATTTCATTGGAAATTTCCTCGGTTTTCCATTTTTTTATTATTAATACAAAAGCCTCGTTACTATCTATTAAACAAAATGAAAATGCATTGATTATTCTTTGTCTATGTATATGTATGTAGATTAATGAATGCTTTTTGGTGATTATGTTTGTGATTGTACATCGTTGCCGTTTTTGTGCATGCGCAACGTACGTCTAAGATATTATGTAGGTATGTAATTTATATGTACCTTTTTTGTGCATTGTTGTGGACATGTTACAAATCATTTAAAAAAGGTTTTTATAACATGTAAACTCGTTCAGAAAGTAGATTATACCGAGAAGAGAAACTCAGTAGTTATTCTTTTTTAATATACGAAATACAAAGAAATGCCAATCAAATATAATTATAGATATATATACTGTCTGAATGGTAGGTAGTTCTGTAGTCTGTTATTCACTTGTCAGTTTTCTAAAGTAAAAGTAATAGTATCCCACAGCTGGTACAATACCCTCCTCTGCTTGAAAATGTACCATTTTTATTAACCAATACATGCCGAATTCTTCACGACTATACCTTCACGGCGAAATTACTTTACAAATATAAATTTGGCGTCAAAACATTCAGTGAATCTTGTACGAAATTGAATCCGCTACGTATTCCAACCACTGTTCCTTTTCGGTAAACTTTATAAAGTAATTACTTAAACTTTTACTCAAAGAGTTACTACTTCAATTCGATATATAAGGTTTGATTGAACTTTTGTTAAAATTTAGTTTTCTGTATCTGTTTTCCTCTACCTTAAGGTTGCCTGGAAGAGATCGCTGTGTTAGCGATAAGGCCGCCTCTTGTACATCTTTCATCTAACCGTGTATATGTGATATATTTACTGGTGTACACAGAGTCGGTTTTAAAGGTCTGGAGGCCCCCGGGCCACAAAGCAGTGGGGGCCCTAGATAAACAGAAGCGTGAACAACCTAATAATTATATTATCATGAATTAATTACTTTTTCGTTTCAATCACTAAGCTATTATTTATTTACTTGTATCGTTAACTTTTAAAATATTAAATAATAACATTATTATAATTTGACTAGGTATATCTCGGTATTTGTTAACTTGCTGAAAAATGTGGCCCCCACTAATGTGGAGGCCCCAGGGCAGTTGCCCCGGTTGCCCTCCCCTAAATACGGCCCTGGGTGTACAATAAAGAGTATTTTGATTTGATGTAGGTACATATGTGAATTTATTATAGTCAAACGCAAGAGAGTTACGAATCTTTGTGTAAATTATCAAGAATATTTCTGTTTAACTTCTAGATGGTTCCACGACGGCTGTTGCGAATGCGTCGGCGATAAGTGCCTGTACTACGGCATCAATGAGAGCAGGTACGATTTCACCTTACAACCGTGCCGTGTAATAACAAACAAAGATTAAAATAGAATCGACGGAATCGATGTTAAACAAGAGCTGTTTGAGGTCGTGCGTTGATGTTTGCATAATATTATACATACGAGAAATTTAAGCTTTGATTATTTATATGCTTAAATATATATAATCCAAGTTATTCGTTGTATCAAATAGGCGCGAACGATTGGTCACTAAATACACGTACACTAATTGAGTGTTTTGATGTATGGAAACAACAACAATGGGACAATATCCATATATGTTTAGTGTCAAACAGTAAAAGTAATTTAAACCATCGTTCACATACCCTTGTTCTATTTGAGGAATAAATAAGAATATGTATTTACATGAAATGGTGAATTACTACAAAACTTACAAAGGGTGAGAAATTACTGAAGCAAATACAGAATTACAATATTTTTTAATCTTTTTTATTTAATAATATTACGAGCTCTAAAAAATTTCTTTTGAATAAAATAATTGATTAAAATGATCGACGCATCCTTTTTATTGCGTTGTATTTGAAGTAATTCATTAAAAAAAGTAAATTTTGTCGGTTTATGGAAATTATAAATAAACTAAAATCCAACTTTGAATGTAAGTAAGGTAACTACTCTTTAGACATTTAAATATGTCAAATCATAATTCTTAATTCAATTCTAATTAAAACGTTTAAGTATTCGTATTTATGTTATCAATGAAACCTAACACTCGTACGCACCTGTGTCATCGCAAGGTCATTCTGTATAATTATCATACAGATCTGCGCAAGCGTATCGAGTGTCATACAGGTGTTGCCAATTAATAAATAATGATTTAGTTCTGGTATATTGAAACCATAAAATTTATTATTAGTTTTAAACAGGCAACCTGTATGTAAAATTAAGCCAAGATTACGTATATTATATAACTAACCATGCCTTTGTGAGCTATATCGCGAAATTTATAATATTTTTTAATAATTTAATATAATAATATAATAGTTTTTAATAATTGTGTAGATCGTGTTAAGACAAATAACGATTGTTTTTTTTTTTTACACTGTTCATATATATGGCCAATTCTTGTTAAACTTTCTGTTGATGTTAAAATCGTAGACAGATTGTTCAATTAATTTATGTAATACTGGATACTAGGTGTGGCCTGCGGCTTCGCTCATGTGTTAGACAAAAAAAAGTTAGTCTTTGTCCTTTCGTGGGATTAGAATTAGCTCGATACCGAAATTTCATCAAATTCGGTTCATTTGACCTCCGTGGTCGAGTAATGTGTACACCGGTTTTCATGGGTACGCCACTCCGAGGTCCCGGGTTCGATTCCCGGCCGAGTCGATGTAGATAACCATTAGTTTTCTATGTTGCCTTGGGTGTTTGTGGTACCGTCGTTACTTCTGATTTTCCACAACACAAGTGCTATGGATCAGAGTAATGTATGTGATGTTGTCTCATATTTAAAAAAAGAAAAGAAAATTGGTTTGATTATGAAAGAGGAACAGACAGAAAGAGTCACTTTCACATTTATAATATTTATTTAATATAAATTATTGTTTATAAATTTCAGATGTCTCGCGTGTCCAGGAGGGAAGGAAAGTTCGGAGGGCGCTATAGATGATGACCTCTCGTATGACGATTTGGATTACGGCGAGGAAGTCGACGCTCAGTCTGTATAAATGTATTCAAAATAACTTATATATAATATTTCATTACATGTGTACTGTAGAATTAATTTAAGCATCGATAGTAAAATCACATTTTTATAAACAATATATTGTATTCAAATATAACTTATTTTAAAAATTGATTTGCAAAAATTCGATAATTTTAGCATACAACAACAACAATAACAGTCTGTAAATTCCCACTGCTGGCCTAAAGACCTCCTCTCCCTTTGAGGAGGAGGTTTGGAACATATTCCACCACGCTGTTCCAATGCGGGTTGGTGGAATTTTAGCATATTATGTCTTATTTTCAAATATTTACTATTCATATTTTATTGAAGCGAATTATACATATAATCATAACATGTGACAATTGTTCTAATGTTTTTTATGAATTGTTATACAATAGACATTTCTATTACAGTTTGGTGTCTCTCTTTGATAGAGTTAAGCCTCGATTGTCCAGTATATGTATCAGATGTTTAATTATATTGTGTTAATACTGCCTTTACATAAACATATTTTAATTAAAAATTAATACATCTATAAATTTAGTTGATAGAAATTTCCTAATGCTCATAGTGAATCTGCGTTAAATTGTAAATCTCATTGGTTAAGTTAGTGTAGTAAGAGAGTGTAGAGGTCAGATGGATAAATAAATAGATCCAAACTTTCATAAAGAAAAGTTGCGTATAGTATATTATTATTGTACTTTTTAAGGTAATTTATTTTGTTAAGTAATTAACCTCTCTCTATTATTGACAAAAATACCAGTTTTAGAGCGACACAATAATAACAATAGTTATATGTTTCAGCTCTAAAGTAATGGGTGTAATCAGTTAATGTTATATAATGTTAATGTAACACCATGACAAAAATAATAGATTCTTTCTGAATAGATAAATAATGGATAATCGATGCTGGACTTTAATTTGACTTAAAATATCAATTGCCACTTCTAAAACACAATAGTTCTATGTCAGGAACATATTGTTATTTATTATGATACCATTATAAACAGCTATAAAGTATGATGTATTTTTCATTCACTGAAATTTCAATATATTTTTTTAAATGAGTTTCAATTAAACTTAATACGAAAATAGGACAATAATTATTGTATTTAGGCTTATAAATATTAATACAACTCCAGTAGAATGAACACAAATATTCACAAACCAGTGTATTTAATAAGTAAATAAGTTATCAGATAAGTATATGTAATACAGTAAATAAATTTAAGATTACTTGTAGTCAGCATGTGCCTTCTAGATTAAGTTTCAGTTTCTTTAAATGAGATTAGGTAAAGACTGTTTATTAAAAAAAAAATAATAGTATTTTGTAAATTTACATGTATTATTATTGTTTAACTTTACGTAAATAAGTGTAATATGACAAAAGTTTTTTTAGAAATTTATCTGTAGAAACAATAAAAAAGTTTGTGTTACTTAAAAATGAATACCCAGTTACTGTTTTCAAGTACTGATTCGTGTCTTATGGATAGTAGATATGTCTATATGAAATTCAGAAGCTATTATTGGTTCGATTCTTCGTGTGTAATAAATGTATGAAGATGACAGATGCTAAAAACACAAACAAAAACACATAAGAGCACACAAACACACACGTACATACACGCATACACATACAAACACACATACACACACCAACAAAATGTAAACTTAGACAATTCAGCTATCTGTAAGCAAAACTTATCGTTTTAATAACATAACTTCAAATTTATTAAATATTACCTTCAAATCACAATTTATTATTATAAGTCTCTCCAATTTTTTAAGTCTGTAGCAAAATTGATTAAAATTTAGTCATTATTTTATTCGAAATTGTTATATTTTGCCATTTCTATGAATTTGTATGCTTTAATATCATTTAGTGTATTTTTATTGTCCGTCCTTGATGTTTTATGATAAGTTAGAACAATTAATGATTAGGTAAATGTAACTTAACCATATATTTATATATAAAAAAGCCTTATTTATTGTATGTAAATAATAAATGTGGTTTGGATAAAAAAAAATTGAATGTTTATTAGACTTCAGTTGAATATTCAAATACAAAAATTGCATATTTTTCAGCCGAAAAAAGTACATGATTTTAAACACGTTTATTATTTAAATACATTTTTATTATAATATATGTGTATAATATTACGCTACTGTTAGTGCAAAGGGTCATATGTGTATTTAAATAAGAGCGTAATAATTTTTTTTTATATATATATACCATAATTATTACCAGTGTGATTTAATTTAAAAAAAAGTTGCAATTTTAAAGTGTATTTGTACATGCAAACTTTTATACAACAGTAATAAGTGTTGCTTTAGTCTTCGTTAAATCTCGCAAGTGCCAAACGAGTTGCTTGTACAATTAAATGCCATTTGATTTTATGATGTATTTATATTTACGCCATTGATTTAGGTCTGACTTAGAATCTCGATTTTAGATTCGTTTTTTTATACTAAGTGCCTTAAATATTTTTGTAAACATTTTATAGAATTTTATATTAAATACATTTTTATATAATCCATGTTTTTATTTATTACTAACTACTTGTCAGTCGTCCCGGTTTTTCTCGGTTAGAATAATATTATTTGTATTGCAGGACAAACATAAAAAGAAAAAAATCTTGTGTATTTTGTATCTGTCAGGCGTATATAATACCCATAAAGATAAATCACAAATGAATGATTTAGAAATGAAGAGGTCAAAGATACAACCGTTGATTTCTAGTTATTAAAATGATATTTATTTGTATTAAATAAAATTAATTAAATGGAAAATGATTTGTTTTATAAATTGAGTTCACTTCTAACATATCTATATGATAAGCAATCGTATAATCGATTAGAAATTACATAATAATGTTAAGTAGTAGAAGACCGCCCCAAATATTAGATAAATACCTGCCTATGGAGTGTTATCTGGCTCATTAATCATAAACGATCGATAGGGGGCTGCGTAGCCGGCTTATCTATACAACAACATGGGTGTGCGTATTTGCGAATTTCAAATCATCATTGGTTTTTATTTTTATTAGTATGAGGTCGAAAGAATTTCGAAAACTTAGATATATGCGCAGGAGTATTGGAATCGAAAACTGTGCAGTAACAGTAACTCCGGTGATCTGTCGTCATTTAGGGATGGGACGGCGACCGGACACGATTAGAGAGATCTGACGTCAAAACGATGCACGGGAATGCACAATGCACATATCTGTTACTACTGAGAATTAACTTCGCACCTTTCCTGGGCGTTGTAAGAAAATGCCACCCAATTATCTAAAATATGTATAAAGTAATAATAATATATATGTGTATTAATTATATTGAAAAAATATATGCTCTCAAGATAGCAACCCTGTGGAGGAAATTACAGAAGAAACATATTTAAAAAAAATAATATTCTAGAAATTACCTATAACGTAATTCATAGAAAATCAAAATACATCCGGAATGATTATGCGAAGCGTTTATCTATTATACTAATATAAAGCTAGACAGTTTGTACATACGTATGATAGTATGAATATTTTTCAGACAGATCCTTTTTATAGGTTATATTAAGTGCTTTTTTAAATATGAAATAAAAATGATTGAATATTCGCAAAGATTTTTTTAATAATTTTATTCAAATATATCTGTAACTAAAATCTTCCTTAATGTTTGGACCGATTTTGATGACGTTTATTGTGTGTAATTGTGTGTGTGAGTGGGTCCCAGAATTGAACCCGCTTGGTTGTAAAGTTAATACAATTCTCGTTTCAAACATTTCGTCGGGTCGGGCAACTTATATACATATAATATATTAGAATATTTACCCACAGTGTTATCGTTCAGATATGTTATATGTAGCGTTATCTGTATCTAATGTCAGTTTGATAATACAGTAATTGCACAAAGAAGATTATAAGTTAGTAATTATCTAAATATCTAATTATTACAATATAATTATTTTTTATGATGGAACAAATAGATACATTTATTAAAAAGAATTAAATGATTATTATTTTTATCGATAAAAATATAACTACTAATAATGACAATCTCGGTTTCTCAAGGGTACAATCATTACATAGTAGAAAACAAAGTCGCATACCGCTGTCTGTCCCTACGCATGCTTAGATCTATAAAATTACGCAACGGATTTTGATGATATTTTTTTAATAGATAGTGTGATTCGAGAGGAAGTTTTTTGTGTAATACCTACACGTACAGTATACTAAAGAAACACTGATTATTTCAGAGGTTTCTAAAGTCATGGCGTATATATAATATTAATAGTATAAACAAATTTTGTCACATATTTAGTAACAGTAATGCAATAGAGCCGGGCGTTTCGCTAGTTTATTATGCAAAACTGTATACACATGTAGTGCATATAGTTTTGTATGAAAATACAGGACGTTATCCCAATTCGATATTTATTGCAACAACTGCATGTAAATTCCCACTGCTGGGCTAAAGGCCTCCTCTCCTCTCCCTTTGAGAAGAAGGTTTAGAACATATTCCACCACGCTGTTCCAATGCAGGTTGGTGGTATACACATGTGGCTGAATTTCTATGAAATTTGTCACATGCAGGTTTCCTCGTTAAGCACAAGATGAATTATAAAGACAATTAAGCACATGAATCAGCGGTGCTTGTCGTGTCTTTGAACCCGCAATCATCAGTTTAGATGCACACGTTCTAAACACTGGGCCATCTCGACTGGATATTTATTACAGCACGTTAAACAATAATATTGGAAATATGAATAACTATGCTGTATAGGATTTATTCCAAGTACCTAACAATTATTGTGAGCTCACTCAGGCTGCAACGAAACAAATCCAGGGTGGAATTGTTGGTTCACAATTAAAAAAAAACTCTGCTATCACAATTAAAAAAAAATTAAGTATAGCTCACACATTCCCATCGAATATACCTACAATTTGCTGATCCCATACAATTTACTTATGCGATTCTGTAAATTTTTATTTCGTATCTCACTCGTCAAATGTTGACAACCGATTTACGGTAGTGCACCATCTGTACTATTGTATATGTACCATGTATACCATTTTGATACTTGTATATTTATGTCTATATATGTCTTTATTATAGTCAATGTCGCATTTCACTCATTTCATTCAGATCATTTACACTCTTGTCTTGCAATGTGTTTCGAGACTTCTAACAGAATAGTTCTACAGTTCTGCATTAATGTATCTTTATTTATAAACACTATTACACTTCATTACGATAACAGCTTGTTGTGTTGTTTATTTAATCTTTGTCATCTTTAGTTAATAAAACGCTTATAAGTATGAATGAGAGATATTAATAATATAAAACTAGATTCAAGTCGTAATTTTATTGTGAAACACAACTAGATTCAAATTTGGGTAATTCTAACTGCCAAGGCTAAAAAGTTTTTGTTAAAGCCCGTTATACGACCACATGTTTCGCAGCGAATGATTTCTTTGGTTGCACGTAATTTGAAATTCGTGATTTCTTCTAAAATACCTATTCATTTTTATTATTCAGTAACACGCAATTTAAATTTATAGTTTATTTGTAAGGTACTTGAATTGTCGTTATTTTGATAAATATCTTCACAAATAACCCATAATATACATCAGAAGATAGACTCATGTCATCGCATACCATTCTGTTGGTTTTTTTTAAGATTTAAAATTGTGTAGTTAATTGTCTTCTTTAGTATCTTAAAGCAGTTGAGCAATACAAAATAATTTTTGGACTATACACGTTCATATTTACAAAATATATTTGATAATCTTTTTCTGTTGTCTGTTCCTATCTGTTCCTATTAATGAAAACCATATCAGAATCCTTTGAAAATGACTTTGAAAATGACCTTTTTCGAAGACATGAGCTTAGACACATTCAAAAGCAGACAACGAATTAACTCTTTAGAATAATTTGTTATTGTTTTAATTTTAACACATTCTAAGTTAAAAAGATTTGAATATTAAGAGATAAGATATTAAATTGAAGCTCTTTCAGTAGTTTCAGTGTTTATATTGTATTATATCGTTTATATTGTTGTATTTATATTGATTATTATATTTTAAATATTCTTGTCGTAAATATCGTATGTTATTATATTAAGTTTAATTGAGTGTGAACTTTAATAGAAAAATAACAGTTTCTGAATGTACCACAACTGGGTACATTTAGAAACTTAATTCTCATATATTCTCCTCAAAAAAAGACCATTAAGCACAGGTTTTGGAGCATTGTGTAACGCGCTAATTCAAATGAAGTTGATGGAAAAATCCAACAAAACAAAAACAAAATTTTATATACGGAAAGCAGAATAGTTGACCTTAAAATAAAACAGCCCGATGATTTTACTTTTTATTTAATAATTATTTATTGTCAAGAATTGTTCTCCTAAAGCAGTTGAAACGTTTGAGCAATTAACGTTAACAACATAAATTCAATATATAAAAGACACATGCTACCATTTATATATTTGAAGAAATGACGTAACTCTTAAGATACACTATTTAAATTTAGCATTTAACGAAATATTAACCAACCCTTAACCATTGTCTTCACCAACTTTGAAAACAAAAGTGATTAAGCGTATGACAGGCATAAGCCTGTACTTAAACTGGCGTACTGACCCTTTAAACCAGAACACAAAAATATTAAGTCTTATTGCTGTTTAGCGTGGTATAAGTGTTTAGTGTGTGGTACACACACATGTATTCTACCGCCAAGTATAATTTTTTAACAAAAAACCTACTCAGTCTGTAATATTAACCTACCGAGTTTGTACTGTAACCTTGGTTATTATTTTATTAAATTGTGATTCATTTTTAATTTTTTTAAATCCAAAATATGGTAAGCCATTATAAATATACTTTTCATTCGCAGTTTACTGAATCATACTGATTTACTAGTGATCTTAACTTTGATAAAAATTAGCTTTGACGATGAACATAGACTAATTAATTATTATGATAAATTAGAAATAGTTGTATTAAGTAAGAGTAGTGGACTTTATTAGTAGTTTCAGGTATTTAATCATCTAAAGATAAAATTAATTTGCAAAGAGTAGTTATACATAGACAGTAGACATTTGTTTCGTAAATCAGAGGCGCGAATACTTTAAAATAACCATTAGTAAAACTCACTCAAACATACCTACTAAATTAGTTTTAGGTGTCAATGACCTTTGCATAACACGTTTGTAGAATAAATTTAAGCATGCTACTGCTAGTAATAGTATCGTATGCCACCTGTAGTCACGATTACAATGTGCTTTTCGTTAGATATTTAAATGTTATCAAGACATAATTACAATGTGAATTTGTGTTAGGTAATTATGATAGTGGTGAATAAAAGGTTTATTTCCTACAAAAAAAAACGTATTGTTTAACTCTATTAAAGGGAATTATAGTATGTATCCATAATAATATCAGTTTAAGTCCTTAGTCTCGACCCTTCGTATAAGATAGATAGCATCAACGCACAATTCTGTAACTCTGTAATATTTGTTATCTAGGTAATGATGGCTCATATTCAAGCAATACAATAAAGCTGCTTCTCTTTCTACAACTATTACTGATCATAATATGTATGAAAATAATTTAGCAGTTGGTGTTGGTGTACACATTTCTTAAAGGCTGACTATGCCCGCAAGCCCGCGTCGTTGCAGATGTCCATAAGCGGTAGTCACTTTCAATCATGAGATCTGTCTGCACGTTTGCCACCTATCTTACAGAATCTTTCCACTGCTGGGCTAGGGTAGACGAGCGAGGTGTTATACTTTTAATTAAGCTTTTGGTACCACTGCTCCAAGGTCCAAGTGTTTCGACAGAAAATCGGACAAAAAAGTAATTTGACTTAAGACACGAATATTTGGATCTTTACATTGCTTCAGCTTTTTCCACTGTGTTATCGGTAATTAACATTGTTTTACGGATACAAGAGTGACCAGCGGGATCAGTGAATCAACGCATGTAGCGTCCAACACAAGGGCCCGTCCTCGTTCCTAGGGAAACAATGCACTGACATGGTTATTAGGTTACCATCAGGTCTATTACCATCACGACTTACTCCACGACGTACTGTAAGAGCAGCTACATCGATGGTGGTAAGAGCCCTAATGTTGATAATAATGTTTATAATTCATATGTAAATAAATCGTTACTTTCATTATCATATCTAAAGACTAAAAAAACATAATGAATAATTAATTGTCTGATTCATGTCGAAATAATACTACTAAAAAGGATAATACGAATAATCATATAATTATGGCGTCAACGAATTATTTAAATAAAATATATAAATAATACGTTGACGCCATGAATATATAATTATTATACATATGTAGGTTTTTTAAACCATGTTTAATAATTTTCGAGAGTATCATGACGAGCAAAATTTTTAAGAATAGTGAGAATCTAAAAACACTTCTCTAGAGCTAATCTGTTTCAAAGAACTCATCACACGAAAATCAAAATTAATTCAGAAAATGTTTGTTAAATTTTCTAAAAGTGATAGGTACATACTGTAAAATACATTTTTAACTATAAATTTAAAGTAAATAGTTAATGAACATTATGTATATAATATAGTTATATTATATTTCTATTTGATAGTCCTATGTCCAGCAGTGGACGAAAAAAGGCTGATGATGGTGATGATGAGCATTTCACGATTGAAATAGATTTCCCACAGATTTGTTTTATTTATTTTTCTCTCAATAAAAAGTTAAAAATTATAATAACAATAATACAACAAGATACAAACTTAAGCTTAACACATGCATATATTACATATGAATTAAATATAAATTCAGAAAGACTTTCAAATTAATTATCTCAATAGATCTTTATTTCACAAAAAAAGTAATTCCTTTCTAAAATTAAACGATGTGGAACGATACTGCGTCGACTAAGCGTCTTATATACAATTACGTACATATTTGCTTTTATTTTGCCAATTGGGTCATATGCGAGCTGATTGCATGATTATCCTGATTAAAATGTGTATCTTAAATATAATCCTAACAATTCTACATTTAATTATACAATACATTTATATAAAACTAGCCATTTTATAGATGTTAAAATGGGACGAAAAGGAACATCCCTAGGCCGTTTCAGAAAATAAAAAGTTACCTAATACTTGAGATTTTTTTCTTAAACCAATCCTGCTGTTTTTCTATGTTCCAGTTCTTCGCAGATCTGCTTATCTGTTCATTTTCTTTCCGAAACGATGGTACATATTTGAGAATCAATGAGGAACTGTAGTCTTCTAATGCTTCTTTGTTGAATGGACCTTTTGAATTTGAATATATGCTAGTAAAGACCCCATGCAACATATGATAACTGATTAATGTTTAACATTAAACTATAACTGAATAAAAATAACCTTGTTAAAATATGCTTTCATCGCGACGTTGCGGTAACCGTGTCCGAATTTTTGTTACGTGCAGCGGTAGACTGTCAGTTAACTGCATACAAATAATTCCGTATTATTTATAGTGAACGAATCAGCTGACGGCGAACGAGTAGTCGAGTAGAGGAGCCGCGCGCGGACACCTCGCGCTCGACGCCCGCGCAATCTACCGCGTTATCACTGTACGAAATAACTTTAATCAGCCTCTAACTGGCTACGACGACTTGTTTATGTCGCCGCATAATTATAAGGCACACGAAACCGGACTTACTTTAAGTGAACGACGCTTACGGGAAATATCAAGTGATATGAGAGAATCGGAAGCGCCTGGAAATCGTTTTGAAGATTATTGATAACAAAAATTATAGTGTCAGTGTTATAGTTGCCGAAAACTAATCATCGGTTCTATTTAGGAGTTTTTTGTTGTTGGAAATTGAACTGTGAGTTAAAGTGATAAGATTTAAAATGAGGAGCGATTTGATGGCGCCAAGCGAGTTGGAGGGGACCGACTACCTCCTCTCGTCAACAATGCGGCTGGAAGACAGCTTTCTGCAAATTCTAGGTGAGTTGTATATGTAAATATGTTATATAACAATATTATTACAAAGAAGGGCGCATTTTCTTCCGTGATAAATAGAAAGAAAATAACAAATCAACGCGTTGTCTTTTCGTATTATCTAACTATATTTTTATTACTGAGTCGCTATTATTAAATGTGACCCTGACTAAGTTATGTCAATAAATCTATTGTTTATATTACCAAAGAAACTTAGTTATAAAGTAATATGAAATAGAGATACAGACAACAACAAAAAAAACTTTATGTATTTATTTAATGTGAGAAAGGAATATAGGCTGTCTTCATGGAAAAAGAATATATAATGAGCATTTACACATCTGTATAAATAGCTGGTTTTGTATTTGTTAACTATTTGTGATTTTTTATAACAACTCGTCACACAACTATACCTACACGTTTGGATACAAAAACTTTATATGAAATCTGGTTTTTGTTTTGGATTTAAAACACATCAAAAGGCAATTACCTAATGCACCTTTATTTTATTCACCTACGTGACTTAAGGCTTAAGTTAAAGGAAAATAATAAAAAATTGGAAAAATACAAATGTCTTTGAACTCGATGATTTAAAAATAAACCTGCAAATATTTGGTTTAAAATGAAAACGCTATTTTTTGTTTCTTTATAAATTAGCAATCAAAAATAAAGGAGGAGTTTTTTTAACGACATTATTTGTTAATTATTTATTTAATAACTAAATTAACAATCTTTTAAATTCAACCTTTCGTGTATTCGCAATAAGTTAATCATTTAAAAAATATTGTGTGTTGCTAAATATCTATTTTATCGTGAAAAAAGTAAAGCAAAAAAGTATGGATTTGTGTAAACCTAGTCTAACACAAACACGTGCCAAATGTTACAATATCTTTATGATTCGATAACATGTAGTAAATATTAATTCAATTCACGAATATATTTTATTTATGTATGAAATTCTTCGTAATGAAAATACATGTGTACCTACCTATATTTATTAATACAAGTACTTTGTTTTTTTTGTACATTGTTTTAGTCTTTGTTATACAATTGAAGAATTCTAAAGAATCGATGCTATTCCACAGATAAGCTAGAAAAATAGAGGAATGGTGTCAACAAAATTAATTCATCGGCCCAATAAAACAAATTTTGTTCACATCTTTACACTTCTTAAGATAGTTACACAACCATTTATAAAATAACGAATGAGCACCAATTAAGACGTTAATTGATAGATGACGTTATTACACAGGTACTTACATAATGTGTACCTCCTATGCAGTGTCGTAGTTTCCATACACTGAGCCATAGATTAATAAATAGAAGAAATATCGTGAAAAAAATCACAGACAATACTCTATGGGCTTGGTAAATCTCGAAGGTAAAATAGTATATTTAATTAACTACTAATTCTTCTTCTAATTGATATCAGTTTTCTTTCTTAACAGGCCTCGTGTTTTTTTTTTAATTATTTCACTTTTGTGTAAAGAAAATACATTATTAAGCTCGCAGAATGCATTACAAATCGGCTGATACAATTGCAGTTCATAAGTTTTTTTAATATTAAGATGATAAATGTATTATGCTTAAATGGCCCAGTGGTTAGAAGGCGTACATCTTAACCGATGATTGCGGGCTCAAACCCAGGCTTAATTTGTTTTTATAATTCATCTCGTGCTTGGAAAGCTGAAGGAAAACATCGTGAGGAAATCTGCATGTATGTTTTTTAACGAGATATTACCACATGTGTATCTACTGGCTCCAAACCTTCTTCTCAAAGGGAGAGGAGACCTTAGCCCTGTTAATGTTGAAATGTATTATTATTAATTTGCTGTTCTTGTAATAAATCATACCACAAACCAATACACACATACAATTACTCGATTGAAATAGCTACGTGTGTCAAGATAGATAAAAAATATTAAGGTGCAATAGTGATATGTGTAGTAAATTCAAACGATAAATAAACTTGGCGAATTTTTAAATTTCGTAATTTACAATGTTTTGTTTTTGATAAGATATCACGTGGACGTTACATTACTAAGATTAAAACAAAAGAATATCACTTAGTATATTCATTATCAACAGATATACTTAGGCCGATTTAATACTAACCCTATATTATTACCACAGATTAAATTCTTACCTAACATGAAAGTCAATATTAAATGATTAAATAAATAAAAGGTTAAAAAGGTGATTACGTTTTTTATATTTAGATTATTATTATTTTCAGTATCAGTATTAATTATCGATATGACCTACAGATAAAGACACAGTTCAGAGATTTCTCCTACACTTTGCGTGTTGCCTACACCTGTGCAAAGCTCACTTATTCATGCGGTCTTTCGCGATTGGCATAGCAATAATTTGTCAGGTATTAAGTCACAAAAAAATCTTAATGCTATGGGTACATACCGGTACCGAGTTTATATATGTAAATATCTGTATAATAATCTATCAAATCACCTATTCATCTTTTTTAGTATATAATATATTCGATATTTAGGTACGTATTACCCACCGCAGCAAAGAAAATATTCTGTTAATGCGTAAATAAATAAAACTAACCTAACCTAACCTATTACCTAACTATTCTATATTAGTGCAATAAAAATGTTTTTGTTCCGGTGGCGTTAATATGTAAGTAACGTTTATTCTTATTAGTTGGTAGGTAATTGGGTGAATATGCATAAATCACATACTTAATTATCGAACCACTAGACTAGGTATCGACCGCCAGTATTGGTGCAAAAACTTATATTTTACTCTCGTAATTCTTGTTGCATAGTGACAAAAGATGGGATGGGGATATGTTCCTATTCTCTGGGCTAAAAATGATAGCAAGGAGGATAGAGATTCAAAGAGGAAAATTGCTATCATTCTTATCACCATTCCATGCGCTCTTTATTTGCACAGTCGATTTTTCTTTGATTTTGATTCTTCTATTTTTAGTTAAGTATCAATGTAAATAAATGTATATCATTAGAAATTAATAGCTTTTCTGGTAATATATTTAGTACATAACACACAAGTCATAGAAACGTCTAATTTTCAAGTTTTGACATAATAAGAACATGTACCGATTGTATGGGTTATGTACTAGTTTTAAATTCAAGTATTTTTTACTCTCGCGCTGTTTAAAATTAATACTGTACTTGAAACGTGAAAGTAGCTCTGTAGGAAATACCTTGAGTGTGTTATACTTATATTGAGTTGGAAAGTAGTCAAACATGACTTAAGAGTCGAAACTCTTCCCAACCCTGGCAGGCTTGTGTGGAGCCGTCCAGCATTTTTCGAGGTCATTGTTTCTAGAATGGGAAAGATTTCACAAAACTTCAAAGCATTAGACAAAACTAAAACTGCAATTACAAACACTTTTATGCGGTATCCAAAGTGGTATAACACAGACAAAATGTTGCTTACACTGTTCAACATCCGGATTGGGAAGGACTTAGTGCTCAGTACTCCTTGCTCCGTGCTAGTGTGCAAACGAGCAGCTTAACGGGATCACTCAAGAGGAATCTTGTAGGAGTGGGGTCAAAATGGTATAATAATGGATAAAGTTATATTTTCAAACAGAGATTCGAGTGCAAATAGTGCAATTTTAGATTAGGTCGGAAAGCAAAAAGTGTTTTTGAAGGTTTGGGGTGGTCTAATTACCCTCCACTGCTGAATTGTATCTTTGGTCATAATTGTACGAAAAATTCAACTTATTTCAAACGATAGTGGACAGAACATACTTTTAGTACGAGTATGACGAAAAAGTTATAGTGTAGAGTAGGTAAAGGCGCAGCTTATGTTGGCGTGCCTTGCTACCGCGCGCCCAGTATCGGCCGTACCACGGGCGCGGGGCCTTTGAGAGCGCCGATGCCGCAAGCAACGCATCTTTACTTTCGCATTAAAGGGGGCTGTGAGCCCCCTTAGACCTATAAGTAATAATATAAGCAAAGAAAAAATCTTTTAATTACAGTAAGAAATGCCATAAAGGACAAGTATTACAAATATACTATAAATCTTGAATGTCTTGAAGGCAGGCTCCGGCTTGAGTCCACGCTAAATTATCGCCATGAACTAGTGACGCTTGTCTTCTTCTCTTGTTAATCTTGTGCTTTATCTTTTGCTATTCTGTGTGAGATGACTAATGTAATAAAAGCAGCAAAAAAATATTATATTTGCTAATTGCACGTCAATTTATCGTGTGAGGGGCAAACATTCGTATGTAAATAGACACTTTTAAAGTGCATTGTTTTGAGGAACTTGCTTTGAAAAACATTAAATATCATAAAGAGGGTGAACTGATAAAAGTAAGTGACAAGCATGAAACGAATCAGGATATAGTCTACCCCAGAGCACATAAACACAATGGCCTCAGTGCAGCTGTCCTAATGATTTATCAGTTGGCAGTTATCAGCAGTTATTGTTGTCCTCAATAATGTTATGCGATTTCAGTTACAGGATCACCAATATGAAAGTATGGACTGTGTAAAATATTTCATGACTGATGAACTTAACGTCAGCGTAGATTGTGGTTGGTTTTCGTTCTGTCTTCATAGCGTAAAAGCTAGGCTCCTCCTCGGCTACGCGTATGTATTTAGTTGCAGATATTTTGTTAAATATTTGTTATGTAAATTAGGAAAACATATATTTCGTGTACATTCTTTGGTTGTCCTATTCTACAGCTTTAAAATTCATATTTCTAACCATTACTATCGTAACTATTATCATTAGACAGGTGATACGGTAAGTTATTCGTATAAATCAGTATAGTGGCAGATCTTGATAATAGTTATAATTATATTTCATTATCAGAAACAAAAGTGAGAACTTTTCCAGTAGCTGGCTTTATTTTGAATATAACCAATATTCGGAATTTGAAGGTGATTAAACTCCCAGGCCTGGGAAAGGGCACAATTTAAATAATTATATAATGAATAATTTTAATATAAAAATCTAAATATTTTTAAAAACAAGTTTTTATTTAATAATCTCTCTAGGTAAAGGATCGTTAGTAAATAAGTTATCGTGGAACTGGTTTGGTGTCCAATTGTAAGATTTGTCATCAATTTATCATTTTGTATTATAACGAGACATTTTTTGTATTATTATCGTAAATATATAATAAGTTGCTTCCATTATCTGCGGTTGCATTGCAGTTAGGTATTATATTAAACAGAAAATAGGTATGTATCCTTTAAAGTCTGAAAATATAAAAATTTAATTTAAAAAGTTTACAATAAAATGAAATCAAAACCAAACAAAACCTGTCATAGAATTTGAAATAGTTAAAAAATCTTTTCAATAAATGCGTCAGATCAACTTAGTACTTAGTATTATAATTAAGTACCTAATAGTACTATGTATAGTTGATTGAATTTTTGTCTTTCGTAACTCCGAAACGAAACTACGTAATTAAATAAATCAAAATGTACTTTGTTCAAGTAGGTGTTTACTGGAAGTTATGAATTGAAAATGAAACTAATGATTAGAAATTAGACGACATTAAATTGAATGAATTAAATTCCACTGAGACGAAATGAAAAATTTCAGCATTTCTCTTTTCAACGAATTAAATGACATAGGTACATTTAAGACATTTGATTATTTGCTTAGAATCTGATGTTTTGAAAGATAATGTAATACCTTATTCATAATCTTCCTCCACGTTTCGATAATAGGTATTGCATGGGGTGAAATGTGAACCTACTATATTATAATTAAATACGTTTAATTATATTAAAGATATCACCAATTTATAATTAGAGTTAATTCATTAATTTAATACGTCTAACGATTTATTCATTAAAGTCGTTTATTGATAGACATAATAAACACGTAATTAGTTGATAATATCAGTCGATGAATCATTAGATTCAAAATATCAGACAAGTTAATGAGTCAAATCATAAAAAACTGAGATTAAAATTATTGTACTTACTGAAATAAATTTGACTCTAAAATATGTTTAGTTGCTTTTTTACTTTTATTTATAATAGAAACGAAGAAATTAAATAATGTAACTAGTTAACACATTCCGGGATAAAATTTCGTACTGATCAATCAGAGGTACGGGACCTCTGATTGATCAGACTTTTGGTATACGAGTACGTGTATGTATTTTGACGCCCTGACTAATGGAATATCCATAACTTGACTAATTGTTGAATGATTTATTTAACAGAGTCGCTTTAAGCCGCTGAACCGATTTAGATGAAATTTGGTATGCAGATAGTTTGAATCCCGAGGAAAGATTTTTATCACAAATTAATTTTAAAGGATGTGAAAAGGGAATCAGTCATTAGTGAATATAAAACTTAATTTAATTCTTATATATAACGTACATTTTTGACCAATCAGGTTCTTTAGAAAACGATTTATTATTTAGGGACCTTTGCACACCTTATCAACTGTCTATCTATACCTGATGGACTTTAGATACGATGTACAAAGGTCTTACTTAAAATTAATTTATCATTAGTATACATAAGTAGCATATATATACAAATGATAAATTAATTTAAAGTACGCTACCGATTATGCTACATTTTAATGAAATTTTCTACGGAGTTCGTTTAAGCCACAAAGAAATGATATATATGTACATATTACTTTATTCATAAATGTTAAGCTAGAGCCTAGCTACTCTGACAGATATGGCATATAAAACTGATTTAAAGGGAAAAAAGGTAAGTATGTCTATGCTTATCTTTTTTACCTACCTATTGCAACTATATAAAGTAAAATCAGTTATAAAACAATTTTTTTATTAAAATTCAGTGTTAACAAAAGTTGAATATAATTTTCCATAAAAAATATTCATTATCCTTTTGCCCTTATCCCAATTTTATTTGGGGTAAACGCAGCATGTCTTCTCCTTCTTACTTCTCTGCTATTGTTTTCGTTTTCCATGCTACTAATGTTTTGGCTTACATTTTAAAGTCGGTCACCTACCTGACCCTCATTCGGAATGCTATCGTGGTGGTTTATCATCTTTCACACAATCTATCCATCGTTTCCTTGGTCGTCCTCTACCTCTATATCCATCCACATCCATGCTCAAGGCCTTCCTCACAATATGTTCCTCATTCCTCCGCATTACATGCCCATACCATGATAGCCGCCTTCCACGTAACTTCTCGGCTATCGGTGTCACTTTCAAACTTCCTCTTATGTACTCATTCCTTACTCTATCCATTCGCGTAACACCACACATCCCTCTCAGCATTCTCATCTCCTCAATATGCAATTGTCTTTCAGTCATCCCTTTTGTAGCCCAACACTCTGATCCATATAGAACAGCAGGTCTATTCATTAATATATTATTACCCTTAGTCGCCTCTTACGATGCCCACGGGTTGAGTTGGTGAGGTACTATTCTAATCTGGGACCACACCCATTAAAATATTAAACCAGAAATAGTGTTGAGCATTACGCAAAATTTCAATTAAACCGTTTGAATGAAATTATATCCAGCAGTCCACAGATTGATTAGAAAAATCCTTTCATTCTATAAGTTGCGCCACATATTTACGTAAAATAAATAAAGATTTTAAACATTTAACATATTGTATCTTATTCACTTGGCACATGTAACTAATTGCATTCAGTAAACAAAATGTTACTAAAATATATAAAACTCATTTCATTTTATATGTTGATTTAAAATTTATAAATTAGGCAGTTAATTAATTAAAAAAAATAATGGCTATTCCTCATGAGTTAAAATACAACAATTACGTGCAACATTCGAAGTATAACCGTGTTTCCTAAGGTGAAGGTCACCTCGTCCGTCGACCGTGTCCGTATGCGCACGCGCAGCATATGATGGGTCTACATAATCACGGTTATTATCTTTATTACTTTAAAAATAAAGCCGAAATATTTAATAATTTAAAGGGATTATATATCCAAAATTAGATTCTGAATCATATATTCCTTATCACGTAAATTAAAGACATCGCGTCATTGACGACTAACTTTATACTTTTCTAACCAGTAAAGTATAACTACAACATCACCCCTTTTAATTAGTATTAAAATTAAACTAGAACAAAATGTTATACACACAACATAAAAACTTATAAAGTACTATATAATGATTAATATACTTAACTAAAACTAGATAAACAAATCGATCTTTATAAGATTAATTATGCAATATGCATATAATTTATCAGTCTTCTCTGTCGCTTTTTCACTACCAAACCGCTGAGCCGAATTTGATGAAATTTGGTATGAAGCAAAATTGAACTCCAGGGAAGGACATAGGCTACTTTTTTGCTTAACATATGACAACAAAACGCCTAAAACGCAAGTGAAGTCGAGGGCGAAAACTAGTTCAATATTCATATTCATCGTCATCGTTATTTGAGCAAGTCATTGATTCGGCGAGAGCAAGAGCAGGGTTTTGGATGGAAAGAATAAGCTAGTCTCGACAGATGATAGTAGTACGAAGTAGCAAGACGGCATCCTTCTGCTAATTATTTTGATCTTTTGGTTCGAGATCACATAAACTTAGTGCACACATAATGGCTGTCCTTATCAAGCAATTACCTAATCGGTTCTAAAAACGTCTACGGGTTATAATGGGGGTCACACTACTCTACTGACTTACTACCACCTTACTTCTATCCAAGTAACCATGCAGCGATATAAATATTTATTATTAATGTTGCCTTGTTAATTGTACGGAATAAATATTATGATTCATAATAAATAATAAGACAATATATCACAAAGAAGTTTGTTATTGATTACAAATAACTTATTAAAGTTATTACAAATCCGGGTCAATGCGCGCTCAAGAACACTCTCTTATCACTATTTTGTTGTGTCATAAAATATATCATGTAATTCGTTTAAATACACTTCGTAATTAGCGAAATAATTTCTTCGCCACACAGAAATACTATAAAACCCCTTAAATGGAACGTCATTGTGACCAATATCTGACCATTCTATAATAAATTTCCGAAAGTTAATAATAGTAGAAGTAATTTAATAGAAATATTGCATGTAACGCATAAGTATTTATTTAAATAATAATTGTTTGCTTTTGTATTTGGTAATAAATAAGAAAATATAAATTTTTATGTATTTATTTTGACTGCCTAATATTATAATAATTGTATTTTAATGATCCGTGAGTTTGTGGTTTAAATGTGTATTTGCATATTTATGTTACTTTTCGTGAAATGTTAAGTTGGTAGCAAAACCTTCTTATTCACAGTCATTATCCGAATTTTAGTTTTTATTTTTGTTAATCTTGTCCTTGTCTCAAAGTTGTTTTTTTTTTGGCCGAAGATAACTAAAGCCGAAAGTTTACTAACATACGTATGGTTTTAAGTAAGGACGAAAAATTATTTATATTAATTATGGCAACATCCTCAAAAATTCCAAGGAATTGCAAACACAGTAAGTACCTGCCAACCATTGTAATGTAAACGCATATTTATTTATTTTTTTTAATTTATTGACTAAAAACGTTTTTTGTTACAAACGATTAGAATACAAATAGACATTCCACTTAAACCTGTATGGTTTCTGGGTGGAAGCCGAGTTCTTATACTAAGATTTAACTATTAATTAATGCTAGTACCTACTACTTGACAATAACAGCCTGTAAATTCCCACTGCTGGGCTAAAGGCCTCCTCTCCCTTTGAGGAGAAGGTTTGGAACATATTCCACCACGCTGTTCCAATGCGGGTTGGTGGAATTCACATGTGGCAGAATTTCTATGAAATCTGTCACATGCAGGTTTCCTCACGATGTTTTCCTTCACCGCTGAGCACGAGATGAATTATAAAGATAAATTAAGCACATGAAACAGCGGTTAATTTGACAAAAAAAAAATATCAAAAAAAAAGACCCGCTGAGTTTCTTTCGCCGGTTCTTCTTAGGTCAGGGTGTTCCTTTTTCCGAACCGGTGGTAGTGTTTATTTGACAATCAATAAGTAAGTGTAATGCTTCTATATTGAATAAAGGAATTTGAGTTTGAGTTTGAGGTGCTTGCCTGGATTTGAACCCGCAATCATCGGTTAAGATGCACGCGTTCTAACCACTGGGCCATCTCGACTCTACTACTTACAATACTACAATTTTATATTTTCTTATTATTAGTATTTTTAATTGAATTTATGAAATAAGTTTAAAGTTTTAAGTTGTACCTATAAAATCTATCTGTGTGACGGAGTACCATAAATATTAAAAAAAAAATTAATACATTTATCACTTGTTATCAACAACCTTAGGACGTCCAATTAATGACTCGTTAGTATGGTAAAAATTTCTGTCACATCGATGCCATCTTGTCTAATCGATTCAATGGAACATGGCCAAAAATTGTCAATTTTAGTGATGTACAAATTAACTAGTTATTTTTAACGTTAATTTTTAATCTATCAAGATTATATATATGAAAATAAAAAGAAAATATACTGAATAAAAACGGAATTACTTAAGATACCTATAGTTACCTAAGTCCTTTTTTAATGCAGTTCAGTTGGCCTTTTTACATTTTTTATCTGTGCGCGATAATACCTTTTTTTTATATGTATATTTTTATGTAAAGGAAGTATATGGTACTGTGTCATTAAATCTTGAGATTTACACTTTAAATATTACGGTAGTATTGTTGTGGATTTATTTGAAGACGATTTTAACGATTCCAAGAGTGCTTATTATTACGTCGAAAACTGTGGGCGACGTTTGTATATATATTGAAATGGTACATATAGAACAGAAATTCTATTTTAGAAATTGTGTCGCAGTTTGTTTACTATTGAAATCATCGTTGTTCCAGTTTCACTTATTCGATTTAAAAAAACGCGCAGTTGACAATGGTGAGGAACAAAAACGTTGGGTACACAGGTGACCAGCGACTACTAAAGATATTCTAGAAACGACAGACTTAGCGATCCCAACGAAAACAAATTACTGCCCTTCAGAGAAACATTCTGAGACAATGAAGATATCATCTGGATTGGTTGAATGCGCTTATCTCAGGACCTACTGGTCCGACTTGAAAAAATATTTCAGTGTTGGATGGATCATGCTACCAATAGGAGCGGCGCTTCATTGGAATATGTTCCAAAAATTAGGTGAAAATTTTCCCTTTGAGATCTTTCAAGATATCCACCTTGTTTCGTCATGTAGGACAGATACTGTGACGTATCCGAGCAAAGTCGGAAGCTATTTCAAGATAAGGGTGAATTTCCCAGGAACAAAAATTACGTGGCATCAATGAAATCGTTACTATAAAACATGGTTATAATGTTCTAACATTTTTTTCTGGTTAGGTGATATAGTAATCTATGTGTAGCACTAAATATGAAGTTAAATAGGATTAATAGAAGCTCCAAAAAAAAAGTTACACCTCGAAATCTTTCATTGCCGTGTTTGTCCACACATTACCTCGATGTGTATTATACGTCATTGATAAAAATCTATTGGTTATTTATATTAAAACCAAGTTTTAATTGATACATGAACAGTTAAAGTATTGTTACGGAATACATTTATTCATATATTTAAACAATACAAAGAATGGTTAATAAAAATACATTTGTCCTAGAACTACCTTTCATCGCCGTGTCCTAAATACATTTAAGAATATTGTTTTATCTAAGGACTTGCGTCCCCCACCCCTGTGCGCTAAACGTTGCATGATAGTTTCGCTCGGTGCTCCACGTGGAAGCACGTGCATACGTGCCTACGTTTTTGCGCCATAAAGGTAAGTATTCGATTTTTATGTTACTGGACATTTTTTCTATCATCGCCGTGGATAGACCTAACTTCTATTTGAATAAGTTTGTCCTCTTGATTAGGCATTCGATAGAATGCCATTTGTCTTATGTTTATTTGTGACGTGTTAATTACTCTGAATAATTAATAGATTTTTGGCTACTTGATGTTTTTGCCTTGATTTTCATCGCCGTGCTCTCATTGCCATGGTTTCCGTGGCCAAAATTTGCTATGGCAATGAAAAAAAGACACGGTGATGAAACGAAATTTCATTGCCATGCCTTTTAAAACAATTTAGTTTCATTGCCATGAGCAGTTGTTTCATTTCCGTGACTTATGTTTTCATCGCCACGGTATGGTTAAGGAAAGAAACAATCTGTAGTGTACATTCAACTACAAAAATATATCTCCACGTTAACCTTACGAAATTATATACATTTGGACACAATAGACACTCAAACATACGCACACACAATCGCGCACACACTCACACACGCACAAAGACTCACACACACACGCAAAAACTTACATTCACACACACATATATTAGAGTCTAATTATAAACATAATAAGGGGTTGCTTATTTTTAGAAAACCAAGATGCCTAAACCGAAACTATCGGAAGAGGAGAGAAAGGAAAGAAGAAGATTGGCCGAACAAAAGCGACGTGAAAAATTAAGAAGCGACCCTGTTTTACGAGAGGAGTATTTAAAAAAAGAAGATGAATAGGCTATTTTGATTTGTGATGTGGAAAAATATATCTTTGTAATCTAAGTTAATATTGAAGTATAGATAATAATAATGAGACGAGTGAATTTGAAAGGCTGATATTCCTGTTAACAGTGTTATACTGTTAGTGTTAATTAGATGTAAGTGTTAATTAGAAAGGCTGATTGTATTCTATAATAAGATTTCTTTATTGGAAAACGATGAACATACCAAGTTCACACCCTTTTGTATGGTTTATCTTTCTTGCTACACTACACATATCTATCATATCTAAAAACGAACCGTAGACAAAGGGTGTAATCTTGTTGAATCCAATACTGTAAGTCTGTATTAAATATAAGTTTTAATAGAGAAAAGGTAAAAAATATTATGTTGACAATAAGGCTGTGATTAGGTAGGCCCTACGATTTGTCCAGACTTGATTTAATCATAATAAATAATTGTTTATTCGCGAATTGTAAAATTATGTTGTGTTAAGTATATATTGTTAGCAATACCTATTGCATACTTTAGAAAAGTTTATTTTTATTTGTTAATTTCTGTTCTGTTAATTTTTGTGTGAAAGAACTTAAAATAAATGATTGTGTTGCTTTGATTCTATTAAAATTTTGTTTAATTTTACTCCTATGCAAGAAGATTAATGAGAAGGGGGTAAAAAGAGTGCATGTGTATGTGTATGCCTTTCCCTCTCAGAGACTTTGATGTGTCCATCCCAGGTAAGTATTAAATACATATAAAAATATCATGTGTTATTGGATATTTTCATTACCGTGGATTGATTCTATCATTCCCGTGGGACAGTTCTTTCATTGCCGTGGACACATGTTTCATTGCCGTGCATCCATGTTTCATCGCCGTGGAACGAAATTTTTAATCTTTTTTTTTTTTTTTTTTTTTTTAAATAGTTACACCATCGACTTATCACTAACACATTCACTTAGCAGTAGATACAGGGTATTAAATCTAGGTGAATAAATCATTACAGGTGTAAACAACATTGACCTTAAGATAAGACTATACTAACCTAATTATATCTTTACTAAAAATTAAAAAAGATAAATAAATTATAGATAATTAAACAAAACATAAAATAAAATTTAAATACAACAACAAAAATCTACAAGGGTTGACATATCTTAATTTATGAATAAAATGGTTTTAAAGCTATACTATGAGATCTTTACAGAGCTTCACAAAAGTTGGCTTGCTTTGGGCAAAGATGTCGATATTGCCGTTAGAAGAATATTCATTATAAGAATTAATTATTCTGTTGAGTGGTGCATGTTTACCTAAATTTGTTTTAAAAGCTGTAGTTCTAAAAGGTTGTTTTATTGGGTGTCTAGGAATTTTGCAGGGAACAACTAAATTGATTTGCTGAAGTAGTTCAGGTGACATTATTTGACCATGGATCAGTTTGTGTAGGGTCAAAACATCGCTGATTTCACGACGATTTTTAAGTGATATCATTTTAAAATGTTTTAGCCTATGGTTGTAGTTAGCGCGATAGGGACAATTAGTATCCTTGTATGCAAGAAAACGGGTAAAATTTTGTTGTATTCGCTCTAGTCTTTCGATATGACTGTTATAAAATGGGTTCCATATATTTGATGCATACTCTAAATTGGAACGTACAAGAGAATTATAAATGCAGAGCAATGAGCGAGTATTCTTAAAATCCTTACATGTTCGTTTTACAAATCCTAACATTTTCCAAGCTTTTGATATTATTTTGTCTAAATGATTAATAAAATTTAAATTGCTGTCGATAAGTACACCTAAGTCACGAATTGAATTAACCTCGGATAGAGGATCGCCAGATATAGAATATTTAGATAATATTGGTTTTCTGCGTCTTGTGAACTTTATATGAAGACATTTTTTAACATTTAATTCCATGTTATTTTTATTACACCAGCTAGCGAGAGCGTCTATATCTGCTTGGAGAAGGTCAGAATCTGATAACGTTTTTATAGGTCTGTAGATTTTGAGATCGTCGGCGAATATTAAACATTTGCTAAATTTAACGCTGTCTACTATATCATTAATAAAAACTAAAAAAAGAATTGGACCTAAATGGGATCCTTGGGGAACCCCGGATGTGGGAACGAATGCAAAAGATGAATAGCCGTGAGTAATCACCCGTTGAGATCTGTTATTTAAGTAGGATACTAACCAATTCAGCAAATTACCATGGATTCCGTAATACATAAGCTTAGATTGTAAAATTGTATGGCTAACTTTGTCGAATGCGCTCGTAAAATCCGTGTAAATAGCATCAATTTGAGTCTTGTGATCAACGTTTTCGGACAGATCTATAACATAGTCTAATAAATTGCTCAATGTTGATTTATTTTGCATAAAGCCATGTTGTTGTGAAGAGAGGATATTTTTGAAATATTTGGTTACAATTGGGCAAATGAGCTTTTCGAAAAGTTTTGGAATAACGCTTAAAATTGAAATAGGTCGATAGTTTTTGATATTACGCTTGTCGCCTTTTTTGTAAATAGGAACAACATTGGCAGCTTTCCATATTGTAGGAAATTTAGCAGATTCGAGTGATTTTGAAAAAAGGATTTTTAAAGGAAGTGTTAAGTACTTACTAGTCATTTTAATAAATAATGGGGGAATTCCATCAGGACCAGGTCCTTTGCTAATATCAACGGATTTTAAGATTTTAGATATTTCACGTTCGGATAAAGAAATTTTACTTAGGCAAAATTGGGGAAAACAAACTGCTGGATATGGTATACGGCCTTGATCATGTGGGGAATAGACTGACGCAAACTGTGAAGCAAAAAGATTACAGATATCTTCACCTGTATTTGCTGTCTTATTATTGAGGAACATTTCTCTAGGAAGATCTGAAGATTCACCACGATGATCCTTTACAAAAGACCAAAATTTCTTAGGATTTTTAAGAACCGATTCTTCTGTACTTAAGATATGCTTACGATAACAAGAAGCTGTCAAAGACTCCACCCTATCATTGCTCAACTGAAGTTCTAATTGATCTCTAGGGTTTTTGTAAAGTTTGTACCTTTTGAGAATTTTGTTGCGCTCAGCGATAAGTTTAATCAAATTACGTGTAAACCAAGAAGGATATTTTAAATTTCGAAGTTTTGTTTTGGGTACAGTAGATTCAATTATAATTTCCAGTAACTCATAAAATTTTGCTACAGCCATATCGACATCTTTAAACGGAGATAGCTCCAATTCCCAATCAATTTGACATAACTTAGCATTAACTAAAGTGTAGTCTGCTTTCCTAAAGTTATAAGACGCAAAGTGTTTTCTAATAGTTAGTAACCGCTTATTTAATTTTAAATCGATTTCTAAAGCAGGATGATGTAAATCAATTTTACTAAGAGGTTTAATACTTTCTTCTATAGAAATATCCTCACAGGTACTTAAAACTAAATCTAGGATTCTGTTATTGTGATTTTTTATATAATTAAATTGTGACAGGCTATTGAAAGACATAAAGTCTACGAAATTACGCCCAAGATTACAATTATAATTACAAGGTGTCAGTGCGAGAGTATCAGAGGTATCTCGTTTCCAGTCAATGAACCCTAGGTTGAAATCCCCTAGAATTATAATATCACCAGCGTGAGATTGCATAACATGACTAATATTTTCTAACATCAGGTCCAATGAAGCACTTATCACTGGAGGAGGAAGATAAAGCACACAAAATAAAATTTCTTTCGATTCTTGACCGTCACTTTTCACTGATACCCACAAATCTTCCATAGAACTTTCAAAGTGTTCAACACGTTTCGAACAAATATTTTTAGAGACAGCGAATAAAACGCCTCCTCCAGTTTTTCCAGAAGTTGAAGTAGATGAACGATCTCTACGGTAAACATTGTATTTGTTGCTAAATAGTTCTTTATCGTGAACACTGTCATCTAACCAAGTCTCTGTTCCAATAATAATATCAAAACATGAAGTCATTGAAGATAGTCTTATATCTTTAGTTTTAGTTTTAAGTCCTCTAAAGTTTTGGTAATAGATCCTGAATTTTGAAGAGATATGGATACGGGCACTTAGCAGCGGTTTTATAGTTTACAAGTGATCAAGAGATTCGAAACATTTAATATGTTTGGCAGGGGATTGGTCATTTTTGCGTACATAAATACGACCATTACGAATCCAAGTGTATCGATATTCCTTATCCCGTGCAATTTTTCTAGTTCGTGCGTGAAGAGCTTTAAAATGTGGCGACAAATGTTCGGAGACATATACTGGTGATTTGTTAGTCCCGTAACCCAGGTGATTAGTGTTAAGCTTATCTGTTTGATTTTTTTTATTGAACTTTGTAACGGCAGCTAGTATGACGTCCCTATGTTTAGTAGTCGGTAACTTAACAATGACCGCTCGGGGTTTAGGACTAGAGTCATCTAATTTTCGTACTCGAGTACAGGATAGAATATCCGAACCTTGTAACGGTACTGAGACTACAGAGCATAACTGTTCGATAACAGTGTTCAAATTTTCGGATTTGTTCTCTGGTAAGCCATTAATCTCAATATTAGTTTCACGCGAGTGTTGTTCAATCAAGTTGAGTCTGTTAGTAAGATCACTCACTTTACTATTAAGACTAATATTCTCCTTAGTGAGATTTTTAATTTTATTTTCTGAGGCTACGAGGTCTGATTTTAAGCAATCGTATTCTGCGCTTAAAAATTCTAAGCAATTTTTAAGATCACTTAAAGTCGCTAATTCACT
Organism: Vanessa cardui; assembly: GCF_905220365.1. NCBI lineage: Eukaryota > Metazoa > Arthropoda > Insecta > Lepidoptera > Nymphalidae > Vanessa > Vanessa cardui. Next base: position 4,575,024 of record NC_061140.1, on the reverse strand, counting down.
TTTTAAATATGCAAATTCTTTCATTATCGTGGATTCTAAGGTCATTTTAAGAGATTTATCAATAGAAGCCTGAATTTCAGATCGTATGCTTGAAAGTAGTGTGGGTTTTAGTATGTTTGAATTTGGAGATTCATTTAGATCTGATTCATCTTCGCCGTGAGAAGAAATATTGTTGTCGCTATCGGTAGTTTCAATAGTTCTTACACAGACTGGAGTGCCTTTTTTTTCTTTATTTTTACACTTAGAGCATTTCCATTTGACCTTTGCATCCTTCTCCATAGAAATAAATTGCTGATGTGTTATTTTGGCACAGTCAATATCGTACGCGTCCTTACATAAGAAACAGTTTAGATACTCTTTGTTTGTTAATCTTTTTGAGCAATTAGCGCACGGTTTTAGTTTAGGTGGCATAATGATATTAACTTTTTGAGAAAACTACCAATAACAATTAATGTATACTTGCAATAAATTGTGCTAATTATTTATTAATTAATTATGCAATTAAATTATGCAATTAAATCAGCAATAATAGTTTCTATTTTTCAATTACAATATCTTCACGGCATTCATACGGTCGTCAAACACAAGTCGGATAATAATATGAATGTTCTTATATTACCGATGTGCTGGCGCAGTTGATATGTCGCGGTCAAAAGGTCGTAAGCGCCATGCAGACAGCGTCGCTTACGCGTTTCTTACAACGACGCGATGAAATGATGATAAGTCTGTTAATTGTTTATCTTTAAATTTGTTATTTTTTGTTTTTATAATATCAAACACTTCAATAACTTGTAAACCACTACTTCACATTGATTAATGGGTCGTTACACAAATGATGTTCTACTTTATAGCGCAAAGAAACAAGTATTAACTATTAAATACTATTTTTTAAATTGGAGCAGTTAAAAACGGTTAGTTATAGCTCGACGTCGAGTTGATTATATGATATATATGAATATATGATTATAATATCTTGTATATCTAGTTAGTTTTTTAAGCTATCTGCTAGATATTAAGCAAGGATACATATATTATCAAAAACTTGAATAAACACTATTTTTTCTTGTTCTAAAGTTGCAGAATAAAAAATCCACGGAAATGAAGATTTTATTGGACCTGTTGAAATTCACCCATAAACCAATATCATGGACAAGATGTCTGTGCAGATGAAAATAATAAAGAAATAATTCTAATACAAAGTATTACTAAATTAAGTAGTCTCTACTATGGCATGTTTTTTTATTTGTTTGTTAACATGATTGGTACCTCGATTTTTGTTTAGTCATACCTGTGGGCTCTGACCCCCCTAACTTCCCAAGAGTCCCCCCTGCGGACGGTTCCGTTGTGATACGTCGGTTACTCGGTAATTTTCTTATTGTGCGTGCCACATGGTTCCTGTCATGCCGCATAGCGATAGTTGTAAATTTATGTCACTTACTACATTATGTTATTGATGATGATTTTGATTGATGAATGTGCTCAGATTTGATAAGTTAATTTCGTATATTTATGACAATCACTCCAAAAATAATAAAACTGAAAATCTAATCCACTACACTAACTTCCTAAACTATAATGCGCTCTCAATTTTCTCTTTAATAAAATGTATGATATAAACTTAAATGGTCAATATTTGGCCTATCTGTCTGTATTCATGTGATACGTTGTTCTATATATTATAACAATATGATGTCTTTGGCACTATTTCAAAATATCATTGATATATCTATCATAGTTTTATTTAAGCCATTGGATCGAAAATGCATGTCGTATTCAAAAATAAATCTCAGTTACATAATAATTTATTACATTGTATTCGTGCTTAACCTTCCACAACCTGAAGGTTATTAATATTTGTAATAAACATAGATGTGCTTAATGCTTTTCGTTGCCGCTTCCTCAAAATGTTGTTACCTCGAGATCATTTTTTACTCATAATCACGCACAGACTGACTGATCGTCATTATTTTTAATACAAATTAATCATATTAAGAATTAATTAATTTTTTAAACTACCGCGAATAGTAGAATAATACTTACGGCTGTGATTTTATCGTAATAAGTTTATCTAAGCCCGAAATCGAGGATGACTGTTGTAACTTTCGATAAGTTTGACACTGATCGAATAGATGAAGTTTTCCTGGCTAGGGCTTCATCTATGGTAAAAATAAAAGATCTCCTTTTAGTCCAGGAATTTTAGCACCAAAAATCGGTCCGCTCTGCATAAAATCCTTCTGCGTAGAAAAAATCACGTAGAAGGATTTTATGCAGAGCGGATATCTAAAAATCTTGGACTATTTTTATAGTTTAATCTGTGTATTATATTTGTAAAACGTTTGTACTGAATTGATATGTCTCGAATTAATAGCGTTCGCTTTTGTGAACATAGCTTATATTTGTATACGAAATATATCAATGTTCTTTTAAATTTTTTTTTTTTGCAAATGACAGCAACAACTTTATTTTAAATTTCTGATGTGTTTTACAACTTCAGTCAAAAATCGAATGTTTACCTAATGTAAGTATTATGTTATGTACCTTATGTTTATGTATCTTAAGTAATAGGATACAAATCAAGTAATCAAGATAAATTATAGAAAAAACTTTTTGGTCCTGGATGTTAAAAAAAATGTGAACTCAAGTAGTACAAATAGGAAATAGATAATTGTATCACACGTCAACAGAACATTTTGTTTTGTCATAGTTCTAATAATGAAATACATATTGGTGTAGGTTAGTTAGCATTGATCTCGAATAAACAATTACAATAACAACAAACTTGCTCAAATTTGTCACTGAGCCATTAAATCAATTTAGTAAAACTTATAAGAATTATTTCCTACAGAACTTTTGTAAACCTTAAAATTAAAAAAACCACATTAGCTTTTTAAAAACATTCACGAGGAGGCTTAGGCTTTCCCGCTGGTCCTTTTGCGGAAAATGTGCTTTTTTATCTAACTTACACTGCCTCAAAGCGACTTGGTTCATTGCTCACGGTTTTTTCTCGCATGTTTATATGTATACTGAAACAAATGGTGTTCAGAGTGAGAAATATAACTCAAAAGATAACAGCAAGACCACGTGTGCGTCGTTAATAAAATATTTAAACAGTGTTCGTTCAGAAATCGAAACCTTACCATAATAATTAATTTAAGAAAATTTAAGGAAAAGGTATATGAATCATCATGGTTCGAAAATTATTACTCTATTTTTATTGATTATTTAATCCTTTAGTCAATAACCTCTAAATAATAGAATATCGGTTGACAAAGGAGAAAAGGTTACTGAACTTCACAACTGCTACATTTATTTGAATCCATGTGTTTTAAAATATTAAATTCACGTATAATTATCATAGGACAGAATTTATCAGAGCGCGATAAGAATTAATAAAGATAGTAATCTTTATACCCTACTTACAAAAATCAACAAACGAAATTTTTAACATTTAGAACTGATTAACTATAAACCGTTGAACTTTTTAATTTTTCACCGAGAGTTCACTACGGAAGCTATTCTGCCAAAATTAAGTAGTAGGTAATGCTTGAGAATTGAGACTTAAAGTAATTTAAACTCAGAACCATGTTTTCTCGTTTAAAGTAATTTCAAAGACTATTTTGGTTATCAATTACATATTACACCTACATTGGGAAACCGTTATTCATGTATTATATAATTTTATTACAGTGCCTTAATATATTAAAATATATATTGTTTGTTAAACCATTATAAATATTCACAAATATGTACGCTAACAATGAGGCCTCACGTGAGTAATTTTTTATAAATATTTTCGGTAAAATAATATGACGAGATTACTAACTTTTACAAATAATTATCATATCAAAATCTGATCTTCTTGTCTGTTTTGAAATCATAAATAAAAGTTTTTCTACTAGTAAGTAGAGTCAATAAATAAACGCTCGGCGGAATATTTGATATCTGTGTACATATAAAAGGCAATGACTGATTGGCATTCAACCAACAGCTTAAATTGTAAGACATAAAGATTTGAAATATAGATATTAATTTCTTTTTATAATGTAAAGCGCACTAAAAAGGGATTTTGCAATTTTTTTGACTAGTGGCACTCTAACTTTAACCGAACGCTTCGAATCTGACGTTATATCTACTAAGTGAAATAAATGTGGACATTTTTTTTGAGATTAGATAAACGTGGCGCCTTAAAATCACATTAACGTATATTTTTGAAGGTTCCGTTGGCGAAATCACGGCGATAGTGATACAACATAAACGTATTCCTTGAATTTCCATTTCTGTATGTGCGTGTCCATCGTTCTGAATGCAATCGAAATATTCCACGTCATAGTTACCGCGGGTTAAAACAGTAAAGGTTAAACCCTGACTGAATAATTAATTCATTCTATTCACTACATAATATGTTTCTCAATCAGTAAAAGTACGAATAAATGAAATGAAACAATAAAAAAATGTGATAGGAATCAAAAATAAATCTTAAATAATTTGTCGGTGTTATGTCAAATTTGAAAATATAAAATGATTTTATAATCTGTTAATTTCTTTTAAGCTGTTAGAATTTCGAATAGTCTATAGTTCTGGACAATTTGATATCCATTGCAAACTCGTATTTTTATATGAATACAATATTTGATCCATTTGTGATCCGAAAATTTACATCAGTATGGTGATGTAAAAACTGTCTATATTAAAAAATACAGATAAATAAAAATAATTTTAATTAAAGATACAACCAAATGCACTAGAATACAACTATCGATATACATAGATACATATAAAAATAATAAAAAAGAATTCATAACAGTATTACGATCTAATAAAGTCAAAACTTTTTTCGGGTATTGAATTAGGAAAAACAAACAAATAAATATAGACGTAATACAAAATTCGGCCTCCATTTATATGTTTTGTATCTAATATTAAGGCAATCCATCAGTGGAAATAGCCGACGTCGTAATGGTAGGCGTGTTTAATAATAACCCTTTGACATGCGCTGCTGTTGCCAGTGGCTGCTATTCGTATGCCAACTAGAACTGCATATGTACAGATTGATGTGGCAGGTTCTTAACTTACTTTATTCAACTAACATATCATACATATTTAGTTACTAAATAATTATATAAAACTGTTAAGACATAATTTAATTTAGGAATAAATTGATATGTTTGGTGTCTATTTTTTAACTAAAATCTTTCATAATTTTGAATGTTCTCTTTATTGTTCCTTTTATCGATCAATTATTTTTATACGGACTTAAGCCAGATAGTTAAATAAAATCTAGCTAACCCATAGAAATATATATACACGATGGTAAGGAAAAGGTATGCATATACCCAAAGACGCTATACTCACCAGTGTGCCTCCAAGTGTCACAACTATTTTGTCTTTTGTTATTTTTATATGTAAAATAAGTAGGTCAACACTGCCCACAGATATTGGTAGTGTAAGAAATATTAACCATTTCTCCAAAACGCCACTAACTTTAGGAACTAAGATGTGTCCGTTGTGCTTGTAGATATACTGGCTACCTCTGCTTTCAATTTTACGTAGATCAGTGGTAGAATAAATGATGTGATATGATATGATTTATAGTTAATAGTGCAAGGAAATAAATAATGTGATAGTTATTAAACTGAAAATAATAAACATTTGAAAATTTTGATCCGAATGAGACTACTCGTGTGAAATGCTGAGTTGATTTATTTCTCCTTGTTTTCTACTATTAATAAGACAAGTTACACGAAAATCCCTACGTCCATTTATATAAGTAGATACTATGAGTAAATATGCTTTTCAATTTCCCTGAACATTAATTGAAATCGATTTGATTGATTAGAAAATGATTATTTAATTAAGGTCGTTTTCATATCTGGTTAATATATATTTACCTAATTATAAATTATTATTCATTACGACCCATTTTTTACGCATAATTACAACATAAACATTTTATATTTATATTATGTTGTTATAATATTATATGAAACTTTATATTATTGTTATATTGTATATGCAATAGATAGTGATTTGCATATTACGAACACTTATGCAATATTCTTTAACTTTTGTTTATATTTAACATTTATCTATATATATTCTATAATTCTGTTATTGCCGTAATTATAATGTTTAGATGACACAAACATAAAAAAGGCTTGAAGCAGAAGTTCGGTGAAATAGATATTCTTCATGACTTGGCTTCAAGACTTCATGCAATACACTGAGTATTGCATGAAATCTATCTATCTACTATATATAATTGACGGTGTCTTAGTTAATATTATAGATGTAAAAGCATGTAACTATCTGTTTATCTCGCATTGTTCTTATGTATTTTTCACTAAGGTAGTTTAAGACATGGCAAAGGTCAGGAACAAAGGTCAAATTTGTAGATTAACAGATTCTATGCGATTTGCTAATAAATGAACAATATTAAACATTAAGTACATGGAGTTATTCATTAATATATCTTTATTTATAATACAATACAATACGCCATTATTTTACTAGCCATTAACTAAACCATTGATCAATATCTCCAATAATAATATCACTTTAATTAAATGACGAAGTTGCTTAAGTACTTTTTTCACGCAGTGAAAACCTTCAGAAGGGTAAAATGATCCTTGGGCATAGGAGGAGACCAAGGTATGTTGGATTCCTATGAGGGATTGTAGTAAAAGTTGCTTACTTGTTTTAACTCTTCCTTTTATTGGAATATAGGGATAATATAGAGGAACAATTGAGAAACATAAAGAGCAATTGTATTGTATGTACACATATATAAATAAAATTTTAACAAAAAGAAAAACCGACTCAAAACAGTATTTTAAAACAAATTAAAATGCACTAAAAAGTAATAAAAATAATTGCATATTTAACACATTTTTGAGAGTCATCCTAGGTAAAATGAAATGAAAAATATTAGACTACTTAAAAGTCGATTTACGATTATATAACGTAGTTATAGTTATTGTTATATTTGGAGCCGGTGTCAGCCACAGGCACACGCTTCAACAATCAAAAGAAAGAAGCGATACGAGCCTCTTGATTGACCCAGTATAATATCGTATAAAAGGTAATTTGTAAGAAACATTTCTTAAAGTATTCTCGTATTGTTTTTTGATAGGTATAGTATAGGGTTGACTGACACCGACTCCAAATATAGCAATAAATATAACTACATTATATAATCGTAAATCGACTTTTAAGTAGTCTAATATTTTTCATTTCATTTTACCTAGGAGGACTCTCAAAAATGTGTTAAATATGCAATTATTTTTATTACTTTTTAGTGCATTTTAATTTGTATTAAAATACTGTTTTGTTTGAAGTCGGTTTTTCTTTTTGTTAAAATTTTATTTATTTTTTGATTTTAAGTGAAGCTGATGTAGACTAACATTATTTTATTAATATGGATAGATTAAGCGTGCCGTTTATATGAATCAGAAACTACTTCAGGGACAATTTCAAAAGAAACTTTCGAATAAAGCAAAAATAGACTTTCGAAAATGCGGCTTTAATACGTCATGCGGCATAAACTACAAGGTACCACCCTCGAATGAGCTGTAATCGACCTCAGTAAAAAAATTATGCAAAAGAGCTATTCGTATGCTATGTCGTACATCATATGACATCACATCATATACACAAAATTTGATTAAAGACAGAAAGAAATTCTGCCCCAAATCGCACCCTAACTGTAAGCCGTTTAGGAGTTCCGTCAATACATAGTATAAAACAAAGTCGCTTTCTCTGTCCCTATATCTTTAAAACTACGCAACGGATTTTGATGCGGTTTTTTTTAATAGATAGTGTAATTCAAGGGGAAGGTTTGTGTATATAATAAATGAACAATATAGTAAAGAAACACTGACAATTTTAGAAGTTTGCAATGTGATGTCGTAAATAAACAAATTCTTTAGTATATTTAGTATCAGTATTGCACCCGTGAGAAGTCGGGGCGGGTCGCTAGTTGATTATAATATTCGATTATGACAATTACATGAACATAACCACGTTCCGGAAGGTGATTCTAATATCCAAGTAACCCATAAATAAAAGATTCGACCGAGTATTGCTAACGTGCTCCTCAGAATTGTTCCGCTCCCTCCCGTTCCCTTAATTTGTCATGGATCCTGTGCTCAGAACCTTACCCAACTTTCACCAAACTACCCTTAAAGTATATCCTTTATAATAATAAAAGAATCATCAAAATTGGTTAACGTGATTTTGAGTTATTCACCTATTTGTCGCGCATATACATAATGCAAATTTAAGACTTATGTCGTTTTCATACGGATACCATCATCGGAAAAAAAAAAATGGGACCCCACGGGAAGCACTACCTTTCAAACAAAAAAAAAATTATCAAAATCGGTCCACCCAGTAAAAAGTTATGAGGTAACAAACATAAAAAAAAAAAAAATACAGACGAATTGATAACCTCCTCCTTTTTGAAGTCGGTTGAAAAAGGTACAACTTACCAGTAAATGTTATAATTTATTAATATGTTTTAAGTGTTCGTACATGTGCCAAGAGTATAATTAATAAGCGGAGTCATAATTATACATTTAGTTTAATTAATTACATTGTAAGCCTTGAAATTTTGATGATAAGATGGACATTATTCGTGATTACAAGTGGTATCTCCCATAACGCAGGAGTTATCTGATGTTGTAATAAGAGCGCGAGCCCTAACGTTGTATTGTGTTCTATGAGACAAATGCCTCGAACTCTGCTATTTTATAAGCCCGTGAGACCCGATGTTCCGAGTTTTTTTTATTGTATTTGTTTGCGGACGAGCATATGGGCCACCTGATGGTAAGTGGTCACCATCGCCCATAGACAATGACGCTGTAAGAAATATTAACTATTCCTTACTTCGTCAATGTGCCATCAACCTTGGGAACTAAGATGTTATGTCCCTTGAGCCTGTAGTTACACTGGCTCACTCACCCTTCAGATCGGAACACAACAATACAAAGTACTGTTATTTGGCGGTAGAATAACTGATGAGTGGGTGGTACCTACCCAGACGTGCTTGCACAAAGCCCACCAAGTAGTTTAAATCCCGGATCGGATGAATAAAAGGTAACTTGATATTTCTGTCAAACGATTCTTCTAAGTTGAAGTCTGGAGAGAGTACCTAAGATTAGTGTAACATTTTTTAGCTCTGACAACACTAATGCCCATTGGTTTCGTGCTCTGTGGGTAAGCTTGTCGGTCTCCAGTCATCAACTACTGTGAACAAAATTCGGTCAGTACAGAATCAAAACAAACATTTATTCATATAGGAATCAAACTCACACAAATTGTGTTGATTGTATAATTACTACTGCTGAGCTAGTGAGATTTCTAATATCACAGATACGTGATAATTTCTTGATTATAATATATATTACTGCGCGGCTGTGTTTGCGTGGCATCTTATATAAAGATCATTTAAATCTGACCCCTTTTGATATTAAATAATATATAATTGACCTAAGTATAAAACATACTAACACTTTTTAAGCATAATAACCAACTGTAGTTTTTCCTCGATATACAAAAACAAATCGACTCAATTATAGACTACAAACGCTAAGGAGCTTTGTTACATTTAGACATGAATGCGGATTTACGAACAGGCAGATTAAGATTGATCGTAGAAAAGCAGTTTCTAATGGTCAGTTGTTAATGTTGAGTGTTTAGCGATAAGCTGACTTTATACAAAAATAAAACAAATAAACACCTAAATAAAATCTTAGTGTTCGTTAAGTTTGCCAGACAAAATCAGTTGTTTTTTTTTCATTGGTATGAGGGTGCTTAAATAATAATCTGATGATATGAAAATTAAACAAATAATGTCCTACTATTTTTGTTACTGTTTTTAAAACTTGATTTTTACCAATATTATATCACAATGACATGTACAATATTATGAGGTGGTCCAATTCCTTTACAAAGTTCGAGCCCAAAAAAAACATTGTCAAAAAACGTTGACCAAATGACCTGAATAATTTTTAATTATAATGAAACTTTTTTTCAGTTGGGTGTAACTCGCCGATAGCCACATGTATACAATTAAATAGTTCCACAATAGGAGTAGTACTGAGAATATAAATTAAGATGATGTATACGTGATGCTAAGGAACATTTATGAAGACGATATGTCAATAGTAGATCAGGTTCTGACCCTCGCAAATAGCGTAATAAGCGACATGTAGCAAGGCCACCATCAACTACTTAGACTTAAATAGATACGCTGAAAGAAACTAATTGTGTCTCCTATTACAAAATGCGCAACGGTTTTTATAATCCCACACGTATTAAGATTTTAACGTTTATTGCCTTACTTTGTGGTCACTTTTTGCATTATGCTTAAAGCGCTTTATTATCATTATTTACCTGCAGTACAAAAATATTTATTATTGATAGATATGATTATTTGATTGATGATTATTTGCAGCTAACTTTTAAAGAATCTTACCTTCTTTTTTTTCCAATTCATACTTCCGGGTTTGTATCTAATTCTTACTTTGTACAAGTTTTCCAATTATGGAACAAAGTACCCGAACATATTAAAAAGTCTACTTAGAGGTGGACTTTTTAATAACTTACTTCGTAGTCTTGTCTACGTGAACACATATTGCCAGAAAGCCCTTGGGGCTTCTCATGACATCTGTAATGCACTATTTATATGTTTTTAGTATATATGTTAGATCGATAATTATTCGTAGGTACTGTAAGTACTATGACTTTATTTTTTTTATTCTATAGTTTTATGTATTGTTAATTATTATTAATTACCGCCTGCGTGGATTTCTGTCTGACCTAAAGGTTGACTGGCAGAGAAGGCCTTCAGGCATTAATTCCGCCTTTTGTTCCATTTACTTTGTGGTATTTAATAAAGCCTTTAAATAAATAGACAGATATTGTAACACGCCTGGGCATCTCAATCGGGTGTGTTGCCATAGGTACATTAAGTTATTTGTGTTTCATTGTTTTTTTTCCATTGCATTATAGCGTATAGTACATAGTTACATTGTTTGTAAAGTTTCTTTTTTTTACACTTTTATAAATGGGACAAATAAACCAACTGAGAATTAATATAACGAATTTACCTAAATACGAAATGTAAACGCATTATTATTATATTAGTATTGTCTTTTATAAATATGGTTTAATATGGTTATAATAATAAGTTCCTAATACAAGTAGTACTTACATCATTAAACAAATAAAAATTGTTCGTTTATACAAATTATTTTCTGAGGTGACGTTGAATAACACGAAGGTCGCCAAAGTCAAGACCATGTTTTTACATAACTTAAACCAACTCAAGTCAAGAGTGTGCATATAAATTCATTACATTGTAAATGATAAATGTAGCCTTTCATTAATAATAAAGCAAAAAAAATCGCAAAACCAAAATAGGCAAAGGATATAAATGACTATGGGAACGAATAAAAAAATAAATTTTACGTTTTTTTTTTTATTTTAAAACTCGTGCGCTTCCATAATGTAAAATAAAACAAAGAATGTACGTATTAATGTTCGTAGATATTAACTATCTAGAATACCTCGCCAAAGATACTGTTTTTCAATAATTCCCGTCGTCTTGACGTCATAGACATAGGTCTATTACGTCAGCAAAAATATATATACAACAAAAATCATTTCCCACGAAGTTGGTACTCGTGAAAATAGCTCTTGTCCGCAACGATCTGCAAAATGTCTCGTAATTTAATAAACATTTTATTTTTTACCTGATGCCAAGTGCTATATAATGTTACATTAATTTTAATTTTATTATATATGTACCTACATGTATAAACCCGATTTATTACTATAAAATTATTGTATGTTTTTTAACAAATAACGCTACATACTACTTATTATTACATTCACCGTATTCTTCAGCATAAAATCTACAACACATCAAATACGAGAAGAAATATTTATACGTAGACGAATTTATAATTCTTTACTAAATGATTTAATTCCTAATAAGGTACTAGAAGCTTAAAGAATGGTAACTACGTCGTAGTTATATCAACCCAATAAGAAATTAATTACAAGCAAAAACCATCGACCTATGCAATATTATAATGTATTCCAAACAACTTCGAATATAATGCTTCACCTATTAAAATGAGGACGAGTAAAACAATTATGTGTCTTTTTCTTTTCTTTGGCGAAATAGTCATGACAGAAAGAGACAAATTAGGGTTTAACTGAACATGAGCGATATAAAGTTTGTAAGTCTGTTCTATTTTGTATTACTATACTGATTTAAAGGCTACATTAGGCGATAAATTTACACAGAAGGAAATTAGGTCGTGCGTTTTCCGAGCCCCTGAGTTGGTTCACAACATCATACTCGAGATATTAAAATACTTGTCCTGACGTCCTGTGACACTATCAAGAATCAGGGCCGACTTTAAATAATAAAAAGGGAATCTACTGTAGAAATCTTGACCGCGTGGAATGGTGGCAAGAATGCTAGCAGCATTTCCCCGTTGAATTGCAATTCCGATCCTCTGGGCAAAAAACGAACCAGCCCTCAGCCCTGTCACCAGTGGAGGCAATGAGGCGAGGTGTTATACTTTTGATGAAGCTTTATGCACCACTACTTCAATTGCCAAGCGTTACTTAATTGACATCTTATATTATATAATTGGCTGCGTATTGACGGTATAAGGAATTTATGTAGTGCCAGTGTCAAGCTGATTAAAGGCAAATCCTTGCTGCTAAAACATAGAAACAAACCTATGCAGATAAAAAATAATATAAAGATGAGAGAGTTATCTCTGTGGAATATTGAAAATCAGAACTGTCCTGTAAAAATTTAAAGTTCCAATTAAATTAAAATGACTGCGAGAATGAAAAAATACTTGAAGATTGGACTATTCATATAATATTATAATCATAATTTATATGTAATTAATTTACTGGCGCCGTAAGGCATTACGTAACGAAGCGATTGAGCCTCCCATAACAAGTTACCTCGTACAAAAAACAATATAACTATATTATAATTATCATTATAACTTGTATAAGATCATGTTGGTTACATTTATGAAAATTAGACCTTAAATGAGGTAACGGAGATATGAATGGTTCGCGTCACTGCATCAACGTCACACCAATAAATGATACGTGTCATTGAATGACCGAATGCATATAACTCCTGCCAACTATACGGGCTCTACTGCCAAGTGACGTCACAAATATTGACCAAGGTCTTAAGATTAAAATTATATGCATATTTAATGATCAAAATTGATTAGCGCAGGGAGTAACGTACGGTACTCTCAATATTATCTGTTTTTTATCAGTCGCGAGGAAACGTGCGTAATTATGCAACCGACTACATTGATCTGGGATATGGCTTATATTCTATTCTAATCTATATTGTATGCGTTTTTACCTTATCAATTTCTCTAGATCAGATGTCTGAAAAGTTTCCTTTTTAGAAAATATGTATGTACTATATTCATGTTATTTATGCCATAAAGAAAAATGTAAACCAACCTTTTTTAATCATATGCTAAAAATTTAAGTAGATAAATTTATGCAACTAGGTATTTTCTGTAGACCAATGTCTTAGGTACATTGAAGGCTCTACCTTTCTTGTTCTATCAAATCTATATTAATAAAATATACAAAAGTAATTAGGAATTTAAATAGGTGTTTTGAATTTATCTTTGAACTCCAAACAAACTATCATGACACTTATCCTATAAATCATAAAACACATAAATGTATCAGACGTTCCTCTTAAATAATCTCAACTTACAGCTAACTAAAACATAACAGTAAATAAAAAAACAACCAATTATAGCTGACTTGATATAATATATATTATTAAATCATACAACAAAAATATTTAATTATACGCTACGAATATATGAACACTACATCTAATAATTGTAAATATTGCTCACAAATACGTATAATATACATAATCAGATATATTAAAAAAATATTATAATTTATTGCTTCCTATGTTTTTACTAGATCTCAGTTAATTTATTATAATAACAGATTAGAAAAATATAATATTTAATTTTAAGTTTTTTATCGTATGTATACTGTTTATATATTTGCTTTTAATTTCTTTAAAGTGTTCAATCAATTAAATGAAATTTATTTTATTGACTATTTTTTTAAAAAGCAATACATTATGTTTTATTGTACCGTTCACTTGATTTATCCATCTCATAAAGCTGAGTGCAGACGTTAAAAATTTCATTAAAATAAAATCAATAAAAAACAAATAATATTTCTGTTTATTGCAAGAACAAGGATAAATATTTCCAGCCTTAAATCGTGATAGAACAAGTAAGTATAACAAAATGATAATGAGATATTTAATTCGATGCGATTAAACTGCCCAACAATTTAACACTTCATTCATGTGAGTGGTATTTCAAAGAGAGCCAACGACAGAAATACTCTTGGCGACATCGATGTATGTAACATTGTAATTGCTTTAATTTTAAGGGTTTCATAGTTAACACGGAACTCTTATAAACTTTATTGCACAGGATGTAAAAAATGGAATATGTAAGTAACATAAACAAAACAAAAAATCTTGTTTAACACGGCGCGGCGCAACATCGCTTACCAGCATTTTCTTTTAAACAACCTTTGTTGAAGTTCTATAAAGAACAGCTAAGTAAGTGGAATTAAATTAAGAGAAAAGAAAAAAGACACTATTGCATAAACTCATTTAATTTTTAAACGACCCTCGTTTCCATGAGCTCTAGTTTTCTATGTTATTTTAAGAAAAAATATTGTATTGCTCATTTAGTTACAAATATAACTTATGGTAGCATTTCGTCACTTAAACTGTGAATACTACAGCATTTTACTCGTACAACTTAAACTTACAACCCTATTACCACATTTCTAGCATTGATAAATGGCTAATTCTAAATACGTCCTAAATTTAACACCCAATTTTACCCTCGTAAGCGGTAAATTTCCAAAACCGTTGTAACAACTGACTTTTACTCATAATTAGAAGCTTAAACACCAATTTCCATACGTGTAACATCAGTAACGGCAAACTCCGTAAATGTCTATCCAATCTCATCGTATTTGAGGGTGAATTGTCAAAAACGTCTGTTCCTTTACTTGAAACAAATACTAATACTACAATTAATGAGATATACATACATTTGAAGGCAACAACGTAGAGGGTAACATCATTTTATTTGTAAAAGGTCTTAAGCAGTAATAAGAGTCTTAACTGTGAATAAATTCTTCACATAATTCATAAAAAATAATATTACCAGCGACCCGCCCCGGGTACCTTCGCACGGGTACTCAGTATGTATCGTAATATCATTACCAAATTACTTTATGTGAAAGAGTAACAAACATGCATACATCCATCTTCACAAACTTTATAAGATTGTGATATTACCTTCGTTAATTTTCTTGCATAAAATTCAAAAGTCATTATTTTTTAATAGTTTACTAAAGTAAGATAAATTTTCGTTTAAAATGTTAGAAAGATCTTTTTCGAAATATCTGTTTTTAGATAAATAAAATACTGAGCATAACATTTATTGCCTATGATTTAAACTAGTGCTGCAATAATAAGCTTTTATGTCACGCACCAAACTTGTCATAAAAATGATTTGTTAAGAAGATAACTCAAATTGATGTTTCCTGCAAAATATATAAGTAAATTGAGTTTTGCGAATACCTACTAGATTCTTGTACCTATAGGTATCATGGAACTATTGATAACAGACATATACCCATGAACTAACACTTCGGTAGATATCTCAAACAGAAACATTATCAATTAAAGCTCTGAGTACTACAAATGTAATTTCCATAACTACGGAACCCTTCCACCAGCGTGACCTGTCACGATGCTGTAACGTGGATCAGTTGATTATAGAGTATGATATCATATAGTTATTGTTAATTAATGTTCCTATTTAGATTTTCGCGTGATGCGAACGCAGACACATAAGATTTTTAACAATTCGTTCTTGGCACAAGTTCCGAAGCGGGGCTCCTCCCAACGATTAATATTGCTTGAACTAATAACTATGTTATTTAAAATTATGTCCCAAATTAAATTTTACTATATTTCTTGAATTTATTACTTTTTATGTTTGTGTAGAGCGTTACGTAAAATTAAAATCGTTGTCATACAAAGCATCTGAATAAATAACTTGTCTTGTCTCACTGACAATTAACTGAATGATTGATTAATTTTCAACATCTAGTTACATTATTATCAGTATGATATAGTTCATTCACCAAAGGATCATCTGATGATATTAATCGTCCTTGATTTTAAACAAATCAAAATAATACATAGATATTAGTCATCTTTTATAAGGGTTGGTACCTATATTTTGTACACCGTTTACTTTATTTTTATTCATTGAACACAACACAACATTGTTAGTTAAAGTTATTAAAACTAATCCAAGGTTGCTAATTTTCTTGGTGGTAGGGCTTTGTGCAAGGCCGCCTGGGTACGTACCACCCACTCATCAGATATTATATCGCTAAACAAGAGTATCCAGTATTGTGGTGTTCCGGTTTGAAGGGTGAGTGAGCCAGCTACAGGCACAAGGGAGCATCTTAGTTCCCAAGGCTGGTGGCGCATTGACGATGTAAGGAATAATTAATATTTCTTACAGCGTCATTGTCTTTGGGTGATGGTGACTACTTACCATCAGGTGGCCCATATGCTCGTCCTCCAACCCACTCCATAAAAAAATAGTTCCAGTATAAAGAGCTTTCTTGAATTTAAAAAATAAAACAATTTATACTGTGACCAAAATGAAATCAAAATAGTGTCCCGTCCCTCCTACTACACGTCTGTTTGTAAAATAAAAGTAGTAATATCCAAGTGCAGACTGGAAGGCCTCCTTCGTGTAACCATGTACATTAGTTGTACTTGACTGGCCTTAAACACGCAAACTTCTATTTAAATTCACTTGTCCAACTAATAGGTCATATCAGCTCTCTGTCCTTTTAAACGAGCCCTCAAATAGACATGAGCATTGAGCACCCACGTGGTTGTCTAAAAACCGCTCATGAATTTATAGATTTCATAAAAATGAAGAAGTTTTAAAAGCAAACGTTTCAGATATTTATTCGATAATGATATAACATTATAAGATAATATACATTAAATTATTAATATTTCAAATAGCCCACCAGATTTTTAATGAAATTATAGGACAGAATTATTTGCCTTATTAGACTATTTATATGATATGTACGCAATTATTACAACAGAGTTATTCCACATAGATCCTCCACTAATCAAAGAAAATCATAATAAGACATAGTAACATTTATTAAAATTCACTTACTAGAACACATTGGTTTAAATTATTAATTATTAGCAATTATCATTATTATTATTAACACAAGGTAACCATGTAATAACGGATTGTACTGGATGTGTATCGGAATACGAAATCAGTTTTATTTACATACTTTCACCGTATTTATCTCGTTTTATTTTCGTTTCTATTGCTGTATAGTAGACGAACTTGACACAAATAAACTGTCTAAAAACGCCACGGTTGTCTTAATCATGGTGTTTGTTTACAAAAAAAATCACATTATGATCGTAAAAAGACAATGATGCTAGATTACATTATATAATATTCACAAAGATTTACCAATTTTGTTAATTAGTTGTTTTTTTTCATATATTATATAAGTGGGCCAAGGCTGAAGTTCTCAGGCATAGAATCTCTGTTTTTATTATTCAAATAGGTGTCTCGTAATGTATCAATGCCGTCCTGACCGATTTCGGTCCCGACCACCAATCTCAAGGGAAACGTGTGATGTTAACGCCAAAGCAGGTTCACTTTTGTTCCCTCTTTCTCACAATCCGTTGGAATCCTGAAACGAGCTTAGTAAGAACTCAGGCGCAAATTCCAACTGCTTTACGTACTTTCCGAGACATTTGAGTGTACTCACTTCAAAATCAGACTCCGAATTGCTTTAGAAAAAAAATCTTCTAAAAAAGAAACTTAACAACCTGCAACAGCTACTGAATTACTTTAAACCGAAATGGGATATCAATCCTGGATTTATATTGTATATATCATAGCCCTTGAGATTTACAACGTTATTTCGAACCACTAGACCAACGAGATATTTTATTTATTTCATAGATCAAGTGATACAATATATAAACACGTCTGTAAACATAAGTAATGTAAGCATTGGGATCGCTCCGACTGAGTTGCATAGATAGTGAGATTTTGAATGATAGTTTTATTTTTAAAATACCTAATTACTTCTTAACGCGAGAATTTTAAAAGTACCTACATAATTTGACCGCAGAACAATACTACTTTTATATGAGAATTAGCCTTAACAACAAAATAAAAATTAATGATATAATGCTAGTTAAATCCTCTCGATGGGCAATGGTTCAAATAATATGTCTACCATTAACATTTTATTCATTAAATAGCAGCAGCAGCGTAGAGGTTGTTTAAAACAATAAAAAACTACATTTCGTACAGCACTGCCCTCTACATTTAAATAGCATAATTTGTTTTGTTTCACGTCTTGATAGATGGCAGCACTTCAGAGGTATCATATTTAATTACAATCATTCATTCATTCTTTCCGGTTGTCACTTTGACGATGTCAAATATGAATTGTCATTTCTGCCAATCTAAAACTTATGTATCCTAAATGTCTTAGTAGTATTGTTTAGTAATTGTAAATATTGAATTTATCATCACAGTACAGTTTGTGGACATCAAAACATCCGTTTGAATATGGGATTATGCGACGAAGGTAAGTTTGCATATATTTTATCCGCGACGTAAACAAGTCAATTATCTTATGTCAATTAATGATTCGTGCATTTCCTTTTCAACACATACATGTTCTAATGGAAAATTTTACAATTACTTCGTTAGAACGAGTTACTTTTAACATATCCATCGCCATCGCTGGTTTCAGATCTCTCGGAATGTTTCTCTCACTTTTATGTATACGTAATTGAGTGCACAGCAACGTGTTTGCAACATAACTGGGCAGGTCCTTATTTACATTTTCAATCGCGGGGCTTCTATTAGAACAGATTTGACCTCTTGTTAATAGAATGTTTATTTATCAGAGTCTTATGCAACTATCTGTATTTATATATATTATGTAGCATTAATTAAACCTATTCTGTTAATATGATGTCACTGTTACTAGTAAATCTCTAACTTATAGTCATACAATATAAACATTTTACAAAAATAATTAATATCTACAGTAACAGCAGTCAAATTTAATCAAATACTTCATATTTATATGTAATATATTTTGTTTATTGTATTGTATTTCAGAATGAAATAGATTTTCCAATTTACCAGAAACTTAATAGTTTGTTTTATATTTGCTGTCTCCCTCTGTCTGTAATACCATGATGTCACAGAAATTGTCAACATATACATTTTCTAAGAATGAAACTAATGTTGTTTACAATATCATTAGTTTTATATATTTATGATTTATTCCTAATATTTAATCATTATTGTCTGGATTTAAGTATTAATATATAAAAAGTATTCATAAAAATTAAGTAATGGATCTTTAATATTAATGAAACAAAACTGAACTTGAAATAATATATAATTGAGTTTAAGTATTGTTATATCTTTGTTGTTCAAAATTCATTATTATTTAATATAATTTGAAGTTTTCAACTAGCAAGAACAAGGTTTTATATATATTTACTGTGTACTTTGTATTAATTGTAGTCTTTGAGGCATGCTGAAATGGTTAAGGACACAATAATTAGTATCAATTGCATCTCTGTAACTAGAACTAGCAATTGATCACAATACATTAAATGCAAAGTGATATGGAGCAATTTAAATGAAAATCTCACATTGTTTTCTATATTTTATACTATTACCTTATATACTATTATTGGTATCACCTATTTAAACATTGATGTAATCCTGATCTTAATGCTATTATTATTTCAATTCTTACCACAAACATATAACCATATTTATATGAAAGGAAAATAAATAACTCAAATAATGTCAAATAAAAATAATTAGTTCAATATTTTCTTATGAATATTAGAATTTTTAGGGAATTACATACTAACTGTAAATTAATAAACTCCCAAAGAATTGTCAAGGAGCTTGGCCTTTTGAGGAGAATCCAGCTACTAGCCATATATTCTACCTCCAAAAACCGATTAGTCTAGTTTTATTTTCATTTAGCTGAGCTGAGATGGCCCAGTGGTTAGAGTGCTAGCATCTTAACCAATGATTGCAGATTCAAATACAGGCAAGCACCACTGAATATGCATGTGCTCAATTCACGTTGATAATTCATCTCATACTCGGCGGTGAAGAAAAACAACTTGAGAAAACCTACATGTGTCTAATTTCATCGTAATTCTGCTTCCACCAACCCGCATTTGAACAGCGTGGTGGAATATGATCTTTAATGGGAGAGGAGGCCTTAGCCCAGCAGTGGGAAATTTACAGGCTGTTACTTTACTGTATTCTTGTTTGAAGGGTAGTAAGCCCATTTGACATAACATTTTAACTCCGAAGGTTTGTGGTACATTGGTTATACATGTAACATGTATAAGTAATGCAAATATATTTCTTACAGGCCTACTATCTTTGGGCATTGGTGACCAATAATCATATAAAAGGAGTATTAATAGTGTCTTAATTAATATTAATAATAATTGATTTAGACATTCAAAAAGTAAACATTTTATTTCTGCTCATTTCTAATTTTATAGTATATCTTATTGGTTTTATTATTTATTATATGTATAATACATAGTTAAAAAATGTATTATAATTCTTTACTCTAATTATTGATTCTGTTTAATTTGTGTACTGTTAGTTGTGCTACTCAAAATAAAATAAAATATACAATCCCTGCACATTGATATGAAATGTATGTATATATCATTTGTAGAACTTGTTTTTCATTATGCATTTTATTTTACGGAAATTTGTATTAGTATATTTATATGAACTTATTTATTTTTTGTTTGAGTTCCAATTTGATACTTATTTGAGATAATACGTTTATAGCAAATCTGGTCACTGTTATGTTATGCGTACATAATGACAGTCAACTTATTTCATTAAAAGATTTCACTAAAATGTTTGATAAATTGAAACATTTTTCTGTACTAAAACCAATGATGTTCTAGTAAACAGATATGTCATTAACGCGCAAAAAGTGAAGACTAGAAAACGTCCTAATTGAGACGTTTGCCTTTAGTCGTTTTCATCATAATTATGCCAGTAATACGTTATAATACATCATAATTACGTAGTAATACGTTTTGCGTAATTAAAACATCTAGTTATCCCTTTTACTTACTGTTTTTTATCAAGCTATCCTTTTTACTTGTAACGAAATGTAAAATAAACGGTCCCCGGCGCGGCACACTTTTTTCTGTTGTTTAGTATGAGTATAACATATCTGTTTATTAGAATATCATTGACTAAAACCAATCTAAATTTAAACTTTAAATATACTTAGTAAAATAATGAATTATTAAGAACATTATGAATATGACTTACTTTGGAATAATGATGTAATTGTAATGTCATCTATAGCTTTAAAATAAAACTACATTTATTTATTTTAGTGTTCATAATGTTTTCCAACAAATATGAATATTAATGAATTTTTAAACAAAAAGATTTTTTATGATTCATGTTTATTTGAATCCTTATCATATTCGAGATGCATAGACAAACATGAGATAATATATTAACATATTATGTTGCTACACAAAAGTATTTAGGTTACTTACGAAATTTAAATTATATTTGTTTTTCTAATTTTTTTTTTATAAAACCTACATAATAAAAAATATTACTATTACAACCTGTACTATATTTAATATTTATAACCTATACTATTTTTCGGCAATTCTTTTGTTGAGTGACGTTTCCGTTATAAAAACGAGCGTGTTTTTAAACAATAATTGTTAAATAACATCAATACGAATGAAAGCATTTTAAACGTTTTGAAGTTCGTGAAAGTCTCCCAAATTACCGCCACAGCTAAATATAAAACACGGTTTCACACTCCCGTCGCAGAAAGTAATATGTCATTGAAATTAAAATCTAAAGAATTGGAATCCTTTATAACATGATGTAATACTGTCTACTAGAACGGCTTGGAATATGTAAAAGAACTGTACAGAAAAAGTTGATGTAATATCAACTTTTCATGTTATGAACGGTTGTCTTGAGATGCATTAATTAGGATAAGAAATAAATAAAGTGTGTCAATAAGTATGCGTGTTTTGACATCGTCCAATCCATACGAAAAAAACTTTGTACCTATATTAAATTTTTATAAAGTTTTATGATATAGTCCTAGCGGCTTAGGACATAAGATTTTGCTATATATTTTACGTTTTATTTATAGATATATATTTGTTGTTGTATATTTATGCAACGTGGTAACATTGTCTATTTATTTATACTTACAATCCGAATTTGTTCGTCGTGTTATTTGTGACTAAGGATCCTTAATCTTTTTTAGCACTAATAGCTTTCCAATAGTGAAAGAATTTTTGAAATCTTCACAGTAGTTTTTGAGTTTATTCATTACATACTCACACACACAAAAATCAAAATAAAATCCTCTTTATAATATTAGTGTAGATTATCGAGCAAAGGTATCAGGCGCAGCGAATAATTGTTTACTAAAAATAAATAAATAATCACTGCAACACATGCTTTGCATTATCTAGATAGAAACAATATCAATCATTTAATCGTAGTCTTGTCAAAATCTTAACAATAATTATGTACTTAATATATAAGGTAATTTTCATGTATCATCGGGCAAAGTCCACAATAATAATACATTTTTACAATTATCTAAATTATTATAAATTAATTCAACTGTCAGTATGTAGTCTAATATATAAAATAATAACTTGACGTATAAATATATAATGAAAGTTAAAAACTCTTTGAATACGATATTACCTAAAAAAAAACAACTTCAAAACATACAACTTGAAGACCGTTGATTATGATACTAATACAATGATTTTTGTAATTAAAAAAAATCTTTAATGGTTTATCTTTATAACTTTATTTTAACCAAAAAAATAAGTACGAATATATACTACACATCTGCTCCTTGCGGTTTCATCCCCGTTTAATGTTCTGCCCAATGCGCCCGCGTGTCGTATATTTATGTTATTGATACTTTTCCTACCAACCTTACTACCTTTGATAACAAATGTGCTATATATGCGATGTCTTGTTAAAAATAACGTGATAAGTAAGCTGAATGACAAAGACATGCTGGATAAAACAGGAGAGCATATGTCACGTAGACGTGGAAAACGCAAAAAATGGACTGTCAAAACTGACTTTTCAGCTTGAAATAAAATTTACTTATTATCATATTATAATTATACACGAACAAAGTCAAAGAATGAGATATGTTTAGTATGTATTGCAAAATTGAACCTAACGTATGGACTTTGGACTCTCGTATCTATGTAATTGAAGAGCACGCACACATCTATACTATATAATACTAGCAAAAGCTTTGATGCATCGAGTTTTGCAAGTCATTATCAATGGCTATACGCAACGTGGTAAATTCATATGAAATCGACGCAAATATTATTATTGCTAATACAATTAATACTCATTTTAATATCACTGTTGACTACAAGCGTTTGGAAATCTGTCTGACACTTCTGTATTAAGGAGTAAAGTGCAACTGTGAACAAAGTTGTTTTTTTTATCATATTTATTAAATGAGTAATAGTAGTATTTCTACGATACGAATATGGAAATAAAACCTATCCTGCCCAACCCGGCTTCGCGTGGGAGAAGGAAGGGGTCAGAACATTAAACATTTACTATTGGGTCTCTCTCGAAACCTAAAGCGTTTATTCAAAATATTCTTTAGTAATTTTGAAGTCTATGACAAATTTTATTTTATTTTCCTGTTATTGTAAACTGCAAGTCACTCGTTGACATTTGGCGACAAAATTATGAAACCTTTTTGAAAATGAAATTTTAGTGTCAAATAGTATACATTGTTATCATTCGTTTAATAGCGAATTCGATGTATTAATGTTCTTGTGAACTTACCTTATTATTATGAAACGAGTGAATTATTTAATTCGTCATTTTTAGAGTTTATCGATTAAAAAGTAAAAAAAAAAGGAAAGTAACAGCCTGTAAGTTACCCATTGCTGAGCTAAAGCCTCCTCTTCCATTAAGGAGAGGGTTTGGAACATATTCCACCACGCTGTTCCAATGTGGGTTGGTGGAATGCACGTGTGGCAGAATTTTGATGAAATTAGACACATGCAGGTTTCCTCACGATGTTTTCCTTCACCGCTGAGCACGAGATGAATTATAAACAAGATTAAGCACTTACATATAGTGGTGCTTGCCTGGGTTTGAACCCGAAATCATCAGTTAAGATGCACGCGTTCATACCACTGGGCCATCTCAGCTCGTTTATCGATTACAAAGAAACAAAGCTTTCCTCTTGATATTATTAGTACAGATGATAAAGTTAGATAAATATTTTTATTCGGTTACTCAAATCTATCGTACTTATAAATTAATCTTACGTTACATTGAAAATATAAAAAATGTTTGACCCATGTAGAAACTATTGTAATTTAATATATAATGCTCAATATAAATTTGTTTTTCTATACTTGGCTTGTGGTGGCCTTGTCGTAAATAGCACGTGAATTTTATCCAACGAATGCGGGTTCAAATCCAAGCTAACACCAATTTTTTTTAATGTGAATGGCGATGGACGAAGATCTCGAAAGGAAACCTGCATAAATGTCGGTTGTTTACCTGGCACCTGTTTATACACCACACCGCATTGTATCAGCGAAGTTAATAAAGCTCTTCTCAAATAAAGAGTCTTTACCCAGTGTTAGGGCCAATTCAAACATTTACTTTACTTTTTTAAAGTACTTATTACTTATTTATTATAGTAAATTACGTCATGTAATTTACTATAATAAATATTAGCTTCGCCGGCAATTCCTCTTCTGATTATATACATTTTACGCCGTCTTGATTTACAACTATTGATATGTCGGAATGTAGCAAATTGTATTAAATATGTAAATCTATGGTTTCATTATCTGTCATTTCGATTGGAAAAGGTTTTACTGTTTTATTTGTAAAATAAAGTTTTAGAGTTAGAGGTGAATCATTTGCATACAAAATAAAACAATTAAAACCTCTTTTCTAATATTCGCATAGAATAATAATTCATTGCGCGATTATTAAGATATTTTTCATTATTGAATAAAGCTGAACTTGTATGTTGCATAAGTAAGAAAATAATGACGGTTTCGCGGAAATTAAAAATATATTAGAATAGTTCAAAGAGTTCGCTTCCATTGTCTCATCACTGTAAGGCGTAAGATAATGTTTGTATATCAAAACTCCTTCGAGGACGATTCATACTGGAAGAATTACCTTAATTATCATACGGATTTATAATATACATGCTGAATCGGGTTACAGCCTAACGAGCCAGCTGACTATATCAGAACTTCGAATTTACCATCTCTTTCTTGTTCCAAAACTATTACGAAGTCCCTTAAAAAAGAGTTATCTCCAATGTCTGCTTGCCATAAACAGAACCTGTATTGTTTTTCACAGTTGTATGTAATGTTTATGAGTCCGGTTTACCGCAACTTTTGCACGACAAAAGGCACAGGTTTTTGTAAGGCTTTTTATAAATGCATGCAATCGTGCAGTGTTAGCAAGGTTATGTGGAATAATTAACTTTTATAAGAATAATATTATTAATGTCCGGTTTTAAAAATATACGAACTGTTTTAAATACAGTATTTATTAAAAGAGGTAAGTCGACTATCACAAGAAAATATCAGGCCATATATAATCCCTTTTGTCATCTATAACTTAACGTATACCGTAAGGCTATGCTCAAAAATGTTGACACAAAGATCAAATCTTTAGTCAAAAGCACTCCAGAATATGTATCACCATATTCCGCATAATTGGATCTTACTTCTTAATGACTATGAGTGGTAAGTAAAGTACTCCCGGGGGTAAATTACGTAACAGTGCCTCTGGTATAGAGGCACTATTACATATACCATAAAGCATAATATCTTCCTATAGTCTTGGTGCTTACCGTCATTGACAAAAATATAATTTTTTTAGATGTTAAAATATCAATGACGTTTTATTTGTAAATCTCTGTCTAAACATTTTAAATGATTCGAGTACAAAAAAGTTACGTAAGAAACTTCTAAATTTAAATAAGTTGTAATTAAAAAAAAATATTGAATAAAAATTAAAAACAAATTGCTTACAAAAGAATATAAATATTTTGGAATGATCATTGACGGTTTTATTTTTTCTTATGTATTTACAAAATCAACTCATTTTCCTCAAACAATACCTGTTCATAGATGTCAAGGCTGAGGGTAATAATACGTCATTGAATCATTACATATGTATAGGTGTTCATTATCTATGCGTTCTCTACGTCACTCTAATCAAATTTAAATATAATGACATATTTTTTATACGTAGGTAGGTTGTAAGTATAAATTATTAACAAACATTTATTAACTGATACAGTGTGAAGAATTCAGACTATAATTTACAATGAATATACAAAATAAATAATAATTATAAGACGGCTTAATAAATGCTCATTGATCACTATTCATTGACGCCACTCGAAAATATTGAATTATTCATTTTATAATAATCACTACATGCTACCAACCCTGGCTGTACATGTATTATTCGAAACATGGATTATACAAAATGTTTTTCCTTTATACCTCGTGTTTTACTTAAAATGATTGATTGATTGAAAGATTGAATGCCTATCGTCTTTTGTTTCAAATGTTGCCAAAGTTTAAGGAATTAAAAGTGACACGTGTATTCATGCTGTGTTTTTATCAACGTGTTATGTACTCATGATTGTCAAAGACTTCACGCCTGTGTTATTTCAGCCTATACCAATACGATGCGATATATTAATGAATAAAAAAAACATTCATTCCTATGAGGTTGCCTTCAATTGATTACATTATACACAGTGACCTTAACGTTTCCGTATCTTATGTATTATTTTCGTTTTAAGGGCTATAATTACATAAAAACGTAACTCGGCGTCCTTAAAGTAATATTTATATGATACATATAAATTATGAAATATTTAATGAAAATTATATTTATTGATTTTTGTTAAAAATCCTTAGTCAGATCGTGTATCTTAATGAAAATTAAACATACATCGAGAGCCATATTCAACACTAGATTATATAATAGAAACTTTTTGACTTTCAGGCAGGACATATTTATTATATATTATTGAAAATTGTATTTAAGTAACATAAATTTCTATTTTGTATTTCGGTAGAATCTACATTTCGAGCTGGTCGTAGCTTTACTTTTAATACAGTTCTGTGAAATGACGATTTTTAAGGTGTCTACTTGAATAAATTGTATTCTAATTTTCATTGAAAACCGAAATATAAACTGGATCTAGTGATGTCTTTAAGAGAGAAAAGACCCAGATTTATCATTATGACACTATTAAATACACAAATCTTCTTTTGAAATAAAAAAAATGTATGTAAAAACATGCTATTTTATAACCTACTAACTACTACTATAGGTCATATACATATGTTTAACATGATTACTCAATGAACTTATTGTGATAAAAAGTGGTTGTTACTGTATGGGATGCACGTCACTGCCCTTTGTTATCTAACTCAGAGACATCATCTAATCTCCAATTTATTTAAACATGTCATACATAGACACATAAAATAGAAACGAACGATTAACTAAACCATTAATATGCGGGAGATCTGTTAACTATTTTGACAACGATAACAGCTGATAGTTGTATACTGATATAATCGAAACACGGAAGGAGTTTGTGATATGACAGAAATTTTACTTTAAAACTGACAATGAAATAGTAAAAGTCAATCAATATTTGTATTTAATTATGTAGACTCGTACAAGGTTACAAGCCCTTTTAAATAATTTTATAAGGATATTATCAAAGCAATTAAAAGTAAAACTACCAGTTGGTTAGGAATGCAAATTGTCCCGAGAGTAATCGCTATGTATTTTACTAGTTACTTGTTAGTATACTTTTATTAGTAATTTGTCATATTTTATCAGTAGTTTATTATAAACAATAATATGAACACTGGCGCCCAAAAATTGTTCCAAATTTTTAATATAGTTATATTATTAAACGCGCTATAACTGCTAGTGTTTGTAGTTTTAATATTTAGTGTAGACTCTGTTAATTATAAGTACTCTACTAAGTATTAAATATAATATTATATTTACGCGCTTTTCAATTGTTTTGTGTCGTAATCCAGTAATATGAAGATGACCGAATTTGGCAAAGGCAGCCATTCTCAATAGAGTCTAGCCGTCTGCATACTCGTATGATATTACATTATGTTCCCAAGCAAACACGAGCTTGATCCCTTCTCTCATTGACGGAACGCCAATCCGCCTAGACTGGAGAGTCTTCAGGCACAGGACCAGCTTACACACATCCTCAGAGGTGTAAAAGCTAACTTCTTAATTGAAATAATTTACTCCCACTGTAGATTCAGGCCCAAAATCTTAAGATCTGCATCCTTATTTCCAAAGATCCAAAGATTAATTTATATATTCTTATTTATATATTACAAACTGAACCTGCGGCTTTACCCGATGTGTGTGAAGCTAAAGTTTTTTCAGAACGCACTAATCGTTTCTCAGGATCTATTAGTTTCATCTAAAAAAAAAATTTTGCACTTGCCCATTAATTAAGAAAGATTAGACTATATAAAATCAAAAACACGTGCGTGGGGTGAATTAAACCTTTATATAAAATGGGGTGAATAAAATAAAATTTAACGCGTTGCTACTCTCTTTTTAGTATTTGGTTATCAGATTTTGGTTATAAAAAATAGCTTGTGTTTGTTGGGGTTACAGCTACCTGTAAGCTGTAGCTAGCTAATGTTATTGAATTCAGATCGATTTTTATAATATTCAGCCGAGATGGTCCAGTAGTAAGACCGCGTACGTGTTAACCTATGATTGTGGGTTCAAACGCTGGCAAGCACCACTGAATTTTTAAGCGCCCAGCGGTGAAGGAAAACATCTTGAGGAAACCTGCATGTGTCTAATTTTATTGAAATTATACCACATGACAATCCACCAATCCGCCTTAAAAAAGCGTGGTGGCAGCCCAGCAGTGGGAAATTTAATCGCTGTTACTGTTAGATGTATTGTGTTATTATGATATTTCAAGGGTAGCCCGTAAACTCTCCTTATTCGGTGTTAAAGTAAAATGCATACTTCAAAGTGATCTCATTTATAGGAATGAGTTAAACTATTACACGTTTTGTGACTTAAATGGCTCACTAGTGGATAAGAAATTACTGATAACAGTGTTTATATACCAGTTCGTTGTCACGAGATGTATTGTAACTCGTCAAACAAAAATATTGATAAGCGAAATCATAGGCGCGTCGACGATACACTGTGACAATATATTAGGTCAACAGAATATTAGGGGGAATCTTGTGAATCGAGGGTAATGCGTGGAAGCGACCAGTATCAAGACATCGCTGACCCCCGACCTGACTCGAGATAGCGGGATGTTTACTCGCCGCCCATCCACGCTCCATGTTGCTGTTCAAAAATTACATAACATCTACCTATATGTACCAAATCTCTTTAACATTCTATATTCAAAAACGTTTTGAATTTGGAATCCTGAAGTTATATCCTGTTAGTTTGTATAAATAAGTTAATTAAGCTGTTGTCTCTCTGACTATACTTTTTTTTAACAAAAATAAATCGTTTGATACGATACTTGAGATACTAAACAGTTTGTTTTCATTTATTTATATAAAAAAAATAACTTATACACGCTGCTGATACTTTATTTAATAAAGCAAATTCAGCTATTTAATAAAGCAGGCTTATTTTGTTCTTCGCCGTCTATTTATGAAATAATTAAACAAAACTCGTCCGCCGCCGTGTCTGCCTGTCTGTCTGTCTACATGCGATAAACTCGAAATATAAGAAACACAGCTTAAGTTCGCTAAAAGGGTGATCCTCGCATATAGGTGTCTAATTAATTAAGATTTTGAGTAAATTGGCTGATATATGACGATGATTGTTAAAGATGTCGGAAGAAGTCATAACATGTACTGTACTGGAGTGCACCGCGTAAACAGTTACAAGCATTACCTACGATATAAATATTTTATGTAGACTATTCCACCTGTGTGTGGGTGGCTAGTGTTACATAAATTACATATAACAAGCTTATATATAATTTCTGTGAGTATTGTTAAAATGTTCCGACTGAATTTTGAATGAATTCCATAAAAATCGATTAACGCTTTTCACAAATATTTGCTGCTGTAAAATATTTTATTAATCTTCGAATACACATCACACTGATCTGATAGTAATTACTTACTATAGGCTATATTTGTGAAACTTTGCCGATAGCACAAAAACACTCCCAAGACTCACCATTTTACCCTCTGAACGGGTTGAATTTAAAAAATGAATAGTTTGTTTTTTCAAACCCAATTGAATCCAATCGGTTTATACGTTAAAATGTTAACGGTCAGAGTGCCGTTATGATATTATTATACACATATTTAGAATATATATTCTCTATTCTATATCTATACAGTATAGTATATAATGTATCAAGATCATTTACGTAGTCATTTTCTTTTTAAGTATTCATGATCCCATACGTCACATACTTAGATTTTTTTATTTTAGTAATTTGCCTAATTGTAATCGTTAAAATCAAATCAATGGGATTCATTGCTTTTGAAACCTGTAAAAAATGTATAATTATAATTATTATGGACCGTTAATTTTTTTTTTCATTAATAATAATTATTAAGATCTTCATTCTACCAATAAACAAATATGTCCTTAGTTATTTACGCATTTGATGTATCCATTTAAGATTACTTATTTTAATTTATATACTGTTCGAGAATTAAGATGAAGGTTATGACGTATAAATAGTCGTAGTTAAATAAATTAAGATAAGTAATTCTTAATTAATTCGAAATACAAAACACTTAGTTAAAAATGTAAATATGATATATAATTACATATCTACTAAAACGAACATTTCCATAACAATTATTACTCATTTGTTTATATTATTTGAATAGCGTTAATTAAGTCATTATGATTACAGATTTACCAGCTCGTTTATTATCTGTGGTACGGATAATTCTCAAATAAACATTTTGGTTTGAATAAAATGATAAAAATATATGTGTTAATATACATGTATATATTATGTTTAAATTCGTAAACAATAACGCTATATTAAATTTATATACATTTTCATTTCAGAACTATGTAACTGTATAAATTAATAAATCGGTACGCTTTAAGTCTTCCTGTACTTAGTTACCTTTGTTGATAGACTTAAGTTAATAGATAGAAACGAAAACAAATAAGCTGATAAACAAATTTATGCTGCCCAGTTTCAAGAGAAAAAACAGAAAAAAAAATCCTGTCTATACCAAATATATAAATAGAATACAAATCTTTCAATCAATGAATATTAAAACGAACATGTATGAGCCTTTAACTTAAAAAGCATCGACATCTTTTCTTTAAAAAAGTATATATAATTTTGAAAATCGAATACCATAATGTTTACAAATATATGTTCTCATAAACTACAATTACAACGCAAACTTTCTTCTATACTTTCTATTACAATATACAAATACAAATATAAATTATTTACTTTGCTTTGCCAGTTTTCATACTAAAACAGTCAGATAAAAGTAATAGGCTATTAGGCAGAATTATTCTGATGAGCTGGTTTTATCTCGACACATGGCATATCTGGTTCCTGTGAAAGAAAATATCAACACTACTAATTAGACGTTTGTATTATTGACATATTTGAGTAAATATCATTTCACCGTAATTATCTCGCTATTGCCGCACCGGTATTACCTACAATAGAACATATGCTTATTCGAAAAGATTTGGGTAGTTTTAAATACGTTATACAATCTTAAAAACGATTTTTAGATGCATATAAAACGATTACATTAAACCAAACCAACATATAACCAAATTTATTTGTATTTTTAATAAGTGAAGCTGTTGTAGGTGCATTCGGGCGATTTTTTTTTTCCGTGGAAATGATAAAAGTTTATAATTTTAAAACGTAAATAAAATTCAAAACACATGACAAAGGAACAAAGCGAATGTGCGCGACAATCAATTAGTCATCCGGTCGGAAACATAACATTCTCTATATGGTTAAAAATGTCCATCAGCTGCTGCGAGTGAGTCCTCGCTGCCCGTACATTCGACTCCACATCCGCTGCATTTCCGATAACGCGTGACTCAGTGCGACTCCTCAGCGCTGACCAGACATTAACTGACCCGTTCATATGCAATACCCCAGTTGCCGCCTCAGCAGATTTGCACTAATTAAAACGTAGTTTAGGTGACCACATCACACACTTAGTTGACGCTTAGCCGCGTTCAAGGAAGGTCGTGTCGATCATTATTAACGGTCACCCGTTTGACCTAAGTAAACATCGACGATATCGCGCGATAAAAACAATAAAATTTATCAGGGAAACGTTATTGGCTAATATTTGCGCGACTGTCCGTGTGACATAGCGGCCGAAAAAGTTCTAGTTGCGACTGATAACAATTAATCCAGTGTTTAATTGGAATGAATTCGATTACCTGCTGACTGAAATCGTGTTTATCGAATGGCGCTATCAATCGCCGAATAGTGACCCGTCGTTCAGTGCATGATAAAAGTTGAGAGTGGTTACACTTGTGTGGCGCGTGCTGGAAGATGCCAGTGCTCGGCGCGATGGCGGCATCCCAAGATATTTGCGGCAGGTATTGCCCAGCACCGGAATATATGCTGCCGGGACCGTATGTGTGGGAGAAACACATCAATCACCCGTACGCTATGCCCCTGACTAGACTGCCTAATGAAGATGCACAATGCATCAACACAACGCAAACTTACAATACAGGTTCGTGGCAAAGACATTCAAATGTTACTTAATTGCGTAAGTAGGTAACTAAAAAGTTTTTATCATATTTGCTTAATGTCGTTTTATTTTTGATATAATTCCATTTTTATCGTAGCAACTGTAGTTTAAAAGATATGAGCAAGATAGACGACGCTGAATTCGTTTTACAGAAAGAATAATAATGTTAAATAAAACTGCGATAAAAATATTAAAGATTTTTGATCGCGTAATATTATTGCTGATTTAGATAAATACGTGTTTCGAGTAATATTTTTCAATTTATTGAAATAGGTCTTATCATATCATTATCTAAATGATAGATGTGTTTACATCCAATATCATTAAGCATTATTTTACACAGTAATTTTTATAAAATATTTCCAAATAGACAATGCTTTATATAAGTATAATCACAGTTTTTATTCTTAAAGTTTATTGGAATAGGAATCGATAAAAAAATGAAAGAAATACGATTTTTAATTTAGAAAAATATAGGATTTTTGTTTGAAATCAAAGATCGATTAGTATGTAACAAATACTTGTATCAATATTTATACTGCCGATCTATAAATATTTAGTGAAATTATACCGTAATTAAGGCAGTACCGCCTATTTTAATCCAAGTGCAGAGATAAACAAATCTTGGGTTTACCATATTCAAAGCTAATGTTAATAGCTCTGCTATGTTTATGGATAACAAACTGGCCTTGATTAATATTTGTATCTTTATTTATAGTTAAATAATATAACATTTAAATTATTTTAATAACTTGCAATTTAATTTCTATAGTTCCGAAAACCAATTCTCCGATATTCAGAACGAATGTTTTTCACAAATCCATAACGACTACCATAAATGAAAGATTTCGACCAATGATATCGCATATATTCATGGTCAAAATTGTTTATTTGACTTCACTCCTTCTGTGATTGGATGAACCCATGGCCCAACATTAGACGTTAAGCTTATATCGACAATCCATTAATAGGCGTTAGCGTAATGAAACTTTATATCAATTTTGTGAATTCAACTGAGTTAATTATTACGGGGTTTTCCGCATTACCTACATGGAATAATTTAATTGAGTATTTCTCAACCCGATTCAAGAGGAAATATAATTATTAATTTGTATGACGTTAATAATGAGTACTTAGTTCGAAGACACTCAAATTAAAAAAAACGCAGGGATTCTCAAATTGCATTTGTCACCAATTTTAAAACTATTCGTTCAAATTTTATAAATCGAAGACGGTAAATTTGAGATCAGTGAAATAAACTAAAGAGGCTTATAATATAAATCGGATTATAATATTAAAAATAAAGTCAAAGTAACTAATCCCATTAAATACTGAACGCTTATTGCGTCATTGGTCGATTAATTATTATTTAGATTAATTTTGTTTTTAATATGACTTAATAGTTTTAAAATACGAAGGCTAAAAAATTTAGAGCCAAGACATTAATATCGTATTTATTATTATTGATGTAATACAAAAACCATATAGATATCATAGTGGTAAGAAATTCAAGTTACTAATTGATATTCGAATAATTAATTATATAACACAGACAACCTTCACACCAGTTAATAAATAATAAATTCGTTAATTAAACTCAGAGTAGGTACAAGCCAGAGAAATATAAGTGAAACCATGAACAAACTGGATTTAAAAACATTCGTGAGTATATTCGCAAAAAATGAAACATTGCAATCACGAAAAATAAATGATATCGTTTATCAGTTGTCCTGGCAACGTTAAACGCAAAGATTCCACAGTCCTTCAAATAAATTATCTCTCAAAATTAAATCTAATTAAATAGTACGCATTACATTGATAACAGTCGGTAGGGCTTAGGGCGATAGACATTGATTATACGAGATATTATAAAAATCAGAAAAAAATATTCTTATCGAAATAGGTGCGACAATCTGATATTCAATGGATTTTGATTGCGTAATAAAAATAGTTTATATTTGCGTATTTGTTTTTAGCCTACATATATATTTATTAAGTAGAGGCTAGCTCTAAAACATAAATATTTGATGAATGAATTGATAATTATATTAAAAGCCAGAATTATTTCTATAGGGTATACCAATCGAAAAAAGAGTTACAATCGGTAATAGCTCCGCCATATTGTACTCGACTAACAGTCATTGGTATACCTTTATTTATATACTAGCGAATAAAACCTTCTCGAATCAATCTATCTATTAAAAAAAAACCGCATCAAAATCTGTTGCGTAGTTTTAAAGATTTAAGCATACATAGGGAAATAATAGGACAGAGAAAGCGACATTGTTTTATAATATGTAGTGATACGACAAAATTCCACTTAGATATTTTTCATCCACATTAGTCTATTTTTAAAGTTTTGATACTACGCAAAACGCCAATTTTTCTCTTAACCATAATGAATATAATCCATTAATCATGTTCTCTACGAATGATATCGCGTGAATTTTATGTCATATGTTGTTTATTTTTCTTTTGTCCTCTTTTGGAATACTTTGTAAGTATGCATATCGTTCTACATACACCTGGTGGTAATAAATGTATAACAGTTTTTATAATAAACAAAAACAATTCGCAATACCTCTTTGGGCTAACACTTGTTTACTTTTTGCCTTTATGATATGTCTGGGTCTCTTAATGTACCGCCTCATCACATTTTCTACTATTAAACAACAATACTCAGTATTGTTTAGTTTCGTTTTGATGATTGACTAAGCCAATGTAAATACAGGCACAAGATTTGTTGGGAGAGGATACCCACTTACACATAAGTTAGCCCATTTGGCCACCTACTAATTTAAAAAAGCATTACTCACCCAATAAATACCAAGTCATTATGATTTTTAAAAAATAAGCTTTGTTTTTGTCGATTATCTGGCGTTATCAGTTTCAAAACATATGGTTAAGAAACAGATCCTCGGTGCGCTTACGTAAATTATTTTTATGTGATTAAAAGGACTCTACTGTCAATGACGTCCTATCTCTATTCGACTACGAATACATTATTTTAGCCAGGATGTATCTATGCAAATATCCATATGTTCCCACATAAATCATATCCTAGTCAGTGACAAATAAAGAATTCTTCGAGTATCTTGATCGTCCGCTTTTTATAGGCTTTGTGACATTAGCATATTCATTTAAAATCGCGCCCTCTAAGGGGCATATTGTCCCGTATTTCAAATTGTTTTTGTAATGATAAAGGGTTATCAGCACATTCTATGAAAATATATATTTCAAGCTCTTTATTGCTGCTTTTCTTAATTATGTATATGTCATACTTTTACGAGCATAATTTTTATGTAGTCAGGATTTTAAACACCGTTTCTTTGTTAAAATAACTAAAGTGGTTCATATAACGGTACTCATATATATGATAATTTCCTAATTATTACGTAACATAACTGGCGCTATTGTCCTTCATCTATCACACTTCCGTCACTTTTGAAATCCCTTTGCCACATACCGACCTTGCTTACCATAAGGTCATTTTATTCCATAGCCGAATGTTTATACACGATAATTTCAGAGTTCGCACTATGAGATATTTCATTGAAATTGTTTTGTTTATTATATTGAGAGCCGAGAACGCTAAGGGTGATACCAGTATGTTTAACTTAGGTTTGTTACTTTATATCGTTCCTATAGCACTCAACAGCAAAAATATTTGGTGGAATAAACTTTTTAGATATTTTTCTTAATATATAATAAGAGATACCCAGCAGTAGGAATTTTTGCCTCTGATTTATTATCTTGAAGACGTATCTACAATTAATTTGTATTGCAATTTTTTTGGGTATTCTTAGATTAATATATGACAGACACAAACGCTAAATATAAACAGTTATTAAAATAAACAATTATGTTAAACCAAACTTATCTGAAACACATTTTACAGCTTCACAGTTTAAGGGGACATATAGAGACGTAAATATCATTACGGACAAAATAAAGTCATAAAAATTCTATTTTTAGGGGTTTAAAAATGGTTCTAGTTATTAATTACTAAATATTGTTAAGTATATATTATTATTATAATATGAAATAAAAAATATAGCTCTCCTCTTTCGATAAAATTATAAAGATTATGGCAGTAACATAAGCTTGACTGCGAAACCATCGTTTTAGTTACTAAAAGGATTTTCGATGGATAATAAATATTACATAGTTTTTTTTTATATAAATATAATGATTACTCTTTGCAGATAGTGACATGCAGCTAGAGACCAGTAGTAGCGAAGCGAGCGCTGCCAGTTCCACGACGCTGTCCCAGCATTGCGCGATATGCGGCGATCGCGCCACCGGCAAGCATTACGGAGCCTCTTCGTGCGACGGTTGCAAGGGCTTCTTCAGGCGGAGCGTCCGAAAGAATCATTTATACACATGCAGGTACATACAACAACAACATCAGCCTGTAAATTCCCACTGCTGGGCTAAAGGCCTCCTCTCCCTTTGAGGAGAAGGTGAAAGATGTGATCGGTACTTTGACCACTTAGAATCGGGTGGTCCAATTGTCCGTCCGTCTATCATAAGTATATTAAAAATAACCATAATGTATTCCCGATATTTTAAGTTAACGATGTTAATCAAAGTGCGTTGAATCTTAAATTTTATGTGAACTAATAAACCGTCCAATGTTAACATTATAATATCTGTTTCAGGTTTAGCAGAAATTGCGTCGTTGATAAGGACAAAAGAAATCAATGCAGATACTGTAGACTTAGAAAATGTTTCAAGGCCGGCATGAAAAAGGAAGGTAAGCAACGTATGTTTTGTGTTATTACTTATAGATAACAACAATAATAAAGAAATTAAAAATAGAATAGTTCCAAACTAACTCTGAAAATAACAAACGTTCTCTATATGATGCGACTTGCGGCTACCACGAGCCTTAACCAATCACAGGCGGCCTAAAGACAAATAAACATCTTTGACATTTAATTAAAGCGACATCATTGGTCGAAATCTGAAATAAAACAGCGTGAAAATTATAGTGAATAAATCTGTAGTCTATTCCAACCACAGCGTGATAAAAGCCAAATAAACAACACTAGGCATCTAATTGACGATATCCATTGGTCGAGAGCTTGATTATGATTAATCTATGATATCCATTATGAATTTGCAAAAAAATGGCGCTATTTGCGTCGACCAAGCTGTTATCGGTAATTATTCGATGTTTTAGTCATCAACAATTTAAAAATAGAATTTAATTATTTATTCGATTATTAATAAAAACGGAATTATTTTAACAAGTCCTCAGAGATGGAGTTAGAGAGAGATAGCGCTAGCATTAACAAGCTATAGTGTATACTGTTAGACTGTCCCTACAATTATTATTATTAGATCCATATAATTATCCATGTTATGTTATTTAAGTGTATCACTGTAATTACAAAGTTTACTTTGACCAAGGAAATGAATTAAATAACGATGGTGAGTCAATAATCCTGCATTGATCCGCAGAAGTAGTCAAATATGACTAATACGAGATTACTCATTAAGTATAAAGAAAATCCATGTAACAAAGCTACGATTTGTGTTGCGAGCACCTTTCCTTTAAAACCATTGTGGAAATACAATACAAAATATATTTTTTTAATTTCTACCAATCATGTCGCTTCAATTCAATTTCAAATTTGTTTATTTGTCTTTATACCGTCTGTGATTGGCTTAAATAAAAGTATCATCGATATAGGAGTGGTGGCCGCGAGTCGTTTCAGACAGAGAATCGGTTCGACTCAACAGACAGAAGAAATGTTGTCAAGTTTTAGTCAGATATTCTCAGTAGACTTATGCAGTTTAGTCAACATTAGTCAGTTGGCACTTGGTTATGTGCAAACCCGTATGTTTTGAAATCAGCACATCACATACTCTACCCAAATAACATTATAAAACATGTATTTAGCTCATGTAGCCCCCTTTCTCAGTATTGTTGTGTTCCGGTTTGATAGTGGCCCAGTATAACAGGCACAAGGGATATAGCATTAAGATGTTGATGGGTTACGGTTCCTAAGGTTTTGGGTGTATTCATGTCGTAAGGAATGTTGGTTTTTTTTATGTTATAGGTTGGCGGGCGAGCATATGGGCCACTTGATGGTAAGTG
Source organism: Vanessa cardui (assembly GCF_905220365.1). Taxonomy (NCBI): domain Eukaryota; kingdom Metazoa; phylum Arthropoda; class Insecta; order Lepidoptera; family Nymphalidae; genus Vanessa; species Vanessa cardui. The sequence goes on along the minus strand of NC_061140.1, from coordinate 4,535,809 downwards.
GTCACCATCACCCATAGACAATGACGCTGTAAGAAATATTAACTATTCCTTACATCGTCAATGTGCCACCAACCTTGGGAACTAAGATGTTCTGTCTCTTTTGCCTGTAGTTAGTTACACTGGCTCACTCACCCTTCAGACCGGAACACAACAATACTGAGTACTGTTATTTGGCGGTAGAATAACTGATGAGTGGGTGGTACCTACCCAGACGGGCTTGCACAAAGCCCTACATGGTTAACATTTACTGGTGAATGGGGGATGACCATTAGGTAGCCTATTTGCCTATCCGACTATCTATTTTATGAAAAGAAAGTGATATATTGAGGAATGTTCAACGACCGTCATTATCTCATATCACACCAATACGTATATGGTCGTTAATTACCTCACATAAGCAATTCTAAACTCACAAACAATTTAATTAATATTATTTGTTTCTTAATTAAAATGAGATAAATTAATAGCAACTTTAGACGCATTAATAATAATTAAATGTATAAATTATTTTCTGTTATACAACTTATAACTACGATTATATAATAAACATTTGCCTTTAAATATAAACGTATATATATAAATAGATGTATATATTTATGTATTATATAAATAATGTATGTTAACAAACTGATTATGTAAATAGTCTTCAATCGCTAATAATTAAGAAAAATCTATGTTTTAACTGTTTCACAAAAATATTGAAAACTTTTATCGTGTAAAATAATAATAGTTTACATGTAATTTCAGCCGTACAGAACGAACGAGACCGTATAAATTGCAGACGGCCGTCGTACGAGGAGCCCACACAGGCCAATGGACTGTCCGTAGTGTCGCTACTCAACGCTGAGCTACTAAGCAGAAAGGTTATTGATGAGGTAAGATACGGATATTTAGAAAAATATTTCTATCACTGAGTATTTTTTTTATGGTTTAGGTTGGCGGACGAGCATATGGGCCACCTGATGGTAAGTGGTCACCATCACCCATAGACAATAACGCTGTAAGAAATATTAACTATTCCTTACATCGTCAATGTGCCACCAACCTTGGGAACTAAGATATTATGTCCCTTGTGCCTGCAGTTACATTGACTCACTCACCCTTCAGACCGGAACACAACAATACTGAGTACTGTTATTTGGCGGTAGAATAACTGATGAGTGGGTGGTACCTACCCAGACGGGCTCGCACAAAGCCCTACCACCAAGTATTATTATATAATATATAAAGAATTCTATTATATATAAAGAGTGTTTATGCAGATCCTCATACTGCTGTGCTTATCACACTTTTACTCAGGGCCAGCGCAGCATGTCTTTTTTCATACTTCTCTATCTGACGTCATCTCCCAAGTTACATTCTTTCTAACCATATCGTCTTTCACACAATCTCTCCATTGTTTCTTTGGCCATCCCCTTCCTCTATTTCCATCCACCCCCAAGCTCAAAACCTTCCCCATAACATGGCCCTCATTCCTCGTTATAACCTGCTCATACCATGATATATATATTATAATTTTTTTTCTAATTCACTAACATAAGAATTAACAACATTAAATGCTTAAATATATACAAATATGAACTAAAACTAGTTACTGTATAAATCTTGACCGCGTGGAATGGTGGCAATAATGCTAGCAGCATTATCCCCGTTGAATCGCAAAAATGTATTTATTCAACACATTTCAATAATAACAGTCGGTAAAAACAGTGTATTAAATACCGCCGCATCAAATTGTGCTCGTATTTTAAGTGTTGGTCGTCAAACGCTAGGCAAAAAGTGCTTTAAAACGCCCTTTCTTGGAGTCTAAGCTTGTTTCAAAAGAAAATTCATTTACATCAAAAGCAACAGTATTTATAATATTAGTACAGATTATAAAAAATAAGCAAGATTTTGTCATCTTTTTGCTGGAATAAACTACACGTAAATAGTCTACTATCGATAATATTTCTAGTATAATCGCGCGAACCTTTTCTTTCTAGTCGAAATTTAGACTGGATTTACAGTTTATAGAAGTAAAAACTTTTAAGGTATGACTTTATGGTAATTTTGTTTTGTTACTAATAAAATCAAGGATAGATTAAACGTGTAATTTATAAAAGTATATATGTATATATTATATATTTATATTAACATTTTAATTGAGCACTTTATTACATAAACAAACATATATAATAAATATATAAAAACAAACAAGATTTGTTTCAAGGTTGAGAATCCCGTTCGCCTTGTGATTTAGATTTATTAATCGTTCGGAATTTGTAGTAACTACCTCAATAAATCTTATACAAAAACAGGGCCAATTTAAATGGATTATTTTACCATTTTTAAACCATTCGAAACGTATAAGATTAATATGCACAAATAACTAATATCATGCTTATATTTACCGTTTAAAGTATCCGATTTCGAGATTTTATAATTATTAAAAAAAAAAACAAAACCAAAAATAAATCATAGGACTTTTTTTATTCGCATTAGGAATCATGAATCACATAGGAATATATATAATGGTTTGAAAAAAATGTGGAGAATGTTTATTAATAGCTTAGTACCTTTCAGATAAATACATTATACAGTAGTAGTAAAGCTTAAAGCAGTTGATAGAAGTCATTATGAATACCTTTTGACCACTAAATAAGAACTAGTAGTAACTTCTAAAACACTTTCCAAAAGTATTTAGAGAATAATTGAATTTCAAACAGACAAACAACGTGTCGGACGCGGAAATCAACAACCGAAAGTTGGCGAAGATAAACGATGTCTGTGATTCCATCAAACAACAGCTGCTCATACTCGTGGAGTGGGCCAAGTACATCCCCGCCTTCACGGAGCTGCACCTAGACGACCAGGTAAGCACACACACACACACACACACACACACACACACACACACACACACACACACACACACACACAATGCACTTGAAGAGTACGTTATTTTAATACATGTTAAGACCTTCCCCTTTTGTAGAGCTCGAATTATATTTAAATGAAACATAAATTTGATCTCCTGTTTTATATAACACTTGACATACATTTAATTAGATCTGTCGTAATTGTTTCTGGAAGGTGCAATGGAACGTCAACATTATTTTCATATACTATTTATCTTTTATCAAGCGTCTACATATATTTTTTAGACCAATAACTTTATAAATTTAATTATTGTTTTCGATATAATTATGACAAACAAAAAGTTCAATTTATCTGATACTTTCTTATATTCTTGTTTTTTTTCTCACTCTCAACTCAAAAATCTCTCAAAGGTCTTTTTTGTCAATCACAATAACAAAAAGCCAGGAGGCCTCCGTTTCCAATGGCCTCGCTGACTACCCTCTCGCACACAATCGTGTAACCGGAGCCCCGCATGGCAGGTGGCGCTGCTGCGCGCGCACGCGGGCGAGCACCTGCTACTGGGCTGCGCGCGCCGCTCGCTGCACCTCAGCGACGTGTTACTGCTCGGAAACAACTGCATCATCGCCAAGCACAACATCGGTAACGACGAACCTACCCCCCACCCCCCCCCCCTTACCCCCTCACCTCCTATGTTCTCGATTCAAATATATTTATTTAACTTAACTATTTGACGCCGACACCCCCCCCCCACTCCTATGTTCTCGATTCAAATATATTTATTTAACTTACTTTATATCAACATTTTATTTCGGAATTTCTGGTAATATCTTCGATAGCAATGAATAAACCAATTTTTAGCCCCATATTAAATATACATTATTTAAGATCTGGATCCCATCTAAATTCAATTTCAAAGCTGTTATTTGCCTTTTCCCTCTTCTGTGACTGGAATAGACTAGTTAGTTTGACTCGAGCTTTTATTATATTTTATGAATTTTCTGCTATTCATTGTCATATTTCAAAAACAACAACAGCCTGTAAATTCCCACTGCTGGGCTAAAGGCCTCCTCTCCCTTTGAGGAGAAGGTCTGGAACACAATCCACCACACTGTTCCAATGCGGGTTGGTGGAAACTCATATTTCATTTATGTTTCTTGTTTCCAACAGATGGCAGGATGGACATAGACATCAGCATGATCGGCATCCGAGTGATGGACGAGATCGTAAAGCCTCTGCGGGAGATCGATATCGATGACACTGAGTTCGCGTGTCTGAAGGCCATCGTCTTCTTCGATCCCAGTGAGTTAAATTTTATTAATAATCACCGCAATAAATAAACAAGTATTAAGCTAGCAGCTCAAAGGCAAATTCCATACAACGAATGTGGCTTTTATCGCGATGTTTTCTTCGTAAGGTTAAAACTAATAAAAAAGATAAATAATACATGATACTGTCAATGGTACTTGCGATTAATAAATGCTGTCTTCGTTTAATATTCATGTAAACTATATATTGTAAAATTTGGCTTGTTCTCTCATTTTTATATATTTATATTATAAATTGATCAGGTAATATAAAAAACAGCTAGACCGAATTAAAGAAATTCATGTGACTGGAAATCACGGGGCAGCAAATGGTATTTGCTTCATTAAAAATGAAAATATTTCGTCGATTCCTCAGACGCGAAGGGTCTCTCGCAGCCGCAGAAGATAAAGCAACTGCGCTACCAGATCCAGATAAATCTCGAGGACTACATCAGCGACCGGCAGTACGACGGTCGCGGCCGGTTCGGCGAACTGCTACTTTGCCTGCCGCCGCTGCAGAGCATCACGTGGCAGATGATCGAGCAGATACAGTTCGCCAAGCTCTTCGGGGTCGCGCACGTCGACAGCCTCCTGCAAGAGATGCTGCTGGGAGGTGCGTCACACGTGATCTCTTTCGTTTCCACTCTCACTAACACAACAGCCTGTAAATTCCCACTGCTGGGCTAAAGGCCTCCTCTCCCTTTGAGGATGTTTTGGAACATATTCCACCACGCTGTTCCAATTCGGGTTGGTGGAATGCACATGTGGCAGAATTTCTATGAAATTTGTCACATGTGTGTGATAAATTATAAAGACAAATTAAGCACGTGAAACAGCGGTGCTTGCCTGGGTTTGAACCCGCAATCATCGGTTAAGATGCACGCGTTCTAACCACTGGGCCATCTCGACTCACTAACACGCCTGAATAAAAAAATAAAAATAAAAATCGAACCCACTTCATGTGTCCCGATTATAGACACGTCACTAAGACGTGTAAAGCGACGGCCACATGTGGTGAGTTCTGTTGTGTAACGAGGAGTACAAACCCTAGGTGCATCGACAGAGGCGACGCTTGAGGAAAGCGCGGCAGAGGGCGCTGGGGGCGCGGGGGCCCCGGGGGGCCCGGCCGGCGCACTGGGGGCCGCACTACCGCCTCCCACGCTCTTCGACGACACGCCATTTAAACAGGAGCCCGACATGTGAGACATTATTTTATAATCCAATTTAATGAGTAGTTTTGCTATACATTTGTCAATGGTACTTAATACTATTTTCTTTTCAACCAGGAGCCCTGAACATCCGTCGAGACTCATGAAGACGTCTGACATAACATTGTTATAGTCGAGTAACGGCGACAAAGACGGCTTTACTGTTACTGTTATTGGAATATTAAATTAAAAACATATATATTTACATAAAGAATATTATACAATTTATACACTACATTGCATATGGAAAATATTTTGTATAACATGCATATATTTTAAAATGAAAGCGCAAATTAGTATGAAAGTGTTTGCAGGCAGCTGTAGAAGCCATGCGTTCATACAATATTGATACGCGTAGGTTAAAATATATTATAAGTGGACTGTACGACATTATATATATTGATGTAAATTTAAAATTTACGATATTCTAACGAAAGCCAAATTTTCTATGTAATATATTATATTATTAAGTGTAAGACCAAAATATTAAGTGCAATTATTTTGAATAGATTTTGGTGAAACTTTTACGATTTTAAACAAGCAAAATAATGACTAGCGTAACTTTTTAAGTAATTACTGAAAACCATTTGTAAATATTACATAAGCTTCCATCATAAACACACTGTTTTCGACTTATTTCATTAAGGTAATCGAGGTTTTTCGAAATTAATTTGTTAATGTAACTATTGGTTATGTTTTAAATTTAGTTACCATTATATATAAAGTAGGTGACGGTTGTAAATTTGTTGCGTACTATACAAAAAACGTTTGCATGCTTTTGTTAAAACTTGCCTTCGATATAGGAAGAATGAATTCGATTATATATATTTATCTCATAATATAGGAATAGATCTACTTTTATACCTACTAATGTTTGTAGTAGACTGAACTAAAAACGTAAAAATCGTTTATTTATACGTCTTCTAGTTGATTTTATATTTGTACCACTGTTAATGCTCAATGTATTCTTGATTTCGGATAGGGCGGTATCACATTAAGCCAAATGGTGAAAGTTATATTATTAGGTAGTTAATCGGTTTGTCTGTAGACTTACAGCTATGTGTAATAGGTGCCTTATTTTCCTAGAGGTGTATTGTTGTTGTACATACCATGTTATGAATTTAGATTATATTTTAAAATTAAATAATCTGTTACAAACATGTGTTTTATTTAAAATTCTTCATTAATAAAGTACGTGGCTAGTTAATAAACGAAATGTAAATATCAAGGCTTTTCCTTCACGTCTATGTATCCTTTCCTCCGGTTGCCGCTGTCCTTGCAGTACAGATACAACACCGATATCGCGGACACCGCCGACATCACTAGTAGCGGCAAATATACTGGAAACATGGATTCTGAAAACCAGTTCACTGGTATTTCCAATAATAAATATTCCTAATAATACGATTCAAATTGTATTGTAGATTATGAAAGTATATGATGTAGAAGTAAAATGTCAATGTCATCAAAGAGAATGAAATCAATAAGTTTTTTAAATGTCAGTAGATATTTTTTTGAGTGCTTAGCAAAAATATGTGATATACAAACTTTTTGTTCCGTATAGTCTAAAAGCCGGCGTTACTAATCCTATCTAAAACTATTAGTCCAAGATTTTTAGATATCCGCTCTGCATAAAATCCTTCTTTCGATTGGATTATGTCGGAGGGTGCCCCCCAAGTATAAAATCGAGTTTCTGTCGCCCGAAACCGCGAGCATTAGCCGCCATTTTGGAAAATGTATTTTTGCATATATCTCGGAAACGGTAAGTTTTACGTTAAAAACCGAAGAGATCTTTTTTGCAGAGAACAAAATTTCCCACCTTTTTCAAACCAAACTTTTTCTCCTATTGTTGATATTTTCCGATATATTTAAGTAAATAAAAACCAAATTATTTGTTTTTGTAAAGTAATTTTTGTATAAAATTAGTAAAAAAAGTTTGTACAAAAAGTTTTATATAAAATTTGTAGAAAATTTCATGCTCTCCAACTTTAATTGAAAAATTTTTTTCGTATCTCCAAAATTGATTGAGTTACTTTACAAAAACAAAAAAAATGTTGTTTTTTTACTTAAATATATGGGAAAATATCAACTTTAGGGGGAAAAGTTTAGTATAAAAAAGGTGGGAAATTTTATTCTCTACAAAGAAGATTTCTTCGGTTTTTTACGTAAAACTTACCGTCTCCGAGCTACGAGATATGCAAAAAAACGTTTTCCAAGATGGCGGCTAACGCTCGCGGTTTCAGGCGACAGAAACTCGGTTTTATACTTGGGGGGCACCCTCCGACATAATCCAATCGAAAAATCAGGTAGAAGGATTTTAATCAGAGCGGACCGATTTTTAGTGCTAAAATTCCTGGACTATATACTAGCGGCAAGATACGATGGCCGTTTTGACACATTAAAAAAATGATGTGAAATGTAAATTTATTATCGATATAATATATTCAAATCTTTGTTTTTTTGCAAGTAATTTAATTCAAGTTTTTGTTGCAAGTAGTATCTGATTAAAAAGGTTTAAGAAAAAAAATATAAGTTTAAGTAATATATTCGAACGAAATCAATTTAAATCAAAAATTGGAATTAGAATGATTAACTTTATAAACACATTACATACAAGAAATAAATTGATACAAAAAAAAAAACAAAAACACTAGTGGCTATATTTTATCGGACTCGTCCATACTGCTGCTTTCACTCTCACTGCTATCGTTACATTAATTATAAGTTCATTTTCTAAAATATTATCTACTTTCACATTTATTTCATAAAAAAAGTTATCTTCGCAGTACCCTAATATTTTTAGTTTAGAAATCACATTCGATAAATTTTATGACTAACTGCACGTCACTATTGACAATAAAGAACAACAATTTGCTCCTTTGATGTAATTATTTATTAAATACGAAACTTCATGAGCAGGCAAACGTCAAAACGGCCATCATAGCGTGCCGCTACTATAGTAGCTCATTATATGTGTCTATAGAATTACGTGCTTAACGGAACACGGGCCCATCTGAAAGATTATAAATTTCTGTGTCCGTGCCCCAAAGCGGTAAAAGGTCTTCGCGCAGTATTCGGCGTTTTATTTCAGTTTTATCAGCAATCTTTTCTATGAGAGCGAATATCTGAGTCAAAGTCTCGATAAATATTTTGATGTGTCGTTGATTGTATAGACATTGTTGTTCGACTTATTAAAAAAACACAAAATTACTGTCCATAACAATTTATTACTTAACAACATTCACCAACAATTTTGTCAAGAGACAATTAGTGCACATTATTGATAATTACACCATAGAGCACCACTTTTGAATTTTTAGGAATATAACAACAATAATTACGAATATATTAACTAATCTTAAAATAAATGTTCCGAAAATAAAAAATATTTTAGACAGCTTGTTTTCATAACAATTAAATAAATACAAATAAAAATAAATATACTCCACTATATTTTTTTCTTAAAATTACAATAATGCATTGATTTAAAGTGCAAAACACTACCAGAAGAATCGAGCCCCAATAGTGAATACATGTGTGACGCAGTATGTCAACTTTGATGCGGCCTTCTTTAATCAGAACTTGCATCATACGTTATGCGTTAGAAATCTGGCGATCTCCCTTTGCCTATAAAAAGTTTTAAAAATCTTTCTTAGGCACCTGACCTTTGGTACAAGACTTGACCCGACTTGAAAAAAAAATACACTTTTTGGAACCCTTATACCCTGGATAAGACGGAACTGTGTTCAAAAAAAGCTAAAACTAGGCTTTTCGTTACGTTATGTTGGAATCTAAATATAATACGCGCTTATTTCGTCATTGACATCACATTGGGGTCGTTCTGTTCAAACAACCACGAAGGGGACAATGACCCCTGAAATTGACCATTTCAATTGTTCTTGTGGAGTATCCTTATATTTGTAATTTTGTGCAGTGTCATATAAGTTCAGACGTATTAACTTATGAAAGTGTACCATCTACGTTTAATTATAAGATTATTAGAGTGACGAGTGAGTGACGCTCGTGCTTTTGATGTCTTAGTCTAAATTAGATTACATATTTTTTATTATTTTTTTTTGGTATAAATTCCATAGATGTGTAAAAAATAGATATGTTATAAAAAATAACATTTATTAAACTCGAATATACATTTTTATGATATTCATATAAAATCTCGGTTTATTTTACATACATCAAATGTTAATTCAAATACGTATATATTAAAATAAAATAACAATTCTTAAATGCTCGAATACAGACAATCTGAGATCTGAGATCACATGATCAAGTTTTTGTGCCAATATGTACAGGCAGTGGTTAATACAAGCAGTCGTATTTCTTTTTACAAATCTAAATCTATACATATAATAAAATTGGAGTGTCTGTTTGTAAACATTAAAATAACCCATTTTTACTCAATGCATATGTATATATACACGGTACATATACCAAAATGACATGTTTTTTTAAAAATTTTGTCTGTCTGTTTGTACCGGCTAATCTCTAGAACGGCTGGACCGATTTTGGCGGGACTTTCACTGGAAGATAACTGATATAATAAGGAGTAAGTTAGGCTACAATAATATTAGTTAGCTAGTTTAATACATATCACAACAATAACTTGAACACTGTGGTTCTTTCAGTAGTGTACACAACCGTTTCGAACGCTTTCGTGCTACAAACGCAGCGCCTGCGTGTTGCGCGAGCGCGCCCGGCCCGTGTGCGCGCCCACGTAGCAGAACTCCGTGTGGATGCCGTGCTGTTGCATGTAGTGCATCCACTGGATCTGCTTCATTGACGGCTTGTCCGAGTCCGTCTTCACTTCCACGAATGCAATCTATTTATTTGTTATAGTATTTCATTACTATTGATATAATAAAAAGACATAATTGTCATATTGACATACATATATGTGGAAATAGTTTATATATTTTTAAGTATATTATGTATTTGATAATGACTGGCCACTTGTAATGTCAGAAACGTCTGTTAGTTTTTATATTCTGTCTGTCACTGAGATTGATATCATTACGTTGAAATAAATAATAAAGAATATATATAAATCTAGCTATATCCCACATATATAATCATTATATATGATATAACGGACGTTAAATGTCTAGTTTCTTATAAACGTGAAATCTGTTTTGTAAGTCGTGAGTTTTTTGGTATGAAAAAAAAAAAACGATTATTGAAATTTTGGAACAGTTACAAGTAAATCCTTCTCTTATTTACAGTAGAGCTGACAGGTAGACATTGGTCGATATTAACAATACGTTACACGCCACCAATGAAAATGTTACGCCGCTCGTGCCGGTAATTATACGAACACTTGAAGTCGAAGAAAAACAATCGTTCCTCGATTCAACCGTTTGAACCGAGCAACCAGGACCGTATTTAGGGGAGGGCAACCGGGGCAACTGCCCTGGGGCCTCCACATTAGTGGGGGCCACAGTTTTCAGCAAGTTAACAAATATAAATATAATAATGTTATTATTTAATATTTTAAAAGTTACCATACAAGTAAATAAATCATAGCTTACTGATTGAAATAAAAAAAAGTAATTAATTCATGATAATATAATTATTAGGTTGTACACGCTTCTGTTTGCCTAGGGCCCCCACTACTTTGTGGCCCGGGGGCCTCCAGACCTTTAAATCCTACCGTTAGCCTACCTCGCCCGTGTGCTCGTTCCACAGCGTGAGGTCGGGGAAGCCGGAGTGCGCGTGCGCATAGTCGGCAGCCAGACGTGCGCACAGCCGCGCCACGCCCGCCGGCGCCAGCCCCGCCGCCGCCGCGCGCGCCGCCCCCCGCCCCACGCCGACATGCACGCCCGACACCTCCGCTGCGACGAGCGCTCCCGTTACACCTCTATGCTTGGATTACTTATACATCTATATAGAGAAGCACTACAAAGGAACTTACACCAGTGGCAGATTTACCAGTAGGCTGGAACCTAGGGCGGCAGATTTAGAGGGGCGGAAAATTTAGTCCAAAATGTCTTTATGTTACAGTAATAAAAAATATATATCGTAGATAATTCGAGCCGCTCTGCGTTGAATACGGTCTAATGGAAGGAGCTGATACTGGGGAGCATCCGTCCAGAGGTGAGAACAGTATTCCATGAGGGGCCGAAATTGTGCCTTGTAAAGTTTTCGACGTTTTCCCGAGAAATATAAGCCCAGCCGGTGTATGAGGTGTCTACGGTACTATCGTCTATAGCAGTGAATGTTACTGATTTGCAACAAATCATGGATATGCAGAAGAAACAGAGACCACTCTGTTCCACAAGGCTGCGTTCTATCACCCATGATAGAACGCAGCCTTGTGAAACACCAGCATTGACGAATTGTACGTCAGAGCATGCACCGTCGACAACGACCTTGATGCTCCGATCTGCCAAAACGCTGGTAATCCAATTGCACAATTTCCCGGGAAGCCCATAGGAAGGGAGCTTCGAAAGAAGCGCTTTATGCCACACAAAGCCTTCCTATGTCCAAACTAGCTGCTAATACCTCCCCCTTGCTCTCAACTGCTTCCGCCCACCTGTGAGTAAGGCAAACTAGAAGATCACCGGCTGAGCGACCCCGACGGAAACCGTACTGGCGGTCACTAATCAGCTGATTCTCCTCTAGATTCCGCAGGAGCTGGCAGTTAATAAGGGACTCCATTACCTTAGAGAGCAAGGAGGTGATGGCTATAGGCCGATAATTGGACGGCTCTGAGCGGTTGCTTTTTTAGGGATCAGATGCACCAAAGCTGTTTTCCAGGAGTTCGAGACGACGCCTAATGTGTAGGGTTGCCGGAAAAGACGCGTTAATATCGATACCAACTCGGGAGCACATGTCCGTAGCACGATTGGAGGGATGCCATCCGATCTTCTCGACTTATGAATATCCAAGGAAAGAAGTGCTTTACGAACTGCACTTTGCCGGAATTTAAACTCCGGCATCGTGGTATCACACCGCAGAACCGTTGGTGGAGACTTTCCTTGGTCATCCAGAGTCGATTTCGACGCGAAGAGAGAACCTAATACAACAGTTTCCTCTTAACCTGATAGCCATCGGGATGCGAAGTCAGCAGAAGGTCCAACAGACAAGGTGCATGATCCTCCACATCCTGTGTTCGCGTTGGCGAGTTGACCAGTTGTGTCAGATCATATGCTAGAGCGAAGTCCGGAACAGATCTACTCGAATGATCGGTGGTGCGTGAGGCGAGCCATTCAGCGTGGTGGGCATTAAAGTCGCCCAGAATAATGACCTCTGCGGGTGGAATCTGCTGCAGCACGGAATCTGTAGCCATTTGGACGTGCTCAACCAGTCGGTCGGTTTCGCCATCTCCGCTATGGGGTCTATAAAGGCACGCATAGATTCGCGGATGGTTATAGCAGTCTACGCGCAACCAGATAATCGACAGGACCTGCTATTCAAGGCTGCCGAGGCGTCGAGAACAGATATCATCTCTGACGTTAACGCATACCCCAGCTAGTGGTACAAAGGAGTGTTCAAATTTGTACCCGGGATACGAAAGAAAGGTCGTATCGGCAGGAGAAGATATTTGGGTTTCGGTTAGAAAGAGCAAGGCCGGCTATGTCGTCTCAAGGTGGAAGTGAACGGCATTGGGGTTGGAGTTGAGTCTCCTTATGTTGCAGAAGTCCACAGCGAGGGTGGTATGGTTTGCCTTATGATGCCTGCTCCGCTTGCCCCGAACAGTGACAAGCGCAAAATTGACCATCCGCCCCCCCCCCCCCCCCTCCATTCGGAGGCATCCCTGCTCAGCTGGTGTACGTCCTGTACATGGATGCCCAGAAGGATTCTCCACTGCTGTCGCTGATGGTACCCTCCTGAAGTAATTTAACCAAATTCTACACAACCATCAAGTTTTGGTTTTGGAACTCTCACTTGCCGGACGAAACACGGTAGCAAAGCTACCACTTTACGCCAATCTTAAGTGAGACTGGTACTTCCCCGGGCGTGCTGGCCCATTCGGCTTTAACCCGAAGTTATACAGCATGGCACTATCACTATAAAAATGATGTAATGAGAACGATAGAAAACGAATCATAAATTTTCAATTTCATAATAAATTGTGATTGTGAACTAAACAAATGTATCTATTTTTAAAAGTCAGTTGGGGTGGCAAAAATCGAAAACCCTACTAGAGGCAAATTTGTAAATCCGCCACTGACTTACACAAACGAACTAACTGTGTGTAAAATTAAAAAAGGTCATAGCTTAACAATCCATTATATAAATTGACTAGTGTGCGTATACCGGTTGGCAACAACTTTTTTCTAGTACTAGATAAATAAATAAATACAATTAATAAAAGGAGATTGTTTTACAAGTATTCAACTACTAACCTAACAAAAGAGAATACTAATTCCAACTCAAGTAATGTTTACCATAGATAAAATACGTCATATATCGAAAAAATTAAATAAAAGCCAATGATATTCTAATAAACAGATATGTTTTATCCATACTAAACAACAGAAAAAAGCGTGCCGCGCCGGGGACCGTTTATTTTACATTTCGTTACAGGTAAAAAGGATAGCTTGATAAAAACAATAAGTAAAAGGATATAACTAGATGGTTTAATTACGCAAAACGTATTACTACGTAAGTATGATGTATTATAACGTATTACTACGTAAAACGACTAAAGGCAAACGTCCCAATTAGGACGATTTCTAGTCTTCACTTTTTGCGCGTTAATAACATATCTGTTTACTACAAAATCATTGATAAAAGCCTGTTACTTTGATTTACAGCTTATTCACTCACTTTCCGGTCGACTCTCCCAGGCGATTTCAATTTTGGCCAAAAGTTCTTCAGTCGTACATTCCTCTATTTCTTTAAGTCTTTTCTCAATCAAAGCCTTCCTGTTGTTGTAGAAGCCTTCGCAAAACATGTCCAGAGGGCAAGTCTGGTAGTGGGACAAGAAAATCCCACGAACGCCTTTCAATTGGGCGTATATTATGTCCCAGAATAACAGGAAGAAAATTGTAGTCACTATCTTGCCTTCCCAATGCCCACCTGAAAGTTGATTATTATTGGTTATTTGTTACAGGCATTTGAATCGTTTAAAGGATTTGTAAATTATATGCAACGCTAAAACTGTTTAGAAATGAAGATTCTCCCAAGAAGTAAATTTAATAAATTATGAATAAGATCATGTTCGTTTTTCAAAAAAGTTATACTCCTTGGGTCTACTCAATTGTACCAATAATTTGATTTCACAGCATATATTAGAAAATATAATATATTATAAGGTCTTAAATTTTATATATTCTTTGCCTAAATACAAGAAAGTATTCCGATTTAAAGTGAAATAAGGCACTAAAGAGTCGAGATGGCCCAGTGGTTAGAACGCGTGCATCTTAACCGACGATTGAGGGTTCGAATCCAGGCGAGCACCGCTGATTTATGTGCTTAATATGTCTTTATAATTCATCTCGTGCTCGGCGGTGAAGGAAAACATCGCGAGGAAACCTGCATGTGACAAATTTCATATAAATTCTGCCACATGTGTATTCCACCAACCCGCATTGGAACAACATGGTGGAATATGTTCCAAACCTTCTCCTCGAAGGGAGAGGAGGCCTTTAGCCCAGCAGTGGGAATTTACAGGCTGTTGTTGTTGTCGTTGTTGTAAGGCACTACAGCTTTACATAAATAAATATAATATAAATAAATATATATGAGACAACATCACATACATTACTCTGATCCCAATGTAAGTAGCTAAAGCACTTGTGTTATGGAAAATCAGAAGTAACGACGGTACCACAAACACCCAGACCCGAGACAACATAGAAACCTAATGATAATCTATATCGACTCGGCCGGGATTCGAACCCGGGACCTCAGAGTGGGGTACCCTTGAAAACCGGTGTACACACCACTCGACCACGGAGGTCGTAAATACTAAAACTAGTATGATATTAATTACCGTGTGTGTATTTTCCCTCATTGATGTAGTGGTATATACAGTACTCCTCAGCTTCGTGCACGAGCATGCCATCGGCAGTGCGTGTCTCGAATTTAATTTTGCCTCTACCGCCATTACTGAAAATGTAGGAAAGTAGGAAAAAACATCTATCTATCTCTTCCTTATTTATAAGGTTTTATAATATTTCTAAATCACACGGAAATATGGGCATAATATGATTGGCATTTATCTATGTATTTTTTAGTATTTCAGGCTTTAATAGACTATACGCCGCCCATAGTGGGTGGAACGTTTAGAGCAGCTAATAGTGGTAACTTCACTTAATTGTTAAATCGACGGGTCCCAAGAACAAAATCGTATCTGCAAAATTCCTACTTTACAGTGTGATGGCATAAAGTTTTGTAAAACTATGTTTATGAATAATTTCGCTTGATGAATAAATTTCGACGGTTTTTTGATCAAAGGTCTTTCAATTAAATCAAACAATCAAACACACTACAATGTAGTTAATGTTATACAGGTTGATAATTAACAATAAAGTCGATTTTGTCTTATTTTTCCATAAGATTTTGGGGACGATTCAAAAGTGCTTGTAAAAGCTCACTTGAATAAAGTTTATTTTGATTTTGAACAATATCAAGTTTCCACATACAAAGTAAATACATGTTACACTCACTACATTGGCTGTTTTTGTATGTGCACCGCCTTTATATTCTTTTCCAGTATGTCATATTTATCAGCTCGCGAAAGCAACTGTTCCCTTAAAATTGAACTTATGGGATTTGTCTGTCGATTCGCCAACAGCTTAGCTCGAGGTCGCATGAAATCTAGATATTTTTCTGGAAGGTTCGAGTTGAAACCTTCTAATAGTACCTCAGCTGCCTAAAATAAGTGAAAATTCTCAAAAAGCAATTGAATATCTGCCCATATAAGGTACCACGAGTATAAACTTGTCAAAATGATCTATGTATGACGAACAGGAGATCAAAATGCCGTAGCGAAACGCATGTGCGTGTTTCCAGACTCTGGACTACACAAGGGTACTCATGACTTTCTTACCCAAAAAATCCACTGTATTTATTTTTATATTCCGACCCGGAGATTTGGTCTGAAGTCTTTAAAGATAACAACTAAACAATGGAACACTCAACTTATATAAAAAGGTATAGTACGACACAAATTAGATGTAGCATCGGAAAATGCAATGGAATGGAAATAAAACCGATTACTGCCGATTAACACAACCAATAGAAACAGCTCCCTATCGCGCTATTCGTCGCTATAAATTCACGCGTCAGAGAAAGCAAGTGCATGTAAATCGACGCGTCAAATTGACGAATATATTAGGTCATGTGATATTACAAGTTATTACGTTTGTGCAAAGATCATATTCGCGTGAGAAATAAATATTGATAATTTGGGATAGCGTACTTAATTCGTATGTTATCGGTTTTACGAATTTTACCGATGCGACATCTAAGTTGTGTCATACTATACCTATTATGTTTTTTTATCAAATATTTGTCACAAATAAACCAAAATAACAATTTTAAATCAATTAAATTGATTATTACCTGCTCGGGAAGGAACAATAATTTATCCAGAATGAGCGCCTTCTCCGAATACCACTCCGCTTTCTTGTGTTCTCTGAATGCGCTTTGCTTTATAAGTGTCGAAAGAATGTCGACAGCTAAAACTATATAATCATCAACTTTTGATTTTTTCAATTCTTGAATTCCGGTTTCCAAAATTTTCACATATTTATATGCCGGTGTGTACCGACGGAGCCACACAGGCAGCTTTATGTAACTGTCAACAAAAATATTTCAATTATTACATAGAGTGCATGTCTATAATATAGATTCTAGGGCATTAGAAGCAGGGCCGACTTAATCTGTGGTCCTGCACCACACTGGTTAAATAAAACCCGGTACAGTCAGCGTCAAATAATTAGAGACTGGTTTGAGAATCAAGTGTCCTAAACGGCTATGCACGATTTTTTTAAAAGAACGAGACATCTGTGACCTCGTGCTTAAAGTGAAAAGGATAACAGTAGTTTCTATCTCTTTCATATTATGCATAAATATTTCAATATTAATTGATGTGACAAATTGTATTTAAAATATATAGCAGTAAAGTATATTTTTCTAATGCGTTCCGTATTTTTGAACACTTAGAATGCTTGGATACCACTGGCGAGATGACTGTAACCATATTTATGGCGGTTTGACTGAAACGATCTATATGACATTTTAAACGTCTCACCTATTTGAGCGCGTATACTGTTGACAACAATAAGGAAACTTTGTTTGTACCGATATTATTGACTTTTTGGTTGCGTCTAATTATTTTAATACCCTGAGTGTCTCTAATTATTTGACGCTGACTGTACCACGCCGTAGATTGTCACATCATGGAATATTGAAATCTCATGGGTGGAGATGCATGCATCTCGGCTTTATTGTGATGCATCGATAAATAAACTTAGGTTTAAGTAAGCTCTTCGATTGACTATGTGCTACTTTTTAGCGAATCTATAGTAACCACAGATTATTTTAGATCTCAACCAATGTCAAGTCAATTTCAAATCAAAATCATTTTTATCTTTAGTCCAACCACAATTGAGATTGACTTTACCAATAAAACATCAAAATAGAGAAGAGAAGAATAGAGGAATATTATAATTTATATTATTAATATTATATTCATATATAACATTAAAATATATAATGCGAAAATATCTTTTAGATACCTATTAAAAACTGTCGTATTAAAAACTGCCTTCAAACATTTATTAAATTAACTATTTTTAAATAAAAATTACATATTAATAATTAAAAGTGTTACCTAATCAATTCATCTTCAGTCATTTCGTTGTATAGAACATAAACTCGCTTAATCTTTTCACACTTTTCATACAGATCAGTAGTTGCCTCAATGTCTTCATATAATGAACCAGCATTAACATATCTGAAATATTCATTAAGAGTTATGGATAAACAGACATAATTTTTCCACTTAATAAGGTTGGTACTATAAGTAATATCCAAATTTGGAAACTAAGAGGTTTTGTCTCTTTATGACTGTAGTTTTCTTTTTTTATGGTATTAGTTGGCGGACGACATTTATTTATTTATTTATATACTCTTTATTGCACACCAAAAATAATAGGAGTAAAAGAAAAACAAAGAAAAGAAAAATGTACAATAGGCGGCCTTATCGCTAAAACAGCGATCTCTTCCAGGCAACCTTTGATAGATGAGAGAGATAGGATGGCAGGGGTGTACAAATTATTTAATACATAAAAAATAGATACAATATATATATACGATACATAAACAAATATTCCATAAATATATAATAATATAATATACATACACATTATAAATATATACATCTACATACTATAGATACTTATATAATAAATAAAATATTTAATTGCAGTATATTATATTATATTGCTTTCTTTATGAAGCAAGATAGTGCTCTTTTATCATATTTTTAAAAGAAGTAATAGTTGGTGCACGTCTTGCTTCTAGTGGAAGAGAGTTCCAAAGACGAATTGATTGGACTGTAAATGAGTCACTATAAAAAGATGTTGTATGGGGAGGTATTTTTAGCACCAAATTCTCTTCAGAACGAAGATTATGGCTGTGTGAAGAACTAAGAAATTAAAAACGTTCTTTTAGATATGAAGGAGAAGACGGGTTGAACAGGATATAGTATAGAAGTTGAAGGATGTGAGTATTCCTGCGAAGCCGGATTGGGAGCCACTTGAGCTTTTTACGAAATTCAGAAACGTGATCATATTTACGAAGACCAAATATGAATCGGATGCAAAGATTTTGGAGACGCTCAAGTTTATTAAGTTGCTCCTCTTTTAGATCAAGATAACATGCGTCAGCATAATCGAGAAATTGGTAGTAGACAGAGAGAGCATATGGGCCACCAGATAGTAAGTGGTCACCAACACCCATAGACAATGACGCTGTAAGAAATATTAACTAATCCTTACATCGTCAATGCGCCACCAATCTTGGAAACTAAGTTGTTATGTTCCTTGTGCCTGTAATTACACAGGCTCACTCACCCTTCAAACCGGAACACAACAATTCTGAGCACTGCTGTTTGGTGGTAGAATAACTGATGAGTGGGTGGTACCTACCCAGACGGGCTTGCACAAAGCCCTACCACCAAGCCAATTACATTGGCTCAACAAATAGAAACACAAAAATACTTGGTTTTGCTGTTTAGCAGTAATATATGTGTTGATGACTTACCCAAAGACTATAATAAAAGTTAAGTCTATAACTTATAAGACTCCTTTGCTAATTATATTGAAATCCATAAGTTAATTTTTTTAAATATCGAATTTGCTCAAAGTAATATTTTACACATGATTAATTTTTTTTATTTCTGACTTGGACATGAGCTATATATTTATGATTTCAATATATATAGGTAAATAATAAATTATGAAAAGCATTTTAATTTCAACTTACTTTAAAAATTGCTCTCTATTTTTGAATACCAAGCTTGCATTATCAATCTCCATATCTTTATCAATGGGATATGTTTCCCTTTTTATCTTATCATTGATCAACATTAATTCTAGTTTCTTTTCTTTTATTATAGTATAATCCAGGCCCAGGTACATGAGGATATAGAGTTCCTTAAGTGTGTTTCGAGCCGCATCTGACAGTTTGTAACACGGTCCAACTTTAGAGCGCAGCCTGAAAGTAGGTACGTTAGAACTTTATAAATACTTTAGTCAACTTAAAATTCTTTAGTGTAGGGTGCCTTTTGGTATTTACATTGTGGTTAGGCTAATATTATAATATTACAAAAATAAATCTGTCTGTTTTTTAGAAATTAATCAAAATTGCATTTACATGAGAAATAAATTACTTTGATATACTAGCAATATGAAATAAAATCGTAATGTTAATGAACACATATAAAGAACATTATCTAATTTTGAAAAATTTCAAGTTTGAAATAGCTTACAATTAAATATTTTGTGTGAGAATATCAGTCTATTTTTAATAATTATTTTCATTTATAGGTCTTCACCTAAATATCAAATATATATTGTATAAAATACTTACAAATTCAAAACTCGAGTTTCATTTGTGCTTTTACTACCTCCAAAGTAATTGGTTATATTTGTTTTCTTACTACAAAAATTTTTTAATGATTGCACAGCCTCCTCCTTTTTTGTACTTTTAATTTTAAATTCTTTGCATATTAACTTCAATTCATCCTGTTTAAGTATTTTTAGCAATTCATCAAAACCTATTTCTTCACCTACAAAAAATTATTAATTTACTTATTTTAGTTTAAAAAAAAATATGGATTGCGCTCGAGCTCTTGTCGTACCGTGCGGTCGTGTCGGAATTATATTGTCTTATCAATGTTTCTCGGAAGTTTTTTACAACTAACCTCGCTTGTTTATTGGTTTCTGTTTCTCTATCGCGTTATAATATTGAACTTGGCTTGTTAACAGACTTTGTTTTGCTTTGACGATTGGTTTGTTGTTTGGTAATAGGCCCTGTGCGTATCGCGATTCGCCTACTGTAGCGCCATCTCGCAGAACAGTGGCGGCAATACGTAGATGCCCAGCTGACTGGCGCCTTCCCAAGTAGTATATGATTCGTACGCACTTTGAGGTCATTATTAGTCGAAAATAATGAATGTTTTGACCTCGACGATAATACAATGTGGTTTTCTATCAATTTATTTACATTTATTTCGTGCAAAATCGTTATCAAAAGGTAAGTAATGTACTAAAAAAAAATTTAAATCCAACCCTTCCGAGTAAATGTGTTGCCGCTTATGATTGAATTGAATTTTAGGTAAAAAAACTATTCGAAAGCAGGCATGTCTCTAACGTGAGAGTAATTATCGATGTAGATGGTAAACATATCGAAGGAAAAGTTTTACCACCAACTAGGGTAACAAACGAAGGGTCTGATGTTACGTTGAGGGTGTATAAAAAAATTGTAAATTGTATTATTGAGATCTGATTTAAACGCAGTTACTTGTATGAGGATAATTCGTTGTAGCAAATATGCAGGTTTGTACATTCAAAATGGATATACTAAATAAGTATTTTTAGAGCAATTGTAGATTCTAGTTTTATAGCAATTTCACTAGCCTCTTGTACTAATTAAATTAATGCTATTTCGTTTTCCTCAAAGCATGATGTATGGCTCTGATGCAGTGGTCCTTGTGTGATCAAAATCATATTTTTGTGATATTTTTTTCATAGCTATAAATTAATGAACCATTCGACATTCTTTTGTATCCAGTGAACATTGAATATTTCGTAGTATATATATTGTATAGTAATACTATTTTACGATATTTTTAGGTATTTTCACAAGTTCAATCCGTATGCACGAGCTCATTCCGAACGGCTGTTGTCACCACATGGCCACGCGGGCATCTACTAACTTTCCAACTGATCCGCGAGGGCGGCGCCACATGCGATGCGCACGTTGCATACGCTAAAAAACTGAGGGATTCGGCAGATGCACTTCAGGGAATTGTAGATTCCCTGGCATCGCGGACTGAGGCGGATCAGACGCGAAAACTCCGCGCCGATAATGGCCGGCTGCGTAAAGAGAGCGATAGCCTCGAGGCTGAGTTAAAGGCTCATCGCCGCGAGTTCGCGGAGATGCGTACCACGATGGCAGTGGCAAATGAGACGTCCACCGGCTCCGCCCAGGACGCTCAGACGTTAGAGAAGTTTTCATCGATCGGCGATATCTTCAAAGCCCAAATTACGAAATTGGAGGAGCGGCTCCTGCTTGCGAAGATACAGCGCCCCTCTCTAGCTGCGAATAAAAGGCGGGAGCTACTGCAGCAACACACGCATTCGTCGCATACACAGGCGGCCCATCCGGCTCCGCAGCCAAAATATGCACCCGCACCTAAGCGGGCGCCACTAGCTGCTCCAACGGCACCTATCACTGGCCCCAATCAAATCAAGTGCCCCGATAGCGCCGGAGACGATTTCGCCAGAGATGGCACAAGAGACGTCCAGGACGTCTCCTGTGCTATCCGTGGCAAAGGGCACAAATCGGCAGAATGCACTGAGAAGGTACGCTTGTGTAAGAATGTACCGGAAGGTTAGATCACGAACGGTAAGATGGCCTTAAGCACCCAGACCACTACCAACGTTGGACGGCGCCAAGCCGAGGAGAAAGCTGCACTGTCGACATGAGCACTGAATTCAGCATTCTCCTGACTAATCTTAACCACTGTGCCGGGGCTCTGGACCTACGGCTGCTGTCCATGGCGGAGTGGGGGATCGACCTGGCTGTGGCCTGTGAGCCCTATTACGTCCCTCCCCTACCTCACTGGGTAGGAGACGTGGACGGCATTGTGGCGGTCCTCACGAGGAGCAGAACGGCGACCTCTCTCTCTCATCGAGAGGATTCGGGCTACGTGGTGGTGGGTTGGAGAGAGTACGTAATTGTTGGCAAGTATTTCTCCCCTAACCGCAGCCTGGCGGAGTTTGAAAATCATCTCGGTTTTCTCACAGCTGCGGTGGCCAGTCGTTCGCCAAGACAAGTAGTGGTTCTCGGCGACGTTAATGCAAAATCGCGGGCCTTGGGAAATCCTGCTACGAATCCACAAGGGAGAGCTGTCCAAGTGTTGGCCCTACTATCCAGCCTATCCCTACTCAACAGGGGGCAGGTTCACACCTGCTTACGCCATCAGGGCGGATCCGTTGAGGATCTTTCGTTCGCCACTCCTGTTGCAGCGCTCAGAGTGTTAAATTGGAGAGTAGAGGAAGAGGTGGAGACTCTGTCGGACGTCCTGGTACACCTAGGTGGGAGGCTTCGGGAACTATTTGACGAGTCTGTCCAGCGGGCAAGAGAAGATTCTCGCTGCTCGTCTTGTTCAGCATCTCGAAGAGGTGGGGCCGGGTCTTTCAGAGAGTCAGACGGGTCAGGGCTGGCCGTTCAACGATGGACGCCCTGAATGCCCTGAAGACCCGAACCACAGAGGCGGTGGCCCGAGGGGATGTTTTCTTGGCGATAACTCTGGACGTGGCGAATGCCTTCAACAGTCTTGTTTTCGAGACTATAAGGAAGGCACTCAGATACCACAGGGTGCCTTCTTATCTTAAGCGACTTTTGGGGGCATACCTCCGGGACCGTGGACCGGTGATGGGCGAATTGACCGATTTCAGGTGGCTTGCGGCGTTTCACAGGGATCGGTTCTCGGCCCACTGCTGTGGAATGTTGGCTTCGGCAACGGAGTCATGGCACACTCACATTCTGACTAACTCAGGTGCTTACCGGACATGGTTGTTTCGGTAAGTACCTGCACATGATAGTGAGGCGGGAAATAACACCCGCCTGCCACGCGTGTGGTGCGCCTATGGACACGGCGTGTCACACCCTGATGGAGTGTGCCGCTTGGGGGCCTCAGAGGCCCATTGACCAACGTTATAACCGCCATGATAAGCAGCGAGAGGTGCTGGAACGAGATGGCTGGTGCTGGAGTGAAAGTGTCATGTCGCAGAAAGAGCGAGCGAGCGCGTGAGGAGAGTTCCGCGGATTCGCTTCGACGAAGAAGACCGGGAAGACAGCAGCGTTGTGCGCAGCTTCTCCTCCAGCTGTAAACGTCGTCGGAAGTAGAGATGTTCTCTGTACCCCAGGAACTCCTCTAGCTTGGAAGCCCATGGTTTTTAGTGGATGTTCCAGTGCCTTCAGCGCCGGCGAGTTCCACATACCCCGCACAATACAACATCATGTGAAAGAAACGCGTTTTTCCAGCGAAAATAAAGTTGATAACAATATATACTGCTACAAATTGTATTTACATCAAAGACACTGACCTACCAATTTTTTAAACTTTCAATTTCTAATATGTCACATTAATTCATTGCAATATGAAGCAGACATAGCAACAATATAATTATATACTTGCATGTATTTCATATGGAAAAGCATATTTGTTTTATTATTAAAATTAACTCAATAAACGTAGTACTAACCATTGTTACTATTTGCCACAGTAATAAATCCACTTTCTATAAGAGAGTTTATTGCTTCATGTAGAGTTGGATCATCAACTTGAAATTTGCCAATCATAATCTTCTTTACCTGATCCCATCTACGCCAGCCCTCCTTGTGCCAATACAATCTACATACTAATCTCATGCCAGGCTTTTTTACTGTCATTGCACTTGACAGGAGACTGCAACTACTTTCTTCTAACAGTGGCTTCAAATTATCATCACATAAAAACTGATAAATTATCTTTAATAGAAAAATTGCTGGAACGTAATAGAGAACCTTTGTAATAAAACATTAAATATGAAATTGGTATTGTAATTATATTTATTTTTATTTAATTAGTATATGATATTCTTTTGTTGAACTATGATTTGTAAATGAAAACAAGTTATTAGATACTAATACTACTACTAGAACTACTAAGTTCAATTAAATTGAAACATGTTTACTAAGTAAAGTACTGTATTTGAGTTATCATAATTACTTACTCGTGTCATCCACATTGTTTGAAGCTTGAAGAAATTCTTCATTATTAAAAATACTTTGTTTTTCACATTTTGATATAATATCAGAAAGATTTCTTTTAGCTTTGGTAGGTGTTCTGACTGCAATACTTCTCTTTTTTGTGGGTGAAAAATATTTGCGGCTTGTGGATGGGCTACGGAAACTTGGTGATGATTTGTTTAAAGATTTGTAACCTGAGCCAGGGGACATTGACGATTTATTTGAAATTTCTCCACAAGGCGACTGATTTACAGGGGATTTATGCTGCATTTCAGGGGTGTAGATCAATGTTGATTCAGACGAGCTTGTCTGACTCTGATTAAGTTCACATGTTTTAGAACTTATTGACTCTTCGTCATCTTCATCACTAATTAAATCAACCACATGTTCGGTTTCAAGTGTTAGCTTAGGCGACTTTGTAGGTGTTTTGGTTATACTTAAATTAAATTTCTTTTTACGTTTCGTATCCATTTCTTTAAATGAATTTGTTTTTATTTTGAAATACTTGGTCAATGTATTCTGTTGATTCATATTTTTTAATTTATTAGGTACCATTATAAACTTTTTGTAGTTACTAATTTCAGCTTAATAAAAATAAAAAACTGTGGCAATGTTATTTACACTCTATGAAATAATTAAAAAGCATCGGTAATTTTTGTAGCATTTACCATCTTGAGTTATCAATATACAAATAAATTATTTGGAAGATGTACTTACTTACTAACTTTTAGATAAGCGGATAATTCACTATTAAATATTAATATTTAAAGTTTGGTAGATGTCAAAAGTCATAACACCAATTTTTTTTTTCGCTTTTTTCTTTCCTTAGAGGGTAAAGGTATTACACCGTACAGCCAAACATAACAACAACTAACAAGTAAACGCATAGATTATAGTGACACAGATAAACGATACACAAGCAATGTCAAAAATAATAACCTTTTATTTTAATATTTATAAATGACGATGAGACATAATATTCCTGCAGAAATGTGCAATTTTTTCAGTCATACAGTTTGAGTAGTTAATAAATCTAATAATCAACTCTGTTAATTCTGACCTGTAAGTGAAGTTAATGCTTCATGAACAACCGGGTTAAGGAATGGTTGAAAAGAAGGCCAGTTTACACTCACGAAAGGCTTTTAAACGACTTAGCCTTAAATTAAGAAAACGATTTTGAAAACTACATGAGAAATAGAAAACCCTTTGATCGCGATCGCTCCGAAAACTAAAATGAAAAATGTTGCGCAATTTTAAGCCACAAAACATATCGTATAATAAAAATTAAGCACGCTCAATTTTGTTCAATCATTGTGCAATGTTTCAATACTATCCCTAAACGTTCAATAATATTGTGCATGCAGATATATTGTGCGATATTATTGTAGGTGTATGGGGCGTCTAACAATACCCGTACATATTTAAAATATATATAATATTTCTCTAAAAATATATATATATAGGTTGCCACATTGGAAATAAATATTATTTTCATTCCGTTTGGTTTTCAATTTATTATAAAATTGAATTGAATCAAGTGTTATGATTATTAGTATTAAGTAGGTAAGAACCAAATGAATATTTAGTCACATCCCTTAAATCACGATGGTTATTTGAAACTGTTGTATTACTAAACAAAAGCGTCTATTACTAAACTTTAGCACAATTTTACTTATTATTATTATTTCTTAAGATGTCGAAAGAATATAAAAGATTCTCTTTTCGGATGAGCGGATTCGGATTGAATCGCCGAATAAGCAACAAACAGAAAATGGTAACGGTTTATCAGCTGAAATAAGTATAGATAAGAATAATTTTTGTGGAGATTTAAATAAACTGCAATTACTGGTACTTAACAGGTACCTACTTAATTAACAATAAAAAATATCAAAATTTCTTAAAATTGATGTGTATTTTTTGCTTAGATAATAATGTAGATCATTATTGCTTTCTACTTTGTTGTATTACAGTTAACACAAAAAATAATAGATACACAAGAGCTAAGGAATCTTATTGATCAAACTAAATATGTCTGAAATTAAATCTGTTTCAAAACAGGTACGAACATTTCAGCCCACATATCAATTAAATCCAAGAAAACGCTTCAATATTGAAAATGTAGAAAAAATCTTAAAGCGCATAGTGAATTCAGAACTTGTTGATGTCGAATATAGCGAAAAACTTATTCCAGATCTCTGTATTAGTTTAGCGGAAAATATCAGGACGGCGATAAAAGAAGAAAATTATGACAGGTATGTCAGGAGGAACTTATCTATTGTTATAATTAAATCGTCAATATGACGATCAAAATCACAATGTAGAATGTAATTTACCACAACAAAAGGATTTCATGTACTAAAGAAAAAAATATATAAAGGAATCTAGACATACTTCTATATATTATTAATAATTTTAATACAAGATGGTTATGTACATATTACCAATGATCGCGGGTGTATCAATTATGTCTTGTTTGTATTGCTTATGTTGTAGAAGTAGGAAATGTTCATGAGGTCTATGGTAAAAATTATATTTTTTATTTTTATTTTAGCGTCATTTTTGTAAACGTGTAACGTACATATTTGTTGAGTTATTATCTTTTGAGAAGGGTACTTTATAATAATAAAGAGCAGTCACCGTAAACATCCCGCTCCTACGTAATAGCGCTCTTTAATTAATATCTGAAACATAAGACATGACCTTGCAGTGCGGGTGATAGATATACCCATAGTTTCATAGTTAATATAGCTAAGATTTACAATAAGAAATCCATTGATTGAAATCTAATATAAAATATGTGTTCGAAATTTATGTCATATACAAATATTACTAGTCCAAGTATAATTTATTGTTAGATTCCAATTAATTATTAAATTCTGTAAAAATATTTACGATCAATAGTCACTTATGATTTTTTAATAAATATATTTTCTTTTTTATAACTTTCAGATATAGAATAATCGTAGCAGTTACTATTGGCCAGAGAAGACAGCAAAGTGTCCACATGTTTCACTCCTTCCTCTGGGATCACGAACGAGATGCTTTCGCGTCACATAATTTTGAAAACTGCCATATTTATGCCAATGTTGTTGTCTATGGTGTCTATTTTGATTAAATAATCATATTTAAATTGAAATGAACTTGTATTGTTTTTTGCTATGTAATTTGGGTTTTGTCGAGAGGTTACTAAATAAAAGACTCAAATAAGCATTTTTACAGATCATACATATTTATTTATCCATTTTATAGTATAGATATCACACTGGCCCGCCCTTACAAAAATAAATGTGTAATATGTTAACGACCCAGTCTGTGGCTGGCGTGGCGGCGCAAGTTCCACCATTTCTGGCGCTCTTCTCGACAATAAATATTGGCATCAAATTCGATACTAACCTACAACAATTTTGGACACAATCACAAACGGCGCGGTCACCCCAGCCACGTAATCATTGTTGAGTTTCATCAGTTAATCTTATAGAAGAGAATTCAGATAAATCTAAACCATTATACAGGTCGATATACACAAGAATTTAATAATATATGTTAACATTAAGGAATTCGCACATATTTGACACATAAAGCGACGAAGATTACTGGTAAGAAGACTAAATAGCTTTAAGATATTGGTCCGAGACACTGAAGCGAGATTTATCCGCGCACGATACGAAACTAGCACCAAGCCACCGTACGAAAAGCAACATGTCGCAGCCGCAGCGCATTGCCGCTCCATTTGATGGTCACCATCACATCTGTTTCCCGAGTCGGAGGCAGTCTGATTGATCTGGTGCTCGCGAGCTCACAACCAACGGCTAACGGTTCCTACGCTTGCACTAAACACTTTAAGTGATACTAAGTCGGACACTAAATACGCGCTCACGCAAATTATGCTCGTGCAAAAAACGTTCGAAAAGGGTAAACATTTATAAAAAAATCTACGAGTTTGTTTGCTTTTGGATTCGAACATACATTGCGTCAACGCTGGCAGGTAGTTTATTGAGCAGTAAGTATATATGCAGGTATTGAAAACTATATAGCCTCGTTTTATTCCGTAAATCCGGACTACCTCAGCCTTTCGAATATAAATTTTACATGCGCTTGATATGTTATACAGATAAAAAGTTTATTAGTACTGGGTACATACACTTATAGGTTATAACCATACTGTACATTATATGGCGGTAAACGTTACTTACAAATTTACGAAAATCAAGAGTACTTTTAATTATATGCTAGGTATATGAAAAGAAATGCTGTGAATATTGTTATCAAAACATTATTCCTAATATACATTGTGTTTAAGTAAGTGTATTTATGTTTAGATATGTGATATTTGTGTGTAAAGATACATAAAAAGCTTTTTACTTAACAAGAGATCTCATAGTCGACATTTGGTTTATAAAAATATGACTATATCATAGGTGTCGTAATCACGTTGTTTCACAATAAATCACCGACGGCTACAAATGGTTCCGCCACTTCTATTCATGAAGCTTGTCGGTTTGGTGTTTGCAGTCTGAGCTAACGGACTATCGCGTTCAACACACAATGACCGGTACGATTGAGTGACTTTTGATTTTTGTTTCTTTTCTTAACTAGAAAATAATTTACAAAACTTCTAAGTATAAAAATATAATTATAAAACATTCGATTGTATTTTACACTCAAATAATAAAAATCAATGTCATGTATAGGCAGCATAAAATACCGCAAAATATCTAGCATACCTAGTACAAAATATCACACGCAAGGTTTCATTCGTTTGAAGTTCCAAAGAGCGGCGAGTGAGTGAACGACCCGCGGCGCGAGGGCGGGGGTGGGTCTCCAGGGCCAAATTTTAAACATTTACTAATAAAATATTAAAGCTTAACATACATAAAGATTAAGCATCTCTGCACCTTAGATATACAATAGCCATTCAAAATAACTGCAGACTAAAATATCTCATCCTAAAATAAAGTCTTAAACATTAAACTATAAGACTCGACAATTCGAAAACTTCTTAACTTAGGCCTGATTAGAAATTAAAATTGGAATAAAATCGAAATTCATTGACAATTCGCTGGTCGAATAACAAATTCATTACTATTTAAATAATATTATTTAAAAATATATAAGAATAGAATGTGATGATAGAATTATATAAACTAAACTTATCAAGAATTGTACGAGAATGTCCGAACCGATTGTTACATTTATGAAAACAATAAAGAAGAAAGAGGATCGGACAGAGCCGTACTCAGACTTATTGAATAATTTTATTAAACATAAAACATGAGGCAACACAGTGAGACGCCGGTGTAAGCACAAGGCGGCCGTCAAAACGAGCAGCATCAACTCTAAAATAATCAATTGGCGGTGGTTTGTCTGGTCCTGTCCTTTGGCGAAACAATTCAGCTAGATTCCTTCTCCTTCTCCTTCTCCTTGGACTCTGGAATTTGGTTAATTACTCCATTAACAAAAATATTTCACCTTATGGTCACAAATACACATTATAAAATTTAAAAAAGACAATTCCACTTTCATCTTTCTTTACATTAAAAAAGATGTATTTAAGTAAATGTAACTCATAAATGTAGAAAAATCGTAGAATATTAGCAAAGCTGCATATTTATGATCTCATTTTATGAAATGAATTTAACATGCTAAATAGTAAATAATAAAAAGATTTATCTTTTTGTGGTATTTACACATTTAAAAATATTAAACGATATAAGATATATTGATTGAATACATACAATTATTATATCGTATATTTCACGATTGTTGTAAATTATGTATGAATGTATGTAAGTAGTATGACTATCTCGATTTCATATGACCAAGCTGACTAAACGTACATTTAGTAACAGCCTTTAGACGAGTTTTTAGTTTTGGTTTAAAAAAATATAACTTTAATTAATATTGAGTATAACAATTCTGGATTGAGCTAGAAAGAGCACAAAGACCATATATAATTTCCCCATTTTAAAAATCAATCTTTAATATCCAACAGAAGTGGAAGTCCGCTGTAAATTGAGGTGCTTCGAACCTGAAATACTTATGCTTCTATATGATATAAATAAAAGCCGTGATCAATGAAAATTATGATCTTCATATGGGCATAATTACGTTAACTTGTAAAGTGCCAGCAACTGAAGGTAACAGATAAGAAATTCTGCCAATAATTTTATTTGTACTCAAAGCTTTACTTTACGAGATTTAATGAGAAATAATTCTTTTTATCTACATTTGTACACTTTATATATATGTGTATAGCTTTTGCATTAATATTTATTTTATTACGACAATTTGAACTTATTAAATAATTAATTAACGGCAACCCTATTTTTCTAAAATTATTCAGGGAGTGTATTCCTTTTTTTAATATAAACTCGAGCAATGTGTTGCCTTGTATTTTGTAATGTATTTAAATATCTCGAAATGCACAACCCAGAATCGGTTTTTGAGTACAATCAAATGACGTTTTATAATTAAGCAATAATAAAAGCATTGATCATAAGCGTACGGCATAAGCAAGTCTAAAGGCTGCAGTATCAGATAACAGCAAGGCTTCGGTCTGGAAGCCATCAATGTGCGTTTAGTCTGTGCGTAGTAAATAAAAGCCAAAATAAAAATTTCTAAACTCCCAATTTTTGGCAAACTTTGCAAAGCGACTTCAGCTATATATGTGGTTAACGTAATATGATATGATTCAGTATTGTTTAGATAATATTATAATAATACAATAAGTATATCATTTTTCTATTGATATTATATACTTATATATGACTAATATAAATACTAACAACATTGCCTGTATGCTATGTATGTATTCCGACTGTCGAATAAGCTTGCCATGATTTGAGTTCTATAATAAATAATTTTAAATATACGTACGATGTGAAGCGGCTATACTACGCATGCCTGGCCATAGATCGAGACTGACCTTCGTCGCTACCGTTAGTGACCTCCTCACCATTCTTGTCACCGTTCTCCGTCTTTTTCTCCTCTTCTTTAGGCTCCTTATCCTTTTTCTCCTCGGAGCTTTCCTTGGCTGGCTTCTTCTCCTTACCGGCCTTACCCTTGGCTGGCGTGGCGGGCTTGGGCTTCGGCTCCAATGACGGATCAAGTACGAGCTTGCCGATGTTCTTGCGGTCGTGCATCTTCTGCATCGCCTCACCGACCTGTATTTTAATATAAAATGTCATCAAATCAATAAATTTCTACTACACCCAATGATATTCTAATAAACAGATATGTTATACCCATACTAAACAACAGAAAAAAGTTTGCCGCGCCGGGGACCGTTCATTTTAGTTTATTTTTACATTTCGTTAAAAGTAAAAAGGATAACTTGATAAAAACAATAAGAAAAAGGGACAACTAAATGTTTTAATTACGTAAAACGTATTACAACGTAATTATGATGTATTATAACGTATTAAACGACTAAAGGAAAACGTCCCAATTAGGACGTTTTCTAGTCTTCACTTTTTGCGCGTTAATAACATATCTGTTTACTAGAACATCATTGACTACAGTTTGCAGCAAAATCGGACATAGTTCGCAAGTATTGTAATTTGCAAAAGTATCGTACGTCTTCCAGCGCCCAGGTGGAGTCCACCAGCGGTTTGACCTTGCCGTCGGTCCACAGCGCGAACACGCGCTGCACGGCGCGGCGCACGGTGTCGGCGCGGCCGTGCTGGAAAAGCAGGTGTCGCAGGTTCAACCCGGCCAGGCTCTTGTTCTCGTCGAAAAGCTTGATGGGAGACACCTTGTCCACTTGCCACCACTGAAAAGTGACACTCGTCAGATTGCTGATAACGCTTGAGTGGAAAATATTATTTTTAAGAAAAAATATTTGCAAATTTTTCTTGGTGGTAGGGCTTTGTGCGAGCCCGTCTGGGTAGGTACCACCCACTCATCAGTTATTCTACCGCCAAATAACAGTAGTCAGTATTATTGTGTTCCGGTTTGAAGGGTGAGTGAGCCAGTGTAACTACAGGCACAAGGGACATAACATCTTAGTTCCCAAGGTTAGTGGCGCAGTGACGATGTAAGGAATAGTTAATATTTCTCACAGCGTCATTGTCTATGGGTGATGGTGACCACTTACCATCAGGTGGCCCATATGCTCGTCCGCCAACCTATACCATAAAAAAAAAATATTGATTTAAAAAAAAAATTATAGTTCTTCCGCAGCCGTTACTAAAAAAGTAAGAGTAACACTTTTTGACTATTAGAAAGGTCTTTCGTATGATAATGTTATGAAATATATTTTCAAATCTTACATTAATGTTAAATACAAATAACTTTCTATCTCTGTGATATAAATTAACTTAAATTTTTACGAATAAAATTTTATTTTGATCTAATTAAAGATAATTTGTGCTCACAATACAAATATTTCATTTTAAAAGTATTTCTTAAGATAACTTAATTATGATTTTAGAGACAATGAGATGCTAAAACGAGATTATTAATATATTAAATACTCACGGCACGCGCCGCGCTGAAGAAACTCTTAGTTTCGCCGGTCACGATGTTAGATGATCCTGTGATATACATAATAGTTTAGTGCATTCAACTCACACACACAAAGACAAAAATAAACAACAAGCATTTGAAACTTCAAAGTCGACTATGAGTTTTCGAAGACATCAAAACTTAGTCAATTCTTATTTTTGTCTGTTTTACGACGAATCAAATTATAATACTGCTTGCGTTAGCGGCAGATATCGGTTTCAGGCTGACCCAAATCAGTGTAGTTCAAATTGCCTATCATTTTTACAGGCGTACAAACATAGAACTAATAAAAATAAAAGTTCTTTATTACTACTTAAAACATTGAACGATGGTACGATATAAATAAGCATACATTGTATGTCTTATCGGTGTAATGGCTAACTTACAAAACTGCAGATTCATGAAAGAAGCCAAGTGGAAATAATAAAAAAATATTGGGAATTTCGGTCCAGTAATGTCTCAGTAGCAGTTTGGAAGTTAGACGGGCTTACACAGTGCACTGTCGTACCTCGGAGAGCACTTAAACTGCGTCGGAACTCTGAACTATCTCTACGATCGTCGGCATAAGGGACGTGTCATCTCTAAACCCGTTTAAAATAACATCAATTTTATCAATTTCTTAAATCAAAATAACTTACCATATAGGATATATCGGCCCATTGGTTTGAGGAGAGAGTATCCACGGTTACATTCTTCGCCGCAGAGACAATCCAACACGATGTCGACACCGTCCGGTGAAATCCTATATAGAAAGCATACCTTTATATAATCCTTTTAATTAATATTTTTACATTTGTAAAGTAGGTACCTGGTGTCATTAAGTTATACATATTTAATCACTTTAAGTCTTTGAAGCCAGGGGTGTCTTTATTAAAAGAAAAAAAATATTATAAAAAAACAAAAGCCACACTCGAAAAAAACTTAATAATATTATTTATATAAAACCTCTTTTGAATATTACAGATTGACAATAGGTATTTCAAGGTAACAAGCCACAAAATCAGTCGTAAACAAAGACAATCCCAAGTGGATCGTGTAAATCTTGAAACATTAATATTTAAATAGTACCGACGTGAACGATAAGTAGGCTTTTTATATTCACATACTTCCTTGTACTGTCAATAGAAATATCGATGTCTGAAACGGTTAATGCATTATGAGCTACGATAAAGATGAACTGTAAATAGATTGCTAGTACTACATTCTTATAGATTTTACTACACATTACAATGGCGTCTGCGGCCTCACTTACAGACAGTAATAGGAACTGTTTTGTTTATTTACATTAGGATTGTGTGGCCCAGTTTGTTTACGTTGAGAAGAACTCAACAGATATAAAAATATCTTTGTCTATTTACGAGAATTAAATGCCGCGCTGCTGTTACGAAGCAGCTGCCTTAAGGAGCGAGTTATAAACGGAACAATTAGCGTACTGTTCCCAACTTAATTGGACCTTGACTTTACTAGCTGTGTTCCCATACACCACTTAGTAGGGGTGTCAAATTATATCGTTGAGTGAAAGTGAGAACTTTTTTTTATAATTCAATAGCATTGTTCATCACGAGATCGAGATAATTTTAAAAAGTTGATCTTAATCTGTTATTCATTTTTTATTGTTCAGAATATACGTTAAGTTTGTTTGTAGTATTTTTAAAAATGAATACCAATTTATTCTCATTCCATACATCAAATTGCAAAGATGACTAATTTCTTTTAAATTCGGAATGAAAATTTTACTCAGAGAAAACAAGAAACTCATCTAGTATGGAATAATATTCCTTGTTTATTAGTGTTGCCATTAACGTATATTTTTATTTTTATTTTTTATTAAAATATAAGTAGATACCTACTTATAATTATATTATTATTCTTACAAAAATATAAAATTATGCGGGTAACCCTAATATTTATTGATATAAAGCAGAGATACCGCAGCTCTCTTTAAATTGGTCTTGTTTTAATCACACAAGTGCGAGCGATATGGGTGGGACAGAAATATGTAACACTAATAACTATCAATTAAGAAAGCTTGGGATCTAGAACAATTAGTTAATTACTGTAAGGAATGTAATGAACTAAAATTCCACACTTAATTTTTTTCATGATTACATCAGAATAAAATACATATAAATTATATTGAAAGCTAAAAAAATATAATTCGTTAAATTCCTAAAATTTGTAGAATAATCTAAAATAATTTAAAATTGTTAATTAAATACAATATACATATACATCAAGTTTAGATACACAACAATTTATTTATCACAATAGTAAAAATTATTATTAGAACCTTTTTTATATTGAAAGCACTCATTCCTTTCATCCTAAACCTCGAACGATTTTTTTTGTTAATGTACCCTACATTACGAAAACATTTCATTTTATGAACACATTCCTTTTTTCAAACGACACGATCTAAATTAAGAAATCAAAAATAAAATAACTGAGTGCAACTTTCGTTACTGCTGACAAAATATGATTAATACTTAACCTCAGATGTTGAAGATTTATCTTGTTTGGAACAAGGTTATTTAATTAAATAAATTAATACTTATTATTTATGCACCGAAATTATTTGAATGACGGTCAAATGCTATGCTGTCTTTTTCATGTTAAATTTTAATGTGTAATGCGTCTTTTATAGATATCTTACTTACCCAAGTCAAAATAGGAACCTATATGCAGGTACACGACTGCTAAAATTGATTTATAAGGTATACGTAAAATTTATATAGATATACATACTTCCTAACTTCACTGGTGTAGTCGCTGCCCCTCTCGAGCAGATGATCAATGTTGTTATTGTTAGCTTTCAAAGCCTCGTGCTTGCTTTTGGAGCACACGCCGAAAACTGTTACATTTTCCACAGTCTTCGCCAGTTGAGCCACAGCTTGACCCTGTGACGGTAATACACATTTAGCGTTTGCTTATATTTTCTAATTACATACCAAAAGATACTTTTACCAACAGTATTATACAAATACATCTTAGCCATTGTATAATCTATACGTAATAAAATATACGACCATTGAATTTTTAATCTTAGTATATATTTTCATTTGTTTTGATTATTCGAAAACCAAGTTACAAGGGAAGTTATTCAAAATCGTTCAAATATTATTTAGGTAATATTAAACATTTATCTTATAATTATTTTTTAAACTAATTATTATTGTATGTTTCCAAAATAACACAATTTATTTTTCATGATATTACCTAAAAAAAATTGATGATTAGGTAATATACCTACTTAAATGTCAATTTAAATTGCAGTTCATTGACTTCAGGGTAATGAATGACGTAACGTCGGAAGCGAGAACATTCCAGAGCACACTAGGATTTTTCTCACCCAATTCAACGCAATTAGACAATCTACATTGTTTTTGCTCAGTTACTAAGCTCATTTTCTCATACACTTGCGGTTTATAAGCCAATACGTAGATATTAAACAGCACTTCCCAGGGTCAATGCTACAGATTTATTTTTAGCAAACTTCATTTATTTGCGCATGTCAGTTCCGAAGAAATTTTATTTTTCACTTATTTAATAAAGTACAAATAATTTCAAGCGAGTACATTGGTTCGTATTTATTATCCTCGACTGATTTATATTTTAACGTTTTCCGTTTTGTATTTAGTTGTTTGTTGATAGAACCAACATTTAAAGTGTATTAAAATATTCCGCTTACAGGAGTAACGGTAAGAAATAAATAAGAATTTACTTAAATCTTACTGTTCAAAATTTGTGTCAAAATATAATAGCTACTATAAAAACAACAAAACAATATAATCATCGCTGGAATAACAATTTAAAAAAAAAAACGAAAACTGTCGGCCATTTATATAAAAAGCGAAATAATGACAGACAATCGCGGGTCGTCGAATCGTGCTTCAAAGGCTTCATTCGTATTTTGCAATCCTATCTAGTTGGCGTAATTGAAACTTAAGTAATAGCAGTAAGCCGACCGTCCCGGCCTCATTGCAATATGCTGCAGGCTTCCAGGATAGAAAATCTGATTTGTTCAGCGTTCCCTCAATAGAAGTAATTATATTTAAAAGTAGTATTTTACTAGGAATTTTCCTCTACTGCCCGTTAGCTTTAAATTATTTTTTTAACATAATAACGAGATTTTAATCTCGTTCGAACCTAATTATCGTAATTTTCAAACTAGTTTACAAGTTAAACATTCACAGGACCGGTTTTTACCTAAAAATGTACATATCCATATATTCGTATTGTATATTATTTACATCTTTTACTCTTCATATCAATCAATTATAAAATATAAATTTTGTATGTGAGATCTTATAATAAAACTTATAGAAAAATATATTTACCACACCACCGCCAGCGGAGTGAACGAGGAGGCTTTTGTCAGGCGTCAGGTTGGCCATCTCGAAGAGCAGGAGGTAAGCCACCACGTAGTTGGTGGTAATTGCCACCGCATCCAATGCAGACATACCCTCGGGTAGAGCGTATACATATTGAGCGGGTACAGTCACCAACTCAGCCCAGGCTTTGTACTCGGGTAAAGCGACGACCTGGTCTCCGACCTAAGAAAAATGGAATGACTTAATAATAATAAAGTAAAGCAATATATTTTTTAATAACTTCACAAACAGACGAACTTTAATTCAAACCGGTATTATTTACGCGTCGGCATTTATATTATTTATCGTATTCACGTTGAATCATACAGACTTGCCTACTTGATTATTACAAACGTTAGTCAATTTAATAGTATCATTAACTTGAAGTATAGCATCCTTCCAACATATAAAGAAATGAGGTCAATGCTCTGCTAATTTACTTTTAATTATTAGTAATTGACTGTGGCGATAATCTTAAGTGAAATTCGACCTTTAGCGCAATTCTTATCATCTTGTAACCATTTTAAATGAGCATTAAGTAACTAATTTAGTCAAGAGATAGAAGGTATGAAGGTACATTGAAAGTAAAATCAGTTAAATAGGTAGGTATCCCTCTCATCGTCTCTAAAATCTGACAAAGGCGTTCTATTCATTAGGCTTAAATATTATTATACCACTTTGTTGCACAGTCGTGGATGTACTAACGTGAGTAATATTTTTAAGGCAAAGCTAAAAATCTTGTACAAGATTGTAAATGGAACATGTTCTTAAGAGCTATAATTTAGAATCATTATAGTTTATACCTATGATTGAACTCCGATTATTATTACGAATATTCTTAATATAACGTTTTAAACAATGTAACCTCCTTACACCTTCGTAGTAAGTCGTGTGCGTGACAGGTTTTGGTGTTTGATAAAAAATAGCCGACATGGGCGGGACTTCTCAATCAAAGCAGACAGGTCAATAGACGAACTCTTGATCCAATATTTTAATACAAAAACCCGAGCCATATAACTTGGTTAGATTAATGTTGATCTATTAAATTTTATAAATGTATTACTATCGTAGGTAAGTTCGACTCAATTTGTTTATCGAAAATTCTACTTTATTTTCTCTAGTCTATAAATCAGATAACACATATTTTGACAAGGTATTTATCCTCTTTTTAAAATATATAAGTTACGTTATATCGTTATTATTTCAAATAAAACTTGACTACAATTCAATTTACACTGGTTATACTGCACATAAATACTCAAATTAACAATTTACCTTAAAGTTAGTAACGCCTTCTCCGATCTGCTCGATTTCTCCGGCGCATTCGAAGCCAAGGATAAAAGGTGTTTTTGGTGGTGAATCAATAGCACCCTGTCGCACGATCAGATCCTGGAAGTTCAAACCGCTGAAACAAAAGAAAAGGTACCATTAATTAAATTATTTGTTCTATTTGCGATGTATAAATGAATACCCTTATTTAAGTTTTAAGAAAAAAATATTGTCAACTCTAAAAGACTTGATATTTTAATACATATCATCACGCAGTTCATGATATGGATCTCGTTACCATTTAATAAAACGGAGTACCTAATTAATGTAGTGAGGCAAAGGAATGCGGTAGCCATTTGTTATTATGCGCCAGAACACGACCGGAATAAAGAAACCAACATTTAAATATTAATATACCTATGTCTATGTATCAATCATCAGTCATAAACGTGATGCGACACCTGCCGATTACTGCAAATTATATGAAGCAACGATATTTTTAAATAACAACAAAAAAAATACAATAATGCCTGCCATTCGTAGTCTTCAAGCTAAAGCTTAAAGTGCAACAAAATCATAATCGTTTTACATATGGAATGGATTGATATTGCATTATAGTGTACAAATACGTACAACAAGTTTAAAATTTTGTTTATAAAACAATCTGCATTCTTTAGAGGAAGTAACACCTAATTTGTATACTCATCCGACCTTTATTGACTCGAAAACGGACGTGCGGGTATTTTAAAAGTAATAATGTTACCTTGTGGGTGATTCACGTTGATTGGGTCTGTATGCGTAGTAACGCAAATACATGTAATTGTTGTACGGTTGGTACGTGCTTGGTGTTATAAACCGCGGCCGTCGGTCGAAGTAATCGATATTTGCGATTGTCTCCCACCTCCCACTAGGGTTGGCGAGTGCTGAATCGATTCGAAATTATTTCATCAAAATCAAACATATTAATCATACAAGTGTTTTATTACTAAAACAAACTAATATTCCACCTTGTTATGTTAAACATTTTTGGCGTGATATAAAACAGCCCTAACCAGACAAAGGTATCGAAATAATGCATTCTTAATCATATTATACACAATGGCTATGACGTCAGTTATTGTTTACTCGTATTGCCATATTTACTAGCCACTGTGTTATACAGTATATAAGCTGGAATTGATAAGTGAATAACGCAGAATACTGACATTACTCAACTTTACATTATGTGTACTAACATTCTGACTCTATGAAAACCTAAGTTTTTAGCGTATAGAAGTAAATGCCAATAACTCACGCTGTAGAATTATAACCGGATTCACGTTGGGTGGTCTCGCGTGTTTAGAAAACTAAATGAAAATTTGATAGTGCTATAAATATTTTACTACCTATTACATTTCTATTATTAGGTACTTAGTTACCATATTTCTTCAAGATCTTAAGTGGAAGTTATTCAAAATCAAAGATTTTTTATGTTTTAATAGACTACTAAAATGAGGATCTTCAATAGAAAGTTTTTATATGTCAATAGACAACAAACCATTTACATCGAAATGACGAGATATCATTGGTCGAAAGCTTGAAAAATCTATGATATTTAATATGGATCTTTGGAAGTTAAACTAAAATGAATATATGAAGTAGGATAGGGTTATATTATATGTAGTGCAGACTTGCTAAGAGCAAATGTATGGGCGGGGTAAGGTACCTAATGGTGGAAGATCTTTATTCCTTCTTAATGGAATAGGCTGTTTGGATGTACACAATTTCCAAACCACTGATCCGTATTGTACTGAGTTAATAAGTGCTTACTGTTATATACACATACGGGGTAGGTATTAGTTTGTAAAATCTAGTGAAGATATACATTGAAACCCTTCAATAATAAACAGAAAATGACCCACTATCGCTGTTACTAATATTTTGTTGTATTATAATAATGTATTGTTTTCACCATTCCATAAAAACGGTTTACGTACGTACGGTTTTACCTTATTTTTTAATGAAATCGTATTAAAAATATTTTTAATATCTTTATTTTTCTCGACTCTGTTATAATCTTATTATTAGAAGTAGTTATATCTAAGATAGAAGCTTTTAGATGTACGTATCTAATTCATATAATTATTGTCGATAGAACGTATTATACAGGATGAAGGCACCCCCCACTATTCTTTATTGAACGAATGAATGAACGTGACTCAAGCTTGCTACAAAAATTGTATCTTCCTATTAAAATGACCTTTAGCCGAAGTGAATGAATCACAGTTTGCGCCGGGTTCATTGTTTACACTGTTTTGTTATTTGCCTGATTCATTTGAGGGGACGGACGCCACCGCTCGATGTAGTTCAGGGAGCGGTCCCCTTCACGGGCTGACTCTACAATATTATTAATGTGAGCCCTAAATAATTGTAAGTAATTACGTTCGTGTTGGACTCGGAACCGTGTCTACTAAGTACTGTCAATGCAATTGCTGATATTGTGTTTTTTTTTGCCCGCATTCATTTTACTATCCAAATGATCGGTTCTGTACAACCATAGTTTTGTTAAAAAAGAAAAATTGACCCTATATAATCAATGATCATTGGTGGGACACAAACGCCGTGAGTCGGAATGCTAAGCTCAGATAATCTCTGGCACTCGTTTACTCGCATTGAAATTTCCACGCACGCTACCTGACCGTTTATTCAACAATTTGTATGGCTTCCTTTTACATCAATAGATCGTAATATGCGCAGGTAAAAAGATTAGTTTCGTTTAACCATTAAACATTTTAAGCCCTTTTTCAATAGGAAGTATACTTCGGTAGATTGTATTTATTTTTACAAAATATTTTTGTTATTCGTTGTTGCGTGTCTCAAATTTTTAATAGAAATTATCGTAGGTACAGCCAGTAAAAATTTGCCTAAAACTATTAGCATATTTTTAGTAGAAATTGTCTATAGTTCCCTAAAAAATAAAAATCATCTACTACATTCTCTAATCCAATATAACGAAACATAACGTCTTTAGAAAAACCACTGATGGTATTTACAATAAACCGATTACAACCCTAGTAAAGCGATAATGCGGTAAGTGCATTATGTAGAATTTCTATTCACGCAATTCAAATAACTTTCCGGTTTATTAAGCAACGCCGAATGATACACGACGAATAATGATGAATAAATTATTCTTAAGTTCGCACTGCAACTCCCTCGTCGTATACGTTTCGATATTAATTTGAAACGAATGAATGAATGAATGGAAATACCCTAGAGTTCGGGGTAATTTAAAATTGCATCAGGGTTGAACGCCGTCGGCTAGGCGCGACCCAGCGGCGACGGGCGTCGCGACGGCGACGCGCCAGGGTGCCTATAATACCTACTATTTAGCCTAAGTATTAGACTCACGCAATCTACAACATTAAACTAATGTGACCGAAAGTTAAAGCCAACGAACTCTGTTAATCGAATTTTTTTTAATAAAATTCACCCTGAAACCGTTTTGTCACTCACGCATAACTTTTGTTTGATTTTAAAGTGATAAGACTAAAACAAATAGAGAATTATGTAACGCACGCTCTAATATACTTACTTCAGCAAAACAATAATAAAAGGACTTAATTATAATATACAGAAAATTTGTATGTGGAAAAGAGTTCTATACACCAAAGCATCGGCTCTAACTGCAGATGAAATTGCGGCTTTAATATCTAGTCAAACACATATTAAATAGCCTATAAGCGCTATTGTAATGCAACGTATGCCCACCATAATATATTTCAAATTATGCTTCCGTTCGGCGTTTATATTTCATGTTGTAAACGTGGTTACTGCTTATACTCGGGAAAGTACTGAAACTATCTACATCGCATTGACGGCTGGACAATAAATCCAATCTTGATAATCAGCTCACCTAACAGTTCGTAAAAAATTCTAGAAAAAAACTCGGAAATAAATACTCTGATTCAATTTAACAGGTATGTAAAAGTGTACAATGAAGACAACCACATGAACAATAATCCCTGCGAATCCCTGAGTCAGTGCTCAGTAATCCGACTAATTGG
Organism: Vanessa cardui; assembly: GCF_905220365.1. Classification (NCBI taxonomy): domain Eukaryota; kingdom Metazoa; phylum Arthropoda; class Insecta; order Lepidoptera; family Nymphalidae; genus Vanessa; species Vanessa cardui. The sequence continues at coordinate 4,492,754 of NC_061140.1, read as the reverse complement.
ATCCAATTTAGATATCAAATTGAAATAGACAAGCTAAAAATGTCTCTTGTAAAATAACTTCCCCTCGCAGTCATAACCGCTTTGATTAAGAGTGCCTATTGATTTACTCATTCATAGAAGACATCAAGCCTGCTGAATAAGACTGCTCTTTGTATGTTCATATTATCTGCCTTATTCGTAAATGCAATGCTGTCAGCGTGTATCGCATGCCATATTTCATTGATTTATATGTTTAATATGTAACATTTGAAATGCTTATCATATTACTCACAGAAAGGACAATAGTTGAACAATATTGTGATTTGTGAATAAAAATAGCACGATTTGCTTCACGTGCTGCTAGTACGTACAACCGCACCGAATGGAATTTCCTCATTCGCGTGCTTTCTGATTCATTTGTATTCTGTAGGTATGTGTTGGCTGCTGACGAGTTAGCGAACTAACCTACGCTGTATTACGATCGTATTATGAATAGGCACAGGAAACTGCGGCTTCAATTATCGGTATTTTATATTCTGTTAATAAGTTATAATATCCTGACGCGTGATTTATATACCTAACGTTTAGATATTTAATTTTTCAAGAACTTTGTAATTAAGATTATATAACTATTATACTATGCTAAAAATAGCTTCGATATTAATAATTGATTGTAAATTTTGTTTTATATTTCAATTATTTTCTAGCTAAGTGCTATTGATGTAAATATATGGAATTCGGGCAACATACATCGCGTGATCATATGAATTGTGTTAATAAGTCTACAAAAGTAAATAGCGTGACTTAAAACCTCATGCTTTTATCCGTCTACAAAGGTATTTAGGGTACATTAATATATATACAACAATTACGGCCCAACGATAAAAGTTGAGCTACTTTTTAACATGATCGTACGATTAAACTGTCCCAGAAAGCTTTTATTTTCAAATGAAATATAACTATAGATTTGACTTTAGAATAATTACGTCTAAACAAAGTATAAAATGCACGCGATTGCGTTTTTTGTTATATAGGAAACTCCAAAAATAATAGTAATTTTTGTACAATTTACATTGATTTTGTGAACTACCTTCTATTAGCCTAAATATGACAATGGAAGGCAAAATGTTTTGCACGATAGCTAAGACTTTATATCAATAATTTTAATGTTTATTAACATTTATCCTAGCATACTATAATTTATTTACTTTATCATTTAAAATTGATTATTATCAATGTAAATGTTTATCTGATCAATTAATAATGCTATTTTGGTAATATAACGAGAATACTTGAAAACGTTTTTCAAAATAATTATTAATATTCGTTCATAAGAAGTACCTTGAATATTAAATACAGCTCGTCGTAAATCCTGTTAATCCTTCGGGTACCTTTTCGGAGATCGGAAGCTAGCTGGTCTCATGCATCCGGCTAGCGGTGCTGTTGAACAATGCGTCACTCACACGTGACCATTGCTTCCGATCCACGACTAGACACTAGCCACGTGTTATTGTATGTATTATTTATTTTAAATGACCTGCCAGACGCCTCTGTGATTTGTAATGAGATATATTTAGTAGGAGCTGTGAAGGCATTCTTTGAGAAGAAAGTCGAAACTCATCACTCACTCACATAACACGAACGTCAAGTGTCAAAATGTGATATATATGACATAATAATTGTATAGTTTATAGGATACATGTATCAATAAAGCGTATCGCTGTAAGTCGCTTGTCAAAATTTCAAGACTGATTTGCGAAATAAATTGTTACAAAATCGACGGTGTCCTTAAAACGGAATTATTCAACGCAATACTTAAAAAAATATAATAAAATTTTAGATATTTTCAACAAGATTTTCTTTTCACGTAAAATATAGTTATTATTTTCCATCATTATTGATTTATAGAAATTTCTTACCGTGTTTTTAAAAACCCTGTTTGTTTCGTTACAAATATTTCAGATAAAACTACTAGTAAGCAACTAAAATGTATATATTATGGTTTATCAATTTCACATTTATTATAACATATAATTAAAAAAAATACTTTAAAAAGTTGGAATATAAAATTAGCATATAACTTTTTTCCATTCCATACAACAATGACATAATGAGAAACGGCGACATCATTAATTATTGACCTCTCAGGAAATGAGTCTTCATTCTACAGCTGGGTGGACACAGGTTTGGGGTGGTCAAACAAGCATAAATTTAACATAAAAACATCCTTATTCAGCCAACGACAATTCATTCAACGTCATTCTAAATATTTATTTTACATCAAGAATCGATAGAGCAAGGCGAAATATTTTAAATAGAACCAAACAATGAACAGAAACATTTGAACATTTAATAGCGGATATAAAACAGACAAGAACTCAATTGATAATCAAGCAATTATCGCTTTCAAAAGCAACAGTGGTACTCTGATAATAACCGCCCGTTCTCGAAGGTTCAAGTAACCAGTATATTTGATATAAAGTTACGTTACATCTTACGTCTCCTCTTATTTCAATTTTAGGCTTTTTTTTCCCCATATTCAGTTCAGTTGATTAAAATTTTAATAATTTATATGCTTATGTCCTTGACCTTATACACCTTTTACGATCCACTCTATGGTATGTTTGTGAAACCCTAATATACGTATTTGATATTATGTTCTTCGATTAATGTATATTATACAGTATTGTTATCTTTACTCCTTGTATGATATATTGATTAGATAAAACTCTTCTAGCAAAAATAAATAATAATTAATCTAAATTAAAATATTAAATTAATTTCTCGAATAACTTCAACCTATGATCACAATCAAATCAAATGAATTATCCATCTCTTCATTACTCTATATCGAAATAGAAACTTAACATGCTAACTTACTCAAAAGGTGTTAACACGTTGAAGACAGAGAAAGATTAAAATTATTATCTCTGTTTGTACAATCGGATGACTTCACAAACAATACTATCGATACTTACTGCCATTCCTAGCATTCCAAAATCTTATCAATCTTCTTGGAACTGTTTTACGAGTCATAATCTTTGGAATCGCTTTCTTTTGAACGATTTAATGATAATTCCATAATGAGTTCAATATAACAATTTATAAAGACATTTTATGAATATGCAATTGTATAAAAACCTTAAGATCGTGTGAATTATAGCAGCCAATTTTCGACATATTATACTTACAATGTTAGTCTTTGAACTATGAAAGACAAATAAATTAATAAACAGGCACAGCTGTACTTCATTAAACAGGATTATATCCAACTTTAAGCCACTTAAACGCTTTAATATTTTTATTTAAATAACCCACATTCAATCGACCCTCATTGGTAACCATGCGGGTAAAAAAGGGCATCTACACCCAACATGACGCCTGTTTAAGTTATAAACGGAATATCATAACACTGACCGTCCCAAATGTCAAGAGACAAAAAAGGTTCGCGACCCAAAACCGTAGGGCGAGTGTAATTTTGTCACTCGTGTTAGAGGGTGCTTTTACTTCTGCCTAAATATAGACCCACAGCCACTACCGGAATTTATTCTCTAAACACGTATTAAAGCAGCATACCTTTGAAACAACTCGCTTTAAGAACAAAAGATTTAAGCATACCTACTACATTATAAGATGACTTACTGTGCATTACATTTACTTTTACCAGACTGCCAAAAAAGGCACGACGGTTTTTTACTTGTTGCAATCGTATCGCTATAGTCGATGCTACCGAACAAGTTCTGTGCAAATTTTTTGCTGATAATTTAGGGTGCGCGATAAAAACGTAGCCTGGGGCGTATCAAATAAACTTAAAGATGACATAAAAGAGTCGGACAATTATTCACCCCGATACTACCCTAACCTTGAACAAAGCGATTGAGCTTTCATCGGCACGTGGCAAGATATGGTGATAAAACATTAATTGCATTAGAGGAACTGCAAAATTTGTGACAGGAATCATAAACACTATGAATTTTAAAATAACGCTCAAATGCTTTCTTTAACATGAACATTTTTATTTCCTTTATTTTTTTATTCATATGTTGATTCTTATAGACAACAAATTAATTATACAAAAGTTTTAGTAAGAAAGAGGTTTTAATATGTATTGTGCGGCATTGTGCGTTCTGTAAAATAATTTTATTTATTATTGTTGTACAGTTAAATTTAATGGATCATGAAAATGATTCTAGAGAAAGACCGTGGGTAGGTATCTCTGATCCGATGATAAATTGCTTGTCTCCGCTCGAGTTGACTTCGCAGCAATAAAACTATGCATTAAAGAGATGCTAACATATATTTCACTGAATGGGATTTTGTTTGCAAAATAATTTATTGATTCGTAATCAATCCTCGTTGTTGGATTAAGATGTAAATTGTGTTATGCTTTATTTTTAAACCGGAGACATTCTTTTTTTTTTTAAATCGTCAAAAGAGAATGTTGAAATATTATTTTAAATCTGCAGACGACATTGCGCAATTTAACCATTTAAGAAATTGCGGTTACAAATACGTATTTCGTTATTTTAATAAAATGAAAACTTTAGATAAATCCTCTAGACAGAGAAAAAAATATTTCCAACACATGGTTCTATATAATCGTAGAAGAGTAGGTATGCTTAACGGGTGCTATAAAAAAAAATAAGCTTCGGCGTCGAAAGACGTAGGACCTGCGGAGATTGGTTGCGAGGTACGGGGACCGGGGACGCGTCGTATTGATCTGCTCATGGCCTCCGCCCGCGTCCCGCTCCCACCCCCGCGCCCCCGCCCTCGCCAGACATTACAGAAGCACTCGGAACCCTCATCCCCTGACGCACCGCCACCGCCACCACCGCCGCCGCGCGCCCTCTCTCCCCGACGCAATGCAACCACACCCCTTTTTCATACGAACATCGAGTCACGGGATTTTCCAATTCAATTTACTTAGCACTATATAAATTGATGGCTGGCAATTATAGAACATAATATGAAACGATAGAATAACCTTCAATACCACCGACATATTATGATAATGATAGCAACGTGGTGAACGCGATTCGGATTACTTATTAAAATGTATATTTTAGCGATCACCACATTATTGAGGGAATTTCTACGAAATCTTAATCAACCTAGTAGATTTGATTTGATACTATTATGACCGAATTCGGTCATAAATTCTATATGTGACAAAATTCAGGAATTTAAAAAGACTTAGAGAATACGACATGTACCTATACTACCATAAGAAGCGAGCTGATTCGATTATGGGCACAATAAGCGATGAAGCTTTTTCGTAAGTTCATTGACTTCACGAACAATGTACCTACGGCGAACGACAGCCAGACCGGCGCGACTGCGCCACCAGCATCTGCTATACGATCAAGGGATTTATAGTCTCACCACATGTCCTCGACCAAATGTCTATTTCATAATGTCCATGTCACAAATAGCATGCCATGAAAGTATGAATACAAAATCGTTTAAAAGGATTGAAGTTAAGAGTAACATAAACTGAGAAAAAATATAAATGTTTTTTGTTACACAAATGAACTACATATTTATTACACTCTTATCTATAATATCAACAGAAAATCTTGCAAATATGAAGCATTGAAATTGCTTTTGTTTGTAAATGAGTCAATATCGATAACTAACTTAACTGACTCATCAGTGCAAGTAGAAAACATACGCATCAAAAATAAGTTCGTGACGCACGGCCTGTAGTCACCCTTTACGATCACTACAATTTTTTTGCAAATTATATGATTGCAAATATGTAAACCATTGTTATAAAGCCATTACGTGAATAGAAATACCGTAAATATCAGAACTTCAGAGAGACAGCGTACTTCGTAGAGCGATAGATATATGTAGTTTTAGGTCTAAAGATAAATTCTAGCACCAAATCGATTACATACACAACTTATACCTAGATCGAGCATTCCTAATAATTAAATACAACTACAACCGGCGCAGTTTTACATTTTGAAAGTAAGAGTAAGTACAAGTAAACTTATTATGCTTAAAATATTTTCGATTGCAAGAAATTGAAACATCTGATCCTTAGGACTTTCAAGAAACGAGTAAACCACCGTTGAATTGCAGAAGCAAGTCCACCCACTCAACGATAGTCGCAGAACTTAGCAAGTTATACGAATCGAGTTAGTTCAAGAACATTACTTTCTAGTGACTCATAGGATGAGAGCTATCTTGTACAGACGCTCTCAATAAGGAAGAGGGTAATAAACAAATTCATCTCTCCCATCTTATGTGGCTTCGTAGCCTATTAAAATGCACAATACTGCACTTTATACCATGGAGGCCAGCCCTCGCTCACGATGGGCAGATGTTATTTTTAGGAATTAAATTCATACACCAACAAAGGAGAGGATGTGAGCAATTAACACGTACTTTCGTTGTTACAAGACTAACGCTGATGACAGTCCAATGGAATTATTCTATATAAAAAATATCACGTAATCAATCAATAAAAATACCCTTTTAATATGCTCCCATCTCACATAACACTGCGAGTTAAAATATGTACAGATTCATAGTTGAATACGAAAAAGCAATTAATATCATATCATTCTTATGTTTACAGAACTCTCAGAAAAAAAGAAAGCATCTCTGGGCGTGTGTACATGAGACTGTTCTCGGAAGACGTTTCCGACACTGACTTGACCTAATTGAATATAATGGTGTGTTATTCATCTGTCCAATCCTCTCTTGATGCCTTCTAAAAACATATTAAGAAGAGCGGCGGCTTTAAAGCGTCCCCGCCTATCCTGTACTCTGTTATGGGTTTGGATTTCATTTTATAATAGTATATTATGTCATTAAATTAATAGCGCTATTAAACAAGGAACTCTTTATACTTTATAAAGCAACGAATCTATCTTATTAATAAAAAAAACTGTTAGTGTGACGGTTGTTTCATGTTGTTGATATTTCACTTTTAAAAGTACCTACATAAATGTTTTTCAGTAACATTTTAAAGGCATACTTTTGATTATCTATGCATGAGTTTTTTCTTTTCGTTAAATAATACCTTTTTTACGTAACTCTCTGTAATTGTAGGGCAACAGTCTTCGAGGTATGTGGTTAGTTGTTTTGTTTATGTTATATTTTCAAACAGGGCTCGTTTATCCTTGAACTGCGCTGTATTTAGATTTAAAGACGATCTTTGAAACTAAACATATCCCTCCTTAATCTTATAACGTGCAGAGAGTAACAATCGTGGAAATATACTCATTTAAAAATATTCACCCGGTACATTCAATTCCGTCGGTATGTGTTCATCTCTGTGTCAGACATCTAGGATAAGTTAAAATTTTAGAATCAAAAGAACATTTGGTAGATTAAGTGATTTGGTGATAATTATTCAAACAGTTCCGGTTGAAAACGACGTGAGTTCAATTTATATTTTCGCGGCAGCTGGTCCAGAGTATGTCGCGGTCATTTACATAGTAAGTCGGCGATAAGCGAGCTATATTTAGAGACAGCGGGGATGCACTGAGCTTGCTTAGCACCTCACACCTACATATTCTCACTCCCTTAACCTTACCTCCCTTCAAAAGATAATATACCATAAGGATAAAGTTGCAAATATACTTATTTTAAACTTAGAATCTGTCTATTTATCTTCTATTAGACTTCAACGCATCAAGTTCGTATGAAAAGGGGGAGATATATAAGAGCAGTACTATGTAACCAATTTAAGTTAAAAATAGCGCGACAAATTGTTTCTTAAAAGTGAAGTATTCACTTTGTTAAGGCTGTTACAGCAGTTTATATTAACGAGAAAAGTGGCAGATAACTTATGACTCTTAAGTAGCCTGTCGGCGAGACTGCCTCGATGCATTATCTGAAGCACTGGAGCGATAAATTCAAACAAAGAACAATATCAGTTATTTAAATTCCCTTTCGCATGAACTCACTTTACAGTTTCATTTGACATTAACGTTATTTACTGGTAATAACGTAACGTCCTTGTTTTACGTGTAAGATTTTGTTTGATTGCATTTGCAGATGGTGATAATCAAAATCATTTTCTTTATAAAAATTGACATGAATTTTAAGCGTGCATCGTCTCCGGGCTGGTCGTTAGAGTGTAAATTCGCTTAGGGCGCGGGCGCGTCACCCGCCGGCAGGCAAAGGATGCAAGTGTGCGTGCAGAATTTCCAATCGGGTACATAAGCCGTGCAACACGGCGAGGCAGATGTTAATGAAGCAGGCGAGACGCAGCGAACGGGATCCGATAGTACAGTGCAGCCAGTGCGAGGCACTGGGTAAGTGGGTACGAGTCACCGCCCGTGAAACTGTATCACTGCTCCGAGTTTGATACATAATATCTCATTAAACGTCATATCGAATGTTAATCGTTTACTGGAATTATTGAAACAATCGATACCGGTTCAACGAAAAAAAGTTGACAGTAATTTGCCGGTTGAGACAAAATCTACCTCCGTCATTGTAAAAAGTAAATAGTAAAATCTTAATATTTGAATCAGAAAATACAGATACACGCCCCGTTTGAGGTAGTAGGTAATAAGAATTTAAAAATCGTTGTTAATGTTTAAATTGACTTACCATGCCTTAACGCGAATGAGGACCTCTCCTTCAGCGACAGTAGGTTCGGGTTTCTTCAAAATCTTAACAGTTTTCAGACCACCGAAGCCAGTGAGAACGACTGCTCGCATCTCCTTTGGCGGTGGAGTCTCCTTTTCTTTCTCCTCGGTGGCCTTCTCAGGCGTTTCCTCAGGAGGGGTTTCAGTTGTGCCATTTTCAGTCGGGGTCTTTTCAGGCGCAGCGGCAGCAGGGGTTTCTGTGCTTTCCGTCATGTTTAATGTGTGGTGGAATGAACTATCGAGCGATACGGCAAGCGGACGCGATGCGAATGAGCCCGGTCGAATGAGGCGGAAGCCGGCCGGCGAGACGACGCGTCGCGAAACGAATGAGTGGAGGGAAGGGCTCGCGCGCGCAGCCGGGCCCGGGGTGGCGGGCGCCGGCGCGGGGCCCGAGCGGGACGGGGGTGCGGGCGCGCCGCGCGGCGAACAGGTGGCCGCCGCCGCCCGAGCCTCCTCCCCGCGCCCCGGTCGATCGACCCCCGCTCGATATTGCACTACACAGAACCTGGATTAACTTTATTACTCCATGGACGATAAAAAAACCATTGAAGTTACTTCGCCCACTCGCAAAATCTACCTAAAAATCTAGGCACAACCTACTCCACCCAGAACGTGACTTGGCAGCAAAATCAATAGTGGATTGCAAAGAAATCAATACTATGTTTGAGCTATATGTTTTCACAATTAATGACGAATCAACCGCTGGAAAATCCCGAAATCCCTAATAATTATAACGTAATGCCTACCCACATCCGAATAAATGGAATGAAACGGATATCTTTCAACTTGTTGAGTATTACAACAGGTTTCACTATTATAAGCTGGGATTATAGTTTCTTACATTATATTACATACTTTTCACTCTTATTGATGTACAACTGTATACTATTGTATTATGTAGCAAACAAATGGTAGAGCAATATAGTATTTGTATATTTAAGTCTATTTACAATACATACTTTAAGTCATTTTATAAAAAAAAAAAAAAATTATATTTCAAAAAAATATAGTTACAGTTTTAAATAAATTGAAAATGTTTATTTCCACACATGGATTCCTTGTATATGAGTTATTAAGTATATCTTCATCATTGTCTTTGCTATTATTTATATATTTATATAAAAAAAGTTAGTTAATGTCGCCTAGTTACTAGACCCATAACATTAAATAAAATATACCTACTACTAGCAACAGACTAGCGAATAGTTTCAAGCAGGCAAAACCTCTTCGATATTTTAAATCAGTATAACACTTACTAGTAACTGTTGAAATTATATTGAATATAAGATATTTATATAAAGACTAATGTTAAAAGTAGCATTTTAAAAATTTGAAAGTTTTTACAATCAAAATCTTAAAAATATACTTATTTAAGACATTTCTAACCTGCTGGTGTAATCAATAGGAAATAATGCAAAGATTTTTGAAAAAAAAACCATAAGCCTTAGGCTCGTACTCTGATAACTTCGAGGAAAATAATATTTCTTTAAGTACAACTTCTGAATTTAATATCCATCGGGCTATTGCCCTTTGCTAGAGCGCACACTAAAAAAAATGCTAATAAAGAGGGAATAATCAAAGAATTCTATAAATGTATACCCTATAAGCTCTAGAGTATAAATTTTGCCTATAGATATCGACGGACTATTCTGAGTCGATTGTTCATAGTCTCATACCGATACGTTCAGTAGTGTTAACGGTATTGAATACGGGAAACGCACGAAAAAATAAAATTATATACAATTAACTACGTTTGGGTAAAATAAGATTAATATTTACTTCACTATCTAACTAACTACGAACTCTCAAGTACACATAAAACAATTTATCGAAATCCGTTAAACTGTTTAGAAGTTCAGTTTACTAATTCACGTGCGGAGGATTTACAGATATGAAGATATACACAATACTGTAAAGCCACTCTGCTGATGATATACTTACTTAGTTCATGATTCTGTCATTTGAAATTTAAGTATCGTTTTGCCATGGTTTTTTTAAAAACAGAATTTAAGTTAAATAAAAAATTTGACCGTTCAAGAGTTTCATTACCTGGATCTAGTCATAAAAAATATGGTGGGTCACTGAACTGAACCATCATGTAAAATATCAACTCCGCAGAACAAGAAGAAGCGGTTCTAACTCGGCTTGCACAATTTGACCTGAACAAATATTGCAAGTTAAATAAAAATACTTAATCCAAAAGTGACCATCATTAGTTGTCAATAAAGCAAATTTAAATTTATAATTTTAAAGTTACTAAGTCTTTTGACGTCGACAGAATTACCACCTTTTTCGTCGAAAACGAGACTCTTGAGTTTTTTAAGTCTATACTATCAGCTCAGACTGACGAGTTTTGTTCCTATTATTCTCTGACACGCCAGACAAATAAAGCACACCATCGTACATGTAGAATATTTGAATACTGAAAATCAATAATCCGAGGTACAATCTCCGCTTATGAAAAGTTACCTACTGTAAATTGGAACAGACACAATTCGAATTGTATTGATGAACCATTCCCATCCAGAAACTAATGATACTATAAAATTTAACAAGATTACATGAATTGAAATATGAATTTATTAGGACTATACTAAATGTACCCTTATGTATTCCTCCAATTTGTTCCTGATTACGCTGACCGGATCGACATTATCCTCTCATTCCATTTGAATTGCTGTCTGATTGAGATACGGGTTCAGTGTCATCGAACGCATTGTGTACATTGTAACCAAAAAACATTTATTTATAATACTTACCTAAATATTACTCAAACTCTAGTCTTATAATGACTACAAAGAATTGCCTCGGGCTACTGCCGACTTTCTTTATATTTTCCAATAATAATCTTTGTAAAGAGTATATAAAATATTTGAAATATGATGATGAAATACAACGACCATAGTCTAATTCAATTAGAGGGTAAGTAGATTTTCTTGAAAAGGTCGCTATTTCATTATTATCTAGACAAGCCTTTCATTTTCGCCCGGGACGCTCGACTATAACACAATACATAATGCATATTAAGTACGAATTGAGCCTTCAGTCTCTCTTAGATAACTAAACTATTTTCAGACTTTGGTCACCAAAAGATGGTTATTGTTTATTTTCTCAAATACATTATTTTTTATGTAATTTATGTATTGATAAGATACAATAAATACCAATCTTAAATGAATAATCAGTAATACGTTATAGTAATAGTTTACGCAAGTTGCGCTATTTTATCATCAAATACAATCAAATCGAACACAGCAAGTAGTGTTATTGAAGTTGATATACCTTTTAATAGCTTCTTAATATAATATGCTTATAAATGGCTTTATCGCTTATGGAAACTTGAAGAAAAAGATTAAAATTATTATGAATAATTTTATTGTAAAACATAGAAAATGTAGTTTAGTTAACATTGATACTAAAAATAATAAAACGATTTTATAATAAACTATCAGTGTGATAAAATTTGCGTTAAGGTATTATGCAGATTATTGTTTTAAGCATTGTTTTATTAAAACAATGACTCAATGCCAGGACTTACCTACTTGGACTTTATATAGAGCCCTTGCGACCTTCAAGCCTAAAAATCGATAATTTGGTCAAATCATGTAACATTTGGACACTTTTCGCCTAAAAATGTACAATTTTTGTGAAGAAAACAGTATAGCACAATGTTCCTAGATTGAAATTAATGCAAGAAAGATAAGTACAATAATGCAAGCTTTTCTTTAAATATCCATTAAGTAAATCAGCTCAGAGTAAATGTGAGGTAATGGCAACGAAACCTTATATGCTCTTGAAAACATATCGTACTTATTAAATCTTTAGAAAATATAATCACTTGAAGCTAAGCTAGATAATATAGTTAGGCTTGAATTTCATAAAAAACCTTCGTCTTTGTACGCGTGGACTTTCTGACAGAAATTAATTATTCTTATTTCCCGTAATAAAATCTGTTTTATTGTGACTCAGGACATGAGCTACACTAATTTTATTGATGTATGAATATACCGACAATATTGCGACTTAGTACGTCGTGTAATACCTGCCACGCCCTTTTGACGTGACATACCACCTATAGCGGCTACAATCAATATTTACGCACTTTTCATGTACATTTATATATTATTTGTACATATTTAAATAGAAACTTTTTTGATATTTTTCGTGAATATATATTTTTTTATAATCTGCTTAACATAGCCGCAAACATTTTATTATGTGATTTACGTACTCAACAACACAGCAGTCTGGCAAAGATTTCTGTTTTAGCAATAAGATCGTCATCAGTATCAATTATTCAATGCTCTGTATTTCTCGTTCTTTTTCTACAGCATTATAACAAATTAATTATACCTAGTAGTAAAGTCTAATTATTTTTTGTTTTTAAGTAGTATATAAAACGATAAGTCATTTCTCCTTTGCACATCTTATAATTATAAAAAGTATATAGAACACTGCAAATCATTAACACGTCGTATAATACACATGTATCGGTAATATTAAAAAATAATTTAGCACGTAATCAAAGTATTGTCAAATACGATTGAGTTACAACACCAAGTTTCCGACTCCGCAAAGTCAATACATCCTGAGTATACATATTACATTTCTACAATAAAACCCCAGTGGTACCTACTTTGACCTCTTTATCGATTAACAGGTAATGTTCAGAATGATTAAAGTATACGGCATATTATCCAACACGAGATTATATTAGTTTAAATATTTTGTCGATTTTTTTTTAAATTAGATCCATGGGCTCAGAGTTGCATCTTTTTTTTACTTTTTCATTTTAGTTAGGTTAGGTTAGTTTAGTATAGTTTAGAGATTTTTTTTTTTTTTTATTTACTAAGCCTCAGCAGATCTTTGTTAGAATTGTAGCTCATCGCCCTTCTTGAAATTATTTGAATTTACCTACTTATCCCACACAATTTTTAACAACGTGATTTTAAAATAAAATGCTAAAATGTCAGGAAAAAATCAAATAGAAATAAAGATGAGCTATCGACTCCTGTAGTTCTTCTCATATCGTCAGGAGCTTTACATTTAATTTGATCATGTAAAATGACTATACAAACGTGCTAAAAACTGCTCATTTGAATTGAGCACCTACTTTGAGCTAATAACAAATAAAGATAGATAAAATAAAACAAATAGATTTTAAATTACGTAACTTTATTTACAACAGTAATTACACTAAATTAGACTCAAGAGTATCAACGTCTGTTTTGCGAATCGTATTTCTCATCGTAATAGAAAGGATCGTCTTCGTCATAATCGTCTTCGTACTGCTGTTCCTCTGCGATATCTTGGTCAGCTGTTATCACGTTCAAACTATCACGATCTTCCCGCGTGCGCTTATGTATCTTGTTTTGTAAAATCTAAAAATAAATAACGTATAAATAACATTTGTCAATTTCAAAATGATGATAACCTTCTAGCCAGCAACGCAGGAGATAAACTGCACAAATTTGCGCAAACACTGTTCCTGTCTCACATTTAATAGAACGACGATCCTCAATCGGGGACCGAGGGCTTGGCACTATTCACTATACAAGGGAGTGTAAACATCAAGTTGTTTTGTATTACTTAGAACTGTAATATACTTTTATTAACCTGAGCCTGAAAGCAAGACATCGGTATCTACCAATGTAGGAATAACCAAAGTCATATAATTCAAAATATGCATTAGTCATTACAATTCTAGATAAAAACTGAATTTACTATTTTAACTATGGAAAGATAACATTATTTGCAATACATTAAGGTGACCATAGTCATAGACCGTTTCGAGATAAGCTCTATTTAGTCGAAATACTACCAATATTTTTTTTTTATTGCTACCTACATTTCTTAGAACGTAAAATAAAAGTAAATTGCGTCACTACATGATATCAGGAGATACCAATATTTTTGTAGGAAAACTAATATTACTGTCGATGTAATTTTTCCACAAATTCAACACTAACAAAATAAATTTACAAGTAAGGTAAATTAAATGTTTTCTTTATTCAGATTTCTGTATGTAATTGAAAACAAAAATTGCGGTTAAATTTTGCATAGTCGTGATCAGCGGAGGCAAAATACATAGGCAAAGAAAACTCCCGAGTTCGTTGGAAATTTATGAGCTTGTTGGAACTTCATCCATAATTTTGCCTAATTCGATGTAGCCTAACTTATAAAAAAAATATCATTTTGGCACAATGCCTACATGAAGGCACTTCGGGCAAACAATAGTTTTGTGTTGTCTATAAATAAATGTATGTATTTTGAATTCATCACACGGAACCGTCATCCTTTTGACTTTTAAAGGACATCAAAACACATGTTTTTTTAATATATAAATATAACATTAGTATTGTCTAGAAAGTTCTGAAATTATTTAAGTAAAATATATTGTTGAAAACCTAGACATCAGGCTATTGTTTAATTCAGTTACAGTTTTACGTTATTGTGATAAAAATTAAATTTATCTGCTTAAGCTATTTTTCGAATGCTATATTTTGTATTTGCCTTAAATATATGGACGATTTCGAGATTTTCGTACATTCATGACGAACTTTTATCATTATTAATGCAAAATATGATTTGTTAAAATCGATAAATAGAACTAAGTTGTGTCATATTATTCTTCTATGCACAAATGCAGTATATAAATGTACACATTTAAATGATTCAAATATAACATTTCACATAAATTCATAGTAAAGAATGCGTACAGTAACCTCCTTAATAGCCATTAAAGATATGAATGAATATAAAAATTGGATGGCGTCTGTTTCTCGTAACTAAGTTGTAGCGTAACGGAGGCTGCCAAAATAGTATCAAACGACCGGCAAAATCTTGACGACAAACTACATACTAAATTTTAACGTCGCCTGCTTGCATAATATAATTTTTCTTTTTTTAAATTTGTCCTCACATACGTTAACGCTATCCTAATCGAAAATTAAAATATAATTTCAAATCACTATCTCTCAATTAACCCTTCATTAATATTTTTTAAATGGTATTTAATAAGTCACCTAATGGTAAGGGGTCACCATCGCTCATTGATATTGGCGCTTTAAAAATATGAACAGCTGATGGGTAATCAATTCTTGCAGCAAAGTGACGGTACGAGCTTCAAACCAGGGATGTCATGTAGCGTTTGTCCATCTGTATATTCGCGATTACTCCAAAACTACTGAACAGATTTTCACACGTATTTCACTAATATTCAGAGGTATTCATAAGTAAAGTTTAGGTATATAATTTACTATGGTTTTTATGTAAATAATTTGAAATAGAACGACAGTTGTTATACATATCGGAATAAGCAACAAAGAATATAAAGTATAAAATATAAAAAAAAAAATACTTATGCCAACCCGTGTGAAACCGGGACGCTAGTTAGTTCTTTTACAATTCCTAAATAATCTCATATCCGTAACTGAAACTATCCGAAGCAATCGGATAATACGAAATATATTCGTATCCGTTACCTCGTTATCCGTATCTAATTTCGATATAATTCTTTTCACAAATCCGTAACATCCCAACTCCTCGCCTCGTGTCGCTGGGCTATTCCTTGTCATTTTTATTTATAACGGTAAAAAATAAAATAAAAAGGTAAATCACCGTTACAAATAAAAAATATATCCTAACATGTTATATAATATGTTGAAACTCATCTATCTATGTACCTCATGAATCCGTTTGAATGTGAAAACGGATTTTACGAAACGGAACATTAATTATTTATTTAAGCAAAATAAACGATGTATTTATTAATAAACGGTTAATACAATATTTATTTAATTGTACGGCCTTCGACTTATCAGTCAGCTGATAAATTTTCCATTAAAATAACTATGTATCAAGAGCGTAAACAGTGTGTAGTTGGTTATTATGTTCGAGGACCAATAGTGCAATAAACTTTGATATACACAAAGAATTATATGTAAACATTAAAATAATATACACAAACAAGAACCTGACTCAGATATCATTACGCAGTTTGCAATATTATACTGTACACGGCTGTTTAATCTGTTAATATTTAATTATACTTTAGCTATAAAATTTATCGTCGTAATTTAAAAAAAAAATATTTTTTCTCTGTTTTTTATATATGTATAGGTTTGTCGTTGTTCTACAAGAGCACCGACGTAAAATTACTGTCGACAATTTAATAATAAGAAATACATAATTATTTATACCTGCTTTTGAAGGAGTAATATGGTCATTGTAAAATTATTTACTTCTTAAGAGGATTACGTACATACGTACTTGCGTTATACGATGTAACGGGAACTAACCAAATAACGAGTCAAAAGAAATTGATACCTATATAATGTATTCCCAATGGATGAAATACGTAAACGAACCAACGTTTGTTTATTTTTATTCCTACTACAATTAGTAGGAATAAAGTTAAACAAACGTTAGGTTTACGTATTTCATAAGATTTGCTAATAACTTATATTGTGCACTAATAAGATTTTATGATTGATAAATCTTTATTTCGTAAATATGTCGAATCAGGGTTTAAGCCCAAAAGTTGTCCAATATGGGACACCATCCGTTAATGATAAAAGTGGTCCAAAATTTTTTTCAATGTTTTTTATCATATCATTTGAAAAAGTGGTAATTTTGAAGAACTTAGAGTAGATGTGCAGGAAAATAAAGAGGATTCTTAATTGAAATTTACTACAAATTAAAAAAAATATTCGCTTTAGAAAATGTAAGAAAAAAATTAAAATGGAAAACAAAATTAAAATAAACCGACACACTCCAATTTTAAGTTATGTATACTATTGGACATTAAAAAAATAATTTAAATAAAGAATCATCATTTTAGCGCCAAATGTAGAAGAGTGACTTGGACTCTACCATGAAATGAAATCAAAACAAAACCTATAATTAAATCTTTTGACTAAGCGCGAAGTTTCTCGAGCGACGGCGACTGAGATTATCCAAAGATTTACATTAACTTTTAATACATTAATTCATAAAATGCTTAAAACATTAAAGAGATGCTAAGAGTACTTAGAGTTTGGAACAATCAATGTTTAGTATTTATTATTGCCAAATAACCAATTATTACTATTATTACCAACTGCGTCGAACGAAAGTCAAAATTAGGCTATACAGTTCGTATACTTGCAAATATTTGAGAAACATTGGCTCATTGATGAGGTCCTCCTGACCAATTCAACAGTTAAGCGGCTATTATGACGGGTAACTAGACTAACAAGGATCTGCTTTCCCTCTTATAGACCAAAGGGATGACAAATTAAAACCCAGAACCTCGGAACTTTCCAAAAGACCAATTAATTGATTACTGTAGATAATAACAGAATTAGAAAAACATACAAGCACAATTGTTCAATGACTCAATCAATAATTTATAACTGAAAAATATGTACCTGTCTTTTTAGTAAGAATTCAGCAAGTTCTTTCTTCTGCTTGCCAAAATCGATATCTTCATTGGCGACCCTACTCTTACTTGCTCGGTAACTTATCACCGGCGAATCATCTTGAAGACTGCTCCAAGCATCCCTCGTCTTCTTTCTAGCAGCTAATAGCCTGTTCATAATCTTTGCGTGGTCTAAGCCGAACACATTATGAGTCATCTCAGGTATTACATCCTCTATTATTGGTTGATCTTCTTCCAATTGTTTTATTTTTGCCTAAAAAAAAAATAGTTATTTTAAGTTACCAAGTGATTGAAAAATGACTTGTAAAAAAAAGATTTGACAAAACCCTTTTATTCATAGACATTATGTTATGTAAAAATATTATTAGCAGTAATATTAAAATGAACTATTTAATTACGCTGGATATAATAATAATGCATAAGAGTATGCACTCTCTATTCTTACTTATTTACTCTTATAATCCAATGGGAAAGAAATCAAACACAGGGTTGATTATCCTGTGTGCTTTGAGAAGCACAGGAGTGTTAGCAGTGCCCAGTTCCTGGATACTAGACTTTAGGTTGTTATTGAGATATTTTCGAAACAAATACTCTTTAGCTTTGTAGAGTTTTTGAGGATTTATAAAACTTATTTTACTTTTTTATCAAATATTGATATGATAGGGTAGACAAATATAAAAAAAATAATTGTGAAATACACTTACCTTCATTTCAGGAGATAGTTTTGTTAACAAAGTAAATTCAGTTTTCAACAAATGTCCCATTTCAGTGGGTGTGTAATCTTCACCGTAGTCGGCCTCAGCTAAACGGCGATCAAGATCCACCAACTGTGCTTCTTGTTTATCTAAAAAACAACTTTAAATTACATTAAGTTCTTGAAAAAAATTATATTATCTTGTGGCTAGCTTGTGCAATAAAATTTTCTTTATCACATATCTATGGAATTTTTACAATTTTTTTGCATCTGTAGGTCAACAGAGAAATGGGCCATCATTAGGTATGTGGTCACTTTTGAATATACAGCATATCCTGTAGAGACCAATGAACCACCAGTCTTGTGCCTGTAGTTACACTGGTCCACTCACCCTTCAAACCAGAAAACCACATGCTGCTAATTAGCAGGAGAATATATGATATATGCCATATGATGCTTCCTACCCAGATGGGCTTATATAAAGCTCTACCACTTAGTAACACAGTGCAATCTCATTTTGTGGTTGCTAAGCATTATTATACTTTTTTTTAAAGTATTCCTTATATAATCATTCTTATTTGTATGACTTGTATATATTAGTAACAAGCCAAGTATTTAATTTGAATAAGTAAATAAAAATAAGAGAGTATGTGATAAAATGCTATTAACTTCTGTTTTTATACTCTTAAAAATATAAACAGGTTCAAACCTTTAACAAAAACTATATATGGCACTTCCCCCATAAGCCGAAGTGTGGACAATTCATGTCTCAGTGGCCCTGCAATTGAATTAAGAAGATTTTCTGTCTCTTCATCAGATGAATTGCCTTTGCACACCCAACATACATTGACTGTTTTAAAATCTGGTGTTATTTTAACCTATAAACATATTAACAAATGTGAGTAAAGTATATAATTGTATTTATATTTTTAATTAACTAAGATTACAGTGTAATTTCATAATGAAAAATGAGTTTCAAAGATTAGGAATGCATTGCCTTGGATATTTCTATTCCACGGCCGACCACTTTCATTGATACAGTTCCAGTCGACATTAGATCTGTGATGCTTTTCATGAAGAGCTTATTAAGCATGGCAACTCTACGAACACCACGCTTCCCTGGTTCATATTTTATTTTGGTCAAACTTTTAATACTTGGCAATCCACTTTCTTCCATTGTTTGTGCTGGATACCATTGCCTATAAGTAAAACAATTAACGTGTAAAGAGGAAATATATAACCTCATTTTAAGTTATTAAGTTGATTTTTCTAATTAATCATTCTAAGTGCATTTAAATAAGAGACATATTTACTTTTTACTTCTCGGGTTAAGCATTTTACAAAGTTTTATTCCTTGCTTTTTATTATTATTAAGAACACAGGAACAGTGATAAAAGCGCCGCAACATGATTGTAGCATGAAATAAGTAAAAACAATTTATTATATAACTTTGTTGTCAAAATATTACGGTAATAGACAGATGTTACGTCATTTGTCTGAAAATAATTATATTATAGTATACAGAATATTTTCTCAATGATTATATGTAAACATTATGTTATTAGAATTTATAAATAAAAGTTGTGTTTATATGCAAGTAGCTGTAAGTCATTGTCATTTGTCAAAGTGATTTTTTTGTCCATTTCTTCTCTTAGAAATGGCAAAGGTGTTAGAGTATTATACTAAAGATTTATAACGACTTTAAATAAATGTCTGCAAATACTTTTCTTAAGGATCTCTTTTGTTATTTAATAATGTGAAAATAATGCTATATTAGTTAAAAAAAGAAATATCTTGAAAATTAATTAACTATTCTAATAAAAATATATCATAATTATTTCTTATTTTGTGTCAATTATGTATAGTGTAATGAAACCGATTGTATTAAAAAAAATGTTTTATGAATCTAAGATATAATAAATCAAATACCGAAATAAGATAAATGAGACAAGACATTTTGTTTAAGCTATGTCTGTTTGTCATTTACTTATTCATATGTTAATTTGTTTGTACGTCAACGTCAAGGACTTGAGGGTTTCGCGTGTGTGGGAGGTGTATATTCTTCCCGCCAATGAGCTGTCAAAATTGGCTAAGATCGGGGTAACTTTTAGATCATACGCGTAATCTCGTGTTTAATCACTACGAATATATTGTATTTTTGTTTGTAAGTGTACTTTATATAATATGTCGAAACAAGACGAAAGTGAAGATAATTGGATCGCAGCTATGGATAATCTATGTTCGAAGTTAAACGTAGACCCAGTAGCTGCGAAAAAATCAAAAGAATCTTTCTCAGAAATAAAACAAAATTATACATTAGATGTGAGTATTTAATGTTTTCAGTACTTGTTAATACAATAACTCTAAATTTAATCCTTTTTAATATTCTTTAAAATCTTCCTGAGTGTAAAAACAAAAATATTTACCTTACGTTTAACTTAAGTTATTACGCAAAAATAAACTCTTTTATTGAATAAATGTTATTTTATAGGGAGACATTTTACACTGGATGGCTTGTGCTTTATACGTAGCATGTCGTACATCCATCACCCCTACAGTTCAGACAGGTAAAGCTGTGGAAGGAAATTGTGTCAGCCTCACAAGACTTCTCAGACTCTGCAACATAAGGTATTTTGATGCGAAATCTAAATTTAACGAGTAATTAACTAAATGTTTTAAATTTTAAACTTACAAATTGTATGTTGTTTATTAACTGAAAAATATTTTTTCAGCCTTATACAATTTTTCAATAAAATCAAGAATTGGATGGAAATGGCTTCAATGTCAACAGATTTTAAAGATAGGATAACAAGATTAGAACACAAATTTGCTGTATCCACAGTACTCTTTAGAAAATTTCAACCCATATTCCAAGAAATTTTCTCAGGTTTGACAAATGAGCCAGTTAAAACGAGCACTAAAAGTAAAAAACAAAAGTAAGTACCTATATTATTTATTTATATAACAACATTACACACTTAATAAATGTTTAATATTGACAACTAAAATGCTAATAATAAAAGTTTGTTGCTGACTTAATAAGATATAAGAAATAAATAAAAGATAACAAAGTTCTCCATCAATTTGTGATATTTTTTGAATAATTGCTTTACTATATGTTGAAATTATTTTTTTAGGTTACAGCCATGTACAACAAATGCATTATTTGAATTCACATGGTGTTTATACGTTTGTGTCAAGGGAGAATTTCATAACTCAGCTGATGATCTTGTTGACATGTATCATGTTCTTTTATCATGTCTGGATTTTGCATTTGCCAATGCTTTCATGGCTCGTAGGATTGATTTAATCAATCCTGCTTTCAAAGGTAATATTTTATTATTAACTACAAATTAAATTGTAATATATAATACTTATGTACATTCTGAAATATTTAATAGAAATATTTCAGTTTGAATTCAATGAAATCTTTTGCATAACAGAAGTAAATTTTAAGTAGAATATTTTATTTCCTTAAGAACAAAAAGTTTGTTTACCAATTTAAGTAGAGTCTTTGATATTTAATACAACTTTGAGTATTATAATATTTTTTTAAGCATACCGTATTTAAAGACCTCAATTAATAGTTTAAAATTAAAGTTAAATTTATAGCCAATTTTGTAGATAAAAAATTTTTTTTTTTATTATTTCACTAATAAAACCATTAATTATTACACATGTTACAGGTCTGCCAGCCGATTGGCTAAAGGATGACTTTGAGCTACCAAAGAAACCACCATGCATTATATCAGTATTGTGCGAAATCAAAGAAGGCTTAGCTGTTGAAGCTGCTACTATGAAAGAGTATAGTTGGAGACCAGTGGTCAAGACTTTCTTTGAAAAGGGGGTTAGTAAAGCTAAAAAATACATATGTGTAGACATTAAATAGTAACTCAAAATATATTATTTCTCTCTGAAAATATCATAATTTAGTAATATTGAGATTTGAGTAAATTAATTCACTACATTTACTTATTCATTAGATTTTGTTAGTACAAGACATATTTAAAAAAAAAGTTCCATGTGTGTTCTTGTAAAAGGCTAGAGCCAAATTATTAAAGGTCATTTGTATTCAAATAATTAAATAAAATAAGTATAATGATGTATTTTTTTATTCCAGATTTTAAAAGGCAATAGCGATGATCTCACAGGCCTGCTAGACATAGGAAACTTCGATGTCAATGTTAAATCCTTAAATAATCTCTATGAAACATATGTACTCAGTGTAGGGGAATTTGATGAGAGGATCTTTTTAGGTAAGATATGAAAAAGGAGGTTGTATTATTATATACTGGCCATTTAGAAAAAATAAAATTGCTGAGTGAATTCTTATGACATTTAGTGAAAAACATAATTGTTATTCAATTGACTTGTATTTCTTAAAAAAATAAAATATGTCCAGATTCTATTGCTTAAACGCGATCTTGACGTATTTCGATGAAATGTTATCAGGTGAACACGCCAACGAACAGATCGGAACGAAAAACAAAGTATCGGGGGATGAAATTTCACAGGTCATCGCATCGTTTGGGCCGGTGAGTGAATTTAATTTTGGAACGTTATATATTTGACCGCTCGACGTCGAAATGTCATATGTGTGGATGTCGCAGAGCGCGCGCGTTGACGTCGAGATGACATATGTGTGCGTGTCGCAGAGGTGAATTTATTTTGGAACGTTATATATTTAACCGCTTGACGTTAATGACATATGTGTGCGTGTTGCAGAGCGCTCGCGCGTGTCCTGACACTCCGCTGACAGGGCGGCGCTACCTGGCGCGGCGTGAGGAGCTGACGCCGGTGTCCGAGGCCACCAACAGCCTGGCGCGCCTGGCAGCACTGCTGCGTCACGCTCGCCCCAAACCCTCCCCGCATCTTCTGCGCTTCTTCGCGTGAGTCTCTAAGCTTCCCTATTAACAACACTTAATATATGGTTCAACACTTCATAAACAATGAAATTAAAAACTTAAAAAATCAGGTGATCTAGTATTCACTTGCCCTGAATCTGAATATTTTTTTATTTCTAAAGGTAGACGGCCATTTTGGTCGTTTTGATTGTGCATACATTTGGACAATAGTGTCCTATGAAGATTATATTGTTACGATTGTATTGGACTTACAAATTATATTGTTAAAATATGGTGTATGCTAATTAGTAATTGCTTATAATTTTGTAATTGGTCAAAAAGAATTGGCTAATAAATATAATAATTTAGCTAAGAAATAAATTTATTCAAAATATATATTTTTCTATTTACAGTGATTGCGGTGTGAGTGAAGAGACGATTAATAATAATGTAGTACGGCCTTGCAATGGATGGATGGAACAGTTCTCAAATAACCTGAAAGAGTGCAATTGCAGCAATGAAACTATTGCATTCAGATGTAATATGGTCACATGCTTATATTATAAGGTCTTTGAACACATAATAAGGGAGGAACACAGAAAAAAGCCCCAGTTATCATTACAAGTAAGTTTTAGTACTTATTCATTAACTAATGAATAAGTAGTAGTATTATTTATTACTACTTACAATCAATGTCGGGAGATTTGTTACATATAACTTTTACAAATTAAGCCTTAGAGATTGATAAATCTTATGAAAAAGTAACTCATATTTTGATGATAGGTTAAGCAATCTTGTGTTTCATTCAAAATCAAAGTATACTTTATTCAAGTGGGCTTTTACAAGCACTTTTGAATCGTCATTTAACAATTAAGTGAAGCTACCACCGGTTCGGAAAGTAGATTCTACCGAGAAGAACCGGCAAGAAACTCAGTAGTTACTCTTTTTCAACATATAAAATTTTTTGACTTGACATTGAGTTAAAGCTTATTTGTCCATATTCTAAATCACATTGTATTCCAGGTACTTCTGTCACAGGAGACCTACCAGCTTACAGTGTATGCATGTTGTACAGAGGTGGTGCTGCATGCGTACGGTGTACACTCTCTAAGGTTTCCTCGAGTCTTGCAGATATATGGACTGAGTGCATTCCATTTCTATAAGATTATTGAGCTGGTTGTCCAAGCTGTGGTTGAAAAGCTCAGTAGGGACGTCATTAAGCATCTTAATGCGGTAAGTGTTTATTTTCCATTTAGCAGATTTTGTCACAACAATTGAATTATGGTTTATATAGTGGATAAGAACAATGGTTGTTTTTAATTTCATTGAAAAAGTGTGTCATTATCGTTGTACACATAAAAATTCTTAACAAAAACATATTTTTTATTTTATTTCCAAATTTTTTTTTTTTTTCAATTTTAAACATGACAGACACTTTTCTTAGAATTCGCTGAACAGTAATTAAAAAATTTTTTTTTTTTTAAATGTTTAATTTTATTCAGTTAATTCAATGTCCTGAATACAAAGCCCATAATAAAAGAAATCAAATATAATTGCAGGTAGAAGAACAAGTTCTAGAATCTCTAGTATGGACATCAGACAGTCCATTATGGGACCAACTCAGCAAGATTCCTGTTCCGGCCTCTACCGAAGTTTATGTTCAAGATTCACCCAACAGCCGTAGAAATATAAGTATGGAATTTTATAATTCATTATTTTTATGGTCGTACAGATCCTTTTGAAGTAAAAAGTGTTCATAAACTCATGTGAAATGCTTTGTATAAAGTATGAAATACTATGAAAATAAATAAATAGGAAAAAGTATGAATAGCAATACACAAAAAAACAATTAATGTTGTCTCTTGTGCATACAATCATAAGAATACACTAGATATTGTAGGCATATTATTTCTGTCTACTGACAGAGACAGAATTAATTTGTAAAAGCTTTGTTAAACAATTGGAATATTTTTACGCATATACACTATTTACTGACATGCTTCATCTTTTTTCAATTAATATAATATTTTATTTGCAGGTGGTTTACAGTCTCCTGTGTCCGCTGTTATAGACCGTTTCCTTACTCCAATGGCGGATCAAGCAAAGAAACAGTTATTCAAAGATAATATAAAACCGGGTCAGTCGCTTTTAGGTAATTTTTATTTTGTTTTGCTTTATTTTTAGTTATTCTTTTTATATTTACTAGATTATTTTATAAATATTTAATCTCTTTCAATTATGCCATAAAACCGCAACCATTGATTCGGCCCAAGTAATTTAAATTTATTTTTATTTATATTTAAAAAAATAAATACATTTTGAATAACATGACAAACAGTGGATAAAAGAACATAATAGGTTTCAATTTTGTTACTGGTTTCGTTTTGCGCAATAAATATTTCTGTCTGAATATTCATAAAATATCTATCTACAACTATTTATCAAAAGAAACAACAATTTCGCCCATTATTGCACAATAGTGGTGGAACAAGAATTCAATACAAATAATTAATTACAGTTCAAACCAACAATAATATAAAACAAGAAGTCACCTCGCCACAGTCTCCACCGAATGCAACAACATCAAGTGCAGAGAATACTCCAAACACGACGCCCAAAAAAGCCAACAACTCATTAATGCTCTTCTTCAGAAAGGTAAGCTTAATATTTAACTAAAATAATGAAGAACTTACTAACTCTTGGTGGTAGGGCTTTGTGCAAGCTAGTCTGAGTAGGTACCACCCACTCATCAGTTATTCTACCGCCAAATAACAGTACTCAGTATTGGTGTGTTCCGGTTTGAAGGGTGAGTGAGCCAGTGTATGTACAGGCACAAGGGACATAACATCTTAGTTCCCAAGGTTGGTGGCACATTGACGATGTAAGGTAATATAAGGTCTATGGGTGATGGTGACCACTTTCCATCAGGTGGCCCATATGCTCGTCCGCCAACCTATAACAAAATATAAAAATACCAATTTAATACTAAATATGTATATATGTAATTGATACATTTGAAATAAAAGAACCAACTGAGAAAATATAATATAATTATTTATCAGAAAAAAATAGGTTAGGCACAATGAGCAAAAATACAAGTAAACGTGAAGTTTAACATATATTTGTAGCTCTACTCGGTTTCGACCACATTAAATGATATTACTGCGCCACCATAGCTACAAGCTACCATAGCTATAAGCATTATGTTAAACTATTTACTAACATAAATCTTTTCCAGTTTTACAGTCTGGCAGTTGTCCGAATGAACGACCTTTGCACCCGACTGCGGCTAACCGACGAGGAATTAAAGCGTAAGATCTGGACGTGTCTCGAATATTCCATAATGCATCAAACGCAGCTTATGAAGGACAGGCATCTAGATCAGATTTTAATGTGTGCTGTTTATGTCATATGTAAGGTTGGTACAGCTAATTATATACAAGTAATACACTACTATGCTTTTGAAATAAAAAAGAATCAGGATCAAGCTAATTTTGATGTCATTCTACTCCTTATCTGCTAATCTCTTCTTGAGAAAGGGATGACCCTTCACATCTATACGTATTTGTACTATAGTAATAAATAACTGAATCGTTTGCGTCTCAATAGGCTATTTGATAATGCGAAAAATAAATTGTGAATTATTGTAATCAGTGTATGTTATGAGTTTAAAAATGGTTACTAACGAAACTTGAAAATAATACTTAATTTATTCAAAAAACGTTACGTAACGTTTGTCATGTGACAAAAACGCTCCTGATTGGCCGGGCTTATGATGAGGTCACTTTCTTGTAAACCTTAATATACAGCAAAGTGACGTCATTGGCCGCGTTGCAGCGCCATATTGTTATCGCGCGTTATTTAAATTTAGAATTTTTAATATGATTTTTTTCGGCAAATATGTACTAAAATAAAATAAAAATAACTTTTACTGGGTTTCTTAACCTCTACTAAATAATATAAAACGGATTTTAAAAACCAGTCAAATAGCCTACTAAGAGAGCCCGTACGCTTTCATTCAAATAAATTTATTAGTATAAATTTTTATTTTCACTTCTTTCCTATCTAATGATATAATGTTAAAATATTTCCTAACATAAGCATATTTTATTTTAAGGTTTCTAACACGCCAACTAATCAAGTGGAGCGAACATTTGCAGACATCATGCGTTGTTACCGACAGCGACCACTCGCCGATAATCATGTGTATAGATCTGTATTAATCAATAAGGGAAACGAAGAAGGTACTATCATTAACTACAGATGTATAAAAACCATCCATGCTTTTAAAAAACGAATAAAAATTCAAATAAAAATATTTAATAATAAACTAAATCAATGTATCGAAAAAACATATAGGTAATTGACACTGTCATAAAATTAAACATATTTCTTTTTTTTTTTCAGAATCTCCAGAACGAGGGGATTTAATAAACTTTTATAACAAAGTATATGTGAAGTGTATGCAGAATTTTGCTCTGAGGTTCACAGGGAGGCATGTAAGTGACTTTTGTAATGCATTATTTTGGTATAATTAAGACCTATAATTTCATATTCAATCATAATCATTGTCTGTAATCGATCACATATGCACATATTATTTTGAAGCTTCAATGTATAAGGCGTGTCTATATAAATAAACTTTTTAATTGATGAAAATTAATAGCAATAGTGCACATTTTAGTCACTATTTAAAAGTGAATAAGAAACATCTATTTCAAATCACCACCAACTCCATTATTATATTGTCTGTATTTATGGTATTGATCTAATAAAATTATCTAAAAAGTTGTATAATGATCTAAAATCATGAATTTTATTTGGATATGGCAAATTTCATTTAACAATGAAATTGACAGTCCACATTTATTACATGAACTATGTATAAATGTACCTCACTCGCCACCTAGGCACCAACGTGCATAGTTTACATATGGTGCTTGTAAAACTAAATTAGGTAAGAACGCGCCGCTAGTTCGCATGTCGATTGCATATAATTTATGTGTGACCCGTGAATCGGACTTAGACATAGGTCACGATAGCCTGTCAGTGTTTACCAAAAAAATGTGAGAATTGTTACAGTACGTTATAATATTTGTAGTAAATTGTGTGTTTATTCTTAAGTTTTATTTTTATAATTATTACTATTAAAAATGTTATGTAAAGTCTTCAATATCTGTAATATAATGTCTGTCTAGTCTTAAGATATTTTTATAAAATACGAAGCATGTTGTGTTCTCCTATAATTGTGAGTGCATAGGTATAAGTTAAGTTTTGTGAATGTATTAGTGTAAGTTTTTTGTGTACTAACGTTGGAGATCCTTATTAAGCTGAAACCGCACTTTAGAGGCGCGGAGCGGAGAGGCGCGGCGCGGCGCGGCCTCGCCTAAACGCACTAGACTTGCGGCTTTTTCCCTAGTCAGTGCGTAGCTAGACGACATTGAAGATGGACGAAACTTTTGAAAAAGTTATTGCGGTGTCTTCACTATGTGAGGAGGCAAAAAAATTAGAGACAAGGAAATTTATGAAATCTAAATGGATACATGACATCCCACGTTCTCGCTACAAAGAGGGAGAATACCACAAACTTTTTCCACGACTCCTGAAAAACACCGTTCGTTTTCATACTAATTTGAGACTGTCAAAAGAAAAATTCATATCGATATCAATTTCTCCTCGTCCATCGTGCGTCGTCTTGTTTGGCTGCTAGTTGAACTCGAACTGAGTATATTACATTCGGCCGCGCCGCGCCGCTAGCTATACCGCACTAGCGGCAGCGGCGCGGCGCGGCAAAATATTCTTTGGTGCCCAAACAAGCCGCGCTGCGTCGCCTCACGCCGCGCCGCGCCGCTGTGGTGCGGTTTGAATCATATTATTATTATTATTTAGATGTAATATTAATCGACGCCGCTCCGCGCCGCTAAAGTGCGGTTTCAGCTTAAAATAAAATAAAAAATAAAAAAAATCAGCGATAACCTTAACCTACGTTCAGGAGTGCAGCCTGTCGCCTCTGCCGGCGGGGCGGGCGGCGCGCGCAGGCCGCTGGTCTCCGGGCGGCCAGCGCGTGTCCGAGCGCCATCAGCTCTACGTAAAGCCTCTCACCACGCCGCCCCACCACCACCACCATCTCACCTACCGCTTCAGCCGCAGCCCCGCCAAGGTGCCCGATATGGGGATTATATTTTTTAAATCTGTCCGACTTCTAGGCTCCAATAGAAGCCTCTGCCTCAATTAACTTTTCCCTGGTTTGGATTTTTTGTCGGATAATTGGAAGATGAAGTAATTGTTACTTGGTTTGTTACTTGGTGGTAGGGCTTTGCGCAAGCCCGTCTGGGTAGGTACCACCCACTCTATCAGTTATTCTACCGCCAAATAAAAGTACTCAGTATTGTTGTGTTCCGGTCTGAAGGGTGAGTGAGCCAGTGTAACTACAGGCACAAGGGACATAACATCTTAGTTCCCAAGGTTGGTGGCACATTGACGATGTAAGGAATAGTTAATATTTCTTACAGCGTCATTGTCTATGGGCAATGGTGACCACTTATCATCAGGTGGCTTATATGCTCGCCCGCCAACCTATACCATAAAAAAAAATTGTATTCTTATTATAGCCATACAGACACACACACACACACATACATACAGAGAGAGACACACACCCGAACGCGCTCTACCTTTAGCTATTATATATATAGCTTGTTTCATCTTATAACTTTGAATTAAAGTGTGAATGTGTTAAGGAAGAGCGACTTCTTCTGGCACGGGAGCTCACGGCACTCAAAAGAAGAAGTCAACCTTTGAGATTTTATATATGTACTGTCTTGGTTATTGATGAAATAAACATTTATTATTATTATTATTGCGCCGTCGTAACCGTTAATTACGTAGGGCTGCCGTTGAGGATGCAGAATGAAACCGAACGAATTTAACTTATACGTTTATTTAAGTAATGCAATTTAACAATTAATTATTTCTAATTTATAATACGTGACAGTCTGTTCGATGTCAAAACAGAAAGTGAAGTTCTGTAGTCTGAATTACATATTTATAACGAAATCGGTAAATCACTGAACGGTCCCCACGGTATGGTGATTCTTGGTAGCGCTCGATGTTCGGGAGGTCTTGCGATTATTTCTTAACACGTTGGTAATGCAAGTATACACTGACCAGGACCTGCACGCGATCAACACGATGGTGTCGTGCGAGGTGGGCGGCGTGAAGCGCCCGGCGGAGGGCGGCGACGTGGTGAAGCGCGCGCGGTACGCCGCGCCCGGCGTCGCGCGCAAGCTGCAGGGGCTCGTCAGCGACCGGCAGGCCGTCTGAGACGACGGTAAACAATCTATTTATTTTTATTTATTTGACGGCGCATGGTGCGCCATCTTGTTTTTCGTACTGGCTGGAAAAGAGTGTCGAACGGCGCTCTAGCGAAGCGTCGCGGCGGGGGTAGCGAGGCAGCCATCTTGAATGCAGTTGGATTCAAGATTTCCCGCGCACCACGTATGCGACGAATCGTTAGAGCGCCGTTCGACACTCTTTTCCAGCCAGTACGAAAAACAAGATGGCGCACCATGCGCCGTCATATTTATTACATAGGTCGCTAACATAGCATACATTCTTACAATTGTACATGCTAATAAACAAAAGAAGATCTAGACTAAATGATGCCCTAATTATAAGCAACACTGCATTCTAATAAGACAACAACATAATACTTAAATTAAATTTTTTTTTATATATATATTTTTTTTCCTTCTTTTTTCTCTCAACTACTTTCTTAATAAAATCCAAACAACAAACAACAACAACAACAGCCTGTAAATTCCCACTGCTGGACTAAAGGCCTCCTCTCCCTTTGAGGAGAAGGTTTGGAACATATTCCTCCAATGCGGGTTGGTGGAATACACATGTGGCAGAATTTCTATGAAATTTGTCACATGCAGGTTTCCTCACGATGTTTTCCTTCATGATGAGATGAATTATAAAGACAAATTAAGCACATGAATCAGCGGTGCTTGCCTGGGTTTGAACCCGCAATCATCGGTTAAGATGCACGCGTTCTTTAAGAGTCGAGAAAATCCAAAACGATTACGAAACAAACAATGGCTTGATATCAGCTGTAATAAAATTGGTACAGGCTTCAGGGGCATTGGGCAGGTTCCTTTGGAGACAGCTAAAACATCAATTCGTGAAATAAAACATTTTTAGTCAAAGTTCTAAAACTTAATTTTCTGTTTTCAGGTATAACCAATTGGCCTCCTCACATTGAACTGAATTTGAGTCATATTTATTGTAGTACCAAAAATTTTGCTTTTAGCTCTCTAGATTTATTCTTTTCAATGTATAATCATATCTATTTGACTAATGATGATGTTTAAAATCAATTACAGCGGTTAAAATTTATTTAATTTTTCGTCACAATATGAGCCAGTATTGGCTTATTAATATTTTTATGATTGGTGCTAGTACGAGCTTTGTTAAGTAACAGGAAAGTTATATTTTAATAATATAATCGATAAAATTTCATTCCTATTATATAATATTACCTTGTATTTTCAATCATACTTATTATATTTCGTAATGTGACGGAAAGTATAGGTTTAATGTTAAATTAACTGTATTAACAGATTAACAAAGCTCAGATTATTGAATAGAAAACTGGAGATTGAAAAACACAAATGTAGTATATTGATCTCATTTCTTATTTATGTTGGACGTTTATTTTATAATTATGCCATATTATCTAAAATTGCTCATCAATAATTAACATAAGTTATTTTTAATGGAGTTTGCATTGGATTGGACCAATGATGGATTCTCTTCTTGGTACCTATTTGAGCATAGGTAGTAATTTGTTTACCATTATAGTCATTTATGTATATACAGACTTTATGCTAAGCTAAATCCGTGTAACATTATTATCGAGAAAAAAATATGTTTTAAATATTTATCATAGGTACTCATTACCTAAAGCAAGTTCCTTTTTATTTTATCGACTGGATGTACTTACATTTCAGTCAAAATTTATTTTATTTGCTTCCATTAATATTATTTTATTATTAGATTGTAAGTGATGATCAGAAAAGGGTTTTAAATCAACTTAGTTTTAGCTTTTAATCAAAATTAAATGACTGTATATTTCGGACGTAACCATTTTATCGTGTATGTAGATTTTACTTCTTAGTGTAAATTAAAAATATTGAACAAATCTTTGTTTTTATATTTTATCAAAACCTAACCTACTTAAGTAAAACCAATTTAATTTTAAAAATAATTTATTAAAACAACAATCACAATATTTTGCTTTTGCAATGTTAACGGAAAATAAAAATTTATTAATGGTTGTTTACAGGCTGGTCAAAATAACAATAATTCAGATAGAGCTTGAAATTAGTACAAATCTATTATCCCTACAAATACATGATTCCCTTGATTCCCAGATAACCATAAAGAAAATTTATTTGATGTATCAAATGATGACCCAAAAAATTTTGTACCATGAAATTATTTTTAAGATAACACTGTTTATGAGAAAAGCTTTTTACATTTGTATATATTTATTTTAGTAGACAGGTTCGGTGGGTATTTTGATTTTTCATTTATAATACATAGTCTATTATTACAAACCAATTTACAACTCCTCGAATTATTATTAGCTAACCACAAATTTCACCATCTTTTGATTTACAAGGCTATTTTTATAAACTAACATATATATGATGCAATTTCTTTATATAGTCTTATAATAATTTCTGGAAAAAGTTCACCAAAAGATATCGTAATAATTGTGACAGTTAATAAATATTTTATGAATTCATTTTGTTTTAACTGCACCTCAAAGTTAGTTTCAGGTAAGGCAGTATCTCAAAACTTAATACTACAACTAAAACATCCTAGCAAAAATCCTTTTAAATTATTTGAGCCATTTTGGGTGTGGTTGTGAAATAAACATTTAAACTTTGGATTGGATTGAAACATTGGATTACTTCAGAAAACTTTTAACCTATAATTTAATAGAATACAGAATTTACTGAAAAAAAAAACATTCCCATTATTTATACAAGCAGTCATTTTTATTATGTTTATATATATTTATATAACTGAAATGTTCGAAATAAAAAGTACATCATATACATTTGAAGTCAGGATAAATTATTAACTTAATAAACCTTCTAAATATAACTACTTGAAAATTAAAAATAATTACATTCGAGCAAACATTAATAACTATGATTTAGAAAACCTACAAACAAATATTTACGATTTATTTTCAAACAAAGATAATTTTCTGACAGATTTGGGTAAAGAGGGAAATTATCTAGAATCTAACTTGGTGCATATTATGTAGCGCAAAAACAGGTGGTGGTTTACTTGGTGGTAGGGCTTTGTGCAAGCCCGCCTGGGTAGGTACCACCCACTCATCAGATATTCTACCGCTAAACAACAGTACGCAGTATTGTTGTGTTCCGGTTTGAAGGGTGAGTGAGCCAGTGTAACTACAGGCACAAGGGAGCATCTTAGTTCCCAAGGTTGGTGGCGCATTGACGATTTTAAGAAATAGTTAATATTTCTTACAGCGTCATTGTGTATGGGTGACCACTTACCATCAGGTGGCCAATATGCCCGTCCGCCAACCTATTCCATAAAACAAAAAAGAAAAAACGGTGCACTATTTATTCTCTCACTCATACAATAGGGTTTTATGTCAAGTTTCACTGGACTTAAAAATGTAAAAACAAGACAAAGGCCTAACTTTCTACTTCCATAACCTGAACTATAGTCTGTTCGCGTTAAGAATGCAGTGAGTTGTCATTATTTACCGGCCCCTTTAACCAATCAAATCTTTTCAAATTACAAAGTCAAGTTCACATTGAACAGGTAAAGACATAAGTTCGAACGTGACGGTTGTAGATTTATAAAACAAATATAATTTTTTGGAATTTTGACACAAATATACAAACACCTTTACCCTTCTGTTAAAAAGATTTGTTTGGTCAGGGGGCGGAGTAAGGACGGTAAACAATGACAACTCACTGCATTCTTAACGCGAACAGACTATAGCACGGATAATTTATTGACAGAAAATGACATTTATGTCAATGGGCTATCTCGGCGTTAAAGCCAGCCAATACATCAATGATACTTCTTATAAATATTAAAGTAAAATTTTAATCACTTACAATATTTAATAGTCAAGTCAAATGAAAATGCTACACAAAAAGTTATTATACAAGAATAATTCAATTCAGTCCATCATAGCGTAAATTTACACTTAAGAGCAAATAATTAATACGCTACGCGCAACGCCATCGCGGTTGACAGGGCAGAGTTCAGTGCAGCGAGTCTGTGGAAAGCGGCGACGAGCGCGCAGAGGGCGGGGCCGAGCGCGACTGTCAGGTGCCGCGACCCTGCAAGCAGTAGTAGTCCAAGATTTTTAGATATCCGCTCTGCATAATAACCTTCTAGAAGATTTTTCGATTGGATTATGTCGGAGGGTGCCCCCCAAGTATAAAACCGAGTTTCTGTCGCCCGAAACCGCGAGCCGAGTCGAGATGGCCCAGTGGTTAGAACGCGTGCATCTTAACCGATGATTGCGGGTTTAAACCCAGGCAAACACCGCTGATTCATGTGTTTAATTTGTCTTTATAATTCGTCTCGTGCTCAGCGGTGAAGGAAAACATCGTGAGAAAACCTGCATGTGACAAATTTCATAGAAATTCTGCCACATGTGTATTCCACCAACCCGCATTGGAACAGCGTGGTGGAATATGTTCCATACCTTCTCCTCAAAGGGAGAGGAGGCCTTTAGCCCAGCAGTGGGAATTTACAGGCTGTTGTTGTTGTTCTTTGAAACCGCGAGCGTTAGCCGCCATCTTGGAAAACGTGTTTAAATCCAATCGAAAAATCACGTAGAAGGATTTTATGCAGAGCGGACCGATTTTTTGTGCTAAAATTCCTGGACTATAGACTTAAACACCACGAAAGAGCAACATTTTAAACACCACGGAATAGGCGGAACAAGCATGCAGGCAACGAACGCGTATTCCATAATTTCTCTATCGTTTGGTCATGTTTTAATCGCTTGTTGTTCATGTTCACTGTATTGAATATTCTAGAGCGGCAAAGTTTCATTACGCGAACATAATATAGAACATACGCGAATTACATTGTTATTCAGTATAATGCACAATTGTGGCTTTCTTTACAATTTACATAATAACTCAATAACAATATTGAAACATACAACTACTGAGTTCAGAGTTGAAAAATTCAAACATATTGACTAGCTTTTTCTAACTTTATTTTATTTTATCTTCTTCAAAATCCAATCGTGACAGATAAAAACAACATTTAAAAAAAAGGTAATTTGACATATCTAGTACTATCAATGTATATAATACTAAAAATAAACAAACCTTTCCTTCTTTAATTGCAATAACGTATCGTTGAGCGACACGTTCTGCCGGAGAATATCCGTCTGCATAAGAAGAGTCCTGTAAAATGAAAATAAACCATCACTTATCGTCTTATGATAAAAAGGCTTTTCATCTTATATTACAAAATTACATCACATGACTTTACATACATATTTTTACTATTTAAATAAATCTAGTTATTACGGATTTTAATCGCGTATATTAATTATTTTGGACATCCCGACGTTTCGAGCACTTTACAGCGTTCGTGGTCACGGGTAGACAACGAACGCTGTAAAGTGCTCGTAATAAATAGTTTTATTTAAATGTGTAATAATCGCGAAAATTTAAGACAACATTATAACTTTACTATGTATGTTATTTTACTGATTTCAAGTTCAGCAGTTATTTAATGTGTTTTGAAGTACTATTCCTCCAAACTCTACTACTAAGTCTCATAATTTGTCATACTGAATGATGTCGGTGGCAACTTGTCTCATTTAGAGACGCTAGCATTTAAACTTGGATAGTATCCGCAACACGACCTCAAACAAGACTTCGTAGGGGTCGGCGGCACAGGCGGGCAGACGGTTGACCACGGCACGGTAGAAGCATGTGGTCTGAGGGTACAGCGCCATGACAACAGCACCCTTGGGGAACAGTGCATGCTCGTCCGTGCGCGGGTCGGCCCGCATCAGTGGTAGCGCCACCACGCGTCTCTTGCTCAGCACATGCCTGTTCTTTTGCTCCTCGTCAATGTCATCCACCTCGTATTTCCCCTGTGCCGGTAGCCAGCTAACTACCTATGGATATTTTATGAAAATATTTGATATATAAATTATTATGTACACATGAAATTATTTCTTAAATTTTATATTCAAAGTTGGAATGGAATAGAATATTTTTACTTATTATCATTTATGAAAAATTAATAATAAAAAAAAAAATTAATAGTTTATAATTTCCATTACTACTACTACTACACAAAAATCAATCAAAAATACTTATAAAGCTAAGTTAAATCAATCAATCTATTCAGGATCATAAATATTTCATAAAATGCAATAGAAATGTAACCTCAGCAAGAATCCAGTTCTCCTCTTTCTCGGAGACCCTGACAAGCGCGGCGACGGCGTCTCCAGCGCGAGCAATATGTCCGGCGTCGGCGGGTACGGCGCCACATAGTGGCGGAGCACGCTCACCCACACGGCCGACGTGCAACGGCAGTGTCTGCGCGGCACTCAACAGCATCTTCATTAAAGCTCCACAGCCTATTGTCTCCTTGTTACCGGCGTGACGAGCCTGGAAGCCATTCAATCATAATAGCACTTAATTATTCATAACATAGGCCATAGGGTATGCAAAGTTACATGACATTCAGTTGAGAAGTTAATGTGTGAATGTATAACCAAAAGATTGACTTTCTCATTTATAATATTAGTTAAGAAACCTACCTGAATACGTCTTTCATTTTTTATTGCACGTATTTCATATATTCGTGATAGAGCAGCACGGAGAACTCTCTCTTCCTGTTCAGCAGCAGTAAGTCCTGCTTTATATAAACTTTTTAGCTGCATTTGCTGAAACATAAATTAAAAATTATTCTGCGATCTGATTTTTTTTTCCTTAGACATACAAAAGCTGTCTTATTAACATTATAAGTACACAATTATTAAATCTTTGAAATCTCTATTTTAGTACTTTAAAATTATTGTTACTTTTTGTGACATATAGGGAATAGTTATAAGTGTGCCGTATATGCACATAGGTATTAAAGTAAACAGTTAGTAAAGTTACATATTCTATGACTAAAATATTTCACATCTGTGTATCTCATATTCTTTGGCATATATCATGTATAAAAGTCGAAGCATTGCATATGTAAAACAGAGTGTCTATCAAGTGTGTCACAGTCCGTATAAATGTACCGTCTTGTTATTTTCCCAGCAATATAAGCAACATCGAAATCAATATAAACATTTTTAACCTGTTGAGAAGAACCAGAAGAATCTTCAGCAGATGAAGAGGATTCCACAGCTTTCTCAGCTCTCAATATTGAGTCAATACATTGCTCATTACAACTTCTCTCTGCTTCTATATCATATATCAATCTATGCAGAGATCTTAATCGTTCCTGTAACAAAAAGTTATTGAATTATGATTGTAGAAGATCTATGTTTATATTTATGAAAAAAATATTTTGGTGACAGAAACAGTCATTAGAAATGTTTCTACTCTTAGCGGTTAATGTGTTTTCTTACGATTTATTTTGGTTAGTGGACTATTTAACCAGCTTAATAATATATTGAGAGAAAGGAATTTTACTTGAACTTGCTGTGCTGCGACGTCAGCGGTTAATGGCATCTTGTCTTGTATTTTAAGATCGACAGTTACCAAAAAATTAATAATTTAGATGATTTAGTTCCATTCGTATAACACCAAGCAAGTATTTAGGAAAAAACTTTTTTGTGACATTAGTAACTAAAATGTCAAAACTCAAAACAAAATCATAATTGTTTCCAGTTTTTCACAGAGTATATAACATTATAACGACAAAACAAAAATATTTAAACGATTGTGTCTCATAAAAATTTTATACTTGCCCTTGGACCTAAAGTTGGAGTTTCTTCCACTGCTTGTATGTCAAGTGTATTCCTACGCTAGGTCTTGGGGATATGAATGATTTTTTTTTATTTTGCTCTATGAATATGGGGTTTCGGGCTTTAATACTATGAGAAATTGATGTATGACCGATTAAGCCTAAGAAACCAGACATTTACTTACTATATATAAGGATCGTACATTATAGAAGCAAGAATGTGCCCAAACAATTTCGCTTTATTTCTTCATTTGCATGATGGAATAAAAAAATGCGCTGTTGTAGATTTTACGTACTTCTACATAGGGGTAAAACTTTGAAATGTAATGCAATGTCTGAAGGCTCCTTTATTTCTTCTCTCTTTTGTTCTTTTCTACGGTTCTTTTGAACATACCCCGGTAAACATATTCTAAAAGTTGCAGGTAATCTAAGATCAATATAAATATCAAATTCGTGATAATTCGAGCTGCATTTTGTATGGTTAAATGGAAGAAGCGTTTACTAGCTAGCTCCCATCCAGAGGTGAGAGAAGTACATATAAGGCATAAGGTCGCATTTACGCCTTGTAGGCGAGGATATGATGTAAAGTCGTGTCTTGCTGAACATACTAAGATTTTTGAAAAAAATCTTTCCTTTTTCTATTTAGAGTTATATAGGGGAACAAAGACATTCATTAGTATACAGCACGAAATAAAGTTTAGTAATTGATTGACTTTTGACTTTAACATTCAAAAACCATTACAAATTTTTAGAATTTATTCACAACGTAGCCCTTTGATAAAATTAACGCGCAAAAAA
This sequence comes from Vanessa cardui, assembly GCF_905220365.1. Classification (NCBI taxonomy): domain Eukaryota; kingdom Metazoa; phylum Arthropoda; class Insecta; order Lepidoptera; family Nymphalidae; genus Vanessa; species Vanessa cardui. The sequence goes on along the minus strand of NC_061140.1, from coordinate 4,453,394 downwards.
ATAAACAATTTTGCCATAGACAATCATCCTATCGGAAAGAGTTGTCATATTCTTAATTCTGTTTCTGTGTCATCTGATGACATTTAGTTGTTTGGCTTTAGCGTTATAATTTTATTTTTGCTCGAACAAATCTATAAACATAACGATAATAATAATATGTTTATGAAATTATAACAATTTATGCGCCTATAGACGTTTAATGGAAGATGTTGGTTATAATATTTTTTAATTAGGTCATTCGTATCTTACTAAGTTACTATATTGGTTACCGGTACGTCAGATAGCTTCCTTCTATTATTGGTAGTTTGAATGAATTCGTGTATTATTAGTAGTAAATCATAAATATTTACAGGTGGTGTGTGAAGTGATTTATAAACTCTGAATAATAATTTTATAAAGGAGAGAGTACGTTGATATGGCCGATAATGATGATTATTTAGATTCGATTGACAACAATCATATAGACGGAGCCAACGGTTCAGTAAATATGACCGACAACAGCCTGGGAGTGAGTATACTTTGCATATTTATCTTTCAAACGTAAAACCAATGTTGTATGATGACACATTTCAAATGTTTTGTTTTTAAAATGTTAAAGTTTTAAGCTCGTCTTAATGACAACTTTAAGTACTTTCATTTCAAAAATAATTATGTGGAACAAAGTAACGATCATTAACATTATTGTGTATACGTATAATTATTTATAATTATCGAGCTTAAAAAGCTTATCCTACAACTCTTTAAGAATATGGTATGTTTAGTTATGTTATTTATTTAAAATACTTAATCTGTTTTAGGGAGATGAAGCATCAGGCACAGAGGTTCCAGACCTGGCTGCCATCAAGGCCAGGGTGAGGGAAATGGAGGAGGAAGCCGAGAAATTAAAACAAATGCACACAGAAGTTGACAAACAAATGAGCTTGGGAAGCCCACCGGGACTTAGTGAGTTATATACATACATTAGTTGTTTTTTTATTTATTCTTTTTTTCATTATAGTATGTTAACTGCCCATATAGAAAATTTAATAAATCATATTGCAATTGATACTTTAAAAGACAATACCAGGCAAATATAATTTAAATAAATAGTATTTTCCCTTATACAGGTTATTTTTTTATTTAGTAAAAATTATGTAATAATATTATGTTTGTTCATTGTATCTGTATTTTAAGAATGTAAATATGATATGGTTATTGTTTTTGTCTATTTAACTTACTAAAAATGATATTGAATATTATCATGTGTCAACAATTCTGCCCTGGTATATCTATAATGCCTTTTAATTGACATCTGATCTATTTTCACTTTTAAAGGCATATTAAGAAGAAAAATAATCTCTGTTGACATATATATGCAGCTTTTCAAATTCTTGATTAGTATTGAAAGTAATTTAATGGTTTTAAGTTATTACTGCATTTTTTACTCATAACTCTCTTAGTTTAGGTAGATAGTGGCATTATAGGTATACCACTTCAGAATTGCACTTTTACAAGACAACTAATAACATGATTATTATATTTTTTTATGTAGCAAGTCCACTCAATATGTCTATAGAAGAGAAAATAGAAGTTGACAACAGATCAGTATATGTTGGTAATGTTGATTATGGAGCCACAGCTGAAGAATTAGAACAGCACTTTCATGGTTGCGGATCTATTAATAGGTAATTTTGTTGAAAATATATATTATTATAAATTACAAGTTAACTGTTGCATACCATTTTAGTTATTATATGATGTAATAAAAACAAATGTTTCCAGGGTTACAATATTATGTAATAAGTTTGATGGGCACCCTAAAGGTTTTGCCTACATAGAATTTGGAGACAAGGACAGTGTACAGACAGCAATGGCTATGGATGAATCTTTGTTTCGAGGGCGTCAAATTAAGGTATTTTTTCTTTTGAAATCAGACAGTTAGTTATTTAGTTTAGTATTAATTTGCATTTTATAATTATGATAAATTAAATCTATAATAGTAAGTGATAAAAATGAAATATTATTTTGAAGATAAGCATTAGTATGTATAAATGAAGAGAATGACACAATGTTTTTTTAACTAGTTTATTAAGTTTAAAAGACAGAAAATTAAGTATTTTTTAAACAGTATAGCACTAATAAGCGGTTAATAAAAAAAGGATTTATTAAGTAACAAAACCTATTTTTCTTTTATATACTTGTAATTAAGCAGTGTCAATAAAGTTGATGCTAAATTACAGGTGATGCCAAAACGCACGAACAAGCCAGGCTTATCATCAACAAACCGACCGCCACGAGGCATGCGCGGTCGGGGCCGCTCCTTCCGTGGCGGTGGCGGTGGTGGCTTCTCGCCATACTTCTCCGTCTATCGGCCCGTGCGCCGCGGCAGGTACTACCCATATTAACTGCCTCTACCCACCGCTCCACACCAATGCTCTACTTTTATTATATGATTATAATCTAATGTTTGCGGAGAGTAACGTCGTTTGAATTCTTTATGTAGCACAGCTTGTTAGTATTTAGTTGTCAAGGTTGTGATGATGTTATGTGATGCGAAACATTTGGCATGCAATAGTTATTTAATTTGACTGACTAAATTTCATGTTAATTTAGTTCTTTTGAAAAAAGTAATGGCGTCTTTGAAATTAAACATGAACCTCTGTGTAATTTATGAAATACTCATTTTATAAGAATCACTGATACTTTATTTTTGATTTCATTTGAAAGACAATTGTCAAAGTTGTAAATTTTATTCACTGCATGATCCAGCATTTTGATTGTTAATTTGATGAAGCATTTGATTCAATTATTGTTATGGTAATAAAATTATTGTTTTGGTTTGGAGCTGGCACATGAACACTTCTCATATTTGTCACTTCAGATGATATTATTATATCTGTAGTTGCTGTTGTTGTAGCTTGTTGAGAATGTTTTCCTTTTGTGCTATAAGAGATGACACTTTCAAATAATAATTAATATTATTTTTAAACATTTTTGCATTTTTATTATTTTAAGATTACAAATTTAATTGTACTTTTGTACAAAAATGCCTTCAACTTGAAAAGTACAGTCACTGAAGTGACATCTCTTATGTGGTAGTCAGTAGTTGGATATTTTTATATCAACATATTGGTACATGATTGTTGAAAAAAATAAAATATTTATACATAAAAAAAAATGAATGAAATAAAGTTTGTGATGGACAATATTATTTGTATTTTCACTGCTATATCCTACCTTTTCCTCTGCGCTTACATTGCATGGTAGCCTTTCTGAAGCTATAGATATCTGATATTGTTTAAATTATAGTCACACAAAATATATAGACATAGTATAGATAATGTGTATAAGCCTGAAGTAGTTTGTTGCACCGAAGATATAATTCTAATGAAATACCTTGTTTGCAGACCATTCAGGCGCAGCTCGTATTACTTACCGTACTGAGTGCGGTAGAGGGGGGACTGAGCCCCTGTTCGCGAAGTGCGAAATGTTAAAAATGGATGTGTGTGGAATAGTTAAGTTATTGTGCGATACGACTAAATTACCTCGAGGCTTGTTTAGTGCCGTTCCATTTGACAAGTGCGAATTCAAGACATGGGTTTTGATACTTGATATACAATAACACTTGATGATGTATATCAGTTTTAGCTGTGTACCAGTGCAGATGACTCTCTGCGGTTAGGTTAAAGTTTATGTGTAATTTTACTTTGTCAAACATTTTATAATGCTGATTTCTAATTACTTTCACATTCATCTAATGCCATTGCTGTTATAAATTTTATTCTAAACTTAAATACATAGGTAATAAAGGTTTAAATATAAAAGCCCTATTGCTAGATATATTGAAAAGATAACGTGGCTAAGTATTTTTAATACCTAATTAAATAAGTAAAATGTTAAGACATACATTAAGTAACATGAATGATTTTGTAATAATGAAAAGATATAAATTTTAGACCGTTACGATTTGTAACAAGATGTTAATAGATCATAGATAATAATGATTGACAAATAGTGTCAGAGGATAAAAAAGCAATCTAGGATACCTTTTGAGGAAATTTGCGAATATAGTATGATAATTTATTGAAGCCTTCATCTTAAGAGTTGCGTTATTTTCGAATATATGAGGACATTTAATAATAAGCTATGAAACTTCTATATCCTTTTAAAATACCCACCATATAATATAAGTATTTTAGTATGATTAGGCGAGCGTATGAGTTTTACTGATTTTTGGCCCAATAATCCACTTAAAAAAGCTATGATTTTTTCCAAAAGTATTGCAACAAGAAGTATACTTGTTCTATCACCCTGTTATGATCAGTTTTTGCTACAATATTTTGTAACACAAACAGCACAAGCTTAGACAAAAATTAAATCAACACAGTTTAATTTCTTCAAGCAACCTTAGTTTAAAAAAAAAATATAGTATTGCTCGTAATGTATGCAAAATGCTGTTAGTACATTGCTACACATTTACAATTACATTTTAGCCTTATGACTAATATTTTGAAGTTAATTGAATTCATTTTAATGTGTATTAGTATTATTGTGGAAGTAAGAATATATTTTGTTATAACCTGTTTATAATAAAGTCGTTTGATGTGATAAGCAGCGATTAGTATGTATTCCACATAAACAGTATTCATTTTTAATAGATAATAAAAATGTTATAAAATAAAATGTCCTATTATTATAGAGGCACAAAACTTGTATGTAATTTCACAATTTTGTGGTAATTAATCTCTTTCATAATATTTTGTAGTAAAATTTATACTACATATAGTTTAACTGATAACAACATCTTGAAATTTAGTTTTTAATATCATTGTTGGACGTGTCATGTATGAGATTTTGTTATTCTCAGAGACATTTAACGCTTACTAGAGGCGTCTCTTTATAAGCATATAGATATGTATTATAAACTTGCAAAAGATACTACCAGGGCTTGGAGAATATTGGAATACAAGTTTTATTAAAAGATGATTTAGCAAATGGCAGCATTCGCTGTGATAGATTAGCAGCAAATTCGAAACAGTCTTTTCATTTTATAAATAAGAGAGCAATCGTATTAACGAAAGAAATGCTTGCAAGTAAAAGTATTTTTATTTCGGTACTACAATTGTACTCGTTATATTTGGATCGATTCCAAGTACAGTTTTATTATATTCTAATATTTTCCAGAGCTGCCTGTGATCGACGAGCAGATATTTTTATAATTGAAAGTATTTCCCGCCCGTTACAGGATGCCGCACTTTGAAATTAAGCTCAAAGGTTTTAAAGTCTGGTAAAGTAAAAATATCTACTCCCAGTATCCTTAAAGAATGCCTCTAACCGATAAATGTATTTGAGTCTTTAATGCAACAAAAATGTGAGAAAGCTCATTTAGATACTGTCCTGTGTATAAAAAGTAAAAACTAATCTTATTTATGATTTAGTAAAAGAATTAAAATGAATTTTAAAACAATTGATACAACAACAAAAAATGAGTTTGCTGCATATGAATAATTTTAAGAATCATTTCCAGTGTTTTATTTATATCTCCCGTTATTAAAACAACTGCAAAAAATGCACCTAAAATATTATATGTTTCGAAGCAAAAATTACATTCTAAATCAAATAGCTTTAACAAGTAGTTTAGTTTTATGTTTCATATATAAAGAAATACATTCCATTGAGAAATATTCACTAGTAACCCCTAAAGTTACTTTTTCTCTAAGCAATCATTATATTATAAATTATACAGCTGCTCCGAAATATAACATAATAATAGACTGTAATGTAGGCTTAACTCACTGTTTATCTCTATAAGTCTAAGGCCTAAAAGTCTTACCAATTTTTTTTTTCGACATGCAGTTTAAATTATCCGAAAATTTATTATTTGAAACAAATACTTGCTGAAAAAGTTTTAGGAGTTTAAATTAACACAACCATTTTATTTGCTATAGCAGAAGTATTTTTTGAAAAAAATATTTGTGTCTATGGCTTAGATTTTTGGCTGTGTACATAGAATCTTTGCCTATCCGAAACGAGAATGTCACTTAAATCACTTAATTTGACAGCTAAACATCAAAATAAATAAAATCAGCCTATTATGTACATTATTTTTATTCATAATAAATATAAAAACTTCTACATTTGAATACGATTAATCTCAGAGTCTTCTCCATTATACGCTGCATTGGCAAAATATTTTGTGCTCAATTAGCGTAGAGATACACCGGAGGAGGAAGATACAAAAACAGCAATGCGAAATTTTTTAGACAAATGATAATATTTCATTCAACAAAACCAAAAAATATAAAAAAATGTCTGTCGTAGGCCCAGAGTTCTTTAGTTTTATCAAAAAATTAGAAGATAATGGTGATAAATTAACACCTGGATCACCGGTAGAACAACCTCTTGAGTTTGAATTCAATGTATGTGAATATACGTTTAAATTAGAGATTCATTAGCGTAAAATAAAAAAAAATATCTAGCAATGTTAAATTTGTTACAGAACTCTAGTTGTTATATCTGCAATGGATACTATGGACCTAGCTTTGGGGAGCCAGTTTGTATTACTTGCCATGCATTCTTGTTCCCTGATTTCCCATCTTACTTACCGAGCTCATACTTCTGTAGTGAGAAAACAGATGACGGTGACTCTGGTAATGACGAACCTTCAGACTTGAACTTTAGTTCTGAGCGCAAAATTAACAAAGCTTGCCCCTTGCCAGCTTGGTGGTACTACAGAGTGAGTAATTTATTGCTTTTTTTTAATTTCTGTAATTATAATAGGTTTGTAATTGCATTAGGAAACAGTTTTGTTTCATACTGTAAATAAAAGTTACTTCTTTACAATTGGATTTCGAATATTTTCATATTTATATAAAACAAAATGTTAGTTGAAAATTTTTGTTTTTACATAAAACTATTTCCTACAGAATTCTCTTGACAGTGAGACAAGTCCTGAGGATGAAACTAGTCGCACCAGTAACTCAGGGCCCGGTGCTAGTGGCAGTGGTAGTGGTGGTAGTGGATCTGGACCCTCATCAGCACCAAGAGAAGGGATCGAAGATTTAGTAGGGCAAGGCCAACCACCTCAGCCACCTAGTCTTTCAAGGTCACTTCAGGCACTCTCAACACCTCGCCTTCCTGATAACCTAGCACCAGGACTAGTGGAACATTTACCTTCTGAAGGTATTAGACATTATTATTATTGATTAATTACTTGTGAAAGGAATTGCATTAGGGATATTTTTCAGTTTTGCACAACAGGGAAAATATTATGCTTGATTCTACAAATAAAAGGTTAATATTTAAATTATATAAAAAATCTTGCTTAATTTACTACACAAAATATTGTCAAGAACCTGTTGGCCATTTTTCCAATGTTGAGAGCAGCAAATGTACTTTTATTTAAATATTTTTAATACGACTGTTTTACATTACAACAAAACAGGTATTATATGTTGGAGAAAACACAGCAATGAAATGAAGAAGCAGTCCTTATGATTCTGTACACTTTTCTTACTATCATAGATAATTAATCTAAAATACCTTCTATTTCTGGCACCAGAGGGCGCCATTAGTACTTTCCCTCCATCGTAGCTGTTAAGCGTCATTGCAGTCTTCATCATCAGCAAGCTCCTTGTATCATTGCTGTGTTTTCTCCAACATATAATACCTGTTTTGTTGTAATGCAAAACAGTCATATTATATGCATACGAAAACACAGCAATGAAATGAAGACTTGTTTGATATCTGCTGGTTATCAGAAATAACAAACCACAAGAATGCAATGTGAAAGCAAATTGTTAAAATAATAAGATTACTTTTTTTTTTAAAAAAAACTTTTAAATCTTATTAACTTCTAATTAAGAGAAATCAATTTTACAAATGTCCTTATGCATCTAAAAGTTAGGAACCAAAATCATTTGTATCTTGTAGATACTACTGTTATATTAATAAAATAATAAAAGAAATATAAAATAACAATCAAACTTATGATTAAGTTAACAAAAATAATATGAAAGCTTTGTGAAACCAAAAATATAAGTATAGTTCAGTCTTAATCTTGAGATCAAATCATTAATCACTAACATCAATAGGTATTGTAATTAAACTGTTTTAAAATTATTGTAAAGTGAACCTACTGCACCTTCACTAGTCTGAGATCTGTCTATATTTTTGCAGTAATATCTTGAAAAGGTCTTTATACTCCTCCAATTACCTCTCTCTAGTATCTCTTGAACTGGTCTATTGTCCAACCATCCCGAGAAGCTACTGCTGATCTTATGCTACCTGGAGAAGCATCAATCTTGGCTAATCTAAATCCTGACCTTACCCATCCTGCAATCATTGTCTTAGATGCAGGTCTAACAACTCCAGATAATGAGATAAAAAGTGATTCTACTTTTTTATCTTGGTCCCGTCTAGACTTTGAGATCTCAATCAATTTTTTTATATGAGTAACTGGGCAAATCTTTGGGTCTTAATGCCTTATTAGAAGCCAGCCTGATTGCCTATGAATGCTTGTATCCGTTTTTGAACCAAATCTAGGCCAGAATGTAATAGTATGGTCAGTTTCTAGAAACCCTTGGTCACTGAGTTTTAGCAGGGTCAGATCATGGAGCCTTCGACCCGAGGCAAGTAAAAGGATAAGTGCTGTTCTTCTGCTTTGTTCAAACAAAGAGTTGGTAACCTTAGATGTCTTTAACCACTCCAACAGAATATTAACGTCCCAAACAGGGGATTTAGGTGAATGTGGTTGGGAGAGGCTAATAGCCTTTAAAACTTGATTAATAAAGAAGTTCTTTGATAAGCTTTCTGTTGCTGCACAGTATGTTGCCACAGCGGACTTATGTAATAAAATTGTACTGTATGCAAACTTTTCTTGTAAATACAAATTAGCCAGAAATCTGGCTACATCCTTACCCTCAGGTCTCTTACTTTGCACATTATGTATTCTACTCCAACGTAGCTACCTCTTTAACGGTGCACTGTAGGTATTTAAAGTAGCTGGACGCCAGCTCTTCCTTAACAAAAGTCGTTCCTCGTTACTCCATTCGGTTATCTGATCCTCCCACCCATAATCTTCCAAGCCTGAAGCTTTAATCTGTCCACTTGAGGTGGGCTGATCCCTGTTGTCCAGTCTATTAAAACTCTCTGGAGATTCTCTATTTGCAGAGGAGGAGCCACTGCGCGGGACTGCAGGTCCGGGAACCAAAAGCATTGGGTCCACTGGGGCACTACTACATAGTATATCCCCACTGCGCTGTTGAGATGTGCTAAGACTCTGGGTATCATGCTTGGAGGTGGGAATATCCATACTGTTTGAAAGATCCACTTTTGGCTGAAGGCGTCGCAAAAAAGAGCCGAGCCATCCCTTGAGTTTAGAGTCACATACCTTGGTACAACAGCGGTCTCTTTTGATGCAAACAGATCTACCTCTGGAATCCCCCAAAGGTCGAATATTCTCTTTGTGGCTGGTGGCAGCAGATGCCACTCTGGTATTGGTCTTCCTCTTGACAAGCGATCTGCAATGCCGTTTAGGTTTTCTGGCAAGTAGAATGCTGTCATCTGTATATTGAGCTGACAAGTCAGTTCCAGCAACCTGGTTGTTAGTCCTAATAGGTTTATTGATCGGGTTCCGCCCTGGTTCCGGATGTACGCTACTAGGGTTTTGTTGTCCGATTGTACCAGAATGTGTGAATTTTGTAACCGTGAACTCTGAGACATGATCACTGCAAAGACGGCATACATCTCCTTCATATTGGAGTGCCAGTTTCTTTGGCTTGGAGCCCACCTTCCTGACAGATACTGATCGTTTAGACTCGTTCCCCAGCCCGCATCCGCTGCGTCTGTGGTTAAGAAATGAGTTACCTGTCTCTTTTCTAGTGGAGTTGAACTGCTCTCTACTGCATCCAACCACCACCTCAAGTCTTCTCGCACACTGGGAGTCAATACTCTCTTTGGGCCTTTCCCAATAAACTTTTTTAGAAAGAGTTGTAACCTCCGGCAGTGGAGCCGGCCCTGAGGATTCGCGTGGTTGGCAAAGTTTAACATGCCCAACATCCTCGGAGTCTCTTTACGAGCAGCTGTCTCGGCGCAACATGCCTCTCAGGCAGTCTTTTATACTTACAACTTTTTGAGTTGGTAAGGCTATTGTCCGATTTTGAGTGTCCCAGATTAGACCTAAGTACTCCAGCCTTTGTGTGGGATTGGTAATGGATTTCTTGTAATTTATCCACCATCCCAAGGACTCCAAGATAGCCAGTGTTTCCGCAACCTGTGCCAATAGCTTGGTTCTGTCCTGACAGGCCAGTAAAAAATCGTCCAGGTACATAATGAGACGTATACCTCGACCTCTGAGGACCTCGGCCACCCAGTTTGAGACTGCTGCAAACGTACGGGGCGCTGAGGACAGGCCGAAAGGTAATGCTGTCAACTGGAGGATCTCGTCCTTGTATATGACACGCAAAAATCTTCTGTGTGTCTCCGCGATACACAGATGAAAATACGCCTGGTGGATATCGATCTTGGCTAACCAGTCGTTCCCCTGAAGGAATTCTATCACATCTACTTGTGCTATTAAATGGAAATGTCTCGTTGCTACATATGAGTTCAGAGCCCTCAGGTCGAAAATTGGGCGCAGGCCACCATCTGATTTCCTGACTAGGAACATCTTTGAAAAGAAACCCGGGTCTATAGTTGAAGGTTTTTCTAACACACCCTTGCTCTTCAATTCTTCTATCATTTGAGTCATTTCTGGGGAAACTTTGGTTGCTAGACATTCCAAAAAATGACTGGTAGGGTATTTCAGAGGAGGCTTCTTCCTGAAAGGTAAGCGGTTATTTGCTATTGACCTTAAAATTAACTGGGTTGCCCCTAGTTCCGACCATTTCTCTATGGAAAATCTTAGGCAACCTCCTCTGAACCCGTGCAGTGAGTCAATTTTCTTTAGATTTAGGGTTTGATCCCTCTGTATTAGGTCGACGTTGACGAAAGGACCGACTCTTCTGTTGCACTGAATGTTTGAATTTCCTATCAAACTTCTTGTTTTTATATTTATTACTAACCTTCTTTTTCTGAAAAATATGTTCTCCCCGCTCTGGGTTCTTCCTCTCCTTTAAATAGGCTGGCGTATTCAACCAGACTTGAGACCCTCCGAGGGATTGTATTATAGGCTGTAAAGCCTCTCTACTGAATAAGTATTCGGAGCTGGGCGGGACATTCCTTAGAGTATTTTTAAGGTTGTCATTACCTATTTCTTTAAGAATGCGTTCACGCCTAACCTCTATACATTCAGAACGCTTTCCACAAATAATTTGCATAGTGGTCTCTGAATTTTTATGACATAAAGATCCAGGTCCAAAAGTGTCAGAAATTTCCTCAAACAAGTTATTTGGATTTAAGTTCTGAGAATTAGTACAAGCCCAGTCAACAATAGTTTGTAAACCTGTTTTTAATAATTGACGTTGTTCCAATACTTGATTGGATAGCCCAGCTAAAAGTAACTCAGTTGAAGCAAGGTAGTCTTTGCTTTTATTAAAGTGACATAATTCATCGTTAACTTGAAGCCCAGTGAACCCTGGTGTTGCTAAGCAACTCTGTAAAACTTGCTTATACCTAATGCCTTTCCAAGCCTGAGAATCAAATTGTTGTAACCTATTTAATTCTAAATATCTCTCTTTATCACTAGTTGGCATAATCTTTTTTCTATCAACATCTGTATTTAGGGAACCCCAATTAAGCGACATTGATTCGGGTTGGCTAGGTAAAGTTAGAAATTGTTCTGAATTATTATTAGGAAATTGTAAATTTTTATTAGGAAATTGTTGTAAATTGTTATTACTACTAGTACTAGGAACAGCTTTATTATAATTCTGTTGATCCGTTGAATTATAATACATAGGGCTACATTGACTGAAATAATTAGAAATGTACGCCATTTGTGACATTAAAACATCAACCCGCGGATCGGTAAAAACTTTTTTTGACCTGTACTTACGTGCTGTTGTACGAGATCGTTTATTTGGCAAGGGTGATGCAGTACCATCCTCGAACTCCGAGGACGAGGATGAACTGTTCCCTGACGATCTAGACACAGAGCTCGTAGACGGTACTTGTTCTCCATCCGAAGCAACAGTACCGACACGCTCGTTTTCCTTACCACTACTTACCGGATCCATCTCTGTAGTGAGATACACTGCTGTGTTTTCAAAAGGCACTAAATCCTACACTTAGTACACTTTTTAACAAACTTTTTAAGACTTTGTATTTTAAGAAAAAAATTTCGAAGCAATTCGAACGAATCACAAGAATGCAATGACGCTTAACAGCTACAATGGCGGGAAAGTACTTATGGCGCCCTCTGGTGCCAGAAATAGAAGGTATTTTAGATTAATTATCTATGGTAGTAAGAAAAGTGTACAGAATCATAAGGACTGCTTCTTCATTTCATTGCTGTGTTTTCGGAGGCGTATAATAAGTATGTATGAATGTTGCAAAATCCTTGAATTGGCAACTGCAGTCCGTGTGACTTAGTTAGCCACGAGTGAGCATTCAGTGAGCGTGAGTGTGGGCTAGTGCTGCTGTGCATATTCCGCTACCTGGACGACCTGTCGCTGTGCGCGTGCGCGTGCGTGTGCGTGCGCTGGCGGCGGCTCGTGGTGGCGCGCGTGCCGCCGCCGCGCTGGGCCGCCTTCGCCGCGCGCCGCTGGCCGCTGTTCCGCCCGCTGCTCGCCAACATCGACTGGCAGAAGGTGACACGCACACGAAACTTACACCTGTTTCTATTACTGTTTTGATTTTACACATTTTGTCTGGACACATTTTATTTAAGAGATAAAACATATTTTGAGAGTAATTTTATGTGATTATCTAATTTTTAATTAGATTTTATTTTTTAAACCAACTCGCATTGGAACAGCTAATGGAATATGTTCCAAACCTTCTCCTCAAAGGGAGAGGAGGCCTTTAGCCCAGCAGTGGGAATTTACAGGCTGTTGTTGTTTGTTGTTGTTTATTTTTTACTAATCAAATTAATTTCATGATTGTTAATTGATTGCCCCTGAAACAACATTGCTGTATATTTGAAGTATCTAAGTGATTGTTATTTAATTAAATAGTAAATTAGTAAATAGATCCTGACTACAAAACAACTAAATAATCGGAGCGTGTAGAAGAAGCGAGTGTAGTTACGACCCTTTTTTTATGTTATAGGTTGGCGGACGAGCATATGGGTCACCTGATGGTAAGTGGTCACCATCACCCATAGACAATGACGCTGTAAGAAATATTAAATATTCCTTACATCGTCAATGTGCCACCAACCTTGGGAACTAAGATGGTATGTCCCTTGTGCCTGTAGTTACACTGGCTCACTCACCCTTCAAACCGAAACAACAATACTGAGTACTGTTATTTGGCGGAAGCATAACTGATGAGTGGGTGGTATCTACCCAGACGGGCTTGCACAAAGCCCTACCACCAAGTGTAACTTTATTGAAATCCACTCTTAGAAGTACCAGTCGTTGGTGGAGTCGTGTTTCTGCCGCAACTGTCTGGTGCAGATGTGCGTGCAAGCTCAGCCCGCCGGAGACGAGAACGCCTGGAGACGAAACCGGCTTAAAATTGAACTTAAGGTACTTCCACACATTCAAGTTTTGTTAATAAACATTGACTACTTTTTATGTTAATAAAAGTAGAAATTTTCTGAGCTTTTTATGTGACCTTTGACGCCAGGGCAAATGATTTTATGGTGTGCCGATGTCGCGTTTTGTAATTGTGCTGACGACTGAAGATTGTGTTTCTCTAACAATTTTGTTGTTTTAAACCTTTAGGCGTCTCGACGCGCATTCTTTTTTCAATAAATGTAGGTCGTTATGTCCTGAACCGAGTACACAAAAACACGCACCTATTTCTTCACCCTCAAATCCTATAGAATAAGGAATCTGACACGACCGAAGAGAATACGCCAACAGGGTTCCAAAAGCTTTACGTGCTCGCCGTACTTGGAAATTGGTTATTGCTAACTTCCAAACTATGAATGACGTAAATTTTGCGGACCTGAACCCAAGACAACAATGTTATGGCACTTATTTGTTTTTAGTAACAAGTGCATATACATATCAATGTTATAAAAATATTGTTGGTAACAGATGTTGCGCAACGATCCTCCGGAAGGCATCGCTGCAACTCCCTTAGACGCCAAGTGTTGCCACTGGCAGGCCAGCGTCACGGGGCCCGTGGGCTCCCCTTACGAGGGCGGAGTCTTCTACCTTTACATTCAAGTCCCCTACTCGTGAGTAAATGAAAATTATTGTCGTAAATAAAGAGTACAGTTTAATTGTTGTTTATTATAATTTTAAAATCGTTTGGAAATATTTACTACTATAGTAACGTCAATCTAGTACTTACAATAATCGAACAGCGGGATAATTTAGTTATTTGTTTAGTCAGGTCATTGGTAAAAAAAATGAAAATGTTGTCTTAAATTTTCGCGATTATTACACACTTAAATAAAACTAGTTATAACGGATATACACGGGTAGACCACGAACGCTGTAAAGTGCTCGAAACGTCGGGATGCCAAAAATAATTAATATACGCGATTCAAATGCGTTATAACTAGTTTTATTTAAAAATTAAAATGATTGCTGAAATTGTAAACCTAACATTCTTAATAATAATCTCCCGACAAAACCCTTGATAGCTACGAAAGTCATTTAATAATATTCAGCCCAAATTAATACATTTTTGGATATAACTTTAGGCTCTGATGTCAGCGCCAGTGCCAACTTAGCTGTACTATAGCACTGTATTATTTTAGAAACTATGTATTTGTTACCTTTTGCGGTATTAAGTGCATACCATTATAATCCAAGCGTTGAAGACAGTTTTATAGATTTGAAAAGACACTAAAAACCATTAGAATAGGCTATTTGACTGGTTTTTAAAATTCATTTTATATTGTTTACTAGAGGTTAAGGAACCCAGTAAAAGTTGATTTTTTTTTATTTCTAGTACATATTTGCCGAAAAATATCATATTAAATATTCCATATTTAAATAACGCGCAAAAACGCTACTTGGACAATATGGCGCTGCAATGGGGTCGGTGACGTCACTTTGCTGTATTTTAATCTGTGGTACATATAGTAGAAAAGCAAGGTTTACAAGAAAGTGACTTCATCTTAAGCCCGGCCAATCAGGAGCGTTTCGTGTCACGTGACAAACGTTTGAAAAAAATGCATTTTTATTTATTGATTTTTGAATAAATTAAGTATTATTTTCAAGTTTCGTTGGTAAATAACCATTTTAAAACTCATAATATACACTGATTACGATAATTCACAATTATTTTTTCGCATTGTCAAATAGCCTATTGTTGAACGTCAAAAATCTTACAGTGAATATTGAGATTAAACTTACAAAGAAATTGTAAAATGTCGCGATGTCGGAGTGATAGTAGTACATATAGGGTCACGGGCCGCGCAGGTACCCAATGAGCCCGCCCGTGGTACGCTTCCTGACGCGCATCCTGCACCCCAACGTGTCGCGTCACGGCGACGTGGGCATCGACTCCGTGCACCACAACTGGTCGCTCGCCCTCACTCTCTCCAAGGTTCTCATCTCCATCCAGAGCCTGCTCACCGACCCCTACACCACCGTGAGTACTTATATCGTCGATTGAAAAGTAACTTCTAGTATTTTTTTTTTATGGTATAGGTTGGTGGACGAGCAGATGGGCCACCTGATGGTAAGTGGTCACCATCACCCATAGACAATGATGCTGTAAGAAATATTAACTATTCCATACATCATCAATGTGCCACCAACTTTGGGAACTAAGATGTTATGTCCTCTGTGCCTGAAGTTACACTGACTCACTCACCCTTCAAACCGGAACACAACAATACTGAGTACTGTTATTTGGCGGTAGAATAACTGATGAGTGGGTGGTACCTACCCAGACGGGCTTGCACAAAGCCCTACCACCAAGTAATACTAAAGTATACTTTTCTAATGTGTTCCGTATTTTTGAACACTTAGAATGCTTGGTGACTGGCGAGATGACTGTAACAATATTTATGGCGGTTTGACTGAAACGATCTACCGTTCTTTGTACCGATATTATTGACTTTTTAGTTGCGTCTAATTATTTTAATACCCTGAGTGTCTCTAATTATTTGACGCTGACTGTACGCTTTTGAGTCTTGACTACTCAACCCTATAAACTAATAGATTTAGAATAGATCTATGTTTTACTGAATATATAGTTCGGATAGTGATGACTCCTGTCGATATTCATTTTTATCTTCTACGAGAGAGTAGAACACATCTCATATTATAATATAGTACGACACAACTTAGATGTCGCATCGGCAAAATTCGTAAAACCGATCACATCCGAATTGAGTACGCTATACCAAATTATCAATATTTATTTCTCATGCGAATATGATCTTTGCACAAACGCAATAACTTGTAATATCATATGACCTAACATATTCGTCAATTTGACACGTGGATTTAGATGCACTAGCTTTCTCCGACGCGTGAATCTATAGCGACGAATAGCGTGGAATGGCGCGATAGGGAGTTATTTCTATTGGTTGGATAAATCGGCAGTAATCGGTTTTGTGTCCTACTATACGCTTTTCGAATCCAGTAGCAAAAGTAATAGTAGTCATCGCTACATATACAACAAAAACAAGTATAAAAAACAACTAATAACGGTATTACAAAAAAATAAATCAAACCAACTAATCGATCGATACCCGTAGGTTTGCATGGAGCCCGAGGTGGGCGCCATGTACGTGCGCGACCGCGCGCGCTTCGAAGCGCTGGCGCGGCGTTGGACTTGGCGTTACGCCATGCACGACGTACTGCCCGCCTGAGCGCCCGGCCCCGCCCACCGCACCCGAGCGCACCCGAGCGCACCCGACCGCACCCGAGCGCGCGACCAGATACTCGTGTGCGGATAACGTATCAAAGGCATTTTTGCGAATACCACAGTTGGTAAAACTGCTCTACCGCTTAAAAAAAGACTTTAAAGTTATAAACTTTAATTAATATTATACGTATAAGAAAGCATAACGACAAACCGGCCATCGGATGGCTCTCCTGTAGATATAACATGCTTGCATTAGTTTAGTTACTCCGAAAGATCGTGAAGAGAAATTCAGTGATATAGATAAAAAATAATTCACATACAGACTTTTTTACGCAATATGTATTTGTGTGAATCTGTAATTAAAGAACATCGGCCAAAATCCAAAGGCTGCAAAACAATGCTATGTGTTAACAAAAGGGAAGATGCGATATTTTTATTTTTGTCTTTATTTTAAAGAACTCCATATAGGATAGACCATATATGTATGTTAAAAATCTAAAACACTAATTTACTGCAAAAAATGCGGTTTCAAAATGTCAATTTTAATTTTTGCGCAAAAATGGATCTATATTACATATGACGTCACTGCTGTCTGTCACTGCCCCATTGATCTCGCTGGCTTTCAAACTTATGCATTTTTTCTCGACCTTTGAGATACTTTTTTGTAAAAATTTAAAACGGATTATCGATACTCTGAAAAAAATCTTTCTTGATGTATGTTTTGTGCTAATTTGTTCATCTATTTCAATAAAATTTTCAAATAAATGGTTTTTACTGAACCTTCTGAAACAAAACTGAGATTAAAGAGGTTTTAAACTGAAAAGAGGAATTTGAAGCCTGCTTTGACAAACCTGACTTCCATTTTAATTCGAAAAACGCAATTCATTTTCGCTTCAATATTTAATTTTTTACAACTATAACCTCAAATAAGTAGTCATAACAGGAGTGACGTCACCGAACGCTATATTAGTGTTTTGAAATACGTTCCTTTACACGTTACTTTAATTCGTAATTATTGTTAAGAAAGAAAATTATATCATTATTTTTATAAATATTATATTTTCATGTTCCCTGTAACGAAGGATACATTTAAGTTCATTTTGGCCGGTCTTCTTTCAATGTATTTTTTTAATGTAGATCTTAATTTGATCATCAGCATTATAAATGTGGTCATACCCGATTTATTTGCATCAATATATGTTTAGCAAAACTTCATCGACAATAGTTATTAGATAGTAGATCAGCACTGTTCAGTCAATTAATTAAAGTCTTCCTGGGTTAATAAAAAAACTACATTCACAGATTGGGCTGCAGGAACCCTTTTAATTTTTGTGTAAAAAATAGGCATTAAAATGCAAAGGTATATCAATCCCTAATTCTTCAAAAAATACTGTCTACAATATTGCTCATCTCTATACCCTGATGTAGATAATAAATATATTCATCCAGAACATTGACCAAGTATCGAAATATATAAAACTAAATAAATGTTTTCTAGCTGTCGTCGACGTCAAACGTTTCATGTATTTAGGTTAATGAAATATATTTTAAAATAATTTATTACCTTATGTAACTATGCACTAATTTGATAAAGGAATTGTAAAGCTCATGCTAATGGTAGGAGGAATGTTAAATAAACAACTTGGATTTGGATATGACGTCTCTGCCAAAAATTTAAAATAATCGATATAATTGTTTATATACTTAAAAACAATTGAGAGTAATGAATGTCAGTGAATTTGATATCGGAACTTCAGAATTAAACTCGATATAAGTAAGAGCTATTAGATTTTTCATGAAGTCTTTAATTTTTAAAGTTTATATTTTTTCCTCCAGCTATTAGAAAATAGTACAGAAGATTTGGCTGTGGGTATGGTGTGAATTGTAAATATATTATTACAATGTAACTTTATTATAAATAAACTTGTATCAATAATAATTCTTTTTTTTTCCTTTACTAAGCTTAATATATTATTGAATAATATTAATGAGAAGATCAGTATTATATTTATTTTCGCAATATATTACAGGGCATTGTTAATACATATTTCATAGATATGGCCATGACGTTATAGTATGAGTCCTAAGCCTAACACATCATCATTGTTATTTTCCAAAAGCACAAATACACTTTAGTGAAGTTGTCTCCCGTAGACTAATCAAGTAAGGACAACTAAGGAATCTGAAGCTTTTCTTTGAAATTTGATCCATATTATATCGATATATGTATTACCTATTGATGGTGAACTATAGGTTCAATTTGAATTTCAATAATAACTATACAAAATAATTAATGATAAGTACAGGAACGACAGTAAATATGTGGATTAAATTTGAAGAGAAGACACTTATTTCATGATTTGTTAAAAAGTAACAGCCTGTAAATTTCCCACTGCTGGGATAAGGCCTCCTCTTCCATTAATATGTGGAATATGTTCCAAACCCTCCCCTTAATGAAAGAGGTGGCCTTATCCCAGCAGTGGGAAATTTACATTCTCAGGTCACGCTGTTCCAATGCGGGTTGGTGGAATGCACATACCATAACCGCTGGGCCATCTCAGCTCTTCTCGATTTGTTTACCGATGGTAAAAATTTCGATTTGTCTTGATATTTCTATAAATCATTCCATTGTCACAAATAAAATATGAGTAAGATTCGGTATTATCAATAATTTTCAATGTTAGAAATATATGTATGTGAATTAATTGAATTATTCCTAGGGACTGAATGATGATGCGACGCCGCCGCTACAATATAAGGTCAATTTGACCACATGTGAAGTGATTAGTGTATATAAATATTTTTAGGGTAAATAAAATACGTCTGTTAATTTTTTAATTAAATTTTTTTATTTTATATATAAAGCTATTTAATAAATGATGTAAAAGTACTTAGCTAAGTTTTCATTTTTTTGTATCTTTTCCATATTTCTGTCAACTTTGCACAGTTGCACAAAACCGGCAGGCATACTTCGCTTCCTGGTGACCTACAGTATCCAGGATACGGCATTTCACCTCTTTGTAGCCATCTTCTCGTAGTTTTGAGTAACCATGTCTTATACAATGATTTTTCTATGGTATCCTTTAGATCTGACAATTGTAATTCATGTCTCTTCCTTTGGACTATTGAGATTTCTGGATTGAAGTATTGGATGTACGCCGCGATTGTAAAATAAACCTGAAATTATTATACACAATTACACACTTTGGTTACACTAAATTATTACATTTTAACGTACTTGTATATCAATTATTTCTAGGACAATCGGATACATAGTGGTTCTTACGCAATTAAAATCAGCTATGATTAATTTTACGCTAATATTACAATGAAACGCATCATAGAGTTATCAGTGATAACGTAACTGAATGCAGTATGTTTGATTGATTATAATAGTTTAAATAACTAGTACTAACTATTGATATTTAATATATTATATTATAAGAACAATTTAACAAGTAATATATATTCCCGTTGGTATAATTTTGTTCCAATAACTATTACAAGCTAAAATAATTAGAAATACTATGCGGAATGCAAGTTTAACCCCAAATTAGGCTTTTAATCCTTCGTACACCTCAAATGTCTGAACCCTTAAGTTAATGATATCGATCGCGTGATTTTTCTCTGGAATTTGCACGAGGTCCTTGTGATCTTTCCCTGGATCTTTCTCGAGAGTGACCTCGTGATTTCCCTCTGGATTTTCCTCGAGAGTGACCTCGGGATCTTCCCCGCGAACGGCCTCGTGATCTTCCCCTGGATCTTCCACGAGAACAGCGTGATCTTTTTCGAGAGCGGCTACGTGATTCATCACGTGACCGATTAATAGATCGCTTTCTATTTCTCCTTAGATGTTGTTCCTGCCCCTCTATAGGTTCACCTACTTCAATTGATTCTTCTGTTCGTTCCGTCCTCAAGGTTCTACTAAAGTTACCGCCGGGTATCACATGGGTGGTATTTGGACGAGTTAAATTATCATCTGTAGCAGGATTCAAATCTATAGTATAAACAGTTTCTCGTTCAATATTCTCACCTATTTCATGAAGAAATTCTCGACGTATGTTAAGCACAATTTTCACTGCCATCGCTGCTTATTGATGTTCCAAGCTGGTATAAAATGTACTAACAAATAGTACCTACTTACAACACCGTCAGTTACAAACTGTTTGATAAATAAACTGAAGTAGTTTATATATTATTATGATTTCACAATATTGTGTAATACTTTCATAATATTGTATAATCATTTCACAATATTGTCCAATGTTTTGCAACAGTTATCACCCTAACTGATGTTATATATGTTAAAGTTTGTTTGTTTGTTCTCATGTACACCTTTTCAATTCAACGCTGTCTTCATGAAATTTTGCATTTTCATGTTCACGTATAAAAAAAAAAAAACATAAGAAGGACCCCAAAACCTTCCATCACACTTCCCTGAGCAGACGCTAGTTTAATAATTGACGATTCAACGAAAATACCAAGTGAAGTTCTACCACAATAATACGAGGCTTTGTATGAATCAGAAAAGCAAGAATTTGAGATTTTCCTTTATAACTGGATTATCCTAGCTTTCCATCATCATTTAATTAGGAGAAGCCATTTTATGTTGTTATTTGTAACATCAAAGATGACGTCAATTAGGGTAGGTTGGAATGCTAATCTAATTCGAAGAAAACCCTAGTTTAACTAGAACTACACTTGGAAAGTCTGTTTAATCATCAATTATACTCGTGTATTTGTACTCTTAGATTGCCAAGAAGTTGAGTTCAGGGACTTGTACATGTTGAGAGTATCAAG
The DNA here is from genome assembly GCF_905220365.1 of Vanessa cardui. Lineage (NCBI taxonomy): Eukaryota > Metazoa > Arthropoda > Insecta > Lepidoptera > Nymphalidae > Vanessa > Vanessa cardui. Next base: position 4,431,731 of record NC_061140.1, on the reverse strand, counting down.
TGGAAATATCAATAAGAACTAATTACACATATACAGCTGTTTATCGATTATGACACACACTATATTTTACCTATAATTTAACAGTAATTTGTATGCTCTAGATCTACAAGAATGTCCTTTAGAATATTTAACTCCATCATTTTGGTATTGATTTATTTATTTGGTGTTGTAGAAAAATGAGATAATTGGACAAGGTTGGTAAAACTGTCATTGGCATAGTAGTATCGCTTGCGTGCACTGGTACGAACCAGATAAGACAGATAGGGGTAAATTTATACGTATAAAATCTAATTATCATTAAAAATATAATGTTACACTAAACTACATTCCTAAAAATGTTTATATTTCATTGTAGACGTGCTTATAACAAGGTAGTAATTTAAATGAATATTCGCTATGTTATTATTAAGTTTTTCATCGTGTTATTATGTACAAGCAACTTGCCCTGGTTTCACAAGGGTGCCATTGCTGATACTATATAATGTTTACGAACCGCAATATGTCTGCATTTTAAATCTGTGACATCTTCGATAATATACATTTCAATTAAAATTAATAGGTGAAAACGGCGATTTTGATCTATATTAAATGTACCACAGATTTAAGGTACTTAATAAAATAAGGCTTAAAACTGTATTACTTAAATCCGCTTCGAAAGTAAGCCATTATTTGTCGTAAAAAGTAAAGGATAAAAAATTGTTATTATGGCAATGTTAGCGCGAAATGTGTTTATTAACGACATAACTGTGCATAAAAACCTTCCTCTAACTAACCTGGGCCTGGGGGCACTCGGCGTCCAGGGCTCCGGGGAATCCCACATACCCTCCCATTTCCAACACGTGGGGAATCGCGTAACGCGATTTTCCAGCGGGAAAAAAAAGGTATTCGTTTTCATAAAAGAATTCCGCTGATATTTTTAACTGCGCCGATTCATTAATTCAGATAATTTGCAAAAAAACATTTATAAAAATAACATATTATTCAATACAGGATTATATAAAAAAATAAGCGCGATGTATGTTTTGAATGATACTAGCATGTAAGTACGTTTAATTGGAACCGAGGGGCTCAGCGGAATCTTAACAAGAGCAAAAATACAATTGCCCAGTCTGTCTATTCTTGCGCCCCCGAGAGTCTACGCCTTGTACCTGGGCACCGGTGGCACCGCCCTATTTACGCCACTGCTGGCACGGGGTCCTCATGGCCATGGCTCTTACCCAATTTCCCCAACCATGCATAATGTATAATCTAGGCTCGTCCGGTTTATTCTTATAAAAAACCGACTCCTTTAGCTAGTGGTATTTTTGATCACAAACAATTCAATATTTTTCTGTTCGATAAAAATGCCAAATATACAACATTTGACAGTAAACTGACGCGCTATCATTGTTCGAGAGCGTAATTAATCTATAATATTCACTACTTATTTGCAAAAAACTGGCTTTTTTAATGTCGACGAAACTGTATTATTATATTCTTTATTGTACTAAAATATGTGTATACAATGATTGTACAGTAATATATGTACAGGCAAAGGTGGACTTATCTCTAAAAGAGTTTTCTTCCATTTATGGAGGTGAGTGACGAGGTGATGTAGCGGGCAAGATAGTGCAGACTAGTATATAAAATATATAGAAAAATATGAAAATATAAATACATACATAAAAATACAGTGCACAAAATACATATACTACGTATATTATTTATATATACTATATAAATATATATATTTACAAATCTCTGTTAATTTAGTATACAAAATAAAACAGACAGCGGCGGCCTTACCCATTGCGAGGCTCAGGGCGATAGGTCTTTGCGAGGCCCTTTGGCCTACGAAAAAGTACCTACCTATGTGATGCGAAAGTTGGTCTGGTTTTTTGATAGGTAATCGTTTTGTTTGGTAAGAAATGCTAAAGTTGTAATAATAAATAAATGTTGAGTTTTAAAATATTTTACTTACATTGAGAGATTTACAAAATTACAATAATCTAACGAATGAGCTACGTCATTTTCGATTGACAGAATAGCTAGAGCTGAAAGTCGATCTTGTGTCATTGAATTTCTTAAATATGTTTTAAAAACTTTGAGCCTCGAAAAACTCCTTTCAGCAGACGCAACCGTAACGGGTGATGTGGCAATGATCTTTTTTTTTTACATATTTATATGGAATAGGCGTTTGTCTTCCATCTCACCTGATGGAAAGTGTAGATGAAGACGAAGGTGGTACACGCCCTTCCAAAAGAAACCTGTTCACTCTACTCTTAAAGGCTCCGGAGTTCAATTTATCAGGAAAAAATAGACGCAGGCAGGTCGTTCCAAATCTTAGCGACTCTTACCAAAAACGAGTTGACAAATCGTTTAGTTCGACTTTTGGGTATGTCAACAATGAATGGATGAAACTTTTGTCTGCGCCTAGTTGTCCGATAAAGGAATGGAGATGGTTCTATCAGTTCAAAAAGAGCCTTCGAGCACTCTCCAAATTGCATCCTATAAAAAATCGCTAAGCTGGCCACTCGGCGACGATGCTCAAGGGTGTGCAGTCTGCTATTTGAGAGCTTTTCGTCGTTAATTAACCTACGGGCTCTTCGGTCAACTGAGTCCAATGCTTCCAGATGATATTTGGCTGCACCATCTAAGAGATGACTGCAGTACTCCATGCATGATCGAACTTGTGCAGTGTAAAGATTAAGCAGCTGTTCAGAGCTGAAGTACCGCCGAACTTTTGAAAGGATTGAAATTTTCTTGGATGCCGCTTGTGCCAAAGTTGAGGTTAGAGGTGATGGTAATACCTTCAAGCCCTAGATGGTCTGTGATCGGTAAGGGTACACCTTCGAAGGTGGGTGTTAAATCGAAGTTACTCTTTTTTGCGGAGAAAAGACACGCTTGTGTTTTGGAAGGGTTGAAATGGACAAGATTGGCGTCACCCACTGCAAAGTCACGTTTACCCGTTCAATCATGGACTCTCTCAAGGACCGTATTTCATCTCAACTGGCTCGCGGGTTGGACATGTACCTCTCAACTACAGTGCTGTCATCGGCGTAGCTAATAATACCGGGTGTTAGAAGATCGTTTATGTGCAGCAGAAACAAGGTAGCAGAGAGAACAGATCCCTGAAGTACCCCAGCATTGATTGCCGTTAGATCGGAAGAAGAGCCATCCAAGACAACTCGAATCGATCGTTCTCTCAGGAAATCACATATCTAGTCACAGAGCTCTTTTTGGTGTATTTTAACGGCGTTCATTTTAGGACCAAACGGAGGTAACTGAGGTGGACGCTTGCCATTGCTGTCCAGACGAGAATACTCCGCGAAGAGATTGGCAAAAAAATTTGCTTTCTCCTTAGCGGTGTGGGCCAGGGATCCGTCAGGTTTCCGGAGAGGAGGCAGCGAAGAGCGACAGAAGTTTTTCTCAACCGCTGAGGGAAAAGAAGCTAACTTTCCCCCTATACGGCTAATGTGGTCAAAATGAGCTTTTCTTATCGCTTTTTTACAATATTCAGTAGCTGCGTTGTATGTTTTCTTCTTAGACTGAGGGTCCAATGCTTTGCTTTTACGAGCAACAACCCAAGACAAATAGGCTTCATGCTTACGCTTTTCAGCTGAGAGACATTCAGCATTATACCAAGGGCGAGCTTTGGTCTCGAGGGATACTTCAGCAAAAGGAATAAAATACTCCATAGCTTGATAAGTCACACTGGAGACAGCATCTGCGCAGCACGATGGATCTTTAGAAGAAAAACAGACCTGTTTCCAACAATAAGAAGCGAAAAAACGACGCATCTCGTCCCAATCCGCCAACTTGTATCTCCACACTCGCCTAGTGCCTTTGGGTATAGTGTCAAGAGGCGAGTACACACACACACATTGTGTGACACAGATTTTACCACACAATGATCCGATGTTCCGAGTGGTGGTGAAACGGAAACCGAATATCTGTCGGGATCGGTTGTCAGCAGAAGGTCTAGGCAATACTCAGTGTGGCCCACGATACCTGGAATACGAGTGGGTTCGTGGACGAGCTGGGAGAGGCCATAAGATATTGCAAATTTATAGACCTCTCTTCCAGCGTGGTTAGTATCTCTATACGGGTACAGCCACTCAGAAACAGAACTATTTCGCAGAACTATTTTGATAGTGGGGTAAACTTCAGTTTACATTATTATTTGTTTTCTATTATGTATTTCAGCACCGAGATAATGTCATCGTTTCCTTCATACACAAATCAGGAACAAAATCAAAAGTCTTAAATAAATAAAAATATAGTAAGAAAATTTATTTCTGTGGTGCATGAAGGGGCCTCGCGCGAGGCCCCTTCGAGCGCGAGGCCCCGGGCGATTGCCCTGTTCGCCACCCCCTAAGGCCGCCACTGAAAACAGATAAGACATGAGGAAAAGTAAAGTTAAGATGAAGGGTTAGCTTGTTAGAGAAAATAATGTTTCAAGTGGCTTTTAAATAATTTAATACTATCACTGTTTTGTATGGATGTCGGCAGGTCATTCCACAGTATCGGAGCTCGTACTGTAAACGATTGCAGTCGAAATTTTGTGTTACTCCTAGGCACATCAAGCATCGAAGTGATGCAAGAGCGCCTGGAGCATATGGAAGTGGGTAGGAGGTTAATCCGGGAGCTAAGGTACGAAGGAGTATACGGGTTATTGAGTATGTTGAAAAGGACCGAAAGGATGTGCATATCTCGGCGAAATCGGATAGGGAGCCATTTAAGTTGAGCGCGGATATGAGAAACATGGTCATACTTACTAGCCCGAAAATAAAACGAATAGCGAGGTTTTGTAGGCGCTCTAACTTATTAAGTTGCTCCTCCGTTGCTCAATAATTGGGAGAAGAAGTGATTGAGCGAGCATAATTTTGGTATTGAAGGGGAGAAAATATTGGAGACGTTTGAGAGAGGGAAAAGTGTAATAAAACGCTTACTGATATCGTTGAGGTGAGCAGTCCAAGACATGTTGCAGTCTATGATAAGGCCTAAATTTTTTACTTTGTCATGGTATGCTATTGGAACCCCACCATACATGACACAGGGAACAGACGTCCAGTCTATTTTACATCTTAATCTATTGCTACCAACAATCATGGCCTGAGATTTGTCGGGGTTAACCAATAAACCAAAGAATTTAGCCCAGGACTGAACAGCCGAAAGATCTTCATTCAACAAACACGAAAGCTAGCGGTGCTTCGCTGTAAGCTCCCAGAAATAATTCCTAATCATGTATAAAAAGTGAAATTAGTGGTTTTAATTATTGTGAATAATAACAATAAAATACGTTCAGTTCTAGTTTTAATTTTAACAGTGTTATAAAGTGTAATTATCATTGAAACTTGAAAAAAGAAAACAATTGAAACAAAAAACGGTTACAAATTTTGTGCAATTCTAGTGTTTTTGATAGAAACGCGTAAGCGACGTATTTTGAATGGCGCTTACGTCCTTTCTTTCGCTAAGATAGCGACAAGAAGCTATTCTCAGTATTTTATTGACCCGTGCTGCGTATTCGCCGCATATTTATTTCGGAACATTTTAACGCGTTATGCTTTATTGCGTGCTGTAAGCGCTTAAAGTACTCTAGCTGATATTCAAATAATAGCGTCTATTTTTTATTTTTTAACGGTTTCAAACGTGCACAATGTCAACAAAAAATTGCAAAAACTGTCTCAATGCTATTAAGGCTAAGGAATACCTAGAATATTCTAAATGCCACCAGTCCTACGATTATTTATGTGCAAACGTAACGGATAAGCGAATTAAATCTATGAACTCAACGCAAAAGATGAATTGGAAATGTTCCGATTGTATTAATAAACATCCCAAAGGCAATACACCCGTAACCCCGTTGCAACCTGCACTCTTAAATAATGTCTCTAAAAAAGACAACGATGATGCGAACGACCCAATCTCGTTGAACGATCCTAATGTTACACTGCGAAATAAAATTTCCGTAAGCCAAAGTCATGCTTTAATTAATAATGCTGACAACGATACGCAAATTTCAATTAACACCGTGAGAGACATAATTAAACAAGAAATAAAAAATGCCCTTAAAGAAGTAGTTACGGAACAGTTTGCTAAGATGAACGACGTTTTGTCAAGCTTTCAACAATCCCTTAACTTCTTTAATGATCAATACGAGTTAATGAAAGTATCTCTAGAGGAAAAATCTTCAAAAATTGAAAAACTTGAAAAAAATAATAGCATCCTGCAAACCTCTCTTACAGACTTAACAATACGTATGAATCTCCTAGAACAACATTCAAGGTCTTGTAATATCGAACTACAAAATGTTCCCGAAAGTAAATCGGAAAACCTAATAAACACAGTATTGCAACTAAGTAAAATAGTAAACTATGATGTAAAAGATGCTGACATTATTCATTGCACCAGAATCGCTAAGAAAGATACTGAGAGCAATCGACCGCGATCGATTGTTGTAAAATTTTCTAGTTCTCGTCTTCGTGATGGATACCTCGCAGCGGCTACAAAATTTAATAGAATAAACGCTAAGAATAAACTTAATACCAGTCACATCGAAATGGCAGCAGACAAAAAACAACCTATATATCTAATGGAACACCTTTCTGCTCATAACAAGGCTAAACATGCAGCTGCTAGAATCAGGGCAAAAGAAATCGGCTACAGATTTGTTTGGGTACGCAACGGAAGAGTCTTCATGAGGAAAAGCGAGACAACCCGTAGTTTTTTTATAAATAGTAAAGAAATGTTAAATTCAGTTTTCTAATTTAGTATTTAATTTTATATTTTCTAGCATGTTATTATGGCTCATTTTAGTTTTTAAATTCGATAATCTTAATTTTTATTACCATTATATTAATACCAATATTTAATATTTATTATGTACGTGGACTAAAAACTAAAACTAAGAATTTTTATATCAATCTATCTACCCATAACTATGATGTAATTGTACTTACGGAGACTTGGCTTAACAGCAGCGTTTATGATTCAGAACTCTTCTACTTCGAAAGCACGTGCGAGGATCTTTGGGTAGTCAAGTGTCATAAATTATCAGTTGAATGTTATAATGAATATATAGCAATGCTTGAAAGATCTATTCAATCTAACCCCAGAGTTTTTTGGTCGTTTATCAATGCTAAGAGAAGAGGTAGTAGTTCTTATCCAGCCAAAATGCAACTCGACAGTAAAGTTGCTTCTGATGGTAAAGAAATATGTAACTTATTTGCTGAAAATTTTGTACAAGTATTTTCAAAGTCCGATAACAATAAAAAAACATCTTACAGTGGTAATACCTCTTCAAATTTCCTTTGTCAACTTTCATTTAATACATCAGAAGTTTATAAATCACTTAAAACACATTGATGAACGCAAGGGGTCAGGTAGTGATAATCTTCCACCGGTATTTATAAAAAGATGTGCTAAAGCACTAGCTTTACCTGTTACTTTAATTTGTAATCGTTCATTAAAAGATGGAGTTTTTCCTGATCTATGGAAAGTAGCTTTGATACTTCCAATATTTAAATCTGGTGAAAAGCATCTGGTCAGTAATTACAGACCACTCTCGTTACTTTCAACTTTAGGCAAAGTTTTTGAAAAAATGATCACTGAAAGATTGTCATGGTATCTGAAACATCAAATCACCCCCCACCAACATGGTTTTTTAAAGTCAAGATCAACCACCACTAACTTATTGTGTTTTACTTCCACTTTATCCGAGAATGTTGATAACCGAATACCTGTAGATGTAATATACACAGATTTTAGTAAAGCTTTCGATAAAGTTGATCATTTGCTTTTAATACACAAACTTTCACAATTTGGTGTAGGTGGAGCGCTCCTCAATTGGTTTACATCATATTTGCAGAATAGAAGTTTCAAGGTCGTCATCAATGGTCATTGTTCGGACAGTTTTGAAGTGGTGTCAGGCGTTCCGCAGGGTTCACATCTCGGACCTATTCTTTTTAACGTATTTATTAATGACATCACAACATGTTTTTACCACTCCAACTACTACTTATTTGCCGATGATCTTAAATTAATGAAACCAATATTTGCAAACGATGATGTAAATAAATTGCAAGAAGATATCAATAGATTGGAGATTTGGTGTAGGGATAACAATATGAGTCTTAATATAAAAAAATGTCACTGTATACAATTTACCCGAAATAAAAAAGCTGAGCCGAATAAATATTACATCAACAAACAACAAATCTCACTATTGCACTGTGTACGAGACCTTGGAGTTACTTTAGACTCAAAGCTGAGATACGACACACATATATTTAATATTGTATCTAAGAGATTTAAAATTCTTGGTTTTATACTCCGTAATTTGAAGGACTTCAAGAACAATTCTACCAAAATCAAAATATTCATGACCCTGGTTCTTCCCATACTCGAATATAATAGCACTATATGGAATCCTCAATATAATATCCACATCAATAGATTAGAAAAAGTACAAAAACGCTTTCTTCACCATCTATCTTTCAAAGATTTACAGGCTAAAAACATCAAAAGTTACAACGATAGACTTAAATTTTATCACATGACCTCTTTTACAACTCGTAGAATTATTATAGATCTTACAGTTCTACACAAAATTATACATGGGGTGATTGATTGTAGTAATCTTCTACATAAGCTCAATATCAATGTTCCTTCTCGCTTGCCTCGTTTAAAAGCTTATAACCTTTTAAATATTCCGACATTTAATTCAAACCTAGGACATAACGCTGCTGTTCCAAGGCTCTGTAGACAATATAACAAACTTTCTAGATGTAATATCGAACTCGATATTCATCGTTACAGCTTGTCCAAATTCAGAGTGTGTCTCAATAAAATTCTAACGTGATATTATTATTAATAAAAAGTTTAGTTTATAAGCTTTTTCCTAATTTTAAGATTTTAATTTGTATTTGTATTTTTACTTCCATTTATTACTTTTTCACTTTTATTATCTTTATGTTTAAAATATTTTTTTTTCCTGTACATGCTGTGGTCTCCTATAATTGAAGGAGCACATAACTTGTGTAACCTTTATACCGTTTTATTTTGAATGTGTAATTAGTGTGTATCCTTTGTTGGGGACTCATAAATAAATAAATAAATAAATAAATAAATAAGGCAATTAACAGTGTCAGACAGCTCACTCAACTCAAAATGACGATACAATTGTAAATCATCTGCATACAGATGATAGGGAGAACAAATAACATGCGATATATTATTAATAAAAATAGAGAAGAGCAGAGGTGAGAGAACGCCACCTTGCGAACACCGGCAGTAAGGTTTGTCCAATCAGAGGATGAATCCTTTTACACATTGCCGGCGCCCGAAGAGATAGGAGTGGAACCAATTAATAGTAGTTGAAGAGATGTTAACTGCTCGGAGGGCACCGAGAAAAATGTCAAAATCAACAGAGTTGAAGGCACTGCTGAAGTCCAACAAGGCAATTACAGTAAGCTTGGTATTATCCAGAGCATACCGTATGTCCTCAGTTATATTCAGCAGTGCTCCAACAGTGCTGTGGGAAGGTCGTAAGCCGGATTGATAAGGACACAAGACGTTGTTGATGGTGAAATAGGAATAGAGTTGCTTGTGAACCACAGACTCTAGGACTTTAGAAAGGATAGGCAGTATAGATATGGGTCGGAATTGCGAAGGGGAGGAGGGTGTAGGTTTTTGGTAACGGAATGACATAGGCATTCTTCCACAGTGATGGAAAGACATTGCACGATAGTGAGAAATTAATAATGTGTGTGATCACAGGTGCAATATCCTCCAGCACAGGAAGAATCATGTCTAGGCTGAGATTGTCACTGCCGATGGCTTTCGTGGAGATAGACCTGACATTCCTCTTTACAGTATCCTTCGAAACTGGTTCAAAAGTGAAAGGGGGTAGGTCTGGTGGGGCAAAACGGGACAAATATGATAGGTTAGCTGTTTTAGTGTCATTATCTAGTGTTTAAGGCGGAGTGGTAAAGTGATGATTTAAAGCATCCAACACAGTTTGACAACTATCCGTGGTTATACCCTACACCTAAAGACCGTAAGAATCCCCAAACTTGCGCTTGATAAAGATTTTAAAGCGTTAAGTGAATATAGCGGCGTTTAGCATCCCTACACATTCTGTTGCAGACGTTACGAAGTTTTTTGCATGCGTCAAGGTTTTCCTGCGATGGAAATTTTTTGTGTTGGGCTTTTGCTCTATCGCGTTTATCCATGGTTCTTCTGATCACCGGCCTTAACCAGGGAGCAGGCGCGTGTTTCATTCGCACTAGGCGAACAGGAGCATGGACATCATATAAACGTATGAGTTCAGCAGTCAGTGATTCAACCATGTCATCAATATTATTAGTTGACAATAGAGACGCCCAGTCAATATTTTTTACATCCTCCCTCAAACGTTCCAAGTCCATATGCTTAAAGTCGCGTAGAAGAAAAACCTTGCCTCTAAACTTGGGAGGTTGCACTTTGTAAGTGATGAAAATTAGGTCGTGATACGAGAATGGAGAAGTCATTTGACCGTGGGAGAAAACAAAATTGGGGTTAGAGAGTGATTAGATCAAGTTGTGTATTCGTAATTTCAGAAGTAAAATTAGCAAATCGCATGAAATACCATATACGCAAATGGTTTGTTTATCTTTGTTTCTACTTCGGTTGGAGTAGGCTATAGTAAAAGTTTATTTTTTTTTATTTTGTAAAATATGAATACTAGCTTATATACCATATTTCAATATTCTTGTAACTGAAGAAATATCGTAAGAATTATGATGATGGTTAGTCTGTCAGCGACTAAATCAGGGTTTTTAGATATCTATTATATCTGAAAATATAGGATCAATGCTATTAAACTATTATCTTTACTTAGTATAAAACAAAGTAGTTTAAAGCTGGCTGACTATGTATTATTAGATCTTTAAAATTACGCAGCGGATTTTGATGCGTTTTTTTAATGATAGAGCGATTCGAGAAGAAGGTTTTTGTATATAATACATAGACAATATATTTAAGAAACACTAATAATTTTAGAAGTTTCTAATGTGATGTTGGACATACATTTTTTGAACTTACATTGCAAACGCTGGCTGAGCCCCTACTAAATAGATCAATCAATACAATGTGCTACATTATTGTACACCTTAAAAATATCTAAGGAAAGGGCCGAATCTCTAGCATTTTTAATAAAACGTATATTGACAACATCAGTAATAAGGGTTTAAAATAAACGACGAAGCGTTTTGAGAAAAAGTATCTTTAGTTTATCTTACCTTGTCTTACATTACCGTGCTCTAAGAACAGTTTGCAAAAGTTTAAACGCGGTTGTATTCAATTAATATATCACAATATTATTTAATTTTGTTATGAATCGGATTAACAAAATATAACAATTGATTAGTGAATATTAAGATTGTTAGCTTGAAAGAGATTAAATCTACTTAATTCGATCGCTGGTATTTCATGGATACTAAGTCGCTATTGTGACCAGCAATGCGATTCTGTTAAAATAAATTTCGTATCCCAATCTTGAAATGTTGACGTAATGGAGTACCGCTATAACCGCCTGGCCACGGGAATTTCGCGGACGCAAATATTCGCGCTGTGCGAACGGTGAACCCGTCGCGCGAATGAAACAAACTTATAGCTATATACACGCTTCGCCATTCGCACCGCGTGAAATTTCGCGTATAACTTGTAAACCTTATAGTCAATGTCACATTTTAAAGTCGTGCCTCGCAATGAGATTACTTACTAAGCTTGTGGGTTCAATGACAGATCATGAAAAATGTTCGCCTAGTATTATGTTTGTGTTTTCAACAATGACTCTCAGTTTTATCCTATCTTATATCCTATATATATCCTAGGTAAGTCATTAAATAAAATCTCCATTTGATTTTACAATTTATTACTCTTAACTTATTACTCAATTTTTAAATCCCTACTACAAAACAAGATGAAAAACACTAGATTACAATCGAAGGACGCTTATAAAAATATTTATTAATAAAAATCGTTTATACATGTCCTGCTTATATGGTTATTATAGAAACAACTTAATTATGGGGAATTGGAAATGTCCATATTATCTGGCGAATTTTTCTCATCCGTCATGTCAAGGATTTTATCATCTATTACTGAATTGTTCTTCTCCTCGATCACTGGCGGCAGATTGGGAGAGCGGTCGCGAGACTTTCTTGAATGGGGCGTCTTTGAATCTCTGTGAGAACGACTTTTAGACCTCCGCGTGCGTGAGCGGGAACGCTTTCGGTCGCGATCACGGTCACGGTCACGGTCGCGGTCGCGGTCACGATCACGGTCACGTGATCGCGTACGCTTCCTGTCCCTGGAGCGGGTTCGTTTTCTATCCCTCGACCTGGTTCTCCGACGATCTCTAGACCTAGAACGTTTTCTATCGCGTGATCTCGTTCTTTTTCGATCCCTTGATCTCGATCTCTTCCTGTCTCGTGAACGTGATCGTCTACGTGACTTTGAGCGTTTCCTTTTTGACCGTGAGCGGGATCTACGCTTAGAACGAGACCGATCTCGCTTTCGATCTCTCGAACGCGATCTATCCCTTTTCTTCGACGGGGACTTATCCTTTTCTTTCCCTTTATCTTTATCCCTCTTGTCTTTTTCTTTTTCTTTCTCCTTATCTTTATCTTTTTCCTTTTCTTTATCTCTGTCCTTTTCTTTATCTTTTTCCTTTTCTTTATCTTTCTCCCTCTCTTTGTCTTTCTCCTTCTCTTTATCTTTCTCTTCCTCTTTATCTTTTTCCTTCTCTTTATCGTTTTCCTTCTCTTTGTCTTTCTCTTTAGTTTCCTTTTCCTTTTCCTTTTCAACCTCGACGCATTTTTCCTTTTCGTCAGCGGGCGTCGAAGCTTTAGATTTGGAATCAGAAGTACCGTTGGTTTCGATCACTGCGTTTTCTACTTTCATTTCTTCTTTTTCTTCTTTCTCGACCTCCTTTGGTGGTGATTTAGACTTATCTTTCTTTTCTTTTTTGTCCTTTTCCGAGTCCTTTTTGTCTTTGCGATCGCGGTCACGAGATTTATCGCGTTTTGATCGCGAGCTGCGATGGCGCGATCTCGAGCGAGTCCGTCGGGAGCTGCGGTGACGTGAACGAGATCTGAAAAAAATATTTTACTTAATTTGTTAAAATGAATATTGATGATATATTATGTTTATTTATGATTAAGTTTTGATCACCACAGATTCTTTGTTGTGTTAAAAAATAATATGATAATCAAAATTAAATTAAGTTTTTACAATTTAAAATGCTCTTAGATATGAAATTAAACAAAAATCACGTGATTAGTAAATATATCTTGAAAGTTAGGCTATGTGCCTGAGTACTAAGAAATACATATACTGGACTATAAACATATTCTTATAGGTCATAAATAATATAATTCAGTTAGCTATTTACATTTTTCCTACATAAGCTAGAAGTATATACCTCACATGTAAGTTAACAAAGCCGCTATGTATACCTGGTGCGGTGCCGGTGGCGGGAGCGCGAGCGGCGGGAGCGGTGGCGGGAGCGCGACCGCGAGCGCTTGCTGCGGTGGCGCGAGCGCGAGCGGCGACGCGAGCGAGAGCGGGAGCGGGTTCTGAAGTTATCGGATAAGCAAAATAACATATTCGCTTTTAGCTTCTAAGCTTTTTTTTTATTTAAAAAAACAACAACAGCCTGTAAATTCCCATTGCTGGGCTAAAGGCCTCCTTTCCCTTTGAGGAGAAGGTTTGGAACATATTCCACCACACTGTTCCAATGCAACCTGCATTGTGGAACACACATGCGGCAGAAATTCTATGAAATTTGTCACATGCAGGTTTCCTCGCGATGTTTTCCTTCACCGCTGAGCATGAGATGAATTATAAAGTCAAATTAAGCACATGAATCAGCGGTGCTTGCCTGGGTTCAAACCCGCAATAATCGGTTAAGATGCACGCGTTCTAACCAATGGGCCATCTCAACTCTTTTTGATTCTTTTACATGAGTTTAATTTATTGAAATTAAGTAAAATTTCATATGTTTTAGAAATTCAAGGTCTGCCTGCAAATAATTTAAAATTTTCTCGAAGAAGACCAATTAAAAAAAAACGCAGTCTTGCAGATGGTTGTTTTCGATGATAATAATTTATGTATATTGAATAAAGTAGGTACTTACAGTACCAAAGTACACCAATAAGTTCAGAGGTTAGGTTAAAAAATCATTGACAATAATTTTATGACAATAATAAGGAAATTATAAGTTCAATAACGATTTAGTCATCAATTAACTAAGTTAACACATAAAAAAATATAGAAGATCTTATAAATGAGAGGCAGACAATGTCATCATAATTTTTTAATATTTTTGAACACTGAAATGTTATGAGAGATCATTTTAGAAGCTGCTTTAATTATAATATTGCATATACAAGGTATTATGTAATACAGTTGATTGTTTTATTGATAAAACAAATTTCCTTTATATTTAGTTAAGTTAAATTGTATACACAGTTACTCATAAATAAAACAAAACATTACCTCCTTTTGTCCTTAGACAACAGTCCTATAACAGGGTCGATAGCAGCTGATATAAGGTTTTGAGCTTCCTTCACTCGGCACATGGCTTCTTCTATTTCCCTTTGGGCAGCTTCATTACTCTTTGTTTGTGGTTTTGAAATAGCCTGGGTAGCATGGTGCACCTAGAACAAGAGAAAATAGGAAAGACATTAATTTTTTTTGTAAAACCGAGCCTCTGGAATACAAATAACTTAAGATTTGAAAACTTGTTTCATATTCATACCTAATTGTTTAGCATTTATAGATATAGTAATCTGACTTTCTGGTAGTAATTATCATTAATGGTGAAAGTTTAAATCATAAATTACATAAATAAAGAGCACACATATGCAGTCCTTGTTCAGACTGATAATGTGAAGCCAGATCCACACACCTATTACAATCTATATTCCTACTAATGTAGTTTTGTTTTATCATATTCAAATGCAAAAAAGACAGTAATTTAATTTGAGCTGTTTGAGGTTTACCTGTACAGATTATTTAATGTTTGTAAAGATTAAATATCACAATTTTAATATCACTAAACAAACTTACATACAAAAACTTGTTTTAAATTGTTTAAAATTAAGTTAAAATTACCTTTATAATCTGCCCTTCCACTGTAGTACCGTTCAATTGAAGAGCTTTTAAAACATTTTCTTGTTCTGTCATTTCAAGCAAAGCATACTTGAGGCTGTCCACGTCTCGTTCACAGAAGCGCAAATAATTAATCTCACCAGCTTGACAAAAATGATCTACCAGCTGTTGATGAGTTAGTGCACCTACATCTATAAGCAATAGCGTTCTTCTTATCTCTTCTATCTTTCTAGAATCATATGCCGCTGGAAGTGGTGGATAAGGTGGCAAACCCGCTTCAACTATTTTGGGATCATAAGTTTGTATAACCTGATTTGGCGGGACGCCTTCTAATGTGTTAATTACATGTGCCGGTAACCGGGGCTCGACAGTACTAAGTCCTGGTACTAGTGTACCATTACTTGACATTTCTAAAGCCTTATGTTCATCGGGAATCTCGCCGGATTGCATGGGTATAACGATTAAAGCGCGGTCGATGAACACAGTGTTCGTCATATGTTGAGCGACATTAACCGTTGCAGAGTCATAATATTTAACGTAGCAAATTCGTGACTGTACAGGACAGGATACATCTCTGATTGTTGGGTATAATCTAATATCATCTATTTTCCCTAAGTAACCAAACAATGTTTGCATTTGATCCTTTGTCGCTTGAGGAGCGATGTTGGTTACTTGAATCACCCTCGTAGCGCTCGAAACCATCTTTGATGATTTGCACATGAAGAATGTTTATCTTTTTTCTTCCAAGTAAACTGATAAATACACCAACACCACTTAAATCACATTTTGGAATCGTTTATTATTTGAGAAGCTCTCCAATTTAGACGATTTTTTCGAACTTTCTTGAAGAAACACGCAACACGCTTTCGTTGCCGCACAAATAATGACAGATGGCAAACGCCAGCGAGACAGATTAAAAATAGAAACTAATGTTGTACTTTTTTTCTCAGGTTATATAGGTGCCAAACCAAAAGAATGCCAAGGTATCTGCTACAGTTAAACGGGGAATTATATGAACATTGAACATAACATATTTGACTATTTATTTATTGATGCCAACTTTTTCTGTAACAGTAATATGAGGTTGAAAATTTTAAGTTTTTGGTGCTATATTTAAAATTCTAATTGCCCACTTGTTATTTAACCATTGTACATATTTTGATTATTTTTATTAAATAATCATAATAATCAATATTTTATTCGTTTCATGTTAAATTTATAATAAATATAGGTAATCATTAGTTAATTTTATAGTTGGCAGCATTGATGAGATTTTTGCGCCAAAATATTATGAATTTAAGTAATTTAATAGCTACTCGTATTTTAATTTAAATATTTTTTAGATTTCTTTGATATTCTTTATATTGAGTAAAGTGTCACCAAAGTTTGTTCTAGAATTATGTCTAGAAATCATTATATAGCTGAAGAATTAAAATTGAAACTAAAATCAGGTATATTTTCGTGAAAATAAATTGACCAGATCTGTCTTTCTTATGTGTACTATTTTATTTCAACCAATATCGTTAAAAAAATATATCATTTTAATTGAAGCCCGGAAAATTAAACTCAGAAATGAAAGAATAGAGCACACGTTACGTTCGGAAGAATTCGCTTTGACTGAAGAAGTTAGTCTTATAAAGATTGAAATAGAATCTATTTCACAACAGCTTGAGGTATCCGGGATATAATATATTATAAAGCGTTCAAGTTATCTTTTATGAATAAAAATATTTTTCGTAGGATGTTCAAAAACAAATATCTCAAATAAAATATCAGAATACAATGATAGACATATGCAGCGAATCAGAAAAATCCAAAGTTGAAAGTCATACAATTAGTATTAACAATCATAAAAAGGCTTTTGACGATTTATTTAAGAAAGGTATGCAATAAAATGAAATATACCATTATATAATGCTAACAATAGTATATAAATAATATCCTATGGAAGAAGGAGTACGAATGAAACCTTATAGATAAGTATTCCATCCAATTTGCTAATAGTTCTGATTTCTTGTGTTCTGTACATAGTTGATTTTTATATCATTATTTATACTATAATATTCCACTTAACTTCCATATCCACTTTAGTTTTACTTTAATGTTCATAAACAGCTTCGAATTCTTGGATTGAAATTCGTGATAATTTGAAATTAATTCACTTCTCTTGTGATTGTAATACGATAAACATAACTTTAAATAATTTAAATGTATAATAGAACGTGATGATTTGGAATTCCAACAAATGGAATTGAAGGCTAAACAAGCCAAAGCTGAAGACTTAGAACGTCAGGCATATGCGAAAGTTCTAGAAGAAAATGAACAGAAAGAGAAAGAGGCTGCCGCCATAGAAGAAGAGTACGAAGCTCTAGAAAGGGAATGTAATATATTGAGGGTAGTTTATAATTTTTCGGCTCCTAGTATATTCAATAAGTAATTGTGTTAAATCATTTGCATTGACTATGTTCTGATTTCAGAAAAGGAATAAAGCTATAATGTTGATGCTTCGACGCAAATTAATAGAAGCTGAAGAAACAAGACGTAATCTTATGAAGAAAAACTAAAAGACTATAAACCAAATGATAATAGGAAGACATCATAATAATTCAAGGCAAAGTTAATCTATTAAGCACTTCATGTACTCATGTTATCGCTTATAACTGCGTAAGCTAAAGCCCATTACAAAATGAAAAAAATGAGGTATAAGAGATAAGGAATAGCGGGATCCAGCGACGGTAGCACCGTTAATCAATTCATAATTCAAAAATAAGGAATATTAAATAATAAATAAGAATAAAATTTCCGTTGCGGTGGGAATTTGTTTCTTATTTTCTTATAGTCAGCCAATCGCAAGCCATTTTTTCAACGAATTCTCGTAACAATTAGAATATGTTTTTACACTCTGTGTTTCGTGCACACACCAGCTGCAGGTATTCATCCGCTGTGATTGGTTGAATATCGTAGCCTATTGTGTTTTGGTTGCTGTGTTATTCCTTATCTCTTATTTTTTTCATTGTGTAATGGGCTCATTCGTTCATGAATATATAAAATAGAGTTCACACTATTGTATCTAAGGATATATCTATACTATTATATGCTGTGACTCAAATAGATTCATGTGTTCACAAAACACAATCACTAGTATAACTGTTTTATTAACACTCAAGTTTACATAACACTAATAGTTTACTACCAATAGCGTATTCAGGTTAGAAATAAAAATGTCAATCAAACGCGTATTTTGATATATTTGCACAAACAATAAACAGATGCACAAACATACATTATTATATATGTATTATATACATACAATCAGTTTTTACAAAAATGGCCTTAATAAATATTTACATCACAATACTTTCTCGTAATTCACGCAATAATGAATAATGCGAGACTTATTCAAATGTTATAACTATAGACAGATCAATTATATAATAATTACAAAAATACCTAGCATATAATTCTTTTTGGCCAAACATTATATTGGAAGTTATTACATAGGAATTAACTTGTATAGTTTAGTAGAAACGAATTTGTAAACTATAAAAAAAATGATATGTCAGAACCTCAATAAAATTTGACAGCAGAACTACCTTTTTTTCATTCTTTTAAGCCTGGTTTACACGGGGTGAGTAACAAGACAGCTAGCCAGTCCTGTGCTGACCGGTTACTGGACTCGTGTAGACACTGAGTTCGCGCTCACAAATCAGTCCAGTGACTAGACACCCGATCCATTTTCGGGGCCAGTAAGTCAGTCCAGTGCGACTAGCGTTGTGTGGACGCCTTCGAGCAATCGCTGCCAGTTTGTTGTCCACGTACCTTTTTGTAGCGTACGGACTGTCTCACAACTGATTTACCGTCAGATCCTGTTTACATGTAGCCAGTTACTGGGTCCGAAATAGCGAGGCACTCGGTCCAGTCACGGACCCCGTGTAAACCATGCATTAATTAAAAAATATATTGAAATCTGACAGGAGGCATAATAAACATCAAACATTAACCACGAACAAACTTTAGAAGATCAACTTGTAAATAGATCTTCTAAAGTTTGTTCGTGGTGACAGTATTATGTACACAAAGAACAAACAATAGATATTTTTTAAAGTTTTACATGTTATACAAAATGTCTATCGAACAATTTGGTTACACAAAATGACACATGTACTAGAATTTAAAAAAAGTACCTACAAAACCCTTTTTTATTGTTAGCCCATTGTCAGATTTCAATACTATCAAAACAAATTTTAACTTTGTCCACATTTGATTTTGTTATATAACATGGTATAACTGATGATCGGTGAACTATTTATGCAAAGTGATGATAAAAAAATGTCATCGTCAAAAAATTAGCACTGAACATTAACTTCCGAATATATTTAGTCTACTAGCAGAATATGTTCTACTGCAGTCAATAAAATTTGTATAATCTACTGGCATCTGTCATTGAACAACACATTTAGTTTAAGCTTTTACGATATTTTAAAATATATTGTATATTAATCAGATTTAATCATTCTTTTAATTTCTCGTCTAGGGTGATTTGACTCTATCGAAATTTCGGGTTAAATTATTAAAGTTTCGATTGCAATAAACCTGGGTAATATACAAATAAATATTTTTTTAGTTTAATTTGCACATATCTTATAATCTAAATATTCGTATCGACAAATGTGTACCTGCTCGTTTATTTTAATTTTATCGGCTTTTTTTTTTAAATTTCATTTACTTCATATGTAATTATATTTCTGTAACAATTTAAAATGTCTCCATAGCACGGTGTTAAAAATGACATATGATTTTTATAATTTTCATTAACGATTTTTAATTTCATAGGAATGAAAATATGAATGGAATGTCAATTAAGAAGCTGTAATGAGATGTGTTAGTTAAGTAAGTAATGCCTCCACATGGCGCCGGGTGCTAGCACACCGGTGAGCTGACTACTGGCATTCTATGTCAAAATACACACGCCTTTAACTCGCAGGCCGAAATCCAGAACTGCTGAGACAATTGCCAATTAAAGACCATGCAAGCGTATGATTGCGTACGATCTACTAGCACGCTACAACATATAAGTCATTTTCCCCATTTCCATGTAGATCTAGTATATCGTAACTAATTACACGCCCTAGCATATCCCAATGTACCAAATCTTTAGCATGACTTCCTGCGAGCCACAGACACTTGTATAGTGGGTTTTTAGAAAAAGTAACTTTCAAAAGTGACTTTGACTTATTCAGTCTTAATTCGATGTTAGTAACATGTCAATAAAAATGGCACTACAAGGTTCTAAGTACTTATACCTTAGGAACATTTTAAAAATTTCATTGTAAAAAATTAAACATATAAAAATATTTTTATACATCTAATAATATTTGAAGCGAAATAGCAAATTTATTTGTACATACTTTACTTCTCGAATTTTAAATATAGAAGGATATTGAGGAGGGTAAATATCGCCTTGTAAAATAGCGTAGATATAATTCTATGGAACAAATCCGTGGTTTAAAGCCATCATACATGCATACAATAACGATTTTTTATATGAACATATATGAGTATTTCGGACAAACTCAACATACATATATATAATACAAACCTTAAAAATACCGCCAATAGTGTCCAATATATTACATGATTATTTTACACTTTTATTGCTAAATATTTTATAAAATACAAATATTTGAATTTTGACTAATTTGCCTTCGTCATATTTCATTAAAAAAACTTCTATTTTATTTGTTAAATATACCGTGTAAGCCGATCACTTTGACTCTAAGGGAATACTAGTCTATTCCAAGCACGAGAGGACAAACGCCAAATAAACATTTAACATCGAAATGCCTCGACATCATGCTTTAATAATCTGCGATTTTATATGAACTGAAAAACGGCGTCTAGAACGTCGACGAAACAGTTACCGAAACTTTGTTAGAAAAATAAAAGAATTAAGGAAGGCAATTAAGTTTAGTAAATCGCATGAAATACATAAATAAGGTTTGTCTACTGTTATTCCTTCTTCAATTGGAATAGACTATTTAGTTTAATTTGGAAAAAAATTCAAGACTCAGCCATGTCGCACCCACTAAATCGGGCGTCGTAATTCGAGACCAAACATATAGATGGCGTTAGTTCAGACAAGTGACATTTACTGTGAAATAAACTTCAATGTAATATTACAAAGTTTTGGCAATTTTGATGTTTGTTGTGTATATAAACGTTTTCTACCTCAAATTACGATTCCAATAACTTTTTATTAGCACATGCTCGTTATAATGTAAACCTAAATTATACATTTCAGCTTTCTAGTCAGCAAATTTGACTAGGCGTTGAAAGTGCCAAGAAGAAATGATTTCATATAGATAATCTTTACAAATCACGCTATATCACAACAAATCGAAAGTTGCCAATGGTTGTAAACGCGCATTAATATATTTAAAAAAAGCACCCGTTGACTTTCTTCTGTCCGCTCTTATCAAAGTTTGGACTATTTTCCGAACCAACTATAGCAATCCCTAAAAGTATTTCACATTTGATTTTGACTAAACTCTAACACAAATTTCATAACAATAATCTTACTCCCCACGTTAGGTATTTCACTCAAACAAAACTTAAAAAAGTATGACTGATTTTTTATCTATATAATAAAGTAACAATTTATCAAATAATCTAAGATGGCATATTATATTTATATAACTAAAAAACATAAGACCAACGTCATAAGAATGCTTTTATGATAATTGAATAAACATAATCACCCATTTCTATTCTCTACCAAAAACAATTTAAATGAGACAAAAGATAACGATCACATGGTGTGAGAATGAGATGCACATATTACTTGATGTTGGGTTGTATGTATGGCGAAGGCAACTCAGATCAACCAATGTCAATGGATGCACTATGCCCGGAGAGCGGGCTGCGGGTAGGGTCATACACTCGCTCCGAGTAACCGCTCGTCCGCCGATTGATCATCATCTTCGGATCCAGACTTCTCTTTCTTTATCGATTGGTATCGGACCTAGAAAATATTTTTCTCTTTGTAATAACTGTGTACATTTGATCTTAGTTTGATTCGGTATTCAGAGGTAATTTTGCACAAGTCGTGACCGATCAAACCCATTCCTAATTCACATATGGAAAAAGTAATGTTATTTTTTATTTTCTTCTACACCTGGAAATATTGTAATGTCTTTTTTCTGATATAATTTTCAATTCGTATTAAAATAACTATGAATAATCATATATTATCGTTATTTTAGAGCAAGCCACATAATCATCAATAATATTCTATCGCGAAATACATAATAACATACTTTGTCTTTTTTTGGCAAATTTGTGATCACCCACTGGTTAAAACACAAGTAAAAGTGGCGGGTTCAAACCTGGACAAGCAAGACTGAAAATTCATGTACTTCATTTGTTTTTTTAAGAATTAATTACTTTTATGAAGTTCATTTGCTCATCCGCTTTCCAAAAATTAACTCAATTTCATAGAGATGACTTATTTCATCAACTGTGAATAAATATTAGACATGGCTTACCTTCGTCTTTATTTTAGAGCTCACACCCCTCGGTCGATACATTAGGAAGTTGTCAGTCACCCAAAATATCAATATCTGAAAAAAAAAAAATTTATGGTCATTATGTGTAAATTCAATGTTTAAGTTATCTGTGCAAATATCAAGAACGCCGAACTTTGCCTGTCTCACGGCCAAACCATTGATCCGAGTTTGAAATTAAATCGGTATACAGGGAGCTTGAACTTCAAGGAGCCGGGTAAGCGAAGCTGCGTTAAACAACTAGTTAGTTTGGAAATTACTAAGGCTTTATATGTTTTTTTATAAATAATATTTACAGAATTAAATAATTCCGGCAACTAATAATATGCATAATGAATTTAGTTATTTGACGCAAGATAGATTTATCAATAGAACTAAAACGTTTCAGATTTTAAATCAAGTTTAAGGAAACAAGGAAAGGAAATTATGATGATTAATAGAAACTATGTCGCTATGCAATAGTAAATGTATGTATATATATTTATATCCTATGCCGTCGAAATTAATAAATCACAAGAAAAACTAAAGGTGCAAAAAATTAAACAAACTTTACTCTTCTTCATTAGCTAGTTGTTACTTATTCAAGAGCTGAGAAGGCCCAGTGGTTAGAATGCGTGCATCTTAATCGATGATTTCAGGTTCAAACCCAGGCAAGCACCACTATATATATATGTATGCCTAATTTGTGTTTATAATTCATCTCGTGCTCGGCGGTGAAGGAAAACATCGTGAGGAAACCTGCATGTGTCTAATTTCATCGTAATTCTGCCACATTTGCATTCCGAAACCCGCATTGAAACAGCATGGTGGAATATGTTCCAAACCCTCTCCTTAATGGAAGAGGAGACTTTAGACTAGCAGTGGGTAATTTACAGGCTGTTACTTTACTTTAAAGCTAGTTCACGGCCGAAGTTCTTTCCCAGCCAATAAAAAATAACACATTTGGGATAGAAATATTTTTTCTATCCCAAATGTGTTATTTTTGAAACACTGTTCAAAAAATTATTTCGTCAGTGTACTTCTAGTAGCCATTCTCCATCTCTCTGTAATACTTGTATTTGCCGTAAATCAAAATCATTCAGCGGACCGTGACCGTGCTTTGGACAGCCCTGAACCAGATTCAATTTCCATACTAGTAACCAAATGACTAGTTTCTATATAACAATTGATTCGTAGCGGTCAAGGTCGTTGTATTCAGCGGAATACTCTGGGTTGGACAGAGCCCATACGCCTCAGGAAAAACTAAGATAATTGTTGTACCCAAGCCGAATAAATGTTAAATAATAATTTTTTTAATGTAGCAATTTTAAATATAGCCAGTAACGAAGTCATTTGTTTTTATTTGTAATTAATTGAAAAATGTTGATGGAAATGAGTTTCTTTGGCTAAATACTAATTAAAAACTATTAAAAAAAATTATTACATAATTCTAACACATTACACAAGCGTTAAGTTAACTACATTTTAATGGAAGTATATAGTTAGCAACGTGGTAAGGTTTGACAGAATGTTCAAGGCGAATATTAGCTCCAATTCTGACCACCATCGTCACAGAAATCAAATCCATTTTATTAAAAATAGCATTCGACTGTGTGTATGTAAGGGATAATAATAAGAAATATAAATATAATAATAAATATAAATATGAGACAACATCACATACATTACTCTGATCCCAATGTAAGTAGCTGAAGCACTTGTGTTATGGAAATCAGAAGTAACGACGGTACCACAAAAACAAAGACCCAAGACAACATAGAAAACTAATGGTAATCGACTCGGCCGGGAATCGAACCCGGGACCTCAGAGTGGCGTACCCAGGAAAACCGGTGTACACACCACTCGACCATGGAGGTCGTCAAATAGGTCGTCGAGGGATAATACAGAAACCCTTGTAATATTTGAATCGAATGTAATTTTACGAATCTTTTTAGTGTATGTGAAATTTGGTACCTAATATAATTCTGCACGATATAAGCAATCAAAAGTACTAAAAATTCTCACATTAATAAAGAAAGGTATGATCAGCATGACCACGGCAAGTTCGAGTCGCGGGTCGGACACGGGCGACAGCTTCAGCGTGGAGAGCACCGCCACTATGGGCGGCAGACGCAACACAAGCGCCAGAACCGACTTGGCGAACGTCGCAAGCGCCGCGTACAGTACGCATTGGCAAATCCAAGCCGCGCACATCGGAGGCTTCCCTGTACAGATATTATGCCATTTGTATACTTCATTGCTAGGATTAAAATAAATACTCATATATTTTATCTCTTTATAGAACCTTTACTTTATGGTACGACTGTGATACGGTAAGGTTTGACTTTGATATTTTAAATATGCTATATGCTTGTGATTGCATTGTTTTAATGTACTTAAATAAAATGAAATGGAAATAAAATTAAGATTGAAATGTTTGTACACATGTATTGTACATTGATGTATAATTGGTGGTAGGGCTTTGTAAAAGCCCGTCAGCGTATGAAGCACTCACTCGTCAGTTATGGAACCACCGAGCAACAATATATAGTATTGTTGAGTTCTGGTTTGAAGGGTGAGTGAGCCAATATAACTGCAGCCACACGTGCCGTTTACAATTCCTAAGGTTGTAGGCATATTGGCGATATAAGGAATAGTTAAAATGTCTTATGGTGCTAATGTCTATGATCAGTGGTAACCACTTATGTATTTTTTTAAGTCATCTAAGTTTCTTTGGTTTTTATTAATTTTAGGTAAAATGTGAGAAATAAATTCTTGTAATTATCTACGTTTATATTATGTACATAATACTCTTCAAATAGTTAACATTGATAATTTAAATATACCAGTGCAGCTGTAGAGGTTATCTGCTGGCGCGTATGCCCTTTAGATAACGACCAATATGAAAATAATGTTATTCTTAAAAAAAATATTGAGTCTTCAATATTTATTTATGGTAACATTTGGTTAATAAAGTAAAAATTTTGATGAATATAAAAGGATGCAATAGTCACTTAAACTAAGAAATATTTCATAGGTTACACACTCACCATATTCGCCAAAATTAATGAGCGGTATGTCATAAACTCTTGCACACCGCTGTGCCAGTCTTATACCTGCCCATATTATTAGCAAGCCGAGTGTCGAGTCCAACATAAAATTTACTATGTACCTGAAAGTAATAAGTTTTATAAATGTATCAAGGAAATGAAAACTGACCCTGTAACCAGCATACAGTAAGGTTCGTTTTTTTAACACTCGAAATTAAAAAAGTATTCAATGGGTAATTCACATTTCTAAGGGTATGGGGTAATCAACAAATATATATTTTTAAAGAAAATTCAAACCAATTTCGAAAGTGTCCTTGTTAAAATATATCAAAAATAGAATCATAAAAATTGGTTTGTAAGCACAAAAGATATAGGTCCCCAATAATGCATAAAAAACATATATAAACATGTATAAACATATATCCCGTCAGTCTAATAAACTTAAACATTTATGAACTATTTTAAAGAAGATTTCAGATAAGCATTGTATAATTTTGTGTCGGTTCTCAAGCTATTAGAGGCCAAAGGTTACTATAGTCTTTACTATACTGTCAATATTATATATTTGCATTAATCGTGACTAAGTTTATTTATGAGTACCAGAAAAACTAGCAGTAAATTAAATATAAGAAAAGTTAACATAGAGAAAAATTATTAGACCGAAAAAGACACACTTCAACTTGCAACCACTGTTTGCTTATCTTTAATTAGCCTCAAAATCCCTTATCAGCTGTTGCTCAGCTCTAGAGCTTCTAGATTAATTTAGATGAGTTTTTTCCATTCCTATATCTTCCATAAACAAACATTATAAAGAAGGTTCAGAAAGACAACTAATCTGAACTTCTCAACATCATGAGTTGACATAATAATTGATCATTAGCCACATAGAGAATATACCACAACAATGCAGTCTAAGTAAAACAGTATATGAAACGAAAAACATATTTAACAACATAACATATTTAACAATTATAAAACAATTACAGCTTAAGCAATCACACATTAAAGTTAATGGTCTCATTTTACTATGATAATTATTATAATTTAATAGATATTTTATTTCAAGGCTTAATATTATCAGTCAACTAGATGTTTTTTTAAGTTCAGAAGTACAAGGAACATAGTAAATATAGGATGTATTGTATTGAACACACATGTTGATGATACACGTTAAACCAAATCTTTTAATGGATCAACTGATCTAAAATTATATATTGATTTATATATATTTCTTACAGTTTTATCTTATCTTATCATGATCACCTATCATGATCTGTCTTTATTTGAGTCTAGAATGTAATACTTAATTATTTTTGACTTGAAGATCTTAACTAAGACAAATTAATTTTATTCATATTCTTTATATAAATAATTGACCAGTTTTAATCAGATGTGATATTATTATGCCTAAGTTTCAAAATATGGCCGAGGGAGTGTACTAAAAGCAACTTAATAGCTTTTTATTTGATCTAGACTGATCATATAGTCAAATGAAGTTTAATTAAAAAAGCTATCTCTAAAACATTCATTTAAAATCAATTAAAATTTGTGCATACCATGTACAGGGGTTGCCAGTCATGTGGGGTGAAAGCCAGACATTTGCTGCATGAATTATAAGAGCACCAAGGCCTTGCTTAGATGTGTCATAGAACCAGATCAACCAAGGTCTTCTTGCATAACGGGGCTCACAAAACCGTTTACCTACAAAAATAAAATAATATTCATTTAAACATGAATTCATAGTATTAAATTAAACATAAATACTTATATAAGAACTAATATGTTTATTAACTTTTACTTGAACATCAACTATGTATTACAACACAATAAAAACATTGTTCAAGATGAACTTGTTTCAAAAATTCATGAACATGGTTCCACATAATCCTTGTAGCTATTACACTTTGACCATGAAATTTACTTTCATTTTGTAATAATTTCTTACCTATTAAACATGTAAATGCTAAGACGGCAAGAAGAAACTGCATAACCCAGCCATATGTATCTGTAAGCGCATCTTTGGAGCAGTGAGGCTCTGACCAGTTAATAAAATCGGAACTGTTATTCATTTTTCATCCTGTTATTACACTTGTTACACTTATGCACTTACACTAAAAATTTCAAATACAAAATACATACAATATTAGGAACACATTCTTATATTTGAAACACAGTGTTAGTCGGAAAATTGCGTAAAAGAAAATAGCTACGTTATATTAAATTATAAAAACAGATTCGAAAAATCCTAATTTGTTGACAAGTTGAAATGACAGTTATGACATTTAACGCCTGCAGTTGCAGATTTATATCAAAATAATTGTTATGGTGCATTCACATAGAGGATTAATGTTATTATCATGTTTTTTTCTAGATTTTAGCTATTATAGCGCTTTTTATGAACACATATACATAAAAATGATATCCTCAAAGTTTGAACCATATTAATCTCATTCGTCAACCTCATCATGTTTTATTGATAGCATATTTTGCGCTTAACTAGCGAAGATACATTTCAGAAAAAAAATATTCCCTAATCCAAATTATTTAAAATTTTAGGTATTTCAAGTTTTTAATTGTATTGAATGATTATTTGGGATCTTTATTATTAACTTGCTAACGGCAGCCCAATGCTAATCGAAAGCTTTTAAAAAGTACGTCATAATTCCCAGTTAACCATCTTCTGTATCTAGTCTGTTTTTTTGTAATCAGCTTACTAGAAGGAATACTTCTATTTTCTCCGGGCGGCTTTAACTTGACCATGTCAAGTGTATGTGTAGTTTGGTATGAGAATAGTATTTTTTATGTATTAGGTGGCAAACGAGAAGGAGGCTCGCATGATGGATAGTGATTAACACCGCCCCTGGACATCTATAACACCAAAGATCTTTCAGGTGCGTTGCCGCCCTTTAAGGACAGTGTACGTTCTTTTTTTGAAAGGTTCCCAAGTCACATCGGTTCGGAAAAACCACCGTCTATCTTAGTCTGGCAGAATAAGTAGGAAAGTTCCTTTGGGATTTACTCCAATCATCGTCCGTTACACAGCACCCTGAATGATATTAAACGTTTTCGTACCGTCAAATGGCAGATAAGTCATTGTTTGAAAACTTACTCCAAACATTGTAATATAGCCGTTTTTCGATAGTTTGTACTGCCAAGCTTTCTTTCGCCAAGTAGCATTTGAAAGCCGTTTTGCTTTGAGGGCTGGAACTTAGCAAGTTGTCTGGACGGTCGGTTCGTAATATTTGATACTAATTTTAAGAGAGTGTAAAAATCCTTTTGAGAAAAAAACTTATTTCTGAAATCTACCCCGTTTTCTCAAAATTTTCTCAAGAAGAAGAGTCCAATCTTCCTTTCTTGGCCAGAGGGGTACATGATGAAATTTAACGCTAACACGGGCAAACAAAATTTCTTATTTAAGCACTACTAATTAAACAACAGAATAGATAAGTGCAAAGAGAATAAAAATACACATAATATTACTTAAATATACCTATTCGCCAATTTGTATCAGTGACATTGAGCAATATGGAAATAATAATTAAATTAGAAGATCTCCAAAACAATTGTCGTATTTTGTAAAAATTACTATATATTGTTGCATTTATTGCACGAGATCAAATTACTCAAAAAAGTTGCCAAAATTTTGTATTGTAAATGCACCTCTGTTAAATGTAAACAAATTGCGTTTAAACTCTTTAATATTCAATACTGAATTGCTTTATTCTGATGTAGTGACTACTAAAACATCGTTGTCATTTCGAGTATGTTGCGTGTTATTTTAAATATAGTTTATCTATTTGTAATTTGTGAAAAATAACAAGAATTGAATGTCTGTTCGTCTCATAGGTAAAGGATAAATATATAGTTGACATTTTATTGGAAATTAATTGTAAGTTATAAAAAATAATTAATAATTATGTTAGTTTTTTTAAATTTGAATAAATAAATTAAATCTATAGATTATGTTTTTGTGTTAAATAGAGTATGTTTAGTTAACTTTGACATTTATTTTAATATTTTAAATAAGCGGCAACATTAATTAAAACTACCAAACATCTTTTCAGCTCATGCTGATTGCTGATATTGCCGCCATTTTTATTGTTTTCTTGTATCCTGATTTTATTTACGAAACAAAGTGAATTAATTGTAAGAAGTTATAGAATAAAATATTTTGTATATTTTATATTTGAAGCAAAGTTAACCTATTTGGGTAAGTATCATAATTTTTTTTATTCTTGATATCATTAATTGTTACTACTCACGTCACGTTACAATATCGATTATTTTTCCACCGGCGCAATTATTTATGCATATATATTTATACTAAATAACTATTTATCCATTTTGAATTGTTTTTATATTGTATACTAATTTTGACATACTTTTAAAACATCAAAACACACAACAACATCACAAGGTTGTCAAAAATGTATTGGTTTTAATAGTTTAATATCGGTTTTTCTCAAATATAAACTTTATAAGGATGATAAATATTCAATTAAGATATAATATACATGATTGTTTTAATAATTTACGAATTCTTGATAATATATTTTCAGAATAACAACAATGGTCTATAGTTAATCATTTAATATCTTCGTCTGAAATACTTAACGAATCGAACACTTAAGGAAAAGTTAGTTTACGCTAGCTGATATGTACTTTAATATATTTGCTCACAGCTTAATTTAGTTTACATCTAATAAGAATACATGATAAATGATTATTCAAATAATATGTGCAATAACTACAAGGAAATTAAATTTGATATCAAAACATATACAAAGTACCATTAATCATCATTGAGTTGTTCCCTATTAATGTATTTATGAATGCAATTTAATTTAAAACAATAACTTGCATTTTAATACATTCAATTTTATAACAGTAAAAACCGAGTCCACATTTAATAAAGCAACTTAAGGTTCTAAGAGTCGGTTTCAAGTAAAAAGAAAATATAAACAAATAAATCATGACATAAACACTCAATATTCTTCATAGTTCCTTAAAATAATTACATTTTTAATATTTATTAATGAGTTATGAAGAATATAATACACTTCCATAAATTATACTTCTTTAAAAAAACCAAAATTGTAACATGTACTTTTGCCTACAACATTCAATTACTGTTTAAATATAAAGTATTTATATGGTTAACTGAGAAGTTATTGGGTAGCCGTTTGATACACGGATTTACTGTTACCTATATAATATATTTTGTTAGTAATTTAGAATCTTTTTAATTGGCTATAAGTAATGTTTTCAATATTATGTTTTAAATTAGTAATTAAGTTTTCAATGCAAACAAATTTATATTATGTCTGGGATCTGGTACATGTTTGTACTTATAAGAAACAATAACATAAAATCAATGCTCGTGTTGTCAGCTTCATTTATACCAGTTACAACTGTATCCCTACTCCTATAATTATATTATACTAAAACCTTCTTAAAACATGCTGAATCTTTCATGATAATTATTATATATATTGTAATGAAAAAACCCCTACTTTGTTCTTTTAAATTGATCTAAAGAATTAGTTGTATTAATGAGACATGTCATAATTACTTAACTTAGTGTTGTGAATAGACTCTGTATCTATAGATCTAAAACAAGAAACATTGAAATAGCCCTAATCTTCAGATTTATTGTCGTTATTGTACAAGACCTGTCTAGCCTTTATCTACCTTTTGTTAATATGGTCTGTAGTCTGTACCAACTATGATTATTACATAGTTTAATAAAAATAATATAATTTGTTTATCTACATATATGAAACTGAATGCCCTAGTCTATTACAAAGAAAATAAAAAAGAAGACATGGTTTTGTTTAGGACATTATTAGCAAGTAATTGGTGTGGAGCATTAATCAATCTTCCTTATAAACTAGTGTCGCTATTCATTCGAACATTTTTTACAATGTTAGTGCAATATAACGTCAGCAATAATTTTCCATATTTTTACCAAACATAAAAAAAGTATAAGAATCATAGAAATCTATCATTAATAGCGATATATCAGCCGATTTGGATTTTTTTTTCTAGGACAAGTTTCATACTCCTGTTTGTATTTATTGACTTGAAAGAAATCTTGAAATCAGTTATATCTTATTAAAATTTTATAAATAACAAAATTTATAATTATATTGGAATTAGTTAAGCTATTACGAACTATCAAGTTCTATATTTTAAGATATATGTCTTTTATGAATCAATAGCATTTAGTAAAGTTTTTAAAGTAAAAACTTTACAAAGGATTTACTGATTAAAGTTTTATAATTTTGGTATTATGCCAACAATATTTTAACTGTAGTACGAAAATTTTACAAATTTGTTAATTTTCACAGTGGCCTCTGTCTTAAAAGATGAAATCATTGTACTCTCCTTTCAGTTGATCAAATAACGATCGTTAAATGTCATTCATGTCGTTCTTGATATGATTTATCGTAAATATAACAATATGACTATTATTCGTCGTCATTAAAATTTAATATAAAAACTCATAAATAACAATACTTTCCTATAAAGATTCAACTTTTAATGCGAAAATTATTTATAATATTAATTTGACAATGCATTCTTAAGACTATATTCTTTCGTACTAAAATGAATGCTCTACCGTCATCCATCACGAAGTCAAACATCTGTGAAATCTTTGGCGCAATCTTTTTGATTAAGCGTCTAGCGAAATTGAAACGGGATGTCCTCATCTTTATTTTTACAAGATGTTCAGGCGACTTAATTAAAGTATTGATTTGTAATAACTCATGATCATGTCCAGCCCATCTGGACAAAGAATAAAACGCTTTGCGTGCATGTATTTTACTTTTATGGTACTTGCCATTTCATGTGAACTTACATGCAATAGAGAACACATGGTCATTATAGTCATGTGGGCTGTTGGAGAAAAATGGGGATGTAATTGTCGCCTCATCCCTTTCAAAGGGGGACGGGTGGGGCGTCGTCGATAGCTGATATCAGAAATAGAATAATAATTATCGGTGGTGGCGGCGTGGTGGTGGGCCGAGAGCCACCGGTCACTTTCCCGCGGCTCGACCGTCAACAAACGGTCGCTCGGCAACCACTCATGACATATGCATGAGAGCGGCATGAACGACGCCACAGCCGCTTAAATATACAAGGACGGACGAGGAAATTACTGGAGAAGCAAATAAATACATACAAGATGTCTCCTGCGCTGCTAGCGTGTGGCACGCCCACGAGCATTTCCAATTACCCTCACGGAACGTCTACTGCGTTTCTTACAATTCACTGTTATTTTACCACCTCGCCACCACCATCTTCATAAGTCATGAACGCTAGCCCGATGTACAATTGAATGTTCTACTCTGAATTATTTTTGTTTCTACCTTGCACGCTACACTTAACAATTCTTACGTGAATGGCATACTTGCATTTTTAACTTAGACTTAGATAACCAAAACTATGATAGGATTATATATGCCTATATGAAGTTGTAATATTGGAAAAAAATGTCATATGATTATACTAATATTATAAAAAGAAAAGTATTGTTTACTTTAACTGCATTCGTGGAGAAACTACTGATTCTATTGATATAAACGTCGCGTAAGGTTTTAAGTTTGAAATAGCGCGTATACGTAATACATTTTACGTTGTATAATTAAGATGCATAAGTAAAGCTAATGACTACATAAACGGGGAACATATACCCATCTTATACAGAATGACTCACGATTCGTGTCTTAAGATTAAAAAAAAATCAGTTATGTTATCTTTTCATCACCAAAATGAATGAAGTAGAATTTGAGCATTTTTCATAAGTTTGGAATTTTCGTTTGGATCTTAATTATTAATGCCTATTACTTTATCCGAGATATGATCAGTTCTGCCTTGGAGAAGAATTTGCCTTATTGGGAGCTACATTATAACACCAATTCGAAAAAGAAAAAACTTTGACCTAAGACGACCGTGCGAAAGAAACTCAGAGCATTTGTCCTTTTTTTGTCAGATTGTGATTGTTTACATTATACATATACCTACTTAATATATCAAAGAAATAGCCAGAAGGCGTTTCATTACCACGGTGGGTTATCAACTGATCTCACTAATTGTATAATGACCTTTACCGCACACAATTATTCCTTAACTTATTTTATTTGTCAACAGAAGCGTTTTGACCAAAAATTTAATCATATTATTAAAGTTATTGAATGTACATTTGAATTAAATTATTAAACTAATTTTTAGACAGGTATTAAGAGATTGGATTTTTCTGTGAAAAATATGATAAGTAGCTAATATAGTATAGTAACAAACAATTCTTTAATATTTTTTTGGTGAATGATTTAAAATAAGTTAGGTAAGAAAGTAACTTACCTAGCGATGGGGTGTCGGGCGGCGCAAAGAAGTTATGATCGATATGAGCATCAAATATTTAGATACGTGGCGCCGACCCTGGAGGAAACGGAATAGATAACTGTATTTTGAAAGGCCGCTAGGGATTAATTTACCTCTGTTACTATATTAATTAAACATTTAATTGAATTACTTTTTATATAAATCCTCATCGTTTTGCTAAAAGTAAGATTAAGGAAATTTATAACTTCGATTGTTTTATATTAACGACGATGATAGTTTTGGAAAGATTCTACAGCAAATATAGAGTAGATGGGAAAAGTTTATGTATAAACATTTATTTATTTTGCCAGTGAGCAATCTCATAGCTCTTACAAAGCAAATAATGTATATGTAA
The DNA here is from genome assembly GCF_905220365.1 of Vanessa cardui. NCBI lineage: Eukaryota > Metazoa > Arthropoda > Insecta > Lepidoptera > Nymphalidae > Vanessa > Vanessa cardui. Next base: position 4,397,262 of record NC_061140.1, on the reverse strand, counting down.
TATGTAAATGTATCAAAGATTAACCGGAACGTCTTGTAAGTAAGCCTGTAATGCTTTTACGGCTCGTTGGGCATTATGCTATCCTAGAGCAGATCCGACGGGCTCGGGTGAGTCTTCAAGCGTGAAATAAGCGCGATTGCTTTGTGTCAAGTGGCAATCACGTCTGGATGGATCAGAATGCCATTTTCACGTGACTACTACTTTTGTAATAAGTTTAGACACGATTTTTTTTTATTTTACTTATTAATTTACCATCTTAAATTTTTGAAGTATTACTCTCTTCACACAATTTGAGAGTTAATTGAACGGAACGAAAAAGACGTTTTTTATTTCACATTACCTAGGGGTTACCATTGCTTTTTAAACCGGAACTCACCTATAATGAGAATTTTATTTGACGATAGAGTATCTGATGAATAGTTGTACATACCCAGATGGCCTTGCATAAAACCCTACCAGTAAAACTATGTTTACATATGTTTACTCGCCCAAAATTGATGCTAAAGTTACGGAAGAAATAGAAAGTAAATTCCTCTTCCTTTTTTTACCAAACTATCAAACTCGTACTACGAAGAAGTAGTTTTACTAAGTACACGCACTTTTTTGTAATATGATAATTACTAGGATTGTACCTTATTAAGACATGGTATTATAAATAGGGTTCGTAAAAAACGTTTGGAATAATGTGTCTAAGTTGTCACAAATAATAATATAAATGTTCTTGGTAATTTACAATTGTAATGACGTATGTTGGCAAACATATAATTGTGTCGTATTAAACGTTTTCTTTTATAGTTTTGTTTGCTTCTGACCATTAGCTCTATTTCCTAATAAGTAATGTCTTCGCTTTTGTTCGCCTCAAAGGAGCTAAGTAATATTTGATATGGTTGTTGTCACAAACTTTGAAAAACTAACTTTATATCGTCTTATACAAGATTGCCGGGGACCAAAGTTGAGTTCACTTGTTAACTTTCTTAATTTTCATAAATATCTTTGAGGCTTTTATTAAAAAGAAAAACTATACTTTCTCTCAAATATTATTTAATGAATGGGATACTAAACATTTGTCAAAATTATTAAGTTATAACGTTATAACTTAAATTAATTTAGGCTCATGGTTTATCATACACATACTGTTGTTTTATTCTCGAAAACTGAATTTCCAAGACATAGTCAATAATAATATGGATTTGGGTATTTTTAAGCAAATAAATGATGGCAATGCACTTATATTTATTATTTAGGAATAGTGGGCAAAACATTCGCAAAATAGAAATTTAATAGTAAAATAATTAATGAACATCGCAATCCATAGTTCAATTGTAAAAGGAACCTTTCCTCCCCTAGATAATAATTTAAATGGTTTGACATCTGTCGATTCTCTTTGTAACAGTCGCGTGTTCGAAACATCCACTTGTCTCGGGTCGGGTGGCGTGTGTTCTCATGGGTCGTTGAATATTTTATCAGCTCGCTAGGAACAAATTACAGGCTGTATCAAAACCCCGTCTTCGACAATTACTTTTAACTTTATGTCTAGAAAGAAAGTCTGCAAGAATAATTAGGTCACCACTGCATAATTGGCCTACCACTTGTGATGTTCCCACATTCGATATGATACACTGCGTTGTTACAAAGCAGCTGCTGCAATCTCACATAACTTAATAGATTTATTAATAATGAGTTATGAATTATTGTATCGCTGCGGTGTGTATGTATATTAAATGAAACTTTCGATGTTTCGCGTCAATTAAATATTCGTCCCATATTTACGTAACGATGTTAATGGTTGTATTACACAGTCGCTTATATCAATTTCACATTTTTAAAAACTTTATACAGTTTTAGGATTATAAGGGCTATTATGCATTTTTTAATAAAACTAGTTTTAAATGGCACTAAATTTATAGAGATTTATATTCAATTTGAATATATATATCTCACAAAAATGCATGGAATAAATGTTTGTTGGATCTCTTGAACGTATGCGAGTTGCAAAATCTACAAATCAAAACTGGTTTCATAGTTTCAATTTTTTTTCGTATATTACCAATTGTAATAAACTATGAAGTTATTTTAAAAATCATTTAAAAGAAAAAAAACATCAGTTACGAATGTAATGAGAAATCGTTGCTTAATATTTTAATTAGCTATATTGATTACTATATAGTCCATATAGTAATAGTAACTGATGAAGATCGGCAGTAGTTTTTATATTTATGAAAACTCAGTGTTTCTTCAATCAATAATCTACGTACTTATTTTACTTAGTTCATTTATCATTACAGTACTTATGATAAAATAAAACGAATGAAAGGTTTTATTCGAGAAGGTTCCAAACATAGTCCATATCAATACCTATATATCTTTGATATTACTTTTCGAAGCTTGAATTTTTGTTGATGTCTAGTTTCCATGGTAACGATTGTCTTCGACAGACTCGGCGGTGGACTATTAGCTATTGACAAATAGGTAGTTATCTACTATTCATATTGGTCACTGCATGTACTAATGTTGTTGGCCAAACATGTCATGCGTGTTCGATGTGTTTGATCGTAACGATTATTTCGTTTCTCTATTGATTAATCTTATAATCGTCTATGGAAAGTCATTTTCTATAGCGTCACTGATTTCATAGATAGCCTATTTATTTAATGGAAATGTCCATTTTATTTGAAACAAAACAGTTAATACTTGATTACAAATACTGTTCAATTGTAGGTTAATATCAATAGGTACGTAATACAAACAGATAATAAAAATGATAATACTCTTTACTTATATATTCTATACATTAAACATGCAGCCATGTTGCATCTATATGATTCAGGGATAATTATATAAAAAATGCATTATTTTTCTGTAAAGAAAATGTTCTTTTATTTTTGTAATATTATAGTAATTAGTTCTTCAGTCAATTTGTTAAGTGATGTCAATAGTGGCTATTGTTTCGTTAACGACTTTATTGCATGTAACTTAGGTTTCTACTTTATACTTCCATGTATTACTTTAGCATAAAATTAAATGACTACTTACAAAGTCAATATCTCATACGATACAATCTATGTATGACAGCCGTGTGACATTTGTTAATGTTACACAACTATCATTATTTTTGGATCATTTGCCTTCGATTTCTGCCTCTTTCCAAAATCGTCTGAGGCGGTCGTTTGAAATAGTTAATTCACGGAAATTAAGTAATTAAATTTACCTTTGTCAAGGCACATGTAGACTTCGACGTGACTCTTTTTATTTATTCTTCGAGCATCAACTATCCTAAATACTATCGCGAGGAACTTACTGACTCTTTTACTTAATAAAAAAATCTTGTCTTTTTTAATTAATTTATAAAGACATAATTACTACATGTATTAGCACAGAACACACAATTTATTGCAATATTTTAAACGCTTCTACTTCTACATATTGTAATTTATCTATATATTGAAAGCCAAACAGTTTTCTATATATTTAAAGCGTTCTCCTTTTTTGTTTGATAGCTATTGATGGATGATGTGAAATGCCAAGCTGAAAGACCTTACAGGGTTATATGTCTCATTAGCGTACTTATTTCTTGTAAAGCAAAACTTATAGGACAGAATAGATTCTTAGGTGATGCGATTTGAAACTTGAAAATATTTTGTCAGAAAGACATCGCACAATAGATGAACGATCCTATGAGTTTAAGAGATTTTATTTTATAACCCAAACAGAAAGAGATACATAAATATGAACAGGAAATTTACTAATATGTAGTTACCAATCTAGAACTTTTGATGATAAAAAAGTATAGAACGTTGAAGAAAATATTGCCATTTACTGACACATAGATCTTGTTTCAGAAAACAAACTGTAGACGACTAATAGAACAAACGCAACTATTTCTTTTTGTTGCGGTAATTTTAGCTCTTAATGGTATTTATAACTTAAAACATAAAGGATAATAATAAAGTAAACAGAAACTTATAGATACATGATGTCAATTCGAGATTCAAGAGTCGAGATGGCCCAGTGGTTAGAACGCGTGCATCTTAACCGATGATTGCGGGTTCAAACCCAGGCAAGCACCGCTGATTCATGTGCTTAATTTGTCTTTATAATTCATCTCGTGCTCGGCGGTGAAGGTGAGGAAAAACCTGCATGTGACAAATTTCATAGAAGTTCTGCCACATATGTATCCCACCAACCCGCATTGGAACAGTGTGGTGGAATATGTTCCAAACTTTCTCCTCAAAGGGAGAGGAGGCCTTTAGCCCAGCAGTGGGAATTTACAGGCTGTTGTTGATGTCAATTAAATTAAAACTATCCAATAATGCTAGAATACCTACCTACCTACCTATTATTTTGTCTTAAAAGAAAGGTTAAGAATAAAAAGAAATTGTTATGTATCCAGATCGGAATGTATCGTCTGCTATGTTTTAAATAATTTTATTCCTTATTTTTTTTTTTTTGAATAAGTATATACGCGGCAAATTTGATGTTTTCCTTATAATAATATTTTTTTATGGTATCTAAATATATTTAAGACTGAACTAGTAAGGTATCTGTTGATATCCAATTATTATGTGATTGTACTCAATGTGTGAAATGTTTTTAAAATGTTAAATTTTAAGACGTTACAAAGTTAACAAAAACTATAATCTCTGTTCGCTGTTTTCATAACACCGTATAAACTACTTATAAGGTTTAACTTGCATGGAGATTTTAAAAAGTTAAGATATATATATTTTATACGTAGTTTCTTAAATGTTGAAATGAGAAAACTCGTAAGGTTTTTTCGTGCGCGAGTTAATAAGTGAGTCCTGAGCGTTTTAACGGGTAACTTTGTATGTAACGTCAGGCAAGTTCTTGGCACGGACTTCAAAGAGCATATTAAGCCATATCACAAGATTCACAAGTAGTGGAAGTTATGAACATGTATAATAATACAGGAAGCAAGTTTCATACGCCATACATTCTCCGTAACAATATCGAGTACCTGAGTATTCATTTTCACTTCTCTTAGGCCAATGACTGCATTTTTGATAACTGTAAAATGGAAATGATTATATAAACAAAATGCATGTAAATAAACCCTGAGATAATTGGATGTACCATTTTTAACCAATTTGTTTCTGACAAAAACATAACTTAGCTGAGCGTAGAAAATGCATATATTGTGTTTAAATTATATTCTCATCTCAGTGAGGATGAAACTTTAGAAAAGTGAAACAAAAAGACCGACATAGTATGATTACATATAATTTTTATTGACTATTTCTGTGACCTACTTAACAGTCGAATAGAAAACTTTAGCCGAAAATTGGAAATGTTTAAGAGTATAACTATTTATAGAGTTTAGAATAATTCGCGGTGTACGTTATCACAGGCGGTATGTAGGTTGGCTTAAGGCATAGCATAGTGTCGTCTTGCGGTGTGACTTGTTAAGTCTTCGTTTCCGGGGCACAATAAGAGGCAGGGGTGTTGTCGGCTGAGCACTGCGCATGTGCAGCGACGGCGCCCCGGAGTCTAGCAGGCCGGTACTAACGCCCGTGCTGAGCCCGAAAGGTGCCAGTCGACTCGCGCTCTCCACAGGAAACGGACGCCTAAGCGAAATAGCCGGGACCAATATGCCACCACACGCGCTCCCTTATCATATATATTATCATGTAGGTGCCTTTTTACAGGCTCAAGTGAATAAAAAAGAATCCCAACTCGAAATTAGTCTTTAATCAGCTTTCTATTGTTCTAGGTACTAATCACCTTGTCCTAAACGCCCTGGTTGAATAATAGGTGAGTATTTTACCCGCTCTTTTTAGATCACACCTTTTTAATTACACGACATTAGCGTCAATACGCGCGTGTTGTTTATTAACTTGAATGGGACCATTATTTATTTGAACCATTGTTATCAGCATTCCTTTGTATATCTACAGTATGTTCTCAGTTTCGAGGTACACTGTTAATAATGAGACTTCGTGTGATTATTTGGGACATAAAATGATTGCCATCTGTTCATTCGTTTCGCAGTGACGTCGGGGTCTAAGTAGGTAAACGTTGGTAGCAAGACAGCTGTTAGTGACATTTGGAGCGGTTATTTTTTTATTTTTTTGCTTAAGGTCCATAGGTAGGTCTTTGTGAGGCGAACACCTGCTTTACGAGGCAGGGAATAATCACCTCTACCATTCAATTACCAATTTTTTATCACTATATTTAATCAATAATTAGTTTTCCTATACGCACGATTACTTTGACCGTAATTATATGTGTGCATTTTTAATGAAAATTCTTATCAAAAGGTAAATTTAACATTATTTATCTGATATGTAGAGCTTTTATGATCTCTTTTAATTTTACTTCATCAGCAATAGATCAAGTATTTCATATTATTCTCGTACACACTTAATGTCATTGAATAATACAATTTTATTTGTTAGACAAATTAATATATTTTATACTCCCATACTTAATATAATTTTCAGTACCTATTTAACGAAAGTAACGTATTATTATCAAAAACAGGAAGCGCAATTTTGTACGTTTCGAGTAACCTTTGTGATGCGCGCGAATGTCGTAGCCCGTAGTGGGCGTACACCCGTGTCAATGACCCTACTCACCTGCTGCTCAGAAGCGCGAATTAGCATATTTAGGCTGATCTTGCACGTTGCAATAATAACATTGACAACAGAACTATTTGGGATTGTTATATTATGTGTTTCATTTATATTTAATTTTTGCACATTGTAATTTTTTTTTTTTTAATATACTTAGAAATTTATTCGTGAAATATAATAGCTATAATTTTGGTTTATTTAATAGCTTATTTTTTTGCTTTAGAAAAGAAACAATGAGCATACTTTTATTAGTTACACAGTATATTTGGTTGGAACATTTCAACAGAGATGTAGCGTTATAATTGAGACTGTCTTTTGTTATAGTAACTTTGGGGATAACTTTTTGTTCACAACCCTAACTCAATAGGCTATTTGTGTGAGAAGTCTGTACCTACTCAGCACGTGCGATCTTCCAACTTCTAGTTTTATATCTATACATTATAGAGTATAGTTACTTATTATAGTTAGAACAGTTATTTGATTTTTTTCAAAAAATCGTACCATGTATGCGTACGAAAAATTTTCAGATAACTCGATGACACGCGTGAATCTTAACTGAAAAATACTATTTCCAATCCAGGCAAATACTACAGCTTTTTTTGTCTCTCATTTGTATATAAAATTAAATTTGAGTTCGGTGGTGGATAAATCGTGAGGAAACATGTATATGTTAGATCAAATTCAGCCACATATTATACATCAACCCGTATTGAATCAGTGTTGTGGATTTACTTCCGATCCTTCTAAGGAAAGAGGCCTTAGCCGGGAATTGGCACGTTTGCAGGCTGGAGATGTGGGACGTTTTACCAAATGATAAAAATAAACTAAAGCAATTTTTTTTATAGCTTCAATATGTTATGCCTTGGGTTTTAATTAATTATCATCGTTTATAAGCTGTCGAATTTATGTTCTATGCTTATTATGTTTTTTTTTTCAACAAAATAGCTCGATTTCAAAGCAACAATAGTTTGAAAGGAATTTCATACATAACCCCGTTGTACCGCGTCCTAACTATGGTTATTGAACCGATTCCGGCACGCTAAGCTTTTTTGTTATTTGCGGAGAATATCAACAATACAAACATGCAATGAACTTACTCACAATAAAATATATTTACTTTTTGTTATACATAGTTACTATCAGTTTTTTCTTCTCATATATAAATTAACAGGTCATAATAACCTGGCGTTGGGTAAACGCTTACTGTTCAATTAATATGAAGATTATTATTACTTCTAGAGTTCTTATTTATCAATAATAAAGAAGTGTTCACAAATAGAATTTATAATCGCCTTTTCAAAAAAAAATCACTTAATGATAAATAAAAAATTAAGCAACATTGTATGCACTCACCCTTAGCTCTTATAGTTAATCTACATACATATATTTATAAATTTAAGATATGTTTTTTTTTGGCCGAGCCTAAATACTAAACCAATATACATAAAACTTATATAAGAAGATAAAGTGCTTTCTGTGAATGTTTGAATATGTAATTGTGTGTAGATACATGGCATATAACTTCTGTGGACGGTTTTGCTTATAATGGGTAAAATATAAACATACCTAAATGTTCGTTATTTTCAAGTTTCTAACATTAAGCACAATATCACGGAAAATTATATTGAAACATAAAAAGTAATATCAACTAAGTGTTAAATATAATTGTAGAAATGGCTATTAATTCGTAGATTGCTATTAAACTGAGTGAGTACAAAAAGCGAAGTAAGTACTCGAGTTGATAAGATCAGCGGACCGGCTGTCACCAAATCGCCGTCTGATGATTGTTTGTTAGTTTGTAATAAAACGTCGGCGGGTAGCGGGATCGATACCCGCGCGGCATACCGGCGCCAGCCTGCACCAAACGATGATTGATTTTTGTATTATAAATTGATTAAAATGAAGTAAGCGAACAAAGCAAATGTTATATACGGTATAGCAATATTGACATTTGCCTACTATATATACGAGACACATATTAAATGAATCGTAGTATCTAAACGGAATAAGTCCCATGATAAAATTTTCTTTTTTACTTTTGTTCCTAAGAATGAAACTAAACCCTATAGTGTATAGAAACCTATATGTTAGTGGCCCGTCCCGGCTTCGTAAGGGTAAAATTCTTACAAAGTTTTTCATCCAGTTGGTCTCTCCCCCCTTGAAGTTGAAATTCCAAAAATTCTTTAATGGCGGATGTTTACGCTACAGTCTGTAGAGTACGTTGACGGTCAAATCAAATGATTTTTAGGTACAGTTGATGAGGACAGTATCTTAAAGGAAGAATCGTAGTATACAGACTCAATAGAAAAAAAAAATGGTTTGAACAGTGAGATAGTCTAGATTCTAAAATATTTAGATAACCTTACCGACTTTACCTCAAACGAAATATATAGCTTTTTGAGTCAAAACTAAATATCGATATTTTTTTAATTTAGATACAATGAAACGCGACGCCTACGGCGACGATGGTCCCATGCAGAAGCGACAGCGGCAGACCGACGATGAAGTCACCTTCCTTATACCGAGCAAGGTAAGGATTTTGCACTCAGACAGCTTGACAGCATTTATATTCTGAACGAAGGTTCTAGTTTTTTTTTTTTTAAATAGTCCTTTATAGATTATAATTCCTAATTCAAGGATTGTTTTTTATTTTAAATGCTTTCTTTACATTATACAGAAAAGGTAGAGCATGAAAGAGTTCTGTTAAAATGGTTTTGTTTATAAATTGTGTGTAAAGTTTTTCGAAGTAACAAAATTACGCATACTATGCTCTTTATGATAGTTCTTATAATAAAATATATACAAATGCTATTTTTGTTTTTGTGTACCTCACATTTCTTGAGACTTGTGGAGGTGAAAGATTATTCAGTTTTCAAACAAATTTTACCCGTCGCGTTATAGCATCTTGAAATTATTTTATAATTCATAAAAGCATTTTTAATTAATATTATATATATAAATACTTTAAATTGCTTGACAAATTGATTTTTTTCTAATTTAAGTTAAAACAGTTTAACTTTATACTTGTCGATAATATGACAACAGTTTTTTCTTTCGAAACAATTTATTTCTTACACCATACAATTACATAGTTTTATCTACTAACATTTATATTCACCCAATCTGGTATTTGATGCCAGGACGGCATACTTGGAGTATTACACTTTGACGACCTCCGTGGTCGAGTGGTGTGTACACCGGTTTTCATGGGTACTTTTCGGTACTCTGAGGTCCCGGGTTCGATTCCCGGTCGAGTCGATGTAGATTACCATTAGTTTTCTATGTTGTCTTGGATCTGGGTGTTTGTGGTAACGTCGTTACTTCTGATTTCCATAACACAAGTGCTTCAGCTACTTACATTGGGATCAGAGTAATGTATGTGATGTTGTCTCGTATATTTATTTATATATTTATTTATATATATATAATTTTGTCGTATCAATCAACAGGTGGCCGGCTCAATTATCGGGAAAGGGGGTTCGAATATATCCAAGTTGAGGAATGAGGTCAGTATTTAATTGTTTATTCAACTATTGGTCGACGTGTTAACCTGATCATTTATTTATTTACTTGTATAAAATTTTGAAAGAATATATTTTTTTCAAAACTAACCCATATGTATACTATACAGATTAGTTTCAGTCATTAAGTAGTCTCGTTAGACAGCGTAATTAAATTTATATTAATTTTATACGATATTTTAAGCTACATTACAGATATTTGTAAGTATGTCGTATATTAGAAGTTGTACAGAATGTATTATAATGTCCCTATTCTTTAGAAGGTTAGTAAAAGAACTTACAATTTTTGTTATGTTTAGCAATTAAATAATGGTAAAGTATTAATTCCTTTAATAATACAGGTATAAAATTACAATCGAAATAAATCGGGTTTATTTTTCTTTTGTACGAATGGTAATGAAATGGAGTATAAATGTATACATTTATCAGTATCCAAAATGCTAACTTAATAGATTAACATTTTCTCACTACAGGTACGAACGTAAACGTTTAAATGAACCGCTTTTTTGGTTGGGTAACGCGATAACCGTACCCATATCTTTTGCCTTGGGCTTTTTGAACGATCTTTGGGTTTGTTATACTTGAAGCAGCGTATGCTTCGGTGGTCGGAGGACCATCGGGTGACGCGCGCGGCAGTCCGTAGGCTAGACAATAACCCCCCGGCAGCCAGTTACAGGTTCTTACTGCCCCCGAGACAACTGCCTCTGTGTCAGTAGCGCGACGCACCGCGCGCCTCCGTACGCATCTACACCGTTTACCATTTTCAATCGTAATACTTGTACCTCGATACTGTTTCATTTCCACGTAGCGCCATTGAAAGGCGACGCTTCGTCTCATCTTAATCCTCCTCTGTGTTTGGCCTAAAGTATCGAGTTATGGGTATGTCTGTAATCAAAGGGTATAGTTAATTACATTGCTTGGGATGTGGGGTCGTTGGAAATGGTATGCGTCACGGTGTCGGTCCCCGGAGTGCGAGGCGCGTGGTGCGCCGCTACAGCGACTCTTGGTTGCCGGTCCCGCCCCGCCGGACGTCGCTGCCCCGCACCCGCCGCCCCGCCACGCAGTACAAAGCCTCTATAACAGTCCCAGATTGCCCCGGCCCCGAACGGTAAACTATATCGCCAAACTACTCTCAAACCTTACAGCCCGACGCCTCATACTGTACGTCAACAGTCAGGAGAACACGTTAGCCGCTTCATCCCGACAGATCCCATCACGACCGTGGACGATGCACGTCTAATTTTACCCATGACTCCTCCCGTTTTCTAGACCTCGGTGTCGCATCCTCTCGCCGCTAAGTTTTCTTAGACCACGATATGTTTCCAATGATCCCGACACAGTAACTTTTGTATTATTATGTAAGGCTATCACGCTTTGTATGATATCAGACCGATATGAGTCCTCCCTGACCGTTGATTTTTACACCGTTTATAAGTATTGTGATGTGATTTTCATTCGCGACTTCCGGTTTTGATGTTTCGTAACCGATGTTTTATTTTTCAGAGTTCTGTCCATAACGGCGTCGGATATCGACACGATTATGGAAATTGTAAAAGACATACTTCCAAATTTGGCTGATGTAAGTATGCTGGCAAACACTATACTCTTCTATCGAAATAAATAAAACTCAATTTATGTGTGTTTGTCGTTATTAAATGTTTTGAGTTAGGTATCTAACTACCCGTGTACTAAACAAATATTCGTAAGAGATCCATAAAGTAATTATTATTGGGGAAACATTCGCTTGTGTCACTCTTAGTACATACATGTCTGAGTCGAAAATATTTGTCAATGTTTATATAGAAAATATGTTACAACGACGATATTTGTTAGGGTGCTCCGAAGGGTGGCACCAGTGACGACTTGGACGTCCGCCTACTGATACATCAAAGCCGAGCCGGTTGTGTCATCGGCAAGGCTGGAGCCAAGATCAAAGAACTGCGGGAGGTAAGTACCCTTGAAACTGCAAAAAAGAATTTGATAGACAGATTTTTGGTTCGTTTTTCCTTAAATAATATATAAAAAATGTAATTGGCAATTCTTCATAAACGGAAACGGTTGTCATACTTTATACAGTTGAAAAATCGGCACGGCATTATACGGCGTGAGTTCAAATAAACCGTGAGGTCGCTACATTGTAGGTACACAGAATCAATACATCTATATCAAATATCAATAAGTCTTCTATAGCGATTAGTCAGATTAGCTACATGTATATATTAGGATATAAACAAAACAGATAATTGATTAATTATTTATGAAAATAGTAAAAGATTTAAGTCAGCAAGTATGTGTAATATTTCTGGGCTCCTAAAATGATGCAAAGGTATCTTTTAAGGGAGACTTGGAACTTATTTTACTACACTGTTCCACTTTGATCTGGTTACTTTTGTGGCAGAGCTTCACTAGCCACGTGCACTCAGTATAAGTTGGATCAAACACATAGAATGTCAGGGATTCTGACCTCAGTTTTAACTCGAAATCATCAATTAAGGCAGTTTATCCGTTAAATATTCTCATCATTAATATCTTAATAAAAATAAATATTGTAGTTTTAGCAAAGCAAGTATAACAGTGATGAACTTAACTCAGTTAATGTTGTCTTAAATTTTCGCGATTATTACACATTTAAATAAAACTAATTATAACGGATGAATCGCGTATATTAATTATTTTTAAACATCCCGACGTTTCGAGCACTTTGGTCTACCCGTGACCACGAACACTGCAAAGTGCTCGAAACGTCCGGATGTTTAAAAATAATTAATATACGCGATTCATCCGTTATAATTAGTTTTATTTAACTCAGTCAACAACATTAGCCTCTCAACTCGTAGTTTCAATAGGTGGAGGCAGCATCGCCACGCGCTCCTCGCTCGGTGTAAGCGTAGCGGTGCTGCTCGGTGTAATTAAGGCTCGCAACAGCTGCCAGTGACTTGATTCTCATCTGTCGAGGCGCGAGCAATAATGAAGAGATTTTTTTCTTTCGCCGATGTTTCGGCGTCCGCGGATGAAGGGCAGATGTGAAAGCAGCTGCCGCCCGTATCCCGTCTTATCTCGATCCGACGGATGTTTTAGACAATTTACCTAGTTTTTTATTCGACTTTGTTGGCTTTAGTCGATTTCGTCTTCGCGTAGAGAGTTTCAACTTCTCGCATCTGCTTTCTGTGGACTTATATATTCATTTTATTTTTCTTTAATTTTTGTATCTATTAAATATTGTATTTTTCCAATTTTTACTAATATTCCTATGATACTTCCATTTAAGCTTAAATTTGTGTTAAGTGTGTAAAGTTGTCAGGATCGATCTGCGTCTTTCTACATCGAAATCGAAAATATTTCGAAAAATACTTTGTTCAAGTAGGCTAGGCTAGTAGGTTTTTCAAACATTTTCACTTTTCGATTTCGTCATTCTACAGAACTTACTATAAGTAAAGCTACCACCGGTTCGGAATTCTACCGAGAATAACCAGCAAGAAACTCAGTAGTTATATCGCGAGGCGATCCCAAACCCATTGTGCTATGACGCCACTATATTTTTTTTACTGCAATAATACCTTTTGTTGCGATTTATATTAAATGCAGACCATTTTGAGCAGTTGTGGTCCTAACAGTAAATCGTTAAAAATACATTAGAGTAATAGGCAATAACCTGATAACTTCATAAGCGATCAATTTATCGGATATCCGAAGCCGATGTGCGCGTTCTCGACCTGATCAAGTTTAAAAGCCTTCGCAATTTGTCATCGTGTATAGGAACGCCGCACACTCTATAGAAGCGTCCACGAACGGACATCGCTTCACAACGATCAATTACAGAGAGCTAACTATAACTAGTAGAAGTTTTAAAACATCCGATGCGCTTGCAACTTTGCAATCTCGTACACTCGTATTGTGTTCCGTGACTTTGACTAACTTACTTAAACTTTGTCGATTCGTATTATTTGTTATCGATGATAAAAATGATTTTATTTTTTTGAATTAAAAAGTTCGCATATCGTTAATGAAAATTTACTTTTTTGCAACATTAAATGTCTCATAAAATATTCATAAATTTTGTTTCTATACGTTGTTGGTTGGAAAGTAAAACGATTCTCTCGCCTTACGTACAGTTACCGTCAATCAGCTGTTCTGTATAAAAACTCTTTTTTATGCTCTCATAACCTTATGCACGTTATGTTCGATTTTCTTTGAGGCTTCCTTTAATGTGAATATGAAGTTTTTGTTGCATTTCTCAAAAGATTATGCGTCAAATTTACCTAAGGTATTTTTTGTCGCTGATCAGCTGTTCCCAAACGTTCTTTGTTCATAATTCTGTAGCGAATTCCTTGGCAGTCAATGGACTCTACCTGTGAGAACAAAACGATTAATACATAGATTTCTAGCAAACGGGTACCCATTTTGTATATAATGTGTACAGTATCATCAATAGATCAAATTGTAGGTTTTTATACATTGTGTACCTACTTCTTTGTTGCGAAATGAAAATAAATTTGTGAGCCACGTCGAGTTTACATAGACACATCTATCGGTTGGTACTTTGAGAACGATTGACGCTCTAGCTGGATACTTGCGACACATTATTAACAATTGCAAATTTTATTTTCATTATTTTGACATAAACAAAAACAAAAAGTTTTCGAAATTTAAATTAAACCATTTCGGTCCCTCTCATCGTCATCGTCATATATAGATGACGGAGTTATGTACGAATATAATATATAAAAAAACCCAAATCTTAATTAAAATTTTTAGCAAACAATAAATTGACTATCGACTGTTAGAAGTTTATTGAAATAGTTTGTAAATGTCATTATTATGTTTTTCTAGTGTACACATTTATTACTTCGATAAAACAACATCAATCTTTGATATTGACGTCACGGCTGCCATATGCCAAACTAATGCGCTGACGTAGTTAAACCATATAAGTGTCTGTGGCTCTTTAATTATAAAACACCTCATGTCCCGGATTTAGTGTCTTTATAGAGAATTCAACATTTTTAAGCAACATTCGTAAAGCCATGTCTTAAAATAGCGCAAAGGCCAAGTAGTCAGTGGTTCAAAGCAACAATACGCGTCTTAGTCGGGCTCACGTCGCAGTCGTAGCATCGGCCGAGCGGCGCGTGCGCGGGCGGCAGCTGCGGCGGCAGGTGTTCGCGCAGCCGCGCCGGAAGGCCGCACAAAAACGCGCCTCGCACCTGGGCACCTCGCACACTACCTACCTACTTGCACAATGCTCCGTCCTGACCTCGCTAAATAGAAATTTCGAACACATGCTCGCCGAGCTCCGACCCGACGACGATTTTGTAAACGGGAGCAGGTACCCGCCGGTACATGTTTCCTCTCGATTGTTGCACCCTCGTCTGCAAACGACGTTGAATACCCCATATAATAATAGAGCAATGGAAGTACATTAAATCTTAAATTTATGAAATTCGTTTCTTAATCAAAGCAAAAATTTTACTGTAATTAAATTTGAAACGAACATAGCGAACTTCGACTGGATTTAACAGTTGAACCGACACCATATATACCGTACACCGGCTGAATTGAATTGTTCGACTCTGATTGTCTGGAGCTTAGGCGAGCTTAAGCGATTGCGGAGCGCTCGCTGGCCGCTAGGTGTTACTATCGAAGGGTGGCTGAACACGTGTCGGTGGGGTTTCATCCGTCGGAAGCTCGGCGCCGCGCTAGAGTTACCGGCGCACGTGACGCGCGGAAGGTTTTTGTTTACCGCCTCCACATCCTCCACACAAAACTAGACGAGCGGATATGTGGAGCACTCATTGTACCTTTGCGTTGCGTTTCATTCACGATGCCTAAATCTTAATTAAAATATAATTAAATAAATACCCTTCCCTATCACTTATTGTTTTTATTATTTAAGCAATTGTGTTGTTTATTTATAACCGATAAACAAAGGGATGTTGTTTAGGGATAGCTTTTTATAATATGGAGGTATTAAAAGGAAGCGATCGATGTCCTATGTCGTTGTTGCGTAGACTACGTTTAGGTGCATTACAATTGTAATAAAATTCCCGCGGGTGGCGTAGGTGTAATTTGAACCGGTCACATATGTCGCCTGGCGTAATTACAGGCGATGTCGCGGTGACAACGGCAATTAGGCGCGCGGGCACGCGAGCCCGCTTCCGTTTCCGATCGAACCGTCGCGCTACGGCTTCTCTATCATCAAACGCTACCCTATTTATCGACCCATTTAAATAATATACTTTTTACGTTCTCACGAGATAATTGGATTTTAAAAATCGAATACCTACACATCAGGTTATTCTTTTTACTCGTTTTGCTTATTTGCAGAATTGGAATGTTTAAGTTCTTTAAAGCGTTTTGACTGGCGAGAATTGCCAAATTCGCGTCTAATTGCATCATTTTGTAGTAGGAATATTAATTGTTATTATTTGGAGCTTTGATGTGTCGAATCTTGTGTCGTTATTAAAATTGAATTTTCTCTTTAGATAAGCTGTCACTTGTCACTAAAGTTTATGAGTTATGACAAATAGAGACGTACGAGAGGCTATACGGCCTGCAAGTTAGTTTTGAGTCGTAGGCGTGGCGCGTGCGGGCGCGGGGGTGGCGCAGCCCTACAAGTGCAGCCCGCGGCAGGGGAGGGGGTCAGGTGTTGCACGCTATCGTCATTCGTCGCCGCTAATACTCATTCCTATCGCGCCCTTCCTCGGGGTTGGTCGTCGGACACCGAGCTTCGCTAACGCAAAGCGATACTTTGATCGCTCTCTTTAACCTTGCTTTGTCCGATCGGTTTCGCGAGTGTTAACAACATGAGTGATTCGTGTGTTATAAATGTATTAAGTAATGAAACGGTTCTACTGTTAAATATGAGGTCAGTTGTGTATTAATACTTAAAATGTTGTTAGAGTTTAAAATCGTTTTTCGAATTTTATTCTTTAAAAATTACATATGAGTATGTGTGTACTAATTTTCAAAAGTATGCATCTACATTCGGTGAAGGCGTGCGACTATGAATTGCGTAACTATTATTATTTTTGCGGTAGTGCCGTGAACGGTGTCAGTGTCCGACGTGTCGGTGTTGTTTGTGCGTGCCGAAGCAGCGCGGCCGGGCCACGTGCGGTCGATTTCGCCGCGCAGGCGCGTTTGACCGATTTAAACGTCACACGATCGCCGACTGTACAAAGGCCTCGTATTGGGAAATTAAAGATTATTTATGCATTATTAGAAGACATCGTTACTTTGAATGTGCAAATAAATCAATAAAGAAAATGCTAACACATCAACGGTTCCCTTAAAAATTGGAGAAATTCAATTTCTTATGGATTCACTTATCGTATCAGTCAATTGAATTTGACAACTTTTACTATAAAATTAATAAGAGTATAAAATAGTCGTAGCAATAAATATATACTTATTTCTTAATTCTAATACTTATATAATATTTTGTTATTATATGAATAAAAAATATGATGGTCGATTATAAGGGTTTTGGATCTCAGAGAAAATAATCATATTGTAACGTTTTCTATGATAAAGGGCCGAAGCTCTCATCTTTGCAATGTTTGATAGTAAAGAAACACTTTCCTTAAGAAAATTCTTAACCATTTTAAACTGGTCCTTCAAATTACAATAATATCATCAAATTAAAAAGAAATTCAGAAATTAGTCAAATTCCGACTATATTTATTCGATTGAAATCAAGGTTAATAATTATTTATAGAGTGGTTTTTTAATATGGAATCTTCGATTTGTAACTTAAATAAATTGTATAGAAAACTGGCGCCCGGCTGAAGATCTTTTCGAACCCCGCGCCGCAGAGCTCGGAGCGTGTCGTGCAGCTTGTAGGCAAGCCGGACGCGGTCGCAGCCGGAGTGAGGGAGGTGCTGCATCTCATACGGCAGGTGAGTCGATACTAAGGGAAAACAATATTATTATTATTTATTTCTGTCGTGCGATAAAGGTCTGTGAGAAGAATACGTCGAGATGTATGTTTTTGTTTTGTTTTTATGATATAGGTTGGCGGACGAGCATATGGGCCACCTGATGGAAAGTGGTCACCATCACCCATAGACAATGACACTGTAAGAAATATTACCTTACATCGTCATGTGCCACCAACCTTGGGAACTAAGATGTTATGTCCCTTGTGCCTGTAGTTACGCTGGCTCACTCACCCTTCAAACCGGAACACAATAATAATGAGTACTGTTATTTGGCGGTAGAATAACTGGTGAGTGGGTGGTACCTACCCAGACGGGCTTGCACAAAGCTCTACCACCAAGTATGTGTGAACTTAAACGGATAGAATACGAAATGAGTACGTAAGAGCTATGAAGAGGCTACCGTGACAGAAATGTTGTGAGGAAACCGCACTATCATGCGATAGATATAATGCGGATATGACTATCAGTATTATTTTATTTAAATTCTAATAATTCTACGATATCTCTCCAAAGACGCGCCTCTATATGTTTATGTTATGTTGTGTCTTGATATGGTTTTAAAGAATACAATATTATTGCTTTTTTACTATATATAATAAAAAGTAGGGCGTGTGTAAGTATGCCTGTGTGTGCCTTTAAGAATAGAGTAATATCGAAATGACAGGTGTGTGATGTATCACATGGAAACGGACGGTCTTTGAATATGTATATATGTCGTTTGTACAGGTAACAGTGTAGGGCAAAAATTATACTAAAATCGGCCTTATGTAAGCCGTCGATTATCTTAAACGGTTTAGAAGCGCTCGCCTTTATACTTAACGACAGGTGTGCGTCGCAGCTGCTTATAATATATTTTGCAATTGAAAACTTATCCTCATAGGAATTTTAAATGTTAAACGAGTTCTAAGTTATAAATAACTAGCAATTGTATGCAAGATGTTCTTTTGTAACTGCTTTACATTGTTAAGATTTTACACATACATGTACAAACTTAATTAGCCTAACTTTTTAGTAGTTAGTAACCGAAATGAAAAACGAGTCGAAACTATTCCAGGTACCGATCAAGGGTGGTATCCAGAATTACGATCCGCACAACTACGACGACTTCTACGCCGACGAGTATGGCGGTTTCGGCAGCGGTCAGGGGCCTCGGGGTGCCGGGCCTCGCGGAGGACCACCGCGCGGGCCGCCCCGGGGCCCCCCGCCCATGGGCCCCGGCGGCAGGCCGCCCCCGCCCCGGGGAGGGCCCCCTATGGGCCGCAACGGTCCCCCGCCACCGAGAGCGTTCAACGACTTCGCGGGTCCCGGACCTCGCGGCAACTTCAATGGCCCGCCTCGTGGAAACTTCGGCGGCGGCGGCGGCGGTGGCGGGGGCTTCGGCAACAACTTTGGAGGCAACCGCTCGTCGCCCGGTGGAAACTTTAACGGAAACGGTGGCAACCAGCAAGAGACCACCACCCAAGTTACTATTCCCAAAGACGTAAGTCCCCTCAACTATAATATGAAATAAAAAAATATATTGAAGTAATCCCAATTTCTCGGGTGTTGATAACTTGAATTTGAGAGTATTTAACTAAAAACCACTAATATAATTAATAAATATCGGGCCCCACGATACAGGTCTCCTAGTGTGGGGTCCAAAGATAATCAAACATTTAAAATTGCTAAAACCATAATGCACCAAAACCAATGGAAATCATTGTAATCGTTTAAGCTAAGTTTAAGAAGATTAATATTGTGCCATATGTTCTAATCTATTATGTAAGCATTGTGTTTTTTCAATAAAGTTTTTTTTATAATTTTTTTTTTTTATAATGTGACGTGGTCTCGCCGGCAGCTGGCGGGCGCCATAATCGGCAAGGCGGGCTCGCGCATCCGCAAGATCCGCGCGGAGAGCGGCGCCGGCATCGAGATCGCCGAGCCGCTGCCCGGCGCCGCCGACCGCATCATCACCATCACCGGCACCCCGCAGCGCATCCAGAAGGCGCAGTACCTGCTGCAGCAGAGGTGATACTCGCCTCACTGTTCATTCCACCCGATACTCTCCAGTGATCCTGATACAAATCCCCCCAACCCTACATCGTGACACTAAATACTGCTATCACATGATATCGTTATGGTGTTACCTATTTTTGTTTTCGTAACTTATTTTCCTGCTGCAGCAGAGGTGATGACACTCGCCGCACTGTTCATTCCACCCGATACTCGACCAGTGACCCCGATACAAATCCCCAACCCTACATCGTGACACTAAATACTGCTAATCACATGATTTCAATATTGTGTTACCTATTTTTGTTTTCGTGACTTATTTTAATTTAATAAATTTTTTACAAACACTTTACAGTCACCAAAGATGCCCTTCGAATCCATAAAACCATTAGCTTACATTTCATTACATTTTTTGTCATTACGTTGTAGGTACGTATAACGATTTTTTAAAAGCATGACATGAAATAAAATTACAAAATATTTTTTACTGACTGTTCAAAATAACTTGTGAACTTGATACATGCATGCATATTTGATCATATTTAAAAAATGCATTGCATGCAAACGCAGTCGATGTCCATCGCTCCATTTTTTTGTAATTTATTTATTGCAAAAGTGACATTCAATCCCAGCTTCAGCTTTCGGTTATAAGATATATCATAATTGTATTTATGAGTCCTCTCCACAGCTTATTTCAGATAGACATTACTAATTAATGGAAATTATTTTTAATATTAAAGTCAAAATAGTAAATAGCAATAATTAAAATCTATTAATTGTACTTAACTAAAATTGCTTTATATTGCAACATACTAATCAAGTTTATTGAGCAATTGACTCGCATTTAAACTCATAAAAATGAGGATCAAAAAATAAATCTCTTGAAATGATTAAATCTTTACTAACAGAGCATTGTTTTGAAATAGAATGTTTGAAGAGTTCCCAGAATTGGCCCCAAACAAAAATATGCATAAGTAAAAAACATACTAAGGTAACATTTGTATATGATTTCTAGTAGTTTGATTATTCCTAGTTTTCGTTTCAATTTGGGTATTTCATTCATTCTTAATCTTTGGCCACTATTTTAAGTTTTAATGTAATTTATTTTCATACATTCTACAGTAGTATTATTTAGAATATATGTTGATGATTAATTAAATGACCGTTGTATTTCTTGTTATATATTATAATATGTGTATTGTAATTTAATGCCTCAATGATCTATGTACATTCTGTCTAACATTTTGTTGTGAATAATATTTTAGGTGTGAACTCATCAACTAACGGGATTGGCTGACAACCGTGCGTTGTATGGAAGACTAGTGATTTTGTTGTTTGATTATATATATAACAAAAAATCACTAATCTGCCTACAAAGCTCAGGTACTCACTTCGAACGAAGATCACTCTTTCATGCAACTCTCCTGACATCTTCTTGTTTTCATCTTCGTGCTAACAATTTTGTTTCCATGTATGTAATTACTTGTATGTCACTTAACAAATGCTCATGATATTTTTTTTTGTTAATTTTACAGTGTACACGAGAGCAACCCGAACCTCGGACGTGGGAATTTTTGATTCTAAGTAAATGATGAAATAGGATCTAAGATAACTTAAGTCACCTCAAATCATTAATATGGAATAGGACACTACTGTGTATCTGAGGCTCACATTTGTAACTGAACTTTTTACCACTATGAAATATCAAATAAATAATGTTTATATAATATAAATATTAAGAAGTAATAAAAATAATAACATACGATGAAACATAACATTATTCTAACTCCCTAATGATAAACTTGAATTTGTACAAAATTGGTCAATCCTCGAAATAAACTGTGGCTTTGTTTCTTCGTTCTACACCAACTTAATTAACCACTTTAACTCAATTATTGGGAAAGAATATAGATTATATTCATTTTCTTGTTTTTCAATTCTGCTAAATATCTTAGTTTAATAAAATAGGTAGCGTCCATTATGGAACATCTTACTCTTGAATCTTTTTACAAGATAAATATACAAATAAATCATCAGAGTACTGCTTTCATAATATAAGGATGTTGCGTTCTGCAAGATTTACTTTAAAGAGAGAAAAATTATACATGTTCAAAGTACCTGCGATTAATATCAGCTGGATGGAAACATCGGTAATGAAATTTCCTTTTATTATAATCACATCAAATTATTAATGTGGTGGGCTGGTTGCAATCAATAGAAACATCGATATAATCCATATATAATATTAGTTGTGATTTCTATTTTAAATCCCACTTTTTCCTTTCTCATTTGCTGTTTGATTATTAATTAATAATTCGTTTTGGTGAATCTGTTATTTATAATATACCCTACACATAGATCTTACCTGCTATTTACGGGTTTTTAATTTAACCAGTAAATTTTAAAATCTTAAGAGAATGCATTTATCATTAATGATTATAAAGTAATTTAACAAATATTGTGTCTAATGACAATGATTTAATTTTCTGATGATTTGTTACATCGATCTATTTTTAAGTGAATAGCAAATAAAATAAAAAGGTTTATTTTGTGAAAATATTGTTTTATTTATTTTACAATTGATTTGTACTGTGTCATCATTTTAGGTATCATATAATTTGTCTTGTTAAATAGAAATAATGAAAAGCAAAGTTATAATATGACATGGTCAGTCACAAATAATATTTTATTTTCAGAAAAATAAAGGTGTTAAGATTATTTGATATTAGCACCTATTTAAAAGTCTTGAAGTATCCACGTAATCACTTCAATATTAAATAATATATTATTTAAAGTATTAAATTTACAACTGCCTAAATATTTATTAAAATATATATTTATTTTAATATATCATTTCTATATTAGATGCTTGAAATTAGTAATCACATATAATATGAAAAAAATAATGTTTGACATTTTGTAATTTTTCATGCAAATGTGATATATAAGAACAATTCAATACTTCCAAGAAAGACCAAAATATATTTAGTTATGTCATAGAGGTTAACAAAAATTATTGTTATCTGTCAATTTTAGGCAATATAAAATAATAACAAATCATTTGTCTCAACATTTTTTATGTTGAGAAGCAAATAGTTTCCATTTGTTTCAAAAATAGATTTTAACATATAAGAACATATTTGAAATATTATAGATAGTCGACAATAACATTTATTAATTATAAAAGGATGAAAATAAACAAATGATGCTTACATTATAACTATATTTAAGAATCACATTATGTCCCCTTAAATTTATGAAAAATATATAATACACGTTTTTAAAAATATGTATCAAAATTACGCCGAAACTTAAAGCTTTATGATCAGATCAAACCTACCAATACTTCATCTTGTTGGATGCAACGGTGGTATGTCTGAATGTTCATGTTTGTCTAGATAAAACATGATGTATAATAGTGGTGTCAGAACACCAAGAATAAGTAAGCAGCAAACAAGATGATACCACTTCAACCCAAAGTCTGCACCATGAGACGTCAATTCTTTCACTACCACAGCTTCGACAGGTACCTTAGTCTTACTGGGCAAGAGCTGGGTATCTTCTGATATAGACTCATTCTGTTCCGTATCTGTATATGGAGTGACAGATGGGGCCAGAGAACTATTCATAACAACAGTGTTGCAATCAATTGCAAAGTCAGCTTCCTTTGTTTCAATGCCATTTTGAATATTATTGTTATGTTTCTGGGGTGAATTGTTTTCTACAGGTTGGTAAAGCATATTATGCATACTGAGGCTGGTAGATACTTGATTAGATGTTGAAGGCAAAGGTGGTTGAGGCTGCGGTGCAGGAATCATTTCTGTGAGTACTGAATAAGGTGTAACAGGAACTTTGATTGTCCTTCTTGCAAATATTTCATTGTCTTTATGTATTTGGTTAATCCTTTTTAATTCTGAAATCTAAGGATTAATTTTATTAATAAAATGAATGTATGTATTAACATGTATTCAGTTGAAACACATATAAGTAATTAATGAACACATTTTATTAGATTAACAATTTTAAAAGACCCATAAAAATATTAAAATATAATATAAATAATATTAAAATAACTCATTAAAATTATTCCAAATAACTTGTTTAATATGATAAGATAATTGTGATTATTAATATCATATAAGTAATAGTGTATCAAAAGGTAATTATAATCATGAATGAGTATGTCTTACAGAACAATGAAATCGTAGCGCGATGGCCTGTAGTGTATCGCCTTCTTGAACTTGGGCCTCGATGAAATGATCCTGGGGCTTTATCCTGTATAATTGAATCTCGCTTTGAAATTCCTTGTCATCTCTTACACCGTTCATATTGGAGATCAGGTCATCCCCGTTGTGTGTCAATCGCGTTCTGGATAACATTATTAATGAGAACTGCCTTTAACTAAACATTATGCTATTCTAGTTTTACTACGCGTTTCACGTAATATTAGACCTCACCTTTGTTTCATTTTTAAATACAACACTAAAACTAATACAATCTCTCATGACCTGTTTAAATAATACTATTCTACCTTAAAATTGAATATTTACCACGTATTCAATAAATAAAAAAATACAAAAACAGCTGTTGATATCATTATTATTCTATTGACAAAGAATTTTGACGTTTTGCTTTCGATTTGCCACATTGGTATTTTACACAGATTAAAAATAAAAACCTACAACATTAAAATAACGTAGACAGTATAAATGTTGTAGATTAAGTAAAAAAAAATCAAGGACTACGTAATCCTAACATAATTAAAATAAAATATACCATACGATATTATGCTGTTGTCGTATTTATTATTCGTTATCTAGAGAAAATGAATATATAATTTTTATCTTTAAAGAGAATAAAATTCACGAAAACATCCCGATACTATTATTTAATTTTATCACAATTATCCTCGTCAGTACAGTTTCGCGACAGAAAAAGCATCATTTATCTAAAACAAAATAAAAAAGATAAAATTTTTGATCGATTACTGAGGAAATATTAGGTTTCATGGGTGAGATGTAAATAAAGCGAACAATGAAAATCATAGCAAAATAGAGCTTAAATAAGCAAGAATATATGCCAGCAAAAAGTTACTATAAATTAAAGAGCTTATTTCTGTAAAACATCAAGAAATGTATGCGTCATCTCTTTAAAAAAAATGGCAATTATGCATCTTGTTGTGTTATGTTATTTTGAAACATATTTATTAAAAATATATGCATATTATTGGAGACACCCATTCTTTATGTATTGAAGGCTGTTAAAGGAGTTGGACTATTCTATTTAGATCACCGACACTCTCTAAAAACGAACCATAACGTAGGTGGACTAAACGACTATCGAGATCAAGGGACCACAAACTTCCCAATCCACCAGCCTAACCAAATCTGAGAGCCGGTGTATAGGTATTTGCAGTATTACTTCTAAAATACATGTAATTCCAGGGCGACTTATAGTCATACCGTCTTGTAATACTATCAGGTTGTTAAATTGTTATTGCATATTAAAGTGAAAAGCAGAATAAAATTATTGGCATAAAATAAATAGTATTGCCAAAGCATGTTTTTTTTTATTTAAATGACTTGATCATTGATGAATGAAACAAATGAGCATCGTTACAGTTTTATTAACTTTAAGTATTTTACACAACTGGTATCAAACAAAAATCACTTCGGTACGGTGTTTTGAATGGAGTGAATAATTGCACATCATTAATTTACTTCTAACTATATTATGTACAAAATTCCTGAATACAAAACATTTGACAAACTTTTTTTTCAATTTGTTAATTTTATGAAAAGTTGAATGTATGACAAATTACATAGATAAAAAAAAGTTATTATTAAAAACATTTAAATATATATTATGTATAAGATTGTGGAAACTACATAATTGTACATAATATCAGCCCTTTCATAAATATCAAATTTACAAATAAAGAACTTAATAAAGTAGGTACATTTAACTTAGATTTTATTACCTAAATAAAGGTTACATTATCACAGAAATAAAGCAAAAGAATTATGGAGTGTTTATTCTAAGTCAATATTAATATTATTTATAAAATAAAATAAAAGTATTAGAACAAGTCAGTATTTAAAAATGGAATACAGTCAATAATAAATTGGTTTATTTCAGTATTACTTACACCACTGTTTAAAAAAAAAAACATAAATCCCATTTCATTTGAAGTCATATAAAAATTGTTATGAAATAAATCTGATTTTAGAAGAATGACTAAAGTAAAAAAAAAAACATTTATAAATATTTATAGAGAATTACGATATCAACAAATGGTTTCAATTATTTTAACAGTATGGATTACATAATGTTAATTCAATGAATATAAATATTTTTTGATAAATTACATAGGGTGCAATAAATTTCTAGCAATTTTTTCGCTATTTTGCCTCGAAAGCCGTTACGTAATAAATGCTGAATTAAATCGACATAACAATACGAATACAACATTATGGACTAAGTGATTGTGATTGCACTAACGCGGTAAATAATTAAACTTTTATTTACAAAGTGCTTCAAAATTATCAGTTCGTAGCAAAATATTTACAATACCAATCAACGAAATTCAAAATGTTTGTGCCCAGAACGATATTTAATAGTGCTTCAAATACATTACCGCGATTAAAGGTATAATTTTGATAGTGAACATAATAATACACAAATGTATAATGATGTAAAAAAATCGTAAACTATTAATACCTATTGGTAACTGTCGATATCTAGCTGCATTTTAATTTGTCTTTTATTTTTAACCAAAAAATAGTATTTATTTAAATATTTGGTTTATACTGATTTTTAATATCAGTTTTCTAATGCTTTGAGTAAAATTTGCTTATGTTAAATGGACCGACTCGATGAAAAATGACTAACAAGCGTTAAGAAAAGAATCAGCTTGGGCGTTGCTTATACATATCACAGGTTGTCTAAAGGCATATACAAACTTGATAAGGGTCCAAATTTATACATACCTTATAAAAACGTAACACTAAGGTTTTTATATGACCTTATTATTGTACATTTAGTAATAAATAGGGTTTATATACTAATTAAAGATGAGAGATGATAGTTTACTTGCTGCTTAATGTATAATTTATTATGTATTAATAAATATGAGATCCTTAATATTACATTCTAATTTGATTAGCGTAGGATTCATTGTTCAATCGCCGTTTCGTGGCGCTTAACGAAACTAACAACTCGACAATATTGTAAACAATTAGACGTTTCTTGTTTTCTCCAACTGAAGTGGTTCAAATCGTTGATCACGAAAATAAACATACTTACCGACATACTCAGTAATCGTACTGGGGCAAGCAGAGCGCATATACAGTGAGTTCAATTCTTAATTAATTTGACTGAATTATATATAAAACCAAACCGTTTCGCTATATTAAAACAAGAAGCTTCGGGTACTTTTCCGATTACTCAATGATTAATTTTTAGAGAGCTGAGATGGCCCAGTGGTTAGAACGCGTGCATCTTAACCGATGATTGCGGGTTCAAACCCAGGCAAGCACGACTATATGTATGTGCTTAATTGTGTATATAATTCATCTCATGCTCGGCGGTGAAGGAAAACATCGCGAGGAAACCTGCATGTGTCTAATTTCATCGAAATTCTGCCACATGTGCATTCCACCAACCCGCATTTGAACAGCGTGGTGGAATACGTTCCAAACCCTCTCCTTAATGGAAGAGGAGGCCTTATCTCAGCAGTGGGAAACAGGCTGTTACTTTTTTACTTTTAATTTTTAATCGAATGGACTTTAGAAAAGCGAACCTGTCCCCGGGGCGCGGGGGCCTCACGCGTTGTCGAAGCCCTGGAAGTCCCCGGGCCAGTTCTCGCGGCGCGCCACGCGGTCGGAGCCCGTGCACGCAAAGAACGCGTCTCCCTCGAACGGGTCCGACTCCCGCGTGAATATGTTGACGGAATCCGATTTCTTAATGTCCCTGTGCTGTTGAGGCTTCGCCCTCAGAGGGGGCAGGTCGCCCTCGTCCTCCTCGGCGATGGAGGCGGTCCGGCCTCGGGGGGTCGAAATGGTCGTGAAGTCATCTTCGAACATGGAGCGAGGTGACAGCGAGTCCGAGTCGAACCGGAACCGTGTCGCGGGGGAGTCCCCGTCGCGCGCTCGGGCCGAGCTGCCCGACAGCGGGGACGCCGTCGAGTCTTCCATCTCAAAGCCGAATCTGAAATAGCCAATATTATATAGGTATGGTGTGACACAACTTAGATGTAGCATCGGCAAATTTCGTAAAACCGATCACATCCGAATTGAGTACGCCATCCCAAATTATCAATATTTATTTCTCATGCGAATGTGATCTTTGCACAAACGTAATAACTTGTAATATCATATGACCTAATATATTCGTCAATTTGACGCGTCGATTTACATACACTTGCTTTCTCTGACGCGAGAATTTATAGCGACGAATAGCGTCGAATGGCGAGATAGGGAGCTATTTCTATTGGTTGTGTAAATCGGCATTAATCGGTTTTATTTTCATTCCATTGCATTTTCCGATGCTACATCTAACTTGTGTCGTACTATACCCTTTAATTTACAACTGTTGGGATTAGCCTGATTTATAAGGAAAAGTCTTGGAGTTAATTTGACCACAAGATTATTTTAGGAATGAATTAAAGAGTAATAATTATACATCGGATACTAAAATGTTAAAAATATTCTGTATTAGTAAAATATTATGATAAGTTACATATTTTCCATCAAAGTATAGAATCAATTCATACAATATCTGCCGGTAACTGGTTCCCTAAAAAAAATATAAAGCTTGCTTTAAGCGATTAAATATTTGATATTCGTAATTTTTCATATCGTTTCAAATTAAATCTGGATTTGAACATGACTATTGGCTTGAAATTCAATACGGCACAACAACAGCCTGTAAATTCCCACTGCTGGGCTAAAGGCCTCCTCTCCCTTTGAGGAGAAGGTTTGGAACATATTCCACCACGCTGTTGCAATGCGGTTAGGTGGAATACACATGTGGCAGAATTTCTATGAAATTTGTCACATGCAGGTTTCCCCACGATGTTTTCCTTCACCGCCGAGTACGAGATGAATTATAAACACAAATTAAGCACATGAAACAGCGGTGCTTGCCTGGGTTTGAACCCGCAATCATCGGTTAAGATGCACGCGTTCTAACCACTGGGCCATCTCGACATACGGCAAAATATAGTGTTACCTCGTTCCCTCTAGACAAGAGTAAGGCGCTCGTTTCTTTGTAGTCGGTGTGGGCGTGTCTTGGAAATCGTTATCGAAGGGCGACGTGTGCTCCCTCTCCCGCGGGGAAAAGTCGTTCGAAAACCGATAATCCCGCGGTCTTGTCCGAGGCTCCTCACGTCGCCGCCTCCTCGGATCCCGGGCGTCCCGGACCGAATCCCTCGTGTCTCTGGAATCTCGACCGGACTCGCGCCCCGAGTCCCGCGGATCGCGCGAATCCCTTCCCGAGTCCCGACCGGAATCCCGTGCATCTCGAGAGTCTCTGCCCGAGTCCCGCGGATCCCTCGAATCTCTCCCCGAATCTCGACCGGAATCCCGAGCGTCACGTGAATCCCGGGCGATTTCCCTAGTGTCCCGCATTTCTCGTTCGACTTCCCGCCTAGAAGCTATAGTTGTGGAGCGACGACCCGGCCAGCCTAATGTAGATCCATATCTGAAAGTAAAATAATAATAATTGCAATATTTTGCACCATACTATATATAATAGCTGCAATATCATAAAATGAAAATTTGTGAATTAGTAATTATTTCAGGGATCAAAGTATACCATCGGCTATTAAAACTGATTCATATACATATGTTTTATATAAGTTATATACATTTCTTATAGCTGTATTCCCATTATATTAAATCACCCACCCAATATTATATACTGATCCGTTTATCGATAAAAATGGATGCTCACTAGAATTAAAGATTATTTCATCGTCAACTATCGATTGATTCATGGAACACTGTTTTATGTTTTATTGAAAATTCCTATACAATAAGCGGTTGTTTATAAACACTATTTCATATCTTTCTGTCATCATTGATTTGACCTTGGAAAGGATAAAACAATACGTTATTTAACAAATCATCTCGACATTTATATTTAATGTAATTATGAAATGAACGACTTACATAATATATATCGAATGGATAAATGATCCTGCAATGATACAAATTTTATCCTTTGGGTGTTAAGTATTGTTTAAATTTTACAGTAATAAAAATTGGTTCTTTATAATGTGATCTTTGTTTCTTTACTCTTATTCTCTTATAGGACTATAAATAGACACGAAAAAATAATTCACTTGGAAGAACAGTCTATCGTATATTTTACAACCATAGAGGTTACAACGAAAAAGTTTTTAATTCATTAATTTAATTCTTACCTTCTTTCGTTTGGATCTTCGCTCTGTCTTAATTCATTTCTCCGCCGGGTTTCCCGCCATCCTAGGGAACCGTAATTTCTCTCTGAAATAAAAATCATGAATTATAGTACAAGATAATTTTGTATAAGATATAAAAAGTTATATATATAGCCATAATTGCAGTCCGTGTATGTATACATTATATTTAGTACACACCATCTCTTCTCCAGCGTTGTTCGGGCCACCGGTCGCGGGGAGAAGACCTTCCAGAGCCGCCATCACTGTAGCTGTAATCAGATCTATATATTTATATTTAAGCTTCCGAAACATTTTATAGTTTCTTAAAGGAATGATTATAGTTAGGGAGGCGAGCTAGCTAAATGGCGTAATTCAACGGCGCCGTCGAGACCTATCAAAATCGAAAGATAAAATTATTTCTATTTATAAAAACCATTTTAGAGGTGGGTTTGGCGTGTACAGTTTTTCAAAAATGTTAAAAAAAATTGGGCATTCTCGAGCGCGTCAGATATTCGTACTATATATGCCCCAAGTGCCTCTGATAATAACGGTATACTAATTTGCTTGGTGGGTGTAGGCATATAAAGTAGTCAAAAATGCAAAAAAAAAAAAAATTTAGTCGAACGCGTCTGATTTTCGGAAGTGTTAAGTAGGTCCCAAGCTCCCTTTAAAAAAAACTGACGATTTCGGCGTGACGATAAGTTAGGATGAATTTTTGAAAATGCAATAATTTTTTTTTTTAAATACTCGAGCGAGTCAGGTTTTGATAGGGTAGAATTATCTCGGTATCCTGAAAGCATATTTTTTTTAATCTGACAAAAATGTTGGTGAGTTCTTTTAGTCTGACCGAAAAAGGTGTTTTGGTTTCTTTTTTCCTTCTTTCTCCTTGATAAAAAGGAGAATTTAAGAATGACCATAAGGCGATAGATACAACAAACGTAAATAGAGATGAAATGTAAAAATTGTATTATAATTGTATTGTTATGTATGATCTTTGCATTTTTGCTCAATACAATTCATCATCTTCTTCTTCTTCACTGGAACTTTCATATTGAGACCTTTTTTGTGTAAAATAAAATTAACTTATTTGTTTATTTAAACTTTTTTTTTGTAAAATGTATCGTCCGCGACTGCGACTGCGAGCGCGTGAAATGGCTCCTCCACACGTCCGGTCATGCGGAAACCGGCAGATTTTGTATTTTTAGTAAGTTTAAGATTCTTTCTTCAAAAATATAAAATAAAAATATCGCGCTCGAGATTGCCGGATTAACATTTTTTTTACAAGTTCTCGACCCTGTAACTCGGCGGACTTGTAGTCAGATTAGTTAAATTCAGTCTTAAAACACTGAAATCCATCCCCAATATCTTAATCTGAGGCGCTCGAGTATTTCAGACTATCGATTTTCTTTACTAATCTGATCGTCTATCCTAGGCGCGCGTCACTACATATAGAGCTAAATACTTTACAAGGTTGTTCTATTAGGTCTAAGGTATCTCTCATATCTTAAACTACCACGCTCGAGTATTGCGGTAGCTTCACTTAATTGGAAAATGACGATTCAAAAGTGCTTATAAAAGCCTACTTGAATAAAGTTTATTTTGATTTTGATTTTTGATTGCCGAAAATTCCCCTATTCGCCTCCCTAACTATTAGGCTTCTGGTCGATGTACAAACTGATGTCTTCTGTTCCAGTACTTATAACGTAATTTCAGTTAGAACAAAGGTCAGTTACATAATACAGTGTTGTTTTTATACTCACTCTTCCTCGTCGTATGAATGTATCGGTTTCCGGTGCCGGTCCATGTCCCTGTAATCTTTCGAGCGCTCTCTGCTCCGCGAGTCTCTGTAATCTCTCTCCCTACTGTAATTCCTCTCTCTACTCCACGTATCCTTCTCTCTTTCTCTACTTCTCCGATCGCGCCTGTCTCTCTCCCTGTGGTCCCTGTGATCTCTCTCCTTGCTGACGTCACGCCTGTCTCTCCCGCTCCCGGAGTCCCTTCTATCCCTGGCTGATTCTCTACCGTCTCTATTCAGATCGATATCCCTGCTGCCCCGCTTATCCCTCGGCTTCTCCTTTTCTCTACCACTGCCTGAGTCTAGACATTCTCTAGAACCGGATGAATTGTGTCTGAAAATACATAGTCACTTATGAAATACTATATTTAAAAAAGAGCAAGATTAAATTATTTTGGGCGCATTTTAGTAATCGGTCGCTAGAAAGAAATTATTATAAAAAGTTTGGAATAAATATAATACAAGAGTCTGCACTGACCGCGACTCCCGCGACTCCCGGGACTCCCGCGACTCCCGCTCGCGGCGCGCGGCGCGGCGCGGCGGCTCCTCGTCCCACGGGGACACGTCGCGCGACGACGACGACGTTTGCACTGCGGACACACCACACTCACTACAGGATGCGGGATAAACAACTTTGCCTTCCAGGTTTTAAGACAAACTCAGCCCCGCCAACCATTCTCAGGATCATTCAACATGGCTGATTATAGCTAACTTCACAAGGTATATCGTAGTACATGTGTGGCATTTGCTATTTTTGAGCTTACATGGGAAACAAATATGCCACCCGTAGTTTTGTTAACATTTAATACGAATATAATAATGCTCACAATAAATGTTCACAAAAGTGTCCAATTTACTATTAATCAGCACGAAATGGCCCAGTGGTTAGAACGCGTGCATCTTAACCGATGATTACGGGTTCAAACCCAGGCAAGCACCGCTGATTCATGTGCTTAATTTGTCTTTATAATTCATCTCGTGCTCTCACATTTGATTAGTTTATTTATAGATTAAATATATATTAGAATTAATGTAATTAGGTTACGATGGGGCTGGCATGTATATTAGTATAAAAGTCCCTAAATAAAATAAAGAAAAAAAAATAAAAAAATCTCGTGCTCAGCGGTGAAGGAAAACATCGTGAGGAAACCTGCATGTGACAAATTTCATAGAAATTCTGCCACATGTGTATTCCACCAACCCGCATTGGAACAGCGTGGAATATGTTCCAAACCTTCTCCTCAAAGCGAGAGGAGGCCTTTAGCCCAGTAGTGGGAATTTACAGGCTGTTGTTGCGCTTACATGGGACACAAATATGCCACCCGTAGTTTGTTAACTTTTAATACGAATATAATAATACTCACAATAAATGTTCATAAAAGTGTCCAATTTACTATAAATACTTGTTTTTAATAATATTCATATGTGTAGGGGTCACCAGTCCAAGAAGGAATGTATAGTGAGTGTATGTACCGGACAGTCCCCTGTTGTGCGTCCGCCGCCGCCGGGTTCGCGGCTCCGAGTCGCGCGAGTCGGAGGACCAACCCTCGCCCCAGCCCAGGCGCGTGAGGCCCCCCACCGACATCACGGGGGGGAGGCATCGCTCTGACGAAGATGATATTAGTCAACATATTGTGAGAAACTGACATTCCTTCAGACACAGAGAGTTTGAAGCGTGTTGTTATCTGTCATAATAAAAAAACCAATAAATATACTTAATTTGCATATATTTTGCATCAAATTATATTGCTTCTGTGAAGTATGGAAAATTGAGGTTACATATTGGAATTCAGAAGTCAAATATTTTTTTTTAAATTTCGTACCTTTAGTATCTGGAGACGAGCCGCTATTCACATCACTGATGGACCCCGCGGACAGTCGCGTCGGCGGTTGGAGATCTCGCACCGGCGGCGGCGGCATTACTTCTATCGGCGTCTCTTTCTTTTCCTCCACTTTCTTATCCTCTTCCTTGTCTTTAACTCCTGGGCTCTTTCTGAACGCATCCTCAACATTAAACGACAGGGAACTATTATCGATACAATCGAAGAAGTCTGAATTATCAAAACCGTCCGATTTCTCATCCGACTTCTTGCGTTCCTTGGGCGCTTCGGGCGGTATTGATTCGAATTCGTCGGGCGGTTCGATGATCGTTATTTCGCGCAAAGCAGCGTATCTGTCGTTGTTGTCGTCGGACTTGGCCTCTGTTACACCGTTATCGCGCGGGGAGACGCTACGTCTAGCTTTTTCTATTTGCAAATTCTTCATAACGGTCTTTATGTCTTCGATTTTCGCATCGATAGGTTTTGGACTGACAGAATTCCTAAACATGTTGAATGAATCTATCGTGAGTTCGTCTAAGCTCTTCAAAGGACTCTTGTCTAGTTCTTTCCTCTCCTCAACTTTGTGTTCTTCTGTTTTTATCAAGTCGGCTATCGACGATAACTCTTTGTCGTCCTCTTGTTTTACTTCTGATGCGATTGGATCTAATATCGACTTCGCTTTCAATTCCTGCTCTTGTATCTCTCTAAATGCTGCATATTTGTCGTAAGTGGGATTTGCTTTTTGGTCAAAATCATCGAAATTGGCTACAAAACCATCTGCTGTTTCAGTCGGAGCGAAATTGTCTTCAAACTGGGGTTTGAACTCTGTAGTGACAGGCGCTTTAGCGGCGGGTTTTTCTGTTACTACAGATGTTGCAGATATTTCAGGAATCATTGGCGTTATTCTTTCCTTTTCTTGTCGGATGGCCGGCTCCATATGTACGTGCTGAAAACATAATCAATATTACAAGACACTTTAAAAGCTATGACCATATCTGTTATTATTACAAAATTAGTGCTACTAACATTTTATTTCATTACACAAAATTTATATTAAGATAACAGATTCAGTATAAGTGTGTTTTCACAATTAAAAGAAGGTTATATTATGCATGAAAACATTTGTAATCAAAACACAAAAATAATTTATTAATAATATAAGATTGTATTTAACAACTATAAATTAGAGATGTATGATAATACTGTCACTGATATTGCAAAAGTATAACGCACCGCTTTCTCGTTTTCTGTCGCCACGTACGATCTGAGGTAGTCCGTGAGTTGAGGTAGAGTCATTGAGGATAGCGTGGCAGCCGGTACGCGGAGTCTGTGTTTAAATCACAATTACAATTTATTTTTCATAAAAATATATACATATTTAGTTTAGCTGTCGTTAAACTATGAGACTGAGGCTGTCAAAAAAATAATATAGACTGTCAAGTATAAGTTGGCGTTCCTGTGGCAGCACCTGCTACACCTTTGTTAAGGCACTTTTTTGTTTATTTTACCAATATCTCCCTAGAAAATAATTCTCTACGTCTCATTTTTAATAGTTTTGGATAAGTTTTCTTAATAAGGGTAAATAAAACAAATAAGATACTAAATGAACAAAAAAAAATAGTACATGTTTTTGCCACACGCCAACTTACATTTGACGTGCTATATAAAATGTCATAAAGTGATATTTCCAAGTTCAGAATCAACATCTGTCAAGTAAAATAAAAAAAAAAAATTAAGCATTCATATCATCGCCAATACACTACCCACCTTGGGCACTGAGATAATGTGTCACTCGTGCTTGTGCTTACACTGGTATTGCTGAGAGATATCACAAAACCTTCCCACCAAGGTTTGTATATAGTTTTAAAGAAAGTTGAAGGTCGCAAACCATATATTGATTTGTGGTATGTTTATGTGCTTGTGCTTATACTGGTATTGCTGGGTAGATATCACAAAACCTTCCCACCAAGGTTTGTATATAGTTTTAAAAAAAAGGTGAAGGTCGTATATATATTTATTTGCGGTATGTTTATGACCTGGCGGCGCCTGTAACACTGGTATTGCTGGGTGGAAGATATCACAAAACCTTCCCACCAAGGTTTGTATATAGTTTTAAAGAAAGGTAAAGGTCGTATATATATTTATTTGCGGTATGTCTATGACCTGGCGGCTAGGTCGTCCATGGTGAGCGTGAGCAGCTGGCTCAGCGTGATGTCGAAGCGCTTGGCGGCGGGGAGGGGGGGCGGCGCCGGCGTCAGGTACTCGTCCTCGCTGCTGTTCGTGGCCAGCGACGACTGGCGCGGCTTCATGCTGCGGTCCGCCTGAGACCATATCGACACTTTTTTTTTTTTTTTTATGGTATAGGTTGGCGGACGAGCATATGGGCCACCTGATGGTAAGTGGTCACCATCGCCCATAGTAACGCTGTAAGAATTATTAACTATTCCCCGATTCAACGGGGAAATGCTGCTAGCATTCTTGCCACCATTCCACGCGGTCAAGATTTATACAGTAACTAGTTTTAGTTCATATTTGTATATATATATTTAAGCATTTAATGTTGTTAATTCTTATTATATGCATAAATATTAATAAATATACTATTCCTTACATCGTCAAAGTGCCACCAACCTTGGGAACTAAGATGTTATGTCCCTTGTGCATAATCCTTGACATTGCCTCATAACGAATGCCTGCTACTCGCTATTCGAAAGAAAAGTTCAAAGCGCCCTATATAGGTTACATCAATGATGTTCTAATAAACAGATATGTCATTAACGCGCAAAAAGTGAAGACTAAAAAACGTCCTAATTGGGACGTTTGCCTTTAGTAGTTTTCATCATAATTATGCCAGTAATACGTTATAATACATCATAATTATGTAGTAATACGTTTTACGTAATTAAAACATCTAGTTATCCCTTTTACGAAATGTAAAATAAACGGTCCCCGGCGCGGCACACTTTTTTCTGTTGTTTAGTATGGATATAACATATCTGTTTATTAAAATATCATTGGGTTACATAGAATTCAATTTCAGATTAAATTTTTATTCAACATTTCATTTTTCATTGCATGCATTTCTTTACTACATTCATTTTTTTGGACGTGCAGAATACTACCTACCATATTATTGACTATTTTGCTATTTATCCAACGTTTTAAATGTTTCATTTTTGTTTTAATTATACTATTATACTAGTATTGACTTACTATAGTTATTCTTCCAGTGGATAAATTTAAGTCCTCAAAAACGAAACGAAATTTCACACTGTCATAATAAGCATACAAAGCTTGTAGATACATAGTTGACATAGTAGTTTATAGTTAAACAATAATTCTTACCAACGGCTCCTTCTTTCGGGCAGGTTTAGGCAAGGGGGGCGTTTCCGACTCTTCCATATCTTCGTGGTCGTGCGGGGGTCGCGGCGGCGGGATGAGGCTGAGGTCGGCAATCTTCTTGGGGGGCAGGGGGGGAGGGGGGGACGCGCTCTCCGAGTTCAGCTTGGAGCTGGCGTGGGGACGCTGCCTGATGGTACTCGTGTTCGTGTTCTGTCGATAGGACGTTGAGCCATAAGTGAGCGGCCAATATTTGGTAAAGTATTTTGACGACCTCCATGGTCGAGTGGTGTGTACACCGGTTTTCATGGGTACGCCACTCTGAGGTCCCGGGTTCGATTCCCGGCCGAGTCGATGTGGATTACCATTAGTTTTCTATGTTGTCTTGGGTCTGGGTGTTTGTGGTTCCGTCGTTACTTCGGATTTCCATAACACGAGTGCTTCAGATACTTACATTGGGATCAGAGTAACGTATGTGATGTTGTCTCATATTTATTTATATTTATATTTATATTTAAAGTATAAGAAGTAATGAAAATGAAAGTAAGTGGGTTTTGGTGTGCGAGTGGTGCGGACATGTGTCGGGTACCTGTCGCGGCAGGCGCGGCGACCTGGGCGCCGGCTCGGGCGGCAGCGACACCTGCAGCGGGCCATTGAACACGTTCCGGGCCGCCTCCGGCTCCAGCTTATCCTGTACCAATTCCTTACTGAGCTCGCTCTTCGGCTCCTCGGTCCTCAGCGAGGAGAGTTTCGGGAAGTCCTGCACGCTCGTGAAGGGGTCGTCCCTGAAGGTGTCGGAGAAGGGGTCGGTGTTGTCGAACGGGTCGGTCTCCGCGAACGGATCGGACGCGAAAAAGTCGGACGAGAATGTCGGCCGGGGCGGCTTAGCGATCGCGACCGTCCCGCCGGAGTGCCGGGACAGGGAGCTCAGGGCCGTGGGCGGCCCGTAGGCCTCCGCGCGCGCCTCGCTCGGGCCCGGCAAGATATCGGATAGGAGGGAATGCGTCGGCGGTACGAGGTCTTTGAGCACTTTCTTGGGTGGGTTTTTGAGCTCCTGAAAGAAGAGTTTTTTGTCAACGTAAGGTTTACTCCGGCCGGTGCCGAGCGGGTCTAGCTCCGTGAACACGTCGTAGGCGGAGGCGGGCGCGGCCTGCGAGTGCACCTGCAACAGCGACATTACAAGCTGGCGCCGGCTCCGGGAGCGCTACGCTAGCGGGCGTGAGTTACCTGCGGCTGAACTAGCAATCCTTACAACAGAGCTCATATGGAAATGGTCAATGGTGATCAATGGAATGGAGATATAGCTTTTATTACACAGTTTAAAGTTTCTTTAAAAAAGGTACTACGTTTAAGATTGTTTAAATATATGTGGAAACATATATTAAAAAAAAATGTATTCATCCTACATTGCTCCATTGTCCATAGCGATAAATCGTTTCAGTGTCTTAACTTGCAGTGTTTAGGGTAGCTCAGTACATCGCAACACTAACTGCTTTGTCTTATACTTTTTTTTATCTTTCGCGTGCATGAGATATCTTATTTTATATTCTCGAAAAGACAAAACAGAAAAGTATTGCGTTTAACTGTTTACTTTCTAACTTGTTCTGTTAACGTTACCATATATCGATACTTTTCGTCATCGCCACGACAAATCGTATAAAAAACGTTATTACTTTAAACAAAAATTCTAAAGGCTGGAAAGAACCAATGAGAAAATCGAAAGTAATCAAATCGATTGAGGGTAACGTCTAAGCGTTTGCGTGTTGTGTACGTGTGTCGGGTCGGGTGGGGGGCGCGTACTGACCGGTGGCTCCGGCTCATCCACCAGTGTGGCGGGCTTGGGTTCGAAGTCGCCCGCCACGGACGACAGGTCGAAGGCCACGGGCTTGCCCGGGCTCAGCGAGCGCGGGGGGGCACGGCCGCGGGGCGCGCCGGGGGGCGGGGGCAGCAGCCCCTTCTGCAGTAAACACACAGGATCAATTGTTTATATGTTCCAGGTAGGCACATGACTCCACTCCACCTGATGGTAAGTGAAAGTGGAGTCTAAAGGCGAAGACGACTAGTACAGTCACTAAGAATGTGATGCATTAGTCACCCTCACCAAGTCGCAAGATGTCACTTCAGGCCTCGTTTGAAGGCACCTCCTATAAGAGGAGGGGAACACGTTTGCTGGTAGAGAGTTCCATTTTTTGTGCGGGTTTTTATATCTAGTGAAACAATCAGGAGGTAGCTCTACCAGAGCAATATCAGTGCGGGCCACGTCTCCCAAGAAGACGAATGAAATCCAGCGAAGATCTGCTGATGTTTAGTATAAAATATAAAACGCCAATTTTTTTAAAATAGAATGTAGAAAAAGGCACGGGCATCTGCGAGCCTGTGGATGTTGTAAAATATATAAAAAAAAATCAGGAGGTAGCACGAAAATTAATCATGAAGTATAGTACTACGACACAACTTAGATGTCGCATCGGCAAAATTCGTAAAACCGATCACATCCGAATTTAGTACGCTATCCCAAATTATCAATATTTATTTCTCATGCAAATATGATTTTTGCACAAACGTAATAACTTATAATATCATATGACGTAATATATTCGTTAATTTGACGCGTGGATTTACATGCACTTGCTTTCTCTGACGCGTGAATCTATAGCGACGAATAGCGTCGAATGGCACGATAAGGAGCTATTTCTATTAGTTGTGTAAATCGGCAGTAATCGGTTTTAATTTCATTCTATTGCATTTTCCGATGCTACATCTAATTTGTGTCCTACTATACATTTCTCAATTATTCAATTTACCTGAGCAGGGATAATAAAGGAGTCTCCGAAAGGATCAGTGGAAGGAGTCAGGCCCTCGACCTGCGTGAGCCCTCTTCTCAGCGAGCACAGCTCTTGTTCCAAGTCTACCAATTCTGCGACTCCTCCCTCTCCCCCCCCTTCGGGTTTGGTTATAGAAGAACTAGGCTCCCCAGTCATTGGTATAATCTGGTAAAACAGATTAAAAATAAGTAGCATATAAATTAATTTTAACTCGTAACGTCACTATCTGTTAGTGGCTATTAATTGTAATGAACATTTACGTACGAAAAATTTAAATCATATCATTTTTAAAATTACATCAAATTCAATTAATTATTGGGTTAATAAATTAGCCCACAAAAATTTATTGTAAAATATCAAAATTGCTTTTCTATGATAAATTGATAACATTGGTCAAAATTTTCCGACAATCTGGCTACATTTATAAAAAAAGTATCGTTAACTTACTGTATTAACCCTTATATCCCAATTCATCGAGTAATCCCACGCCTCTATATCAGATATTTTATTTAAACGTACATATTTGACGTTATTATTAGATAATATACATCTAAAGCACTTCGATTTTAGTTTGTCGCTCATCACTTGCAATTTATTCTGCAATGTTCTCAGAAAACTAAACCGTTTCTATATTGCGTTCCAATTATGTCAACAAAGACAAGGAATGTTCGATTTGTCAACACTATTTGTGTTATGGGTGTTGATTGTTGTGTTTTGTTTGTAAATAAACTTTTATAATAATCAATATTTAAGGAGATTCGAAGCATATTATTTTTTAAAACAAAATAAAATATTACAAAGTTTTCATGATTTTATTAATTTACTAGACTCTACTTACTGTCTAATTAAATCAAGACACAAAATATAAACTTTATAATATTTCGAAAAATTTAAAAACTGGTAACACTCTTTTTTTATTCATAATTTTTAGTTTGTAAGTTTTTACCTTAGTTTTTGTATCTGTAACAGTACTCGTGGGATGCCGTATGAGACTACTGGTAACATTTTTTCCTTCAAGTTGCTGCTTTGCCATTTCTACTTCTTTCTTCTTAAGTTCAAATACTACTTGAAATAAGTCCCTCATTGCTATAACTACCTGCGAATTAATAATAAATTATATTCCTATAACGGTCCTAGAATATTAGTCAATCTT
The DNA here is from genome assembly GCF_905220365.1 of Vanessa cardui. Lineage (NCBI taxonomy): Eukaryota > Metazoa > Arthropoda > Insecta > Lepidoptera > Nymphalidae > Vanessa > Vanessa cardui. Next base: position 4,355,870 of record NC_061140.1, on the reverse strand, counting down.
TTTTGCTCTACATTTAAATCAAAACATCTTCTAAAGACCAAAAGAGCAATGGCGTCAAAATTGACAGATAAAACAAGGCAATGGCAGGACATATTTTATTCGCATAGACACACACACACACACACATAGGGAAAGTGTAAATTGCTTTACAGCTAACACCAATTTTATTTTCAAACCCACATGTATACAAATCTTATACAAACTGAAACAACCGATATAATATCAGTCAAAGAAAAAATTCAATGAAATTTGCAATTTATTAATAAATAAATAATAACGACGGATATCAATTAGATTATTTATATGATCACAACTATTCGTAATGTAAACCTAGCTGATAGTATAAATGGACCTGCAGTTACACACTACTTTGGACTTTACATGTTGACCTAATGTCACAAATACCTGTTATTAAATCGTAATTGTACTTTATAGTAAAACAACCAAAGAAATAACTATTTTGATATAATTAATATGAGCAGTTTGTAATAGATTTTTTAACAGTATATACCGAGATAGTCTTGCTGCCAAACATTTAAATTCTATTGCGGATTCGAATTCTGGTAAACAGTATTATACAACTTGAATGTGTTGCCTATAGTGAAAAATCTCATAAGCCGTGATCAAGAAACACCTCGTAAAGAGACCAGCATGTATCGTGAGAGGATATAATAGGAATATATAGATATAGGAGGAATAACTTTAAAACCTTCTCCTTCAAAGGAAGCCAATGAAATACGAAAAAAATATTTGATCTATTCTTTCTCATTTGGCAAAAATGGTCTCGTTGGTCTGGCAGATATTTTATTCAGCTGTAGAAAATAAAGCTTTGGATTCGAGAGGTCCTAGAGGTCTGAAAATTGAATTACTATGTTGTTCTCAAGAAATGATCAGTAGCAACCTGGGAAATTAGCAGTTATACATCTTCGGTACATTTTTATTTCACATTTACACCAGCAATTGGCTCTTCACTCTTAACTAAATACTGCAGCTGTAATAAACGTCAGCCATTTTCTACATTTACACGCAAATGAATTGTTTCTTAATTATTTGGAACCGTTCCACAGTTTAGAATAACGATTAGTAATAAAAGCGGAACTTACTTGACTAGCTGCTTTATCAGTCTTGATACCAAAGAAGCGATGACCGGTGTCGGGCGATCCGAATATGTAGCCGAACGCACGAGAGTCAGTCATGTCCTGCGCGATGAAGGATATCTTGTGGACAGGATGATGATACAAAGAGTCCTGGAATTAATAATGGAATACTTTACGCTTAACAGTTTGGCCAAATCGTAAAGGCAGAACAACACAACAACAACAACAACCTGTAAATTCCCACTGCTGGGTTAAAGGCCTCCTCTCCCTTTGAGGAGAAGGTTTGGAACATATTCCACCACGGTGTTCCAATGCGGGTTGGTGGAATACACATGTGGTAGAATTTCTATGAAATTTGTCACATGCAGGTTTCCTCAAGATGTTTTCTTTCACCGCTGAGCACGAGATGAATTATAAAGACAAATTAAGCACATGAATCAGCGGTGCTTGCCTGGGTTTGAACCCGCAATCATCGGTTAAGATGCACGCGTTCTAACCACTGGGCCATCTCGACTCTAAGGCAGAAGTACTGAGTTTACTATAACTAATATTATATCTAGGAGTTTACGTAATATACTTCAACAGCTGACCTTTGTATGCATATATGTATGTATAACACGGCTTATTTAACAATGATCAATAATCTAATGAGTCAGAGCTAATGTGTGACATTCTTTTTAAATATTATAGTAATTTCCATAACAATTATAGGTTTAGTGATCGGTTTTGTTTTTTGTTTATAAGAAATAATTAATGAATAATAACGCAGTGATAGCATTTGAATATGCTACATGCGGTTAGCTTGTTAATCTTAACAGAAAATTTTTAAAAGAGACCATCACTAAAGTACATCTAAAAGTGATCATTACATTCATATTGTGTCATCGTATGTATGGACTTTTTTTGGGTATATTTTTCTCACAAAGTTTGGCAATTACTTGGTGCTAATCTAGGAAATTCTGGTGCACCTTTAATACATAAGATCTTGATGAAGCAAATTGCTTGCCTGAACAATATGATTCAAAGGGACGAAGTAAAGGGAAAAAGATCTTTTAGACTCTCAGTTAAAATAAGATGCTCTAGGAATCAATCCTTGGACCTATTCTATTCCTTCTATATACAAATGACTTCTATCTCTATCTATCTATGTAAAAAACATGACAATATTTTTAGCAGGCTTCTTACTCCTCCATCGGTATTTAAAACAAAAAAAGTTCAGTAAGACGATGTAAGCAATGTCGGATTATACTTTAGATTTGGTTAAGTGTATATAATCTAACGTTTATCAAAAAAAAATTGTACAATTTGGCAAACCAAATATACTTATCAATAGAGATTAGATATAGTAGTAGCAACTAAATTTATTGGCGCTATTTGTGGTTAAGGGCAATGACCCTCTATATATACAGATTGTCATATACAGCTCTGCAGCATTTTCGATTTAACAAAAGACTATTTCCAGTACATTTCTGTTACTTTCATACTATACGACAGTTTACGACGTCATATCTCAAAGTATCTTCCGAAAATTAAGGATATTCTCAATAAGTATTCGTAATTTATTTAATGAATTATTTCTGCTACAAACTTTTTTCCATTTGCCTTTTACAAAAGTTAATATAAAATCTCGTATGGACACACGAGAATCGTGATGGCAAACCCACGTTTGTAATCTCAAACAGCTTATTTTTCTTTTAATTCAGACAGTGATTATTTCGTGATCGCCATATCGTTTGAAGAATGAAGTCAGATAAATAATAAAGGAAATAAGAATTATGCAGTATTGGATGGAGCCAGTTCACCGATTTTCCCAAATTTAATAAAATAAACCTCAAATTGAAGATGCCATGAAGGCCTTTCCAGGTCATCAATGAATTATTTAATGGCGAAACGATCTATTGCTGACGCATGACCTTGTCAAGTCAGAATCGCGCGGTGCCCGTAATGCAACGTTTTCCTGGGGCTTCGTACTTCGTAGTAAATAGATCGCACGGGCGCCGCGCAATTCAGATAAACCACGCGGTTACGTCATATTTATTGTAAAGATGCCCATGTAAATAAGAACCGCGCGAGAATCTGTAAACACAAGATTATATCGGGGTTTGCCTTGAGTCGAGATGGCCCAGTGGTTAGAACGCGTGCATCTTAACCGATGATTACGGGTTCAAACCCAGGCAAGCACCGCTGATTCATGTGCTTAATTTGTCTTTATAATTCATCTCGTGCTCAGCGGTGAAGGAAAACATCGTGAGGAAATCTGCATGTGACAAATTTCATAGAAATTCAGCCCCATGTGTATTCCACCAACCCGCATTGGAACAGCGTGGTGGAATAAGTTCCAAAGCTTCTCCTCAAAAAGGAGAGGAGGCCTTTAGCCCAGCAGTGGGAATTTACAGGCTGTTGTTGTTGTTGCCTTGATAAATGGTATTGTCGATCGATTTTGATGTCTAGTGTCCGCTCACGGCTTCACCCCGTATGGGGATAGGACTAAGTGCAGGTATTAGGCCAATTTTTCGAGAAAAATACACATAGACACTATGCTTTATTTTAGACAATAATAATCTATCCCTGAGAAAAATTTCATTCAGAATTTTTCAGTCGTTCTGGTGTTATTTGACAAACATCTATCCAACTAAATTTTAGCATTTATAATATTAGTGAGATCACATCAGAACAATCAATCAAGTGAGCAATTTTGTATTCATTTTTTTATAAAGTATAAATGCATTAGAATTCAGTATTTTAGTTCAAACCATCTGTCCGAATTTCAAATTATAACTTGTTTTGTACTTAAGGTTCATACGAGTTAACTATAGCTAATAACCATAAAATTTCACACCGTTTTTCAGTTGACATTTCGCAATATAGTGATTTATACAAATAACCAAGGCAGAATGTTTAAGAATAAATAATTGCACTTATCTATAAATATTCATATGTAGGTGCAAGCAAGTTCAAGCGCAATTTGAGCAAGTTATTATTTCAATTTTAAGTCGAGTTCAAGTCAGTCAACGCTAGATTTTTTAGCAACTTGTATTTGTAAATAACCGCAGTTTCATAAGACGTGCCTCCCTGGCCTTTATGGTTCTATCTTTCACTCGTTTGATAAAAAGTTTACCTTGAAATACGACCAGCTTCATATACTTCGTAAGATTTCAAAATTTATTTTGCAGCGTTAGCAAGAAAATAGTTTGTTAAAGTAAAAATATATAAATAATTCAAAACCTGGTTAAATAATCTTGTTAATGGATCCTTCAAAAACTTCTTAAATAAAAGCTTCTTCTTAGAGAAATAAGTGAAATAGATAATGTATGTATGTTGCTTTTATTTTTGAATTTTATTTTGAAGGGCTTATTATATTAGGGCTTTTTACTTTGTTTGTATTGCCTTTAATGTATTTTTATAGTCTTAAGCCGTATTTGTCTACATTTGTTCTAGCTTAAGTTTTCAATATTATTTGAGAGTGTATTACTTTTTATTTAATTCAACAGTGCTGTAAATGCCTATAGTGGTGTATCACACTGAACTGGTCCGTGTAATTTTATTACATAAATGTTTTTTGTGAATATGCCGATGGTGTTTCAAATAAATAAATAAAAACTTACACCGGTCTTATCATCGCGCAGGCGCAGTCCATCGATGGCAACGTGGACCTGTATCCTCTGTTTGTGCTCCCCTGCCGCTCTAATAGCCATCTTTAAATCTGCAAGCGCCTCCTGACACATCCTGTCACCTCGCGCTTCCGGTACCTCGAGTACGCCGATAAGTTTGGCGCGAAACGAGACACCCTCGCCGAGGAAGCGACCCGGCTCGTTCTTGTCTGCGAGAGGTTCATAAATGACTATAGAATAACAAGGTTAGCATGTTCTCAGACAAAACAACATTCGGCATTATTAACACCAACATTATATTATTATCGTTAAAACAAACAGGAAGCACTCATAGCCCGCTGAAATATTTGTCTAAACGATTGATTCAGATATCGTTACAGATATCTATAAAACAGCTTGGAGATTATTTACTGATTTAAATTAACCCCAACGCCTTCTGTGAATCATTGTCGATTAAAATGACAGACTATGTAGAATATATTGACAGGATAATAAAATTATATTTTCAGAAATAATAAAGGACTTTGTGTATAATACAACTGTATCTGCGAGAGAGTTGGCACAGAATAGCCATTAAATTTAACGACTTATTTTATGTTCGGGGCAGCCATTCTGCCTCAGACGGTTCATCTCAAACGTTACGATACGATGAGGTCGAGTGCGAAACAAGAGTGAGCATCGTCCTATTTCGGTCCCTGTTTACGGTGCATCACTGGCTGTGTAATTGAATTTCCTGTTTTTAAATTTAGAGTCTTCAGTCTGGGACTGAGCATATATGTTTAACACCGGAACCTTATCCTGATACTTAGTTATAACATATAATGTCGATATACATATTATTAATAAGTATTCTACAATAAATTTAGTTTGATCAGATTAAGCTCATCCATCCATGCTTTAATCCTTAACAATATATGTCTAAATCAGGTAGAATTTAGAAATTTTGTGAGAAATTATGTGTTTAATATCAATTGTCTTAATAAATTACTATTGGAAATCATGTTATTTTGCCGTAACAACAGTTAGTATCGTAAACAAAAGTGAAATGGCAAATTAAATATTGACCATATATGTATATACGTCTTTTTATCCATTAGCTCTACATATAACGAGTGCATTATACAATGTTAGTTAATACCATGAACACTACCCGTTTTTACGGGGTTTCTTAAAGAGTATCACTTAACACACATTATTGAATTATACGCCTGGTTTGACACTAATTATAAATGTTCAAGCAATTTTCGATTGTGTTGGCATCATCAAACTTGAAATTGTTTAAATATATTGGATGAATAATTTAAGTAATGCCTTTCAAGATTAATTTTATAAATTTTTATTCTCTTTAACATTACGAGTATTTTAATATAAATTTAACAAAATATAAATCAATATTACTTTTTTAAATTTATAATTTGCCTATTTACTTTACGTAATTTATAAAACATAAATTGTTATATAAAACTTATTATGGTGATGATATCAATACTGGCAAATATCTAAACACTACATTCTCTTAAACAAATATTTTTTAATTGATTGAATAAGAATGAATGGTATGTCTTGAAGGTAACAAACTTTTATCAAACCATGCCGACTTATGAACCATATAAAGTAAACTTATTATAACATATATACTTATATTTAGACTTTATAATATAACTATATGCGGTAGGTTTCATCGAACATTTCCACATTAAGGTCATTACGAGATAAGGTAGGGAGCAGAGGGGACCAATCATTCATAGCTAATCTACCCATCTAGTGTGAAGCGTGAAATGCAATATATGATCGCAGTACTCACCGAACTGCCGCAAGAGGTGCTGGAAATGACACACCTGCATTATTCCGAATAAACCGAATATAGTTAGTTACTCCCCCCGCCGCACCACCGCTCCACCGCCAGGCCCACAACACACCCTCTGTTTAAAATCAGTCACTAATTATGATATGACTAGCGATAGCTCGGGTGACATACAGTTAGTACAGTGGTTATCATGGCCGGACCATGCATGTTACAACGAAAAAAAACGCAAAATATACAGCACAAAGCGAGGATGCCCTAATGTATCCGCTTACATTTAGCTCTATGATCTAAACACCGCATGAACGCAATGATATTGAAATTTAGAAAAATCGTGTAAAAGCTTATCGAGTCACGCAAATACTGAACTCACATTTGCAAGGGCTGGTTTTCTTACGGAGGGTTTGCATCGGAAAGTCAGTCGGTAACTTGTGATTGAACATCGGGAACTCGCCTTAAAGACCTTTCGGCCGCACTGTAAAGCAAATACACTTCGCATTCACTCGCGATATACTCATTTGTGACACTGGTTCTAAAGTCACTGACTAGAATGCAATATACGAGTTCCACTGGGAGATTTATTGATTTTTACGGTGCCATCGCGGCCAGTTCGCGAGTGCTGTCGCGGCGAATTAGTTCACATCTCGCGAAAGTCACATTTAGTTCGAAGTTGAATAGATAACGACAGATACAAGCATTAAATAGAGCATTAGTGTTTATTATAAACTCGGTCGGCACAGGAGGATCCCGGCTCGCTCGCTGGCACATGGACAACACACATTAGCGCGCGCACCGCCCTGTCGGTGTGAGGGGTGCGCGCACACACGCGCAATACAACCCTTGATCAATATTCGCCCCCGATCTCCAGTTCGTACAAGTTTCATGATCCCGTCAATGAAATTTCTACTCGACATATATTTTACTTTTACGTAATTTATATGGAATAAGCGTTGTTGCCGAACGTCGTTACGAAACTGTTTCACGCTAAATGACACCTAACGTATAAACATATAGATTGCTTTGTTTTTCGTTTATATTCGTACGGAATTTATTATGAGTAACATTTACAATTTTTAAGCAATTTAAAATTCAAATACAAATCAAAGTCAATTAATTCGTATTTAACATTGAATTATATAATATTAGCTGGATTTATAAATTGTGTTTATTATTTACAATGTAATATAAGTGAATATAAAATAAATAAATGAAAGTTATTGTATTATCTGTGTGTAAAATGTGTGCAAGAGGAAATGAAAAATCTTTTAATAGATACACTAAAGTTTAAGATGTCAGATAAACTTATCACTGAAGAATCTTTATTTTTGTTGACTAAACAAATGATAACTTTTAAATTTGTTTATTGTGATATTATAATATATTATTGGCAATAAAAAGTTAATAATAATATTTATAAGCTTATTGTACAATTTGTAAGTTTAATCAATAACGGAATTTGTATATATGTCAAGTTATGGTTCTTATAAATAAAATATTAAATTGTTTTGATATTTTTATTAAATATACCATGCCCATGCAAATAAATTAATTTATTATTATATAAAACACATATTAAGTTTATTATTATTATTACATACAAAAAATAAGGATGATAGGCAAAGCAATGACTTATTTAATTATTTTAAAGCTATTAAAATTTATAGCTGTAGTTATGGTTTTATAATTCAAATTGCAATCAAATATAATTTTTATTTTATTTTATATATAAAATATTAAACTATAATTGAAATTAAAAAGACAAGTTTTTATAAGTCTTTAAAGAATATTAATTAATAATCTCAAATATTTTAAAAAGGGGCTTTAGGTTCTTTGTTATAATTTGATAACAAATGTTTGTTTACAAGAAAAAAATTATAATTCGAAAATAATTGCAAAAATACAATTGTCAATAAATAATTAATATATTCATATTCAAGTCTTTAGGTACTAATGCATGTTACCTTGGCTATTTAAATGATGCTTATAAACCAAAACAGAACAAGGTCTCAATTTGATCATTGCCTTATGTATCTTTTTTATAAAAACAAGTTAATTATAATATAATGAATACAAGTTAAGTAAGCAACAGTAGTTAAAAACAAAGTTTTTATATCTTATTTTGAGGGAACTTTATAGAATATATAATAATAACATCAGCAAAATAATTACAACATAATAGAAATATCATAACATTACTCACATAATTTTACAGCCATAGTATTTGAGATCCAATTATATCCTTTACCAGTTAGGAGAATATATTTTAACGGTCTATAAGTTTTGCCGAATATATTACAAATGTGTACAAATTAAGAGAAAACTTATTAATTTTAAGGCGTTATTAAATCGTTCAGTAATTCTCAGTCAACTACATACAATTATATAGCGAAGTTTAATATAAACTTAGTGCGATCAACAACCTCAGAATTCGTCCTTCTCCTTTATCTTCAAAAAATGTAAATAATTCTTTGACATTTGACATCGAACTTGACAAGCTGTCATTTATATTAAAATTACAGATAAGATAATTTAATTTTTAATGTGAAGAAATCTTTTATAATACCTTAAAACGGAAAAAAAATAACTTGTGACACAAGTAAACGTTGGAATATTATTTATAAGATAAATATAAAACGGAACTGAGTTCTAAGTTTTCTAAATCGCTATTTAAGTTATACATAATTTATATCGCTATTTAAGTTATATATAATTTGGTTTTGTCAATAAGTTAAGTTATTCTAAATTTAAAAAAAAATCGTACTAAACTTAAAGTTTTAACCGGCAGTTAAAAACAATTTACAAGTGGATATTTATTTCTAAAAACTAGAGAAAAAATTTACCCCGCTAATGTAAAACAACTAATTAGTTGAGTACGAAAAAAGGCGTAAATTTGAATGTATCAAAAATAAATTTGAATGTATCAAAAATGACATTTAGTAGGTAGTAGGAATAGTGCAAGTGCAGATATAGATAACAAATTTAGTAGCTACAATTTGAAATGTAAAGTTTTGAATTTAATTAAAAACAAAATACAAGTATACAAGTTAAATGGCTACATATGCGTAGAACAAAAAACAACGAGAATGTTTTTAATAAATTGAAAATAATTGAGATATTCTATAATCAATAGTATCAAATAACTTATTTCACGACATGAGTATTTTATTTAGCGAAAGGAACTTGGTTTTAATTGATCATAATAATTTTATATCTAAAATATATGAAGGTGTAAATAACAAAGAGGAGAAATCAAACTATACATTGATAGGAAAATTGTTTTCTATAAAAAATAGTGAACGAAACGGGAATAAAAAGAGACCACGAGAATGTAGTCAAATAATCGAAGAAGTAAGTTAAATTATTTTTAACTAGACTGAAGTAAAAACATGTTACACTGCATTGTACATTAGTATACTATATTCGAGTTTTATCCAAGATCATCGAATATAAATGTTTGAATTCGTTGTTTTCTTTCATAGAATCTAATTGTTATGTGGCAGTCTTTATATTCATGGATAAAATATAATAATTCTACAAGCTGTTTATTATTGAATCCTGTCTAAGCGGAAGTTAAAAATAGTAATGTTTTAGGCATATCGGGTAAAACAAATGTACAAAGATCTTTATGAAAAAATTCCATTAGAAATTAAGGAAAGTATAAGAAACAAGTATAACTTACTAGAAACATCACTTGTCAGGGATCTATCAAGGAAATACTTTGAGTGTACAGTCTTTGATCACAAAGGATTGAATGGTGGCAATAACTCTGACATTCCACTGTGTTGTAAAGTTAAAGATGACTATTTTCTCATTCCACCAAAAGCAAGGTAAATAAAAATATTGTTTAATTTTTTAACATTATTGCTTCAATAATTGTTATAGAAATATTGGCTTGTAGTTAAGAACAAATTTGTCATTAAAAATTCCTGTAATATTGTGGTGCTAGTGAGCTAATACATTAACATAGATTCAGATTCATTATATTATTTTTAAACTGTGATAGCATTGTTTCATTCAAAGGTTTTTGTGTGGATGTGTAAAAGAACAATGCCAGAAGTTGGAGACTAACAAGTATGACATAGTGATAGCTGACCCTCCTTGGTGGAACAAATATATCAGAAGGTTGAAAGGTGCTAACGATAAGCTGAGGTTTGTATTTTATAAGAAATATACCTGAATATTTAAGCCGTGTCCAGCTTACAAGTGTTTAAGCAAACAGAGGTTTTTTATAATATAATAATAATAAATAAAAGAATGAAATTACACCCATTCTTAGGGATGGTAACTATGCTGTACTATAAAATCTAGGCTAACTGAAAATTAAGCACAAAAAATCTCAATAAATTGAAGTATTGATAAGAACCCAAATTCTAGATATATGCAACCTCATAAGCTAGCCGATAAACCATTGAGGCAGTATGGACTTTCAAATTGAAACTAAACTTTATATGTAAATCTACATATTTAATGTCATAAATCTGCATTTTAAATTAAATTAATTATCATTAAAAACAGCATTACCATAATTAATATCAATTTAAAATAAAAATGATAATAACAGTGATTTTATTCATTTATTTTAGTTATTCAATGATGTACAATGAAGATATAGCATCAATACCACTAAAGGATCTACTTTCTAAAAATAGTTTAATAGCCGTCTGGTGTACAAATGCACAAAGTAACATAAATGCTGTCAAAAATATAATATTCCCAGAATGGGGTGTTGAATATGTTACAACATGGTATTGGCTGAAAGTAAATATAGACCTGGCACCTCTGTGCGAGTTTAGTGCTGGCTGTAAGAAGCAACCCTACGAAAGAGTTATAATAGGCAAAGTTGGAGAAGTTAAACATATACCATGTGATTTATTATTGATGAGTGTACCGAGTGCCTTGCACTCGCATAAACCGCCTTTATTAGGTAAGTATCTAAATGAGTTGTAGTATATAAAAAAGTCCACCCAGGTATGACTACACAGGTATTAAATGTTAAAAACTCTGCTACTTTGGTTTTGTTTAAAGCGTGCTGGTTTGCAAGACTCATAAGCTAAAACTTTTTTGGTAAATTTATCGTCTATGGGAAATAATAGTGACCATTTGCCATTAAGTCCTCCTTAACCTGTTAAAAAAAGGGGTGAAAATATAATATTTATAAGCATTTATTTTTGTTTAAAAACTGTTACATTCATATTTCAGATTTATTAAGACCTTGTATGGATGTCAAAGAAGTGAATATATTAGAGCTGTTTGCGCGGTATTTACTACCGAACACAACCAGTGTTGGTTATGAACCTTTGAAGTGGCAACATATATCACTGTATGAAGAAAGATAACAAATACATTATTATTTATAAATACGATTCTTTTTTATTTAAATCTATATAGTATGGAAACAAGAAGTTAAAATTATTATTATTGAAATCTTAATTCGTTACGGTTTTTTATCTGTCTCTTACAACGTCATAATAATAGGGAAGATACGATATTTTTATTTTTGTGTTTATTTAAAAGCACTCCGTATATGATAGACCACAAGTATGTCTATTAAAATCTAAAACTGTAATTCACTGCAAAAAAGACGGTTTCAAAATGTCAATTTTAATTTTCGCGCGAAAGCGAATCTATATTTCGTATGACGTCACTGCTGTCTGTCACTGGTCCACTGACCATACTTATCATAACTGGCTTTCGTACTTATTTATTTTTTTTCTATCTTGGAGATTTTTTGTAAAAATTTTAAACGGCCTATCGAAACTCCGAAAAAAGGCTTTGTTGACGTATGATTTGTGCCAATGTGTTCATCTACTTCTACTTCAATAAAGTTTTCAAATAAATGGTTTTTGACTGCACCTTCTGACACAAAACATAGATAAAAGTGGCTTCAAGCTTAAAAGAAGAATCTGGAGTCTGTTTTGATAAACCCAACTTCCATTTTAATTCGTAAAACGCAATTCATTTTCGTTTCAATGTTCACTTTTTTACAACTGTAACCTCAAATACGTAGTCATAACAGGAGTGACGTCAGTGAACGCTAATTAGTATTTTGAAATACGTTCCGTTTCACATTACTTTAATTCGTAATGATTGTTATAAGACAAAAATATATCAAATATAAACCTTGCAATGGGTCTTTTTTAATATTCTTTTAACATTTTAATAGCAACATTTTCATAAAAACAAACAACATGCAAATAGCAATATTTGCATGTTCCCTATTTTAAATTTAATTACCTATTTATATGTAATTGACGAAATTTTAGGATTACCAAAAAAGGCATTATAAATAAAATACTTATTTATTAATAATATATAGCTACATTTAAGGTATAAATCATAGTGATAGTAATAGACATGCTAACTTTTTCCGTTAACAATGACTGTTGTTTTATTTTTCTTGGGGTATCCATCAGGATTCATGGTTTGCCATCTCCAAAAATCAGTACCTAAAAAGATTAAAAATAATTGTTATTAATTTTAAATGTAATGTTTGTTGTGTTGAAAAACCTGTTGAAGCTTTAAAAAAATGTATATTTTTCTATCTAAACATTTAAAAATCATTTTTCACATGTTTTTTTTTTCGTACAAAAAATACTAACACATCTCTTCAACTGAGCGTTTCGTGGTCCATCCCAATTCTTGTTTAGCGAGAGTGGCGTCCGCCCACATCGCTGTAATATCACCCAATCTTCTAGCCACGTACTTAATCGGAATCTTGGTGTTTGTAACACGTTCGAATACTTCTACCAGCTCCTTTACCGATACACCCTTGCCAGTGCCTAGATTGTACACCTAAAAAGAAAAAAAAAGCATTATTAGTTCACATAATGAAAAACCAACAAAGATATACATATTCTAATTTTCCTTGTTTAAAAAATCTTAAACTTTAAAATGTAAAACAAACCTTTAGTCTCACGTGATTTTCACTGAGCAGATTCAGAGCAGCTACGTGACCGTTCGCAAGATCCATAACATGAATGTAATCACGAATACCTGTTTCAAATATTAATATTTTAAAGCGTATTTAAGGTTAATAATTAAAATCATCTCTATACAACAACAACAACAGCCTGTAAATTCCCACTGCTGGGCTAAAGGCCTCCTCTCCCTTTGAGGAGAAGGTTTGGAACATTTTCCACCACGCTGTTCCAATGCGGGTTGGTGGAATACACATGTGGCAGAATTTCTATGAAATTTGTCACATGCAGGTTTCCTCACGATGTTTTCCTTCACCGCTGAGCACGAGATGAATTATAAAGACAAATTAAGCACATGAATCAGCGGTGCTTGCCTGGGTTTGAACCCGCAATTATCGGTTAAGATACGCGCGTTCTAAACACTGGGCCATCTCGGCTCTTCATCATCATCAAATCATCAATCATCATCGTCATCATCATCATCATCATCTCTATAATTGTTAAAATAGACACATGTGTATATATACAACTAAAAAGGTAAGGTATACCTGTCCCATCAGGTGTGTTATAATCGTTTCCGAATATCGTAAGCACGGGTTTCTTGCCAAGCGCCACTTGAGCCATAAAGGGCATAAGATTAGTAAACTCCTTGGTGGGGTCCTCTCCGATCAGCCCCGACGGGTGCGCGCCCACTGGGTTGAAATAACGAAGTGATATTATGTTCCATTTCTGTAAAAAAATTGGAATTTATTCTAAATTGAGTTTGGCTGTTGTAAATAATACCAACTTATATCTTACTAGCTGCCCGTGGACGAGGTTTTTTTTAAATATTTTTACCTCTTATTTATATTCTTTTCTTGCTTTTTTTCCCGACATATTAAATATTATATAATATTCTCGTTCAATTTCAACTTATTTACAAAATACCTTAAAATAATATACCTAAACTTTCCTTATGAATGCCTCTGACTATAAGTGAAAACCGCATGAAAATCCGTTCAGTAGTTTTGAAGAAATTAATGAATCGCGAATATATACACAGGCAGACGCGGCCGCGGACTTCGTTTTATATTATGTAGTGATAAAAAAATATTTAAAACTTTGTAGTCCTATCAAAGTTAAACTTAATACGTTATATTTTCTTAGTGAGATATGTAATATATTTATTATTATTAAATAATTCTGATATTACTAATGTACCGTCTTACCATTTGATAAATTAAAATAACTTAATATTATTCATTAATATTAAGTTATTTTAACGCTGGTGATGTTGATACTGTAGCTAAAGGAAAAAGTACCGCTGTAAAGTTTATCAGCTCTTTGAACACACAATATAACTTTTAAGCTATATATGTACCTATCTCATAAAACAATCTTATCTTCTCATCAGTTTTTCGTTGCCACAATTAATATAATATTTAGTAATACTGATAGTACCTATTATAGTTATATATAAATTTTAGTCGTAAGTTGAAAACGTTTTCCTATGTCACACAAAAGCTATTGTTGTGGACTTGTGGTGATTCTAGGTAATTAGAATATCGATTTAAAATACATTTGTACATTGTATCGTTAGTAGTCTGAATGTATGATAAAAATAATATTTGCAACAAAATAATGTGTGGAAGAGAAATATTATCTCATTTTTTTATTAGGATATCATAAAAAACTATTTCCACAACCTCAAGGCGATCGTTATTGATTCGGAAAGACGGAACAACGAAGGTCCTTGAACTTCATCGGAATTAATATTTGAATACTAGGCGCACTAATTAGGTTAACCAGACCGGTTGTGAAAGATATTTTTTGCGAGTTTATGTCGGACGATCGGAGCTATACACGTGGCGTGATCGTTCTGTATTATTGGATAGGAGTATTCAACAGGTGATGTGGTGTTCAGTCCGTAAATGTGAATTATTTGTATTGCCTGACATTACCTTTTAATATATCGATTTGGTTTCTTGCCTACATGATGGCCCTCGTACAGATACGCTTATTTATAATTGTTATTTATTATATACGAATAATAAAGAGTAATTGTTGAATTACTCAAAATAATTTTATAAACTCTCAAATATAAGGTATAGGCGATCAATGATACCGCATATTCCTTATATTTCTCTCAAGAAAAAAAGTGAATAACATCAAAAGTGTCAACTTTGGTTACAGCTAAATGTTCACTGTGTCAATATTTTGTTAAGAGTGACCAGCTTAGAACTTATGAGCTATTTTTAGAAAAATCTAAGTATTGAATATTTCACGATGTACACTTACCTCATCAGCAGCGCTTAAATCCTTCAGCATTTCCTCGATAAAGTATTTAGTTCTTCCGTACACGTTTGTGATGCTGCCGGTAGGGTGAGTTTCAGTGATCGGTAGGTGTTCCGGCTCTCCGTACACCGTGCAAGATGACGAAAATACCATTTGATAACAATTATGTGAGCGCATTACCTACGAACATTCGAATAAATACTTAGGTATATACTCGTGAAAGGTAATTAACGAACTATTAATGAGAATGGGATATATTATTATAGATATATTATATATTTCTGTCTAAACTTTTAAAGAAGTAGCGGTAGTTTCGTTGGCGATTTGTACGTTACATCCTCGTTTTACTTAAAACATTTTTTTTTAGATTTTTTTCAAGCTTCATATTATTTTTCAATAAAAAATATCAGCGTCAAAATTACAATAATCGTGACCTTTTTCAGGAAGTAAATTTTTACTAGAATAATATGCCTTTGAATACAAAGTTGGATAGGGTATTTACTTACGTAATTAATAAAACGGATGAGCAAATATTTAAAGTACAAACAGTGCGTGTTAAGCGATTGTATGTAAGGTCAAATAAATCAAAGGATGTTTTATAAATCACTAGTAGTAGGACGCGGCTTCGCTTGCGTTTGGGTGTTGGGTGTCATGTGTTGAGCAAAAAAAGCCCTTTAGATGTCCTGTTTGCTTCATACCAAATATTATGTAATTCAGTTCAGCGGTTTGGTCGTGAAAGAACGACAGACAGACAGACAGAGTTACTTTCATATTTATAATATTAATATAGATTTTAATATTGTAAGTAATAGTCGACTTAGAACGAGGTTATCATTCGGAGTTTTATCAAGTCGATAAAACTTTTTTTAGAAAAAATAACAAAAAATCGTCAATAAACAATAAATCGCTGTTGATTTTATTTATCACTATTTAAAATAATCTTACAGTTCCTTACCTCTAATAAATTAAGCATTCCCAGTAAGTTATTTTGGTAGTATAGAAGAGGTTGTTGCATCGATTCGCCGACCGCCTTCAAGGCTGCAAAATGGATGACACAGTCCACATCGTGCTAAAAGTGGATGAAAGTCAATATTAATATGGTAAACAAATATAACGGTTTCCTCTTTGGTCATTGAATATTTATTGACGTTAACATTTAGTTGGAATAATTTAATAAAAACTTACTATCAGGACAAGTAAGAGATAACAGAGGAATGTCCATTAGTTTTCGATTGCAAGTCCAGGTAAATATTCCGAGAAATAGGATTACACAATTTACGTATTGATATTACGAAAATATTTCACAGTGATAATATCATTATTATTTATAGAATACGTGAAGATAAACAACTTTGATTTTGAATGAATTGAATATTTAAAAGATCACTGTGTATCTTACCTTATCGAAAATGTCGTTGATTTGCGGTTTGTCTAATAAATCTGCTTCGTAAAATGTTATTTTCTTGCCCGCTATCTCCTCCGCTCGTTTGAGAGCCGGAGAACCTTCTTCATCTCCAACAGCGTTTGCAAAGTTGTCGATCGCGACAACTTCGTAGCCAGCTTCCAGAAGATCCACCACACAATGGCTGCCAATATAGCCGGCACCACCCGTGACCATTATAGTCTTAAATCTCGGCATTTTGATTGTTCTTTTAATTGTTAGCTAATTCTGAAAATAACACTTTATATTAACAACGTAATTCTATTTTAATAATTAGATATATACATTGATCTCATTTATAGTAGGTACAAAATATTTTATTTTAAATTTTAATATAACTATTAACACATAACTCTTATGTTTGAGGAATATAAATATTGTTTATTCAAGTACCTACTTCGTGTTGCAATATTGAATTAAAAGTAAAGCTATGGCTGGTACGGATTCTACGGAGAAGAAAAGCAGTAATTGCTCTTTCCCTCTGTTTTAAGTAATATCCTGCTTATAATTAATTAATACTAAGTGCACGCACAAAAATTAGAAATATTAATTGAAGTATGTTTCATTAAAATTTCGACAATTTTTTTATTGTATATTAGAATTTAATGACGTTAGAAGTACTTAACATATTTTGCTATAGATCAGTCACAACTGTTGTGTTGCGGTTTTAAACAATGTGCCATTAAATTCGACTTAGCCCTGACTGCAACTTAGAAGTCACGTTCTTTATGGAGCTATGGCTGTATTGAAGAGGAAATTACAAGAACAAGAACAAGGAAGCACTTCCTTCTGTAGTTTATTACGCTTCAATAATGTTGTAAGGAAAACATACCGCATGTGAAATGCGCGGCAAAGTCAATAAATAATAATCATTACACTATAGTTTATATATTTATTAGTTTTAGGTAATTAATTATGATTTTAAAAGGCTTCCTTTTTTCGTATCTGTGAATCTAAACGTTAAAGTTGTCAAAAACATCTTCATATTTGAATCCGTGACTTTATTTCTTAAAGAAACGTGAAATATAAAGCTTTTTAATGGGCTTGTACATTAATTGAGATGTGAAGGAAACGTCGGTCACGTTTCTTCCTCCATTCAACATCCTATAGTGATGAAATTTTTGATGAGTAAGTCATGAGCTCATATACCTATACATCTCGTAGTTAAAATCTTATGTTATATTTAGGTACCTATTAAAATAATTTAAGTTATACACATCTTAAATTCGTTGTGTGATTTTAAATGATGGACGCTTGATGAATGGATGATTAAAATACATAATTAAATTTGCACTAATGTAATCTTTTGAAAGAAGCCGATATATTTTTGAAAGTTCTGTTTATTTGTCTGCGTACGAACTAATTGTTAGTGGATTCTTATTATACTTAAGATGAGTTTATAGGGTTCCGCTACTATAACCAAATAATTTTCCATGAGGCCAACACTGAACGCGCTAAGTGATCATCAAGGAGTTATAGTATTATTGCGAAATGGTCGTTGCACAATTTGACTTGGTTTTGTCGTCTATCTGCCAAGGTATAATATTATTAAAAGAAATCTAGTCTTCCTTATCGAAACATAAGTTATTTATGATATTTATGCTGCATAACTGTTATAATGAACATACTAAGTAGAGTACGAAAACTTTGACCTTTGTCTGTGTCTTTATTTACTTAGGTAAAAAAAAAATGATGGCTTTTATTGCCCTAAAAGCATTAAACCAAAAAAAGGCTATATATAATATGAATAAAGTCTGCCCAGATGAATAGTTACATTAAAATATTTTTTACAATGTTTTATATGTAACTAAGTAGGTACTTAAGTTAGTCACAAGTTACAACTCGACTAATATTAAATATAATAATAAGATTGTATAAATAAGTAGCTATGTCTAATTACATTATCGTAACATGGTTAAATGTTTAACGGTTAGCCATTCGGTGATATCATCAGACATTTGCCATTGCCGGTTCATAATTAAATACAGATGCTTTCAAAGAATTAAAAAAAAAAAAAACAAATCTTCGTCCGTTTAGGGTTGTCCACTAGAACGTCATGAAATTAAATAAGAATAATATAATTAATTAAAATTAATAATAATTAATTTTATTATGAATAAAAATGTGAAATACTTGTAATACAAATATGTTTAATTTGAAGATGAATGAATCTGCGATAGCTACATAAGTAATATTATGTACCTACTAAAAGCTTCTTCGTAACGCGCATCATTTTCTGGTATAAGTTTTATTTATATTGTTAAGTTGAATTTTTAAATGTTAAGCATTACGAAAAGAATATCAATAGTTACATATTTATTATAATTATGTTTATATAGTAAATTAATAATTCATTATTCATTCATTACTCTAATAGTATTGTGCTATAACTGTAAGTATATTACATTTTTTAGTTTTATTGTTTGTATTGTATATATTGTATTGTATGTGATGTTAGGTGATAGCTGTCTATCACCTAAATTATAATCCTGTTGTTTGATATAAAATCAAAAAAATCTTTATCAAGTTAGGTACCTACTTGCTTTGAATTTCTACAAGCCGCCGATCACAGATTTTATCATCTAGTACATTAATTAGATAAATATCTTTTTTTTAGAATTACAATAGTTAACAAGATTATTTTAATGATATTTTTCGCAATTTGACTAAAGTGTTGAAACAAGTCTTCTAGATTATAATTATTATAATATATGCGGCAACTAGTTTGCTTTCTATAAGAAATTATGTTAAAAAAGAAATACATACAATATGTAAATAAATCGATGTTATTATCAATTTTATTAAGAGCACAATTCATGGCGAAAAATATTTGAAGAAAAAATTCAACATTTATAAAACATAAAATATCGTATCTTATGCGTTTTCTCATTAGATATTTTTTGCAACAATCCTGCGCTACAGGGTTGTATAAGCAGGAGTTCAGTAACCCTGGAAGATATGCAACTTAACACAGAATTGTAATTTTGAATTAACGATTCCCATGTCTATGCAGAAAGAGAACGCTTAATGTAAAAGCTTCCAAGAAGGCACGGTTGAATGACGAATGTATAAATGATTCATATTTTTTTCATTTCAATCTTCAAGTGGTCCGTCAAGTGTCAAGTGTTAAAGATGAAAAATAAATTATACATATAATTCCCTAATATAGATATGTATCTATATATGATAATTTGTATTTTTATTATATTTAAAAACAATGTAATTAGGGACTTTATTAAAAAAATGACAAGACAAGCTCACATGCGTCCGTCACTCAACAACTATAACTGTTCCCACTAAGCCGTACATTCACTTTCATAGAACCGTTAACTAAATAATACTTACCGTTTCTCTAATTTCGTATCCCATTAACGAAGCGTTAGTGCACTGACACTGGAACGATTATAGGAAATAAATAAATTTAACGATTTAAGCCTGAGAACGCGCGGCAGATCGCCTGAGTGCGCGCGCGCATCTGACTAGTGACTACTGTCGTGTCGGCTGTCGCGTGTCCGGTCGCCCGCAACCCGCGTCGAAGGCACGTCACTATACCTTATTGCAATCTGATGAACACAATCACACCGATCAAGAACATCGGTCATACTTAATTGGAAATCTCACTAAGCAGACACTGTTTTTTACCTGACAGGTAATGACAGTTGATATTGTCCTATTTTTATGTAGGTCATATACGGTGCATCTTGTTAGTTTCGGAGTAGGTATGTTTAATAAATTAACCCGTGTAAAATGATGGCGAAATAGATACGACGTTTTCTGTGTGTAATAAAAATTTCACGAATTTTGAGAGTAATTAAATAATGCAAAAACGTATAATGTAGCGCTTTGGTGTTAATGCCGGCCTCAGGCTCCGTCTGACAGTGACCTCTCCCCTCCGGTAACCACACGAGATTCAGAATACCGTAATTCGTCCCTCATTGAACGTAACGAAGGGCTTGAGATGTATCGTACACATAAGGTTTGAAATGATAACGATTTTTATAATGAAACTAAAATATTGTACTTTTCTGTCTGCAGGTACTTTTTCTATAGTCAATGTTAAAACCTATCTAGTTCGTGTGAGATAATAATCATTGTAGGTTAGAAATGCACTTAGTTATTAAAAAAAGAATATTTACCTATATGTATAATTTATTGTGAAAACAATTGTACCGAAGAGAAATCTTACGACGAGAAGTTTTGCTATATTATGGTATCTTACGTTAGTAATAAGCAAGTTCATTACAAATTGCTCGAACTAGTTATTCTTGTTATAGAACTTATAGGTCACTGTTCTGAGCATCTGCATAACCTTGATATAAAAATATTTTCAATTCAAACAATGCAATTGGAAAATGAAATGAAAGCTTAATAATATTATATATAATTAAATTCAATTCTATACTAAGTATGCTCATACTAAATTTAAAATACATAATTATTTAATATTAAATTGAAAAATATTATTTTACAAGTAAATGAAAAAAATTATTAACATAAGAATTAACAACATTATATGCTTAAATATACAAATATGAACTAAAACTAGTTACTGTATAAATCTTGACCGCGTGGAATGGTGGCAAGAATGCTGGCAGCATTGAATTTCCCTGTTGAATCGCAATTCCGATCCTCTGGGCAAAAAACGAACCAGCCCTCCTGTCACCAGTGGAGGCAATGAGGCGAGGTGTTATACTTTTGACGAAGCTTTCTGCACCACTACTCCAAGGGCCAAGCGTTTCGACAGCAAATGGAACAAAAAAGTAATTAGAGATAATACACGAATATTTAGTTCTTTTTTTTGGCTTCAGCTTTTTCCGCAGCGGGACCGGCTCATAACATTGTTTCTCGGATTAGATATTATATATAAATTTATTAGATATTAATATACATACACCCTAAAACTCCAATTTAAATTGTCTTAGGAGGAAAACTATACTTATCAGTACATACTGCCTACTTAAAACTAAATACATATATTAAACTATCTTCTTTATAATATATACAAATTAATTGTCGTCCATTGGTCTCGCTAAAACCCAGGAACAGCTTGGCTGATTAATCTTGGATCATGGTATGCAAAAAAAAAAACGAACAGCTAATACCCGAAAAACGAACGATTGACATTCAAAAGCAGGAACCATCAGCAGCTCTAATCGTAGTACATTCATCTTCATACTATTAATGCTGGCAGCGCGGCGTTGCAAATAACGTGGAAAGAATAACAATTTTCCTAGCCAGGTAAGGTACATTTGACGGCCGCTTCAAGGACGAGTACGCGCAAGATGTGACGTATTATACATATATATGGCCTCCCAGACATTCACCTGTAACCCTTAATGGATCGAAATCAAGACGGAAATGCTACAGATTCAAACAACAGTTGACAGACACAACTCCATTGTACTGTTACACCGTTGATATAAATGTTATTATAAAGCAACGTGTAAATTAAGTAAAGTTGATTGTTTGATTCCGTGATATGACTGAGGCAAAACGAGGTCTGCCGTATTCGTGAATTTTAATTTGATTAGTTACCAAAATATGCTTGGATTGACAAGAATCGATTCTATTCTCCCCCTATGAATTAAAATCTTAGTGTAGACTACAAACTTGACCCTAACACAATTACTTACCTGTACACCTGTATTGCAAGCGATAACCGAGAGTCCTAGTTCCTGACACATCAAATGCAATGTCAAAATGTTAATGCGGACAATTTTTGGGTTCTGGAATACTCGCCAATATTGTCAAAAGATTGTTGAATACCGTTACGCCATTGAGTCGATCAAGAAAGTAAGTAAATATCTAAACAAATGTACTTTTCACTTAAGCAAAAGGAAATGACATGCAGTGGATCTGGATAATGGAAAACGTATTTCTGAGTAATAATTTCGTGAAGGATGACGTTTTTACGCAATTTATGTTTTTCTAACGTGTATATAATTAAGGCTTCAATGTATGTAAGAAAAAAATAAAACAAAACAAAATACACATATACCTATTTTTATATATCCATTCGAAATCGCTAATCTAAACAAGACGCAATTTATTTGAAAATATTTCCTCTTTATACGGTGTGATTATGTCCGAATGCACCTACTTAATATATAAACATATATATTTCGCTAATCTTTTAAAATGTTTTGTAAAAATGGGTCTAACATTGTCTCGGACACGTTTTTATCAATACCATCACTGTACTGAATAAATACATACATGAGGAATAGAGTTATTTTGAATTCTAAGTTTTCTTTAAAAAAACATTTTCTTTAAATAAATATAAATAAATAAATATGAGACAACATCACATACATTACTCTGATCCCAATGTAAGTAGCTGAAGCACTTGTGTTATGGAAATCAGAAGTAACGACGGTACCACAAACACCCAGACCCAAGACAACATAGAAAACTAATGGTAATCTACATCGACTCGGCCGGGAATCGAACCCGGGACCTCAGGGTGGCGTACCCATGAAAACCGGTGTACACACCACTCGACCATGGAGGTCGTCAAAGTTTGACAAAGAACTTTGCAGACTATTTATAATTAAGGAGTCACAGTTTCCCTTAAACGTGTCACTCGAGTAAATGCTCATTGAGCATCACAGGCTCTGTGATGTGAAATTTAAATGCACACGACAACTATTGCGATGCAATTGCGGTTATTGACATACATAACAAAGTCATAATCATTATTGTTTTAAATCAAAGTGGCATTGGATATAGAAATCAATTAAGCTGCATTTCTTTGTTTACCTGATTGTTTTATTTATATGTAAAAATATATTATTTCAAAATAAGTTGCGATTGTGATATGAGATATTTGTGTTTCTGCGCATAAAAATTTGTTTTGCACTTAGCCTAAGTGCAAAACAAATTTTTATATGAGCAACGTAGCTAAGTTGAAGATTTTCATCATTAATAAAATTACCATAGAAAATCTTCGATGTGCGAATTGCGTAAAAGTTATCTATAAATCCTTGATAAAAATGCGTAAACTTACTAATTATATTCAATTATCTTATTTATAAAATCTTATTATATTCCAATACTGTAAATAAGTATTTCCATTTCTTGTAAAATGCAGATAACAATCATGTTATTACATTCTATGGATGATCGTGACGCGTCGAATGTTTTTGCTTGAAAAAAATATTCTATACCTAGATGAGTCTTTATAGGAAAAGTATAACTATATAGTAATATATTTAAATATTAATAAAATATTTAGTTAAACAATCCCGTCTAGTTTGAAGGAAGTTTATGCTTTTAAGCTGTAGGAAGTTTTATCGCAAGATTACGTATTTAAGTAAAATACATTTAATTCGCTATTCCTAGTCTTACGACGTGGAACTTTAATCGAATAACGTCATTTTATGAAAGTAGTCGTCAATTGAAATCTGTAATGGAATAATACCAAAACAATACGTCAATATTAAATCTCGATATTTTGAAATATTCATAATTAGTTTTGCACAAAAATTGTTTATTAATATGAAATTTATTTATAAAAATGTTATTCAAACAAGAACATTTTTATTCAAAGGCCAAAATTAACAGTCGACGCTACATATCGACTAATATTTTCGCAATCACTAGCTCTGTCAAAAAGTATCTACATAGTTGGGTGTGAACAGGATATACTTACAATACCTACATACAAACACACTCTGTAATAACCACAACTAGATAACATTGTACACATTACTACAAAATCTATCAATTCTCCTCAACTTACAAACTTCTCCTTACCTTATAAGTGATATAGAGTGCAGAGGCAGAGATTTGAGCAAGTTATTTAACTTTAGAGTTGTTGGCAGTTTATGAAGTAGTCAGTATTAACTTTATTTCTCAATGACTTTACTGACTACACGTGGATAAAGTTAGTGAATTTGTCTTTTGTCAGGCTGTTTATGTTTCAATTTAGAAGATTCGTCTACTAGAATATCTATCTTGTACTCAGAGTCGGATTTAAAGGTTCCGAGGCCCGGGGGCTACAAAGCAGTGGAGGCCCTAGAGGAGCGTGGATACCCTAATACTATACTACTACTGCATCTGATATAGTGATACTGCATCTGAGTGTTTAGATTGGTTGATACATACAGTTTAACGGCGTTATCCACCTGGCATTACTTAATCGAAGTTATCATTACCATTACATAGTATAAAACAAAGTGGCTTACCGGTGTCTGTCCCTATGTATGCTTAGATTTTTCAAATATCGCAGCGGATCTTGATGTCTTTTTAATAGATAGTGATTCGAGGGGAAGATTTTTGTATATAATACATGGTCAGTATGGAAAAGAAACAAGAAAAAATGTAGTATATTTAGTATCAGCATTGCACCCGTGCGAAACCGGGTTGCGTGGCTAGTAAAGTATAATTTGCTTTGTTTGCCCCAGTCAACGACGATAGCATAGATTTGTAGTATCACCCATTTCAGGTCTAGATCATAGGGAGGAGGCGGTATTTTTATTTTTGTGTTTATTTTAAAGGACTCCATATAGGATAGACCACAAGTACATTAAAAATCTAAAACACTGTAATTTACTGCAAAAAATGTGGGTTCAAAATGTCAATTTCAATTTTCGCACGAAAGCGGATCTATATTTTGTGTGACGTCACTGCTGCCTGTCACTGCCCCTCTGATCGTACTTGTCCTCGCTGGCTTTCATACATCTTGCATTTTTTCTCTACCTTTGAGATATAGTTTTTTGAAAAAAATTAAAACGGACTATCCATACTCGGAAAAAAATCTTTGTTGACGTTTTGTGCTAATTTGTTCATCTACTTCAATAAAGTTTTAAAATAAATAGTTTTTGACTGGACATTCGGACACAAAACTGAGATAAAAGTGGTTTCAAGCTGAAAAGAGGAATCTGGAGTCTGCTTTGACAAACCTAACTTCCATTTTAATTTGAAAAAAGCAATTAATTTTCGTTTCAATCTCAAATTTTTACAACTATAACCTCAAATAAGTAGTCATAACAGGAGTGACGTCACTGAACGCTATATTATTGTTTTGAAATACGTTCCGTTTCACGTTACTTTAATTCGTAATTATTGTTAAAAAACAAAATTATATCAAATATAAACCTTGCAGTGGCCCCTCTTTTATATATTTTTTTACATTTTAATAAAAAAAAATTATAAACATTATATTTGCATGTTTCCTATTCTTCAGGATATAAGATTAACTATTTCCTCCAAGACTATCTTATAAATCTTAGTAACTGTTAGTAACTTTTAAATGTAAGAGAAGAAAATGCATAAATTTTTTAATAAACTTTTTTATTCCTTTCCTTACAATACGTAAATTTAAAACCAGATTAGGTAAGTATTGAATTACATAATATTAATTATTATAAATCAACCAAATTAAAAAATACATTCAAGAAACCAGTGGTCTTCACCGCTAGCACCCATGCGATTTAGCCAGTGGTTTCATGACGTTTTAATATTGTTGTGTACCATATTGTTGTACCTATCTATTATTATTAAGGAAGTCGGATAAGTCGCAATTCGTTTCGGATAAATAACCTTAAATAGTAATCATTACAACGCTCGAATGTTTTTATAAAACACACTTTCAAACCACAATACTTTTAAGGATATGAAATATGTGCGAATATTATTTACTAATAAAACATAATATTATGCATAATAATTAAAATAATACACATTTGGTAATACAATTTACGAATAACTCGTATGTCAGTTTTAAAAACATATCATTGGTATAAATAGGAAACATTACTGCGTAGCTTTTCTTAGGAAATGAATACAATGTTACTAAAAGTATTGATATCAAATGGTAACAACATAACTTGGGAACATGTAAAACTCACACAATAATACTTAGAAACAATTCATCGTCATGCACGTAAAAACTTAATGTTATGACTAGTCAAACTTAAAAATAATAAAATCCGAACTTTGGTCGTTGTGCCATTTTTTTAAGATTTATAGGGTTTTGCAATTTTTTTATTTTTTTTTCCATTTTAATCTTTTAATTATTTGATGAACTAAAAGATAACGTCGCAGCTTGTATTGTCGGTGTCAGTTGATCGCTGATAACCTGGAAACATAATATAATTTTGTGAATAGACTAAAATGTACGTTTACATTATTATAGGTTTGTTAATTACCTACTTTCACCGTAACATGAGATATTACAATATTATAAGACACAAGATGGAAAGAGAAAACAAGAATTGTCAAAGAACACCATTGTCCTAATAAGGTGACGCAGTAACATGCGCAGTGGCACAGTTAAAATCATAAACTCTCTACTCTACTAAAACCGAAGCAACATCATTCCTTTTCAAGTAACAAGTGACATACATGAATGATATAAAATAGATGAATTAGAATATAGACAAATTACCTATTATTTGAAATAATACATTCATATCGTACAATATAAAAAAATAACAAATATAATAACAAAATGTCTTACATTTTTGAATAACTAATTAGTTTTTTTCGCATCCTTCGTCTCTTCCTTAGGCTGGCCTTTGCCTAATAATTTTGCAAGTGAGTCCCAAATACCACCCATGAATAAGGCGCAGAATAGATTTTCAAATGGTACGAATGGATCGTGTATACCCAACAGAATGGAAGACAACTGAAAATTGCAAACACAATTATGTAAATAGTGTACAATAATTAAAATAAATTGTAGTCTTGGATTATAAAAGTTTTTTAAACTAATCATTAAGCTAATTAGCTCAGTTCATTGTCAGATATTAGTATCTGATGCTCAGATAATACGAGAATAAATAATGCTTCAACACACTGAACTGAAGCAGTGATCATTATGGAATCATCCATTTATAATCTTGCGCAAAGTTAATTTATTATGCTTACTGTCGAAAAAAGATAATTTCACAATGCTGTTAAATTACCTTTATAAAACTGTTAATGCTTGAATGGAATTACATAATTAGTGAATATTGTATAAAAGTTACCTTGAAATACACGAAAAAGATCACGATACCAAAGTATACAAGCGCATGTGGCGCCGAGATTAAATCAGTCTTTTTGTCAAGCACAAATATCACGGAAGCCACCAGAGAAGCCTTCGTGTAGCTGAAAAACAAATGGAAATATTCGTTATACATAAAAGTAATTATTTTGCAGATTGACTACGCTTTCGTGAAACATACATATTATTGCATTCATAAAAGAGTTATTACAGTCATGTTTTTCACATTAACTGATTGCAATAGTTGTTAAATTGGTTCGTGTTTTAAATATGAACAGTAGTTGAACATAATACGAAATGATCCTCAACAAACATCGAGAGAGATAAAAATATTTCTTACGTAATACAGACTCAAGCGCTGTATGGTTCACTTAACATTTAGAACGCTGAAGCAAGCTATTATCGAAATAGGGTTATTTTCATAATAGCTATAGGTAGATTTCATTTTCCATTTTACTCCTTTACTATGAGGATAGTGTTAAAAATGTGAAGAGGTTTATTTATTTTGGAAAATAAATAAAAAAATTTACACTTTTCAAACTTACAAGCTAGGCTGCATCGTTTCCATAGCGGTAGGAGTCCATGCTCCACGAATGAGTCGTTCGACCAGTCTCGTAAATCCAGCACCATTTCCTTTCAGTGTACCTGAACATTTATTTAATATAATTTACAAAAGTATTGAAAGAATATCTGAAAACAGCTCATCATCGAATGACTTTTTGTGATGCTTATAGAAATGAATAAATATTAATTTAATTATTCATTAATATTATATTAATATATATGTAACGGATTTACGTATTAAATGAACAAAACTTTATGAATGCAGCTATTTCTTTTCAGAAGATACGTTTTTTTTTTAAAAGATTAACAGACTTACCTACAATAACCATTATAATATAAGCATTGGGATACAGTTTCGCAGCATGACTGACACCGTCGTATACTTTTTTAGCTCGGTATATTTCCTTCATGGCTGATGCAGCCACCTTTACAGGGAGAAATTTGGCCACCTTATAACCTACGTCAAAAGGCATGTAAAACACCACATACCTGTAAAAAATAGTTTTATAAATTTAAGAAAGGAAAGAAACAATCGACAAAATAATAAATATGAATAATACAGTGAAACACTTATAGTTTATTTAAATATAATAGAAGAACTAAGCTATAGATCTATTTAACTTTTTATGCAGTTGTTATTATTGATAAAGTAAAGAGTGTACCTTATGTTATTGGTACATTAAAGTAAATAACGCTTTGCTATTCAATTCAAGCCTTTATGTAATCCATTATTTTTTGCTTAAATTAATTTATACCTCAGTTTTTATGCGATCTCTGTGTCTTGAAAAGGGAAAGAACTTGTAAGTATATTATTTTAAGATCATCGTAATGATCGCGATTTGCGATGTTTACATTGAGATCTGTGCATTCCGAACGCCATTGCCGATATTATTTTTACATAATAATTTACTGTGAAATTGTAAAATTGCAGATATAATTAAATCTTTCAGTAATTCTTTTGAATAAATGAATTTAGTAGGTTCACGATGTGTATCTGAGAAAAGTCTACAAAATGTATTATTGTCTATTCCAAGACGGTGGAAACTTACACCCATGTAATACATGGCTCGTTGGTCTAGGGGTATGATTCTCGCTTCGGGTGCGAGAGGTCCCGGGTTCAAATCCCGGACGAGCCCGATAACTCTCTTTTTATCATTATTGATGAATCTCTAATAGTAATATAGGTAGTTTGTTGTTCATAATAAATATATTAATAAGAAATTTAAGGAAGTGACGTATGTATGTTTGTAACTCTCCGTATATTTATAGTATATTATATAGAAACGTCAAGAAAAGGGTTTCCTATTTTTGGATATAAAATCAAAAAAAAATATTCTCTTAAATATTGAAAGGAAAGTTGAGTCTATAATATATTATTGACTAGTAAATAAATAAAACATTAACCTTAATGGTTAGTATATCCTCAAATTTTTGAACTTTTCAAGAGATTTCACAACTGGCTTCTGCTTAAAAATTGTGTGTAGTAAGTATTATTCATAGACGAATTGATTTTGGCACAAAAGGTGATCGGGTTCTATCTTCGCATATAGACACTTCTATTACTATATATAAAGAATAGTCAACACACCAACAACTTCGACAACACTGACTTAGATAACACACACCAATAAGTAATTGCTGACTATTGACGGAATACCTGGCCATTTTCAACCACTCATCAGATTAATTATTAAATTAATTCCGAATTATTAGCATAATTTAGTATCTACGCATTAAAAATATATTTATACGTATAGGTAGTAAAAAAGAATTATATGCTTTAAAAAAACAATAGGAAACTTTTACATTTATTTACACGAGGGGGACGCTGCATAGGCTACACGTAATACATATCTGTATATTTCTATTATTAATTTGTTAGCCTGACAACCCTGAAAGGGATAATAAGACAAAATTACTGTATTGTTATCGGTCATTAGTACGTGTGCCAATTATCTAGTTCATCAGACGTTGATAGTCACGTTGAAAGATTCCGTTAGACAGATACAGGCCAATCTGATAAAAAACGCGTTGAAAACGGTTACGAACTCTTTGTACTCCCAAAACGACGAGACTGGCTAAAATTTTGAGTTTTCAAAATGAAATTAATTACGTAGAAAAACTTCTCATAACGAAATTAATTTTATTTTGTCTATAGTAATGGTGGGACTGTGTTAAATTTTATAGTCGGATTTGCATGGAGTCTTAGTACCCACTCTGGGTACTACGTAGGCATCACTTATTTAATTAAATATAAATTATAAACAGGAAAAAGCGAACTTACCAAGTTACAGTTCCTATTACAAGTTGCGGCGTGTTCTTGAGCGGCGCAAGGATAGGCTCTCCTAGCAGCCCATTGGCCACCATGCCGCCCGCGAAGATCACGAGCATAGTGGACAACCAGCATGACAAAGGATGCTTGCGGGAAAATGCTTGCGCACCTGCAACCGTTATCATAACGTTATAAAGAAACCCGGGGTTTTCTATTCAAAAGCAAGTAACTTTAACATCATGTTATGAAATATTCTCATCACAATTTAGCTCGATTATAATAGCTATATAATAATATACTATTTTATATCCTGCATAGTTAAAAAACAAAAGTCTCATAGTGTAGCTCTGCCCCTGTCTAGTATCTATACTAATTTGAAATACGAAAGTAACTCTCTACATCTGTTGTTATATCACGGCCAAACCACTGAATTAAATTTAATTAAATTCGGTATTAAGCAGTCTTGAACTGCAACGTAGGACAGTTGCTACTTTTTTGTGCCTAACACCTAATGGTTACTTTTAAAATGCGAGCAAAGCCACGAGCGTTAACTGATATAAGTTAACTTACCTACTATAAGTATAGCACTTTAACCTTTCGGAATAAATAAACTATCTAACGCAAAAGTCAGACTGGTACATCATGAAATTAGTTTATAAAAAAGCAACCGAAACTTTAAATTATATTATCCACTATACTTTAAATATATTTCGACTTTAGAGATATTTAGTCATGCTTAACTAAGTTCTAACATACACCGAGAAACTCATCCTACTCGGTTTTGTGGTTTCAAGAAATATGATATATTCGTGCTTTTTTAACACTGACGTGTTATTTTATTGCATATTTTATAATTTTATGGCTTGCGTAATAAACCTCTTTTTAGTAATTCATCTGAGACGTGGGAATGCGAGGAAGCATGAGTGTTATTTTCGAGTGTTTATGCTTTATCATCCACAGTACGAGAGAGCGAGTCACAAAATAAGCAAGCTGAGCTAGATGTAAGGACTAAGCAACATTTCTAGTGTTATAGGTATTTTAATAGAGTTTATCCCATTAATATTCAAGACACGTATCGAAAAAAATACGATTTTATACTTGAACTAAGCTAATCCGTATGGAAGTAGTGTCATGTAAGCTTTTACAGGGTAGATGGTCCTCGTTAAACAGTATGGTTTATATGTATTTTTATTAAATTTTCCTTTCCCATTTTTGAAGCATGTCTGTCTGTACCTAATTGTTATGATAAAATACTATAGAAACGAAGGGTTCGTAAATAAATGATTAAAAATTTTATAGATGAGCTCATGAAATCATACAATTGTAAAAAACGAAACAATTAAAAATATCTTGTTAGTTTTTTTAATAACATGTTTGAAACGTAAAAAATTATATTTAATGATTTACTTTTTAGTTACGAAATTGCTTTGGAACGCAAGTGAAAAGTAAAAATTGAACTTATAACTTTTCGTAGGGCTTGAGACGTGCTCTTTAAAAATACTAAATTGGATTTGTTGGCAACATTGTCTAACCTAAATACCACTTGTTTGTCTTGTTGACACTTTTAACTTCATCAGAAAAACAATGATACCAAAGATGATTGTTTCGTGTTTTCCTATTAAAAACGTCTCAATAAATTGTTTTTTAATTTCACGATCTATTAATGTGGCTCGTTGGTCTAGGGGTATGATTCTCGCTTCGGGTGCGAGAGGTCCCGGGTTCAAATCCCGGACGAGCCCAAGAGTAAAATATTTTCTTTTTCATTAACCACTAACTCAATCCTAAAGCGTCTAGCTTGTTATCATAACAAATTTTATATGATAATGATTATTTATAAGCCTATGACCTATTTTTGATTCACAGGCGCCATCTATTCCCGTGTCTTCATAACCGATCCAGGAACAGTGTGAAGGGTTCTTATCGTAAACAAAATGCTAGAACATAACCTCTCCAACTTTACTAAATTAATATATTGCATATTTAAAATGAAAAATTACACCGACGTTAATCTACAATCATTATCGCCCACGTCAGTGTACGATAGTACGTATTATTTCGATCATAATATTACTATGTGCGCCTCATATCATGATAATAAATTTAGAATTACATTTCGGTCCCAGAAAATACTCGAGAATATAATTAGCTGATGATTATATAATCAAAGTTAATTTTTTCTCATAATGTTAATATCTATATTCTAACATCGGCGACCCAAAGTGCGGTTTGTCTACAAATGAAAGGAACAAGTCTATTAATACATTCAATAGGTGGCTTAATTTTAGTCCTATAATTAGGGACAGCTTGTGTACATGGTATTAACGTAATGCTTAGGACTGTGATTGGGTTAAATAAGTATATTTGGCGGGATTTATTTCAAATATATTTTATTATTGTGCTTACCAGCTCCTAAATCTTCTCGTACCGCTAAAGCGCAGAGCAAAGAATGCGCTACGTCAAAATATGGGTACATTTTGAGTTTTATGACCTGGTTGGCCAGGTCTAAGAACGCTTCGGGATCCATGGTTGATGATTTTTGTGCAGCTCCCGATATCTAAGGGAATATAATCCAACTGAACACCGACAATAATATGTCACGGTGACGTGTCCGCGACTATCCGCGGGCGAAGTAGCCGCGAGACTGACTGGTCGGAAGCAATGTATCGGCTTTTTTGATTATTT
The DNA here is from genome assembly GCF_905220365.1 of Vanessa cardui. Classification (NCBI taxonomy): domain Eukaryota; kingdom Metazoa; phylum Arthropoda; class Insecta; order Lepidoptera; family Nymphalidae; genus Vanessa; species Vanessa cardui. Next base: position 4,322,218 of record NC_061140.1, on the reverse strand, counting down.
TGGTCAACTCTCTGCGATCAGAGCGGTTGGAATCTCACTGTGTCAGATGAAATAGCTGTTATAAATTACACCTGTCAAATTATTTTTTTATTTTTATCAATTATTTAATGAAAAGAGGGTTATATACTGAAATTTCGTCACTAGTTGTCAAGTTTCCGTAGTGTAGCGGTTATCACGTGTGCTTCACACGCACAAGGTCCCCGGTTCGATCCCGGGCGGAAACAGCTCTTTTTTTATTTTAAACAAAATTACTTAGAACTTAATTATTTTAAATAGAATTTTACTTTCTCATTTAATTATCATATTCTTCTTTTTTAGTGGAATCTTAGCATACCGTCGATTTGACGAGGCAATATAATATAGGTAAATTATTTATTTTTAAACTTTATAGTTACTTAATGCGAACGTAAATTGATATGTTCAAAATCATAATAGGAAATAATAATATTATTTTATCGGTGAAGCACTGTATATATTTTAAATTTAATTTCTTTATAGAAGAGTATATAATATTGTATTGGTACAACATTTGTATGTGAAGTTAATATTATGATTAAAATCTTGGTTTTCTTCTATATTAAATTTAAAAAAATGTTAATAACCACACCGTATTGTACGAAATATATGTATATATGTAACAGGCAATTAGCTGAATTAGGCGTTAAATGAAACGCCTAGCCACTTTATTAAAAGGTGCATTTCAAGCTGCCCGAGCCGCCTGAATGACTTATGACGTCAGCCAATACATTCCCTACTTAGGATAAGGTAATTTGCCTGAAACTTTTTTGCCTCACCTCGACTCTTTCAACTCTCTATCGTTACTCGGTCTTAGCCCCGGTGTGTTGTAATTAAAGGAATATACTGTGCTTGCTTGTTTGTTAATAAACATCCTTCTTTTTAGGAGATATCCTATTCTATGAACGGATGATAATGTATGTCGTTCAGGTTACTTAAGTTTGCTTTGATAGACTTTTTTTAATTTAAAGAGTATGTTGTGATTTTAAGATATATATTTATTAATAACAAATGATTGAGGATCAGACAGGAAGTGTAATTGTTATAAAGCAAAATGCTATATACGAAAATAAACGTGTATTTATGTATAAGTATAGATAAAATAAAACAATAATTTTATTCAGTAATATAAATATATTTGCAATGGTAAATTCACCAGATATAAACATTAGAAAAAAAAACCTTATATAAATTACGTATAAAAATAATGTTAATTATTATGATAATTCGAGAAAAAGCACAATTAGGAACGGTTTCAACGATTTCCCCATCAGTCTTGTTATTCATTACACAGCCAAAACTTTGGAAACATTTTTGTTATTTTTTATAATATTAATTTTGCTTTTTCTTTCACACGCTTTTTTATTATAAAATGTTTAAAAATACCGTATACTAAGAGTACATAATATAAAAAAAATGTCATAAAATGTCATGAATTACTTAATAACCTTATATAATTATCCAAATGTAACAAAATATAATGTTAATAAATCAGCTAACATCTTCATTGTATAATGTGTCAATCTTTCAGTTTAACTTGTTAAAAATTGTATATTTTAATGGAATGAAAAATTAAACATCATATTTAAAATTTGATAAATACAACAATAGGAACTAGAGTTATAAACAGCTGCCAAGTAACCATTGTAGAATCTTAGTTATAAATTCAATTAAAATATAGGAATAAATGTAAATATGTTTTTAGACTTACAATACTAATCACTTCAACAATCGCTTCAGAATTTATTAATGTACACATCATTGTTATAGTCAAAGAGTTTGATTTAAAAATTCATCAAGTGCTTAATTACCCATCCATATCATTAAACCATGATTATATTATTTAATGAGTACCAAATAAGGTATAGAAACAAATGTTTGAGCTTTAAGGGCACTCAAAGCCGATCTCATAAAAACAACTAACATATGTGTCAAACTCAATGGCAGGAGTAAGATAAATAAACAATGATGACCTTGAGTCGATATGACGTCATTGGTGGAGATCTAAATAATCTGTGGTATTAAAAAAAATAAGAATTATGAATTTAATGAACATTAAAATTACATAAGAAAAATATTAGAAAATTGCTTGGAATCTTATTTATAGTACATTTAAGGTTCATTTATCTTTACTTCTTCTAAGATTGAAATGTAGCTTAACGACATGAGTTACAATTTTAAAATTAAAATAAATTTAATGATGAAGCAAATTATTAGTAACTAGTTAAACTGTAAAATTAAAAGTCAATTTTCATAATTTTACTAAAATTCGATTTTAATTGTTATCATTGAGTAATATCGATTATGATGAAAGAAGATCAGCTCCATCTTAAAATACGAATGGAAATTGATAAATGTTATTAAATATACCTCATAGCTCATTATATGTGACCACAGATTATTAATATTTTATATAGAAATTTTAATGATTGATAACGATGGAATTCGTTTAACTAATTTAGTTAATGTCAAAATTACATTTAAATACAAATCTATCGATTGTGATAATGGAAAAAAGTCAGCTTTTATTGTACAGGTCAATGTTTTAGACTATAAATTTAAATTAGACAAAGATTATTCGGATAAAGCCCATTTTAGAATGGCAAAAATGTATTCAGCATCACGGCTTTCAGACAATTATAATATTATTTTAAGTTTTATATTAAAAATTTATTACTAAATTTTTTCGATTTTTTTTTATTTTTGCCGTGTAAAACTATATTTGAAATGAATATCTAATAAGAACGAATAGTAACAATTCGCAAAACAAAAATGTCTAGGACGTGTTAACAACTCCTGACTGAAACTTAATGATAATTGACGCTGTTACCTGTAAGAATGTAGTCGCATTGAATGCGAATTGAGATTCACATATTATAAATAATTTTGTGAATATTGCACGTCAATTCAAATATACGACGTAATATTATTACAGTCGATAAACTCTATATCATATATTTTGAAATCTTACATTACTAAAAAAAACGTATATAAAACCTTATTATTACGTACGTCGTACATCTATAATAAATATAGGAAAAGGTCTCAGTCAATCTCAAAGAAAAAAAAATGTAGTTTTTAAATAAAGATCAAATTCGGGAACGGAAAACTTTCGACAAAAGTTAATAACATAAAAGATAATGTTACATTATTTGATGCACAAAACAAGCTAAGAAAACGAATCAAAGACATAATGCAGGAACGGGCTAAGCCAATTGTACAATATTTATGTATTTATTTATGATTTAAAATTAAACCATAGAATCATCTCTTTCTGTCATAAGTAATTTAACGTTAGAAAAAAAAGGACAAAACGTTATGTATCTGCACAACTACTGTTCATAATAAACATACGGTAAGTTTATGCGACAGACAGACTTTCTTTTTACCAACGCCTTGTGGTGTCATATGTCGCATATGTGTAGCCACACCTTAAGGCTTTGTTGGTCCTCTTACGCTATTTTTATTCCCTCAAGTGCGTTTAATAATAAAAATCAAAAAGTTTGTGATACACACAAAATATAAAAAATATCCGTTAAATACAATTTAACAACTAAATTATAAAATAACTTTAAATTACAAATTCCTTCTACAGATAAAAAAAAATGGACGAGTACCCGAATATTTGTTCTTACTTTTGGACTTCACTGTTGTATCTGTGTGAACATATAACGTATTAAGTTGTTACAAAATAAGAAATATGCTTACATACAAACTGTACATATATTATAAATAGAAAAATAACTTTATTTGCTGATCTATTACGGCTACACCATTGAATTAAATAATTTTGATAAAATTTGAATTGAAGAATGAATTAATGAATGATGAAATGTGAATGAAATCTAAATCCTATAGACATATTACTTTTCGTGAGCGTTCTAAAGGTGAAAAAAGTAATAATAAGTATAGTACGACACAAATTAGATGTCGCATCGGCAGAATTCGTAAAACCGATCACACCCAAATTAAGTACGCCATCCCAAACTATCAATATTTATTGCTTATGCGAATATGATCTTTACACAAACGTAATAACTTGTAATATCATATGACCTAATATATTCGTCAATTTGACGCGTCGATTTACAGACACTTGCTTTCTCTGACGCGTGAATCTATAGCGACGAATAGCGTCGAATGGCGCGATAGGGAGCTGTTTCTATTGGTTGTGTAAATCGGCAGTAATCGGTTTTATTATCATTCCATTGCATTTTCCGATGTTACATCTAATTTGTGTCTTACTATATTAAACTAACTTTCACTTTTGCGAACCAAATAGTTCAAATTTGTAATATTAAGTAAGATTGTCCATTATCTAATCTTGTAATAAAAAAACGACTTTATCGTATTTAGGGCGCTCGAAGTACACCAAACGGTGACTGCTAGATAAGCGCCGGTCATAGGTTGACGGCCGCCGTTGGAAATATAGAATAAAAAGTAAAAATATTATTTGAGTTAGCTACGATTTCACAACGAAATAATTACGAATCTGATAACAAGGGTGATCGTTTACAAACGTTATATATGTTATGATGACGATGATCTCATTAATAATAAGCCTAACTACCAATTTTTTCGACGATGCTAAAATATCTACATATAGTGTAATACTATTTTTTTTTATGAAATACGCTTGCGGACGAGCATATGGGCCACCTGATGGAAAGTGGTCACCATCACCCATAACAATGACGCTGTAAGAAATATTAACTATTCCTTACATCGTCAATGCGCCACCAACCTTGGGAACTAAGATGTTATGTCCCTTGTGCCTGTAGTTGTACACTGGCTCACTCACCCTTCAAACCGGAACACAAATATACTGCGTACAATATTTCGCAGACGTCATCTATTTCTTTATGTCATTATTTTATTACGATTGGGCCAGTAAGATAAAGTACCTGCGTCAGAGTTGGTTATTAGACCGTTTAAGAATTATTATAAATTTAAAAATAGAATTAGTGATTTAAAAATAGAACTATCATTATTATTTTAGTTTGCTGTTATGTCTCATCCATCTAACAATGAGTCTGATAGAACGTTCTTATTTACCTTCGTTATATATTATATATTAGACTAGCTAAATATTTCATAACGTTCTTACCATTTTTTACAGTTAGTGTCGGAACGATTCTTTTCAATATCCGGCTTCAGCATCTGTGGAACTAAATATTTTACTTTTAAAACAAGATTGTCTATCAAATGGCCAGTAACTTGTTAATGAGAACAAAAATTTAAAATAGCTAATTCAATAAATCTTTGTAAGCCGAAAGACCGTTTAATTAGATTTAGCAATAATTATTTATCTCTCTTAACAGAAGAATTGTACGACAACAAGAACAGTCTGTAAATTCCCACTGCTGGGCTAAGGCCTTCTCTCCCTTTGAGGAGAAGGATTGGAACATATTCCACCACGCTGTTCCATTGCGGGTTGGTGGAATACACATGTGGCAGAATTTCTATGAAATTTGTCACATGCAGGTTTCCTCACGATGTTTTCCTTCACCGCTGAGCACGAGATGAATTATAAAGACAAATTAAGCACATGAATCAGCGGTGCTTTCCAGGGTTTGAACCCGCAATCATCGGTTAAGATGCACGCGTTCTAACCACTGGGCCATCTCGACTCTTATTTTTACTCTTTACTCTTTCATAGCAATTTATATAAATTCGTAAAAAAATATTTAATAAAACTTAGTAATAAATTAGGTTAAATATATACCTTTCTTTATTCGAAGTATCGTTAGCTGCTCTTCCATTTGCTGAAAATAAAAATATAACTTTCAATATCCCTAGTTTTAAACATGCTAAGTAATATAATATGCATTATGAGCAAAGAACTTTATATAGTATAATAAAAATATAATTATTTGATACTTTAATTATATTTATGTTTAACTAGTCTTTGTTGCACTGTTAGTCATTAAAAAAAAAGAATAACCTATTGATATTCTTTGACAATCAGAAAAATAAATTGTGAATTATTGTAATCAGTGTATATTATGAGTTTAAAAATGATCATTTACTAACGAAACTTGAAATAATTAATTTATTCAAAAATCAATAAATAAAAATGCATTTTTTCAAACGTTTGTCACGTGACACAAAACGCTCCTGATTGGCCGGTCTTATGATGAAGTCATTTTCTTGTAAACCTTGCTTTTCTACTATATGTACCACAGATTAAAATACAGCAAAGTGACGTCACCAACCCCATTGCAGCGCCATATTGTCCAAGCAGCGTTTTCGCGCGTTATTTAAATATGGAATTTTTAATATGATATTATTCGGCAAATATGTACCAGAAATAAGAGAATCAACTTTTACTGGGTTCCTTAATCTCTTCTAAATAATATAAAATGGATTTTAAAAACCAGTCAAATAGCCTATTGAAAGTACGGCGACTACCTTCGTATATCATTGTTATATTAGGCATTTATTAAAAAAAAAAAAAACAAATTTACCAATTTTGTGCTGACTTTTTATAATCTGTTCCACTTGGTTACTGATTTCATTTTTTATGAAGTCTATGGAATATTCCTTCGAGTCATTCATTTTCGTTCCCAAGTTGTAAATGTCTTCGCAGATTGGGAGATCGTCGTCCGCGTGTTCTGACGCGAGAGAGTTCTCGAGACAAACATTGCCCTCCGCTGAAGAATTGCTTCTGTTACCGATCTCTTCGGAATACTTGCTCGTTTGGAACGTATCTTGGTCCGATTCTGTGTTGTAGTCTGATTTTTCGCTTCTTGGATTTGTGATATTTGTTAACTGAAAGATAAAAAAATTATTGTTTCATTTTTGTATGTGTTGAGATGGCCCAGTGGTTAGAACGCGTGCATCTTAACCGATGATTGCGAGTTCAAACCCAGGCAAGCACCACTATATATATGTGCTTAATTTGTGCTTATAATTCATCTCGTGCTCGGCGGTGAAGGAAAACATCGTGAGGAAACCTGCATGTGACAAATTTCATCGAAATTCATTGGAATGCATTGGAACAGCGTGGTGGAATATGTTCCAAACCTTCTCCTCAAAGGGAGAGGAGGCCCTTAGCCCAGCAACGGGAATTTACAGGCTGTTGTTGTTGTTGTAGTATTTTTGTATATACTTTAGTGTATATTAAGAGATATTTTATATGTTAATTTTTTTAAGTCGATTAGAACAGATAACGCTAAATGATATGGAGAGATCTTTAAAAAAAACGTGGAGGTTATCTACATACAATAAAATTGTAGTGACTTTTTTATTATTAAAAAAAATCGCTTTAAAAATGCAAATGAATATGCACGGTATATATACCAAAATAACATTTTACAATTTTTGTCTGTCTTTTAATATTATTAATCTCGAGAACGGCTGAACAATTTTGACGGAACTTTCACTGGCAGAAAGCTGATGTCATAAGGAGTAACTCAGGCAAACAACAACAATACCTTTTTTTAAATTCTAACGCGCGAGCGCAGTTAATATTTTAAAAACATACAAGCAAACCCTTTGTCATTTACATTTCATGTCAAAATATGATTGTACAATAGCCGATCTTTCTATAGATATTAGATTATAGTACGACACAACTTAGATGTAGCATCGGCAAATTCGTAAAACCGATCACATCCGAATTAAGTACGCTATCCCAAATTATCAATATTTATTTCTCATGCGAATATGATATTTACACAAACGTAATAACTTGTAATATCATATGACCTAATATATTCTTCAATTTGACGCGTCGATTTACACGCACTTGTTTTCTCTGACGCGTGAATCTATAGCGACGAATAGCGTCGAATGGCGCGATAGGGAGCTATTTCTATTGGTTGTGTAAATCGGCAGTGATCGGTTTTATTTTCATTCCATTGCATTTTCCGATGCTACATCTAATTTGTGTCGTACTATACGTAATAGTTATATCACCGTGTATCCTGAGGAGTCGTCGGAGTCGGCGTCGATGTCCACCATCATCTTCTCAATGAGACGCTCCATGCTGCTTCCGGCGTCGTTTTGCTGTGCTCGTTTATTTCTCTTCACCACCTGCAAACCAGAACACATTGAGACATCAGGAGTAGTGAATTAAACTAATGTTGATAGTGTGTAGAAGCCTTTATGCATTTGACAGATTAAGTAAGAAATTAATAAATAATTAGATTATTATATAAACGTTTACATTATTTATTATATGGATTAATTAAATATGTAATAATAATAATTAGATTTAAAGTATTTTTGAATTGTATTGATACTTTATATTCAATAAGAGGGTACATTGACTTTTCTGTTCATTATTGTGAATCACGTGATTTGTAGTGAGGTTAATATAAGTGAGGGAAGCTCCTAATACTAGGACACTCTTTTCCCTGGACCAGCGAGGTGTTGACAATTAAGGTACGATATAACTTTGTGTTAAATTATAATTGTTGTTGCTAAAATTATAAAACGACGTTATTATTTATAGAAGCACTTTCCTTAAAGTTTTCTAAGGGCATTATTTTCTCGTCTATTTGGTTATTTTTTTAGGTTTTTTGTACCTAAAATACACTTACATTACTAATATAAAAGAAAAGTTAAAAAAAAACAACATTAGACAACAAATTGTCGAGTACAAGTCACTATGGATTTGCGAAAGAAACCTGCGTTAAAACTGTTTTCAGAATTTTGGAAATAAAATTAAAGTCGAAATAATTAATTAAAGAAATAGTGTTATGTTATGTGTAAATATATATTAATCAAAAACTTAACATATCTCAATATTGCTGACTAATTCCAAGACTTGTTTATATTTTTTCCTACTCATATTGGAATAGGCTATAAATCTGATGTAATATTGACTATAGGTTGTTAATATGACTGTCTAATCTTTTTAATACCATTATAAGATTATGGTCATTATCGAATTAAACAATTTCACTATCAGAGGCAATCAGAAAATGATAAAAAGTATGTGACATCTGCGCGATTGTCTTGACTTCATTATGGAACAAAAGTTTCCTGCCGCTTTCTTTTATTTTTCCGTCACTGTGACACAATTTTTATTTTGAACATATTGTCTAGTAGTATACATAAAAGTCAATAGGTTTGTCACATGCATATCATTTAAAGAATCTTCGTAAGTTAATGTTATTTATTTACATTCGATTTAATTTATTTTTCGTCAATAAATCGAGATATCGATTCTATGGTATTAAAGTCTATCTGCTAATCTTTCTATATTTGTCTCGTTGATGAAATATAAGGTTTAAAGACCGTTGCAAAAGCGCTATAGCTGACAATCAACAAGTTACATTTAAGTTATACATGTCACCGTAACATTATAAAATTCGTTAGATTACAAACTATCTCGTCAGATTTTAAACTGTCGAAATATAACCGTAACATGAACCATGAATTATGATTGCAATTTAACCCATTATTTCGATAGATTACAATATACAGACAATAAATAAATAAATATAGAGACAACATCACATACATTACTCTGATCCCAATGTAAGTAGCTAAAGCACTTGTCTTATGGAAAATCAGAAGTAACGACACAAACACCCAGACCCAAGAAAACACAGAAAACTAATGATAATCTACATTGACACGGCCGGGAATCGAACCCGGGACCTTGTAGTGGTAGGCATGAAAACCGGTGTACACACCACTCGACTATGGAGGTCAAACAATACATATACTGTTAACAATCTAACGAGATAGATTGTTATCTAACGAAGATTGTTATCTACGGAGGTAGATGGGGAACTCTTTATCTGATTCGTTATTAGATGGTATGCCCCTAGATGTGTTACCAGGATCTCGTCTCCGTTGCTGAGCTGCGTGTTGTTGTTCCCGTAGTGCTGCCTCCGGAAACACATAGTGAACTCGAAAAGCGACTGCACGCTGCTGTACCACGAGTCGCGCGGCGCGGGCTCCGTGCGCGCGCGCATCATGCGGTTGCCCTGGTACTTGAGCGTGCGCAGGTAGCGGCGCTTGCTTTGAATATACGTCACCTGAGAGAGATTTTGATTTTGGATAATACGTTTACGTTTTTATATGGTTATTTTAGTGGTAGGCAATGTTGTAGTAAACAGATATGTTATTAACGCGCAAAAATTGAAGACTAGAAAACGTCCCAATTGGGACGTTTGCCTTTACTCGTTTTACGTAGTAATACGTTATAATACGTCATAATTACGTAGTAGTACGTTTTGCGTAATTAAAACATCTAGTTATCCATTTTACTTATTGTTTTTATCAAGCTATCCTTTTTACTTTTAACGAAATGCAAAAATAAACTAAAATGAAATGTCCCCGGCGCAGCACACTTTTTTCTGTTGTTTAGTATGGATATAACATATCTGTTTATTTGAATATCATTGGGTGGTAGGCCTTTATTTAAACTATTGCCTGGGTACCACCCAATCATCACATATCTCCCACCAAACAGCAATAATTACATTTTTATTTTAATCAATGATTAGGGTCCGGTTTGAATAATGAATGAAGCAGTGTAGCTGTACCTTACTACCCAAATTTGGCGAATTGGCAATGTTGGGGATTATTTACCGAACCGGCGGTAGCTTCACTTAATATAGTTGTTAAGTGACGATTCCAAAGTGTTTAAAAGCCTACTTGAATAAAGTATATTTTGATTTGATTCAACATTCTTACAGTGCCACTGTTTATGGGCGGTATGACCAATTATTATCGATTGGTCTATTTGTGACTAAATCTCTTACTAGTTGATTTTTGACGAGACATTGTATCTTTAATTGGAATATATTACATTCCATGTCTAATTTTATCGTCAAAAAAAAACACAACAAAAAACAAGTAACTTCTTAATTTATTTTGAGCATTCCTAATATTCTTTACAAAAAAAGAGTGCCATCAGAACATGTATCAATAAATCTCTAAACATTTAAAGCGAAATTAAATATAAATTAGACCTCATGTAAACGTTACATAAAGTATATTTATAATCTGTACCATGTACTAATTCTCATCGCGTCGTTTTCCCAAATTGTTATCGATCGTTACTTGTTTATTTAAACACACTTCATTAAGATCAACACATTATCGTGTGACATAAACAAATTAGCTAATATGTATGGAATAATAATTATTAATAATATTAATGAATGTATCGCCATTATCAGCGTGTATTTATTTCTGCTCATGATCAAATGTGTTTCTATTGATCCGTCTGTATTCTTACAAACGGATGCTCGATTGTTTTTACAGTGATGTGATTTTATTCGAATTATAAAACATACCGGATATATTAACAAATAATTACTCCTATTACGTTGTAATTGTTAAAAAAAACAGTTGTTTTGAGTACTACAAATTATTATCTACAATTTATAATCTGTATTTTATTTATGGATTATATCTGTTTGAATATAGAATGTTTAAAGAACAATTTTATGCATTAAATGATTTATGGACGGTACTTTTTTTATTCTTAAAGTCTCAAAAGAGGTTTTTGTAAATAATATAGTTTTGTTTGCTTGTTCTCTGCTTGAGAACGATCACGTCGAATAATCATTGATAAATAAATTAAGTGCTATCGGAACATATAATAATTATAATATCATTATTAACACCAACCGTTCATTTGATATAAAAACAACAATAAACGCAATACACTACTCCACTCTACTATTTTATATCTTTATATGTAATCATCATCTCTAAAAATATCTTTGTTTGGGACGATTAAACTTAACAACCTTTATGAAGAATATTAATAAAGAAAATATTGTAACAATATAAGATTTTAAATTAACACAATTATTTTTATTACTAAAGTTATTAATTGCGGGATATTTACCATGTTTTTCATTTTTATTTCGACATTATCTATCAGTCTCGTGAACAAGACATTCGTAGATAATGTTAACATGGTAAATATCCCGCAATTAATAACTTTAGTAATAATTGTAACAATATACTCACAACATCAGCTGATCTCAGCGGTGGTTTCCCAAATGCTAGATTGATGAGCGAGATGCATTCTCTCGTGATACGCAGAAAAAGGAGAAGGGAGAGGAAGAATACCCAGGGTAGCGGCCGGATCAGTTCTGGTTGCGGCCTTTCCTCTTGATCCACTGTAATATAACGTGTCATATATTATTATTTATTAGCATTATAAGTATTTATCGGTTTAATTCCAACATATTATTATAAAATCTCGACCAATGTAAAAAGACACGACTTAAAATATTTCAGAAGACAATGAATAAATGATGTTAGGTTTCTCAGAATTTTAGGTGTCAAGAATTATATGTATATAAAATTACATATGTTATAGGCATATTATTATGTATATTAAATTATATCGTAAGCTTATTAAACTAACATATGCTTTGGTACAGATAAACCTTGAAAAAATTGGCGGACGAGCATATGGGCCACCTGATGGTAAGTGGTCACCATCACCCATAGACAATGACGCTGTAAGAAATATTAACCATTCATTACATCGTCTATGCGCCACCAACCTTGGGAACTAAGATGTTATGTCCCTTGTGCCTGTAGTTACACTGGCTCACTCACCCTTCAGACCGGAACACAACAATACTGAGTACTGTTATTTGGCGATAGAATATATAATAGTATTAGTTCAGGTTTTAACTGAAACAATTGTTTTAGAACAGTTCTGAACGTACACGGTAGGGGCACAGCCCATCTCGCGCTCTTCTCGACGATCCAGAGCGCTCGGTCCATGTAGCGGAGCGCGGTCTGCCCTAGCCGGTAGCTCGCTGCACTCTCCGCCGCATTCTGTAGGACTTCTTTGACGAGCGACACTAGTTCCATCACTGAAACTGACGAACCAAATATCAATCAAGCTTTTGCACTAACCTATTTAGGTTATACTATACATATATATTTTAGGTATACATTATTGTATATTATATTTATATAGATGTATGCGTTTGTGTATATTGGATGTATGTACAAATTTATTATTGTAGTCGACATTTACTTATTATTATTTTGACATAAACTTTCTATGCACTTAACGTATTACTAATATAATAGCTTTTTACTCCTGAGGTTGTCTGTAAGAGATCACTGATAGTGATAAGACCGCCTTTGCATACTAATGTTTTCTCTTGTCAACTTTTACTTATTGTCAACTTTATGTGTGTGCAATAAAGAAGTTTATCTATCTATCTATCTATCTATTCTACAGTGGATATATTTCGTAATAAAAAAAATTAGGAGCATTACCGAGGCTTATAAAGATATTTTCTTAAAATAACACGTCATATAAATATGCAGGCATATTTAAATAAATCCATATAACAGAAAAATCCAGGGTACGTAGCGTAGGAAAGCATATATAATAATCCTTAGTGAGATCTTTACTAAATGATGTTAATACATATTTGAGTAGTTACACAATCAGTGTCTTTTTCTATCGCATGTAAAATCAATTATGACAGAAAGAGACGTAACATTATTGACCTAAGCATCCGCTACGCAAGGTCTATAAGTAATATTATAATTAGTGTAATTAAATCGTACAGTAATGGAAAATAAGCAAAGGACTGGCTTCTCGGTTGTTACAGGCTATTGCTTGTTATAGATGCATTCATTAACGAAGGAGGCGCCCTCTATGTTAAATTATTATAGGCGTATGTATGAGTGAGTGACCCTCGTGCTTACAAGATGTGTTAGTGTGCGTAAGATTAAAGACAACACACAATATTATTTCATTAAAAAAATCTTAATTACTACCCGCGTTACGTGACTGAATACATCTATATATATGTATGTAAATAGACACCACATTTATGTACAGAATTTATCTTTTTCAATCTGACGAAGATTGTACAAAAAGGTAGTGCTAAAAAAGTTTTTATATCTGGTAACAACGGATATCCTGCATGTATAATAATCAGATGCTATAAATTGCTCGCAATAATCTTAAACCTTTTTTAAAAAAATAATCTTACATGAATTATTAGCGAACAGAACGATCTTATCAAGAGGTAAAAAATTAAGAAGCTCGATACGAAATTATGTATTATTTCTGTAGGATTATAATTATTATAAATATATGAATAATTGATGCCGTTCTCAAAAATAAATCAGAAAGTAGAATTTCGAACTTTTCCAAATATTATAAATGAAAACCACAACAACAAAATTAAAACCCCTTCATATTTTCTAACTAATAAAATTGTAAAACGACTGATATAAAAAGAAACGGGATGAAATTGCACAGAAATTCCTTATAGAAGATATATGAACATCATTAAATAATTGTTAAAAATACACCCAATAAAAAGTTTAATAAGTGTAATACTTTTATGGAGCTTCATCATTTCTGATGTTAGAAACTTTGTTAAAGAGTTAAAGACAAACTCTAAAGGTTGTTGAAACTTCATCACCGAGGTGATATTAGGTATAAAAGGTTGGATGTTGGTATTTGAGGTTTCTGTTTATAGAATAGAATAGAATTCCATCACACAAATAGCTAGTATTCAAAGAAAGTAATTAGTAAATAGTTTACATGTACCATGTGGCATATTTCCATCTGACTCATTCAGATTTACTTAAGATTCTGTTCTTCCATCGAGCACGAGAGACAGAAATGAAGCAAGTAAACATTCAGTAGTTCTTGATCGGATTCACTATCACATGCTCCAACCACTAGGAAGAACTGATAGGAGGCACATGATCGCTTTTAATACTTAAAAATCTAAGTAATACATATGTATAAATCACTGCAAACTGTACATACCGTTAGATTGCGAACTGTCGAAAGACTGTGAACCGTAAGATATTAGTTACAATTAAACGCATTATTATTCGGTAGTTTATAATCTATTGACACAAATTACAGTTACATAATAAAAACTCTAACCTATCCGAAATATGAGTTATCGAAATTGTATATGTTTTATTATAAGTTGAATAAACGTTCACAATCTTTCGTCAGTTTACAATTGAGTGAGATAGATTATAAATCTAACGGTATTTACAATCTTACGATGACATATACATATCTATAACTATTTATCTACTTTAAAAAATATAAATAACAAGAATAGATAAAACTATTAAATCAATACATATCAATAACGTTTAAATATATAATAATATTATTATATAATTAGCTCCGCTTCGCAGTTACGCCAGCTTTAAATTTAGAATGTTAATGTGACAAGTGTGAATTTCATGTTCTCGTATAATAAAATGATAAACTATATATAGAATTATAAATGCAACAAAAAAATGTATAACGTATAAAAATTCGATACACGAGTCTGGTTTTAAATATTTATTTTACGCATAACATGAAATTGTAAAAACAAAGTAAAAAGATGGTATTTAAAAACATAATTGTACCTATTACTTTTTTGACTTTAAAAATTATACGCCATTAATACACAGTTTAGTATAATTATTATATATACAACTTCATATATTTTTTAACATATTCGACCATGGAAAATAAAAACTGGTAGCGATAGCAAGGACGTTACAACAAGGACTAACGTAATCATTTAATACGTTTTAAATTTAAATTATTTACGTGTTTCATTTATTGAAAACTTATTATGTATAGACTTTCTTATGTATTTATGTGTTTAGTTTTAATTTGCATTTCATGGTAATTAGTTTGGCAAAGACAATTTGATATATTATATTGGTATATGTTTCTTTTGTTTTAATTTAGCTTGAGACAGATTTGGTCACGAGCTGACTGGAGCTCTACACGCCCTAAGACGATTGTACGAGTATTTCTCATATAAGTCTATTTTCAGCTTTGTAAATATGTACCTACTATTCGATTACACCTCCAGTGTCTCTTAATTATTCTAACTTATGGTAGTGTTGACTTTGCAACGCGGCTTTCTTATGCTAAAAATATTTTTCAAAAAAAGTTAGTACATGAACGATTTTTTTCTAGTTTTATTTACTACATAACTACTTTTATTAATCGTAAAATGAGTCCGTTTTGAGAAAAACTTACCGTTTGGCTAAGAGTTGCAAGTTATTCGTAAAGGATAAGTCGAAATTAATAAAATCACAAATTATCAAATCTCCAAAAAACTGAAGCCATGGATTCGTCAAATTTGTCAAGGCATGCCTGGACTTGGAATCAGCTAACCAGTTACGAATATGTTCGCGTTAAGTGATTTTAAACTCAATAGAGTATCTTAATAACGCGAATTTCACTGCCAGTTTCATTTTTAATAATTATTCACGCCATCGAGTTTAATAAGCCAGAAATAATATATTCCGAATAAGCGATTAATTTTACCGGATAGGTAAAAATCTAATTTAAATAATTAGTCCTATCAGATTTATCTAGAAATAACTTTTTCTTAAATGCAAAGCTATGTATGGTATTTCGCATTAGGAAGATGATAAATAGATTTCTAGAACTATCTTAATTTATACGATGTATAAAAAAGTTGATATATATATTTTTAGGCTGCATATATAATATTATTGGTATTTTTTTGTTGTACGTTCAAGGTGACTTAGCTTTGATGATTGTATTAATCTATTTCCTACTTTACTAGTCTTAAGTTAGAAAATAAATTTATTAATAATTACGTAGTCGCATATGTTTGATGCTTTCATTATCTATGGGCATAGATATGATAGCGAATGGTGACCACATTACTTACTTACAGGCTCATATGCCTTATAAAAATATACATATATATACAGGTCAATAAAACTTTCAACGTAGTAACCGTTACAAGGAAGTTAGACTAAAATAATATACGTCGTCGCACTGTGATGGATTAAGACGGATAGATTTCGCAAAGTAATTTTATATGATACGCACGATAGGAGCCAAAACTATAACAACGATGATATTATATGTGTATAAAAGAGTTTTATTACTACGTTTGTATTTAATATAAAACAGAACGATTAAGAAGGTTGTATGTCATTCGGCGGGACCTTCACAGAGGTTCTATATGCAAATTGAATAACAAAAATGAAAAATACTATTTTTTGTAGAGTAACAATTATCCAATTTTCTCGACTATAGTAAGTATTATGTATTACCTTCCTCTTGAATCATTCTCCTTATTAATGTAAACCGCATTAAAAAAAACATGTAGTTCTGTCTGTGTGTGTTTAAATCTAAATCCACATACGATGAAGCGATTTTATAGAACCTAACTAACACGATTTTATAGTAAGTAGATAAACGGTAGCTTTATTGATGTCATATAATAGATTTATTGTCAACAAACAAAGAAAGATTATTTTCAAACTAAAATAATATATAATATTAAATCTTTAGTAAGTCGAAATAAATTATTGAGGATTACAAAAAGTTCATGGATGTATCAATTACCGTCTTAATATAAATGAAATCTGCAATTTAAAATAAAAAAAGAACTTCAAGGCAAACTAGTAACAATGAAAAAAATATTTTCTTATAAATCTAATTTCCTTGGTCTTAAATGGAAAAAGAATAATTATAAGTTTAAGAGTATTTTTATAAGAACTAACAATTATATATGTTTTTGGAATTTCATCATTTGCAAACAAAAAATGGAAAGTGATATTTCAGCTTATGTTCATAGAATATGAATATGAATAAAGGCAAAAAAATTTAAATGGAAAATAATAAATAAATATATAAATGGAATATCGACACTTTCGAAAGCGTAATTGCTGATTAAAATGTATATAATTACATCAAGTACGATTGTGTATTTACGCAAAAACATTAAAGGTATCTGCAAACTGGGACTTATTAACACTGAAAACAAGGAAAAACTTCTTACTATTAGTACACAGGTTTAATAACTCTTATGTAGGACTCTTATTAAAGCTTTTGAAAGAGATCTCAGAAAATGTTCTATAATATACAATTGCAAAATTTAGTATTATAATTATGTAGAGGATATTATAATACTAATTCATTTTTTGATCATTGCACATCTTGGGAAGGAATCGATCGTTTTAATAAATCCATATATATAATAAATTTGAGTCTGTTTGTAATATTAAATCAGCCCTTTTTTTATTCAATGCAATATGTATGTAGACACGGTACATATACCAAAATAATATTTTTTACAATTTTTGTCTGTCTGTATGTCTGTTTATTCCGGCTAATCTCTGGAACGGCTGGACCGATTTTGACGGGACTTTCACTGGCTGGCATATAACTGATAGAATAAGGAGTAACTTAGGCTGAAATATTATTATTTTTTTTGTTCAATTCAAGGTCGCGGGCACGGCTAGTATTTCATATAAAACGAATCACGTTATAAATGAGAAAGTATGTAACTCTGTCTATCTGACTGTTACACTATTATGGTCAAATCACTGAAAAGAATTTGAGAAAAATTAGTGTGAATAAAGCTAATATCAAGGTCCTTCCTTGATATTAGCTTTTTTCATACCGATTCATAGGTTTCTTTACCAATACCTAAAACACGAGCAAAGGCGCAAACGACAACTAGTAAAGAATAAATCTTAAATTTAAGCTAAGATGTTATGTCCCTTGTGCTTGTGTTTTTTTATTCCCACTGTAAGAGATTAGTCACTCAGGTGACTATGTTGCTCTGGAGCCTGTATTTACAATTGTTTACTCGCCCCGCAAACCAGAATTCAACAATACTAAGTATTGCTGTTCAGCGGTAGAAACTGAATTGTCTGTGTGGACGATACTTAATTAGACGGGCTTACACAGAGATTTACCTACACTAACTCTATATAATTATTCGTTCGTTCATTTTTTTTAACATAGGGGTGTACCCATTTTGACGAATGATTTTTGTTGAGTGAGTGTGTTTCCTGCTCGATTCTAGCGCATGCCGGGTACGGGTTTTGAATGTGCTTTAGTGAATGTGTTTTAGGATCGTTGTAGGTATATGGCGATTCGATTGGAATGTACATAAATAATATAAATTCTTATTTCACCCGTACAAAGCCGGGATGGTCAGCTAGTGTTACGTTTATCGAAATTTACGTGACGCATTACTATTAGCACTAATATAAAATAATAAATATTGATAAAGGTAACTATGCGAAAGATCTCAATTTACGTATTTATAATCAATAAATTTTCAAGGCGAAATAATACGGATGATAAAGCGAGTCACCTTTCCAATATAGAATATATGACGATAGTAAAAGGCCTACATATTGTATATCATACCCGTAACGCGGTATTAATGAAAACATTTTAACAGAAACTCATCGTTATCTACTTATTCTTTTTCCGTTCACACAGATAAAACAAATACGACGCCGAGTAAACACATACAAGCGTTTTTATGTATTTATAATTATTTATCAATACGTATAATTGTATATACATAACATTTATGTATACAATTGTTAATGTAAATATTAATTCACAATTAAATTACAATTCGTTGGTAGTTGTTGCGTCGGCCATTTTCAATTTGAAAAGAAAATTAATATTTCTTAATTTAATTGTTATTTTTTAAGTAAAGATTCAAGTTTTAGTTCATTTCATTTCAAAAGTATTTTTGGTTTACTTTTAGTTAAAAGAAAAGTACGCTCAATACACGAATATTGGCCAATACAATAATATTTTAACGTGGCCAATATTCGTGTATTGAGCGTACTTTTCTTTTTTTTTTTTGTTTATTTTTTTTATGTCGTGACATAAGTACAATTAGAAATCTAGAAATAATTATTTTAGCTAAATTGATATACTAATAGTGTCTGAAATTCTGAACAAACCTTTAAATAAAAAACTCCTCTTTAGAATTTTGATAGCATTAAAGTTGAATCCATATACAAGATAAACGAAACAATAAAACTACGACTGGTGTAGATAATTTACGTGTATAAATAAAAAGTATCATTAAACTTGATAATGGAATGAATGCTATCAATTTTTAATTATGCAATTCAATTTTAAATTTTATTGACATGCATTAAAGACTAAGGTAGATTAAAAATACGCCTAAATGTGTAATCTACTGACTTTTTTTTTTAAATTGCGAACGTAACTTACTATACAGCCAAAACAAGTAAATATTTAAAGCAGTAATAATATTTAATTTACATTTACCTGGATAGGTAGAAAGCTCGGAAGAACTCTTTCTAGGTCGGGTTGTAAAACACTCTATGTGAAGATTTATATCAATTACTTAATTAACTCACACTAACTATAAACGAAACCACCAATGAAAACAGCAAAAAAGAAAAAGACTTCTAATTTTAAAATTTTTTACGTTAACTGACCGAAAAGTTTATAACACACTTTTAAGTAAACCCACGGTTTAGTTTCGACATAAAACAAATATTTATTCAAACTAATATTAATTAATAATTGATAATTAATTCAATTTATTTAAGGAATCGTCTTAATGAGTTGAAGGTCCACACCGCTATCGCCAAGTAAAGCCGGGCGAGTATGCTATAGATAGTTATTATAAACAGTGTCAAAGCAAAGGGCATAGGTCGGTGCAATCACAGTCAGATATCGAGACGTACAAGACAAATATGCAACGACCAATTATTATTTAATGAATAATATATACTTACCTTGTTTGTTTGTTTGTATAACGATTGTATAACGATTCGGCTGTTGCGTTATCGGTACTAGTATTGTATTATATACTATCCTATTCTTCATAGTTACATATATAGGTATAACATTATTATATAATATAGTAAATTACACCACACCATTCCAATATGGGATGGTACTGTGGGATACACATGTTGCTGAATATCTTGCATTGATATAAGCAAATATCTAAACATTCCATTACGAAAATGAAATGAATAATAAATAAAAATTTGCCAATGTTTCAATGAACACTAAAGTTTTCTAACCACCAAGATATAGATATACAGACAGCATACTATATAAAAATATAAGTGGTATATTAATTATACTTAATTATCATTAAAGATATTCTGTAAAGAATATTATTGTTTATGATAAATGCGAAAATTAATATCTCAATTGTAAAATAACCCAATGAGATTTCGCATAGAGTACAAAATTTAATTTACGACAAGCAGAGTTGGGTTTTAATAGCAAGTTTAAAGATATACAAGTATAAATATGTAGGTGTTTCATTATGAGTGATAGAATTTCTGTATGATATATAACACAATTTATAATACAGTATATGAAAATACAATCTAATTATAGGCAATGATGCTTTTCTTTAATTGTCTATTCATTTAACTAATATCAATCTGCAGCTAAATAATTGAAACATACTTTTTCTTATCCTAATGTTCCAAACCCTCTCCTTAATGAAGAGGAGGCTTTATCCCAGCAGTGGGAAATTTACAGCTGTTACTTTACACTACTTACTTTTTACTTTTTCTCAATATAAATATCAATAAATAATATTTAAAGTTTAGTTTGTGTTATAAGTAATTAGTTATATTATTGACTTGTACCAAAAATTTATTTAATATATACATATTTTTTTTATTTTATACAATAAATTAAAAAAAAAATATTTTTAAACTCTTAATACATTTTTCATCACAATATGTTTAAACAAATAAGGGCTTAAGAAAATCAATGACAAACACTCAACTTTTAATAAACTCCAACTTTATCAAAAAAAGAAACATTAACAGTTGAAAATAAAAGTAGCAAAGTTTAAGATGCAGCTGGATTCTAATAGAAACTTTTTTGAGAATACTATGTCTTAAAATATTTTTTATTTACCAAATTACATTACAAAATTTAAAAGGTGGACGAGTAAATTTTACTCATGATCTGGACAATTAATGAAGTCGACTAAGTGACCAAGTTTAAGTATCTAATTAAACTAACTTTCCTAAATTAAATACAAATAGTATCATTGCAATTTAAAAATTTCTAGAAAGAAATGTCAATTTATGACCATTAAACTTGTAATTTTATATATGTATGAAAAATATATGTTTAATTGCATTCATGATCAGACTTCCATGATAAATAATAATAAAATATCTTTTTCAATTTATTATTAAACATTACAACTGTGTTTAATTAAAAACTAAATATAATTTTATATATGTTATTAAATTATGAACAATTATTTTTTTCTCTACATACTCTATTTAATAAAGAAAACAAAAAATCATTAAGTTTGTTTTAAATATTATTAATATTATATATATATTAGAATTTTATATACTTATACAAGGTAACAATTGAACAAGCTTCAAATACAATTGTATACAATATGCTTTTTTAAACTATGTAGGTATAAAATATCTTTTAAGATTTATGGTAACTATTAAAATTATATTTTATACTGATTTTAATGAGATTTAAATATGTGATTTATTATCTTATATTTAAGCAACATGCTGTTTATTTAAGATGGATAAAATTAACTTATGTTTAGGGTGTAAGATTCATGCACAAAATTTCAAGTTTTTTTTTATATATTTTATCGAAACTGTGTTTATTCTATTATTATTTTTATCACATAAATTGTATAAAATATAATTGATTTTATACTGAGAGTTATATTAAAAAGTATTAATTTATTAAACATTTAAATACGTACCTAAAAATAAAAGATACATGTTTTGTTTATTAAAAATGAATAAATAACACTGTATTTAGTACGCAGTATATGGAAAATAATGTAACAGGCCCAAGAGACGGTTTCAATCAACCACAAAATTAATAAACTCATCCATTTTCTTTTCAAATTATAAGAAAATGAAACGAGCGAAAGCAATGTAATAAATTCTTGAAATATAAAACACTTACTTCATACGCCGACAACTATCCCCCGTGTTACACAAGTAAACTAGTTTCTAGACCGATATTATAAAATATTTCAAAACTACTTATCAAGTGTGTAAGTTAATAAATAGTTAACGACATACTAAACTAAAGTCGAATAGGAAGATAAACCGCGATAATAAACATATTAAAATTGACAATTGATATTAACAAATGATTTTGACATTTGTATATAGTGTCTTTAATTCTTATGACAGAACCAAATATTTAATTATTTAGGCACAACTTAAACTCGCAACTTTTTTTTAATTAAAAAAAATCATGCATTTCATATAAAGTGATCGATTTCGGTTTTTAATCACGGAGACTAGGCAACAATAGAAATAAATAACAATTTCATGATATTTCTTGAAAATTAAACTTTTTATATAAGTTAATCTAATAATAGGATGATTCGAAGTATAAGAGAATGTTATTTGGATATTGGTAGCATATTAGTATGTTTTTAAATTTTCACAGAAATATAGTCACTAAATACATCTTATTCCTCATGAATATTTTTGTAACTCCGCATCAAGAATAACAAAAATAAATATTGTAAAAAACCCCATTGACAAACTGGTATTTAAAGAAACGGAAAACTGTACGAGTTCCTTATCGGTTTATTTCGCTGGTGGCTGTTTTCTTGTAACAGTACTTGAGTAAATATTGAAAACATTTTGAAGTACTTTTTAAAACATAGTTGTTTTACATATTAATTTATTGCCTATTGTAGAGGTACTGGTCGGTAGTTTATTTGTAGTTATTCTTGGTAGTTTAATTATATTTACTTGCTTCTGGTATCAAAATCAATTTATTCTAAAATGTGTCAGTATACTTTTAAATACTAAAAAAATTATTCATAAAATAATTGACAAATCGTAATTAAATTGTAAATATCATAAACAGTATTTATGTTTGGCTTTGACTAAATATTTTCTTACATTTGACGTGTATATAATAAGTAACACTCATAAATTAAATGTAAAGTGAATTAAAATGAAATCAAAACAAGATTGCTTAGACAAGTCAATTATATAGGTATAATATTTGTTCAATTTATTTTAATATATTACAATAGAACCTGCAATTATAATTAGAAAAACTAAGATATATATTTACATATCTACATTCAAAATAATTAACTTTATTGATATAAATAAATAAGCAACACCATAGAATTATGGTTTTATTACGAATAAAATTAGACACATTTAAAAATACATTACATGTCATTAATTTACTTTTAAATATTATATGTCATTCACCCCCTCTTTTAAGACAATACTTAATCGTTTAAATAGACGACGACGACGACGTTCTTTAAATGACGAACTCGTGGAAGGAAGTTCATGAGATTGATTATATTCAATAGATTCTTGATTAGGAATAGGATTTTCATCTTGAATATTTTCAGAATTTTGCATTTCATTATTTTCATTACAATCTTCTAAATTTTCTGGTAGTGGAGCTAATTGTCTGTTAGAGATTGTAGTTTCTCTTCCATCTGACAATCTGACATACGAATATTGCGGATTGGGCTGGAGTAACTCTACCTCTTCAACTATAGGATCGTACTTGGTAGCTCTCACGTTCTTTTTCAATTAAACAGGTCCTGGATTTAACATCCAAGAAGGAAATGATTCGCCGTTTGAAGTTCTTCGGGCATGGTTGAACATTCTTTCGTGAGGAGTTACATTAGTACTAGTACATAAAAGTGACCTGATGGAGTGTAAATCCACTGGTAAAGCTTTTTCCCAATTTGATATCTCCATATCTTTAGATCGGAGGTACAATTGTATGTTTCTCCAAAGAGTTCCATTAAGTTTTTCAACTTGTCCATTCCTCTGGAGGTTATATGGAGTTGTTCGACTGCAAGCTATCCCAAGAGAGTAAAAAAATTGCCTCAATTGTTCAGACATAAATGTCGCTCCTCTATCTGAGTGTACATAAAGCGGAGTGCCAAACATAAAGAAAAGATCCTTCAAACATTTAATTACAGTCGTTGCAGTCATATCTTTGCAGGGATAAGCAAATGGAAATCGGCTGTAATCATCAATAATCGTTAACGTGTATTTATTTTGCGTTTTAGATGGTAAGGGTCCCTTAAAATATATGTTCAATCGTTCAAATGGAGAAGTAGCTTTTATGAGTTGATATTTATTTTTATTAAAACGAGGGTTGATTTCAGCAGACACACTCTGCAAGAAGTAGTTATAAGATTAATGTCATTGATAGAGATCTTGTGACACCAGGGTGACAAAGAAGTTCGTGAATTTCTTTCAACTTACTATTATCAAAATTAATATGAGCACATACTCTAGATAGAACGTCAGCCACTGTATTATCCTTACCAGGTCGATAAATAATTTCAAATTTAAAACTGGAAAGTTCAAGCCTTCATCTTTCAATTTTCTCATTTTTTATTTTGCTTGAATGTTTTTGATTGAACATGAATACTACAGACTGTTGATCAGTTAAAAGCAAGAAATGTCTACCCATTAAATGGTGCCGCCATTTACGCAGAGATTCAACAATTGCACTTGCCTCCTTTTCTATAGAAGAATGTTTGCACTCAGACTCAGTTAAAGTTCGTGAAAAGAATGCAACTGAATGACCGTTTTGAGAGAGTGTAGAAGCAATGGCAAATTCAGATGCATCTGTTTCTACCATGAATGTTGCATTTTCGTCGACCACTACCAAAGTAGATTTACAAACATCTAAATTTAAAGAGTTAAAACATGTAACAGCCTCCTGGTTTAAAGGAAAATGCTTAATACCAATAAGTGGTCTGATCTTCTGAGAAAAATTTTGGATCCACTTGAAATAGTGATAAATAAACCTAAAGTCCTTTTTAAGGTTGGTAAATCCGTAGGAATTGTAAGATCCAAGTAGTTTAAGACGGTCATTGTCAGGTTTAATCGTATTATTGTATATTGAGTATCCTAAAAGATTTATAGAGTCGCTTCCAAAGACACATTTATTTTCGTTTAGAGTTAATTTGTATTTCTTAACTGCATTTATAAATTCATTGAGTTTTCTATCGTGGTCATCTTTACTCTTACCACAAACAGTGACATCATCTAAATATGCGAACGTTCCTGCTAATTTTTCTGTATCGATAATGTATTGTATTGTTCGCTGGAAGGCCGCGACACCGTTTGTTACCCCAAAAGGTATTCTTGTAAATTGATGAAGTTTACCACATGCTTCGAATGCTGTATATTGTCGTTCAGATGACAAAATTGGTACCTGGTGATAAGCGCTTTTTAGATCGATTTGGCTAAAATAATTAAATTTTGCAACGTTTTCAATTATAGACTCGATGCTAGGTAGAGGAAATGCATCTAGTTCTGTAAATCTGTTTATGGTAAGCGAATAGTCAATAACAAGCCGCTTTCGGTGTGTACCACCTCCTGTCACTAATACTTGTGCTCCCCATGGAGATACGCTGGGCTCAATGACGCCTTCTTCTAGTAATTTAGATATTTCATTATTTATAAATTGTAAATCGTCTTCAGAGTAACGTTAAGATTTTATAACTATTGGTCTAATATTAGGAGATAAATTACTAAATAAAGTTGCAGGAGGAACTGATGCTTCTATAATATTGCAGACTTTCAGGGGTTCTTGGTTACCTCCAAACTGAAATTCAAGCACTGAATGATTTTGTAATAAGTCATGCCCTATAATAAGGTGTGCGTAAAGATTGTTTACAATTAAGAGAGGCTGACTTTTATAGATATGTTGCCCTATTTTGATTGTCGCTACACAGAAACCTTCCACAAAAGATATGTGATTAAGTGAGGCTAAAGTTATGGCCTGCTTACATGGCTTCCTTTTCAGATATATTGTTTACGCTAAAGAACCGCTTACGAAACTTACGGAACTACCAGTATCAATAAGTGCATCAGCTATGTAATCGTTAATTGTTACTGATACCGTAGCTCTTTTTAAGCTAAAAGATGAGGCCGCAGAAATCGTAGCAACTTCCACCGGTGCATCTTCTTTTACAACATAGTTAAGTGTTTCGTTATTACTACGGCAGACATTAGCGAAATGACCTGTTTTGGAGCAAAGTTGGCAGGTGGCATTACGAGCAGGACACTTAAATCGTCGATGAATGCTTCCACCACAAAAGAAGCACTGCTTCTTTCTTGAATAATTTGCTATAGCTAAGTTTTGTTGAATTGGCGTTTCTTGTTCCTGCTTAGAAAGAGCATTTAGATTAAAAGAATTATTATTAATATAGCCTCGAGAATTTCGTTCGGCTGTTTCTAAAGTAATCGCTTGATTTAGGGCCTCATCTAAACTTAAGTTAGTGTTTTCTAAGAGTCTCTGTCGTATTGTTTGGGATGTGATCCCAGCAACAAACGCGTCACGAATGTATTCATTCTTATATTCTTCAGGAGTCGCGGCTTTAAAATTGCAATCATGTGCTAATAATTTCAGTGCGTGTACGTATTCTGTAATAGTTTCATCCTGTTTTTGTTTTCGAGCAACTAAAGTATATCGAGCAAAAATTTCGTTTTTAGGCTTTAAATATATGTGATCTAATAATGATAAGGCATGCTCGTAGGATTTATAATCACGTTTATAGGAGTACACGGTAGGATGATTTATTAATCATAAAAATAAAAATTACATGTCATTAATTTACTTTTAAATATTATATGTCATTTATAATCTTAAAAATGTAATGAAAATAATTAGTATTTATCGATCGGATTTATACTTTCATGATTATTTTATTTTAATAGATTAGAATCTTATTTGATTGGTCATAAATATACAAATCAATTTAACTTTTCCTGACAAAAATATGAGAGCGAACGAATGAAAAATGACTTTTTGTTGATAGTGTCAATTGCCTTACGACTTTTTAGTATCTGTATTGTAGTAGCTTGAAGGTTACCATTTTACTTAAGTGTAGTCTGTGCTTGAATTGTAGGTCGTGGGATGGAGGAGAATAAATTGTGATTTGTGATTACAACACAATTAAAACAATAATGTCGCCGCATTGACTTATGCGCGCTTTTAGCTATTTTTTTTAGAATTCCGTGATCTGTACGTTAGTTTATAATTTCACATCGTTTTTCTTTAGTTATAATTAATAGTTTTGAAAGATTCAACAATGAAGTTAGTTAAGTAATGAAAAAATGTAGTTTTGCCTGGTGGTGGTAATGGAATCCTTCGAAGATTCAAATTGCCCTTCAATGAGCGATAGTTTTTCACTATACGAACGTTACATGAGAAGTTTTAACGTTATTGATAATTTCGACGACAATCGTCACGAAATAAGTGAACCGTCAAGTAATTGTGAGAGTTCAAATTCTAACAGTGGCGGTAACATCGACCTGTCTACTGTTATTCATTCTAACATAGATAAACACAGAGAATCGAGTAAACCACGATGCAGTTCATTACACTCAGTACTTGATAGTGCTGGTAAAATTATAGATTTAGAATTGGTAAAAGTTGATTCACCTTTTACTTCACCCGCAGCATCGTTGTCGGAAACTTCTTCGGCCACGAATCATTGTCTCAACGATAAGTCCGAAGTAATTTCAGACGTCCCTGTGACCTCCGAGGAGTCAAGATCGGAAGGATTCAAGTCCGTATTTATAACCTCAACTATGGAAAATAGTAACAATGCGGTAGACAGTGTACCCATGTTTCGTGATGTGAAAAGTACCGAGAGTGTTTTCAAATTGCCAATTAGTGAGCTTTCGTTTAATGGTACTATTTTAAAGCACGTCCAGAAATTGAAACCTATCGTGGATCCAATTACCGCTCTGAGCACTGCTCGAAGTGCATTAAATTTAAGTGACGAGAATTGTCCAGAATCTATTGGAAATAATGAGATTTTGTGTAATCATAGCAAAAAATCGGACGCTACTAGTGACAGTGACGATAAAAATACGTTTGAATCTATAAATACTAATAAGCTTACATCAAATAGTGGAAGTTTACAAGAAGAAGAAGAAAATTCAAAAAAAGAACAATTGCAGATAGATGGAAATTCGAAATGGAATTTGGACCAGAGTTACTCCTCCCTTGATGCATCATATGACAGTGGAATGCGTTCGCCTGACATGTTTTCTGATGAAGATGACATTGAACCAAGTCCACAACAAGTACCATTTTGGGATTTTCTAAAAGATTACGAAACATATGACAAGAGAAAAGTTAGAAAACTAGAGGTGAGATGTATTTAATTTATTTTTGTTTGGCTGCAATATTATATAATATTATAATGTTTTTTTTTTAATATAGAATTTTATATTTAATTTAACAAAGGTTATGAATGGTAACAAAATGCAAATATTTTATAAAAATATTAAAATCAACTTAACGGCTAGAATAATAAACATAGCTTATTAGATAGTTTCCATTTTAACTTCTGTTAGGCATCTCTAGTAGAAATTGACATGCATCTTTTTTAGACCAAAAATCTATTATTAGAAGTGATTTAAATAATATCTGCATACAAATAGGAATAGATTTATGCGGGAAATAAAAAGTTTTGTTAAATTTTGTTTCATTTCATTTTTTATTAATATAATTTCTGAATTGAGCTGGCATTATTATGATCAAAATCAAAAATCAAAATCAAAATGAACTTTATTCAAGCACTTTTGAATCTTCATTTAACAATTAAGAGAAGCTACCACCGGTTCGGAAAGTAGATTCTACCGAGAAGAACCGGCAAGAAACTCAGTAGTTACTCTTTTTCAACATTTAAAAAAAATACAGTCATGTTAGTTAATACAATTATTTAAGTTAATATATCCTGCCTGAAAGTTAACAGGTATTAATTCCACACCTTTTTATTATCGACAAAATCTTGTATCGAATAATACGCCTTTTTACCAATGTATTTTTTATAAATTATCTCATAGCCTACCAACGAAACTAAGAATAAATATAAACAAACTTGAAATTTTCATAAAACTTGCTGATAACTCAGTTATATTATGCTACTTAGACTATTACTAAGACTCTTATACTTCTAAAATTTAGAAAACAGTTTCTTCAACATTCAAAGTGCAATTTTTTTTGCAAAACCATAATGTATATCACACATTAATCAAGCTCTCGACCAATATTGCTTCAGTTTGCAGTCAAATGTTGTTTAATGGCTTTTCTAGAGTACATGTTTTAACTTTTTCTAAAGTTGATTATTGTGTGACTATGTCCTTCTTTGTACAACTATAAGGCTCTTAATTGATTGGCAGTACAATTTGATTTTAGTAATCTGTATACAAATTTCCATCACAAGTAGATTATTATGGTATAAAAATTTGTTTTAATTTTGTTATCAGGAAACATTGAAGGGAATACTGCCACCACCATCTGTCACAACATTAAGAACTGATGTAACACAGATGCTTAAGAAATACTACTGTTTCCTCCCAGCTTTTAATGAAGGAGAAAATTTAAATGTAGAAGCTAACACAATGACACCAACAAAAAAGGTTTCATTCATAAAAATACCTCCAGGGACCAGTAGTATAGACGATCTCCAAGAAACAGCTGTTGGTGTGGCAGTTGAAAAGAGTAAAGAGAGAAATGATAAATCAGAATTTGATGCTAATACCAGTGCAAATGACAAGAGTATTGAATTAAAATTGTGTTCGGAAAGTGAAGCTTTAGAGTCAGCTTGGCCGGATGTATTAAAATGCAAATACTATGATGTCTAGTGAGTTGTTTTTACTTTATATTTCATGTTCTTTTATTATTGATTTATTTATCCATATATTTTTTACAAATCTTGGAATTGGGAGTTTGTTTTAATTTAAGTAACTGCAAAAAATTTAATAGCTTGTGTGATAACTCATTTGTTATAAATAATCAAAAAAGATAATTGAAAAAAAGAGTATTTGTTTCTTATAATTCATTTATATTTGTAAAATCTAAGAATACTGGTGCTTTCTATAGTTAGTGGAATTCATGAAAATCTTGATTGATATTAATGAAATAAAATGTTTTCAATACCATGATAATTTAATATTTGATGTTGTAATGTAATTTTGGATACACATGGACTCAAATGGTCTGCAATTGCCTATTGATCATAATTATATCTGTTTTTAACCATATCTAATAAGATTATAACCCTTATCTGACCACAAAGTTGCTTTCATTTTTTAAACTATATTTTTGATAAAAAATATAGGTGATATAAAATTGGTAACAAAAATAATTCTGGTCATATGTTGGTTAAAAAAACAAAACCGTCAATGTGCTTTTTGAATATAAAATTATTCCTCACTTTTCAGTTATAATGTAACTTCTTATTCGGAGAAGATTGAACAGCTGATGCAACGTTACGGCGAGAGATTCATTGGTGCTGAAACAGACACCAGTGTGAACATTTACTCTGGTGGTCTCCAGTCACCAAGCAGTGCAAGCAAAAGAAAAGCAATGAGACTGAAGTAAGAATCTTTAAGTAATTACAGGGCGGTGACTGAGACTTTCCCGTCATAGCAAGGATGCAA
Organism: Vanessa cardui; assembly: GCF_905220365.1. Classification (NCBI taxonomy): domain Eukaryota; kingdom Metazoa; phylum Arthropoda; class Insecta; order Lepidoptera; family Nymphalidae; genus Vanessa; species Vanessa cardui. The sequence goes on along the minus strand of NC_061140.1, from coordinate 4,290,982 downwards.
TGCTGATACTAAATATAGAGAATATCTTACAACATTCACAACTTTTAGTAATCTCAAAAAAATGTGTTAATTTTCGAAATCAATTTATAAACCTCTAAAATCAGTATTTTTATTCTATATTGTGCATATTTTTTTTTACACAAGAACCTTCCTCTCGAGTCAATCTATTTATTTAAAGAAACCGCATCAAAATCTGTTGCATAATTTTTAAAATCTAAGCATACATAGGGGCAGAGAGTGGTAAGCGACGTTGTTTTATACTATGTAATGATGCTGGCTAAACCTTAAATATAAAATAATGTGCTAGCAAATCATAAAACTCAAGAAAGAAGCAGAAAAGTCCGCATTATATTTCCATTGATATGTGTATTTTTTGTATTGATATTTGAATTTTTTGAGACATAAAAGACTTATGAGAAAGTATATCTTATAATTGTCTGAACCACAACACAACAACAACCAGTCACGATATTGACTACCTGTAATAGATACTGTTTAGAGAATGTTTTAGAACAATATATTATATTTTAAATAATGAAAATTTTGTGACTAATGTTTGTACTGATCTGTGCAGGATGGCTCAAGTGAAGTCGCCGGGCCGTCGGTTGTCCCACTTGGCGCGTCGTCGGCAAGCCTTCTGCAGCGCCGCTACGATCAACGAGAAGGCACAGTCTTCGACATCCAAGATGGTACTCATAGATAAAAAGTAAGATTTGAATACTTATTTTATAATCTAATACAATATTCTGTTGTGTTTTATAAGCAAATTTGTGTCTAGAGACAACAACAACAACCTGTAAATTAACCACTGCTGGGTTAAGGCCTCCTCTCCCTGTGAGGAGAAGGTTTGGAAAGTATTCCAACACTCTGTTCCAATGCGGTTTGGTGAAATACACATTTGGCAGAATTTCTGTGAAATTAGACACATGCAGGCTTCCTCACGATGTTTTCCTTCACCGCCGGCACGAGATGAATTATAAATAAAAATTAAGCACATGAATGTTCAGTGGTGCTTGCCGGATTTGAACTCGTAATCATCAGCTAAGATGCACGCGTTCTAACCACTGGACCATCTCTGCTCATCTATATAAATATATAAAACGTGTTATTTAGTAATGCAATGATTAAAAATGGAACACTTTTCTCCTCTATTTATACACATGAATCAAATATAAAATCTCTTTTTAGCTTCTTCCCACATCGAAAGTTGATAAACTCAGCGGAAAGAAAAAGTCCTCGAACTAGGCGGACTCCGGGCAAGAAGACACCGGCCGGTAAAACTCCGGGTAAAAAGACTCCAGCGAAAACACCCAAGACGAAGAGCGGGGGGTCGAGTCGAAAGAAGGCGATGCGAAGATTGTTGCTGGACTCCGACTCCTTAATAAAGAGCCAGCCCTCGCGAGAGACCTCCAAGAGAGCTCTGTTTATCAGCCCGGAGAATAAGAAAACGATACCAGCATCATGCTCATCGGTACCACACCAGGCTATGAAGTCGAAAAGGGCATTGTTCGGATCGCCCGTCAGACAAGCCGAAACCAAAAGCTTGGACGGTACCTCCAGTGATCACTTCTTGAAAAGGAAACGGGACTCCCTCGATGATATACCGGAAACCAATAGGAGTAAAATAGCAAAGAGTTTGTCGTTTGGAGGGGATACGATTAATCCCACACATTCGTTAACATTTAACCGTCGAGCTTCGGAAATGTCAGCCACGAAGAGTATGGCTGAACTGAATGAGACGCATAAGAAGGTAATCATCCAAAAGTTTTTAAGTAAATCTCAGCAATAGTCAATGGACTAATGAGTCTTTATATTTATTGCATAATTTAATATTGACTTATTTCTTAGCCGTTTGCGGAGTCCTTAATATCCCATAATTTAACGAGATACTACTTCATATATTATTAATGTTACAAAACTTTATCAATTCCATTGTTTAGATCTCGACTAAAGATGTCATATCAATTCAAGGTCAAAGTTGTTGATCTGTTCTTATTCCTGCCAATGGAATTGGCTTAATGTGATAATGATCTTTGCTTTTACTTGCTGAGCTATGACTAGGCAAGAGTTCGATGTATTGAAACACATCTAAAATCTATTGTTATGGGACTAGTGGATGACATCGATCAATGAGAAGATGAAGCTAATGTGATACTGATTTCGATAAAATTTGTTTTCTCTGTCTAACAAATGGTACAATTCAATGTTAAAATAAGTCAGGGCAAATGTTTAATGATGATCGGATGGCTATAACCGTGTTTTGGGACGATTAAGAATAACGATTGCCATAGATGCGTAAAATTATAAACGAATGTTGTTGAATGTACGTATTATAACGTTGTACGTCTAAAATCATCATGTATCATCGTACATCGTACATACGTAAAGACAAAACAAAAGCCGATAGTCAAATATAGTCGGACTTAGACGTTAGCTTGATAAATATTAGATGTCGCCACCTACATCGCTCGATATCGACATGAAATGAAATAGGATTTCAACATCCTTATTTGATCCAAATATGGGTTTGACAACTTGTCCTCGAATCACATTTAAATAAAACTAATTATAACGGATGAATCGCGTATATTAATTATTTTTAAACATCCTGACGTTTCGAGCACTTTGCAGTCTACCCGTGACCACGAACACTGAAAAGTGCTCGAAACGTCGGGATGTTTAAAAATAAATTAATATACGCGATTCATCCGTTATAATTAGTTTTATTTAAATGTGTAATAATCGCGAAAATTTAAGACAACATTGTCCCCGAGTCCCCCCCCCCCGTGCTAACGGGCACTATAGCTGTTGCAGAAGTTGCTACAACTGATGTCCCCGAGTACCCCCCCCCCCGTGCTAACGGGCTCTGTGTCTGTTGCAGAAGCTGCTGTGGGCGGTGACGGAGGCGCTGCGGCTGCACGGCTGGCGCATGTCGTCGGCCGGCTTCCGCGAGAAGGCGTCTGCGCTGGCGCGCCTCACGCGGCGGCTGCTGGCGCTGGCGCCGCACGCCGCGCGCCTCGCCGCGCCGCAGCTCTCCACCTCCGACACCATGTTCAAGTCTGTATACATTTCATCTAACATTTGTCTCACGATCTATTTCAAAATCAAAATCAAAGTATACTTTATTCAAGTGGGCTTTTACAAGCACTTTTGAATCGTCATTTAACAATTAAGTGAAGCTACCACCGGTTCGGAATGTAGATTCTACCGAGAGGAACCGCCAAGAAACTCAGTAGTTACTCTTTTTCAACATTTAAAAAAATACAGTCATGTTAGTTAATACAATTATTAAATTAGTATATCCTGCCTGGAAGTCAACAGGTATTATTTCCACGCTTTTTTATCATCTACAAAATCTTGTATCGAATAATACACCTTTTTCACCAGTGTATTTTTTATAAACGATTTGAATTTACGAGACGGCAAAGTTAAAAATGTCTGTGGAATTTTATTATAGAAATGGATACCTTGCCCCAAGAAAGATTTATTGACTTTGCGGAGTCGGAAACTTGGCTTTATAAGCTTATCCTTACTTCTAGTGCATATACAATCAAAACTTGTATTTGGTGAAGGTTAATTCATTTTACTCATCCTCCTGCCCTTATCCCAATATTATTTGGGGTCGGCGCAGCATGTCTTCTCCTTCCATACTTCTCTGTCGGACGTCATCTCACAAGTAACATTCTTTCTAACCATATCCTCTCACACAATCCATCCATCGTTTCCTTAGTCGTCCTCTTCCTCTATATCCGTCCACATCCATGCTCCAGGCTTTTCTCACAATGTGTTCCTCATTCCTCCGCATTACATGCCCATACCATGATAGCCGCCTTCCACATAACTTCTCGGCTATCGGTATCTTTCAAACTTCCTCTTATGTACTCATTCCTTACTCTATCCATTCGCGTAACACCACACATTCCTCTTAGCATTCTCATCTCCTTAGTTAATTAATTTAACTACAACAGTGTAATTATGACAACGTCACGATTAAATAAAAATATTAAAAGGCGTAGGAAAATGATATCTTGGTCACAAGCCGCGTAAACTTAAAAAAATAACTTTTCAGATGCTCTTCATTTAATAAGCAAGGGGATGTTGATAATTTCAACATATTAATATACTTTAAACATAGTATACTGCATTTACACACTTCTTGTTTGTTATCAATCGTACACTTCTTATAAGCTGTTCTTATAACATTTGATTTCGTTATATTTATATAATGTGGTTTATACAAAGAATCTGGAAACTGTTAATTCTAGGACTCATGGTTTCCGATTTCACGAATTTTCTTGGGACCAAACTCTGCCAACGATTTTGTACGCTCTTTTACCGTGACTGTTTAAATGTATAATTTCAAGCGGCACTTATAGTTAGGGAGGCGAATAGGGGAATTTTCGGTAATACTCGAGCGTAGCAGTTTAAGATATAGGAGATACCTTAGACCTAATAGAACAACCTTGTAAAGTATTAGCTCTATATGTAGTGACGCGCGCCTATGATAGACGATCAGATTAGTAAAAAAAAACGATAGTCTGAAATACTCGAGCGCGTCAGATTAAGATATTGGGGGTTGATTTTAGTGTTTTAAGACTAAATTTAACAAATCTGACGATAAGTCCTTGACGCCGCCGAGCTATAGGGTCGCGAACTTGTAAAAAAAACACGTTAATCCGGCATACTCGAGCGCGATTTTTATTTTTTTTATTTTGAAGAATATAATCTAAAACTTACTAAAAATACAAAATCTGCCGGTTTCCGCATGACCGGAAGTGTGGAGGAGCCATTTCGTCTTCCGAAAAACGCGTTGCGACATATAAGTCGCAATAAACGATACATTTTGCAAAAAAAAAGTTTAAATAAACAAAAAAGGTAATTTTATTTTACACAAAAAAGCTCTCTTTACATTTTTGTCCAAAGCTAAAACTTTTTGACTTGAAGCATCATAAAAACTCAAACTCCCGGTATTTTGAGTAGTATATCTCGAAAACTGAGAGTGTGTTGAAAAAGTCGATACGAAATAACGATGATTAAATTATGTGACTTTTATTATATCACAATTTTTTTTTTTCTAAAGCTTCTCGACAATTTTCGTGGACTCAGAAAAAGTTACGCGTATCTGTATACAAAAGTATTATTAAAATGTCCATTTTCATGTATGTATATTATTCAATAGCCTGTTGATCCTTAAATTGTTTTTCGGACGTACCGTAAGCAAAACGAAGAGAAGAATTGAAGCAAAAAAGAGGGAATTAAGAGAAAAGAGGAGAAAGAATGGAAAAAAAAGAAACCAAAAAACCTTTTTCGGTCAGATTAAGAGAACCCACCTACATTTTTGTCAGATTAAGAAAATATGCTTTCAGGATACCGAGATAAACCTCCCCTATGAAAATCTGACGCGCTCGAGTATTTCATAAAAACTTTTTTTTTTTGCATTTTCAAAAATTCATCGTAACTTATCGTCACGCCGAAATTGTCAGTTTTTTTAAAGGGAGCTTCCTTGGGGCTTACTTACCCCTTCCGAAAATCTGACGCGCTCGAGTAAACTTTTTTTTTGGCATTTTTGACTACTTTATATGCCTACCCCCACCACGCAAACCGGCAGATTAGTGTACCGTTGTTATCAGAGGCACTTGGGGCATACGTAGTATGAATATCTGACGCGCTCGAGAATGCCCAAGTAACTGTTTTTTTTAACATTTTTGAAAAACCGTACACGCCAAACCCACTAAATGGTTTTTACCATACGAGCTTTTCTTTTCGAAATTATTTTATCTTTCGATTTTGATAGGTCTCGACGGCGCCGTTGAATTACGCCATTTAGCTACCTCGCCTCCCTAACTATTAACAGTATCGAGGAATTCTATTGAAGAATAATAATCGGTTCCGATACATTGTACAATTTAGTTGACTGAAAGGTGGTACATTGGTCATGTAAAGAATAGTTAGTATTTCTTACAACGCCGATGATTATCGGCGGTGATGCATTTATCATCAGCTGGCCCATTTGCCAAACTACGTACCCCAATCGTAAAAAATAGCTCATTATTGTTCTTATCAGAAATACCTATATAATAGCTAATAAAAATAAATATTATTTCAGACTGGCTCGTCAATACGTATTCGCGATCATCCAAGGCCGTACAGTCGAAGAATGCTTTCAAGACGAGCAGATAAAACTAGCAAACGAGGGCAACAAGATATCTGGTTACATATCCGCAAGCGCCTACCAACAGATAAAATCAAAGCAAATCGCGTCGACTTTCACATCCCAAATCAAGGAGAACACATGCAATGAGAGCTCGTTGAAACAGGAACAGCCAAGGAGTGGTACCAAGAATGTGCTCCAAGACAAATTAGTCAATATCGACACTAACTCGAATAGCAGCAGTGGTTTCAGCACGTTAGAAAAGGCAGGAGTCTATAAATCAAACTCTATGCCTTCGTTCGAAGAAGCGGCGAAAATGAGAGCCCGTAGACAAATCAGTTTTGACAATGTAGACTTTCCGAAACGATGAACTGTTTAATCTGTGCTTTTGATTTTTTTTTTAAATGACATTTTGCTTGCAATTATGTCTTGGCATATTCGTATTGGCTGTATTATTTATTTGAAAAAAGAACAGTTTTATATCGCTTCTATCATTTGTGACGAGCATTTTGTTTCTGAAACGCTTCATTTAATAGTCATTTACAAAACTCTTGTATAGTAGGACACAAATTAGATGTAGCATCGGAAAATGCAATGGAATGAATTTAAAACCGATTACTGCCGATTTACACAACCAATAGAAATAGCTCCCTATCGCGCCATTCGACGCTATTCGTCGCTATAGATTCACGCGTCACAGAAAACAAGTGCATGTAAATCGACGCGTCAAATTGACGAATATATTAGGCCATATGATATTACACGTTATTACGTTTGTGTAAAGATCATATTCGCATGAGAAATAAATACTGATAATTTGGGATAGCGTACTCAATTCGGATTTGATCGGTTTTACGAATTTTGCCGATGCGACATCTAAGTTGTGTCGTACTATAAGTATAGTACTTTTGTTGAAATAGTTATAACTTTATGTTGTTATTTAGCATGGATTATTATGGTGATTTCTACCTAGCTGACTTATGTTAAAACCATCAATGTCTTCTCACGAGATTATTTTTATAAAACTGACGACAAACTGAAATCTACATTATTGAGCTTACAGTTCAATTAATTGGAAATAGTGAACAAAATAAAAAAAAACAACATGCTCAAGGCAAGTTTAACAAACCCGGTTTACTAATAGCGTTGTAAATGACTATTTAAATAACATTACAATTGTCTCTCTGTATGTTATATGATATTGGCTAGCTTTTGAGTGATTATGACATATTGTATATATTGTTTACGTCATATATGTCAGATATAGTAATAGTTATAAGTGTGAACTGTAGTCAATGTGTAGTTAGTACTTAAATGTGAATTAAAGATTAACAAACAATATTCTTTTTGATCTGTATTACTCGGATGGACCTAAGTGTAAGTTTCATTTATATTTTGAAACAATTGTGAATTGAATATACCAACAAATTAAATGTAATTGTTCATACTACAAATATATTTAGAGATAGGCGACGCGAGATAATTTGTTTTGCGTGTTAATTTTGTGCAATATTATTACGAACTCCATAACGCCATATTGAACTGAAAAGTTCTTAAAACGTTGGCTGAATAATTTAAGACCGTCGTTAATTAATATTCTTATACTTAGTAAAGATAAAATATTTAAAAAAAGAACAGACTTTTGACGTAATTGTGCTTAACCAAAATAAAATCACGTTCGTGGCGTTACTTGTACAAATATAACGCACGCTCAGCTTTCATACAATTTAATAATCGAGGTGATCTATCTCTATATGTATTTGTAGGTATAGCAACATATGTGCGTTAATGTTTTTTATATTAAAACTAAAACCAATTTTATTGAACAATACTTATAATACTGAGTGGGTTTTGTGTAAACTGTCATCTGTATGGGTTTTAAACTATTTAATTTTCTCTTCATGCACCTATTAGAAATATTTGTTTAGTATATATTTTCCTCCTTATACGCTGGCTGTATAAACACTTTAGTTAATATAAACGATTTGTTTTTTATAAGTCTAAGTACATTATAAATTATAATATATAGATAGTGTTGTGCGAACTGAAAAGTAGAAATTATTAAGTATGGACTCGACTAAGTAACTTTGTAAATGTTACTGTTTCTGAGTTTGATCTCAGGTCTAATTGTAAGAAATAAATTATTTTCTCTGAAATTTCTTATGTTTTATTTTCTTCTTGTGTTAAATAGTTACTTGTATCACTTACGAAGCTTTTTAGAACAGTATCTTGTACAATCTCAATATTTTAAAAAATGCTTCCCGTTGTTTGCTAAACATCATTTGTTTTTTAAGTGGGTATGAATTATTTGGCAGAATTTCATCCAATACAAGTAGTTTTCTTCGCGAATTTTATTTTCACCCGATTACAAAAATAATTATTGAAACATTAAGCTCATAAGAAGAATAGTGAAGGCTTGGGTTTAGGCACACAATCTTTGTCTAAAATCACATATTTTTTTTATCTGTTTGATATACATATTTGTTAAGTATTTTTTTTTCTAATCTAAGTTTAATAAATATTTACAGTAAATAAAACGTCACTTTATATATAAACACATTAGGAATTCTACATAAAATATTTCATTGGAAATTTCTTATCAAAGTAATCACGATAAGATATGGACTAATAGCCGTTAATTTGTTTGCTGTTGTGATCAATACTAATAGGGTTTCTATAAAATGGGTTTATGTGAAACAAAATACGCTGGTCTAACTGAAGATCTTTTAGAGGACTATGCATCTTTGACCTACCTGACCAAAGGAGAAATTTTACAGTGAGTACATTTCGTTCGACAACAGTTGAAAAAGTGGTAGTTCGCAGATCATTACTAGCATAAATGTTTTTGAAAACATATATTGTCTAGTAGCCAATAATATTACATTATCTTAGATACATAACTCCTGCATTAGGTATATGGTATATTATTGTGGTTTTAATGATATATATTGACGCAACTCAAGAAACTCACTTACGTATAGAACTAAGTACTTCCGTTACATCAAAAAAATATTAAGAAATTGCATTTCGCAATGTTTTCTATATTTTACAGAAATATGTTTTAGATGATCAGATGTTATTATTAAAAGTAAGTTATTATTTATAATTAATATTTCAGTTTAATGAAAAAGTTCTATTCTATCGATCCAGAGAAAATAGCTGCGAATTTCTCCCACAGAATTAAAAAGGAGGACATTATTAATAAGTTCGGTGTTTTAAAGGTGAGACTTATTTGTACCTACGTAAATTTTGTTCTAAGAAAATTATACCAAATTGCTTTTAAACTTAAATTACATATTATGTACAGTCAGAGTAAGAAAACCTTCATCAGTTTTCAATTTTTTTCCTTTATCAAGTCTTAAACTCCTAGTACTTTTTGAATCTAAACATAAAATCATTGCGACGCAATATGTCATTCTTGATCGGTAAAGCGGATTATTTATCGCTCATACTGAGCACACCAAAATAGATCTTAAAGTGACGAACCTTTTCTTACCCCGACTGTACCTATATTAATGCTTAGCATGCCATCACTCCACACCTTTTCTTTCACGTTTATGTTATCTCCCACAGACAGCTTTCTTGTATGTAAAACCTTGGTTTTTGTTTTCTACATAAAATAGAAAATAAGATAATAAAGTGCAGCGACCGTCTCAGTTGTATGTCAATATCAGTTCCACGTAGATATCTCCGTTCTACCATATACTACAAATAATATTCTTTCGTAGAAATCTGTCTTGGACCTCTTGTTAACCTTATATTCTAAATACAATGAAATGTCTAAATGTTGATTATAGACCGGGAGATGATAATGACAAAATATTTGGTCCTTTGTACCAGTAGGGCGGTTCTTCAGGGGTCTAATCACGTAAAGGCAAAAAGGAAAATGATGGTCGTAGCGCTCGCACCGGCGGCCCACTCGCGTGGGCGTTAATCGAACGCGTCGGAAAAATAACAAGTGTCGAACGATTTGTTCCACAAAAATGCTTGTATTTTCAGATAGTCGAAAAATAACGAAGTAGGCGGTAGCGTAATGCCATACTTGCCGCCATACTTGCCGCCGGTGCGAGCGCTACGACCATCATTTTCCTTTTTGCCTTTACGTGATTAGACCCCTGAAGAACCGCCCTACTGGTACAAATGACCAAATATTTTGTCATTATCATCTCCCGCTCTATTAGACAAGTATTGACTTGACATCGAAAAATTTTGCGATCCACGTTGTGTTTTTTAGAAATAAACCAGCTTTAAGCAAACTTTATTAATATAAGTTATATCTTTGTTTTTACCTAAGCGTATTATTTACGAATTTGAAATACTTTTCATTGATATACATATAAGTAAATGTTAATAAGTTTACATTTTTCTAATTTCGTTTTAAATAAATGTCTATATTTATAAAGTAGTTTAAAAAAATGTGATATGAATAAATAGCATAAACAAACGCGTAAGACACTACAAATATGTCGTAGGTATAGCGCTTGAAATCTTCTCTTTGCAAAACCTTATGAAAATGAATCGCGTTTGTTACAGAATAATCCGTTTCAAGATCGTCTGTTTCGAGTGTTTTCTTCTGAGAATGACGACTGCTTCTCGTTTGAGGACTTACTCGATCTGTGCTCTGCTATGAGTTCCGATTGTCCGGCAGAAGTCAAAGCTGCTTGGGCTTTTAAAGTATTTGGTAAGAATGTGCTTTTGGATATAATAATTTTCAAATTAACATTCACTCAAATGGTTAAAGGAGCTTTCTTAAATTCAACCTGTGTATTAAATATAAGTACACAGGTGGTTTGATGGATATGTGTTAAAATCTCATCGTCCTCGTTCCGTACTACGCTTCTTTTATTAATTATCTTCTTAATATCAATTAAGTATTTAATGATCCGATTACGATTGCAGATATTAATGAAGACAATCAAATATCAGCACAAGACATATGCAGTATTTTGGACCGTTTGACATGGGATCCTTACAACCGTGCAAACTATCTAGACCAAGAGTCTAAATTAAAAATTGCTAAAGTGGTAAGATAGTGTGTTTTTTTAAATAAGTATAGTATATACGAATTTATTATTATATTAAAACATTGGTATGGATGCTTTTACCTTTACTTTTACTGGAGGTACTTTCCAGGCCTAAAAAAATGCACGTTATAGAAGTGTAACTCTTCTCTCAAGTAACGGCACGTGTCTAAACCTCCGCGAGGCCTCTTTATAATTTTCGTCTACCTACACATTATTTAATAATCATCTCGGAAGGTTAACTTCATAGTCACCTTCAAACAATAAAGTCATTGGATTTGTGTAATCAATCACATTTCGTTTTCAGATATTAGAAGAAATTAATCTGGATAGAAGCGGAAGTATCGGTTTCAACGAATTCAAGCTAATTCTCTTAAGACTACCGGAATTTTCATCATCATTTTATTTCAGATTGTAATTTATCCAAAATAGTAACGTATCGAAAACAAATTAAATAAAAAAAAATACTTGTTTCTCTTAATATAATAAGTTGCCTATGAGATATGAAGCATTGACATGAATAATCTTCATGAAACGGATTCTTTCTTTTAATCAGAATGCTAAATTTTTATCACGAATAATAAATAAATACCTTACTAGGTATATTATTAATGTTTGTTTTATTATAATATAAAGAAACCGACTATCATGGTAACGACATATTATGCGGAGGAATGAGGACCATGTTGTGAGGAAGATTTTGAGCATGGATGTAGATGGACCTAGAGGTAGAGGGCGACCAAAGAAATGATGGATAGATTATGCAAAAGACGATATGGTTAGAAAGAATGTTACTTGTGGGAGGGATGATGTCCGACAGAGAAGTATGGAAGAAGACATGCTGCGCCGACCCCAAATAAAATTGGGATAAGGACAGGAGGATGATGATGATAATAACGCTGTGTTTACTGATATATTTATGAATTAAATAAAACAATTTACATTAAATGCGTAATTTTATTACGAAATAGGTATTGTACAAAATATCGTTGAAAAATTTACACAGATCATCTAATAAAGGCTTTACAGGCTGCTTTGTTAAAGCGCCCGGCGAGTGTACGGCTGGGTAGCGCGGGGAAACCACTAGTCCTACCAGTGTTACCTGGCAGCACAACTGGTTGCTTATACTTCACATGGTACATCGGGAACGACAAATATGTTCTGGAATTAAAAAAAGACGAAGTAAATAAGCATTATATAAATCAAATAATAAAGATAAATAATTATATTTTTCATATTACGGTGACATCTCTGGCGGACATTGCCACATGTATTCCGGATCTTTAAAGTACATCAAGGGATGATGCGCTTTTGGATAGCCTCTATAGTAGTCCCTGTGTCGTTGACAAGCCTAAAAATCGATGCAATTATTAATGAATAAACCGTGACAGTTTTATAAAGTTACATATTAAAAATAATGTACCACATACTTCATAAAATGTTTCGATCTCATGTTGTCTAGCATTGTCTACAAAATAAATATCCATCTATTGGAGTAAAAACTGTGAATTTTGTATTTGGCGCTGCAAACTGCTAATTGTTATAACTTTATGTTGACGTTATGTAATGTTGCCATATTGCATCGAATATGTCTTATATTTTTTACAAATCATCACTTGGCTTTATAAATCTATCACTGTTGTCCACAACGTTAAATTACTTAATTTTTAACAATATAAACTTAACAAATATAATCTAATTAATTTGTTTTAGATGTTTAAGCGTATTTTAAGCAATGTTTTAACTATAAGCGTCCTTCACTCGTGCTAGTTAATGTGAGTGAGTAATGCTTGTTTGTTGCATTTGATTAATTACACATAAATTTAACAGTATGCAATAATTGCTATGTTTAGCTCTTGGTAATAATAAATAAAATCGCTATAATGGTGTAATGAATAATTAAAACAAGACAATATAATATACATATATGTATAGTGATAATAATACATATTTTGAATACAATTTAGTATATAACTAATGGCCATATTTAAGACAGCCCTTCAACAGCATATTTTATTTTATTTAATCCACGGCGCAGAAGGTGTAAATAGTCCAGTCCAGTCCAGTCCGTTACCTAATGGGGGGGCGTCTCGTCGATAATGATTCAATTATCGGTGAGGCACACTAGGTCTCTTAATAATATTTTGTAGGAAGGATGTAGAGGAGATCGTTAGAATACGGTTTGCACACATAGGCTTATTGTGATTAGGACCGGAGCAGCCCGTCCTAATCAAATCCAGTCATGTCAGTCATGAAAAATTCCCCACATAACATGTATTTAATTATTCAAGTACAGCAATAGTAAACACATTGCGTCAATCACACGATACTTACATCGAAAAATTTGTCTATTTCTTCTTGTCGTAATATATCTTTAAATAAATTGTATTTAACCATTTTTCTATTTTCAAAATTCCAATATATTTTTCATGTATAAATTTAAGGCGACATACTATAAGTGTCAAAATTCAATAAAATAGACAGCAATGTGCTTTTTATTTTTAAAATGTAATGTAATTATAAATAGAAAAACTAAATGTATAATTAATGTTTTTTAATTACAAATTTGGAGATTTGACAGTAAACTAATGGAAAACTATAAAGATTTTGGGAAAATATTTCTTAACAAAATTAACAAAATATTGAACATTATACACTAACAATGAAAACTCACTTGTGAGGAAACATTTATTAACATAATAATTAAAAACATTAAATGCTTAAATATATATACAAATATGAACTAAAACTAGTTGCTGTATAAATCTTGACCGCGTGGAATGGTGGCAAGAACGCTAGCAGCATTTCCCCGTTGAATCGCAATTCCGACCCTCTGGGCAACAAAACGAACCAGCCCCCCTGTTACCAGTGGAGGCAATGAGGCGAGGTATTATACTTTTGATGAAGTTTTCTGCACCACTACTCCAAGGGCCAAGCGTTTCGACAGCAAATGGAACAAAAAAATAATTAGATATAATACACGAATATTTAGTTCTTTTTTTTGCTTCAGCTTTTTCCGCAGCGGCACCGGCTCTTAACATTGTTTCTCGGATATGAGATGGGGCCAACGTGTCAACACATGTAGCGTCCCACACAAGGGCCCGACCTCGTGCCCAGGAAACCAATGTTAATCCATCAGGTCTCTTACCATCATCACGACTAATTCCAAGAGGCTCAGTAAGAGCAGGAACGTCGATGGTGGCAAGAGCCCTGTTTATTATGTCATTAAGAGAACCGTGGCGGAAAAGAACTCCTTGGGCAAAAGAGACCATGTAAACTGAAAGAGTCTAGCTCCTTTCCACACGGGCACCTGTGCTCAGAACACAGCGGTGTTCCCAGTCGGAGACCAATCAATATGTCTGATTGTGAGGGATTCAAAATAATATTCATTATGTTGATTCGCGAAAAAATTGGCGTTTAAATGTCGGCGATTATAAAGGTTTTTCAATAATGGATTATGTAAATCAAATATTACAAGTTGTATTCATTTGATATTGCACTATTTTCACGATTACATTTAGCATAAATTATTTAGTAGCCTTTTCGAGTTTCTTTCAGAAATTTAATATTTTAAAGGTCCGTAAAGTGTCTTAAAAGTATGTAATAGTATTTTTAGGGGTAAAGTTATCTTGTAGCTGGCAACTGTCTTGAACTATTTGCTATTTGCTGTCGTTTTACGTCTGTCTAACACAGAGAAACGTCAAAACAAAATTCTCTCAATTTTGTTTTACCATTTTTTCTTATCGGTATTAAATTCCGCGACTATCTTGTAATGTGTATCTTAGTTCAAATTAGAAATACAAGAATAATTTTATGACGATATTTGGATTATATTTGGAATATAGATCAAACCCTCTTTGTTATTTTTGGTGTACTATTTTTGTCCGCTCTACATTCGCTGATTCGGTGCATTGAAATATATTTTGACGTCTAGCAAAGAATGTCTTCCTACAAGGTGAGTAATACGGGTTTAATTATCATTTAAGCGTAATTAGCATTAAAACTAATCGTTCTAGTCCACTTCCTGCTAGGTATTCGATATTTATTCCACTGTTCGTACCACATGTGTAACTTCACTATTATTTTTAATTACACGAACTCAAATGCGCATGTTTCCTTATTTACTTTTTACTACGCGAAAGAAATATACAAAACTATACATAAATAATTGCGTTTGACCAACATATATGCTTATTATTAACAATGTAACTTGTAAATTGATTAATTGTAGCTTACATTATAAGAACATTAAGTATTATTTAGATATAATGTAAATACTGTGATAAAGTACTAATATATTACTGATAGCAATTAACTATTAACTGGTATACTATATTTACTATGAATTATATAAAATGTGCTTTGTTTAAATTCTTATTATAAACAGCCCTATTGAAGTCAATAGTAATATACTTGAATTTTTGTAAAAAGAGGATTAAAATAAGTCTTTATTTATTTAAACACAGTTTTCCCTTTTTAAAAATAAAATAAAAGTAAAGAACAATTCTAATTTTATATGATTATCTTTAAATCTATATAATCACTGGGTAATACTGTAATT
The DNA here is from genome assembly GCF_905220365.1 of Vanessa cardui. Taxonomy (NCBI): domain Eukaryota; kingdom Metazoa; phylum Arthropoda; class Insecta; order Lepidoptera; family Nymphalidae; genus Vanessa; species Vanessa cardui. The sequence continues at coordinate 4,275,249 of NC_061140.1, read as the reverse complement.
TCTTAAAGGCTTAGAGTTAGTAAACTTTATATTATTTATTAAATTGAGATTCAAAACTGGTACATTCGAACATACATTACCTTTGCTGATTTATATATTGAATTATAATATAAATAAAGAATTATAATATAAATATAAATAATATAAATAAAGATGATACTATGTATAGATAAGACAACTACAATGACAATAAGGTAAGAAAAGAATAAAAATAGACAGGGAATAGAAAGAAGGTCATAACCGAAATACTAATTCAATTTTTGCGTGTTGATTGGTGAATGAAGAAATAATAATAAGTAAATGATGATAGTGACACTTATAAATAAAAAACTTAAAGATAAACATTCATTCTTTTGTACTTATGTATTTATTATTTAGGGTGACACAACAACTTATGTTTGACATAATTATAACTAATTTTATAAATAAGACTGATGAATGAACTTTTTAATGGATTAAATACAGATAAAACAGAACATAGTAATTTATTTATTGATTAATAATTAATTGAACAATGTGTAAAATATATATACACCAAAGAAGAAAATCTTAATGCCAAATAATTCTCTACCATTGTCTCTTTCATTGTAGAAGCTACAATGAAAGAATTATTACAAAAAAAAGAAAATCAAAGATAACAATTTTATATTGATTGAACCTTTAAATTGATTGCGATGAATCATGTAAAAGTGCATTGTACTCCTCCGTGATTCATTGAGTGATAGCTTTGATAACAACCACACCTCATTTATATACAACACAGCAGACAGTTTGATAATGGCCTGCGTTGTCATGGTTTTGCTTCTATGGATGTATTGTTTGTTGTCAGTCTGTTTTGATTCTGGACATCTAATTAACCTTTGATTTGTGATTTAATAAATAATCAATTCAAAATTGGTAATGATTTATTCAATAGTTATCAAAATTTATTGTATTTTTGTATATATAAATGAATTGAATTTAATACTATAATAATTTTGTAGTGAATCCATTTTAAAATTTCAAAGATTATATTATGAGCATTAAATGTTGGATTTAGTTTACATCAATTTCTCGACAGATTATTTTTAATCAACTGTATACATCCACATGTATTTTTATAAATTTCACAAAAAAAACTGAGTATTTTTCGAATAGGAAGTGACATTTCGTAAGTGCTCTTAAAAATATAATTTGATATAATATGTACAACAGATTGCGAAGCTTTTAAAACATTGTTCAGTTGCAATTATAGTGCAGTTACGATTTCGAGAGGTGTGGATTCAAGAACTCTTAATAATAATCACAATGAAATATACTGATATCAAATTATTGTTGTTTAATATTTTTCGATAAATTGTATTATTGTAGGTCGATTCTGACCTTGGTTCACGTAACTTTTTGATCCATTAGAAAAACATTTATCATGTTTATCTACCTTATCGTTGATGCGGATTACATTCAAATCTGTCCAGTGTTTTTATCGTCATGCGTATCGAAGCTGAGGTGGCCCAGTGGAAGGAACGCGTGGATTTCAGAAGGATATTACTAATGTTAAATCCGTACATGAACCACTGACCTTATTCGATATTCATTTGTATTCAGAGGTGAAAGAAAACGTCGTGAGGAACTTGTACAATTCGCATGAATTGACATCGACGGCCATCAACTCGACATCGACGGCCAAATCTTTACTTCCTCTGGAAAGGAGGTCATTTGCCCATTTACGCTTGCTACCTCAAATGTCCATCTTGTTACTTGAATATCTTGTAATCAACATTAACAAATCCAAACAAATCGTAAAGTAAATAAAAATCAACTAATGCTGTACAATGAACTTATCTGAAATACACAATTATGATTGTTTAATAAAGTATATTTAACGAACGTCCTCGTTACTTTTTCGTTATATGTAGTTATACAAATAGTTTCTTGGTTGTAAATAAATAATAATTGGATTTATGGAATTTATTTTCAGTTTTCACTCGGTAACATTACGATATTGTGATGGTTATGACTTCGTGCGTGGGCATGGGGGACTCGGTGTTAAGGGAGCGTCTACCGGCCTTGTGGCGACGCATTGAGGACGCGCACTACAGTTATCTAGAGATCGATGATAGCCCTGAGAAACTACAACAGAAGAAGAAGCTAGAAGGTAACTTATTAGCTAATAGTATCTATAAATATAATAAAATTGGAGTGTCTGTTTGTAATATTAAAATAGCCCTTTTTGAACTCAATGCATATGTATGTACATATACCAAAATAACATTTTTTACATTTTTTTCTGTCTGTCTGTTTGTTCTGGCTAATCTCTGGAACGGCTGGACCGATTTTGAAAACACTTTCACTGGCAGATAACTGATATAATAAGGAGTAACTTAGGCTACAATAATATTGTTAAATTCAAACGCGTACAAGGTCGCAGGCACATCTAGTAAATATACTAAAGTCAGTTTGTTTCATAGTTGCTCTTTTTCGCCTCAACTTTTTCAATCGATATCAGTGAAAATTTGCATATATACGTCGTCAGGGACACAGAAAATGATAAAGGGCATATAACCTAATACCTTAAATGCTTAAATGTAATGTGGATTATAATTTTATTCTGTATATACCGTGTTGTATATATCTGTATTCTTATTTCTACCTTTAAATGTTTTTGTAACGTTTTATAATTAATAATTAACAAATATATTAATACATTTTAAAGAATACTTGAGGTTAATGGACTACTAACTTTCCAAGCGCAATTAAAGACCTTTTTTAATGATTTAATTCATATTTTATTTCATAACGCGCCTAAAGGTGTTCAACTTCATAAAATATGTCTTATTCGTTTGGTATACGAATGTAATCGTATTCTACGCTCATTAGAGTTCGTCTTATTATTGAGAATGACTAACAGAATATATCCATATAAAGAAACTTTCGCATTCATAATTGTTAATTAACAACGCCGAGATGGCTCACCGGTTAGAACGCGTGTCTCTTAATTGAATAATGCAGTTTCGAATCAGAACAAGAAGCGCTGAATTATCATATATGTGTATCTCTATACAAATCTTTTGTACGCGTGTATGTAACTGTCATATAGCGTTGGGACGATGTCGATAAATAGGTGATGATGGTGATTTAAAGTGCTCCAAGTATGTTATGCGATCAAGGAAGCAATTACAATACGCTATTTGACAATGCGAAAAATAAATTGTGAATTATTGTAATCAGTATATATTATGAGTTTAAAAATGGCTTAAATTTACTAACGAAAGTTGAAAATAATACTTAATTTATTCAAAAATCCATAAATAAAAATGCATTTATTCAAACGTTTGTCACGTGACACAAAACGCTCCTGACTGGCCGTGCTTATGATGAACTTTTCTACTATATGTACCACAGATTAAAATACAGGAAAGTGACGTCACCGACTCCATTGCAGCGCCATATTGTCCAAGTAGCGTTTTTGCGCGCTATTTAAATATGGAATTTTTAATATGATATATTTCGGCAAATATGTCCTAGAAATAAAAAAACACAACTTTTACTGGGTTCCTTAACTTCTACTAAATAATATAAAATGTATTTTAAAAACCAGTCAAATAGCCTATTCTTATTAAATCCGAATCAAGTGTAAACGCGCTATTAGTATTTTATAATGTATTTCTTATTTCTATTTTGTCACTTGCTCAGCGGTGAAGTTATAGTTTTGTAAAGGTATTAATTTTCAGCGAGATATTCTACCACTATAACTACAAATCTTGACGTAAAATGGAGAGGAGGCCTTAAACAAAAAATGGGACATTAAAATGTTTTAATTTCTTTACCTTCATTAAAGCTTTTTCCATATACTGGCAAGCTGCCATAACTAAGAAGTTATGCTCTAGAAATGTGATCGTAACAGTACACACTTAATTACATGAAAAACTAATACAAAAAAAACGTACCCTAACTATTTATAAATGTGAAAATGGGTTGATATATTTGTAACGTTTTGTCTTAACATGTCTTAACTACTCAACTAAACTTATTAGCAGTAGAGATAGGACACAGATTATTGCCAAATACCTGACACCTTCTCTACATGCGATCGAAGCTGAACTGGAAACTTATTACATACTAGTGACCCGCCCCGGCTTCGCACAGATGCAAAGCTGATACTAAATATACTACAGAATTTGTTTATTTACGACATCACTTTAGAATCTTTTAAAATTATCAGTGTTTCTTTACTATATTGTCCATGTATTATATACAATACCTTCCTCTCGAATTACTCTGTCTATAAGAAAAAACGCATCAAAATCCATTGCGTTATTTTAAAGATCTAAGCATACATAGGGACAGACAGCGGAAAGCGACTTTGTTTATTCTATCTAAAGATAATGTTTGGTAATATGGTTCCTTATTTTTTAATAGCCTCCTCCTTTCTGAAGTCGGTTGAAAACTATTAATTATGTTTTGAGAGAGTCGAGATGGCCCAGTGGTATTAATCGATGATTGCGGGTTTAAACCCAGGCAAGCACTGCTGATTCATGTACTTAATTTGTCTTTATAATTCATCTCGTGCTCAGCGGTGAAACATCGTGAAGAAACCTGCATGTGACAAATTTTAAATTGGAACAGCGTGGTGAAATATGTTCCAAACCTTCTCCTCAAAGGGAGAGGAGGCCACTAGCCCTTTTAGCCTGCCTTTAGCAGTGGGAATTTACAGGCTGTTGATGATGTTGATGTTTTATTTCAGGATATATCCTCGAATACTTAACGTTAGTGCCCCACGAGTGCAAGTTTGGTTTAGCGGAGACGGGGAAGGTATTCCAGCGCACGATTAACGAGCTGCCGGACTTCAGCGCCTACCGGGCAGGTATCGGCTGGGCCGCTATCGCTAGATATGCAGGAAATTTGCTCGCACAACCCTGGCGCAAGGAATATCGAGTTATACGAGTACGTATCTTATTTTGATTTTCATTTATAGATATTAACCGTTGACGGTTAGATGAATATGATAGGTCATGAAGATTAGTGGTCTTTTGAAGTAATATCATTTGCTGTGCAAGTGCGGCTGACTTTTATATATGTTTTTCGAAGTCTTAGGTGCACGACCGAGTACGCCATTTCATATTAAGTGGTCATCCCCATAGACATTGTCGCTGTGAGAAATATTAACCATTCCTGAAATCGACATTGCGAAATAAATCTTGGGCACTAAAACGTTATGTCTCTTGAGCCTGTAGTTGTATAACTATTCAGAAATTGGTACTGTGAGCAACATCACTTACAATAAATTCTCAAGCCATTTTAAAGAAAATACGTAAGCCATTTTATTTTAGATTATTATTATTGACTAGTATGGGTTTGTTGGATCACACTGGAATAACTGGAACACTGGATCTCTCATTAAAACCGAAACACAGACTGAACCAGTATTGGTTCAGTCACTCTTTAAACCGAAACACAGATGCACTAAGAATTGCTGCTTGGCGGTAGAGTTTATGACGAGTAGGTGGATAGATGATATTCAGACAGGCTCGAACAAAGACCGAGTAAAAATGGTCTATCGTTTATATTTAATCTGCATTCGTTTAAAGAAAGTTTCAAAGTAATTAATGTTTGGAGCTTGAGAAGAGATCATCAGTTAAGTAGGTGGAATCTCGCGACGGGACCGTGACGGAGACGCAAATAGCCCTCATTATTTCTTAATATATACATATAATATTATGAATAAGATATAAGTAGTTAAACCAGAGTAGATTATGTCTTATGTAGCTGCTAAAGTAAGGTATTTTTGTAATTAGTATAAGAAAAGTTCAAATAACGTCTTCTTATATAGATAGCATCTGGCCAGTCTATAATTTTCACTTTAGAAGTTAGCATTTATGAGATTTAAGTAAGCCTTTTAACTCGTTAGCGATAATGCGCCGTTCTTGTTTCATAGGTGAAGCTCGTCAAAGGATTAGCCGCAATATATCCGTTAAATAGTATTGTTTTAATATTTATAAATATAAATAGCTGCAAAACAATATCACTAAAGGTCTCGTTTGCTGCTTTGACAGTTTGATTTATAGGTGACATTGTTAACTAGTGGTCCGTTATGCTAATAGCAACACATTACTTCTGTGTTTCGGTTTTAATGAGATATCCAGTGTTCCTGTTATTCCAGTGATCCAACAAACCCATACTTATTAATAATAATAATTTAAAATAAAATGGCTAATGTATTTTCTTTAAAATGGCTTGAGAATTTATAGTAAGTGATGTTGCTCACAGTACCAATTTCTGAATAGTGTACTCAAATTACGAGAAAAGAAAATACAAATCAACGAAGTTTGGAAGTCAAAGTGTAGTTGGTTAAGTGTTGTTAAAGCCTCACATTTTATGTAAATGTTAATAAAATAATATTTAAGTTTAAAATATTATATAATATAAAATAAGAATAACAATATAAAATGTATGCAATAAAATAGAATGTCACAAAAACATGTCACGATTCATCCTGAATCGCGCTAGTGAAGTTGTCAACTGAATCTTCATATATGTCATGGGCGGTAAGCATAAGCAACGGCAGCTCATTTCTGAATCGCGCAAGCGTTGTGTTCGCGGGAAAGTATATAAGGGTCGCCCTGTTTACATACTGGGCTTTTTCTTTCAAGTGAGTCGGTTCACCTTGCAACGGTTGTTTTACTGAGTTTAATCCCGTAGTAGGTGTATTGGATGCGTGTCGAACAAGTGTAGTTAAGTGGACTTTTATATGTACGTACTACGTACATGTAAATCAAAAACTGTAGGATGGAATACGTATACCTAAGGTTTATTCATTTCTTCTTAGATGGGTTCAGACTATAGGTATTTTAGGTTATGATTCATGAACAAAGTGTATTTAGTACAATACTTGCACCCAGTATTAATGCGATTGTGATACCGCGCAGCTGTACTCGGGGTTCTACAAGCACGAAGTGGAGGCGAACCTGTCGGGCGCGGAGAGCATGCTGGCGGCGCTGGGCTACCGCGCGGCGGGCGCGGGGCGCGTGGCGCTGGGCGCGCCCGTGTGCCCCGACATGGCCGCCGCCGTGTCGCGCGACGCGATCATCGCGCACTGCGAGTGCCAGGTGAGCGCTGCGTATATAAATAAGTACTTACACGACGTCTATATAAAGAGATGGAAAATGAACCTTTGGCTTTCCCCCTCCGATTTCGTTCTGAGCCGAGGTGCGATCTCATAGGAGACATCCTCAGGACGAACTTTAGTTTTAATTTAGTTTTAATATAGAGCCCCGCGCTCAACCTCAGGGCAGGGGACATTAGTTCTCGCCCGAAAGACAGGTGACGCTGTGAAGGCCAGTAGGGCCAACAGCAATACACAACACACAAAAAAAAGAACCTTTGGCTGACGTAGTCTAATGTGTTTTACATTTTTATTATAATTTATATATAGTACGACACAAATTAGATGTAGCATCGGAAAATGCAATGGAATGATAACAAAGCCGATTACTGCCGATTTACACAACCAATAGAAATAGTTCCCTATCGCGCCATTCGACGCTATTCGTCGCTATTGTTTCCCGCGTCAGTTCAACCCGAGAAAGCAAGTGCATGTAAATCGACGCGTCAAATTGACGAATATATTAGGTCATATGATATTACAAGTTATTAAGTTTGTTTAAAGATCGTATTCACATATGAAATAAATATTGATAATTTGGGATAGCGTCATTAATTCGGGTGTGATCGGTTTTACGAATTTTGCCGATGCTATACGTGTATATGTTTCTAAAAAATGGGGTAGATGACATCAGTTTGAGCAATTTGTTCTAACGCCCCATTGTTAAATGTGAATTATAATAATTATAATTTAATAATAATAATTTTGTTAATGTTGTACTCTCGCCCACAGCTTAATTACAATAGGCAATTTGACAGTGCGAAAAATAAATTGTGGATTATTGTGATCAGTGTATATTATGAGTTTAAAAATGGTTATTTACAAACGAAAGTTGAAAATAATACTTAATTTATTCAAAAATTCAAATTTTCAAACGTTTGTCACGTGACACAAAACGCTCCTTATTGGCCGGGCCGGCGATGAAGTCACTTTCTTGTAAACTTTGCTTTTCTACTATATATGACATAGATTAAAATACAGCAAAGTGACGTCACCGACCCCATTGTAGCGCCATATTGTCCAAGTAGCGTTTTTGCGCGCTATTTAGATATGATATTTTTCGGCAAATATGTACTAGAATTAAAAAACATAACTTTTTCTGGATTCCTTAACTTCTACTAAATAATATAAAATGGATTTTAAAAACAAGTCAAATAGCCTATTGTAAAAATATGTAAAATTCCCACAGATTATGTCCCAAATCTGGGAGAGCGTGTGGGGCAGCGGCGCGCGCGTGTCGTGGGCGGACGTGGCGCGCGAGCGCAGCGCGCACGTGGCCGCGCCCGCCGCCGCCGCCGCGCGCCTCGCCGGATACGCGGACGGTGCGTACCCGCACACTGCTTACATTATTACGCTTAAGTTCTTTACACACCTATTCGGTGGTTAGAAACAAGCCCACAAGCTTAAACATGACGTAGGAGTAGTTGGATGGGCAACAAAAGCCTGAAAAATTGTTTTAGTCACTTTGGATTTCAATCTATACCGACCACGTATCTCATTTAATTTCTTTATAATTTCGTCACATTTTGTTTGACTATTCAACAATATTGTGACTTAAATTTCGTATAATTAATGATTATTATTATCAGTACATCACAAGTAGTTGTATATTCCAATGAATTGTTTTGTCAACAGATGGTGAAATTTACTCAAACATACCCATGACAGTGTCAGATGCGCATAGGAGACCTAGTGAATCTCAGTATCCAGTGACGTCACAGTGCAACTGTTCGGAACCCGTGGAAGAGCCCGTTCAACCTATAATAAATCCCTACATGTTACCGAGCATGGTACCGTCACATATGATGTATCCAATGCCTCATATGAACCCCGACATACCAGTCACAGTGCCTCAATGTAATCCCGTATCGATGATGACCCCGTATGGGGCAGTGCCCTACTACTATCCAGTTCAAGCTCCATACATGATTCCGACACCAGTCTATGCACCTATAAAGCACGCAACAACTGTACCCGTGAATGGCTATCCTGTACCGCAATACAGGTATCCTACAGTACCAACAGCTCAACTCATAGAATTAGAAGCACCATCCGTGTACGAAAATGGAAAATTTGATCGTCACCAAGAAGAAAGAAGTCATAGAAAGAGCAAGTACGCGGAAGGGTCTAAGCGTACATCGAGGTCTGGCTTTAGTGACGTCTCATTACCTAGCTTGCCTCGTTCAGACACACAACCAACTTTAAGTAAAGCAAAGGAAGACGGCATGGGTACATACGAAAGTTGGGACTATGTATTCAGAAATCTGTCGAGTAAAAATCAGGACGGGGATAGCAGGAGTGGATTCTCACAATCGTTGGACAGGGATTCGAGAACGCTTGACAGGTTAGACCGAGAGGAACGGAGGTCAAAGTATCAACCGACGACGCTGGATTTGGAAGATGGCCTTCAAGCCTTACACCTCGATAGATCTTACGACGAAGAGGTGTATAGAACGGCGAAGGTCAATGAGAATTTGATGCGGTTGAAACTCGAACAGGAGCAGAAAAGGGCCAAACAATTAGCAAAGAAGCAAATCGAAGAGAAAAAACCCAAGAAAACCTTAGAACCCATCGGTAATCCAAAAGCTGATGGTCTAGTTACTCCAAAAACAGCTCCCGATAAAGTTAAACTGTTGACTAAGAAGGAGATAAAAGATAGGAAAGATGTGATCAAGCAACAGAATAATGTGAACGGTTCGGTGCCAAATACAGCTGAAGTTAAAAAAGTAAAGAAGCCTACTAGGCTGGTCGCAGCGGAAGTTGACAAGATGAAATCAAAACCGACAGAAAATGGTGTGCACAAATCAGGACATAGTTCCAAGAGTGCCGCAAGTAAGATTATTTCTTTTCTTTCTTAATTATAACATCATCCTGCCTTTCTCCCAATTTTATTTGGGATCGACGCAGCATGTCTCCTCCTTCCATACTTCTCCGTCAGACGTCATCTCACAAGTAAAATTCTTTCTAAGCATATCGTATTTCATTCAATCCATTCATCGTTTCTTTGCTCGTCCTCGACCTCTATATCCATTCACATCCCCACTCAAAACCTTACTTACAACATGGTCCTCATTCCTCCGCATTATATGCCCATACCATGACAGCCCATGTGGAAGGCCCTCATAACTTCTCTTCACATCTTCCTTAATTATATATCAATTAGAAATATATCACATCCAGTTTCTATATTTTCCAAAAAGAAAAATAATTAATATGTAAGTTTTTTTAAACGTGGTTACTTTTTTCAGCATCCAGCGGCCAGCAATCGAATTACAACTTAAAGGCGCAACTAGTCGTCTCACTGGACGAGCCCGACTTCACACGCCGCTCGCCCCCGAAGCAACAGAACGGCGAACGCGAACGATCATCGAGCCGAGCGAGCAACGAGAGAGAGAGACAGCAAGATAACCAAAACGAGACGAAAAGAGACAAGTGGCAGTGCGGGACGTGCACGTATCTAAACAAGAACTCTTTGGTCGCGTGTGAAATGTGCGGGAAGTCGAAAAGGGGCCCCGAGATCGAGCCCCTCACCTCGGGGGGCCGCGAGTGTCCCGCGTGCACGCTAGTCAATAAGCGGGACGCGAGGGCGTGCGACGCGTGCGGCACGAGCTTAGAACATTGCCCGACGTACATATGAACTCTAAGCTTAAGTAAGGATAGATATATTGGACAGTAACGCGCGAAATTGTGATAGATTTTTATTATAGAGACGAAATAAAGTTAGTATTGGACAAATGCGCAAAATTTATGTTTGTTTAAATTGATAAGGAGATATTTAACGAAACGATGTCGAAATTAATTAATTTATCAGATCTGGACGTAGCAGACGAGGCTTGTTTTAAAACTATCTAAATGGCTTGAGATTACAATTATTTCTTATGTCATCGTGTCTTGCCTTGGGCTATGTAAAAATTAAGCAAAATTTAAAATATAGGGCCTAAATTAACTTCTTTAACTATAATATTAAGATTTTAAATATTGCATTATTTTGTATGTGAATGGGCAATAACGAATATATTTTTGACGTCTGTTCCTGAATATGCTATAAAATTTTAAATGATAAAATATCATTTTGTTATTGATACCATTATTAAAAATATATTTAGATTCATGCCTAATATTAATGCATTTTAACATTGTTAAAGTATGTTTTTTCTTTTTTATATTTTGCGTGCATTAATTATTCATTCCTAACAAATTTTTTATAATGTGAGTCGTAGTCAGATGTTTTTTGCCTTTCTCAAACCGAAGTGCTATTTTTATGAGCGCGTTCAATCAAAATATTGCTTATAATGTTAGGATAGATGTTGCAAAAATCATCTATGCTTTTATTTCCGATATATTTAGTTCAATTTCATCGTTTGGGAAAAAAAATGTTATCACTTAAATCAAATAATAAGATGTTCAAGTACAGAAGTGCGTGTATGAATGTATACGTTTTATTTACTGCAATTACATCGTACAAAGATGAATAATCTCGTTACATAGAATAGTTTGTCGTCACAGATATTCTTTCAAGAAAAAACATTGACCAATCTTTTTATTCAATTGCCAATTTCCAAATGATTTTGTTTACAATTCGAAATGCTCTGATTTTTTTCTTTTAACCTTTAATGGGTATGTTTTCTCAATTTCATAGCAATAATTTTTTCATGTGTATTTCCAAAAGCTTCGGCTCGACAATGATACTTTATAAAAAGTGTCCTTTTCAAGTCCTTAGTAGTTATACCACGAGGCTATAAAAACCTATTCCAATGAAAAGAGTATGATAAATAAAAAATATTTACATTTAATTTGATATTCGTCGATATCTTTAAAAATCAATGCAAATTTGTAAACACTTCTAGATAATGTGAATATTGAAATAAAATTAGTTATAACGGATTTGAATCGCGTATAGTAATTATTTTTGACATCCCGACGTTTCGAGCACTTTACAGCGTTCGTGGTCACGGGTAGACTGTCCGTAGACGGGTAGTCTGTAGTAATTACTATACGCGATTCAAATCCGTTATAACTAGTTTTATTTCAACGTGTAATAATCGCGAAAAAAATTAAGACAACATTACAATGTGAATATTCAACTTAAAATAAATCATACAATTTCATCAGTTATTACGGCAATTTTACGGTGACACATACAAAGGTACAGTAACCAAGATCTGTCCGTTCAACGCAAGAAATATGTAAATCGAAGTTTTGTTTAATAACTCTTTCAATTGGAATAGGTTTATTAATAATTATGTTCTTTTTTAGTGTCGTTAAAGGATAGCATTGTATTATTCGGGGTCTTCCTCAACTGTTTTAAACACATTTCGACCACAGTAATTATGATTATAGAATAATAAAGGCAGAGTCAGACTCAGCATTTTTACCGTTATTTAATTCGTCCTAGACCATCCGCGTTCGTCTAATCATGTATTTATATTGATTTGTTACAATTTTTTTTTATGTAATATTGTTATTATTTATTGCATTTGCTCACTATTTCGTGTATAAAATTAACTCGGAGTGCCAGATACAGGTTGAATCTATTTGTTGTTGTAATATATTATAATTTATTTTTTATTTTTAACTCGCTTTAACAGGGTAAGATTTGTATAATAAAGAGAATATAATTTGGTTTTGTTTGAAATCTATTTATTAAACCACGTTCCAGATTGCACCCTCTAGTTGTATATAATGTAAATTAACTACTATGACGTCAGATCGTAGTTGTATCGTCTAGAGAGTTCAATTTAGGATAACGCAAATTTTTTAATGATAGTTGAAATTGTTCATGTTAAATTAATCTTGGAAATACATTACATGGTGTTCGGTTGTTCGCCTTCGAAAATGCTTTAATACTTAGTCGATACACGAGATTTAGTTTATTCGTTTACATAATAATATATAAAAATTATAATATGTGTATATAGCCGTTAGTGTTTGTAAATAAATAGTTAACAATATATGTATACAAGCAGATGTAGTCATTGGAGTGACTCGATGTATGAAACTAACGATTAGGTCACCACGTCGGTGCATTTGTTAAAACGTTAAGTAATTTTATTGTCACATTTTACAAAGTAAAAATGCACTGTAAAGATAGAAACATATTGTTAATTAAAAACGCTTATAAGCTTACGTAAACATATGTTCATTTTCAATTTTAAATGTTTCTGTTTTATTTATTGTTTTTATATTTAAATTGGAAATGATATTTGTAAATATTCTGCGTTACTATGTTTGTGTACAAAGTTGCCTTCAGAGTAGAGGGCGAGTATGCGAATGTATTTGCGTTTGTTAACAATATGTTTCTTGCTTAATTATAACTATAATAGCAGTCATAGTATAGTCGGTCAAAGCACTGAGGACGTGTATTTTTCTAAAGTAAATGTAGATTTTCTGATGATGTTTTATGAATATATTCGTGCTTTAGTATGAGTTGCCTTCGTTTGACGGACGTTGGAAACAAATGTGACCTGAGGCGAGTATTCTGTTAGAAAAGATTATGTATTAAAAGAATAAATTACTATTGTTTTACCAAATGTTTATTGTTTTATTAATACTGTCCTATACACTGTTAGTATGTGTTATTTCAGTAATTCGTGATAGAGTAATGAATCCGTTTTTACAATGATGCCCTCTTTTATATTTTTTTTTGCTAAGCTAAATCATTTTCAAAGAACGAAACAGTGCTATATGCCAGTATGAAATGTTATTCCATATAAAATAATATTCATTAAAGTTTTACAAATTATTGATTAATTAATTACAATAATAATTGTGTAATATGTACTAATAATAATGTGATATAATGAATGGTATAATGCAATGACATAACACTATAGTGAGGGCTAGGGCTACTCGCTAACAAATGATTATGCCAGCAGAGAGAGATCTGGATTAAACGTTTAAGTTTTTAAAGTAAGCCTGATCAAATGCTTACGGTCAATGATAACGATTTCGTTTAATAAGTTTAACTGCATTAAATTTCTTTGTACCGTTTGCATATGAATTTCTATTTTTATTTTATGGCATATATTGGCGGACAAGCATATAAGCCACCTGATGGTAAGTGGTCACCATCACCCATAGATAATGACGGTGTAAGAAATTTTAACCATTCCTTAAATCGTCAATCCCGACATGTGTACTAAGATGTAATGTCCCTTGTGTCTGTAGTTAAATTGGCTTACTCACCCTTTAAACCGGAACACAACAATGATATTTAATACTGTAGTTTGGCGGTAGAATAACTGATGAGTGGGTGGTACCTACCCAGAGAGGCTTGCAAAGCCCTACCACCAAGTGAATTTCGAATTATATTATAAACAGTTATACTTAAAATTGCAAGCAATTAAATTGATAATTTGTTGGTACGCCATTTCTTATAAACATTGCTTAAAGGTTATTAAATTAAATCCTAATGTATGAATTTCTGTCATTGTTGTTTGGAAATTCAAATGACCACCAGATAGATTGAAGGGTTTGAAGGGTGAGTGTGCTAGTGTAAGATGTAAAGGATGAATAATATTAACAACAACAACAGCCTGTAACTTCCCACTGCTGCGCTAAAGGCCTCCTCTCCCTTAAAGGAGAAGGTTTGGAACATATTCCACCACGCTGTCCCAATGCGGGTTGGTGGAATACACATGTGGCAGAATTTCTATGAAATTTGTCACATGCAGGTTTCCTCACGATGTTTTCCTTCACCGCTGAGCACGAGATGAATTATAAAGACATATTAAGCACATTAATCAGCGGTGCTTGCCTGGGTTTGAACCCGCAATCATCGGTTTAGATGCACGCGTTCTAACCACTGGGCCATCTCTGCTCTTAATAAATAACATATAATATATTACATCGTAAATAAATGTATAGTGTATACATATAGGTCTCTTAACATTTGAAAGTCCATTTGCCAGTCCATCTACCTCAGTGGTTCTTAACCGGTGGTCCGCGGACCACAGGTGGTCCCTGGAGGCATTCCAAGTGGTCCGCGAAGCCATCCTAATAATATGTGACGTGACGTCATGAGTCGAGTCGAAACAACGCGAGCCGCGCGCGGCACGAGTCCGAAGGCGAAACGCGGTGCACGAGAGCGGGGGTGGCGGTTTCGTTCCATTCGTTCTTTGTTTTAGCGGCGCGGGTTGCCGATCGTCACTTGTAGCGTCGACGTTGTAATGAGCGGTAGTGATTTATTATAGGTAAGTAAAATAAATATTATTTGTTTGGTTTATGTCACACAACTAGCTATTGCGGATTACTAATTTTACTTTATTTTCGTCACGTTGCTTGGTATAATTGCTTGGTATAATTGAGCAGATTATGATGTATATGTAAATATAGGTACCTACTTAATAATACCGTCGTATTTGGGCTCATTTGATACGTCTTGAGCAGTAGATACTTTAACCGTCATTCCAACAGCTGGCCATAGACCTCACAAATAAAAGCTTATCAAAACAACACATTTTTATTATCAGATCTTATACCTGTCCATATTATCGCTAAAACTTCGTTTTCAGAAAAATGCCACCAAAAAGAAAATATGACGACGACTATATTAAGCTGGGCTTTACTTCAATAGAAATTAATGGAGAAACTAGACCACAATGCGTTTTATGTGCAACTGTTCTTTCTAACGACGCTTTAAAACCGGCAAAGTTGGAACGTCATTTGAAGACCGTGCATCCGAAGTTTTGTAACCGTTCGCGAGAATTCTTTGAAGGCAAACTAACAAGTCTTAAAAAAATGAAACTTGGACCCAGTGGAACAAGTTATGAAACCTCTGAAAAAACATTATCTGCATCATTTGAAGTTTCAAAATTGATTGCCAAATCGAAAAAAGCACACACAATCGGCGAATCTTTAATAAAGCCCTGTATGCTCAAAGTTGCAGAAGAGCTTTTAGGTGCGGAAGCTCAAAACAAAATTCGTGAAATACCGCTTTCTAATGACACAATTAAGTCGCGTATTCAAAAAATGTCAACTGATATTGAAGACCAAGTTATTGACAAGATTAAAAACAGCCCTTATTTTGCATTACAATGTGATGAGTCTACCGATGTTTCGCAATGCTGTCAATTACTTGTATTTATTCGATTTTTGGAGGACAACAAAATGTTTAAAGAAGAGTTATTATTTTCTCAAGAACTTAAAACTACGTCGCAAGGTGCAGATGTTATGAATGCAATAAGCCAATATATGGAGGAACATGGACTTATGTGGGAAAGGCTTGCCGGGTTTTGTACTGACGGTGCTCCTGCTATGCTTGGTTCTCGCTCTGGTCTTGCAGCATTGGTAAAAACCAAAAATCCTTCCGCAATTACGACGCATTGCGTTATTCACCGTCAAGCATTGGCTGCCAAAACGCTCCCGGAATGTTTTACTATAGCTCTGAAAACAGCTATAAAAGTAGTTAACTTCATTAAAAAGAGCGCACTCAATACTCGTCTATTCAAACAGTTGTGTTCTGACATGAACTCTGAACACGAAACTCTGCTTTTCCGCACAGAAGTTCGTTGGCTTTCAAAAGGAAACATGCTGTCGAGGTTGTACGAACTAAGAGAGGAAGTACAAGTATTCTTAACTAACAAGGAAAACAAAGAGTTGCTAGATCAGTTTTGTGAGCCCGAATATAAAGTACGTTTTGCTTATTTGGTCGACTTTTTTGCGCAAATAAATAAATTGAACCTTCAAATGCAAGGGTCCGGAAATTTGAAGTTGCAAGGCATGAGCAACATATTTGCATATGAAGATAAAATCAGGGCGTTTATTGCTAAAATCGAGCTATGGATCAATAAGATCGAAAGAAAAAACTTTTCTGCATTTGATACGCTCAACCAAATTATTGACGGACAAGGTGCAGATATTAAAGAAGAAATTCAGAAGAACGTGATGCTCCATTTGACTAATTTAAAAAGTGAATTCAATCGCTATTTTCCTGACTGCGAGGACAAAAGTATTCAGAAATTGATCCGGAATCCTTTCATTGTCAACGTTTCTGAAGTTTCTGATGAAATTCAAGAAGAAGTGATTGAAATGCAACACGACACGAACTTAAAAGATACATTCGAATCAGGAATAAATCTTGAAGATTATTGGAGCCAAAAAGCAATTTCTTTTCCAAAGCTTCGAGACATTGCTATACGTTACCTAACATTATTTTCATCGACGTATCTATGCGAGCAGGGGTTTCCGACGCTTCTGATTATTAAAAACAAGCATCGAAATCGGTTGGATGCCACTGCCGATATGCGTTTAGCTTTGAGTAGTACTGAACCGAGAATTCCGAAGTTAGTAAAGAGTATGCAGGCACAAAAATCACATTAAATTAAAATCTGTAACTTTTATATTTTTGCCAAATAATAAATAAATGAGTGCTAATTATAAAATTGTGCTTGTTTTCTTTATCAAACAACCCTTAATTTAGGTCATTTTAGTTAGGTAAACCAACTGGGTGGTCCCCGGCCATAGAAACATTTGGTAAAATGGTCCCTCATGACTAAAAGGTTAAGAACCACTGATCTACCTCAAAGATTAGCGTAGAGTTAAAGTGAGATTTGGTTTCTTGTTCTTTCCACTGGGTTATTTCAGCTCCACGTTGTTGTTATTGGACAAACAGGCATTAATATATTCTCGGGGAAAACCACAGCGAAATATTTTTTATTTTATTTATGAAGAATCTTTTTAATTATGTGGTTACCTCGGTAATTACAAAATAACCATAATAATATCAGTATTACATTTTTTCTCCTTTAAAATATTAAATAAACAAATACCTATGACTCGGGGTTTTCATTTCTTATTAGTTAGGAATATGGCTGATTCGTAAAATACATAGTTTATTTGTCTTCGAGATCATCTCAATACATATATGGTTAAAGGTATATTTATTTCACGTCTACATCTACGCAACGCATAATCATACGCATCTACGCAAAGGGGTTTTATCCAGAACCTTTGGATCGATGTTCTTATATCTAACCACTAGTCAAACGAGGCCGTCAAAATAAATACCTAATAACAAATAGTGTTGTTCACATTTTATTAATCAGTTAATTTCATGAATATTAGGTCATTCTGTTAGTAGAATAAGAAAAATCATTGCCGTTTCGATTAAATTGCGTTAAACTAGCAATTGATTAGTAAAAATAATCCACTTATTGTAAAAATAGATGATAAAGAAGTAATCACGTCAGAGATCGCTTTTTTATGGCGTACTATTTTATGTGTGACGATTCACCAGTTCAATCCAATACCAACCAAATATATCCATAATTATACCCATCTAAGATTAGCTCTCAGGTGGAGATAGCCTGGAGTTAGGCTCGGGTTTCATCATAGGACACAAATTGCTGTAAATAACAGCATTGTAAATTTGTTAATGTATATGAAAAGAGCAACTATGCGAGTTTTTCTTGCCGTTTCTTCTAACTAGAAGCTGCTTTCTGAAACGGTGGTACTATTTAATTATTGACGATTCCAACGCTTCATTGTGAAGTTTACTTGAATAAAATTGATTTGATTTGAGCAAATGTCAGATCAAGTTTTCATGGCCTTATGATATAAGACAATAATCGATTTTCTTTATAAAATGGGACCAGGAAATCTCTTTCAGAATAATCACAATAGTTGGTTTCTTCAACATTAGATAAATACGTGCTATTAATTATAAATATTGATAAATCACTCGTTTAAGCAATGATTCGATTTTATAATCGATATATTTGTGTTTGTAAAAACAATACATAAAATATTCCATAAATGTATGTAGTCTCGTTAAAGTTATCTTTACGAAATTATTTAAATATTATGTGTTAATCGTTATGTATGTGTATCTAAGATTTGACCTTAAAAAAAGAGTAACTACTGAGTTTCTTGCCGGTAGAAACTTCTTTCCGAACCGTAGGTAGCTTCACTTTATTGTAAAATGACGATTCAAAAGTGCTTGTAAAACCTTACTTGAATAAATTTTATTTTGATTTTGATTTAACGTTATAAAATCAAATTTTAGTTATACGTGTACTACATAATACCTATATAGTTGTAAAAAAATCTGCCTAATAATCTTAAATGGTTTGATAATAGTGTAATTAATAATAGGTCGGGGAAAAAGTTTCTTCGTATTTTATATGAAAATTCAAAAATTTTTTTTTATAGATTACTTACATTTGACTAAAGTATGTAGGTGCCATTTTGTTCCATAACTTTTTGCCATCTTGTTGGTAGTGACCTGATCCCATTGCTGTAAAAATTTTGGGGCTTCTGATCGAAAAACTGCGACATGTGGTTTTGGCAGTCCTCTCGTGATGTTAACCTGACACTGCCTAAGGAATTCTGCAGAGACCGAAACAGATGAAAATGCCTCCCAGCTAAACTCTCGTAATTTTTGTTGAGTGGTTAAAGATGTGTGAGGTATAGCGTTGTCATGGTGAAAAACCACATCCCTTCTGTTGATCAATTCTGGCCGCTTTCTCTCAATTTCTTGCTTTCTCTCTTTTCTTCAATCTCATCAATTGTTCGCAATACAGTTCTGAATCGATGGTCCTGCCGGGCGGTAACAGCTCATAATGAATGATGCCCTTCCAATCCCACCATACACACAGCATTACCTTGTTGTGAGTTAATCCGGGTTTTGCCACAGTCTGTGAAGCTTGACCGGCCTTTGACCACGATCTTTTTCGCACGTTCTTGTCGTATGTGATCCACTGTTCATCACCAGTTATCAGCTTCTTCAAAAATGGTTCGGTTTCATTACGTCGTAATAAAGAATCACAAATGAGTACACGGTTCATTAGGTTTCTTTCAGTGAGTTCATGAGGCACCCATATATCGAGCTTTTTTGTGTACCCAGCGTTATTCAAATGAGTCAAAACCGTTTTGTGGTCAATTGCCAGTTCTTCAGCTACATCGTAACTACTAATATGCCGATCTTGCTCCACTTTTTCAAAAATGGCATCAATTTTGTCCGTAACAGGGCGACCAGAACGAGATGCATCTTTGATATCAAAATTTGCGGCTTGAAAACGCTTAAACCAAACTTGCGCTACTCTCACAGATACTGCATTAGGTCCATAAACATCACAGATTTTTTTCGCGGCTTGAGTTGCATTTTTACCTTTTTTATAGTAAAATTTTAAAATGTATCGAATTTCTTCTTTAGATTCACTCATTTTAACAACAACAAAAACAAATGAAAATCACACAAATTCCTAATTTGAATTTGGAAGTGCCTTCTTTAAAATTAAAACTTTTTAATGATACCAAAACCAGCCAGATACAAATGGGCGTTGGCTGCCTGGAAGAGTTCGCCGTGTAGCAATAATGTAGTCCAAATTGTATTTGTTGCGTGTTTTGTTTTGTTTATTTATGTTCTCTTTTTGGTGTACCATAAAGTATAAACTATATTTTCTATAGTACGTTTTACAGACAGAATTTTTTTTTAAATATTGCAGAAATATTTTTTGTTTATTATTAGAGACACGAGGTAATCTGTGTTTACTATTTCGGTATCTAATATTAGAACGATATTGATAACTAATACGAAAGTGGAATCACTTCCAGTTGATCAAATTTTGCACACGGTTGCTGATTATGATATAAACTTTATAGAAGTACTTTATGACATATGGATCAAATAAAGTCCTATTTTGTAATTATTAAAATATATATTAATAAACTTGTAGTAGATTAAGGGACTGTTATGAATGGAATAACTACTTTATTACCATTGAAATTTCTAATAACAATTGTATCATAATCAACATTATATTTCAGTCATTGGTGTCCCTCAAAGGTGCGCTAAGAAATCGGTATATTCAAATTATAATTAAATACATTTAGGTAAGCTCGATTTGTTTTTTCTCCTCTTCTTCCTCTTTTCGATAGGTGAGATGTAATTAAAATGGCCATTTTTTTTTAAAAACAAGTATATTTACATATCACAAATATTTTACTTTTAATAATTTACAGACTTTGTTAGTATTTGCCGTGGCTGCCGTGATCGCCGTGACCAAAACCACCATGCTCTCCGTGTTCTCCACCGAAGCCATGGTCACCTCCGAAACCACCGTGGCTGCCGTGATTGCTACCATGTCCGAAACCGCCGTCGTGGTCACCTCCGAAGCCGCCGTGGTGAGAACCACCGAATCCACCTTCGTGGCTGCTGCCTCCGAATCCACCTTCGTGACTACCGCCGCCGAATCCTCCTTCGTGACCATGACCGCCGAATCCACCACTGTGACCACCACCAAATCCGCTGTCGTGACCGCTGCCGAATCCGCCGCCGTGACCGCCTCCTACTCCGCTGCCGTGGCCTCCGCCGATACCACTGCCAAAACCGCCGTGGCCTCCGCTGATACCGGCGCCATGGCCTCCAGCGTTACCGGCGCCGTGGCCCCCACCGATGCCAAAGCCTTGACCGCCGCCATGGCCACCACCGAAACCACCACTGCCATGTTCACTTCCGTATCCGCCATGGCTACCACCAAATCCTCCAGAGCTACCGCCCGCTCCGTATCCTAAAGAACAAAAAATTATATTAATTTCAATAAGGTTATCAAGTAATAAGTATTATTTGGGATTTATTAAAAAATATATTTTTAACTTGTTTATGGTACTAGTTTACATAGGGCTTATGATATTATTCAAGAACAGTTAGAAAAGCTCAAGAATTTGCAATCAGTTTTCTGGTAATAGCTTTATGTGTATAGCGTCACATTATTTATTTAGTATAGTTTTAAAGTGATTTGTAGTGGAGTAATGTATAAATGATTAATATTTAAAAAATATACCTGGATACGCCGCCGCAACAGCGACTAGGGCCAACGCAACAATCTGAAAGAAAAAAAAAACAATAAACTAAATATAAAAAAAAAGACTATTTTAAAGAACATTACACTTTTTTTAGATATATTATCTTTTACGCACTGCACATTCATTAAACTGGATTAATCAAAAAGAGTGAACCTAAGAAATAGTGTATAACATTCCAAAACCAAAAGGTTTGATATCGAAAATAGTTTTTACAGACAATGGAAAATATTTGAAAAGAGCCTGTTTTATTTTCAAAACCCCTAATTGGCCTTCATTAAATTTAATTATTAATAATTATATAATAAAAAATGTAATCTGTATTTCTTATCAAATTTGATTGAAAAATCGTGAATTATATATATCAAATACTTGAATATTTATGATATTAGTTGTATCTTATAATATGATACTCACCATAAATTTTGCCATGTTTATTGTACGCACAAGTTATCTCAATGGTAAGCACACAACAAATAATACAAGTGTTCACCCTCTCGGCGCTTATATACAAGTTTTGCGTTGACGCTCTCTTCCTGACTCATGCGATCAAACTCTTCAGAGCCTCGTATTGTATACTATTAGGTTCCTATAAGTAAATAAAATCAGACGTTTCGTGATTTGTTCTCGATTTTTTTAAATAGAAGTTTAATAAATTATAATTATTTTGTATATTTTAAAGTAAATCGAAATTGAATTTTCCATTTTCGTCATCATGTTTTTTAAGGTTTTCATATTTTCGGAATTAATGAATTAGCTTAATTTGAAAAAAAAAAGTTATTATAATATTCATATACATATATTATGATTAGCTGAACGTCCGTTTGAAATAATAAAATTATGTTAGTTTACGGTTAATCAAATTAAATATATATTTTTTTATTAAAACATGAAAATTAAGCTCGGCTGTAAATGTAATTCGTAAAACCACTTTATTAGAAAGTACTTATTATTTTAAGTGAAGTGTGGTAATCGTGTTAACAATATAATATAAAAGGAAGTTGCGATATTTTTAAAAATAGCATCGAAAGAATAAATTTATGCAACGTCTGTGATATACATTTATTTATATTTACATGTGTATGTAGAAAAAATATAATTTACATTTCTTCATAATTTGAATTGTATCCAAAAACAAGTGGCTTGATTAGACACTGGGAGATGCAATTCATAAATATATATTATTAAATAAACACCGGATCAGTTTTCGTGATGTTGTGATATTCATATGTCATGTCATATTATATTATTAGTATAAAGATATATCGTTTTAAAATAAATGTATTAAGAACCTTCATATAAATCTGACTTAATTGCTGTGATGTAAAGTTAATTAATATTGATTATTTTTATAAACTGTTTACAAGAAAGACATTAAAATCTCGAATACATTATTACCATATTTGTAATAAAATATCTATTAAATAAGTATTTTCCTCGTCATAGAATGATAATAGTTATGACGTCATCACAGTCTTCATTAATGATTACCATTAAATCCATAATCAACGACAGTTTTTTAAACTATTGACTTATTTTTTTATATATCAATTAAATAATAACCTAAATGTAATTTTTAAATCTTTGACTTTAGGAAATTCAAAAAAAATCAAAGAATTATTCTTATTTATACAGCCAAAATATGTTTGTCAGTGTTGCTAACTTTTTTCTGCACAAAAATTACCGGCTACCGAACGAAAAAATGGTAATAAAATTCAACATGGCGACCATTTTGTTACACAAAATCTTTAATCTACTAAATGTAAAAAACAAAAACAAGAGTAAATTTATATTTATCTCTTATTAATAGATTTAAGAAAGGTCATCTCATCCATTAAAATATTATCAAAAATATTGTGTTGAAATGTATTAATACCTTCGTCAATAATATAGATAAAACTTTAGATTTTATGATGTACCCATCCTGATATATATACCACTCTGATATATTATATAATAAAAAATCTAATTGAATAAAAATCTAATCTGATGTTACTATGCAATTTAGGGTTAGAAGGAAAGTTCAATATACCAATTATATATATATACTTATCCACACATGTAAGTATATACATAAAAAATTACAGATTTCAAGACACAAATAATTACGCTTATAATTTTGTATACAATATAATTCTTCTAAATATATTTTATATTAACGGCATATATCATTATTCTTAGGCCGGTGGTAATTAAACAATGATTTCTCACTTTATGCCATACTTGATAATATGTCATTCGAAAGAAAAAGAAAAAGAGAGAGTCTGTCTCTTTCAACTGAAACACAATAGTACCGGCTACTGTTATTTGTCGGAGGTAGCCATGAAACCTTACAAGTGAGCCCTATCACCAATGACTACTAATAATGGATTAATTAAAAAAAATGTTGCAAAATCAAAACCCAGATATAGCGCTGTAATGCGGACGCCACCGCGAGACGCTTCTAGTTTAACAATAAAACCTTTTTAATGGTTCAAATCAAATCGTATTTCATACATCGTTTTTGTTCTCGAGAGATTTTAGTCGGGTTATGCAAATTTTATAAGCAATTTGGGGAACAGGTTGTCTGTTGTTAGGTGTTATTAAGAATATTGCATGTTTTTTTACGGGTTCTGGTTATTTATCGACCCATCGATTTAATTTGATTCAGTTTTTAAATAGTTTTCCTTGTCAATTAATAAAACGACAAATATTGAAAAACAAAACATTCGTTATATTGAGATTATTGTAACGTTTTGTGATATTTAATAATTTTTTTAGTAAGGTCCTCAAACGGGATTATATACAAGAATTCAAAAATATGAACTTAATACTGGTTACTTATATAGTTACTGACAAACAAAATATTAACATAATTTAATAAAACTCATTATTCAACAATGATAATAATAAGGATAATAGCGACGAAAAATAATAATAACTTATTTTTTATGCAAAACAATAAAATTAATATAATAGGTATTATTTTTTTGTAAGAGAAGCATATTTTATTCTGAAGGCATTCAAAGGCCTATGTTTCGAACATAGGTCTACCGTAGATATTGCATTAAATTGCAATACAATATGTTTTTTAACTGAATTATTAATTAATAAGAAAAAAATCAATTCTTAAAATTCAAGGCAGTGTACTTAATTATTAAACTTACAGAAACAATTAATTTTGACAACTTTAAGGATACTAAAAACGGATATTAATAAAAAAACAGGTAAGAAGTGCGTTAATATTTAACATTTTTCAATAATTAATAATATTATTTCTTAATAAATAATATCATCATAAAATGGGCGTGAAGTTATGAAATTATCTTTAGCCTCTATAATAATAATTCATTTCGAACTTCAACAAAAAACTAACGAGTTCAAATAAACTAAATCTTCAGTTTTACACAATTTCAGTTAATTAATGTACTTAGTAATACAAATATTGTTATTTCCTTGAATTTTTATACCGTGAGTTCCAAAGTCCGGTTTTAATCATTTACCTGGATAAATCATTACGGAGCCAAGCTAGCTAGGTAATTACCGGAATCCCACTAGCCTAATTATGTGTTCCAAATGAAATTAATAATGTGCCAATGTTATATAACGGTTTTTCCAAATTTAATTCTTGGTAATACCAATTACACTTTATCTGTTGCATTATTATAAAATTATAATTCAGTCGGTTCGGAAAGTCCCTGAAGTTATTTGAATCATAACATTACCGTTAATAGGTCATTGATCTGTTAGTTTAGATTTTATGATTGGATTTCTGGAAATTTCAGTTTATTGTTGCTCTGAAACCGGATTCGTAAGGTTTTTTTTGTTAAACCCAAATGTTTTTTGCTGTTTTGAGTCATCAGGCTAATATTAATAGTAAAAGATAGACTTCCTCGTCGATGTAGCGGCTAGGCTATACGGTAATATGTCCTGCGACCATAAGTTCAAATCGCGCTTCGGGCTGGTCAAAGTTCATTGGATATTTTCATTCCGAAATTTTCAGAAATCAGCCAGTTGTTAGTTGTCAATTTTGACATCCCATGCCTCGAAATTACGTAAAACCTATAAGCTTGTATGATCTGCGTGAGTTAGATCTCTTTTATTTAAAACAAAATTTTGTGAAAAGTAATGTTGAGTACCTTGAGCTGGATTTTTTAATACAGAGCATTATACTACAATAAATACTTATTAATTAAAAAAAGTTTGTTAATAAAAACTGACGTTTCAACTTGGATCAGTAGTTTTAACAATATATTTCAAAAGATAATAAAATAAAAATTGTCCTTTACCTTGCTAAGTTTTAATATTTTTTTGACAATCGAAGGTTATTTTAAACCCTGACAAATATATAATGTGGTATTTTTTTCTTTGTTCTGCACAAAGATATTATTTTTTTATGCCAACGTAACACGTAACACCTTTGGTGGACACGATATGGTGCCAAGATGTTTCAATCCTTACTATTTTTAAAACAGCATATTTTGTCCGTTAGTTATTACGAGAATTATACTGAACTATTTTTATCGTCAATTTATTTTAAATCTAGATCATTAGTGCTTGTCCGTAATAACTCACTTGGTATCTCACTCCGATTTACGGTGATAGGCTATTTTAAGACGAGTTGTCTTAATAGAATAACGTCGCATTAATATCGTTTTTAGACATTTCAACACTGTTTTTCGGATGACTTTTAGGTTTGTGTATCTTATTAATTTGACAAAAAAAAAATAACAAAAAAAAGACCCGCTGAGTTTCTTTCGCCGGTTCTTCTCAGGTCAGGGTGTTCCTTTTTCCGAACCGGTGGTAGTGTTTATTTGACAATCAATAAGTAAGTGTGATGCTTCTATATTGAATAAAGGAATTTGAGTTTGGGTTTGTTTGTTGTTATGTATGTATAAAAATAAAGAAAGATATTTAAAAAAAAAGATTTATTGTAAATGTTCTTATGACGACAAAAACTATCAATACTACTATGGTCAGATTAGCGTCGCATTCAAGTGAAATAAATTTAAGTTTCGGGGCAATATAAATCAATGTTTGTTCATATTACCTATAAATAGAGTGGCATGATTAATTTTTGTGATAATTTAACGACTATTTGCTAAAATACTTATTTAATAATATTTTAAGTTATTATTTAGTTAGAATGGATTTTATACAGATCCCGGAGGACAAGTGTAAATTGCATTTCCTCCGGGTCCAATATTAATTATTAATCAAACAAATTCTTGTGTTCTCTTTGACGTCACAATTCTTTATTCATTTATTTATTAACTGGCTGTCCGCAGATTCGTGCTCGTTTGAATTTTACAAAAAAGTTATTGTTGTATTAGGCTTTTGAGATATTGAGTCTTTAGTGGGTTTAGCTATCTGCCAGTGAAAGTCCTATCTAAATCGATTTAGCTGTTCCAGAGGTTAGCCGACCAAACAGACGGTCAAACAGAAAAAAATGTTATTTTTGTATATGTACCATGTATATACATATATATCTGCATTTAGTAATATTTTAATATTAAAAAACAACCGACACTCCAATTTTATTATATGTACCCCATAGATCACGAAAGTCACACCCTTGACCTAATACAAAACAACAATAACAAATTTAATAGGATACAGGAATCGACATAGTAAACTAAAAAGTGATTTAATTTATATGGATAAAATAAGAAAAAATGAAACAAACAATTTATTAGTAGGCTAGTACGAATTTTTTTATGCCCATAGTAACACGGACGAACGTTTAATAATTAGATGGTTTCCGTTGCCATACGAGTCAGGCTAAGCAAAAGTTGTTTTGGCTTTGGCTATCGCAAAATAGGTTGTATAACCCTAAAAAAAGATGTATTTTCTTAGAAGATCGTCACAGAATATTATTATTTTTCTATTATTTCTGGTTTTGGCCGTTACTATTATCTTTATGGTGCTGTCGGCTTTCTCGATCCCGTAATTATTGGGGTTCAGTAGTGAAATAACAAATCTTCAAATTACTTTTCTTTATGTTTTTTCTCAATCATACAATATCATAGTAAATGCGAATTACTTGTTTTATATAAAGTACGGACATAAACTTAACTTATGTAGAGATATTATGATTTCATTTAAAA
The DNA here is from genome assembly GCF_905220365.1 of Vanessa cardui. Taxonomy (NCBI): domain Eukaryota; kingdom Metazoa; phylum Arthropoda; class Insecta; order Lepidoptera; family Nymphalidae; genus Vanessa; species Vanessa cardui. Next base: position 4,247,220 of record NC_061140.1, on the reverse strand, counting down.
CTTATTATTTTCTAAATAAACAGCAATTGCGCAAAATTAACAAGATATTGTATTTACGCTTAGTTAATTAATCAGATTAACTAATTAGTATTGAATCTGAATGGTTATTGGTCGATAACATCGATGACGTAACAGTCCATCAATGAACGTACGGCATTTGATCAGATTAATAAATTTGGTTTTGCTCATATGCGAAGCTAGCAGTAGCTGATGAAACAGATGATCAAACGAATCTTCTTTCCATAAAGTCCATTTCGTCCAAAACTAGTTCCAAGCAGAGATCTTTAGTAAGATATAATTTATCTTCTATAAAGTAAATAGTAAAAGTAAAGTATCAGTCTAAATTTCTCACTGCTGGGCTAAGGTCATTACGATTATTCCACGACTCTGTTCCAATGCCGCTGGTTATACATATGTGAGAGCTTTCTTTTATACACTAATTTATTTTTATAATATCCTTATATTTTGGTATCAGAAAAAATAAATTATACAATACACTAATGGGAAAGCTTTAAATAATTTTTGGTATCCTATAAAAACAACAACAACAACAACAGCAGCCAGTAAATTCCCACTGCTGGGCTAAAGGCCTCCTCTGCCTTTGGGTAGAAGGTTTCGAACATATTCCACCGCGCTGTTCCAATGCGGGTTGGTGGAATACACATTCCTCGCGATGTTTTCCTTCACCGCCGAGTACGAGATGAATTATAAAAACAAATTAAGCACATGAATCAGCGGTGTTTGCCTGGGTTTGAACCCGCAATCATCGGTTAAGATGCACGCGTTCTAACCACTGGGTCATCTCGACTCTCTCCTATAGCAACATTCTCCTCCAATGCGGTTTGTATTTACGTTGAAAATTTCATTTTAAACTTGCAGGTTACAAAACAATGAACAAACAAAAACTATTTACTATTAATCCATTTAAATTAGAACCCTCCATTCGGCGAGCTCCGGGACGAACTTGTCTAAACATATTATTTGTAAATATCGAAACCTGACTATCCAGTTTTTTTGATATAAAATAACAAAACAACACAATGATATTAACATTATTTTCTTAAATTTAGTTTATGCAAATTAATTATAAATATCATCACGAGTTGTTTTGTTTTTATTTTAGGTTTTTACCACGGTTATATTTAATCTGTTTTTAAGCTGAAATCATTGTTTATTTTTGATCTTCAATGCCTACGTGTGATATATGTATGGACCGACACTATTTTAACACTTTGTTAGACGCAAAATATTTAAAAAACTCGAGATTGTACAAATCTTTCCGCGATTCACATGACGTTAAAGAGCGGCTTCGATAATTATTATTGGTGTATGAACATGTAACTTCAAAGGCATTTTAAGTTGTTAAACAACATTGTAACATGAAGTCTAGAGAAACCTATAATACTCAAGCATCACGTGGTAAAGAGAATAAAATTTAAGTCGACATTCCTAAACAGTTTTAGGTATCTCGGGTAAAGTCTTTTTTGATGTTTCGTTGCCTTTTTCATAAATAATTTGTTACCTAATAAATAAACCTATAAATACCCATAATCACTTACAACATGCACATGTATATGTACATATGTATGTACGTCTTTGAAAGCAATGTATCTGACATTATTCCTTTATTTAACTTTGTGATTTGAAACCCCTTTTTGTCGTTAATTGAATAAGCTTAAATTTTTTACAGTGAAAATTATTCTTTTATCATTTTAAAACATTATTAAAATCATCCTGGGGAATTTCCAATCCGTCAGGTCTGTAGTATATATATATATAAATCTGATCCATAATATAATTGACGACTTAATTTAATATAAAAGTTATGATTTTTTACGAAAACAAAAGATAGGTCCAAGTTAGAGACAGATAGTATCCTAGAAGGAACGGATTTGTCGTGAGACTTAAAACATAGAAGTAAAGTCTAAATTGATCGATACCCCGATGTTGGTAAACCTTCGATTCCCAACGCAATTCGGTCAGTAATAAGAAACGACTAACCGAATCAAACGACTTTTTAAAATCTATGTCACGATTAACCAAATCGAACGGCTTTTTAAAATCCGTGTAAATAACGTGCTCCTCTCATCGATACCCAAGGCCACAGCAGGAAACTGTTGATTAGGACTAAAAAAATAATACATTTTCCTACAGATTCCATAAGCTTGGAACACAGACAACATTGGAATTGATTTACTTATTTCATGTTAAATATTTATAATTATATGTAAAATATTATTAGGCTAAGCTTTTCGCTCAATACTGTTGTAAAGTTTCACATTGCTCCTACAAATATCGACCTCTTTTATTTCTAGATTCTAGAAGAAATTTGTCAGCTATTCCTTGCTAACGTTTCATAATTCCACCAAATGACTGGCAGTTGTTTGGTATGTTAAAGTATTTAGCTCATTACTGAGACTACTCTTCTTTCCATATGAAGGCTACAGCTGTGAAGCTTGTTTGTGGCTAGGAATGTTTTTTATTTCATTTACTTTTTTTTTAAGTTTAAGAAAACACGGATCTTTATTTTGAAATAAGAACACGTTTCTCATTTAGCTAGCTAATCCATAAAAATAAATGCTATCTTTCTGATCTGCTAAAAAATATTCAAAAATTTTCAAATGTGTTATGCCAAATTATATTGCATATTGTAAAATGTAATTTTTGTCTTTAACCAAAAAGATCTTATCAAGACCACTAAGAATGTTGACTGACGAAATGACGCATTAGCTTTTTTTACTTAGAAATTGTGTCCAGGATTGCAATTTCATGTTTTTAATTTTAATGCTGTTATTGTAATTATACTTAATGTAAGACAAAAAATAGGCATTAATGTGGCTAGATCTTATTTAGAGACTGTTCGTACTTGCGTGTCATTTATATACATTTATATTCATTGGTGTTATTACTTGAAGATTCAAAATGTTTAACCGTAAAAATGTTTCTATATGTTTAATTAATATAAAATAATGTTTTTAATGGTACGACCGACATAATGACGTCATGGTTTAACCTAGTAGACATCGTATTTTTTATCGTTTAAAATGATTTTATAAATTGTTTTAATAAATTGGTATAATTACTTATTTATTTCAATGTAACAAGTTCACGGTTAGTCATAAAGAAACTGGTTAGGTAAGTTCTGATACTTAAAATAATTTATATAAGGACAAGTTTGTGCTTTAATAATTAAAGACTCAGATTATAAAAACAAAAGCGAATACAAATTCGAGGTAGTTAGTACAAAACGATGAGTGTTTTTGCTAATGCCTGAGAAGTGTTGTCACTTTAAATATTAATTAGTGATTTACTAACAATTTGTTATTTACTCCACGCCTTTTGTTTCATAGTGAGATTGGCGATTTGATATGACTTGGGTTTATAATGAACTAGTTCTCGATGTAAAAACGACAAACAATTAGTGACCTGATGCAGATTTTAGATGAAATTTAGTTAAAAAAAGAGGTCCTTAAGAGCAAAGGAGGCATTTACTTTTAGTTTACCCAAAGTTATATAATTATAATTGTATTTACCTAATTTGACTTTGTATTTTTAAAGGTTGAAAAAAGTAACTACTGTGTTTCTTGCTGGTTTTTTTCGGTAGAATCCATATTCCGAACCGGTGGTAGCTTCAATTAATTCAGTTGTTAATTGACGATTCAAAAGTGCTTGTAAAAGCTAACCATAAAGTATATATTGATTTATATATGTATTAACTAAACATAGGTTACAAATGAATTACACTACAGTTTTATTATAAAAAGTTTACTACAATTTCGAAACTCAGAAGATATTTTATCACATCATACAATATGAACTGAAACAGATAGCTAACGCATCACTTTTATTTATAAATCAGTCTGTAGAATTGTACAAGAACGTCGTGTTCCAATTATTATATTTCGATAATTTAAAAAACAAACGCCAATATACGTAGCAATTACATATGCACAAAGCGCAATAAAAGGTACTTTCATATTTTTACCTTGATATTCTATTCTGTGGTATATGTAATAAATATTTGCTGAAATCGGAGCTTTGATAGAATGTAAGAAGAACCGAAAGGCCGGCTTGCGAATAACTGTGAAGGCATCGAATGTTTTCAGAATGTAATTCAATGAAGTGTCTCGTCGTATCTGCATAACTTTCATGATTGCATTCATTTTTAACACTTAATAGTGTGGTATTTTTTTGCATATTACATTGCATTAAGTAATTTTATTATACTTCCGACACATTATACGTTTCTAGATTAAATCACAATTTAATTTTGTAAACGAAATGAACATCATTATTTTAAGTTTTAGTTAAAGTTTTTTATTATTAAAATTGCTGTGCCGAATTTTTCCATTGCTCTACATATGTATGTACCTATGTGGTGTCTAAAAAATATGATTGACTAACAATAGTTTATTTTTCGGAATAAAAACACTGATTATATTTTTAAGATCTTTAGCATAAAAATACAAGAAACATTGAAATTTACATTCAACCTTGAACAGTACAAACCTAAAATGGTATAATAAATAAATACGTAAAATTGTCATACAACTAAACAAAATGGATGATCACACATTAGTACATATTATTTAATATTTATGGTATGTCGGTGTTAATTATTAAGAAAGGAAAATAATTTTGAATATGTTAAAGAAAATTAACGTAATAAAAATCAAAATAAACTTTATTCAAGTAGTTATAGTAACAGCCTTTTAACTTCCTTTTGCTGGGTAAAGACCTTCTTTCCCTTTTGAGGAGTAGGTTCGAAGCTAATCCGGACCACCACTACTATTAAGCAACTCAGGACACACGTGGCAGGTTCTATTGATGTGTCTTCACCACCGAGTATGAAACGAATTATTAAACCAAATTCAGTGGCACATGAATTCAATGGGCCCTGATCTTGAAGTCCGAATCATAGGTTACAATTCACGCCTTATAATCACTTGGTCAAAACGTTTCTTACATACATTGCCTCTCCTTTCTTCGACTATTTTTTAATAGAAGCAAGGTTCGTTCTTATTGCAGTTACGAATGAAAAGTTACGTTAGTTAAAAGTTGTTTTTATTCAAAATTAAATGTTATATTAAAAAATATACATCTCCATATTTTAACCTGTAGACTGTAGTAGTCTTGAAAAATGTTATTATATTGTGCCTTTTTTCTTTACATCAAATCAAATGATTACAGAAACCGAGGCCATTGAAATTTATATGCAATATCTCAATTAGATATTGCATATAAATTAAGATTGATATCTCGGAAGGCAAAGGTGTCCATTGTTTGTTTTAATTTAAAAAAGATGCTCGCTTTGTTTCGTTTACATTTTAATCGTTTTCCGTATCGGAATATTTTTGTAATGGGTTATATGCGTGTCTTGTTTTTATAGCATTCCTAATTTAAATATGATTTTTTTTTAAACGAATAAAGTTGTGTTGAGTGAATAAAACAATAATATACAATTCACGCATCTATTCGCAATTAGTGAACCGAAAATTATTCAAGATTTTTTTGGTAGGCTCAATTAAATGTCGGCTTCGATTGATACCTTGCCGATAATTCGGTATCATAACTGTGATAAATTGATTACAAATTTAATTAATACCAAATTATTATTTTTATATTATATTATTTGAGAACGAAAATTGAGTGACGTGGCAAGGAAGTGACGTCATCTTTCAAACGTAGTAACAGCAAGAGGCCCTTAGGTTGTCACGTTGGTAACATATTTGTGTCTGTCAGGTGCATTCTTGATGAATTTCATAATATTGCCCGTGTCTTCTCCATCGCACGTGACATTGGCGAAATAATCTGTGCCTTTTTGGCACAAATAAAAGCCACAAAAAAAAATAAATAATATTGCCTATTGGTCAGTTTGTTTATCAATTTTACGTTAATATTGTGACTACTACTACTACCAGATGAACTTATTCATAAGTCTTTTTAAAATTAATGGAATTAAATCTTGTACGACCTTAATATACAAAAAAAACAAAGGAAAAATTTCGTATTTTCAAATTATATTATTTACGACCTGTATGTATAAATAGTATTTAAAATACTAACATAAAGCATAAAGTCTACAACTTAAAGCTGTTGGAGGTTTCAAGAAAAAATACGAGTATGTAACTACCATTAGTTTCCGTACAGCCGCATATGAAATCAATCACAGCGAGTCGTTACACATAATAAAACAGTTTATGATTCGTCCGTCGACAATTGTCTTGTCCTGGGCCGAGTCTTGTCGAGATGGTCCAGCGGCTCAAACAAGTGAATTTTACTCAAATAACTCAGGTTCAATTCCAGCAAGCAGTATTTTCATTTGATTAATACGTACATTCTTGTTCTTTTATTCTCGTGATCGTAATCCAAAAATACGAAACTCTTCTCAAAAAAGGAGATCTTAGCTCTGTAGTAGAATAGTTACAGATGGTTTCAACTATTGTCTTGTCCTCTGAGAACCGGTTCTCCTTATATTATTTTCATATGGGTATTTATAGTAGGGATAATATGCTCCAACTTTTTGGTTGAAGACTAAATAAGGTGGAACATTTTTATATGGTTTGGTATTGGTCGATCTCTGTGACCAGTTTCGTTTAAAGGTTCCGGCGCTCGGCACCGGCTGGCGTTGATAGCTATTCGCTGATTTTCTGTCGACAGCCGATATGGTATTGTAGGCCATCGTATTTCCAGCTAAGATTATATTTAGGACGATTGCGGAGAGGATTATCTGAAAAGAAATAAATACATGATTTATATTCAGTTGAACTTATTAATTAAGAAAAATAATTTCTTCGCTTATTAAATAAAGAACTAATTTGATATGTAATTTTTTTTTTATTTATAATAAACTAAAATGTTTATATATCTCAGAGTACACTACGCTACAGAAGTTAGTATACGAAATGTCAAAATCAGAATTGGCTTGAGTTTTGTATGACTTTATAAAGCTACACAAAATATAGAGATACACTACAGAGTTAAGCATATTGTCATATAAAATATATATACTATTTATTCTAAACGTTATGAAAATTGTAACTAAGAAGATCCAGCTTAGTTATTTTTTTATTAATTAATATTTAATTTAATTAATTATATTTATTAATATCGCAAAATTTAAAAATAATTAGATTATATAAAAATAACATCACTTCATATTTTCGTTAAGGTAATCGCTAAAATACTTTAAGTTTACATATTGAACAAATTGTGTAATATGGCGGTCGCCTCTTTTGATTAGCGGGCGTTGAACTCTTTCGTATGATCGTTTGGGCATTACCGTTCCTTCATTGTTTTTTTGGCACGTACGATGTTCGCAAGAGTATATCCGACGATTGAATATTTTTTACACGATTCCGTTATAGATATTGTGTAAAAGAAATAAATATATTGAATAATGTCTTTGACCTCACCTTTAGTAAAAATAGTCTGATTGCTTCCATTTTCACACGGAATAATTGAAATATAAACACATGTAAAAATCACAACAGTGTCTGTGCATCTGTTGCTGTCTCCTTGAACTTGCCTTTATATTGCCCATTTTTGAAATGACCCACATTTTCAAGACTAAAATACCGTAGAGTCGGTATTCAATGTTTATTCTTTATGTATGTCACTATTAGTACTTGAGCGCAGCTTGACTTGCCATGTCCTCAATATATTAAGTTGAAATCATAACACAGTATAAAACAAAGTCGCTTACCGCTGTCTGCCCCCATGTATACTTAGCAATGGAATTTGATGTGGTTTTTTTAATAGATAGAGTAATTCGTGCCGAAGGTTTTTGTATATAATACATGGAAAATATAGTAAAGAAACAAGAAAAAAATGTAATATATTTAGTATCAGCATTGCACCCATAAGAAGCCGTGGCGGGTCGCTTCTTTTAAAATAAGTTTAATTTTAATGAAGGTCGCTAAACATTTTATAGTTAATTTGCTCCATTTTCTTTTAATTATGTATGATTATATGATCAATTTTTTATTATTTGGTTCATCTGATAACCTACTTTTTCTAATAGATCCTAACTAGCATCAACACATGTAAGGTCTCAGAATCATACAAATCTAGTAATGTAATTTTAATTTTAATGTTAATAGAATAGTTAAAATTGTTTACTTATTTAAAAAAAACTTTATGGTTTTTCTAAAAGTAATTTTAATGATAAGTTTAGCTAAGCTATCGGGACTTCACCTATAACCACTTGTGTGCTTATTGTAAAACAATTAAGTGTTTCGTAGTTAAAAGTAGAATTCCATGATATCACAAACAAAAATATACGATTCAAAGGTTTTTTTATTCATATTAAAAATATGTATTTTTATAGAGATTATAATTTTCAATGTAAATGTAATAAGGCAAACTGGTATAACAAGTATACAAAAGATTTTTAATGTTTAAACTATTGATTTTTTTAAATTTAATTAAAATATTTATGTGAACAATTTTTTGCATTCTATACAGAGTGTAATACTTTATTTGGCTATATTAGTTAACAAAGAGTTAACGGTAGGCAAATGAGCTAACTCATTTAAAAATTAATAAAAAAGATATTAATGCTAATTGACAATTAAATCTATCATTAATATAATATTTCTTTAAACTGGTAATGTCTTTATATTATAGTTGGATGATCGTGACATCGTCAAGTATTGTTCCTTTATTTATTAGTTTTAGTTTGATTTAAGTTTTATTTATTATTCAGCATCTCATTCTCATATTCTGTTAGCTATAAAATATACAATTAGTTGCTTGGAAGAGATCGCTATGTAGCAATAAGGTCGCCAAAATTATATGCTTCTTTTATTTACACTGCTTCCGTGTTTTATTTTCTTATATTGTCTTAGTGGGGAACGATAGACTATATAGTATTGGGCATACAAAAGTAAACTTTTTGTGGAGTTTAAAATTTGCACCCTACCAAATTTCATAAAATAAGGTTCAATGGTTTGACTTTGAATGACCAACAGACAGAAAATTACATATTAATATAAATTATTTCAAGACAATTGGATGAATGAATAATGATTGATTTATTTTGATGTTCGTTATATTATTCTTCTGAGAGTAAAAGTACTCTGTAAAAGTGTGTAACATTCTTTTTTTATTATATACTTATAAGCAAACGTTGACAATGTATGTAAATTTTATAAATTTAAGACATTTGTATAATAATCGTATATATAATTTCCTAGAAATAATAACACAGTAAATAAGGAAAAACATCCTTTAATTACACAAGTCTCATTAATACGTTCTCGCTAAAACATTATGCCTTTAAATTGTATGTCCTGGTTAAAATGTTATCAATTAACGTACTTAACTTGTTCGATCTAAGTATTTTTTATGAAATTACGATATTAATTCAATTTTTGAAAACGTATAATTTAATTATGAAAAATTCTGACAATGACACAAAAAAAGTCGAAATTATATAGCGGCCTATGTCGAATTTCAATTAAATAAGATAATTTGACTGAAAATTTAATTTGCAAGTTTTAGATAAATTAATATCTGAACAAATTTGTTTGATTAAACAATAATAAATATATACGCGCAGATTTTGTTTACAACATTTTAAAAAATATTGTTAAATTTTCAAGGTTATGCTACGTTTATAACCTTGACAATAATTGACGCACAATAATTGAACTAACTCATAAAGGTTTTGATACGTTTCTGATTGTATTCTAAATTTCTTACAAAAAAACCTCAGCTGAAACGCAAAGGTTCAACTTATATCGGTTACTATTCGATCTCGATTATAAATAAAAAATAAATAAATATGAGACAACATCACATACATTACTCTGATCCCAATGTAAGTAGCTGAAGCACTTGTGTTATGGAAATCAGAAGTAACGACGATACCACAAACACCCAGACCCAAGACAACATAGAAAAATAATGGTAATCTACATCGACTCGGCCGGGAATCGAACCCGGGACCTCAGAGTGGCGTACCCATGAAAAACGGTGTACACACCACTCGACCATGGAGGTCGTCGATTATATTTCGATCAAACTGTGACCGAACCCCAACTGCATTAGTCGAATAAGTAAACGGTGGAAATGCAATGATAATGTATCGATTCAATTGCGATATATTGATAATTAGACGGAAATATTCGTTGGGGTAAAAAAAAGAAAACTAAACGTATTATACGGTTTAACAGTTATTAATAATTCATAGTTTTTATATCGAAATATCTCAGTTATACGAATTTTGCATCTAATTTTGAATTGGACATACGTTGTCTACTGAAATATAATTATTTTTAACGACCTCTAATTGTGGATAGGTTTCGATCGGATCTATCGTAGAATATCGATTGTGAATATTGATTTGTTGGTTTTAGGTCGCTAAAACAGAATTTCAAGCAATAGAGATTTTCGTCGATAGCATGCAATTTCAATTTCTTTAACAATGTGTAAATATAAAACTGAGAAATAATTATAATATTAAAATATGAAATATAGTAATCAATTTCATAAATGAAATAATTAAATACTATTGATATATTAAAATTGCTTTTATAAGTTTTATAATTATACGTTGTCAGAAAGAAATTATTCTGGGAAATTATAAAACAGTTTTCCCGCAAAAACATCCAATGTTACTTTGGCTGAATTTTGTGGTGGTTCGAAATAAATTTAAGGCTCCATTTTAAAAATGCAACAAACAAAGAATGCCTTTAAACAAATGGCTGGTTATGGTACCATAAGATAAATAAGCCATTTCACTTTGAGTTTAATTGGTATCGACTATCGACTACCGGAAAAAACAAGAATATTTATGTAACAAACAGTTTGGAAACCGTAATTTATTTGACAAGTTCGATTAATCGTAGGACTATTGCGCACCAACGACCAGCGAACTAACGATTAATTTCGTTTCATTAATTGCGTAATTCAACCCTTGAATGCGCCATACTTGTAATTACATTTTTTTCTGACATTGAATTTTTAAACTTTGAAAATTAATGGAAGTTGATCCTTTGGAAGTGAAACTTTTTTAGAATTCGAATTATTACGAACGATTCCATCGTTGTGATTTGAAATTCAATGAAACGAAAATACTTCACGACGAATAGTCAAACCAAAAAAAATGTTTTATATAGTATTTTATTTGATAAAGTAATAAGTATAGTATTGTTAATCGCTCAAAATCAATCAAAACACCAGAATACCTTTTTAAAAACCTCTATGTGAATAGGCAACTAAACTAAAATGTACTGCAATTATATTTGTTTTTCCGGCGTTTTGTCCTAACCATTATTAGCGTGGGTCTGACTTCATCATTCAACAACTCTCGTTTTTGAGGAATTTTCTATTGAAAACTGTGCTATTATAATTTTAACCGTGTGTATGTTGTTTTATTTAATGTCCCATTTTTAAATTACCTCACAAATACTGAAAACAAATCTTGTCATAACTACCACGTAGAAACAGAAGTACGTCACCATAATTGTTATTATAAAAATGTATATTACTTTGATAAAAGGTTTAGTATTATTTATGACTCAATCAAATAAATAAACAGTTATAAATACAATAACAGCTTGTATATAGTTTATATAGAAGTAAAAAACTTTTAATTACATTAATTATTATTAAAACTTTTTGGGTGTATAAATATTCCTAATGAATTTATAATGTTGTAAAAAGGTACATTTATTTAAATACTTAGAGATACTTATAAATTAACTGTAATATTTAAAAGATCTTTTATACATCCGTAATCTATTGATCGAATTTCAGTCACGGGAGTTAGTTGCAAAGAATAAATATTTTTTTTTAAATTAAAGGGATATTTGGGCATCACAGAGTCAGAACGCATTGACAAGGAATGTCAATCGTATAAATAGTAATTTGTGCGATTGATAGGACCTTTAGTAACACTGTTGTGTTCACTAAAATACAATTATACTAAACAGTGCTGCCCAGCAGTAGCAATACATAGTGTATTGCACAATTTAGGTACATATCTTCCGAGAGCAGAAATGTGGCCTTGTCAAGTCATCTTCGGATTGCTACTTTGAATTTGTTGATTGCGTTTTAGCCAGGATAATTAAAAATATAATTTTAAGGTAGTACATACATTAGTTGCTATAAAATCAGCAGATGTAAATGTGTAAAGTACGAAGCCTTTACCCAAAATAACCGGTAAGAAACTCGCTGATTAGACTTAAGAACAAAATCCCCAGAATTTTGATTCCATCCTTCTTCTCCGAGTAAAGAGCTTAGTTTCTACAGTGATATCTTCTTACATCGGACATCTAATAACACAGCCATCTAAAGCCTTTCTTAAAATATGTATTTGTGTACGTACGCAATAAAGTTTTATTCATCCATCACATATTTTTTTGTGCGTTTTTGAGCGCCTGTTTTTGAGCGCCTGAGTTTGTGCGTGTTAATTACATGTATATGTATGTATTGATATGATTGTTTGATTAAAATAATATATTATATTTGTAACCAATATTCACAATTTATTTTGTAGGGGTTTTCTATTTATACAGTAGAGTAATATTTTATACTTGTTTTGTTAATATCTATTTTTTCTAAAGGTTAACTGACAGAGGGCTTCTTATAAGTATTAACTCTCTTATACAAAATGTATTTGTTTATTTTTAGGTAATTTTTTTTTTCACTTTTAAATACACTATAAGCAGAGCAACTCTTGTGAATGTTCTGTTCTGTATGCGGGTCAAGTTAATTAGCGGCTATTTGTGTATTGCCATGTGACACAGTGACACTAACATCGATTACGGGCAAGTAAGCTGCATATGTATATGTGTAAGGTTTTACAGATTATCGGATGTGCAGTATTGATTACTACCTAAAAAACCGTTATGGTTTGGATCACGCTGTCTTATATCGTTGGTGTAGTGGCTGGTTTCTAAAACTCAGATTTTCTACTTGGGTTCTAATTCCAGGTTTAAAAATTAAATCATTATTCAGTTTTTTGATTGACTAGCTTGGAGCTAGACGCACACTTTAAAATGGGATGTTATAACTGAGAGTATAACTATTTTAAAGTTTTTATAATAACGTCAATTTCAACGTTAATTTGTTTAAAAATCTAATTAATTATAATAACAACAACAACAGCCTGTAAATTCCCACTGCTGGGCTCAAGGCCCCTTCTGAGGAGATGGTTTGAAACATATTCTACCACGCTGTTCCAATGCGGTTTGGTGGAATGCACATGTGACAGAATTTCTATGAAATTTGTCACATGCAGGTTTCCTCACGATGTTTTCCTTCACCGCTGAACACGAGATGAATTATAAAGACAAATTAAGCACATGAAACAGCGGTGCTTGCCTGGGTTTGAACCCGCAATCATCGGTTAAGATGCACGCGTTCTAACCACTGGGCCATCTCGACTCAAATTATGATTATAATAAGACTATTGTTAAAATAAAGTATAACGTTGATTGTTGTAGTATAGTTTATTGCTTGACTCCTGAATATAAATAATTGCAAATGTGAAACATTATATTTGTGCTCTTATTGCGTTTTAGGAACTTTAGATAAATTAGTGCTTTATCTACATTTCAGGACAGAACTTCAATAGGACAAAATAATTTTAGAAATGGAACAGCTATATTATTTTTTCATGCTGAGTAGAATTTTCATTTTTAAACAGTTTCATTCAATTTATGCCATGTACATAAATATAAGTGAAACTGTAAGTACTTTTAAAAACGAACTAGGAAAAAATAACATTTGTTTTTTTTTAAGTGATTAACAGTAAGAAGGGTTTCTTACAGTGAAATTAACTCAAATATTATTTTTTGCGACAGACGAAAACTTGTGACAGGCAAGGTATCAAAACTGTCTCTGTTTTAGCTTGGTCCAAATTAATATGTTATTAAGTCTCATTATAATCACAATTGTGTGGCAATTGGTAATATAGTTTTTTAATGAGCAATATTATAAATTTAAGTGATTGCCAAATAAATTACTTTAAATTAAATACGTAAATCATTCCTTTTTCCGGAATTTCTTTTTATGTTATAAGATTATGTACGTCTGAGTATATGTTTTATAGATTAATTTTACATCACAAAAACCTTATATAACTGAAAGATTTTTTTAAATTAACTATTTAAAAAATACTTTCTCTTATTAAGTTTAAAATTTACTCCTGTCTGTATCTTATTTCAAATCACAATAATCATTACTGAAAATTTGAAGAAAACGAATAGGATTTGAGCGTGATTCATAAATCGGCTGATGACCAGAGGTGCAGACACAGTTTTTCGCTTATTTATAATATATAAATAATCTTTATACATTATTTATTTACATTAGTACATAATATACATTAGATTCTCATAATATACTATAAATATAATAACTTACTGTATAGTCTCTTAAACATTGTTATCTATTATCTGTCTTATAAGCAAAAAAAAATAAACTAAGTCTTTGTAATAATAAGTTAATATAATTAATAACAAATGAGTTGCATGTAAAATATAAAATAAACGCTGTTTATTAAATATTATATGTTTTTTTTAAATAGACAAACTTAATCTTTTTATATGCAATTTGTAACATATTTTTGCTTAAGTGAAGCAAGTTCTAGAATTGTAATGACACGCACTGACTAGTTTTTATATATGGATTGTATTGTATTAATGAATAATATTTTGCCTTACAATGTAATCGGTTGAACAATAAATGAATATCAGACCAGTTTAAGAAACCCAGTTGACTGCATTATGCATAAATGTTGACCTCATGAAAAACTACGGAGTAATTGCTCTATTAAATATGTTTGTGATATTTGCTTGAAATATTATTAATTACTACTAGAAGTTGTAGTTCTAGGTGTAAGTTTTTTTATTATGAATAATTTAGATAGTAACTACCTCGTAGCAGTAGTGGCTAGCTTTTTGCCTTGTAGGTCATGTGGTCGAATGTCTGGATCGGGAAACATTTAATTATCTTTGGAAATCCAGCACGTATTATTCCAGGGCAGATACCTCTCGAAAAATGTTTGCCATGACTAAAAACGATCACGACAACATCATCCGTATCTTAGGTAGATGTAAATGACTAATGATTCCATTCCATTTGACAAAAAAGTATCGACAAGCAACTTAAAATCGACATTATAAAGAACTATAGTTAAACTACTACCGGCTTGAAATGTAAATTCGAAAGAGAAGAACCGGGAAGAAGCTCAGTTGTTACACAGTTATAAAATTTTAAATACATTATGTTGGTTACATATATAACATGTGATATGTGCTGTGAAAATTGAAACTCAACAAATATTAGCTCCACGCTTTTGTATAATCTATATAATCTTGTGTTAAATCATTTGCTTTTTTATGAATGTTTCTTTGTTTCACAAATAATTTCAAGTTCAGATATTTTTACCTTTTATTAATCATATCTTGAAAGTTAAAAATATCTGCGGAATTTACTATAGAAACTATTTACCACTGGATATAAAAACACAGATAGTTTAAGAAAATGTAAAACATATATTATGTAATATTTTATTTTTACCATAAGTCAGTCAATTATTTTAAAAACATTATCAAGAACATAAAGTACTTATTTATTTTTTAAAAAATATATTTTCTATACATATCAATATCATACAAAGTATCACAATATTACAACAAATTCAAGACTCAATTCTAACAAAATTTTACACAATTGAAACTTATGGCTAAATTTACAGTCGTAATATAATGATGTCGTAATATAACAAATTTGTTATTAATATAAGTATTCAATAGTAACATTAAAGGCTCCAAGACTAAGGAGTCTACAGATAAGAAAATAAGTATAAAAATATATATTTAATATAGATAATATAACAGAGATATTTTTATAATAATAGTCAAAGGGAAAATATTTAATTTAATTCGTTTTCTGATGGATGCAAAATTGTTTCAAGTAAACAAAATTGTTTTATAAACAATTCTACATAAAAGCCTTTGATGTTATTTACATACGATGTATATGTGCGAATTTCATTTATTTTTCAATTAAAAAAGTACTCTCAAACACATAGCGATATCAGTAGACGAAAAGTTGTTCTGAAAAGAACTTAGTAAATAATATTAATCTCGGCTTTTAAATACTGAATTACAATAATTATTAATAGTGAAAATATATTTGAAATATTCGGCAAATACCTTTGAAACTTTGGTTAATCTCTTTATTTATTTACTTTATACTTGCGCCGATAATGTTATTTAAACGTTAGTTTATATTTCGTGAAACAATGTTTAAAGTTGTTAGGCGTTGGAGCAGCTAATTTGAATAATGCACATTACAGAAGTACTTATTTGTTCATAAATTACCTAATAGTAACATATCCTATCTTCGTAATTCACCTTCGATTGTCAGAGGAAATTATTCGCAAGGGATGCGCACGATTTCTGTTCATACACCCCATACAGATAGTGAATTGATATTTAATTAATTTGAATAACATTTTAAGCTTTATGATAAGAGCATAAGTCTCATTTTCAAGTAAATATTATAATAATATAGCTAACTTGTGTGGTCAGCCGTATCATTGCAGTACAGGTTATTCGATTGGTTTTACATTGGCAGGTAATGATATTCAAATAGGGCGGCACAGTGGGACTGTTTAGCATTGTTAATTCGATGTTTGTAATTTTTGGTGTAGTATAAAAGTGCACACGATTTGAAGAAGTTATTATTCACTTCCAATCGTTTTGATCCAGTGGTGTGTAATACAAATAATAACAATGTCTCGCCTTACGGTAAGTAAAAAATATTGGCGAAAATATTAGTCATTATATGTGGCTATTTGGATTCTATTGTTTTATTTAAATTATATTTAAATTTATAGATCGTATTTGTCATCGCAGCCGTTTGTGGAGTACTCGGAGAAGGTTCGATTGAATTTATTATCTTTTTTGATGATACCTTAGAAATTCAAAGTTATATTGATTCAATTCACGCGTTCAGGAATAATGTTTTAATGTTTAATTGAAATGTTTTAGCTGCTTTGTTAAAACTAACTTTTGTTATTATTTGTGGCTAATATTTTGCGAAATATTAATATTACTAAATCAAGTTTTATATTTTACTTTACATTTTCTATACAGACCAGTTTATATTATAGGTACTTTTATTGAGATTTGAGAATAAATGTTTTGGTTTGGTTTTTTACTTTAAAGTACGCTGAAGTCGAAGTAGAAAGCATATACATACTTTTATAAGATTTAGGTCTTTCTTTTTAAAAGTAAATGTGTGTATTTATGATTGAAAATGTTATAGGCGTGAACAAGGACAGTCCCGCTGACTCCCGTGCCGCCTCGAGTGGAATTGTATCCTATGCTTCGTCTGGCTACGGTGGTGGATATGGACTCGGTGCGCCTGCTGCTGGAATCAGCTCAGGTCTCATCGGACCTGGATCTGGAGTAGTTATCGGTGGACCGGGTATCATTGGTGGAGGTGGCAACCTTAACAATGCTGCCGCTGTTGGTGCTGCGCAATTAAGCGCTATTCAGAACGCTCAGGCTGTCCAAGCTACACAGATTGCCAATGCTGCCGCTGCTGCTATTCAAGGAGCTCGTGTAACTGAAGCCGCTGCCAGAGCTGGACAAGCTAATGCTATCCAAAGGGCCCAGGCTTTAGATGCTGCTCGTATCGCCAACGTACAAAGAGCTCAAGCCGCTGCATTCGAGAATGCTCGCGCTTCTGAAGCGGCAAGACGAGCTGCTGCAGCTTCAGCTGCTGAGCTCAGCCGTGCCGTCGAGGCTGAGCGCATTGCCAATGCTGCTCGCGTACAAGCTGCTGCTATTTCCAACGCACGTGCCGTAGAAGCCGCGCGTATTGCTAACGCTGCAAGAGCTCAAGCTGCTGCCGTCGCCACTAGCGCTGCTCAGGCTCAGGCTGTTGCCGACGCGGTTGCACGCAATGCTCAGGATGGTGCTCTGTTGTACGGCGGTGGAGCCGGTCTTGGTGGTGGATTAGTCGGTGTCGCACCAATTGCCGCTGGTTACGGATACGGTCTCGGCGGCGGATACGGTCTCGGCAGCTACGGTCTCGGCAGCTACGGTCTCGGCGGCTACGGTCTTGGAGGCGGATACGGTCTGGGATACGGCCACGGTAAAGCGTAAATAAATTCTGTAATAGTGCTTACACCAAATTATGTATTAGTGATGACACCAAATGATATAGATAGAAAAAAATATATTTCTTCATCCATTTCGTCACATTTCAAGGAAATGGTTAGCGGCATATTGTTATTATAGTTAAGGATTCGTCGTGTAAATATAATATTAGAATACATACCATTGCATCAAATATATATGTCTTTTATTGATCTCCTACAAATGTAACATTGTACGTTATTCAAACTTAAACCACATTAAAGTCGTATGATTTTGTATATATACACGATTATTATTTTCATAATGTAATCAAAATCTTGGCGTGCTCATGAAACAGCCATTTTTTTTAATCAGAATTTTGGATTTAAAAATTTGAAATTTTAAATGTGCTATATATTTTTAATAGCTTATTGCTCAAATCGTATTAATAAGCTGTTAAAATCCGGACGTGATAATCGTTGTTGCTGTCGATAAATAAATAATCAATGTCTTTCGAAATCTGGAATGAGCTAACTCTAATTGGTTTTCTAATTAATTCAAAATCCATTCAAGGATCGTACAGCTAAGTATTAAAAAAATCTTCTATTCTATTTTTACTTATGTTTAATTTTAATCTTTACAGATCAAAACTCAAACTCAAACTCAAATAACTTTATTCAATATAGAAGCATTACACTTTCTTTTGTCAAACACTTCCATCGTTTCGGAAAAGAAAATACCCTGACCTGAGAAGAACCGACGAAAGAATCTCAGCGGGTTTTTTTTGTTATTTGTCTCATATATTATATAAATAAACACTTTAATATGAGATAAAATAGCCAGGAGGCGATCGTTTCATTTCCAAGGTGTGCTATCGATCATCAACTCATTAATTGTATTATACCTTTAGCACACAAGCGTTCCTTAATATTTTTTTTAATTTGGCAACAGAGACATTTTGAACGATTTCTGGGATCCTGTTGTAAAACCGTATACATTGCCCCACAAAGGAGTTACTGACTCTATGCAGTCGAGTAACAGGAGTAACATGTTTGTGTTTGTTCCTTGTACCAATGTAATGAGTATCACATTTTCTCATGAAATCATTAATATTTTTTCGTACATACATAACATTACAGAATATATTGAGAGAGAGACCTTTGACGTACTATGGATATTATTTAAAATAAGACTACGCTCACTTTCAGTCACGTTTTAATTAGCTTTTGAAAATTTTAATGTTATGATTATTACATTATTTAATAGTAATTTAACGACTACTAATTAATTCACGTTACATGAGAGCTATTAAAAATCTATTTCTATTTTGTTTTAATTAAGTTATGACATGATGAGAGCTGTTTTATCTTTTTATTATTTTCATTTATGTGTATCGAACGAAACATAACAAGATTTGCAGAAAATATCATCATTGTATTTTAATTAACAAGAAATTCAATTATAAAATATATTTTAGAAATTAAATGAATGTTATTATTTTATTTCATCATAAAACACATCAGTAAGTCTCGATCAGATAATTAAGTACATTATCATATATTTACCGAGACCGACAAAAAGAAAGCAGGTCCAGTACATTATACAAGTATATTTTGGAAATTAAATGTCATGCTTGAAAATTTAATGACATCATTTGGAAATAGAGTTAAAATAAATAAACACTGAAGAAATTGATATTAAAATAAGTAGTTTAAATTTTTAGTCAATTGGAATCTGACATGCAGAAAACAAACATCAGCAACAACTGTGTATATGTATGTATACTTCCTAGGCAATGGGCAAATGCACGACGACCGAGACACGATTGCCGAGAGCCATAACTAACTGTAATAGTATATAAATAACATAGTTACTGTATTCTGTACATAATACAAAATAAGGTGTATTTTAATATGTACCATGAATTTTTTCTTGCATATATTCTGGGTTCAAAAGTCCAAATTATGAATGATAATTAATCTTCTTGCATCTGACGATAGAAGTTTTTAGGTACTGTAAATATATTTTCAGTACCAGTTCAGAAATTTTGGTAGTGTTTTTCTACCGTGACTTAGAAAATACGTCGGTTCTGAGCATGGTCTCTTACGGTCGGATTGCCGTCGTGTCGGTCGCTGTAAGGAAATCGAGTGCTGTAAACACACACAACACATGCACTTGCGTTTGAACTATATGTATGTAAAATATTCTGTGCCGACCGTTATTTATTGAAGCTTTTTTTTTTTTTTTTTTTTTTTTTCTCGCTGGAAAAACGCGTTACGCGCTTCCCCCACGTGATGGAAAGTGGGGGGTGTGTGGGACTCCCCGGAGCCCTGGACGCCGAGTGCGCCCAAGTACGCCGGGTTTACCCACTAAAAAACCAGCGGTACCCTCTCCGTCTTTCGATGGACGCCACGGGATCGCTTACGCATGCTACCGTGACGCCCTGACGGTCGGCCCACCTATGCGGGCCTCTAACACCTAGGGGTGATTCCCGGGGTACTGGGACCCCCCTAGTCCCTGCGGCGCCTATTGAGGCGGTGGGAGAAGGTGCGCGTAGCGCCTGTTATTTATTGAAGCTGCTTGAGATTTATCGAGACAAATTTTAATAACGACTGAAGTTAAAGAAATGGAGCATACTACTTATAATTTTAACATTCGTCTTTTGTGTGCTAAGTAATTAATAAACGTTTTTTTTACAATATAGTAATATTTGCCAGCCAAACTTAGGAGACCGAAGCAACTGGCGATTGGACAGAGACTCCCACGAGATAACAAAAAACTAAACATAATCATATTATAATATTGTTACTAACAACTGTTTAATAAGTTACCAATGCAAGTATATAAATTATAGCTTATTGATTGAAATTAATATATTCAAATTAATTCATAATATAATTATTAGGATCTCCACGCCTGTATTGCTTTCGGCTTCCATTCCTTTGTTGCCCCAGGGCCTTCAAACATTAATCCGACTCTGAATATTTAAGACTTTCTCTCACTCTTTTTATACTACCTTTAAATTGATACACGTGTAATTTAATATAAAATGTTTTTGGATGTATTTAGTTTCTCTCGGAATACAGTAAGTCGGATAGTCTGGTGCTAAATTGGACGATGCGCCTATGAAGAATTACTTTAGTCAAATCTAGAAAGGGGTATCGGGGGAAGAGGCGTAGAGTACAGAGATTATAGCCGGTTCTTTTCAACATAACGAAACAGTGGTAGTTCAATATTACGATCAACCATGTAAACAGACGATTCATGAGAAGAGCCTACTTCATTAAAGTATATTTTGGGTTTTGTATTTTATTTTAAAGCCTGTACTGTATTCCAATAGTACTGTTTCTTCCAATTTTCATGTTAAGCACAATAATTGTAGATGAAAAACGTAATTATGCAATGCTTATGTTGTTAGTACATGCATACTATTAACAGGGAATGCTAAATCACCGATTATAAAATTAGCTTTAACGAAAACGAATTGTTAATTCTTACACTAACATTATTCGAACAAAAAAACTTATTTAAACACGTTTACGTAGACACTTACATAATTGCAGACAGTTGTAGTTGAATTTTATAATACTAATATAATATTTTTGATGGTAGGGCTTTGTGCTAGCCCGTCTGGGTAGGTACCACCCACTCATCAGTTATTCTTCCGCCAAATAACAGTACTCAGTATTGTTGTGTTCCGGTTTGAAGGGTGAGTGAGCCAGTGTAACTACAGGCACAAGGGACATAACATCTTAGTTCCCAAGGTTGGTGTCACAGAGAATAGTTAATATTTCTTACAGCGTCATTGTCTATGGGTGATGGTGATCACTTACCATCAGGTGGCTCATATGGTCGTCCACCAACATATACCATAAAAAAGTACATATTTATAAATATTATCGTTTAAAATATAATTCCACGCGGTCAAGATTTATACAGTAACTAGTTTTAGTTCATATTTGTATATTAGGTTGGGTAAAAAGTCTTTTCGCATATAGTATGTATGAACTTGTAATAAAATCGCTTTGGCTATACCATTTGTATCTGGCTGGTTTTGGTATCATTAAAAAGTTTTAATTTTGAAGAAGGCACTTCCAAATTCAAATTAGGAATTTGTGTGATTTTCATTTGTTTTTGTTGTTGTTAAAATGAGTGAATCTAAAGAAGAAATTCGATACATTTTAAAATTTTACTATAAAAAAGGTAAAAATGCAACTCAAGCCGCGAAAAAAATTTGTGATGTTTATGGACCTAATGCAGTATCTGTGAGAGTAGCGCAAGTTTGGTTTAAGCGTTTTCAAGCCGGAAATTTTGATATCAAAGATGCATCTCGCTCTGGTCGCCCTGTTACGGACAAAATTGATGCCATTTTTGAAAAAGTGGAGCAAGATCGGCATATTAGTAGTTACGATGTAGCTGAAGAACTGGCAATTGACCACAAAACGGTTTTGATTCATTTGAATAAAGCTGGGTACACAAAAAAGCTCGATATATGGGTGCCTCATGAACTCACTGAAAGAAACCTAATGAACCGTGTACTCATTTGTGATTCTTTATTACGACGTAATGAAACCGAACCATTTTTGAAGAAGCTGATAACTGGTGATGAAAAGTGGATCACATACGACAAGAACGTGCGAAAAAGATCGTGGTCAAAGGCCGGTCAAGCTTCACAGACTGTGGTAAAACCCGGATTAACTCGCAACAAGGTAATGCTGTGTGTATGGTGGGATTGGAAGGGCATCATTCATTATGAGCTGTTACCCCCCCGGCAGGACCATCGATTCAGAACTGTATTGCGAACAATTGATGAGATTGAAGCAAGAAATTGAGAGAAAGCGGCCAGAATTGATCAACAGAAGGGGTGTGGTTTTTCACCATGACAACGCTAGACCTCACACATCTTTAGCCACTCAACAAAAATTACGAGAGTTTGGCTGGGAGGTATTAATGCATCCGCCGTATAGTCCTGACCTTGCACCTTCAGTTTTTCATCTGTTTCGGTCTCTGCAGAATTCCTTAGGCAGTGTCAGGTTGACATCACGAGAGGACTGCCAAAACCACTTGTCGGAGTTTTTCGATCAGAAGCTCCAAAATTTTTACAGCAATGGGATCATGTCACTACCAACAAGATGGCAAAAAGTTATGGAACAAAATGGCACCTACATACTTTGGTCAAATGTAAATAAACTATAAAAAAAAACTTTTTGAATTTTCATATAAAATACGAAGAAACTTTTTCCCCAACCTATTATATATACAGGGTTATTGATAACTCGACGTATATACGTTAGGAGGTGATAGGGGTGACTATTTGCAATAATTTTAACCCCCATATGCATAATCCAAAAGTGAACTATTTTTGAGTTATCACGTTTTTTAGTATTTTTTTAAAATTTGTCAAAAATGCAACTTCAAAAATTTATTTAAAAAAAAGTATCAATTAAAATCTACTTTTTTCTTTTGTTTTATAAAAATAATTAAACACTGGATATTTGTCGATATTTAAACGATAATTATCGGTCCAAATTGAAAAATGCGAGACGGAAAACGAATTTATTTCAATATTATATTGATTTTTTTTCCTTAAAAATGTCTTAAAAACTAAAAAAATCATAATGAAACTTGGCGTGCAGATTTTTATTAAAACATAACCGTTTTCTTAGCTTGCCAAAAATGTATAATAAAAAGGAAATTATTTAAAATCACTAGAAAGTACGCTGGTGGACATATGGTATTCGAACATGAACGAATTCGTACTACAGGTCGCTCTTTAAAATTCTCACAAAATTAACTAAAAATAAAAACCAATGAAAAATAATTACTTACTTACTAAACTGATATACTTAATAAAAATTTAAAATAAATTTTAGAAACCGAAACACTTCAATAGCTAAATTATAAAAAAGACATTTCGTAATATAGCCTAAATAAAGTAATAATAAGCGAATCAGAGAAACTAGAGAGTTTCTCTGTCGGTTATATAGATAACAGAGCACAGCACACACAGCATATTCTACAATGGATAATGCAGGATCCTTACTATTATCCTATATTATATATATATATCTATAACCTATACTAATCATAATAATCTATACTAATATTGCTTCAGCTGCTATTTCAAGGCCAAACGACTGAAAGGTATTTGATGACATTTGACAAAGCTTGAACTCCAAAAAGATACAGAATACAAAAGATACATAAAATATTGGCAGGTAATGATATTCAAATAGGGCGGTACAGTGGGACTGTTTAGCATTGTTAATTCGATGTTTGTAATTTTTGGTGTAGTATAAAAGTGCACACGATTTGAAGAAGTTATTATTCACTTCCAATCGTTTTGATCCAGTGGTGTGTAATACAAATAATAACAATGTCTCGCCTTACGGTAAGTAAAAAATATTGGCGAAAATATTAGTCATTATATGTGGCTATTTGGATTCTATTGTTTTATTTAAATTATATTTAAATTTATAGATCGTATTTGTCATCGCAGCCGTTTGTGGAGTACTCGGAGAAGGTTCGATTGAATTGTTTATCTTTTTTGATGATACCTTAGGAATTCAAAGTTATATTGATTCAATTCACGCGTTCAGGAATAATGTTTTAATGTTTAATTGAAATGTTTTAGCAGCTTTGTTAAAACTAACATTTTGTTATTGTTAGTGGTTAATATTTTGCGAAATATTAACTATTTATTATTATTATTATATTTATTATTATTTATTATTAACTATTTTATATTATATTACTAAATTATATATATTAATTTACATTTTCTATACAAAACAGTTTATATTATAGGTACTTTTATTGAGATTTGAGAATAAATGTTTTGGTTTGCTTTTGTACTTTAAAGTTCGCTGAAGTCGAAGTAGAAATCATATACGTACACTTACAAGATTTAGGCCTATCTTTTTAAAAGTAAATGTGTGTATGTACGATTGAAAATGTTATAGGCGTGAACAAGGACAGTCCCGCTGACTCCCGTGCCGCCTCGAGTGGAATTGTATCCTATGCTTCGTCTGGCTACGGTGGCGGATATGGACTCGGTGCGCCTGCTGCTGGAATCAGCTCAGGTCTCATCGGACCTGGATCTGGAGTAGTTATCGGTGGACCGGGTATCATTGGTGGAGGTGGCAACCTTAACAATGCTGCCGCTGTTGGTGCTGCGCAATTAAGCGCTATTCAGAACGCTCAGGCTGTCCAAGCTACACAGATTGCCAATGCTGCCGCTGCTGCTATTCAAGGAGCTCGTGTAACTGAAGCCGCCGCCAGAGCTGGACAAGCTAATGCTATCCAAAGGGCCCAGGCTTTAGATGCTGCTCGTATCGCCAATGTACAAAGAGCTCAAGCCGCTGCATTCGAGAATGCCCGCGCTTCTGAAGCGGCAAGACGCGCTGCTGCAGCTTCAGCTGCTGAGCTCAGCCGTGCCGTCGAGGCTGAGCGCATTGCCAATGCTGCTCGCGTACAAGCTGCTGCTATTTCCAACGCACGTGCCGTAGAAGCCGCACGTATTGCTAACGCTGCAAGGGCTCAAGCTGCTGCCGTCGCCACTAGCGCTGCTCAGGCTCAGGCTGTTGCCGACGCGGTTGCACGCAATGCTCAGGATGGCGCTCTGTTGTACGGCGGTGGAGCCGGTCTTGGTGGTGGATTAGTCGGTGTCGCACCAATTGCCGCTGGTTACGGATACGGTCTCGGCGGCGGATACGGTCTCGGCAGCTACGGTCTCGGCAGCTACGGTCTCGGCGGCTACGGTCTTGGAGGCGGATACGGTCTGCGATACGGCCACGGTAAAGCGTAAATAAATTTTGTAATAGTGCTTACACCAAATTATGTATTAGTGATGACACCAAATGATATAGATAGAAAAAAATATATTTCTTCATCCATTTCGTCACATTTCAAGGAAATGGTTAGCGGCATATTGTTATTATAGTTAAGGATTCGTCGTGTAAATATAATATTAGAATACATACCATTGCATCAAATATATATGTCTTTTATTGATCTCCTACAAATGTAACATTGTACGTTATTCAGACTTAAACCATATTAAAGTCGTATGATTATGCATATACACGATTATTATTTTCATAATTTAATCAAAATCATAGTGTGCCGAACAAACAGCCATTTTTTAAATCAGATATTTTTGGGCACAACTATGGTTACATTATTTCTTCTATATAAATAAAAAAAGGAATAGTAATGGTTTATGAAAATAAAAATTAAATATGTGCTATAGTTTTTTACTAGCTTATTGCTCAAATCGTATTTATAAGCTGTTAAAATCCGGACGTGATAATCGTTGTTGCTGTCGATAAATAAATAATCAATGTCTTTCGAAATCTGGAATGAGCTAATTCTAATTGGTTTTCCAATTAATTCAAAATCCATTCAAGGATCGTATAGCTAACTATGTATTAAAAACATCTTCTATTATATTTTTAATTTCAATCTTCAGATACCTTTGACGTCTTATGAATATTATATAAAATTCGAGAATATTTTAGATTTAAACAAAAATTTCCTTTTATTCATCATAAAGCACATCAATAAGTCTTATCACATCACATATTTATAGAGACACAAGTATATTTTGGAAATTAAATGTCTTGCATGTATGTCTATTTAGTGACTTCATTTGAAAATAGAGTTAAAATAAATAAACACTAAAGATTCTGATATTCAAAAAACATAAAACACGACAACTTCCGAAACGCGAAGATTACCGAGAGACATAACATGTAATAGAATATAATAAATATAGCTACTGTATTCTTTACAGAATACAAAATAAGGTGTATTTTCAACCGACTTCCAAAAGGAGGAGGTTATCAATTCGTCTGTATTTTTTTTTTTTATTTTTGTTACCTCATAACTTTTCACTGGGTGGACCGATTTTGATAACTTTTGATTACTTCAAGGGTAATTTGGTGAAAGTTTGGTAAGGTTCTGAGCACAGGATCCACGACAAAGTAACGGAACGGAAGGGAACGGAACAATTCTGAGGAGCACGTTAGCGATAGTCAGTCGAATCTTTTATTTATAGATTATTTGGATATTTGAGTCACCTTCCGTAATGTGGTTATGTTTGTGTAATTATCATTGTCGAATATTATAATCAACTAGCTACCCACCCCGGCTTCGCACGGGTGCAATACTGATACTAAATATACTACAGAATTTGTTTATTTACGACATCACCTCGCAAACTTCTAAAATTATCAGTGTTTCTTTACTATATTGTTCATGTATTATATACACAAACCTTCCCCTTTAATCACACTATCTGTTAAAAGAAAACTGCATCAAAATCCGTTGCGTAGATTTAAAGATATAGGGACAGAGAAAGCGACTTTGTTTTATACTATGTAGTGATGGAACTCCTATACGGCTCGCAGTTAGGGTGCGATATGGGGCAGAATTTCTTATTATCTTTAATCAAATTTTGTGTATGTGATGTGATGTCATATGATGTACGAAATATAGTTGGTCTTTTTCAAAGTTTTTTTGCTGAGTTCGATTACAGCTCTTTCGAGGGATCCTTGTAGTTTACGCCGCGTGACGTATTAAATCCGCATTTTCGAAAGTCTATTTTTGCTTTATTCGCAAGTTTCCTTTGAAATTGTCCTCGAAGTAGTTTCTGACTCATATAAACGGAACGCTTAATCTATCCATATTAAAAAAAATAGTTAGTCAACATCATCTTCACTTAAAATCAAAAAATAAATAAAAATTTTAACAAAAAGAAAAACCGACTTCAAACAAAACACTATTTTAAAACAAATGAATATGCACGAAAAAGTAATAAAAATAATTGCGTATTCAACATATTTTTTAGAGTCTTCCTAAGTTAAATGAAATGAAAAATATTAGACTACTTAAAAGTCGATTAACGATTGTAAGGTTTTCTTTAAAAATATTTTTATTAGTAAAATGTTTTTATCAACTGGTCACACTGGTGGCCGCTTGGCGGCGCGCGGGATTCAAATCGGCCATCTTTGGAGACGCGGACGCGGGAAGCGGATTCTTGGAAAAGTCTGTTTGAAAGTCTAAAGTTATATTTTAAAATATATTGTATGTGCAACTGAATATTGGAGTTTAATTGAAAACTTCGCCGACACCTACTGGAAAACAGTAAGTACGCGCCTACAACTTAATTATGACCCTTTTTTTTTTTTTTTTTTTTTTTTTTTTTTTTTCCTGGCTGGAAAAACGCATTACGCGCTTCCCCCACGTGATGGAAAGTGGGGGGGTGTGTGGGACTCCCCGGAGCCCTGGACGCCGAGTGCGCCCAAGTACGCCGGGTTTACCCACTAAAAAACCAGCGGTACCCTCTCCGTCTTTCGATGGACGCCACGGGATCGCTTACGCATGCTACCGTGACGCCCTGACGGTCGGCCCACCTATGCGGGCCTCTAACACCTAGGGGTGATTCCCGGGGTACTGGGACCCCCCTAGTCCCTGCGGCGCCTATTGAGGCGGTGGGAGAAGGTGCGCGTAGCGCCTTTTCCTCCTCCCCGGTCGTCTTCTGCGGAGCGAGTCAGCGGCGGCACTCTCTTCCCGCTCCCGCTCCGCGGCTTCCTTCTGCGACATGACACTTTCGCAGAAGGAGCGCATCTCTGACCAGCACATCTCGCTACCGAGCATGGCGTTGATGATGCTCGGCAGCGAAAGGTCTCCGCCCATAATCGCCGCAAGGGTGTGCCTCTGGGGCCCCCACGCAGCACACTCGTACAGGGTGTGGTACGCCGAATCCACTGGCGCACCACACTCGTGGCAGCAGGGTGACTCCTCCCGCCGCGCTATCCCGTGCAGGTACTTACCGAAGCGTCCGTGAGTACCTGCGTCATTCTGTACGACAGTGTGCCGTGCTTCCTCTCGACCCAGCGACTCAAGTGGGGACGGATCGTCTCCACTGTCGCTAGGCCCGCCGTGGGTGACCCCAGATCTTCCTGCCATCGGACGATCAGGGCTTGCTGGGCTAGAGCCCTGATCCGCCCGATCTCCGCCGACCCTGGACGTTCGCCGCGGTCCCTCGCCTCGACCCGGAACCGGTACACCTCCGCGAGCACCTCCGCCTGGAGCTCCCAGGGCGGATCGCCCGCGAGAAGTGTCGCCGCAGTCCACGACACCGTACGGTACCCTCTGATGCCTCTCACCGCTATGACCCTCTGCGGCTTGCGCAGCAGGGCCCGATTTTTAGTGGTGAGGGCATCTATCCAGATCGGGGCACCGTAAAGCGCCATCGACCTCACTACGCCGGAATAGAGACGCCGGCATAGTGACCCCGGCCCCCCCACATTCGGAAGGAGGCGACCAAGAGCGGCGGCGGCGTTGATGAGCCTCGGGCCGAGTTGGATAAAATGCTGCCCGAAGCTCCATCGACCGTCCAGGATCAGGCCCAGATACTTCATCTGGGCCTGCACCTTGATCACCGTCCCGTGGACGGTGATACTCGCACCTCGTGGGGGTCCTTTCCGTGGACCGTGGAAGAGGAGGGCCTCCGTTTTGGATATGGAGACCCTCAAGCCCAGCATTTCCATGCGGTCCACGGTGAGAGCCGTTCCGACTTCGGCGAGGCGAGCCGCCTCCCGGAAGTCCCGCCCAATCGCCGTGACGAGGGTGTCGTCAGCGTAACACAACACCCCCATCCCGGGAAGGACGGGAGCCCGCAGGAGCCAGTCGAAACCGACATTCCACAGAATTGGGCCGAGAACCGACCCCTGTGGAACGCCGCAGCTCACTCGATGCCGGATGAGCCTCCCATCGACCCCCGCCCAGAGGATCTCCCTGTCCTGGAGGTACGCCTCCAACAGCCTCCTGAGATAGGACGGCACCTCATGGTATCGAAGTGCCTCCCATATAGTCTCAAAGGGGAGACTGTTGAAGGCGTTAGCCACGTCGAGCGAAACCGCCAAGACGACTTGCCCCTGGGCCACCGCTTCCGTGGTCCAAGTCTTCAGGGCGTCCAGGGCGTCGATCGTCGACCGGCCTGCCCTGAACCCGTACTGAGCCTGCGAGAGACCCGGACCGACCTCCTCGAGGTGCTGAACGAGACGGGCTGCGAGGATCTTCTCGAAGAGTTTTCCAGTCTCGTTCAGCAGCACGATTGGCCTGTATGCCGAAGGGGAATCCAACGGCCGACCTTCCTTCGGCAACAGGACCAACTTCCCTTCTTTCCAAGGCTTCGGAAACTGTCCACTGCACAGACACTCGTCGAACAGCTCCCGAAGCCTTGCACCTAGGTATTCCAGGGCGTCGCATAGAACACGCCCAGGAACCCCGTCCGGACCCGGCGCCGTCTTCTTGGCCTTCAAGCGACCGAGGGCCATCTCCATTTCCCGCTCCGTGATCAATGGTGAAGCCACTGCGTCTTCGGTCACGGAGCTGGGGGCCATCTGTGGAGGGACATGCTCGCCTGGGTGGGGAAACAGTTCCCCGACCAGGCGCAGAAGGAGTTCCGGCGGCAGCGTCTCGGTGAGAGGGGCGCCTTGGGTGCGGAACTTCCCGCGCACACCGCGGTACGGACGCCCCCACGGGTCTCGATTGAGACCCGCCAGGCCGAGAGACCATCTCGGCAGCGTGGTCGGCACCCTCTGGGGTTCCGCCGGCCTGCGAGAGGTGGAGATCTCAAATCGGATGTAGCGGTGATCCGGTAGAGTCTCCGCCTCCTCCTCTACTCTCCAGTTCCGCACTATGCGAGCCACCACAGGGGTGGCAAACGATACGTCCACCACGGAACCCCCCTGTTGGCGAACGCAGGTGTGAACCTGCCCCCTGTTGAGAAGGGACAGGTTGGAGAGCAGGGCCCACACTTGAACGGCCCTCCCTCGCGGATTCGTGGCGGGGTTGCCCCAGGCACGCGACTTCGCATTTAAGTCACCGAGAACCAGTGTCGGTTTCGGTGACTGCCTGGCCACCGCAGCTCTGACAAAGCCGAGATATGTCTCGAACTCAGCCAGGCTGCGGTTAGGGGAGAAGTACGTACCGACGATGGCGTACTTCCCCCACCCCACCACTACGTAGCCCGAGCCCCTCTCGATGAGTGAGAGGGGGGGCCCCGTTCCACTCCTCGCGAGGACCGCCACGGTGCCGTCCACGTCCCCTACCCAATGAGTTAAGGGAGGAACGTAATAGGGCTCGCAGGCCACAGCCAGGTCAATCCCCCACTCCGCCATGGACTGCAGCAGTAGATCCTGAGCCCCGGCGCAGTGGTTGAGATTAGTCTGAAGGAAGCTGAAGTCGGTACTCATGTTGACATTGCAGCTTCCTCCTCGGCCTGGCGCCGTCCGACGTTGTTGGTGGTCTGGGTAGCGAGGACCACCTTACCTTTCGTGATGGGGGGGTTACATTCTTTCGACCCCATCACGTGCCCGGAGGGCTTTCCGGCTTCTGCGCACACCGCGCAGCGCAGCTTCCCGGTGCATTCAGCCGATTTATGACCTTCAACGCCGCACCGGAAGCAAAGGCTCCCTCGATCCGCATTGAATGGGCATAATATCCTTGTATGGCCAAGGCCCATGCACTTGTAGCAGCGCAAAGGGCGCTGCTCTAGCACGCATACCCTGGCCGAGCTCCACCCAACCAAGAGACGACCGGCGTCAGACAGTTTCTTCGCCGCAGCTATTGGACATGTCACGCGGACCATACCCATGTAACCGGGCCCACGCGCAATCTCTCCACATCTTAGCTCTTCAATGGCGCAATGCCCCTCGCGGGCGACTGCGGCGATAATCTTATCTTTGGTGACGGAGTCATCGAGCCCCGTCACCTTAATGTCCACTTTTTTTACGGGATGAACGACGCTGGCCACCCCATCCAACACTGTGCGGAGCTTATCGGCCAGTTTTTCTGCCTGGTTCGACTGTGCTCTCGGTAGCTCCAGCACCCTGGCTCCCGTCGCGGAGCGTCGGACTTTTAGACCTCCATTGATGCCGAGTTCTTGCAGCTTAATGCCTTGCTCAGCGCGCTCCAAGACCCGAGCATATGTGACACCTTTCTGCTCCGCTTCTGGCTGCAGCGTAACCACTACTGCAGCTGTACGAGGAGCAGTCAGCTTAGGCTTGGCCGCTTGAGGTGTCTTAAGCACCGTGTTCGCCACCGTGGCATTTGTTCCAGCCGGAGAGTGAGCCTGTTTCCCCTTCTTCCCTTTTTTTACTACAGTGGACCAGGACATTTCCTGGACCACCTGAGGCGGAATTGTCTCCGACTCGAGCGAGGCGCTTGAACAGCCAGCAACAGGTGCCGGTGGGGCAGCTGGTGGAACCCGCTGAGGTAGGGGTGCAGAAGTCAGCGGTGGAGCCGAATTGACTGCCTGCGCTCGGGACACAGCAATTTGCTGTGCTGATTCCCACCTCTTATCAGCAGCTAATGGTGGGCGCTGTATTTTAGCCGGAGGAAGGCGTTCCTCCAATTCGGCAAATCGGGCGTTAATCATAACGCCTATCGACGATATAATTGAGGCTTTTATATTCTCCACCGCCATAGCATCCTGTGCAGAGCTGGTGGATGCCTCACTGACCACAGCGACCTTGGACCGCATCTCCGCAAAATCGCGACGGTGAGCCTTCACCTCGGCCTTGAGGCTATCCACCTCTTTGCGCAGGCGTCCATTATCAGCGCGGAGCTTTCGAGTCTCCTCGGCTTCCGTCCGAGACGCTAAGGCATCTACAATGGCCTGTAGTGCAGCCGCCGACTCCCTCAGCTTTTTGCCAAATCCTCCTTTTAAGTTGGAGGACTTTTGTGCCACCTCCAAAATGAGGGCTGCGCTTCGACCAGCCTGTGCGCGAAGTTCCTCGGCGCCCATTTTTGTGGGATCCTTGGTGTGGACATCCGAGGAAGAAGATTCCTCGGAGTCCAAGACAGCCTGAGGAGGTTCCTTTCGAAACGCTCGACTACGAAGCGATCGTTCGAAGGCCTCCTCTCTAGCCTCATTGGCCTTGGCCTTCAGCTCAGCCTTAGCCCGAGCAAGACCACTTCCACGACCTTTAGCAGTTTTGCCGCGAATAGCAGGCTTGCTTTTTGCAGCCATCCTCATCTCCGTCTCCGTATCGGAATCGGAGTTAAAAATAACGAGGCCCTCATATGGCCTTTTTCGGCGAATTAGGGCATCGGACGATAATTCAGTATCGACTTCCATCGCCAAGAACAAACAACATAAAAAACAACGAAACAAACAATATATGTATTTATATCAATATAAATGCATAAATCTGTAACAATAAATATGGTCTAAAAAGACCACTTAACAACAACAAAACCAATCCGTAAGCAAAACAAGTGTCCGATAAACAAAGCAAATAGTCGAGATGTGACGTCAGAGATAACGAAAACCAGTTTTCAAGCCAGATGTCGTTTAAATTCCTCAAGTCGTAATATTATTTTAATCAATAATATTTAATAACAAGCAATATTCAACACAACCTCCGTCTAAGACGTCCGAACGTTGAATCAACTTAATTATGACCCACATTGATCTATTGTTAAGTTTTATAGTTTGTTTTCTCGTCTAAAAGTATATATTACTAACATATAGAATAGTATTAAAATTTATAGTATAATATTAAAATGTATAGTATAATATTAGAAATAGTCCGAATGATCTTTTTAATAAGGAGAATGCTTCCGCTAAAAAAAGAAAAAAAAATTTCAATATATTTCACCACGAGCTGCGCCGCTTACAACTGCTACTATCGAATCATTTTAACAACGAAAATTGTAGCTTCTTATTTAAAATTATATTTATGTTCAATTATATTTAATTATTGTAATTTTTTTTTAACTTACATTTATATTGTATTTATTAAATTAAATTAAATTTATTAGTAGTACCTACATTTAAATCAATACAATTATAAAGCAAAACTCATATACGAATAATTTGTATTAAAAAAAATATATATATATTTCATGCAATTTTATTTTATTTTTGGGTAGAACGTATGGTTTTTACGATAGTAGGGATTTCATCTTTTAAACATAATACATATTCCTCCATTTTAAATCTAATGCACACAATTTCCGATTACGAGTTCCAGATGATGGAATCAAACGATGTTGGCCGGAGTACAGAAACTCCTCGACGCAGCCGGTCACGTTCCAGGCGCAGTCTCACTCGCGGACGTGATCGCGACTCCAATCGACGCAGCCGCAGCTATTGCCGTCGGCTACAGGATCGCGAAGAGACGTTGAGGCAAGAACAGAAGCGGGTTCGCCAGCTGGAGTTCGAACTGCAGTGAGAACGAGAAACGGAGCAACGTCGACAGCGAAGCGTGCACCGCCGATCTCCGCAAACAGCTACGCGTGACAGCCGTAGCCGCAGCCCTGGCCCCAGTCGTGGCCACAAACGCTTTCGATACCGCAGCAACAGTCGTGTACGCGATGGGGACTACCGAGAAGATTCAAAAAGGTCACGTAGTCCATCTTTTTCTTCTAAAGATGTAACTCAAATAATTAAGTCTATTAAAGTCATCTTACCGTCACAGCCGAGCCATAGCACACAAATTTCGAATAGAGATAGTAAAAACATTATACCTGAGTTTAATCCTTCAGAGAAAAACCAGCGTATGGATATTTGGCTTAAAAAGGTTAATGAATGTGCGATGGTCTACGGCTGGGACGAGAGGAGCACAATACATTTTTCTATGCAAAAACTGTCTGGGTTAGCTAAAATATGGTATGAGAGTCAGAGCTCGATTTTGTATAGCTGGTCGGAATGGCAAGTCAAATTATTAAAAAATTATGGACAGTTGCTTGAAGACATGTTAAAGCGTAAAAGTAGGATTAACGAACCCATACAAAACTACTTTTAGGAAAAACTTTCCCTACTTAACCAATGCGATATTAGTGGCAAGCGTGCTGTCGATTGCGTTATCCACGATATTAGTGATAGGACCACGAGGTCGAGCGCATTGGCGCTACGATGCGATGAACCTGATGATCTATTGAAGTTCTTTATTAGCAATAATAGAGATCCTTTCACTCCTCAACAATTATCTTTGAATGACCGTAATTATAATACATACGATGATAAGGTAAGTCATCGCTCCAACGTGAAAACCAATCCTGGGTTGTTTTGCTATAATTGCAAAGAGAAAGGGCACCCGTTTTCTAGATGCCCAAAGCCTTTAGTGAAATGCAGCAGTTGTAATAAAGTAGGACATAAAGCTGAACTTTGTCGTTCCAAACAAGAGACGGAATCGAGAAAAGCCGATGGCGTGGCAAAAACTATGCTCATAAGTAGTTCGAAGCCTAACAATAAATTTATGAAGGAAGTAATTGTAGAAGATATGCCGTACCAAGCGTACGTTGATCTAGGCAGTGAGGTATGCTTAATTGCACAGTCATGCTTGGCGAAACTCGGGATGTTTCACGACCAGATTCCATCAACTATGTTGGGTTTCGGCAATAACCTTGTGAGTTCATTGGGCTCTGTAATGCTAAACATATCTATAGATGGTGTAGATGCAACTGTCTATTTCCGCGTAGTAGAGGATCAGTTTTTAGAGAAAGACTTGATTATAGGGCAAACCTTCACAGAACAACCTCACGTAGTTGTTTATAAAGACGTGAATAAGTTACAATTTATACGCGTTGACTCTGACCTACCGAATTTTATTCCAAATGAGGATGATGAACGGTTTCATAAGGTCAGTATTGTAGCACGTTGTAACCTTCAAGGGACTGCTAGCGTCAAGGTCAAGACTGGAACGTTATTTAACGGTAGTATAATAGTTAATACGAAGATAGTTGGTAAGCTACGTGAGCAATATATTATTTACGGCGGGGTTTACGAAGTCAAAAATGGTTTATCTTACGTCACAGCACAACCCTGTGCCATTCCATGTCAGCTTCAGAAAAATTCGGTAATCGCCAGAGCCGAAAGAGTAGAATCGGTTTATAGACTTGTGAGCGAAGAAATTTCTACAGCTATAGACACTCGCACCGAATCTACCACAGCGAAGAACTTTAACGAAGGTCTAATACAAATAGGTGAAACGGTTCCTGAAGAAGCCAGAACCAAGCTTATAGAAGTTCTGCGACGCCATGAACACTGTTTTGCGCATGGCTTGGTTGACCTTGGATGTACGAACGCGACAGAAATGAACATAGAATTAAGCAGTCAGCGCCCCGTAGTTTATAGGCCCTATCGCCTGTCTTACCATGAAAGAGAGAAGGTTCGTGAAATGGTTCACGAGATGTTAGAAGCTGGCATCATTCGAGAGTCAACTTCTAATTACGCTAGTCCGATAATACTTGTGCGAAAAAAGAACGGTGGAGTACGATTATGCGTTGATTACAGGATGCTCAATTCCTTAACCGTAAAGGAGAGATACCCTATCCCGATAATAGAGGACGAAGTGGCGAGGTTATCGGGTCAAGCGTGGTTCATTACACTTGATCTAATGTCAGGTTATTATCAAGTACCAATTATGGAAGAAAGCAAGCATTTGACAGCTTTTGTGACTCCCGACGGTCACTACGAATATAATCGTATGCCGTTTGGACTAGCCAATGCCCCAGCTGTCTTCCAAAGAATGATGAACCATGTTCTAGGACAGGCTCGATTTAATAAAGCAACAGTTTATTTAGATGACTTACTAATTTTTGGTAAAACGCCATTTGAATGTATATCCCGTTTAGAAGAGGTCTTGAAGTTGTTAGAAAATGCACACTTGAAACTGAATTTATCTAAATGTAGTTTCTTACAAACAAAGATCGATTACTTAGGTTATGAAATTAACGCGGCTGGTATACGTCCAGGATCTGCCAAAATTCAGAGCGTAATGGATTTTCCCTTGCCACTAAATGTGCATAACGTGCGCCAGTTTTTAGGATTTGTGAGTTATTTTCGAAAATTTATACAATCTTTTGCCCAGATAGCATACCCACTTACGAAGTTGTTAAAGAAGAATGCGTCGTGGGAGTGGACGACTGAGCAGGAAGACTCATTCAATATCCTGAAATCTAAACTGATAGAAAGGCCGGTCTTGGCATTATATGATCCAACAGCTGAGACAGAGCTCCATACAGACGCTAGCAAGGTAGGTATCGGAGAGATATTGCTCCAGCGTCCAATGAGAAGTCAAGGCCCATTTCATCCTGTAGCTTATTACAGCCGCCAGACGACACCAGAAGAAATAAACTTCCACTCATACGAGTTAGAAACTTTGGCAGTTATATGTGCCTTAAAGAAGTTCCGGGTTTATCTCTTAGGGAAGCCGTTCAAAGTGGTCAGTGATTGCAGTGCCCTGCGCTCTACGTTTGAGAAGCGTGATCTGATACCGAATTGCTCGCTGGTGGATCGCTTTGCAGGAATTCGACTGTCATATCGAGTATAGACCGGGTACAAAAATGGGTCATGTAGACGCCCTTTCCAGGAATCCCACATATGACACGGACATTACAGACCACGTTAGATATCCACCAGTACTGGTCATTTCCGACGAGGATTGGTTGCTGACCTTGCAACTAGGTGACCCCGAGTTGTGTCGGATTAGGGAAATTGTCAGCAGTAAATTAGATTCTAAAGGATTAGCCTACATAAGAGACAATTATGTGTTAAAGAACAACAAATGGGTGCGAGATGGCAGTTGTGTAGGATGAATCACGACGATATAGGTCACGTTGGTTATGAAAAAACCCTGGAACGCTTGAAGAAAAGTTACTGGTTTGCAAAAATGAAACGATTTACGAAAAAGTATGTTAGTGCATGTATAGATTGTGCCTACGCTAAAAAGGCTGCCAGTGGGCGAGAGGGATTGTTACACCCTATAGAGAAAGTTGCGATTCCCTTTCACACACAGCACGTTGACCACCTTGGACCCTTCGTGAAGTCGAAAAGGGGATTCACACATACACTAAATGTCGTGGACTCCTTCACTAAGTTATTTTTTATTAAACCTGTACGGAGTACTAGTACTCAAAATGTGATAAAGGCATTGCAAGACATTTTTGACATATTTCGAGCACCTGATAGATTGATTAGCGATCGAGGTTCCTGTTTCACTGCTCATGCATTCCGAAGGTTCTGCCTTGAGCGAGGCATAAAACACGTGCTAAACGCGGTGGCAAGTCCCAGGGCTAACAGGGTCAAATAGAGCGCTACAACAGGACCATACTTGACTGTTTGACAGCCCAAAATTTACGGGACAATGAAAAGGAATGGGATAATAAAATTGGGAAATTACAATGGGGCTTAAACAATACGATACAAAAAAACTACGAGAAAGACACCAGCTGAAATTATGTTCGGTACATCAATGAACAGCGAAGTCAAACCAGTTTTGAACGCGGTCGTGGAAGATAATCGCAAGATCACCGACTTGCCCGACCTCCGTACCGAAGTGAAGGAAAGGATCGATCAAGCCCAGGCTGTGCAAAAGAAGCAGTACGACCGAAATAGGCACATTGCTCGTACATACACCAAAGGTGATTTAGTTAAAATAACAAAAGTTGCATTTCAAGGTAAAGGTCAAAGCACGAAACTAATGCCTTCTTACGAGGGCCCTTTTAGAGTAGAGTCATTGCGGTTATAGAAAACGATCGTTACAGGGTTGCTCCAATCGCGGGTTTTGAGGGAATGAAAGGGAAACGCAAAACCACGGTTGCCGCAGATAGAATGACACCATGGATTCATGTAGACTCATTTATCTTTAAATGAAACAGATAATGAAGAAAGTGATACTGAATCAATTGAATAAATATGCTCTCAAGTCGAATCCCTTCCGGCCAGTTACGAACTACCCAGAACATAAATGTAATTTAGCCTAATGCTCGTACATTGCGATTTAGTTTAAATGTAAAGCGAAGATGTTGTTTTGTGTTGTTTCGGTCGAATGTGACCTGCGCACACATTCGTCCCTAACCTGATGCAGCACATTAAAAAAAAAATATATATATATAGTTCACACCTAAAATAATAATAAAAATTGAAATGTGTGTATTGACTTTAATATTTTTTAAGCTAACTTCAATAAATTTGTTTTTTTTTTTTATTTCTTTTACTTTATAGCAGAATATCGTGATTAGTACTGTATAGTTTTCTTTCTTTCCATGTTCATGAATTCTAAACAAAATGTCACTTCTGTCTGTAAATATCACTTTGAGTTTTGCTAAACAAGTTACGATATAATATAAAATAATTAAACTTAATTATTCCGATTTTAAGATCACTTTTCGATTATAAGTATAGTTATAAGTGGTTACAGGGTTACAAAGATAGTTATAAGTGGTTACAAGGTTACAAGGATAGTTATAAGTGGTTACAAGGTTACAAGGATAGTTATAAGTGGTTACAAGGTTACAAGGATAGTTATAAGTGGTTACAAGGTTACAAGGATAGTTATAAGTGGTTACAAGGCTACAAGGATAGTTATAAGTGGTTACAAGGTTATTATCATAGTTATAAGCGGTTACAAGGATAATAATTATTGGTTTTTTTTGACATATTTAAGTGTCTATTGAGTTGAATTATATAACGAAATTATTAGTTAATATATATACACAATTTGTATTTCGCTAATTTGTTGACGATTTATAAATTGTAATTAACAGTTTGTTTTATATAATTATTACAATAAAACAAAACTATTGTAATTGTTATGAGGAGTACCTATTATAAAATTGAATATTGTATAATATGTTATTAGAATGCCTCGTTCTGCCAAGTGTAAGGTTTTATATGGTTCCACCTGGTGCATGCATGAGGACATGCATGTCATCAGGATGGTCGAGTGTAAGGTTTTCTTTAATAATTTCTTTATTAGTAAAATGTTTTTATCAATTGGTCACACTGGTGGCCGCTTGGCGGCGCGCGGGATTCAAATCGGCCATCTTTGGAGACGCGGACGCGGGAAGCGGATTCTTGGAAAAGTCTGTTTGAAAGTCTAAAGTTATATTTTAAAATATATTGTATGTGCAACTCAATATTGGAGTTTAATTGAAAACTTCGCCGACACCTACTGGAAAAGCGTCTTTACACGATTATATCATGTAGTTATAATTATTGTTATATTTGGAGCCGGTGTCAGCCAATAAAACCCTACAGTATATCTTTCATAAAACAATACGAGAATACTTTAACAAATATGTTTTTTACAAATTACCTTTTACACAATAATATACTGGATCAATCAAGGGGCTCGTATCGCTTCTTTCTTTTGATTGTTGGGGCAAGGGCATCGTGGCTGACACCGGCTCCAAATATACCAATAACTATAACTACATTATATAATCGTAAATCGACTTTTAAGTAGTCCAATATTTTTCATTTCATTTAACTTAGGAAGACTCTAAAAAATATGTTGAATACGCAATTATTTTTATTTCTTTTTCGTGCATATTCATTTGTTTTAAAATAGTGTTTTGTTTGAAGTCGGTTTTTCTTTGTGTTAAAATTTTTATTTATAATACAATAGTACAATTCTTATTGTACATATTAATTTGAAATCTGACGAAGGTTTTCTTAAACCGTCAGATTTCAAATTAATTCCTTTATCAAGTTTTAAACTCTTTAAATTCAAAAGGTACTCTTTTGAATCTAAACATAAAATCATTGCGACGCAATATGTCATTCTCACACACACACACACACACACACACACACACACACACACACACACACACACACACACACACACACACGATAATA
The DNA here is from genome assembly GCF_905220365.1 of Vanessa cardui. NCBI lineage: Eukaryota > Metazoa > Arthropoda > Insecta > Lepidoptera > Nymphalidae > Vanessa > Vanessa cardui. Next base: position 4,206,450 of record NC_061140.1, on the reverse strand, counting down.
TATACTATGGAGACGAACCTTTTTTTTCCCCGACAGAACATATGTCTCTGCTGATCTCGAAGTTCTGGGTTCAAGTGTGCTAAGTAACTAAACAAAAGATTTTTTACAGTATTGTAATTGCCTGGCCAGACTTAGGAGACCGAAGCAACTGGCGATTCGACAGAGATTCCCACGAGATAACAAAAAACTAAACAATCAAATTATAATATTGTTACTAACAACTGTTTAATAGGTTACCAATGCAAGTAAATAAATTATAGCTTATTGATTGAAATTAATATATTCAAATTAATTCATAATATAATTATTAGGATCTAGGCCTGTGTTGCTTTCGGCTTCCATTCCTTTGTTACCCCAGGGCCTTCAAACATTAATCCGACTCTGAATATTTAAGACTTTCTCTCACTTTTATTATACAACCTTTAAATAGTTACACGTGTAATTTTATATAAAATGATTTTAGATGTGATTAGCTTCTCTCTGAAATCCAGTAAGTCGGATACTCTGGTGCTAAATTGGACGATGCGTCTATGAAGAATTCCTTCAATCAAATCTAGAAAGGGGTATCGGGGAAAGAGGCGTAGAGTACAGAGTTATAGTCGGTTCTTTTCAACATTACGAATCAGTGGTAGTTCGATATTACGATCAACCATGTAAACAGACGATTCATGAGTAGAGCCTACTTCATTAAAGTATATTTTGGGTTTTGTATTTGATTTTAAAGCCTATTGGTATTGATTCTTCCAATTTTCATGTTAAGCACAATAATTGTAGATGAAAAACGTATTTATGCAATGCTTATATTGTTAGTACATGCATACCATTAACAGGGAATGCTTAATCACCGATTATAAAATTAGCTTTAACGAAAACGAATTGTTAATTCTTACACTAACACTATTTGAACAAAAAAACTTATTTAAACACGTTTACGTAGACGCTTACATAATATGCAGAGAGTTGTAGTCGAATTTTATAATACATATTTATAAATAACATCGTTTAAAATATAATTTAGTAATTCTTATTTAATATTATCTATACTAATATTGCTTCAGCTGCTATTTCAAGGCCAAACGACTGAAAGGTATTTGATGACATCTGATATGCAGAAAGCTTGAATTCCAAAAAGGTCACAGGCTCTGGCTGTCTTAAATCTGACGATTATTCTCTAAAGTGCGATCGTTGTTTCTGGCGACGAATAGTTGTTTATAATTGATATGTTAGATGATAGTATTGAAGCCGAATGCTTATGTTGAAAGGTTTCGTAGTACGCTTACTGATTGGTGTATACATATAGTGTGAATGTGTGATACGACATTTTTCGACTGTGTTGATTTGAAACAAAATGGATATGTATATGTGTATTAGAGGAGTAATATTAGTAGTAACTGTCATTAATTTATATATAAATACTGTAGAGCCTATTTATGAAAGGAATTAGGTTCTACCTCCAGTCACACAGGAAAGTCATATAAACAAATTGAACTCTGTCATTCGTGTACCTACATCTTGAATAATCTACGATAATATGGATAACATTTTATGAATTGAATGTCCACTATGTTATTGGAAATTTAACATTAAACGGATGGTTTTAACTTGTAATTAAATTGATATAAATTCAGGACAAAACATGACAGAATTCACTAGCATTAGCACTATCTATACTTCTACGTTTGAACAAGACTATGAGACAACATCACATACATTACTCTGATCCCAATGTAAGTAGCTAAAGCACTTGTGTTATGGAATCAGAAGAAACGACGGTACCACAAACACCCAGACCCAAGACAACATAGAAAACTAATGGTAATGTACATCGTGTCGGTCGGGAATCGAACCCGGGACCTCAGAGTGGCGTACCCTTCATGGGTACGCCACTCTGAGGTCCCGGGTTCCGGTGTACACACCACTCGAACATGGAGGTCGACTATGTAGTTTCTACCAATAGATAAGGCGTTTTTAACTAGGTTAGACATAAAAAATATCATGTTATTTTATAAACATAACATGTTTATAAATAAGCCACTGTGCTGGATACCGAACTTGTTTTAATTCTATCTGATACTGGTTTATACATTACAGGTTACAGATGTCAGAAAAAAATTATGAAAAAAATATAAAGTTTAAAATAATTTGTAATATCAGTTTATTATTACTGAAAATGTAATTAACTTATAGCTTCGGTTGTTTGAGTCTGATTGGATATGTCATATTCAGAAATTTGGTTTTTAATAATTCGCACTGATTACTTCAAATAAGATAATCGAATTTTGATATTCATTATATTTTTTTCTTAAGTGGTGATAGTGACCAATTGGCTTCGTCTATAATCACTATAATCAAAGCAGATTATCCACCTAAGCAGGTTATATAAAGCGCATAAGTTTAACAAACACAAGTGATATCTCTTTCTTCAGTTGGATGAAAAGTTTTTACGTTCACTGAAAAAAAATAAGATTTTGGTTATTTATTTATGTTTAACTTAATGTTTTTGATAACTAATTATAAATTTGTAATTCCAGTTTAAATCAGCAGGTGTTAAAACGTGTCTGAAACGAAATTTTAATGCTAATAAATAATTTAGTGTACAAGATTATTTAACGATTATTGTCGAAGTAAAATAATACTTATTACTATTCAATAACGATTATTTTCCTCTCTACTTTTTCTCGGGGTGTGATCAAGCGTTTAATTTCTCGCGTGTCCAGGTTATTTTTTTCAATAAAAATACGTAATAATATTCAAATGGAGCAGTATCGCATTCTTATTAGAATTTTAAATAGGTGAAGTTGTAACAATTGGGTGCAGTATAAAAGTGCATGCATTTTGTGGTAATAATCATACTATTCCAACGATTTAATCGTGCAGGGTCAGCGGCGGATAAACAAAATATGTCTCCACTTACGGTAAGAATTGGGATAGAGTTATTTAAATGATAAAACTTCACAAATAGTATATTAACGCTGGGATAAACTGTCGCATTAAATACTTTAGAGATGTTATTATTACGAATGTATAATTATATATATTCATAAATATTAATGATATAATATGATTTTTAGGGTATTTAATGTAAATATGAAATGTATTATTATATTTTTGATCTTAAAATATGTTTTTTCAACAGGTTTTCGTTGTCATCGCCTTGGCGTGTAATGTGCTTGGCAGTAGTAAGTCCTTAAAAGATCCATGCAATATATTTTTTTCTAAATATGCTAGTAGTTAGAATTATATTATAAAAATAATTTCTCCTTGTAGGTTTAAGACTAGGAAGATCCGCTGCAGACTCCAGTGCCGCGCAGAGTGGTTATGGTGGAGCTATAATAGCTGGCCCTGCTGAAATTGGCTCTGCGGCCGCAGCCATTTCAGGTGGATCCGGTGTAATTGTCACTAGCGGACAGGGCTTAGCCTCGGGACCTGGGAGCAGTGCTCCATTAAATAACGCAGCTGCCTACGGTGCTGCTCAGCTAAGCGCTATTCAAAATGCCCAGGCCGTGCAAGTAACTCAAATTGCAAATGCTGCTGCTGCTGCGATCCAAGGCGCACGTGTGGCGGAGGTTGCTGCAAGAGCCGGCCAGGCTAATGCTATCCAAAGAGCTCAAGCATTAGATAGTGCTCGTATTGCTTATCTTCAGAGAGCTCGTGCTGCTGCATATGAAAATGCACGTGCTCTTGATGCTGCCAGGCGAGCTGCTGCAGCTGCATCTATTGAAGTAGCACGTGCCGTTGAAGCTGAACGCATAGCCAATGCTGCCCGTGTCCATGCTGTAGCTATCGCAAACACCCGTGCTGTTGAAGCTGCTCGTATATCTAACGCTGCTAGATCACAGGCAGCTGCCGTTGCTACTAGTGCCGCTCAGGCGCAAGCCGTTGCAGACGCTGTTGCCAGAAACAGTCAGGACGGTGCTCTTCTATTAGGAGGTCACGGTGGTGGAGCGGTTGTTGCTGCTGCGCCCATTGCTGTCGCCCCAGTCGCAGCCGCGCCAGTAGCGATTGGATACGGTCTTGGAGGTTACGGAAACTACGGATACGGCGGAAAGGGCCATCACTAAATAATCGTCTCAGTTACTTACTCCTATGGAGACAATCGAAATAATCATAATTCGATTTCTACATCCATTTCATTACTGTCGATAGAAATGGTATGCAGTGTATTGTAATTAATAATTTACTGTGTAAATATAATTACTATGATGAATAAAAATTTATTAAATAATTTTAAAGTTTTTTAAGGGATATATGGGATCATAAAAAAAAAACTAGTAATGACGAACATAGGTATAATTACATATGCAGTAAACAATCGGTCTATAACTGAGAAAACTAAAAAAAATAATGTCTAGTTAAATTTTCGACGATTATTCGAACAATTCTAGGAAATCCGTATTATTTTTTCATACTTAAATGTAAACAAAACATTAAAATAATATTTGACCTTATACACATACCTACTGATAAATATTACAATAGATAAGTCTTGATTTTCGTCAATTAAAAATAACATTGTTGTTTACCAATGTTGTGACAAAATGTAAGGCTTGAATTAGACATAAATTATGAAAAAAAATTGTTTTAATAAAAGTATAAATGAGGCATTACGAATTAAAAATTTAGATAAAGCTTAAGTAGTGAATCATTGTGATTAATATTTTGAATGACTGAAGTGTAATCTTTGCGTCTAAATGATTACGAATCGAACTGCTTCTTTCCTTGAAGTATGATTATGATGCACTATTTTATTCATCAATGTCTCATGCTTACGTATACTTTAATTTATCACGAAATAGTACAAAACTTAACTTGTTTATCGTATTATTTTAAATTCGGCCTGTTTCAATAAACGCAATTAAACAAAAAATATGTAATTCACATATTATTACTTATGTTACATGTTTATGTATCATATTATTTGTAGTATTCTCGTGTAAAACGAAGAAAACATTAATCTTACCGTCAGGCAGTCAGACAGAGAAAAGCTTAAAACAAATAAATATTTACGATATTTCAAACGAATAGATACATTTTATAAATTATGTTATTTATTTTCAATAATTTATTAGTATTATTTTCGATTAGAAAATAAGTTCATTTAATAATATTAACAAAAATATATAATTAATAAGCCACCATCAGGTGGAGTGGAGACATATGGCTACCCTAGAAATTATAAAAAAAACACACACAAAATAATGAAAAACATTTTATTTTATTTTAAGTATATGAACGTAAATAATCTTTTTTTCTACGATGCAGGATGTTTTTATTTGACAACTATAAATAAAAAACCCGAAACTCCCAAAACCAATTTATATTGACCGCAGCAAAAGCGATTGTTTGATTTAATGAATGGCTAGAAAAACATTTATTTAAGCTGTATGAATTATCGTAATATATTATTTTATGTGATTTGACTTTGAATTTTTTTTTATTACGACATTGCTGGGACTTTTGTGCATACTTATTTTATTATAGTTTTATTTATTAAATCAAATTAGCTTATGAAATGATCAGGGTCTGACCTCCCGGTCTTGGAAAGTATTTTTTGTGTCTAGATTCTTTTCGGTCATGTGACATGTCGGTTTGTCATTCCATACAATTGTGCAACTCCGTTTCCACACATTAGAAATTCATTTTCAATTCATTTTATTAGCATTTTCCGTAAGAGCTGGCCTTTCTATTCAGAATAATCTGTACTCAGTAAACTAAAATCAACATATTATTTTTTTTAATTGAATAAATGTTAAACAAATATAAGGTATTTGTATAGTATTTATTCAATTAAATATGTAATATACAGCGTATACAAAAATCATAGCACAACAACCTATTACTATATGAATGTACCACATTTTAATATGGAACGATATGCTAATAAAAATGTAATTAAAACACCAAATATAAAAATGAAATTAATAATATTTATTTAATTCATTAAAAAAATCAGGCTGCGACTTTGTTTGGTGCGATAATGATAACAAGATTGTTTGTTGTTTGTTTAAATCACTAATTGTAAACGTGCACGTACGGAGCGGGAAGCTGATCTTCTGTTTTCGTATAAATACTTTGATATTAACTCTAAAAAATCCAATAGTTTATAAACAGGTAGTCATAAAAAAATCTTTTATCATATATTATTATGTTAACTTTCATCCATACTAATACTATACTCTGTTTGTGTATCTGTCTATCTCGCTTTCACGCCAGAACTACTAGACCAATTTAAATGAAATTAGTTACACAAATAGTCTACAGCCTGAGAAAGGACGTTAGCATATGTAAACCTCATAATACCTCTTTGTATTCCAATCATCGACGTAACATTTTAAGTTAATTTGTAAATATAAACAAATTTATAACAGCTAGTGATATATATTTGTTTTAATATAAACTTATGTGCATTATGTTGTCTTAGATTTACGCGATTATTACACATTGAAATAAAACTAGTTTTAACGGATTTAAATCGCGTATATTAATTATTTTTATCATCCCGACGTTTCCAGCACTTTACAGCGTTCGTGGTCACGGGTAGACCGAGTCTAATAATAATTAATATACGCGATTTAAATCCGTTAAAACTAGTTTTATTTCAATCTCATGTGCATTATTATGAGTTAGAGCCTTTGTTGACAGACTGATGCAATTATTTATTTGCATGACTAAATTGAGGGCAGGAAGACGACAATTTATCGTGAGTCAACGATCCAAGATAGTCCACGTCTGATTCAGCGATAATATTGATCGATGAAATTCGTTTTCGATTTACATTCATGATTTAATATAAAAATAAGATAATATAAATCTTTTGTCAATTATTCCCATTGTGCTGAGATTTTTTCGGTAGAGATCTCTTGTAAGAACAGATTTTCTGTTCATTGTGTGCATCTGTTTCTTGTATATAAATATTTTATTACATATATACAATACATAATATATTTGATGATGAATATAAGGTATAATAAAAAATAATATTTCAAGATAACTAAAAACATTATACCTAGAATTTTATCATTTTAAGAAATTCAGGTAAGGTAACTTTGTATTTCAATGAAGTCGAAAAAAAAGTAGCAACTTGCGTACATTTTACGAGGAAAACGATACTAAAACTATTATTCTATTTATTTATATACTTATAAAATTAACTGCTAGTTTTTTAAGAGTCGAGATAGCCCAGTGGTTTGAACGCGTGCATCTTAACCGATGATTGCGTGTTTACACCTAGGGAAGCACCGCTGTTTCATGTGCTTAATTTGTCTTATAATTCATCTCGTGCTCAGCGGTGAAGGAAAACATCGTGAGGAAACCTGCATGTGACAAATTTCATAGAAATTCTGTCACATTTGTATTCCACCAGCCCGCATTGGAACAGCTTGGTGGAATATGTTCCAAAACCTTCTCCTCAAAGGGAGAGGAGGCCTTTAGTCCAGCTGTGGGAATTTACAGGCTGTTGTTGTTTTTTTAACTTGCATTATTTTCATATTTTCATGAAATTAATTCCATTAAACAACCTACGCCTCATGGCTAATAATTCAGACAGAAATGTATTTAACAATTATAATTTTAGTTGAAAATGTGCGATATCCGAAATAAAAAATTATCCGGAATCGATAAGGTTGTTAAAAAACGAGTCTGATAAGGACATTGTTAATTACACCTTTGTTTTCACAAAGTTATACTTAGTGAGAGCTCATCGACTTCTTAAATAATAGTTTACAAATAAAGCCAAATTGTTACTTTATAATTTTCTCTTTTCCTTTTTTAAAGAAAATATTACATAATTTATATTATCGTAATAATAAATAATTAATACATAATTTTAAATAATTAATACATAATTTTAAATAATTAATACATAATTTTCATTGCTTAATTAATGTATGAATGATTATATTATCTGTAGTTATTTCTCAACGTTATAGGTACTTTGAGAAAATAATTGTTTATTTAGTAATACATAAATCAATAGAGTAATATAAAGTCACTTTCCGTTTCGCGCAGATACACCTACGCTTAGTCCACTTAACCATTTAGCGGATTTTGATTTCACTAATAGAAAGAACGATAAACGACGAAAATTTTTAATTTTACTTAATTTCGTCATAAAAAATAACTATTTTCGTACGTCTAAATGTCAAATCCTTAAGGCTTAGGACACTACTCTATCACCCAGTCTTTATACACCTACTTATTCTACCGGTAAACAGTGTAACTTAGGATACTCATCTTTCAATGCGAAACACACTGGATTACTCAAAACAGTGCAACCACTGGAACAAGGGACGATACATCTTTCAACAATAACTACTTTTACATGCTTCGTGAAGTCAATAGTTTTTTCAACCGACTTAAAAAAGGAGGAGGTTATCAATTCGTCTGTATTTTTTTTTTTTTTTTATGTTTGTTACCTCATAACTTTTCACTGGGTGGACCGATTTTGATAATTTTTTTTTGTTTGAAAGGTAGTGCTTCCCGTGGGTTCCCATTTTTTTTTTATTTTTTTCCGATGATGGTATCCATATGAAAACGACATAAGTCTTAAATTTGCATTATGTATATGCGCGACAAATAGGTGAATAACTGAAAATCACGTTAACCAATTTTGATAATTCTTTTTTTATTATAAAATATATACTCCAAGGGTAATTTGGTGAAAGTTTGGTAAGGTTCTGAGCACAGGATCCATGACAAAATAACGGAACGGAAGGGAACGGAACAATTTTGAGGAGCACGTTAGCGATACTCAGTCGAATCTTTTATTTATAGGTTATTTGGATATTTGAGTCACCTTCCGTAATGTGGTTATGTTTATGTAATTATCATAGTCGAATATTATAATCAACTAGCTACCCACCCCGGCTTCGCAAGGGTGCAATACTGATACTAAATATACTACAGAATTTGTTTATTTACGACATCACATCGCAAACTTCTAAAATTATCAGTGTTTCTTTACTATATTGTTCATGTATTATATACACAAACCTTCCCCTTGAATCACACTATCTTTTAAAAAAAACCGCATCAAAATCCGTTGCGTAGATTTAAAGATATAGGGACAGAGAAAGCGACTTTGTTTTATACTATGTAGTGATGGAACTCCTATACGGCTCGCAGTTAGGGTGCGATATGGGGCAGAATTTCTTACTATCTTTAATCAAATTTTGTGTATGTGATGTGATGTCATATGATGTACGAAATATAGTTGGTCTTTTTCAAAGTTTTTTTGCTGAGTTCGATTACAGCTCTTTCGAGGGATTCTTGTAGTTTACGCCGCGTGACGTATTAAATCCGCATTTTCGAAAGTCTATTTTTGCTTTATTCGCAAGTTTCCTTTGAAATTGTCCTCGAAGTAGTTTCTGACTCATATAAACGGAACGCTTAATCTATCCATATTAAAAAAAATTAGTTAGAATTACAACTTCAGCTTCACTTAAAATCAAAAAATAAATAAAAATTTTAACAAAAAGAAAAACCGACTTTTACGCCGCCGCCGGTGTCAAAAGAAAGAAGCGATACGAGCCCCTTGATTGATCCAGTATATTATTGTGTAAAAGGTAATTTGTAAAAAACATATTTGTTAAAGTATTCTCGTATTGTTTTTTGATAGATATACCGTAGGGTTTTATTGGCTGACACTGACTCCAAATATAACAATAATTATAACTACATTATATAATCGTAAATTGACTTTTAAGTAGTCTAATATTTTAGTATATTTTAGTCTAAGTGCATAGCAAAGTCTCTCGTTTCCGATTTACAAATCATCATCAATTCGTAAATTAATTATGTCATACAATGAGTGATATAAAAAGCAAAATGTTATGAATTTGAATTTGGTCGGTTCGAATATTGAACTTAGAAGCGATCCACGTAGTTCCTACATTTAATTCATCTAGGCAGGTACCATCCACCCATCAGATTTTCTATCACAAAACATCATAGTATTGATGTATTGTGGTTCGAAGGGTGAGTGAGCCAGTGTAGCTATGGAGGGACAAAGCATTTTATTTTCTGAGGTTAGTGGCGCAACGCCGATTATCTATACCATCAGGTAACATCAGGTGGCCCATTTCATCATCGCCTTACGTAAACATAAATAATTCGGTAACATACATAAAAAAAAAAAAAAAAAAAAAACGGCCCCGACGAATTGAGAACCTCCTCCTTTATTTGAAGTCGGTTAAAAAGCCTAACCTTATTTTATTAATGAATTTGGTTTGAAAAAAAAACCCTACCATCCATAAAATTATAACGTATATATATAACGCAATACCGTAATTTTATTATTAATTTGAACATACGTCATACATAGTCTTTCGGAAAATAATTAACCAAATATTGTGTATCAGACAAAATTTCCAGCGAAATTTGACAAGAATAATTCTCGTTAAAGATTAAGCTGTTTATTACCTAAATAGTATATCAGAACAAGATATTTATGTCAGATAGATAAATTACTTGTATTTACAAAACATCTCGTACAGGTCAAACGCTCAAATTCAAACAGATAATAAAATCAATATAAAAGATCGTTTCGCTTCGTTCTTGTCAAATATTCGTTGAACTTGTGTGAGAAATCATATCGCTACGATGGCTTTTAAAGTGAGTCTTGGTTAATACGATTGAAAAATATTACTTTACATTTATTACTGAATAAGGATTTTGATTATAATGTCTTAAATGTAGATTAATAATTTGAGTTTAAATTTAAATTTAATAACTTAGAAGTGAAACAAATGAAATGTAAAAATCCTGTGTTTATATATCTTCGTTGTTATTTTATCTTTTTTTAAGGAAAACAAAACTTTGGGTCAATAAAATATGGTGAATATCTACAATAATATTATTGTTCTTTTTTGTTATAGACTGTGTGTCTGCTTTTGGTCCTAGCTGTGGCGGCCTACGGTAAGTTACACAATTGTCAAAATGAATTAGTAGATTTTTGTGTGGATATAAATAATATTTTTGCATCTCTTAACTTTTTAAAGTATGAACTAATATTGCATCAGCTTCATATAAATCCAATAATTGATTCCGTAGATATATCGAAAACAATGATCTCAGCAATCATATTTTTAAATCAAAAAAAATATAGGTATATAATTTAATATGTATATATTTTATGTCTATATTAATATAATATATTATAAAATTATTATTTTCGTTAAATCGTAATTATTGTAAATTATTTGAGAAGATAATTAAAAATATAGTATAGAAACGTTATAATTTTTCTATTAAAATGAATATTTTTTTATCAATAACATTTGTTTTAGCTTACCCCCAAGGCTACGGGCACGGTGGTTTCGTTGACGACCCCGGCTTCGGAAACGGTCAAGGTCAGGGTGGATTCCCTACTCAAGGTATAGTACAAAATCATATTAAAAAGTTTTAAGTTATTCAATATAAATACTATATAAAATATACTATATATAATAACTAACCTGATCGAAATTTAAAAACTATAAAATAATGTTTTAATAACTGGTGTTAATGTTTACCTTTTCATTATATACGATACTTCAGTTACACTCATATATAATTTAATTTTGTTTCTGGTCTCCAGCTTCTAAGCTCACGTTCATAATTAACAGTCATTGGGGTCACTCATACCTCGCGTGATAATCCGTGACACCTAAGCTGTCACTTTTCAACTGCAAATCGATATTTTTTAAATTATTTTATTCGTCGTATGTTCAACAGAAAAGTAAAAATCTGGTGTAACTAGCAATACAAAAAACAACACGTATATGTACATAAGCACAAAATAAATATTATAAAACCTAGACGTCGCGAAATCTTAAGTACCTACTTCAATTGATTTTCATACATTGATAAACCTTATCAATTTAAATTGTCAATCATTGAGATGAATAAATTGTGATAGTGTAGCTAAAGCCAAATAAACTAATTGTTGAATGTTAAATAATCTGAAATAAATAAACGATTTCATTTTTGCCCCTTTCTTTTGTGTGTAGGAAATGGTTTACATTATGACAGTGGATTCCCCAACGGTCACGGACAGGGCGGATTCCCTACACAAGGTAAAATGATATTGAATAATAATAAATATCCATTCAAACGATTTATAATAAAAAAATAAAATTTATATATTTTTTCCTTATAACTACTTAGGTTCAGCTTTTTCGAGTTGAAGGAGTAAAATTAAATAAACTTATATATTATAAGCGATTTTCTAAAAGCACCGCAAACAGTTTTTTGATTAAAACATATTTATTTAAAATCGTCTACTCGTAATCATTCATGTCACCTTCATTCAAAACGCCATTTCTTCATAATAGCAGCCATATTTTATTTGAGATCTCGATCTATTATACCTTCCTGTAAATATAACATACAAACTGAATCAGCGTAGTAGCGTATTCGCTAATTAATATGGGTATATAACCGTAATGAAAATTTTCAACTTTGTTTACAGGTGGCTTCCACTCAGACCCTGGATTCGGCAATGGTCAGGGACAAGGAGGTTTTGGACAACAAGGAGGTACATATTTGTATTTAAACTCTGACATTGTAATGGTGTAATCTGTCTCTTTTGCCTTTATAAATATAAAAAAAAATAAATAATGGCATCTATGAAAACAACCGCCAATTAAAAATTTATATTATTTGTTACTTAGTATATGACCGAACTGAAAATTTCAAACTTGTTGCAGGTGGCTTCCACTCAGACCCAGGATTCGGTAATGGTCAGGGACAAGGAGGTTTTGGACACCAAGGAGGTATGTATTTGTATTTAAACTCTGACATTTTAATTATGTTGTATGTCTTCTTTGGCTTTATAAATAACAGAATAAAAAATCAAAAATTGCATCTATAAAAACATCCTTCAATTAAAAATTATACATGTACTTATATAAATTCTACGTTTTAAATTTACTTAAGAATTTCTGTCGAATTATATAAATATAAATGGTTAAATAATAGAAATACGGTTTTTAAATACATTTTAGTAGTGTGAGTATTTGTTTGAGTAAGTGTGTGTAAAGACCAAATGAATCATTAATTATGATATTCATACGTTACCAAATATAATTATTGTAACGACAATGTATTTAACGTAATTTATAACTCTGTTATCTGGATTTAAATGTGTATTATAAATAGCATACCATATTTTTTTAGGTTACAGACAAGGAGGTCAAAGACACAGGGGCGGATACCAGGAACACGGATACTAGATATTTTATTAAAATTTAATAAATAATATATGACTTATTTTGTAATTTTATTTAACTCGCATAGAAAAAACATACCATCTCTCATTTTTACTATTTTCATAGCATTTATAAATTAAAATATCTCATTATACGAGGCTGTACGTATCATATCTTTGCCAGTATCAAACCAAAATAGAAAAAAAAAAATTTTTTTTTTACTTATCATTATCTGTTATTCAATAGTTTATTTTTAAGCTCTCTTATATCGACATACAGGTTTTAATTCAATACAAGTCTCTAAATAAGAGTGTAAATGACCATGTGAAAAATGACAAGAACGTGTCGAAATATAAATGGTCAAGTATAATTTACTTGGTCCAATGAACTCATAGGACAAGCCTACTAAGGATAAAGAATATACCAAGTAGTATATATCCTCTGTTATATCTCAACACTTTTCAAACTGCCAATAGCTTTTTGAAATTTGGGTTAATTTTTTATAGCAGCATAAAAGTCGATGATAAAAGTATTTAGTGAAACGATTTACGGCCCCTAGATTTCTATAGCTGACTTTTGAAATCCTAGAATATTAAATTGCTTTGTCTCTCTGAGTTTTATTAAACCAATAATATGAACAATTCTGCACACATCGACAACCTTGTAAATATGCAACCGGCACATACTGACAGCTCAGTTTGAATAATTTGCATTCACTTGTTTTTTTTTCTTCTGTCTAACGCCTATGTTATTCATTTGTCTGAGATCTGTACCTATGTTTGCCTCCCAGTGTAAACACTCTGACTATTGAATTATAGTACGTAAGACCTTGTCTGGTAACCTCGTCTCTTCTCCGAAAAATTGAAGTGCTTTGTAAACTTATATAGGAGAGTGATGTATATAAATAATTATTTGAATTTGATAATGTTGAGGAAAAAACTATGCAAAAAAATACTAAATTGATCCGAACTGATGCATAAGTATGTTGCAATCTGGCAGCAAGTAACAGGAAATGACTAAATAATCAATTTTAAATATTTTTTACAATATAACAAATAAATAATAATATATTAATATTTCGTCTAAATAAATCAATTTTATATATAAATATCTCAATTGTGTATAAACATACAGCTGTGTGCGTCGATGTAGGGTAGACCGAGGCGAATCGGATCACAGGGCGAATCGGATCAAAATAAGAATTTTTTTGATAATTCAAATATCGCATTCACATAGAAAGCACTCAACCGGCGTTTTTCGTCCCTCCTCTCACCCTGCACCTCCCGGCATAGGCAGTATTTCGATCCCGCTTGTGGATCAATGTCGAAGCCTCTCGTTAGTGACTCGGACGTTTGTGTGTGTCGCAATTTTGGCCCTCATCTAAGGTACGTACTTACGAATTATTTGTGTCATATTACAGATTTGTGTTAAAACTCAACTACATTGGTTTATATTGTTAAGCAGGGTGTCTATATTATAGAACCAATTTTCTTTTAAGTGTAATCTAAGAGGTTAACGACTAAAATATTTATTTCAAAAGTCTTAAGTATGGGGCTAATCGGATCTTATCATCGGGGGCGAATTGAATAACACTTTTAAACTGATTTATTAAATGTTTAAGGTATTATTGATTTAATTTTTTTTCATTGTAGATGGTTCGCATGTTCAAAAGAAAGTTTCAAACCTCTGCCACTGTTGGGAATGCTACAAAAGGCTTCGAAAAGACTGGAATATTTCCATTGAACGCCAATGCAATGTCTGACTACAAGTTCATCGGCGATCTAGAGTCGGACATTTTAGACTCCCCAGTTCAGTCCCCAGGTTCCCAACAAGTGAAAACCACAAATACCCAAACAGTAGCTGTAACAGTGTCATCTGAAAGTTCACAACAATCTGACAAACCCCAGTCTTCCACCTGTGCAGATGTAGGACAAAATAAGATGAAGAATAAAGCAACGCCTGGGTTAAAAATTAAGAATTCATCAGAGAATACAGAGAGTGTCGAGTACCCCAAGTTAAATCTACAAGTTCTCAAAAGGTGCAGCCACAAGCCCAATCCTCAAGTGTCCAAGCCACAAATACAAAACCACTTGATAATACAGTGCCATCCACAAATTCACAACAATTTGACGAAGCCCAGCCTTCTATCTGTGCTGAAATAAATATAGAAATTATGCCATCACCTTTAAAGTCTTCAATTGCTTCTCAAAGATTTTTTTAAAAGTTTCATAAGACTTTTCTTCTCGAAAGAGAAACAAAAAAGAAATTTAAAGTAGACAATAAAACCAAGGAAAATAAGGAAAACTTTGTGGGCAAAGAAAATACTTTGAAGAAGATAAAGAATAAAGCAAAGCAAAATATAAAAATTAAGAGTTCATCTGCAAAGCAGAGAGACTGGCAGTGCATTTACTGTTCCAAAATATTCGTGAATCCACCCTCAGAGGATTGGATTCAGTGCAATGCCGGCGAAGAATGGTGTCACGAAAAATGTGCTGATGTGGGGGGGATATAAGGACCACATTTATGTGAATTATATGTCTATAATTAAAATTGATCCCATTATTAATATTTTACTGATTCCAAAGCTGTAGTGTTAAGAAACCTAAAAGTTTTATTAACTAATATGTACGATCCGATTCACCCCGAAAATTGGGGCGATTCGGATATTTTTGTTTTTTTGCTTTTTAGTATCTAATTAAGAGAATATATGTATGATATAAGTTTTCAAATGTTTATTTTATAGCCGATTGTTACTTTTAACATTTTTATTAATAAAAATAGCACTATATAACAATTTAGTATTATTTGCTCAACCTCAAAGAAAAAGTGATCCGATTCGCCTCGGTCTACCCTACGTTAGTTTAAGACTTGTTAAAGGAATGAATTTGTAAACTGACGAAGGTTTTCTTAGCCCGATTATACATATTTAAAGCTGTTAACTTTGTAATTTTCATTCGTTCATTAAAATAAGAACAAAAGTGATTTCTAAATTTGAATTTTATAATCTTTATGCAATTATAGATTTGTGAAAATACTGTAATTTATTAACATAAGAATAGCAATAAATGCTTAAATATATACAAATATAAAATAAAACTAGTTACTGTATAAATCTTGACCGCATGAAATGGTGGCAAGGATGCTAGCAGCATTTCCTCGTTGAATCGCAATTCCGATCCTCTGGGCAAAAAACGATCAGCCCTCCTGTCACCAGTGGAGGCAATGAGGCGAGGTGTTATACTTTTGATAACTCACGTTTAATTACAGGGACATATAAGGAAAAGGACGAATAATCTAATTTGTAATATTTTCTGCTATATTCTTACATTACTCACCTCACGCACACTAAGACATCTTGTAAGCGAGTATGTCACTAAAATAACTAATGCCAGCCGATAATTTTGCAGGAAGAGGCGTGCCTTTGTGATTGAACACTCACAATCAATCAATATTAAAATTATATTTTGATATTTTTAAATAAATATTATTGTTAAGTTCTTCTTCTACTATTGTATATAAAAACCTATTGTATATACAATTGTTCGTGTGTAAAGGATTCTTACGAGTTTCGCCAGTTTCTTCGTATAAATTAACGTATAATCGGTCTAATTATTACCTCCGTGCTTCAAACGAACCGTTTTTTAACGCGAATATAACAAGAAGAACTGCAATTACAACTTTATTATGAAGTACATTTTAAAAATAAACTTAAGTAATACTTGCAATTGTGCTAACCGCGTTACGATTGTATGACTTAATTCTTAAGAAATATGTTGTTTTTTTGTATTGTGTTGATAAAATATCCATATATAAAGGCGGCGTTGCACTTACGTGTAGTCAAATAAAACTTGCGCACCCTTGCTCACACTTGCGGATCAATATGTCCGAGAGAATTTATTAAAATAGCTTTTATAAATTAATATAATTATTACCAAATACAACCGCGATGGCAGAGTGATTAATCTAGTTTAAACTGGAATTCTCAGAACTGAATTTTCATGTAGTCGATGAAAGAAAACATCGTGAGGAAACATGCACGTGGCGGATGAAAATCTTTGCAATTGCATTGCATTTGAACACTGCGGCTGACAAAGCTCCAAACCTTCTCCTCAAAATATAGGAGAGGACGCCTTAGCCCATCATTTTGACATTTGAAGGCATAATTGTTTGACTTTTAAAGACTTACTTTTAAGCTATGAACAGTAACCGAATATGTTCCATGATACATTATATTTAAAATGTAATAGAATAAATAAAATACATTTAACAGATGCAACTGATTTTAATATGCTTCATAAATAATATTCTATATAAAAGTTAAAGCGGTATAAACATATAATCAAATAGTCATGTAAACCAAGCCTTGCGTCGTCATTTTTCGGGTAGTCATCACAGTGCCTATTCACGTATTACATTTTGTTATATATCTCGTTAAGACTTTCAAGATTTACCGATTGTCATGTCTTACATAATACTGGCCGTAAAGTCTTCGACGAATGTCCCAGGCATTAAAACATTGCTAAACTTACAATAACATCACAAACTCAATTTTTTTAAATTTAATTTTAAGGTATTTTGTAATACGTAAAGTAGGTTATATGTGAAATGCTAGTTATTTCCATTTAAGTTGGTAACAGTTTTGCCGTCGGGTGCTTTGGGTGCTTCTGGCATTTTGGTGGAATTCGTGACTGAGCCTAATGACTTGGGATGTTCCGTCGAGCCCTTTGCATTGTCGTGGGTGTCCTCGCAAAGGACTGCTGTACTCAGCACGAGGACACATAAAAATATCTGTAAAAAATACTTTATATAAATTTTGTCATACGACTTCGATTAAATTAATAAGTTTAAATTTTAATTTTCAAATTTTTGCTATCGTCATCTGTTATTTGATAAAGTTATAATAATAAAGACATATCAGTGCAATGTCACAATTGATCAATCCAAGATACGCGTACGTTGTATTAAACAATTTGAGTCATTTTATTTATTTTAGAAAAAAAAAATTAAATTGGCTTGCACATATATCTTTAAATATATTTTATTAGTTTTAAGATTGACAGGGATAACACAGTGAACGAAAAAAAACATTACTTTACAGACGATCTAAATGTCTTTTTATATCGCTTTTCGGCTTGCACAAAGCCCTACCACCAAGTGGTATTCTCAGTTCTTCTTCAACAGTTTAGTATATCGGGAGATATACTAAACTGTTGAAGAAGAACTAACTAACTAACTTTGATTGAACGTTGTTAACTCAGAATAAAAGGTATACTTTAGAGTTTAGATGGTTCGTAATCTTTCTGTTTGGTTAGTTTTTATTATTTATCTGAAATTCATTCCGATAGATTATAAGATATATTGACTTAGACCCAAGGGAGCGTGACAACTATTTCAATAAATACGAGCAGAGATTTAACCATTGTATTAATTTAAATTAAATGGAAATTTTAAAACACCAATACATAAAATACTTTTTTCGATAGAACCATAAATACTGGTTTATAATTAAATTGTCTAATAACTTGACAATTTAAATATTATATAAATATTCAAGCTTACCGATAGACGACGCATTTTCTTTGACTCTTCCTATCTGGTGTGACCGTATCCCAGAGATCAGCAACTTTTATACTGACTTTCCTCAATCCATTCTTTTGTCACACGTTTTTTTTTAATATCAAGAAAAAGAGGAACAATGAGCCAATTATTTGTAATAAAAGCGGATTAAGTATAATCATTACAACAACAATTTATGGTAAGTAACCTTAGAAAATACTTCAATGTAGGATACATTGATATCTATATATTAATACGCGAATCAATAAATGTATGCTACATTTTTGTCATAAAAAAAACGCACATAGAAGTGTATGAAATTTGGCGCTATTAAAGTTTATGTAAAGAAGGAGCGCAGTGCATGCATATTTATAAAATATGCATAAGAAATTAAGTAATCCTATATTATTATACATACATATATTATATATATAGACTAGGAACCCACCCGGCTTTGCGCGGTTGCAATGCTGATACTAAATATATAATACTGCAAACAATCGTACAATGTTGACAGTTTTTCAGTCACTCTCTACTATACACAATCTATGTAAAAAAAACCACTTGAAAATCCGTTGTGTAATATTAAAGATCTAAGCATACATATGGACAGACAGCTAAGCGTCTTTGTTTTATATTATGTAATGATATAAAGTAATACACATATGTATAGATATAGCCTATTGCTTTAGGACTGCATCCACTGCGTTTCTCTACTGCAAACTAGAGTTTTTTTTAATAATTTCATAAATATTTTTACACCACGTGTTTAATACAAAAATAAATTATAACGCCTATATTACAAGCATATATATGTATACTACAAGCATTATCTCCAGATTTCATTTTTGTTTTGTTGACTTCCTATGAGGAAGACTTTTTTTTTTGTTTTCATCTAGCACGAGGACATTTCATGCTAACAGTTGAATTATAAACATAGATTAAAAATATAGTAACTCAATAGTGCTTGATAGGTTTAAAACCATATAATCATCGGTTTATATTAACACGTGAATGTTCTAACCACTGGGCCACCTAGACTCTGGACAAAGTAATGTATTTTAATTTAAGAAATAACAATGAAAAGGATTGAAATGTTTTTTATTTGTAATTAACAAAGAATAATAGCGATTGTTATCAGCAAATGACATGACAATTATAATAAGTTCATCATTAAGACGTTTCTTCTTAATCGTTTCGTGTGGAGTCTGCTCCATACGGAGCCGACATCGCGATCATGAACAGGATACACGCCACCTATAAAAGAAATAGAAAAATCAGATCCATTATTTTATTTAACACTTTACCGATAGTTTTGAATAGAAAGTCAGAGTTCTTCATATATAATAGCTTGAAGACTTTTGGTTGGTCAAACTAATGTAAGAATGAATATAAGATATTTAACTCATCTCTTACTTAGTGGTCGGTTTTTGTACAAATTTATTTGATTAGGTTGGTACCTAACCAGATGAACTTGTCCCATCTACTCATCATATATTCTACCGCTAAATAGCAATATGTATTGATTCAAAAGGCGCGCCCATCATCGTAAAATCATTATCGATGTAATGAAATAATCTTAACATATATAATGTAATTTGTTCTGTTTTGCAGTTTTTACTCCTATTTGTCTTACGCACTTGTGCAAGCCCGCTTGGGTAGGTACCACCCACTCATCAGATATTCTACCGCTAAACAACAATACGCAGTATTGTTGTGTTCCGGTTTGAAGGATGAGTGAGCCAGTGTAACTACTACAGGCACAAGGGATATAGCATCTTAGTTCCCAAGGTTGGTGGCGCATTGACGATGTAAGGAATAGTTAATATTTCTTACAGCGTCATTGTCTATGGGTGATGATGACCACTTACCATCAGGTGGCTCATATGCTCGTACACCAACCTATTCCATAAAATAAATAAATAAAAAAAAGAAAACTACGCACACTAAAACAATATGTAAGAAAGCGTATGCATACTAATGCATGCCGATATGAACTTAAGGCAGAGGGTCGTGCCTATAGGTCGTTAATGTATAGATCCACGCTAAGGTTGAAACAACTGATCAGACTTTCAGTATATACCTATTTAAAAAAGGACATAACTTTTTAAATCCCCAGGTTAGTAACGCATTAGATATGTTAGGAATGGTGAAAGGTGGCGACTGTCACCATCAGGGTCATAATAATAATGGATATATAATCAATGTGTTTTACGAGGCACGGTAAACTTTAAACTTTGATGACTGAAACTGCGAAAGGATTATTCACAAACCCATCATTATTGGCTCGACTCTGGAGTTGAATCCTATGAACCATAAACTAAAGCATTGTGTTTTTTTTGCCACAATCGGCTGAATAAATCCGTAAAGAAGATTTATTGTTTATTAGTTTATGTTTTCGGACTAATGTAAAAACTATTTAGGAGATACAAAACTAGCATATTGTGATTGTTTGTACATCAAGGCGGATAAACTTTAAGTTGTTAAACTCTGATTTCTGAAACGCTGCTCTAGATCAGATTAACATGTTAGACTTCAATTTGCCATTGGTCGATGGCAGCTGATGGCATAGTATGCGACCAATGAGCGTTCAGTGTTTATAAGAAATTAGTAAATCTTTTCTTCTTCTGATATAGGTAGCCAGATAGGGAACGGATTGTAAATGGTCACCACCGCTCATAGACAATGGCTCTAAGAAATATTAAACACTTCTTTCATCGCACACGCGCCATCAACCTTGATAACTAAGATGTTATGTTGCACTCAGTCTTCAAACCGAAACACAACAATACACTCAGTATTGTTGTGTTTCGGTTGTTCCTGAGTACGGTACGTACCCAGATGGTCTTGCACAAAGCCCTACCACCAAGTAGTCTTAGTATACGTCTTAGCTTCACATTTTAAGAAATGGTAGTAACTAATGCCTCTTCATCTATACTAATATTATAAATGTGAAAGTAGCCGTCTCTGTCTATCGCTCATGCACTACCAAACCGCTGAATCGAATTTAATGAGATTTGGTATGAAGCAAACTCAAACTCTAAGACAGGACTTAGGCTCTTTTTTTGCCTAACACGTAACCGACCCCTAAATGACGAACGAAGCCACAGGCATCAAATAGTAAATAATATAATATGAAATTAAAAAAAAACTTACCATATAAAGAATTGCTGCCCTCATTTTTAATTATTCGAGTGTCTGCGTATTGCAATTATCCCATAAGTTTAATCAGCGAGACAATTTATACTCGTTTTTTGTTTGCGCATGTTTATTTAGACAGGTTCGACTTTGTATGCTTAATAATAATATTTCATTTTAACAATCCATAATTATGTGCTACGTGATGAGTCATTTGTTTAAAAAATACATTAATTGACAGACCGTTAATGTCCCACGGATGTCCCTTCCCACTTAAGGAGAAGCTCAGTACGCGTGCATCTTAACCGATGATTGCGGGTTCAAAGTCAGGCTAGCGCCACTGAATATGCATGTGCTTAATTTGTGTTTATAATTCATCTCGTGCTCGGCGGTGAAGAAAAACATCGTGAGGAAAACTGCATATGTTTAAATTCATAGAAATTATACCACATGTGTATTCCTTCAACCCGCATTGGAATAGCGTGGTGGAATATGTTCCAAACTTTCTTGTCCATGAGGAGGCCTTAGCCCGGCAATGAGAAATTTACAGGCTGTTGTTGTTTGTTGAAGCTTGCCCTTTTTATCGCACTTTGGTTAGTTGGGACGTTCACGCATCATGTTTTATTTTAATTAATAGATATAATTATGTTTCCTTTGTCAAAAACGTGATTAATTTTATTATAATTATAAGCACTTGAAAATTCAGTGAAACGTGATCAGATTAGAATCCTTGGTCCACCTCAGCTTATAGATTAATTATCATACATTATTATAACAATAGTTTTATTTCATGTCTTCCTGGACACGATGACATTGATATCTTTTTACAAGTTTTCCACCTCATTTTACCAACTTTTAATTAGATGTATTAAGTTGAGGTAAGTTTTATTTTTTACTTTTGAAATCTCACTGAAAATAAGTACGTCTAATTCACAGATTCCAATCGAGTAGGTAGAATACCAAAATGAGTTTCCATTAAAAAATCTAGTTGTGGTTTACGGAATCGCCTACCTGATTCTGTAGGAGATAATGAAATAAGTGGTCGAATTTTAATTTTTTACTAAAAACATCTTAACGAGAACACACTGTTAATTATGATAGTTTGCAGAATTTACTCGTTCTTTGTTTGTTAATTGTTTTTTATTATATCTGAAAACAAACGGATATATTTTTTTTCAATTACATATTACTTATATTTTGACAAATATGTATAACATTATTTCCTAATTGTAGTCGTCCTAGTAGTATTGTATTGTAGTAGTATAGTAGTAGTTAATCTAGTAGTATAAAATCAAAATGAAATTTAATTTATTATATTGTGGTTAGAAAGCTGCCAATACTTTACTAATAGTATTAGTTAGTATAAAAGTCTACTGGAATGTATCAAATGAAAATTATAGCTTTAATCTGTGAGGAAACAGGGTAAATAAAAATGTATATATGTTATTTACTTATTTTTTATTAGAACAGTTAGTTTAATCAAATACTAGTGAAACAAAATGTTGTAATTATATATTGGTTTTTAACAAATCTTATATTTATTTAATTGTATAAAAATACATATGGACATATTGGAATCTTTTTGTGCATACGTTTTGTCGTTTATCTTCCTCCGCGCAGAGCTGGGTCGTGGTCTGAAAAACAAATAGTATTTATACTATTTTTAAACGCAAATGTTTTTTTTTTTAAATGTATTTATCATTGTTTGGAAGATCATTCAATCTATACTAATATTATAAATGCAAAAGTAACTCTCTGACTGTTGCTCTTTCACGGGAAATTTACTCAAACGTATTAAATGTAATTTGGGTACGAAC
The DNA here is from genome assembly GCF_905220365.1 of Vanessa cardui. Lineage (NCBI taxonomy): Eukaryota > Metazoa > Arthropoda > Insecta > Lepidoptera > Nymphalidae > Vanessa > Vanessa cardui. The sequence goes on along the minus strand of NC_061140.1, from coordinate 4,182,752 downwards.
CAAGCTTGATTTAAAAATGATATCAACCATGATATACGAATATCTCCTATCTAACTTAGATGTAATTTTACAGGCGGCGAAAAAAATATTTTATTTAATCAATTATTGTCTGTGTGTTTGTATTTCTTTAATCAATTGGTAGTTTTATTTTAAAACCAATTACTTCTTTGTTTTGCCAGTGCACGCGAAATTGAAACTTATGTCTACAGAAATAAGAAACTCAATTTCGCAAAAAATGTTAGTTAGGAGATGTTCGTACATAAACTTTTAAGTGTCTCGTTTTTCTAAGCATGGCTTTAAAAAAAAAAAACATATCTAACACCTGTCTCTTGCTCACTAATCAGCAGGCAAGAATGAAGTAAAAAATATAACTTGTACTCAAGACATAAAAAAAGAATATTTCACAATTAACCCTACCCTAGGTATAAACAAGTATGAGGGCACGTATTGGTACTTACAAGGCTTGTATGGGTAAGGCCTGTTCTGGAAAGTTCCTTGGTCAACGAATGCAGGCTCGGCGTCTGTTGAAAATATTAAATCAATCAATATTTGTATAAGAGTGAATGTGTGAGTAGATCACACATTAAAACTGAAGCGGAGTGAGTGGTACGTAATTTATAAAAAAGTTAATTTTTACACTTAATTCGCAATATAAGTATTCGCAGGTTTATGTAATTACTAGCGGTCCATGCCGGTTTCGCACGGGTTTTTATTTATATTTTCATGGATTTTTTTCCGAAGTGTTTATTTTAACTTATTTACATAAAAACCTTAATAAATTATATACCTAAATCTTCCTCATGAATCTCTCTTGTCTGTTAGTGAAAATTCTTCTTTATTGATTCTCGTGAAATCGAAGTGTGAAACTGACGAGTATATTATGTTGTCACAACGGATTTTGAAGTGGGCAACATTATAAAAAAAAAAAAAACATTGGCGGGAATTTAAACTCGCGCTCGGCAGAATATGCTATAACCGGGAACATTGTGATAACTTTAATTTTCATTACTGTATCTCTTTATATATACTTTGCTTAATTTGAATAAAGAAGAACGTTATTAATTAATATCAAGAGTTATCTTTCAACAATTAATTAACAAAAATACTAACTAAAACTTTAGCTTTTGGGATAGCGTACTACTCAATTCGGATGTGATGGGTTTTACGAATTTTGCCGATGCTACATCTAAGTTGTGTCGTACTATAAATAATTATTCAGTCGTATTGCGATGTGTCATTTTAATTAATACACGCAATTGTAATTCTATTATTTAGCCGTTAAATGTCACGGAATCGCCAATACATTACCTTCGATTTCATTTAGAATAAACTATTGCATTGAACAGTTATTATCATCTGTTGTCTGATCAAAATCTTAAATGCTAATGTTATTAAACTTATTGTTAAAAACCACACAGTCTTGAGTTCATTATATTTGTAATATAGGTATGTATATTGTATAGTCTATCCCACTTATAAGAGAATAAAAGGCAAATAAACATCATTTGGCTACGCATTGACACGAAATCACTGAGCTTGAATAATGTTTGATATTATTATTTTATTATATAGCTGTAATCGTTCGAATAATAACGAATTATGAGTGATTTTTTGTTGTGTTATAAACAAAGATATATTCATCAAGACCTGCTAGTGGTTTAGAAAATCTATAAGAAAATCGCATGAAATGTATAAAAATATGGCTTGTTTATCTTTAATTCTTCTTCGATTGGAAAAGGCTTTAGCATATTTTATCATAGCGATGTATATATCTTTGAAATATTATCTATAGTGGGATTTAAATATCTCATACTTACTTATTTGTTCGTAGCCATTGTTTGCTGAAAAACAAAATATATATTTAGTATTTTGACTGATATTGACTAATTAAAGATATTAAAATATAATTTTAATGCCGATATGATAATGATTTTATTCGACTATAATTTATATTCAAATTGATTATACTACAAAAATGATGACTCCTTAATATATATCAATAGTAACTTAGTAAAGAATTAATAAAAAAATGTTCTAGTCGTAGAAGTAAAATATTTTAATAATAGTAGTAAGTAAAATAATTATGTTCTCACGGTTGTTTGGTACGTAGAAACCAGAGTCGGGAGCAACTAAAACAAAAAAAAAAAACATATTAATGTATTACTAAGTATCACTAAGTCGGTATGGTATACCCGTATTTGTCATAATGCCCTATCCGGTATAGAACCTACTTGCACATAGCCTTTTAGCGTACTATCAAATAATATATAACTTATATTAATTAGTAAGAATAATTGACAATAATTAATATGTGATATTATGGTCATAAGAAAAAAAAAACAACTTCCTAAGTACATTATTTAATAAGCAAGGCGTATTTGTATTGAAAAAGTTTTTATTCAGTTTATTTTTTAAATATAGAAAATATACTTACGCACTGGCCTGTTGAAACCTGTAAAAGGGAATTAAAAACAAATTAGTATACGAAAAAAACCTCGAATGAAAAAAAAGAAAATTGTTACGATTGAAATAACACACATATTTAAAAGTACATGTGGACTTACTGTTATGGTTGTCGGCTTCTTCCACAACTTGAACTGTAAACATTTAAATGTTAATAGTATAGCAAAGCATTATTAACAATTTATAAGAAAGAAAAGAAATAGAGAAACGAGTTCAGTATTAACATTAGTTGAAGGTTATATTTTCAAATAAATTTAACACAAAATTATGATATATACATATAAAATAATATAATTCTACCACGCCGTACAGACCCACACCGTACATGCATCTAAGAATAAAACAAAAATAACAAACAAATAGGAAGACAAGATCGAGCGCAGAGTTTACGTATACCAAAGTATGTTATCATATTTATATTATTTAGAAAATGAGACATTGTTATTTTTTAAAAACCTTGCAATTATATTATTCGATCATACCGTAGCTCGGGTTGTGGTCGACTACGCTAACTGAAATTCGAATTCAATTCATTTAATCTAAACTCAACCATTAAATATTTTATAAATTCATTAATTACGAGTGTAAGCGTACCGTGACTTGGATTGTGATCGACTACTTGAACTGAAATTGAAATATACCCATTAAATAAACATTTATTTATAAACGTTAAATTGAATTATTCCATTAAAATGAATTTAACGCGTACCGTGACTAGGATTGTGGTCGACTACTTGAACTGAAATTGAAATATACCCATTAAATAAATATCCTTAAACTTTAAATTGACTCATTTTATTAAAATGAATTAAACGCGTACCCTGACTCGGATTGTGGTCGACTACTTGAACTGAAATTGAAATATACCCATTAAATAAACATTTTCAAACTTTAGATTGAATTATTTCATAAAAATGAATTTAACGCGTACCGTGACTAGGATTGTGGTCGACTACTTGAACTGAAATTGAAATATACCCATTAAATAAATATCCTTAAACTTCAAATTGACTCATTTTATTAAAACGAATTTAACGCGTACGGTGCCTTAAATTTAAATCACCAATTGTTTATCAATTTCCATTTTTAAAATATATTATTAAGCGTGCAGTGATTAGAATTGCTAAAAAACGATTTTATGTCAATATTGAAAATAATTTATTCTAAGGTTATATATGTGTTTATTTAATTAATATAATATTTGCAGATATTTTGTAATCAAAACGTACCATGGCTGGGATTGTTGTCAACAACCTGAACTGAAATTGATATAGACCGATTTAATAGATATGATATGTTTATTACATATTTAATTAGTATTTAGGTAAGGGTTTTATATTTTTAACATACCGTGACTTGGATTGTTGTCAACTACATGCACTGAAATTAAAATTAACCCATTTAATGGTTGAATATTTAAATTCAATTAGCTTTTATTTTATTGTTCAATGTAATGTAACAAAATAACATTTCTAAGCATACCGTGACTTGGATTGTTGTCAACTACATGCACTGAAATTAAAATTAACCCATTTAATGGTTGAATATTTAAATTAAATTAGCTTTTATTTTATTGTTCAATGTAATGTAACAAAATAACATTTCTAAGCATACCGTGGGAAGGATTGTTGTCGACGATATGCACTGAAAAAAATGTATCCCATTTAATTGAACACTCTTACTCAAATAAGATTATGCAAATTCTCGAATAATATAAACGTTGTATTGGAGTATCATTTATTTAAATTCAATCGTCTGGATTATTTTAGCATAATGTAGATACTGTATTTTAACTTTTTTCATAATGTATGATTATTTTATACTTTTATTTTGTTCATACAAGCGTACGTGGAAATAGCACGTCACAGACTCACAATATAAAAAAGCCACACCAAGACAAACATAATGCGACAAGTTTTAATTTGTTGTAAAATATAAATTTAAAAGTATTTCTAATCTAATTTTTTTTTATTTCGAATGTCACAAATCTCAATGAAAAATGAAAAATGAAGGTAAAAAGGGATGATGTCAATGCCCTTTGCCCACACAGACGACATCAATAATTATAAATTTAATACATACCACCCTGTGCTGCAGCCATGGCCACAAAGGCGAGAAGAACAATCTGGAACACGAGATATTGTTTCATTTTCACGAAAATGTCACTTACCAAACATCCGTTGTGATTTGTTACTGAATATATTTCTGTATCAACAAACTTTTTATCGGGTTTTCACGTTGATAAGATTGTATTGTCAGTGGCCCGCATTCTGGACGTTATCATTATAAATATTATTGATTACGATTTTGTGTTTAATTATACTGAATTGTGCATATAAAAATTCGGAAACAGTTATTAATCTGATTTTTTTGATTATTTTCTTGGTGGTAGGGCTCAGTGCAAGCCCGTCTGGGTAGGTACCACCCACTCACCAGTTATTCTACCGCCAAATAACAGTACTCAGTATTGTTGTGTTCCGGTTTGAAGGGTGAGTGAGCCAGTGTAACTACAGGCACAAGGGACATAACATCTTAGTTTCCAAGGTTGGTGGCACATTGACGATGTAAGGAATAGTTAATATTTCTTACAGCGTCATTGTCTATGGGTGATGGTGACCACTTACCATCAGGTGGCCCATATGCTCGTCCGCCAACCTATTCCATAAAAACAAAAACAAAAAACACGTTAAATTATTCATTATGTGACTTATAAATTATTTTATGATTCATAAAATGACACACATTGATTAATAAATATTAATATATTTAACAGAGGCAAACGAAGAGCTACTTTCAAGTGGAATTATTTATTTAAAATTCTGATACTAGTTCTATATTGAATATTACAATTAACAAATTATAATGTTAAGCTGTATGAATCATATTTTATCGTATCAGAATCTAAGCTGTTTGGTAATTAGGTGATAAAAATAAGTACAATTATTTTTCGTTAAGTCTAGCATTAATAAACGTTCCTAGTTGGGCCACGTGTAAAATACACGCATCTAAGGATTAAGATATCATTGACGTGACGCGTTCTTATTGTCACCCTAATAACTGTTTTCAATATATTTGTTATTGTTTTATATTTGAAACGGAATTCACTTCACATCCATTAAAATAAAAATTACAAGGTCTATTATTCAAAATGTAGATATAAATATATGCAGATGTAGGTACTTAATAAAAACGTGGAATTAGTATGCGTATATAATTACGTTTATAGGCAAGTCTGCCCTTCATATACTAGCATAATATTTAGTTTTTAATGAGACGTATTAATTTTTTTACATGTTTGTATACCTTTATTGAAAATAACAATACATAAGTAAAATCAGTGTATAAAAATATTTTATTTCATTGTTAATTTAATTTGATATACATATTTATTTTCGAAGGTGGTGCATATAATTCAAAATAATGTGTTTTTTTCATGATCAGCGATTAGTGTTGCGTCATTCGAAATCTATTATATCCTGTTGTGTGTCATCATTTTTAAAATAATTTTGTATGTAAGCATTACAATGGTCAGTACACTAAGAATAAATATTGCAGTCTTTGTTAGAAATAATTCAAGATTAAAAAACCCAACCTCGTCAAAAACGTTTCCGCTTTAAGCATCTTTACACTGATGTAATTAATGTATTATTAAGCATGTACAATAGGTGCAATGCTATTTTTATCTGTGAGTCTTAAAATAATATATAAGTATTCCGTACATTTTATGTGTTATTAATTAAACGTAACGCTAGTTATACGTAGGTTAGTTTTGTTACGTTAGTTATGTAAATTAATGAAATTAATAATATAATAAAAATAAAGTAAATATATGTGTATTTAATGTTAACGTATAGATCAAACATATTATCAAATAGATATATATAAAATCTATTATGAAATAAATTTGTTCATGTAAGACCTATTTACTATCAAATAAAAAATAAAGTATACAATATAAGTATAAATAGGCCAATGGTTCCCCGAATTTTATTTGCCAATGTATTTATTTAGGTAGCGTATCTATTTAAATTTAAAATGTCATTGCAATCAGTTTAAAAGATTAAACGGGGTATTGAAAGGCAGTCAAACTTCACATTCTTCATATTTGTAAATTCTAGAAGTATTTGTATTATAATTATAAAATTATGCGTATTGAGAAGACTCCCGTTAAGACCAAGTCTAACATAAATACTTATATTATTTTAATATTCTTTAATGTCATTAAATAAATAATGAAAAGACCTTATTATAATAACCAGTATTTAAATATCAACTTTTGTGTTGTTACATTTTAATATGAATTAAAATAACTAAAAAAGAAAAAATTAAAAAAATACTATAATGAACTATAGTAAATAAATAAGAAATAAATGACATTAAGTTATAGGAAGCTATAAATTAAGTTTTTGTTTCATATGAAAAAAAAAATTGAATAATAATACGTACCACAAAGGATTTCATCTCGATATATTTCGGAATCACAAATAAGAACAACGAATTACGTCAAGAAGTGGACGTGAAATAACATTGATATTTTTTGGCGGCTGGCTTATAAAGCAGGAGATAACCTGCGCCCTGAGTCAATATTTGGCCAGCAATTACCTACAACGTATTGGCAGACAAATACAGATTTTTCCTGTACGAATTCGACAAACTTAAGTTGTTTGGTCAATCTTTACTTATAATTAAACTGTAACGTGACCCTGTCTATGCTTAAAATATATTTGTAAATAACTAATTATTTTTGGACGTTGTTTTATCTGTACCTACTTTTTTTTAACATAAATAATTTATATTTCTGACGAATACTATATGTCTATCATGTAAAATAGATTTAAAAGAGGTTTTATGTAAATAGGTAGGTTCATACCTTAGTTAATTAGTAAATATAAAGATGTTTGCGAATAAAGTCATGCATTTAAATCGTGACAATATCTTAATTGTATTTTTAATGTGGTTTCATTATCTGTTGTAATATTTGATTAGCATTTAATGCGTTACAAAAGCCTTTTTTCATTTAGAATTATATGGGTATTTACTTCCATGCAGTTTGCGTATTTTATATTACTAAAATGATTAAAATAAATAGTTTTTTATTAACAATGGCATATTATAATTTTAAAGCCTTGCGTTTTGCCTACGCCTTTTTCTTTGCTAAACGCAATAAAATTTTGTAACTAGCATCCCTGTTTAAAAGCGAAAGCACAACTTTTCTTTTAAATAAACCTTCTAAATATAATTGAGCAATCTGGATAGAATGCATATTGTAAATTGAACCAAAGTTATAATAACGCTTATTTATTATAACTTTGGTTCAATTTATCAACCTACTGAAATTGTACGTGTACTATGATTTTTCTATATAAGATTATGACATGGATTTTTTTGTAGAAATTAAGGAGAACCTTAATTTTTACATACAATGTTTTTATGTACCTTGTTATACCTACATTGTTAGCAGCGTTCGTGCTGACAATTTATCTCCGAGAACAATGTCATATAAAAGGTACATATATAATAGCTTATATCGTTCCTGAAATTATGATATTATATGAAAGTTCATGTTAATCGAATGAATTATTTTGGAAATCCGGAATCTTCCAAAACTTATATCACAACATACCTTTTTATAATTTTACTATGACTGATGACAAATGTCTTTAAATATATATTTAAATAGACGTTAAGCTTTCTAACTCTGAATGAGCAAACTATTATATGAAACGGTTAGGTAATAGTATCGTTAATTGACAGTCGTAAAAAAACGCACAGACGATAACAGCCGAGATATTGTGAGGCAATATAATCAATGGTCAAGGCGTTGGGGTGAAGGTCAGGTAATCATACGAGTGGGATTTATTTTAAAACTAATGCTTTAAATATTTGTATATGTGTTCAATGTTATATATCTTTGAAGCATTTTAAAATAACATAACAGACTAATTGGACCGGCTTTGGTCAGACACCATTTATTACAAATGACATAAATTTTGACATTACTTTTTATCTGTCTTTTTAAACCTGTTAGCTTCTTATCCAACGTCATTATGCATAGGTAGCTATCTGTAACATTATATAGTATAAAACAGAGTCGCTTATCGCTGTCTGTCTCTACGCTTAGATCTTTAAAAATACACAACGGATTTTAAAGAAGTTTTTTTAATACATAGATTGATTAAAGAGGAAGGTTTATATGTATAATATAGTTAGTTTATTTTTATATATCGTTAAAAGTAAAAAGGATAGCTTGATAAAAACAATAAGTAAAAGGGATAACTAGATGTTTTAATTACGCAAAACGTATTACTACGTAATTATGATGTATTATAACGTATTACTACGTAAAACAACTAAAGGCAAACGTCCCAATTAGGACGTTTTCTACCCTTCACTTTTTGCGCGTTAATGACATATCTGTTTACTAGAACATCATTGTATGTAGTATATTAAATAGTATAGCTATCACAAACTTAAAGTTATTTTTTTACTGGTTTTTAAAACCCGTTGTGTCCTCTTATTATCTATATACGTAATTATTATAACAAAATTATTCAGCGTAGACCTTTCTTTTGCACAGTTATCGGGCGTACTCTTACATGTAATAGATTTAGTAGATCGATTGAAAAATAACGAGATTAGGAGGCAGACATAGACGTGATGTAGAGTAGTAGTACTGACCTATATCGTGAAAAAGCATTTCACGATATAGGTCAGTGGACGAGTAAATGAGGCTCCTGATGATACGTGGACACCACCGCGCATAGATATTGACCTTATAATAAATTTATTGACGATTTTTACATAACATACATTATGCATACATACATAAAAGTCATTGGTTTATAGGAACCAATCAAGTGTTTCTGTGATTCCAAAAATAAATTGTTTTTTGAGAAACAACACAAAAAATATTGTTCAAAATAATACATTAGAATAAAATGACGTAAAATTATTGGACGCTCTCAGATATTTTATGAATTTCTCACGAGACTTAAAATCAATCTGGATTAAAATAAACAACTGAATTTTGTATGGTAAAACAATTTTAGTTTTTAACTAAAATTTCACCTGGACTAATTTATTTTTGTTTACTCCTAATTTTATATGAAAGAAATACCTAATTGATTGTCCATGTCAATATTTATTGATAGAAGTAAGTATAGAAAATATTATGAGCAAACTGTTATTGTACCTAAAATAGTTTCGAAATATTAAATTTGCAACTTCGGTACACTGGATGCCAAACGGCAAACGCTTCCGTTTACAGCAGTCAGACATGTCATAACTAACATCCTTGTCAAGCTTTTATATGGAATGACATAAAATTAAAATGAGCCGGCCTAAAATTATTTCTCGAATACTTTGATAAGTTTCAAACTATAGGATATACGTATTAATACTATTGCACGAGTAGTTATAATAATATTCCACAAATTATGGTCGAATTGTTGTCGTTTATTGCAGTGTCAGTTGTCTTCAAGAAATTTAAATGGGATCATCAAGTAAAAATGTCCTCCGTTTTTGAAGTCGGTTAAATGGAGCTATCCTACTTATTTTCTTGCCGGTCATTTTTAATTATATATAAGTATAACTCTTACGAATCCCGTGATGCTTATATTAGCATTGTTTGCAATTATAATAAACATTTCCGATAAATTCAGTATAGGAAAATCCTAATTAGAACTGAATTTTATTAAGATTTTCCTCTTCTATTTAAATTGCTTTTAATGACATCATGCGAATGCATTTATATATTTCATTGAGAATTCGTTAACAAAAACTTAACATCTACTTAGTATATGCTTATCATTAAGATTGCTCAATTTTTTATAACTGATGCATTGTTACAATAAATATTCAATTGCTTTCAATTTCTTAGAACAGGCAGGGATTCCCAGCCTTTTATCGCGAAGTCTACTAGAAAAAAATAAATACCACAGACAAAGTTATAAATATTATATACCCATCACGTGTTTTTGGATTACGAGTATCGAAATGTAAATAAAAAAATTCGATAATTTTTATTAAAGAATTACTTGTATGTAGTCTCGATTTTCAAAAAGCTACTGTACAAAGAATATAGATTCTTGAATAGGTGATTACTATGGGGAAACAGGCAAACATGAATAAAATTGTAACAATGTAATGCAGATTTTATAAGATTTTGTTAGAAAAATATTTAAAAAAAACCTATATTTTTGTCAATTACTTATATATTTTTTATAGAAAGGTAGCAATAATTTGTATGTAAAGTATCAATAATGGCCCTTTGCAAAAAAATTAATAAGCATTCATAATACAGTTAATATTTTTTTTGTGAAATCATTGCTAGGTCATTGGCTAAGTATTGTAGAAAAAAAGAACAATAGATGAACTAGAAGTTACACAAAAAACTTCTGTTAAAGGTGTTTAGATTTAAAATATTAGTTTGTATTTTTTAGAAAATTATGATTTGGTTGGCTGAATGATGTCAGTTGTTTGACAACTATACAGAGAAGTTATAATGAAAAAGATAAAATGTCACCTCAACTTGCAACAGATGTTCACGAAGATATCAATTTAAGTTTTGCCAAAAATTGTTATTTTGTTAGCGGAAATTATGAATATTATCATTATTTATGTGATGGTTTTGATGACAGGGTAAGTATTTATAATTAATTATATATGAAGTATTTATAAACCGTGTTAAACCATTGATGTTTTAAATGACTAAGATATTACTATTTTAATTTAAAATATTTTCCAGGGTTGGGGATGCGGGTACAGAACGTTACAAACGATATGTTCCTGGATGAAACTTAATTACAATAATTCTATCGAAGTGCCGAGTATTAGAGATATTCAGAAAATTTTAGTTGAAATGCAAGATAAACCACATTCTTTTTTAAATTCCAGACAATGGATTGGTAGTTTTGAGGTAATTTGAAACAATATTTGGGATATTTAAATTTTTTTTATTTTTTTTATGGTAAAGGTTGGCGGACGAGCATATGGGCCACCTGATGGTAAGTGGTCACCATCACCCCTAGATATTAACGCTGTAAAAAAATATTAACTATTCCTTACATCGTCAATGTGCTACCAACCTTGGGAGCTAAGACGTTATGTCCCTTGTGTTTGTAGTTACACTGGCTCACTCCCCCTTCAAACCGGAACACAACAATACTGAGTACTGTTATTTGGCGGTAGAATAACTGAGTGGGTGGTACCTACCCAGACGGGTTTGCACAAAGCTCTACCTTCAAGTGAAATCACTTTAATATATAAATGACTAATTAATATATTTTTTTATTGAAGGTTTGTCTTGTAATAGATAAAATGTATGATGTACCATGCAAAATACTTCATGTCAATAAGGGTGATAACTTAGAAGATATATTGGACAATTTGAAGAACCATTTTGAAAAATTTGGTAGTCCCATAATGATGGGAGGTGACGTTGACTGTTCTTCAAAGGGCATTATGGGCGTGCACATTGATGGTGTTAATTCTAGCCTGTTAGTTGTGGTAAGATTACAGAAATATATTAATAAATATAATTTGTTATAATAAGTAGCAAACCTATCATTTGTAGTGTTCTTCTAAATCTTTAAAATTGTTATGAATTTAAATAGTTTAATGATTTTTTGATTCAACCTAAGTGGGTCTGTCCAATACACTAATTAAAATATTGTATTTTTTGTAGTAATGAATTCCAAGTATTTATATTTTAAACATTAAATAGTGTTGTTACTTTATAGGATCCACATTATGTTGGTAAGGAGCCATCAAAAGATTTCTTGCAAAACAAAGGCTGGGTAAAATGGCAACCAATAAAAGAATTTCTGAGCATGTCATTTTATAACTTATGTTTACCACAAGCAAAACCTAAATGTAAATCAACATAAACCATAGAAATGGAACAATATGTTGCTAACTTTTAATAAATGAAATGTATGCATCTGGGAGCGTTTTATTTGTTAGTTTTCTTTATGTAACATTATACTAATTTATAATTTTTTACAAGAGTAACACAAGCATTCAACACTGTGTTATGACATTTGATTCTATATCATAATTTATATCTCATTATTATCGTATATTAGGAATATAGCACAGGCTATTGAATTTACTTTATTATATACAATTGTTATTGTAATTAATTGTTCAATAATTTGTAAAACTGTAATTAATATTATTTTATATGGCATAGCATTTAATACTGGCATGTAACGCTATTTCTTATTTTAAATATGATTGAGCTATCATTAGAAAACAATTAGACGATAGCATGGTATTCTAACAAAAGAGAGATTGGAGCATCATTGTAAAACGATAAAATAATTGTGGCCATCCTGAACTACTGAAATTACAAATTATACATATGCAATTTCAGTAGTTTCGGGATGGCAAAATAAAACTAAATTACCTCAAAAGGAGGAGAGACTTTAGCTCGGCAGTGGTTTATTTATACTGCCCTACTAAGCGCAAAAGCGGTATCTCAGTGAAAGATAGTTTAGAGATAATTGACTTTATGTAAAATTTGTTTTTTCGTTCATTGATAGATTGTTATTTTTAGTTATTAAATATAATCTATATTTATTATTAGGTATTTTGTCTATCCTAATAGTTAAAATATGTAAAATGTACATGCCTTAACGATGAGATACTGCTAAACCGTTTAGTAATTACTTACTCAAAATTTGAGTTGCCGCCTTTTGGATAGCTTTTTGCCTAACAGGCTTGTATACAAAATTATATCAATTTTCAGTTTAATAAAATACATATTCATATAAAAAATAAAGCAAATCTATGTTCACATATGAAATCTTTTATTATTTTAATTTGTAATTATAATAAAACACATTAAAAAAAGAAACGTGTTCTATGTTTTTTGATCATTCAAAAGCGGGGAGTTCTCTCCAAAAGGACATTCTATTTGGGGGGATAATATTTTCAAAAGACTTCAATATATTATCTTTTTTGGTTTTGGAAATACCGTCTGGTGCAGTTATTTGTCGGTGGTGGCAAAAATCCAGTTTTTAAAATTTTATTTCCTATTATACTGGCAGTGATAGGATCTTTATCGAATCCGGTTTTGTATGTGAAATCAAAACTACCTCTATTCACTTCTACTTCGACTATTTCATTAATATTATATGGACGCGGTCTAATTCGAGACAGTTTATACTGAGTAGTGTAATCTTCCCACTCATAAAAATCTTGTAAAGTCATCTCTTTCGGTTGTACGTTTTTTCCTGCAGAACAAACTGCCTGGGAAAAGTCTACAAAATCGTATATTTTATTTTTCATGCGCTTCATTGATAACTCCACCCTGTGGTGGAAGGAGTCTGCTGACATGAAGGTGTGCCCTGGCTCGAAATATTTTATCACAATCGTGTCGGCGCCGATATCATTTGAATTTACAACGTAAATTAAGAAGGAAAAAAAATGTCCAATTTTTATTCTGTGATGAGCAATTGTCAACCCATAGAATGATACATTTTTTGTCTCGATGAAAGATAAAGAAATGGTAGTATGCACTTATAATTTCAGCTTTTGACCGTCCAAACAATCCTTCGTGCCATAGCACTGGAAAAATAGCCAAGCCTTTTCGGTCTTGACCAGTTGGCACAAAACTTTCGTTATACACCACTATTCTGTGGGTAAAAATAGCACTTTTGAACATATCAATCCTCGGCAGCATTATCACTTTTTCTAAGTCTGCAGAGTACACAACAGTATCAGTTAAATCTAACTTACTATCCAATTTGTATTGATCTCTTGACATGTTGGCCCGTTCGTTATGTTTTGCCCACTTCATGCATCCTAAACAGTCTTCTTGCAAATTTTCTTTAGTTTATTTACACTTACCTGATTGTTGCATAACACAGTCAAACCACAAAATACATTAATTTACAGTATTTTTAACCGACTTCAAAAAAAGGAGGAGGTTCTCAATTCGTCGGGGCCTTTTTTTTTATTGTTTTTATTTTTTATGTATGTTACCGAATTACTCGAAGATGGCTGGGCCGATTTTGACAATTCTTTTTTTGTTTGAAAGGGCATGTTTTACAGGTGGTCCCATTGTCAGGAGATCAGGATCTGATGATGGGATCCTGGAGAAATCGAGGGAACTCCTCAAATTTTATAGGCACACCTATAGTGATTTCTGTTTTATTCAAAGTGCCTTGGTCATATGCTCACGAAAAGTGACATTTGATGAAGTGGAACTGATGATGAAGCCCACAACTGATAATCAGAACCTATTAGTAAGTAACTATTTTACGGGTTTAGTTCTATTTCTTTAAGATAGTCGTCAAGTAATTGATGTTAGTAAACATGCCTATGATGAAGTCTAGCTGATGGTGGACTACCAGGAGAACTCCTCAATGATTAACGGCATTGCATCGGGAAAAATGGTATTGTCTAATTGGCGATGAGCAGTTAACTTAAGCTATTGTAATTTAGGTAACGCTTAATTTGAGTTGCAGTCCACATCGTATTGAAACGGCGTTGAGTTATGTTTAGAGTCGAAAGCCGAAATGTACTGAGTATAATAAAGTGAATGACAAACACTACCAATTGTAATTATAAATAACAAAACAACACTGAAAAGCAGTAAATAAATTTTTATAAATAAAAAAAAACCGCCTTCAAAAATGAACTAAAAAGAAAAAAATAATCAGTTACATCCATATCCAATTTACGATTTTTTAATCACCTTCCTATTGAAATCATTTAATTTGTATCGATAGTAAGGTTTGTCTAATGGTGTCATCTATACAATAAATAGATTTAGTTTTTGTATGTATGTATTATGTATATATATTAGCAATGTTGGCACTTGGCACCGACTTTGAGAGATGATTAAAAAATCGTAAATTGGATATGGATGTAACTGATTATTTTTTTCTTTTTAGTTCATTTTTGAAGGCGGTTTTTTTTTATTTATAAAAAAATTATCACTAATTTAAACAGCAATCATAACATTGACACTTGTTTACATCAACAAAAAACAAGTAATGACACGAAAATTAGCCAACTTATGGATAAATCATTGCAAGTTGTATTAGAAAGGCGATCGTATGATACACTACTTATAAAGATCAATTTGACTTGCAGCTGCAGCCGTATCTCATGTTTTGCGGATAAAGTTTATGCACTGATACTAAGCGTTTCGGCGGTAACTCAGTATAAGTACATTATGCCGCTTATTGGCTTAGAACATGACGTGCGTAAAACGCACCTGTTTTTTAAGAGAGTTGGCGGTATTTAAATTTACGGCTGGTTGCCTACGTTTTATTGATATGCCTCTAATATCCTTAGAAATATAAGGTAAAACTGAGATAGACAAAACTTTTTTAACGTTTTTTTATGCTTTTTTAGTGACATACCGCTATAAGACTTAGTTCAATAGACGCGTATTTTTCTAAGCTATCCGATGGCATAAAAATCAAATTTTCGGATTTTTTTGAGATACCGCTTTTGCGCTTAGTAGGGCAGTATAGACCGTTACTTTTACTTATTTATTTATATTATATTCACTCTAATCCAATACAAAAGGCCAAATAAGACAACATTTTAATGTAAAATTCAGTCTTTATTCTTTCATTAACTAAAAATTAAAAATAATATCTCACTCTAGCGTAACTTCTGGCAACTTAATTATTTTGAATAATAAACATTAAATAATTAAACTAAACCTTAACTAAGACTGCTTATTAAAATTAGAATAATATGTAATTATATATATTAAGTAATTAGGACAAAAATTTATCCTTTTTAACTGTGGCAAATAATTTTACATAATTAAGATACACATGTATTAAAAAGATAAGGAATAAAATGACAAAATGGTATGACAATAATAATTTGTTACCCATGTTTAATTCAGTTTATTTCCTATCCAACCTAATGTGGGTTGGATGAAAAACAAAACATATTAATAAAAACAAAATAATATTTATAGTTCATGTAAACAATTACATTGAAATCAATGATGTTGTAGTAAACAGATATGTTATTAACGCGCAAAAAGTGAAGACTAGAAAACGTCCTAATTGGGACGTTTTCCTTTAGTTGTTTTACGTAGTAATACGTCATAATTACGTAGTAATACGTTTTGCCTAATTAAAATATCTAGTTATCCCTTTTACTTATTGTTTTTATGAAGCTATCCTTTTTACTTTTAACGAAATGTAAAAGTCAAACTAAAATAAACGGTCCCCGGCGCGGCACACTTTTTTCTGTTGTTTAGTATGGATGTAACATATTTGTTTATTAGAATATAATTGAATGAAATATACAAAAAAATGCATAATTAGAAAGGAAATTAGGCAATGATATCCAAGAATTTGGCAATTAGATGGACATATGGTTCTTCCACTTATGTCATTGCATGAAGCACAGACCCTATTGTGCCCACCCACTCATATTCTGAGTGAGTCACTTCAGGCCTATACCTGAAATAACCATGACAGATTGGTGTTTTGAGAAACAGTTACTTACCATCACGTCGCGTACTTACATATTTTATAAATAAATAAAAAATTGGCATTTTTGGTATCTCATAAGCCCTTTAGTTATCGTTATTATTCGGTTACATTATATAGTTTCCGTAGATATTCTTCTGAAATGGCATTATTTATTACAATTTCGTATCAATCAGTGTTCATAACGAGGCAGACTCCTTGTAAGATCCAATGGCTGCAATGCTCCGTGGTCCAGAGATCAGATTCGAAAACGAGACCCACTCCCATGGCGTCACGGCGAGAACACGTCGTGTAGACTGGAGTGCGTAATGTGTTCTGGCAAATTGAAATACATTATTAATTTTGAAATCATCAATCATCATCAAGCAGTTTACTTAATTATATATTATTAAGATAAACTTAATTATATAACATAACATCTTGAAGAGTCGAGATGGCCCAGTGGTTAGAACGCGTGCATCTTAACCGATGATTGCGGGTTCAAACCCAGGCAAGCACCGCTGATTCATGTGCTTAATTTGTCTTTATAATTCATCTCGTGCTCAGCGGTGAAGGAAAACATAGTGAGGACCTGCAAAACCTGCATGTGACAAATTTCATAGAAATTCTGCCACATGTGTAATCCACCAACACGCATTGGAACAGCGTGGTGGAATATGTTCCAAACCTTCTCCTCAAAAGGGAGAGGAGGCCTTTGGCCCAGCAGTGGGAATTTACAGGCTGTTGTTGTTGTTGTTGTTGTAAGATAAACTTAATTATATATTAGGTATTTTATTAAATAAGTATTGTACTCATCATATTAAGAGTTAAAACTGTTTACAAAAGTTAAAAAAAAATTGTAATGAAAAAAGACGAAAATTCGTGGGAAAAAAATTTAAATTACCTGCAATTTCAGCTTGTGAGCCTCAATTGGTATGATGTACATGATGGGCAACTCAGTGATCAGCACCTTAGGATGTGATCTTCTGAGGCAACCGTCTTCCAAGTCCCAACGGGCGCCCTCCAAGTATAACCCGCGAACATAACAGCCCTGGAATGTTATACGTACGTATCGTGAATAAATCAAAAAGTTTATTAATAGTAACTTATAAACTTATAACCTTGCTTAATGTTCTTAAAGCTGAACAAAATTGAAGCCCACTTACAGTTTGCGGGCGTTCCTCGATATCGTCAGGCGTGGTGTGCACGGTGACGCGCGTGTACTGCGAGGAGCGATCGAGGGCGCGCGAGCTGGCGCGACACGCAGCCTGGATGTGAGCGATCAGGTACGACTCGGGGATGTGCAGCCCCGACAGCCAGATGACCACTGGCTCCTCCATGGTCGCCTGGTCATAGATTTCATTTGCATACAAAGATATATTTCTTTCGGGGAAGGTATTGTCGAAAAATATATTGGAAACTAAACTAGAATTATTATGCAAAATGAGGAATACTCGTTATAATCCTTTTTTTAAGAGTATTGCATTAAGTACTTCATGAGTGCCTTGGATAAATTCAATAATACGATTGATCCACGAACCCAGTCAGAGTACTGTTTGGTGCGCGCCATGAAGTGGTCTATCCATCCTCCGAGTCCCTTCCTCGTGTCGGGTGCAAGGGCGCGCCACACAAACGGCAGCTGTCCATTGAACAAGCTGTTCGAGACATTATCGAGCACTGCGTCCATGCCGATCTCTCCAGCCAGCGCTTTGCGAAGTTGACTTAGGGTGCTTACCAGCTTACTTATAAGACGATTAAATCTGATGAAGCATACAAAAACTTATATTACAATTGCTGATTTACAAATTTTAAATAAGAATGATCGTAGTTGATTCTTTTATATTTGTTTCGTGTCTAGTGAAATTGTATGGGCCAAACTTATTTGAACATAAAAAAGGATTGAAAGATAAAAGATATGCTGTAACTGCTTAAAAGATTTCAACATTTTAGACCAAAAATACGCTGTTAAGAGTTCGCTTTTCAACCTTTCGAGTTCCTGTAGCAGGACTACAACTGTGGGTGTGATGTTCATTTCAAACTGTTTGCGCACGCGCCAAATCTCGTAGAGCGGTGGAAGCTTGGAAAGGATGTCCACCGCGATAGAGTCGATGAACTCATCTCGACTCATCAAGCCGCCACCTTCACCTGAATTGTTAAAATTAAAAATGTTATCGATGCTTTAACAATATATGAATTAATAAATAATAAAAATCAATACTAGGTAGAATAAGAGTAACAAAACCCACTCACCACTAGATTCCACTTGTAGCGTGGGACAAAAAAAAACGTAATATTATGTGCTTTGATATTTTATTTATTTAAATAATATGAAATGGAAATATTTACTTAAATAATATGAAAGGTATTATCCTTTCAAATTATTTTACAATCTAAACCGAAATATCGTCCGGTTAAGATATCACCACCACTTTCTAAATAAAATAAAAAATACTTTGCACCGTAAAAAACATCAATCATATAGAGACAATATAATTTATACAACAATAGACAATATATATTATTACACGACAGAGACACATGTGCCGAAAATTATGCGTATGTGTGTAAGTGATTAACGAAATTATTTAATTAATGGTTGATATTGGCGCAGTCTTTTCAATAAAGTATCAAAAATAATGTTTCCTTGTACTTACCGAATACACTCGCTAGCGGCATGAAAAATAACGTAAAAATAAGCGAAATACCCAACCTTAGCAAGTTATGATAAACTAGCTATGCCTCCCCGTTTTACACTGGTTCAATAATGTTCGATATACAACTTTTATATTGAAGAACAAACAAAAGAACATTTTTTTCTTTTTCTGCTCAAAAAACTTACCAATTTTGTTTTTTTTTTTTTTCTTCTATAATATGCATGTATATTGAACATATAAACTTTTATTTTTAATCTGTTGATTAATGAAGCAGCATTAATATCCGTTGCATAGTGTACAAACGGCCAGAGCCGGATTTAAAGATCTGGAGGCCCCCGGGCCACAAAGCAGTGGGGGCCTTAGACAAACAGAAGGGTGACCAACCTAATAATTATATTATCATGAATTAATTACTTTTTCTATTTCAATCAGTAAGCTATGATTTATTTACTTGTATCGGTAATTTTTAAAATATTAAATAATAACATTATTATAATTTGACTATATCTCGGTATTTGTTAACTTGCTGAAAACTGTGGCCCCCACTATTGTGGAGGCCCCAGGGCAGTTGCCCCGGTTGCCCTCCCCTAAATACGGCCCTGCAAACGGCGGGAATCGGCTTTGTTATATGCTATGTTAAGATTTATATTTTTGAATAGCTTAGGACTCACTGGTCTGCGGCTGCAGCTCGATGAGATGTGACCACATTTCACGAACCGCTTGACTGAAGTAGCCGATCTCTGCATTCGGATGCAAACCGAATACTTCCGGGGTGTTTGCAAGTGGCAGCACATCGATAAAATCTGGTAGAAAATATATCAGACTGACTGATTAAGAAATTGTGGTATAAATTATGTCTGAGTAAAAAATATTTAATACAAGCTTTCTGTTAGTTATCTTTCCATCTC
Source organism: Vanessa cardui (assembly GCF_905220365.1). Lineage (NCBI taxonomy): Eukaryota > Metazoa > Arthropoda > Insecta > Lepidoptera > Nymphalidae > Vanessa > Vanessa cardui. The sequence goes on along the minus strand of NC_061140.1, from coordinate 4,162,274 downwards.
GTTCAGATAAATTAGTCGGTGTTGCTCTTGTAACTAAATTAAAAAGTGATGTATAATATAATCAGACTACACAATCCACGTCCCATTTAGCATCTAAACATTTTAATTATTTCTTTATTCAGGTCGTTGTTATAAAGAAAAAAGTATCTAAAGCAGATATCAAATAAGCTTGTATTTGCGAATCGGATGTAGGATTTGAAGTCTACTAAGAATACTATCAGTTCTACAAATACACACATCAACACTGTCTAGGGATATTTTGAATTAACTCAATTATTTCAAAATTTATTAAAGATAACATGCAACATGTTTATATTTCTATAAAGCCCATTTATCTAACTATACTTCAGAATAAAAAATAAACTATATTATTTTGCGTAAACAATTTTACCCTTAAATAAAGAAAAAACGTAAAATAATGGTAAAACTAACAATTAATGTTTGTCTCAAGAAAATGTGAAAAATCTAGAAAAGTTATTGTTTTTAACAGTCATATGAAAAATCAGAAGTCTGTAAAACTACCCAGGACATTTAAAAACGGTCCTGCAACAATTTTCATACTTTGGATTAAGTTATCCAAGACTTGCTGCGGTATATTGTCCCAGGTCCGACTAAGATGCAAACAAGTGGCTCATCCGTCGCAATATTTGCACGGAAATTCCTCAAAGCCCTTCTTTGGAGTATGTCCCACGCGTGCTCTATGGGGTTTAGGTCAGGTGATTGTGCGGGACAGCCTAAGAACGATACGTCTTGTTCTTACAACCATCTCGTTACCTCTCCCACTGTGTGCGGACAGGCGCTATCGTGCATGAGTGTGAAATCTTGGTCCATTTTTAGTCTATGGGGCTAAATTATTGGCACAGGCATCTCGTAACGGTATTTTTCGGCCGCCATGGTCTTTCTGATCCAAACGTGGACTGTTCTTTCACCAAGATGAATTCTCGCCCAAACCCTAATTGTGCCGCCGTGGTATGAATGGACTTTCTGCGGATGTTGCAGACGGCTATCATGACCAGGGATTCGCCAAACACGTACGCTACGTGTATCGGGATGGAAACCGAACCGGGACTCATCGGTAAACAGCACAACAGACCACTGGTTATCTTCCGAGAGCAAATTTACACGAAGCTATTCTAGTCGTCGCCCACGATTTCCTCGGCGTATTGCTGGAGAACGAAGCAGTCTGCGAGCATGAAGGTTAGCTTCATGCAGCCTTCTCCTTACAGTTTGGTCACTCACAAGCAACTGGTCCTTTGGCTGGAGCCTCTGAACCAATTGAAGTGCCGTAACATTTGTTTCTCTTTTCGCGGCAACTTGCAAATATGTGTCTTGTCGCTGATTGGTTATGCGCTTCCCACCTGGATATCTTTCAGTCACTTCACCAGTAGCACGGAAGCGTGACTATAACCTAGATATAACGTTTTGTTTTGTTCCAATGTCCTCAGCAATACTCCTTTGAGTAGCCACAGCTTGGAGCATGCCTCCTGCCCTTAGCATTTCTTCTCTCGTTAAATGGCACCACTGCATGATGTACATAATAGGTTTAACTAGAAATTAATCGATAACTTGTTATAAAACTTAAATTTGACACAAAAAAATATCTTAATATGTCTGTAGGTAAACGAAACCTTCGGCCATCGCCACCACTATGTCACGTAAAAATTTTTCAAATTCATATTTAGAATCGTCCAAGAAGGTTTACAAAATAGTCTTTCATCAAAAGATTTTAAAACTGACTATAATTTCTTGAGTTTTAGAATTTTATACAAAATATCCCTAGACGGTATTGATGTGTATATATATAAATAGTAGGTAGTATTCAGTACCAAAATTTTCGGTATTTTAATTACTAATTCAACCATTCCAATTCGTGGTTGAATTGGTTTAAAAATTGACGCACAAATTACCATTAATAAACTTGTATGATTCGTTATATTTATTTAAATTCACCAATGTATTCCTCTCTTTCTCCGTCCGGCGGTATCACGTAGTCGAAGGTAGCGTCGTGGTAGAAGTGAAAAGGCTGGAACTTATCGAACAGGAAGTCACCGAGGTACTCGTCCATGTAGGTTTTCACAACTCTTCTGTCAAAGTCGTCTATCACACGACCGCCGTACATCACCTGAAATTTATTATCGGTAAACATTTGTTACCAATTTGAATTGAAATTTTTGGGAGTACATTAACTGTGGTCACGACGGTCGCGACTTACTTCCCCAAACAAGTACTTGAGCGTGGCCCACGGCACGGGCCCACGGACTGCATGACAGCGTTCGAGGTAGCACTGCAGAATCTGCATACATACTACGAAATCCGATTCGCTGAAGTCATACGCAATGTTCCAACCAATCTTGTCGTATTTGCGGCGCTCCTGGAACATTCAATTTACAACCTCAATCTATTTCACTTTACATCTAGTTTTACAAATTAAACATTGATACTAAAATAAAATAAATTAACTTTAAAAATTATATAAGCCAAAGACAGTATTTTTGCAGCGATACTTATTAAGCAAACTCAGAAAAAAGAGAAAACTTATATAGGCCTGCCAACCTGAACGACAGCGTGGAAAAACGCAAGAACGTAAACTAGTTTTCTGAACTGCGGGTGGTCGCACTCCTCCAGCGCGTGAGTTCGCATTTTGAAGTATGTGTTACGCAAATTTAATTTCAGACCGTTTGGTGGTTCTGTTACAACTGGAAATAAATCAATAGCATTATTAATATGAGGAATATTTAAAGCGATGCTTTGATACCACAGTATTAAGCGGCTCAAAAGTTTGTATGTAACATTTTAGACAATACATGTTTCTAATAAATAAATAATAAAGTACATACTTTTCATATAATGTTTACATATTATTATAGTAGGTATATATTTTACCTTTAAGTGATCTTTGTAGTATACCAATAGGAAAGGTTGGCGTGGGATCGGTAGTCAACCAGAGTCGGTATTCGGGATGAGGCTTCGTCATCATTTCTAGTTGTTTCTCCAGTTCTCTCAGAAATGATACCAAGAGATGACAATTTTGCAAAATCAACCATTGACCATGAGAGATTGCCCCTTCTAGAAGAGACAGTGCGGCCTGAAAATATTTTTTACCTTAGATTAAGCCCACACTACAAATTCCGTATAAAGGTATTTGGTGCTAGTGCATATATTCTACCAATATTTGTTATTGAAACGTTGCAGTTTGGACGGGGAGTGAACCAGTGGATTACAGGTGCGAGCGAAACAACTATTAGTTCCGAAGTTTGGCTGCGCCAAACGCCAATTGTAGATTAAAAAAGGCTTTTGTTCATGTTACCACTAATTTGAATGAATGTTTAAACCTAACATTATAAAAAAAATAGCATTGTTCTCACCCCTTCCTGTCCTTGTCCGAGCGAGAGATACTTGAACTTGCCACCACCGAAACCACAGCGGTCTGCCAGCTTCATAAGGTCAGCTGTTGGGTCAGAACCGGGGCTGAGGATGAACACCACCGGCGTGTACGGCGTCGTTTGCTCGTAGATCATGTCAAGACTGTTTGTTGTTGTTATAAAAGTAAAGATAAAGTTTAAGCTGTAGTATAGTTTGGTAAATATGACAGAAACTATAGTAGCGGCACGCTATGATGGCCGTTTTGACGTTTGCACGCTCATGAAGTTTCTTTATATTTTTTTATTAAACCTTTTTAATCAGATACTAATTGCAACAAAAACTTGAATCAAATTACTTCGGCCATCGTATCTTGCCGCTAGTATAGTGGTAAATTTCATATTATTATTATTTATAAGCAGTTACATAAAAATCTAATTTAAAGTATTTCTCGCGTGTTGTAAAAGTTTTTCCTAAATGGTAATTAAAAAGAGAAAAATCACTATGTTAAAAGGATTGCGATAGGTTCCTGATTCTACTCATTTCATATCACAACTGGATCGTTGTGCTAGTTAAATAGGAAAAAAGCTAAAGGGCAACGATTACGTTTCGAATCGATTGTGATATTTGCCGTCGGAATGAGTTTTTGGGAGGTTTTGCAATAATAAGATTTATATTATCATATCTTCATTATGACCTGATAACTGGCGGTGTGATGTAGTCTTCGCCCATGGTGGTGGTGATGTAGTCAGTAAGCGCGCGGTAGATACGATCTACACGGAAGCAACGCAGTATCATCAGTAACTCAAATGGATTCAGCTTCTCACGGTATCCGTCCGGTATCTCTGACGATTCCGGTGTGTCACTGTCGAACCACTGCAAATAATTTTATTATAATTATGCGTATTATTTATTTAAGTGCAAGTGATAATTAGGAATTAAAAACATTAAATAACAAAATAGCAATAAGCTAAAAGGATAAGCTCTAAGGAAGGAAGTTTTTTTTATTGCAGCGAATGAAAACATTCCCTTGGGCTAAACTAAAATTGTTTTCATATCCAACTTTCACGAGAACAATAGAGTTAATACAAGCTTATATACCCTGTAGTAATAACATAGAGTCTGTAGAATTAATTAGTACGTAACCACTTAAAAGCAATTATGTAGCGATTTCTATATCCTATTTACTGGAGTATACCTTATACTAAAAGTTTATATATAATTTTGCATCGTGAACTCATAATAATAGTAGCGATTTTAAACAATAATATAATGATATAGGTACATTTCTTTCAAAAACACTTGCACGTACTTATCACCTAAGCAGGGCCGTATTTAGGGGAGGGGCAACTGCCCTGGGGCCTCCACATGAGAGGGGGCCACAGTTTTCAGCAAGTTAACAAATACTGAGATATAGTCAAATTATAATAATGTTACTATTTATATTTTAAAAGTTACCGATACAATTACGAAACAATTCATAGCTTACTGATTGAAATAAAAAAAACTAATTAATTCATAATAATATAATTATTAGGGTGTTCACGCTTCTGTTTGTCTAGGGCCCTCACTGCTTTGTGGCCCCGGGGCCTCCACACCTTTAAATCCGACTCTGCACCTAAGAGTCACCACTATACGAAGCTATGTGCTATAAAATAAAACACCTCTTACACCGTCAAATAACAATAATAAGGGCAATTTGGGACGACGGCCCTGCTCATGGCAATTCTACCGTCAAACGATAGTTCCCATTCATTTTGTTCGATTCATTCGAAATTTTAGTTTCAGGCCCAAGAATAGGTTTTGTCCGTAAGTTACTGGGTCTGTGTATGTTTGGCGGTCGAATAATAAATGACTGGGTGGTTAAAAGACGGGCCATATAAGGTTTGAAAATAAAACGTATGACTCACTCAGTCACTCAGGAGCATCGCTAGTAAGTACTAGCTCGTAAATGCTGCGGCACCATAAATGTTGAATAATGCACTTTGTTCATACCATTAACAAGATGTAGTAATATTCATTGTAAGTCTTGCGACGAACTTACCGCTTGCCACTTCTCAAGGCCCCTAGTTATATGGTCTGGTAATTCACCGAATGTCTCGGAGAAATCTGCACTTAGTTTCATAATGTCTTGCCAACCCTGTAACAATGTTTAGAAAATAAATTACCTTTCATAGCGCATTGCCTTAAGAGGAATATCATGCTTTAAAATCGAGCAATAGAAAAACGCAATTATTTGTTGACTTTTGGTAGTAGAATAATTAATTAATGGGGTTTGTTAGGCAGGTACCAGCCAGGAAGTATTAGTTATAAATAACAACAACAACAACAACAACAACAGCCTGTAAATTCCCACTGCTCGGCTAAAGGCCTCCTCTCCCTTTGAGGAGAAGGTTTGGAACATATTCCACCACGCTGTTCCAATGCGGGTTGGTGGAATGCACATGTGGCAGAATTTCTATGAAATTTGTCACATGCAGGTTTCCTCACGATGTTTTCCTTCACCGCTGAGCACGAAATGAATTATAGAGACAAATTAAGCACATGAATCAGCGGTGCTTGCCTGGGTTTGAACCCGCAATCATCGGTTAAGATGCACGCGTTCTAACCACTGGGCCATCTCGACTCCTAAATAATAAATAAATATATTTAGGAGAGTTATAAATAAATAAATAATAAATAAATATAGGACAACATCACGTACATTACTCTGATCCCGATGTAAGTAGCTTAAGCACTTGTGTTATGGTAAATCAGAAGTTACGATGGTACCACAAACACCCAGACCCAAGACAACATAGACAAACAAACGAATGAACTTTCTACATTTCGGCCGGGAATCGAACCCGGGACCTCGAAGTGGCGTACCCATAAAAATCGGTGTACACACTACTCGACCACGAAGGTCGTCATATATATTTATTTTGTTTCTGTATGTACGCTATTTTTGACGTAAGGAATTACAGGATTTCAGTGAATTGTAAGTACCTGAGATGGTATCCAAGGAGCTGGACAAGCTCTGGAGGCCTTTTCCAGGGAAATATTACCCTTAATGAAGAAATCCAATTCCATTTGACTAACGTTACCCTCGCTCTGTTCTAGCTTTATATCCATTTGGAAGGAGAACAGTAACTTGTGTCTTTCGAATATTCCTGTAAACATACCACTACTGAAGTAAGTAAAAATATTTTAAACAATCAACCGACAGAAATTACAAAATTACATTACAAAATTCAAAAAATAAAAAAATAATGTAATTTTTTATAGGACCATTGCGATCGTCAATTCTTAATTGAAGATTAAATGAACAAGTAATAAAAAAATAGCATATGATTTCTTTAGGTGTTTTATATTAAAAATTTAGCTAGTCTCGGTACCAAATAGTTCGAAAGTTCCAGGTTCTGCTGTAGTTAAATATAAATAAACTTCAGTATTTTGGGGAATATTATTCCATAAAAATTATGATGCTCAAATTTCTATTCCAACGCCGTTTAAACGCTCATATGTTAATTTCCATAAAATCCTAAGTGGATGGTTATGCAACCTGATCGTGTTTGAATTTTAACGCTGAGACGCTTGTTAATATTGTTACTTTATATTGCGTACGAACCTGTGCATCCGTAATCGTACACGTTTTTAGTCAACATATCGATAATGTTCTTTAAACGTTTCGCCAATATCACATTCGGCATCGCTTTACGCAACGAAAAGGAGAACACCTAGAAAGTAAGTGAAACTTGCAATAGTACTTGTAACCGTTTACTATTTAAACTTTGTTAGCTTATATTTAATTTTACAATCAAATTATATACATATAAATAAACAGTAACAATTTAATAATATATACTATAATATGCAATTAAAACTATACAACCTTCAGGAGAATAAATGTCATAATCAATGGAGCAAGAAAGTGGGAGATATTAGTTCTTTATTTAAATCTAGACAATTCACTCAGCACTCAGTAGCTGATTTGTGGGTAAAAATTAGAAAATAAACGAGAACTTATAACTTATAAATTGTAACTTTTTAAATTAAGATTTAACTTAGTAGTACTTTTCTTGTTTGTTACCATATATATTACTTGGTGGTACGGCTCTATGCAAGCCCGTCTGGGTAGGTACCAACCACTCATCAGTTATTCCACCGCCAAATAACAGTACTTACTCAGTATTGTTGTGTTCCGGTCTGAAGGGTGAGTGCGCCAGTGTAACTACAGGCACAAGGGACATAACATCTTAGTTACCAAGGTTGGTGGCACATTGATGATGTAGGGAATATTTAATATTTCTTACAGCTTCATTGTCTATGGGTGATGGTGACCATTTACCATGACGTGGCCTATAAGCTCGTCCGCCAACCTATACCCTAAAAAAAATATACTTATTCCTCACTTACATCAAGATACGAAGACAAGGAATACTGATACATGCTGTTGACGCTCGCCATGTCGGACAACACGAAGAAGAGTATAGAGCCACGCTTAGCGACCGGTCTGTAGCCGTCTCGCAATTTTTCAATATCTTTTGTAGTAGCTTCAGCTAATTGGAGTTTTTCCATCACCTATGTATGAAAAAGTAATTTAAATACAAGTAAATCAGAATGTATTACGGGAAATAATTGCCCTATTTGATATTACTCACTTCAGCGGCCTTGGACTTTGTATTCTCTAAGGTATTTACGAGCTCCACGTTATCCAGCATGTTGCCTGTGGAGGTGGCTAGTTCTCTGAGCAGTGAGTCCTCAAGTCCTGAGAGTAAACTCCTGTTGGCGCTGGTCTCAATGATGAGGCTCTCCCGTTGCTCCTCGAGATCGGCTCGTTCAGCGCGAACCACAACACTGAGCAGTTGGTCTTCTAAACCCTGGTGATAAATATAATTTATTTCGAAAGATGTTAAAATTTAGGGCAGGTGTACTATTTCGTGAGGTTTTCAAGCGTATAATATCATAGAAAAAGCCATCATCATTTCCAAGTGCCCACACCTTTTCTTAGTAAATAAATTTTTATAAATAAAAAAAAACCGCCTTCAAAAATGAACTAAAAAGAAAAAAATAATCAGTTACATCCATATCCAATTTACGATTTTTTAATCACCTCTCAAAGTCGGTGCCAACATTGCTAATATAGGTACATAATACATAATACATACATACAAAAACTAAATCTATTTATTCCATAGATGACACCATTAGACAAACCCTACTATCGATACAAATTAACTGATTTCAATATAGGAATTTATTTACTTTGTTGGCACCGACTTCAAAAGGTGATTAAAAAATCGTAAATTGGATATGGATGTAACTGATTATTTTTTTCTTTTTAGTTCATTTTTGAAGGCGGTTTTTTTTTATTTATAAAAATTTATTTAATGCTTTTCAGTGTTGTTTTGTTATTTATAATTACAATTGGTAGTGTTTGTCATTCACTTTATTATACTCAGTACATTTCGGCTTTCGACTCTAAACATAACTCAACGCTGTTTCAATACGATGTGGACTGCAACTCAAATTAAGCGTTACCTAAGTTACAATAGCCTAATGTGAACTGCTCATCGCCAATTAGACAATACCATTTTTTCCGATGCAATGCTGTTAATCATTGAGGAATTCTCCTGGTAATCCACCTTCAGCTAGACTTCATCATAGGCATGTTTACTAACATCAATTGCTTGACGACTATCTTAAAGAAATAGAACTAAACCCGTAAAATAGTTACTTACTAATAGGTTCTGGTTACCAGTTGTGGTCTTCATCATCAGTTCCACTTCATCAAATGTCACTTTTCGTGAGCATATGACTAAGGTACTTCGAATAAAACCAAAATCACTATAGGTGTGCCTATAAAATTTGAGGAGTTCCCTCGATTTATCCAGGATCCCATCATCAGATCCTGATCTCCTGACAATGGGACCACCTGTATAACATGCCCTTTCAAACAAAAAAAGAATTGTCAAAATCGGCCCAGCCATCTTCGAGTAATTCGGTAACATACATAAAAAAAAAAAAAAAAAAAAAAAAAAAAAAGGCCCCGACGAATTGAGAACCTCCTCCTTTTTTTGAAGTCGGTTAAAAATCGCTTAATAAAATAAGACTTAAATATTGATAAAAAATATTGAAACTTTGATATTATTATTGTAATTTTGATGCACCTTAAAAGATTTTTTCCTTTCATTTTAATTAAACAATCTTATTTTAGGTGGATATATTAGTGTTGGTACCAATTACACTTCCTAGGAAATTATCGTTCATTTAAATCTTAGGCAGCAAAATATATATCCTTACTTGCACAGTGACAGTATAATTGATGACAACTGCCTTAGCGTAGGCGGCCGGGTTAAACTGTGGATTGGCCAGTTTGGTAGTGAGGTACATGCGGAAGTTGGGGTCATAGTCAACTTCCGAGCTGCCCAGCATCACGAACGTGCGACCGCCTTCGACTACACGATAATATCAATATTATAAATATTTATTTTATTAAACATTAAATAGTAAATAATATAGCCACACATATTGATATGTGATGTTATAGGTGAAAATAAAATGATAAATATTGACTTAAAATAACGTTTAATGTTTTGTAAATGTTGTGAACATTTTGATATATGTATATGTCGGCGAATGTTACGATGTCTATGTTTTTCTTAATTAGTATTAAAAATGTATATCGTTAATTTTAGATAAAAAAAATTTGTTGGACATTATACTCTAAAATTAAAAAAAGACGGACAATTCAAATTGTAATTTATATTCTTGTAACTGTATTCATTGTATACGTAAAACAAAAAGTAAAAACAGTAATAATAGAGGTAGAAATCGTAAGATTCCATAAAACACTTGCCTTTGATATTCTTTTCCAAGACGTTATCCACGACCGGATCAATATACTCGTTAACGTCTTGGAATAACACTGGCATTCCGTACTTAATAGCCATCTCCAAGTGACGGAGAAACTGTGGATCGTTGAAAGACAGCACCTATCAGTGGAAAATTTTGTAATGAGAATTAACTTTAATAGTTTAAGTAATAAACTGTCAAAACAGTAATCTAAATCTTGTATTCTAGTATTTCGATGGCAAATAATTAATTAAGAAGTCAATAACAGTGGACCCCCGTAATTTGAATAAAGAGTTGCAGGGCAGTGTCTATCGAATTTGTCGGATTATAAAGTACTGCTTAAGATCCTCTATAGTCCGGGTGTTTTATAAAAAACTACCTTGTAATCCGTTTAATTACATAATCCGTCTAAATACATATGCTATAATATATTCTATATCCAGCTAGCTATCACGTATGGTCAAGTTCAAATAAGTTATAGGAATCAAAATAAAAAAAGGTCGAGAATAATAGCAGTGGCGCACAAGTTGTAACCTGCTCAATCATACATTGTCTACATTTGCGAAGACAAAAATATACTCAATAGTAATAGATATATCGGATAACAGAGGATGCCGGATTAGCCAGGGGCCGGATTATCGGGACCACTGTAATTATTTTCATTGTATGGATGTATCTTGAGAATGGGAGTATTTAGACGTATTAATATATAATTAACCTAAAATTGCATAAATTAAAGCCCTAGTTTCTAGTTACAATGGGTAGTTTCTTTTCATGGACAGCCTTGATCAAACCTTCTAAGCTATACAACAACAACAACAACAGCCTGTAAATTCCCACTGCTGGCTAAAGGCCTCCTCTCCCTTTTTGAGGAGAAGGTTTGGAATATATTCCACCACGCTGTTCCAATGCGGGTTGATGGAATACACATGTGGCAGAATTTCTATGAAATTTGTCACATGCAGGTTTCCTCACGATGTTTTCCTTCACACTTTCTAACCACTGGGCCATCTTGACATCGAGACGACATCAGCTATACTCAAACATATGTATATTTTTAATAGATTATTCTAGGATAAATTTTACTTTGAGATTATTCTTAGTCTCCTTCCTCTTGATCCAGGTAAGAGCTTGAGTCTGAGGGTCGATACAGAGAGGAAATCGAGAAGCTCTCGTGGTTAGGATTCCATTTTGTACTGATAATTCATCTGGAGGCAAGCCTTCGGAATTCCAACTGAGAATATTTAAAAATATGTTATTACAAAATTAAAACCTAAAATGATTACTACTTCTAAAGAATACAAATTACTCCAATACTGATTCTTATTCTATATTTAAACTTACCCACTAATTTCAACTTCATTTGTCAAATTTCTTTCAACCGTAAAAGGGGTAGTAAGCGGAATTCCCTTTTCGAGAACATCTCCCATCCAGTCCTCATACAACATTGTCTGCCTGAAGGAGAAGGAGAACGGCCCGGCGTAGGAAAGGAAAGAGGACGCCAACAGGCAATTGCCAATAAGTCTAGATTGTTCCACGTATAAAGCAGCTAAATCTTCTGTCCATCGCTTTTGTTCACTCGACAAACCCGACATGAGTTTGTCCGCAGCGACCAATCTACGCATCATAATATCGGTTTCTTCTTGCAGCTCCTGTCGTCTTAACATAGCAGTTTCGTATCTGTTGTTTAGCCCGTCTAAAGTTCGCTGCAGCCGATCAATCTCTCGGTTCAGGGACGCTAAATAGTTGCAAGCTTCAGTATATTCCCTTTCCAATGACTCTACTTTATCCTTTTTAGGTTTTACTTCCTTGTATACAGCACAGTAGCCAAGTACTGCTATTACAAATTTTAAGAGGCCATACCTAAAAGTGCAGATACGTACATTATAAACAATATAGAAATTAAATTGGTCCAGGTACAATTTTTTTGTATAATTTGATTGTATTTACCCAGCTTTACTGATCTGCTGCATCGTGTCAAGTTTTTTGCTCTTCTTCATATGAGCCTTTACTGCTTTCACTTGAGCTTGCGTAATGAGATCGCAGTTCATCTCTTGGAGATTACGTAAGAAGTTAGGGTCAGCCATCATACCCTTAGCGCCCTTCCAACTTACATCTTTTATTCCACGGATTATTACTACACATTCACAGACTACCTAAAAGAGTTATTGTAATATTATTAAAGTATTTTGTTACCTAATTCTAACATAAAGCATTTCTTGCAACTGTGCCTTAAATCTTAAGGATTAAGAATAAAAATATTAATTACCTGTACTGCCTCTGGGGGTGTAGCAAAAGATCGAATTTCAGTGATATCATTTTTATCTAAGTCAGCAAGCGCTAATCTAGCAGCTTCTAGTGCAGGAAGCGCCGCTGAAAGAGCTTCTTCTGCTTCTGATTTCTCTTCTGCTATCACTTTGCTTTGTTCAGTGATTTCCTGACTTTTTATTGCTGCTACGGTTTGCTTAGCGACGGCCGCCTCGGTAGCTAAAAATAATTAGGGTTTCTTAAAAAATATTTCTCATGTTAGAAAGTTGATTGTGTATTTTTTTCTTACCTGTTGATATCTCTTTAAGCAATATTTCACATTCTTTCGTTTGTTCAGCGACTATCACTTTTTGAACTGCCAGTTTAGCATTTAGGTCTTCTAATTGAACATTTGCTTCCTCAATTTTTGCCAAGCCGCCAATCAGTCGCTCACACTGAAAACATGATATTAAATTAAACTATGTATCATAAAATATTAAATTTGAAAGAGGAATATTCGCTGGGTGCGCGATGACAGCGCCAACTAGCGGTTGCAAATACGGTGGTCTCCGCATTGTCAAATGCCCGGCTGTTTACTAAAAACGTTAGTCTCGCTAGTAAAAAGTGACAGCGTCCGCCACAGAAGGTTCCTTTTTGGGCCATGACGCGCGCTTCGATCGTTTTGTGGTTCCCCAGCTTATACTTCGCACCCAGCGAATACCTGTAATGTATATAATACCTGTGCCACTATAAAGGCGTCCTTTTCATTGAGTAGCGCTATGTAGTTACTGAGGAAGTCCATGTAGTGTTTGGGCGTGACGTAGTTGTTTCTCCGCAATCGCAACAGGAATTCGGCGGAGTAATGCGCAACCGACAAGTGGACGTGCACGACGTGCTCCACGATTATTGAACGGAATTCTTCCGGAATTTTTTGCACCTGTGTGATTGGAAAATACCATTTGCACACATTTTCCTTTTTTCACAAAACATTATCACTACATGTAAATAAATAATAATACTGTATTAAGTAGTAGTAAAATTAATAGTAAGTAAAGTAAAGTTAAGTAACAGCCTGTAAATTTCCCACTGCTGAGATAAGGCTTCCTCTTCCGTTAAGGAGAGGGCTTGGAACATATTCCACCACGCTGTTACAATGCGGGTTGGTGGAATGAACATGTGGCAGAATTTCGATGAAATTAGACACATGCAGGTTTCCTCACAATGTTTTCCTTCACTACCGAGCACGAGATGAATTGTAAACACAAATTAAGCACATATATATAGTGGTGCTTGCCTGGGTTTGAACCCGTAATCATCGGTTAAGATGCACGCGTTCTAACCACTGGGCCATCTCAGCTCTTGAATAAAATTGATTTGCAATAATTGTGTACTCAAAAAAACGATATAATAAAATATAGTAATATATACTGTAATAACGGCGGTTTAAAATTACTGATACGATGATCTAGATCGTATAAAAAACATAATTTGTTCAGGATTCAAATACATACATCAGCAAGGAAAACATTAGCTACAGCGAGTAGAGCTTGCTTCGGCCACGGAAACTGCCAGTCAATCGTTGTGTTGTTCACGAGGCCAGGGAAACTTCGACATCTGTTCCATGAGAAAATAGTTCATTACAATATATAAATAATAAACAAATAAATGCAAAGAGGATATTGATGAAATTTGAAAGACAATAGTATTAATGTATTTTGCATTATATCAATGCAACAGTAATTTTTATTTTTTAATGTATAGGTTGACGAGCATATGGGCCACCTGATGGTAAGTGGTCACCATCACCCATAGACAAGGACGCTGTAAGAAATATTAACTATTCCTTACATCGTCAATGTGCCACCAACCTTGGGAACTACGATGTTATGTCCCTTGTGCCTGTAGTTACACTGGCTCACTCACCCTTCAAACCGGAACACAACAATACTGAGTACTGTTATTTGGCGGTAGAATAACTGATGAGTGGGTGGTACCTACCCAGATGGGATTGGTCAAAGCCCTACTACCAAGTAAATATAATTTAGTAGATATATTTAAAGATCGTTCGGTTAGCTGGATATGATCAGAGGTGGTCGGTTGGGTCAAATTTTAAAAGTCATAGTTGTATGTATTAGCTGTCTCCACGTCATATACTTATAATTTGTAATTATAATAAAATATCTATTAATGAACGCTTACATTACATAACAAGGATTATTGTTAAGAAGTACTGTCTATTATAGTAAAATGAAATAGTTCAAATTGATGTCGAAACAAAATAAAAATAATGTAGTTTTTATTAATTTAAACCATTATATAGATTAAAGCACAAATAAATGTAATAATAACTAGGTAGGTAATACATGCATACTCGTTGCATATAAAAAAACGAAAGTAAGGTGAAAAACCAAAGTCATTTATAAAATAGAAGCAATGCATTTAGTCCACTGTGACAATTAAAAAAAAAGTTAAGTAACAGCCTGTACATTTGGAACATATTCCACCACGCTGTTCTAATGCGGTTTGGTGGAATGCACATGTGGCAGAATTTCGATGAAATTAGACACATGCAGGTTTCCTCACGATGTTTTCCTTCACCGCCGAGCACGAGATGGATTATAAACACAAATTAGGCACATAAACATAGTGGTGCTTGCCTGGGTTCGAACCCGCAATTATCGGTTAAGATGCACGCGTTCTAATCGCTGGGACATCTCAGCTCAACAATGTGACAATTGTCGTCGTATATTAGGAGTACGTTTATTGAACTTAACCTGTTCCTCAGTATGTCGCCACTCGGCGACATGGACAGGACGACATGCAAATTGTCAGCACATTTGTTACAGAAGAAGTTCCAGACAGCATCTCTGCAAATAGTTTTTATTTTATGTTACGTTACTCTAAAAGGCGTATGTACAAAATCGTTCAGTTGTGGCTTACGATAATGATGTGACTAGTGTAACTATTAATCTATACAAATAATAAAATTGGAGTGTCTGTTTGTAATATTAAAATAAGGGCACATATTATGCATTGAGTAAAATGTATGTATATGTATATCAATGCATATATATTTATACACGGTACATATACCAGATGTCTGTTTGTTCCGACTAATCTCTGATACGGCTGGACCGATTTTGACGGGACTTTCACTGGCAGATAACTTAGGCTACAATAATATATTTTTTTGTTATATTCAAAGGCGTACAAGGTCGCAGGCACGGCTAAGTAGGTAAACTAACTGAAACTAAATTTTTTCGAACTTAAATAACAATTAAACGATAATTTGAAGAATGACCTAACAAAATCCAGGTAAAGTTTAACAGGTAATGTTAGAAATTAAAAAAAAATAATTTAATTACTTCGCCACGCCGTAGCCAGCCTCAGCACTTTCGTTACGAACTGCATTTATGATGGCATCCTTTTCATCATCACCAAACAGAGCGGGGATCATACCAATCATCAAAATATTGTTGATAAATTCTAGGAAACCCTCTTCAAGAATCTATCAAAGAAAAAAACAACATTTAAACGTTCAATCGATTGTTAACGTATTCTAAACACATTAAGTATTTATTTATGTCTCGAAAAACCCAAAATACTAAATTGAAACAACATAACGATATGTCATTGTACAAACCTGCGCCGCGGTGAACAAAAATACGGTAGGCTTGCCGTCGACACCGAGCTGATTGTAAAGCCTTTTCATGTCATCCTTGAACGTGTTCTCGTTATAGTTGCGTGTGACGGTGATTTCGAACATTTCACATCCTATTTTAAATTTAAATATATAACATATTATAATGAAAAATTAACGACATTACACTACGCTACGAGTAGTTTTTTTTTTCTTGTGGTATATGTTGTCGGACGAGCATATGGGCCACCTGACGGTAAGTGGTTATTATCAGCCATAGCCATACAATGGCGCTGTAAGAAATATTAAGCAATACTTACAACGCCAATGCACCACTAACCTCGGGAACTAAGATATTATGTTCCTTGTGAGAGTCCCTTTGTTAGTTACACTGGCTCTCTCACCCTTCAAACCGATTCACAATAATACCGAGTACTGTTGTTCGTGGTAGAATATCTAATCAGTGGGTGGCACTTACCCAGGCCGGTTTGCACAAAGCCCTACCACCAAGTTAAAAGTTAGTTCATTTTTGATGCTGTGTCAAATGAACAGACAGAGAGATAAGAGAAGAGATAATTTAATAATTTGTCTATGTCACCAGCAGCGAATGCGGCGAGACGGCAGATGGACTTCTTCCCGGAGCCACCGACGCCGATGATCATCGCGTTCCCGCGATCTGTACGCAGCACGCGATGCACGCGCGTCAGATGTTCCAGGCAGTCCTCAAATAGCACCACCGACATCTTGCCCACTCGCTCATTGTATTCATCGAGAATCTAAAACATACAAATACTAAATAAACATAAATAAATATGAGACAACATCACATACATTACTCTGACCCCGATGTAAGTAGCTAAATCACTTGTGTTATGGAAAATCAGAAGAAACGACGCTACCACAAACACCCAGACCCAAGACAACATAGAAAACTAATGATAATCTACATCGACTCAGCCGGGAATCGAACCCAGGACGACGCCACTCCGAGGCGTACCCATGAAATCCGGTGTATACACCACTCAACAACGGAGGTCGTCAAACAAATAAAACACTACTTACGGAGCTAATTTAACATGTTACTATAAATATGTGGACCTACTTTTTTCGTGTTCTTGCACTTTAGATATGTAGGTATATAAAAAGCTATAGTTAGCATTTCCTTAAATCTATACATATTTTATATTGAAGTGTCTGTTTGTAATATTAATATAGCCGTTCTACTCAATGCATATATATTTATACACATACCAAAATTATATTTTTTACAATTTCTGTCTGTCCTGTTTTTTCCGGCTAATCCCTGGAACGGCTGGGCCGTTTTGATGGGACTTTTGACTTTCAATGGCAGATAACTGATATAATAGGGTACTCGCTATTATTACAATTTACAAAAAAGAAATATTATTGTATAAGTTACTACTTAGGCTACAATCATATTTCTTTTTTGTAAATTCAAAATCGTACAAGGTCGCGAACGCACCTCTCTATATATAAGAAAAATGTCGGAGGCGTTAAACGTCGCTATTAAAGCCAGTAAACCAACGGTTGTTATTATACAAACCCTATGGTACTTGAAAAGAATAAGGGTGAAAGTTGAAATACCAAATTATTCATTATGATAGTATTAAAAGTTCGGAAAATGCCAATACGATACACGGAACACAGATTAAAATATTAGATCTCAATTTTATTTATTTATTATTTGAATTCTGAAATATGTATATTAAATACCTCTTGAAATAAGAAATAAACTGCTTCATAATCTAATAGATCCTCATAATATCTGACTTCTTCTTCATCGAGTGCATTGCGATAGTCACCAAAGAGAAGAGGATCCCTAAGGACATATTCTTCCAACTGAAAGTCACACATAATGTTTTAACAGTTAAATATAAATAGTTATAAACGTGCGTATTTTTCTCGTGTCAATTTTATGAGTATCACATTGTCTTACAAATTTGTTTCAATTTTCCCGAAGAAAATTACCATCACAATATATTTTCAAAGGTAAGTAAATAAGTGATGCTTTATGGTTAGAAAGCGTGCATCTTAACCGATGATTGCGGTTTCAAACCCAGGCAAGCGATTCATGTGCTTAATTTGTGTTTATCATTCATCTCGTGCTCAGCGGTGAAGGAAAACATCGTGAGGAAACCTGCATGTGACACATATGTATATTCCACCAACCCGCATTGGACCAGCGTGGTGGAATAGGTGGAATATGTTCCAAACCTTCTAATTAAAGGGAGAGGAGGCCTTTAGCCCAGCAGTGAGAATTTACAGGCTGTTGTTGTTGATTCTTTATTATTTAAAGCATAGATGTTTTTTATTAAGAATACTAACAGTCAGTTCTCTTTCAACCTCCACTTCTTCCTCTTCCATTTGTTCGTCCTGCTCCTCAACGATCTGTGACCGTGGCTTTGCCTCAGCCATACCATACTCTGCGTATAAAACACAGTTTAAAATTGCATAGTATTCAGCCAATATTCATTATTGTTTTAATCATACTGAATCTTTATCATCCTACAAATAATTTGGCCGACAATGGACAGGGATATGTTCAAGAAAGAAAAGCCTACTCGTCGCCAGTGAGGAAAGAATAAAAGAAGCTCTTTTCTCTTTTTCAGGTGCATAATTAAGCTTTTATGCCCGTTTTCAATAACCTATCTAAGATTACAGATAGATCGCTATCCCCGATTGTCAGTTAGAGTTTATCTATCGTTAGTATGCGTTTCACAATCAAGGATAAGTGCCATCTATCTTCGACCAACGATAGATTACTTTTCCCTCTCACCTATCTTAGCTTCTTCGAATGTTTCATTTTACGATAACCACGAAACAATGTCACGCTCAAAATTTGTTTTTCATATATTTATTTTTTATTTGTTTACTATTTCAAATTGAGTAATAAATTAATTTAAATAAAAATAAAATATCAAAATGTTTTCACCGTTTCACCGTTTTTCACCGTGAATTTTAACAAAGTCACGGTGATGTTATCCAATCAAAGTCAATAACAAAACGAAACGTCTTGACAGTTTGAAGTTTCAATTTTGGTTTTCAGTTGGTTATCAATTTGTGTTAGCTTAATTATTTATTTATTTTTTAATTATTTCATTCATTCACAGCACCTTTGCTCAGTCTGAATCGATATGCAAATTCGTAATCATTTAGCTTATTCATGTAATTTATTCGTGGCTTATACTTCTTTAAAATAAATAAAATTTTCCTAGTTTATTACTTAATATGTATTCCTTTACCGTAAGTAAGATAACAATGCGACGTTCGTTGATTTTTATAACTATTGTACCTATTTGTTTGTTTTTATTTTTTATTTGTTGCAGCTTCATTGGTGTATGATTTTGTAATTTTATTTATAATTTAAGTGTATTGTGAACTATTTGTGCCTTAATAAAGCAAAATAAAAATAAATAAAAAATAAAATAAATTTTTGTATATACGGAAAAATATTAATGTTTTTATGAGAAAATGTAATTCTCATAACATTGGTACAAGGAACAAACACAATCTTGTTACTCCTGTTACTCGACTGCATTGAGTCAGTAACTCTTTTGTGGGGCAATGTATAAGCTTCTAGAACAGGATCCCAGAAAGCGTTCAAAACGCTTCTGTTGCCAAATTTAAAAAAATTGTTAAGGAACGCTTGTGTGCAAAAGGTTACTATACAATTAGCGAGTTTATGTTTAATAGCACACCTTGGGAATGAAACGATCGCCTCCTGGCTATTTCTAATCATTTACTACTATGTATCTTATTAATTTAACAAAAAAAAAAATAGCAAAAAAAGACCCGCTGAGTTTCTTTCGCCGGTTCTTCTCAAGTCAGGGTGTTCCTTTTTCCGATTCGGTGGTAGTGTTTATTTGACAATCAATAAGTAAGTGTAATGCTTCTATATTGAATAAAGGAATTTGAGTTTGAGTTTGAGTTTTGTGATCGCACAGTATTGGAATCACTGTCGCTGTCTGTATCAAAATCATTCATAATTTGTAATAATTCCATATCACTATCATCACTGCTACAATATTCCATCATTAATAAAAATTAGAGCAATTATATTTCAAAATTTCAAGTCGATCGCCCGAATATGACGGATAAGCGATTGACGTTACTACAGATAGCTTCGTCTATCCGAGAGTAACGTCAAACGTATATAGAAACGTAGGTAACCTCGAATCGTATGAGCGTTCTATCTCTAGTAAGCTATCTGTCCTCCCGATGACAGATAGCTAATTTCGATTGGAAATGCTAACCATCGATAGGTAATTGAAAACAAAGTAAAGGCAGAAGGATAGATTTGTTTATCTTTAGTTACTGAAACAAGGGATAGATAGATTATTGAAAACGGCCGTTAGTAAATAAATTGTTTTAGATATTATGTCAACGTGCAATTTGGCAACAGGTTAGTATTAGATTTATGATGTTCACCAATAGAAAACAAGACAGAAGTCGTTAAAATTCAATATGATTTTCTGTTAGTTATTGATTTTTTATTGTTTTACCATCCTCCTCTTCTTCAGGAGGTTTCTCATCGTCCTCGGGTACGACGATTTCTTCTAGAACAACTGGTTCTTCTTCTGGGAAATATTTTGCAACGTGTTCTTGAATGTGTCCACGCATTAAATCATTATCCTATTATTCAATCAACGTTTAGTCAGTAAATTGCATAATCATATTATAATTATTTAAAATTAAATATTTGAGATAATTAATAGATTGTATGGTAAAATAGAACAAATTATGATCAAAGCTTAAAATAATTATGACAGTATACAATCAGTTGTGTTCGACCCGTGGTTACCCATAAATAATCAGTATCGGAAATTTATGAAAAAACTAATATTTTTTCCTGATATAAAACCTTTTTTTACTTTTTGAAATATTTAAGAATTAAAAAAATAGAATCACCTGAGTATTAATAAGCCTGTCGCAAATAACGCGAGTGAACTCATTTCTCCAGCACCTAACGACGCTACGCTTCTCGCTAAAGAAGTTGGGATGCGTGAGGCACATTCCAGCAGCAATGCGAGACAGATCACGCAAGTTGAAGATGTAGTGGAATTTTGCCGGAGTAGGGGGGAGGTCCACTATTATTATCTGTAATAGTAGTAATAGTAAGATTTATTTAATCCATAAATATGTATGGTGTGACCGTACTATCTATAATTAATTTTTCTGGATATAGCCTTTACACTTCCAAACTTTATTTTCCCATTGACTGACTGATTGATTTATACATATAACATTTTGTAAAAAAACAATCTATAAAATTGCTTTATTTCTTTTTGCGTTAGTAACATAAATTGTATACACAATACAGAAATTACTTTTAAATTTATTTCGATCGTTTTACATAAGACAAAAAAATATTTTACATTTATTTCTTATAGTATTCGTTACCTTGTACAGGTCGAGGGTCATCTGCACTATTTTGTCCACAATATCCTGTATTTCTTCCGGGAAAATAGAAAAGTGTCCTTTTAAGATTGAGATATAAATGTGGCTTAACGTCGCCTCTGACGGAAACTGCAGATTGTATACCGAGAACATAGAAATAAAACGCGGATCCACCTACAAACAAATACATATTAGCATATTTCCTTATTTCATATTATCGTTTTTTGGTTTCAATTTGCGCAACATTTATTCAAGCTTAATAAATGAGTTGAATTGAAACTTTAACGCTGCAATTTTTCGGAATTTACTGACTTCTAAAAACAGACAGATTTTGTTTAGGAAGCAGAGTTACATAATATATATAAAACTTATCCAAATATAATATCAAATTTCCCTTCTGATATTTATTCTTTAAATTTTCGAAAACATTATAATCTCCCGGAATATGTAGCTATTTCTCACACTATTACAAGAAACAACAACAATAACTTTTAAAGATAATAAAATAAGAAAATTTATGAATACATCCGTGTATTTTTTGTTTGAATAAATAAAATTATCATTGTCTTTGTTTGCAACGGCGCGAAAAAACGTGGCGGGGACGTTGACGCAAAAAAAGTAGGGAGAAACGGACGCATATTTCGTCGACGTAATGCACCACGGAACACCGCATTATGGTCAGTGTTCAAAATCTACGATGTTGTTTCTATGAATTATTGTGTTTTACAATTCCTGTTAAAAGTTATAGCTTGCGGTGTTTTTCGCTTGTAAAAATGTAGATCGTAAAGTATGCTCGACTTTAACGCAGAGTAGTTCTAGTCATAGCGCAGAGAAATAACGGTCAAGAGTGATAACGTTTTTAACGATATTAGCAATCACGCGAAACGAGTGTGCAGCTAGTGAAGAATAAATACGATTACAGTGATCGAGTATTTTTATATTTAGTTGCAATGAAGAAACTAATGAAACTGCATTATGGATTCTGATATTACTTTCACACGTAATTAAAAGCCAGACGCTGTTTAATCAAAAATATATTAATTATAAAAGAAATTTCACTTAAATTCGTTTGCCGGTTCTTTTAAGATTTTTGACAGTTAGGTAATAAGCCAGTGCTTCTGTATTGAATTTTCTAATGCCTTTGTTGAGCGTAGTAATAATTATACTAACTTGCTAAGCCTCTGAGTATAAAATATTACTAGTTGTTGCTATGCCATTCATAATTAAATATTGTGTGTTATAAGGTCGATTCTCATTAAGCGGCAGATTTTGAAAATGTTGGTGCCTATTATGATTTTAATCAATAAGGTTTAGTTGTTGGGTTGACTAACAACGCTTTGAAAAAATTGTGGCACTCATATTGACGATACGTTCATTACGGGTATAAGTACCGATTAGTATTGCTATCCATTAAAAAAATAATAAAACTGGAGGCGCCGGGTATCGATCCCGGTACCTCTCGCATGCTAAGCGAGCGCTCTACCATCTGAGCTACGCCCCCGTTGAAAGCTTGTGGCAACTACTGACACAGTTGTTTGAATATTAGTTATAGTACTAAAAGTACAACTTTATGTCAAAAACAAATTGGAGGCGCCGGGTATCGATCCCGGTACCTCTCGCATGCTAAGCGAGCGCTCTACCATCTGAGCTACGCCCCCGATGAAAACTTATCAGAATTGTATAGACAATATGTTCATTAGGGATACAAGTTTTTTTACACATATTCTACCGTCCGATAAGAATAATAAGATTTGAATTCCAGAGGGAAAGGCGAGAGAATACTATGTAATATCTAAAAGTTATTAGTGGTGGTGGCCTTGACCTAGCCTTACCATCAGGTAGACCATTTCCCCCTACACCTATCAATATTATAAAAATAAAAAGACAATAACTGCCCGTAATTCTGCCTGTATTATTTATGGAGTAAATATACCATAATAAAATTGTATAGTCAGCGTCATAGATGTACAAAGAACTTACTTTTGATGAAATGACGCTGACTGACTTTATATACTAGAAGAAAATATTATTTTTAATATTACAATTTTTCCTGTAAACCTATCATGGAAAAAATTAATAAAGTTACGTTTTTATTGAAATCACTATCCATTTATTCAGCTGTAAATATAAAAAAAAAGTAATACCAATAGCTTTCAACAACACTTACACAGCACGAAACGTTAAAAACAAACTAAAACATATTTTGCAGTTGCATATAACGTTTTTTTCATTTAATCTGCTTCCTGACTCACTAATTGCATCGCCTATCGACCGATTCGAGAAACTTATTAGCGTTAAAATTCGCAGAATCAAGGCGTGGTTCAATCTGATTTTTATTAAAGTTCACCAATAACCAACAATCAATGTAAATATTAAACTACTATAAAATTAAAAGTAATGCTAGTCGATACTTATTTTATGATTAAACTGTCTAACTATATCGAATACATTTTGCAAAACGTTAAACGTGCTACGTTGATATGTACCATCCACTCATCAAATTTTCTACCTTGGCGGTAGTGGGTACGACCACATACAGACTTACAAATAGCCCTACCACCAAGTAAAAGCTTTAGTCAAGAAGAAATATGAATTTATTAAACATAGCAAACAATACTGTATATTTTTTCATTCGATATATTGACGCAAATGACAATAAAAACTCACTTTTACTCGAACGAAAAAAATAATATTTAAAGAGCATTGTGTTTATTTCGTTTTCAATTTTCAAATTAGAATCTGGTAAGGCGAGAGCCAAATAATAAATAAATTAAAAACTCACATCGTTTCTGCCGCCACCCGCTTTCCCCATCGCGGCGAGGAACCCTATATCCTTAAGATTTTTCCAGTTGAGGTCTTTGCCTCGGTCGTAGAAACCTTTTCTTTCGAAGAGCAACTTCAAAAGAGCTATGGGCTGCTGGGTTCCATACGTGTCCACCTGAACGATAAGTGGCACGGGTTATAAACATTAATTACTTTTTATGAATTTTATTGTGAAAAGCTCTTATATTTAAAATTGAAAATCTCCTTGACGGAGTTTCTCCGTACAGACAGAATATACATTTGACCTGGTTGTTGCTTTCCATTAATTATGTTCTTGTAAAATGACGCTTCAAAACTGCTTACAAGTGCTTACTTGAATAAAGTATATTGTGATTGATTACCTCGCATTACTCTGCGACGACCGTAAATAGGTTCGATTAGAATAAATGAATGATATATTATAATTAAGGTAAAGTTGTACTGAGAAATGGCGATCTTAAATATCTGACTCGTCTACAGAACTTATTGGTCTCACTAAAATGTTCTCCGGATTATATTATTTGATATTAATATATTATCTTGATATCTATTTCTTAATTATCTAACTTAATTTCATTCGATGTAAGACTTGAATTTGATATATTAATTATTTCTTTAGATAATACTAAATATACATTAAATATTGTAAAATTTCACGGTGTTTGATATCAAAACTTATATAGCACAAGGATCTTATTTATCCAAAATGTTAACACCCTTGAATATCTAAAGTAAATTGAACTATTTATATCAGTAATTAAAACGTACAATTGTATTGAAAATTTTGACTGACATAAGACCTTTTAGCTCTAACGGTAAATTGGTACCTTCATATTATATATTTTTAAATACATGTATTTTGTATTGATGTTATTAATTTTATTATAACAGGTTTATGTAGTACTTGATCGGCCTAGTAGGTGTATTTTGTAGAGCTAGTTAAATGGTAAAGCCCTAGGTCGGGTCATAGCAAATGTCAGAAGGCCCTAAAGGCATCTAAAGTTTGTATGTTAGCGGTTTTTATAATCACGTGCGTTGGAAAACATGAAAGCAGTTCGTTCTATTTGCAATCACGGTAATTCACACTGTCCCATCGAAATATAAAAGTGCCTAGCGTTTGCGCAAACATTTATGTACCATAATATCTCATATGCAGTTACTCACTGGTCACTCTGCATTCAGACAGGCATTCGTGGCAGAACTCGGTTATATGTTAGAAATAAATAATATTATCGAGTAGAACTTCTTAAAATATACAAATGAAATTCGAAAAATTACAATGGGCATGTTCATATCGTCAATAAACACCAGCATCTTCTTGCCGACAGGCGGTCCAAAGGTGTCCTTCGTACGTTTCTCAACCACCGACTCCAAATTACGCTGCACGTCCATAGATGACGTGCGAGACGAAAAGTTCATCTGTTGAATCAACTAACACGAACAAAAATTAAATTTAATATTTCCATTAATAATCTTAAATTTCACCAATAGCAGTAGTGAACCTTGGTGGTAGGGCTTTGTGCTAGCCCGTCTGGGTAGGTACCACTCACTCATCAGTTATTCTTACGCCAAATAACAGTACTCAGTATTATCGTGTTCCGGTTTGCAGGGTGAGTGAGCTAGTGTAACTACAGGCACAAGGGACGTTACATCTTAGTTCTCAATGTTGGTGGCACATTGACGATGTAAAGAATATTTAATATTTCTTACAGTGTCATTGTCTATGGGCGATGGTGACCACTTACCATCAGGTATCTTACCATATGCTCGTCCGCCAACCTATACCATACAAAAAGAACAATTACCGAATATAACCCATAAAATGTATAATTACAAGTATGAAAATGTTATATTATACATTGAAAGCGATGTGAAATACATTTTTTCACGTTCAAAAGCTTTGGTAGCAAAGCAAATAGTAATTTTTACGTAAAAAAAGCAAATTGGAGGCGCCGGGTATCGATCCCGGTACCTCTCGCATGCTAAGCGAGCGCTCTACCATCTGAGCTACGCCCCCGATGAAGACTTGAGGCAACTACTGACACATGTGTTTGAACATTAGTTATAGTACTAAAAAGTACAACTATATGTCAAAAACAAATTGGAGGCGCCGGGTATCGATCCCGGTACCTCTCGCATGCTAAGCGAGCGCTCTACCATCTGAGCTACGCCCCCGATGAAAACTTGAGGCAACTACTGACACAGTTGGTTGAATATTAGTTTTAGTACTAAAAAGTACAACTATATGTCAAAAACAAATTGGAGGCGCCGGGTATCGATCCCGGTACCTCTCGCATGCTAAGCGAGCGCTCTACCATCTGAGCTACGCCCCCGATGAAGACTTGAGGCAACTACTGACACATGTGTTTGAACATTAGTTATAGTACTAAAAAGTACAACTATATGTCAAAAACAAATTGGAGGCGCCGGGTATCGATCCCGGTACCTCTCGCATGCTAAGCGAGCGCTCTACCATCTGAGCTACGCCCCCGATGAAAACTTGAGGCAACTACTGACACAGTTGGTTGAATATTAGTTTTAGTACTAAAAAGTACAACTATATGTCAAAAACAAATTGGAGGCGCCGGGTATCGATCCCGGTACCTCTCGCATGCTAAGCGAGCGCTCTACCATCTGAGCTACGCCCCCGATGAAGACTTGAGGCAACTACTGACACATGTGTTTGAACATTAGTTATAGTACTAAAAAGTACAACTATATGTCAAAAACAAATTGGAGGCGCCGGGTATCGATCCCGGTACCTCTCGCATGCTAAGCGAGCGCTCTACCATCTGAGCTTCGCCCCCGATATGCAGTCTGGCTAAATTAAACGTTCGATTCGTACGGAGTAAAAGTACAGCAAATGACATTGAAATTTCTACTGTTCTCATTTCGTCACATTGTTAAATAATAAGAAGACGCTTAACATATCATATTTAAAAAAAATATATGAATTTGAATTTTGTACTTAAATTTTTCATTTTCGATAAAAAGTTGTTTTAATGCATGTAGTAAGCAACTAAAATATAATTAAAAATTTACAGTATTCTATCGAAGACGGTCAAATAAATTTATATGTATTTAAAGTGTTATATAATGAAAGAATAATTTATTAAAATAGGTATTATTGGATAATATTAATCGGTAAAAGCGCAGCTTATGGCGGTCACAGTTTGACAAGCAAGCAAGCAAGCAAAGAGCCCTGTTCTACACACACACAGTTTGACACAGATAAATTTATTGACAAATTTATAAATGGGAGACGGCCATGCTTATTCGTTGAACTGAGTTTTACATTTTGGTGAACATAGTGTCATCATGACCTTATATAGGTTGCCGAATAAAGAGATTAATTATGCAGTTCTGTAAACGATTTTAGAAAAAAAATAATCATCGTTCATCACATACATGTTTTTATTAATCCTATATTAATATCTGTGTTATAATTGAATAAAACTGAATAAAACTTACATATTTATCAGGTGGCAACCCTCGTAAATAGTTAAATATAATTGCTGTCTTTGAAGTTCCAGTGTCACCTACGAGTAAGACTGGTCTTTCAACCTACAAAACAAATACGATAAAATTAGTTTAAAATACGTAGTTTTTTAATAAATTCACCCCTCATATTTTAAAACAAAAAACATATAGGCAGGCAGGAGCACTCCGAGTAGTCCAATGAAGCATCAAATCGAAGTCAATTATTGAGAATTAAATAAATAATATTGAATAATAACTGCAATGAATTTACAAAAAGATGCGTAATTTCGAACTATCCGGAATTTTCATTCGCTTTTGGCTTTTGTATTCACTTAATTGCTTTACTATAATGATCCGTGAGTCATGTGCCATCCGAGATTCATCTATTTTGTTGACTCATGGATAAATCATGTTATTATAGTATTCCATCACGCAAGTAGAATATTTTTTAAATTGAATTAAATACTCTATGTCTCCTGGTATTGTTATATCACCTAGCTCTACTAATCTTAAAGAAGTCATCATAAAAATTTTCGAAATAATCCCAATACTTACACTTTCCATAATTTTAATCAGCCAAGTCATCCTCAGTGTATCGACGGTGGGCACGAGGATCGATGAGAACTTCAGTTCCCTGTCGTGGATGTACTCCGGCACGAGCCACTCCCACGCCTCCCACGTCTTGGTCGACAGCTCCAGACAGTAATCGTAGAGTGACGGGAATGCCATTGGAAAGTGCTCTGAAAATATATAGAGATAACAGACGTCAATATCATCATCATTCGCTTGCTCCTATCTCACTTCAATACATGAAAACAGATAGACACATTAAATTCTACATCACTGCTACCGGACAGGAATATTGCGCAAGACTCTTTACTTGGTCAATGAGTTACTTGATCAACCCAGGATTTGATTCCAGGACATTGTAATTATAATTCTTATGAGCAACTAGAACAAACGATTTATATAACGGAATTTTTATTGTCTATATATTTTATTTAACGTGTTTGTTCAATTTTATAGCTTGATAGAAATACTTACTGTTTCGAGAAATTTATGAATTGTTTAATTGTATGATTATACATTAACTTACTGGTAGTGGCTTTCTTTTCAAGCGTGTCTTCAACCAGCATCATCGGACAAGCTTTCTTCACGTAATTGTCAAAGTCGAATCTCCCATCATCGACGATCGCTGCTCCGAGACTGTTATACATCGACTGAAAATAAAAATGAAATTAATAAATTATTATTAATGAGTATCGTGCGAACAAATAGAAAAGCTATTACAATTAGGCTTACATCGATTAAATGAAACGTAATAAAATAATATTCAAATAAATGATGAGAACTTTAAGCGTAGCTCGTTAGTTTTGTATTTAAATAATCAAGTTAAAATTCATTTTATATTCCATCTTTTTTAATTTGAATAATCGTTATTTAAATTTTCATGGCTTTCATTGTACCAGACTTTTTGAATAAAAGATATCAAGTTGTAAGTCTTGTTTTAAAATATTTTACATTTTGTCGTCTTCGTTGAATTTTTACTTTAATGTACCGAATTCATAAGCAAAGTAGCGCCCGGCGAATAATAAACAATTTTATTTTAATATAACATTTATGGTTGAATATATCAAATTTTATTATTATAATTTATTTAATTTATTATCATATGTTTTACTATTATAAGCTGCTCTTCTCAAGATCTTGCTTGATTCATTTTGTTGCTTTACAATGTACCAATTTGATACCTTCAACGTAAATTTTTATGGTTAATTTGTACTAAAATTTTCCTCAACGTATTATGCGTATTGCCAACAGTTTTCATGGGGGGCGTAGCTCAGATGGTAGAGCGCTCGCTTAGCATGCGAGAGGTACCGGGATCGATACCCGGCGCCTCCAATTTGTATTTTTTACATACAATTGTACTTTTAGTACTAAAACTAATGTTCAACCATCTGTGTCAATAGTTGCCACAAGTTTTCAACGGGGGCGTAGCTCAGATGGTAGAGCGCTCGCTTAGCATGCGAGAGGTACCGGGATCGATACCCGGCGCCTCCAATTTGTTTTTGACATATAGTTGTACTTTTAGCACTATAACTAATATTCAAACAACTGTGTCAGTAGTTGCCTCAGGATTTCATCGGGGGCGTAGCTCAGATGGTAGAGCGCTCGCTTAGCATGCGAGAGGTACCGGGATCGATACCCGGCGCCTCCAATTTGTATTTTTTACATACAATTGTACTTTTAGTACTAAAACTAATGTTCAACCATCTGTGTCAATAGTTGCCACAAGTTTTCAACGGGGGCGTAGCTCAGATGGTAGAGCGCTCGCTTAGCATGCGAGAGGTACCGGGATCGATACCCGGCGCCTCCAATTTGTTTTTGACATATAGTTGTACTTTTAGCACTATAACTAATATTCAAACAACTGTGTCAGTAGTTGCCTCAGGATTTCATCGGGGGCGTAGCTCAGATGGTAGAGCGCTCGCTTAGCATGCGAGAGGTACCGGGATCGATACCCGGCGCCTCCAGTTTGTATCTTTTACACACAATTTTACTTTTTAGTATTAAAACGAATGTTCAACCAACTGGGTATGTAATTGCCTCAAAGGGGGCGTAGTTTAGATGGTAGAGTTCTAGCTTAGCATGCAAGAGGTACCGAGATCGATATCTATCGCTTCCAAACAAAATACTATAAAGTATTTTTACAATACGACTTGTATTGGACGTAAAAATACTCTACAATACTCTACAATAATCACCGAATTTATATTGATCATGTTAAAACTTGCCCTTTTTTGATCAAGTCCGAGAATATAATGAAAATAATATTATAGTTTTAAATAATAATAAAACTTGAGAAAAAAATGAAAATAATATTATACTTTTAAATAATAATAAAACTTGCTTCTCCTAGGTAGGATATTTCCTATCCCATTTGTCGTATCGCTTACAAAGCACTCTCACATATAGTGTGCATCATCAACTATCAGATAGCTCAAATTATTTTAAAAGATATATTTCCAAGTACTATACTTGAACATACCACCATAAATACACACTCAACGACCGTTCTATCGAGTTCTTCGGTGGTATCTTCTCTGTTAGGCAGAAGACCGCTTATCATGTAGCAGAGTTGCATTACCTGTAAAAAAAAATCATTAAGTTAAAGAAAAATCAGCCAAATACCGCTTTTAAGTATAGTTAGTAAATTTATGGTATACCAGATGTGAGAGCTGAGATGACCCAGTGGTTAGAACGTATGCATCATAACCGATGATTTCGGCTTCAAACCCAGACAAGCAACACAAGTGCTTAATTTGTGTTATTATTCATCTCGTGCTCGGCGGTGAAGGTAAACGTCGTGGGGAAACCTGCATATGTCTTATTTAATCGATATTTTGCCACATGTGCATTCCAACAACCCTCAATGGAACAGCGTTGTGGAATATGTTCCAAACCCTCTCCTTAATGGGAGAGGAGGCCTTAACCCGTCAGTGGGAAATTTACAGGCTTTACTACTTTATACCAGATTTAGTGGTGTTTGCGGAACGATGGTCTTGAGCGGTGTCTGCTGCTGCAGCCCGAATAATCCGAATACGATGTAGTTGATAGCGCCCGCCACGTAGTGGTCGAAAAGACCCGCGAGCTGTTCACGTTCTTCTTCATCACTCCGGCTCCGTAGCCATCTAGAAGACACATAATACGACAATAGTTTAATGATCCATTGTAACAACAACAATTTACCTATCACCCATTTTTTTCGGGATTATTCGGATTTTTGGTTGTCTAATTTCTCTATCCAATTAGTTCGGATAAGCCAGGTTTTAATATATATTATCCAATATAAATTTGAAATTGGTGAATTCAAAATTATTGCTGTGGAATATTTTAACAGAATGTACCTGTATTTAATTTCGAAATGTATATAAAATTTATTTATTGTATTCGAATGTAATGGGAAAAAGATAAAGAGATAACCTTTTATATTTATTTATTTTTATCTACCATCAATTATATATTTTTATATAATTTTCAATACTATGATTATCAAGGCAATTTAAAAACAGTTTTTTTGCGATGCTCAATAAATATGAATTATCATTGTGAATTTCAATTTTAATATGATAACCTCTCCCAGTAGGGTTGGTATCCAAGATTTTTCGGATCAACAAACACCATTCCAGCTCTGGAAACTGTAGCGGGCGATGCATAATTGAGGTCTCCAACTTCGAACAACAGCGCACAGTACGGAGCGAGTCTGATTCGTTCTCCATTAGCGAGTGTTAAAAGCTTATTATCGTCCATTACTGAATTCATGTTTTCAATCCATAAAGCGTCAACGTCACCGTCGAATAGAGAATATCGACGCTCGTCTTGCTCAGCGGGTCTTGAATTAATTTTATATTATAATTTTACTATTAACGAGTAAAATGCTTGTTTTACTTTGTATAATATATCAATAATTGCTACAATACCTGTTCATTTCACGAAATATTTTAGAGTAAAGGCCATCAGTCCAATCTCTGGTAACGGGATCAAGAATTCCATACAATTCCACTACCGAACAAGCCTGTTTGATAAGTAAGCGTTTAAATATTTTGTGTTACATTACTAATATACTAAATGTTTTGTTAAATAACATTAGTGACAAACTATGTCATATTATACAAATGACTGAAAACAAAATTATATTTCTACTATTACTTAGTGGCTATTCCAACGTAAGTAATTGTAAAAGAAATTGGTGTAGACGGTCTTGAATTCCAGAATGTCTTATAATAATTATACGAACACCTATTATCAAGTTAAAAATACAAAATATATTTGATGGCAAAAAATGAAAAGGTTTTATTTCAATCGACCGAATTCAAATATTAGTTCCACTGGACTTATCCACAGCATTCAGGCTAAGTGGCTTTTGATGTCATTTTGCCCGAAATGTCCCAAAAGACCGTAAATTTTTAATTCACAATATGTTATATAAAAACTTAAGTTTAGGAAAACATTTTTAAGTGTATGAAAGAAATAATGGTCCAATTTAAAAAATAAATATGTGTTCAGTTAATATGATCTATAAAAAATATATTAGCCCGCTCTTAAATGACAATGTTTATACTGTTAAAAAATAAATTCAAAATGTATTTATTCCACAACGTAATCGACTTACGAGCGTACTTAATTATTAATGTTACATACGTGCTAATTTTATTAGCTACTAGCTGTACACGTGACTTTGTACGTGTTTGAATTTAACAAGAAAAAATCTAGTTAGTTACTCCTTATTATATCAGCTAGCTGCCAATGTAAGTCCCGTCAAAGTTGGTCCAGCCGTTCCAGAGACTAGCCGGAACAAACAGACGGACACAAAAATAGTAAAAAAAATAATTTGGTATATGTACCGTGTATAAATACATACATACAGACAGGCCAATTTTATTATCTGTATAGATAATCCTGTCGACTGCGTATTGCGTTTAAAATATTAATTAATATTTTTCAAAACTTACTTTTGGGTTAACTATTGTTAGCTTGGTGGGCAGCCCGAGATTGTTCTGTGCTTTCACCAGGGTTTGGAGGATGACGGTCTTGCCGCCCCCGGTCGGTCCGACCAACATCGTGCAGTGCCTTGTCATCATTGTCTCGTACATTTGGACCACTTTATCTACCTGTTCCAAATTTTAAGAATAGCATTACATTCATGGTTTTTTATATAAGTTGTATTTCCTATGAATATAATACATTTCATACCTAAAATGTAGCGATCATTGTCTCTGAATAAGTATATTTTGCAAAATAATACGTTACAACTCTCAACCCAGTAATGAAAATGATTTCAAATTGTAAATAAACTGTTTTCCATAACGTACTCATAATTGTTATAATACTTTTAATTTCCGAAACTCTGATCAAAGTCAGTTTAACTGGGCGTGAAGTAAGTATTTGAAGCATCTGTTGACGCGATGAGCATTGAGCATTTACTGATAGATGATAATTTACTAATTTTATTTATTCTTTTCAGAAAACGGAGGGAGGTTATTTTCATAATTTATGAAGGTACTACGATACCTGATGTGGAAGAACTATATATCCATCGCTTTCAAGTACTTCCACGACTGCTACGTTGAAGTCTGGATATCCGACTCGAGGGCACTCCAGACCAGGAAACAGATCCTTTATAAGACCAAGGAACAGTGGCACATCTTCAAAGACGAATTTCGGATGATTCATATCTCTATATAAAATACACAGATGTTTTAAGTTAAATCGGACTATACTATGTCTTTAATTGTCATAATTATGCTCAAGTTCTAAATACGCTAAAAAAAATGAGAATACAAATTGATATTTTATGATCTTCAACATAAATTCACTCTTTTTGTTTTTTTTTAAATTAGAAAACAATATTATACGTCACTGATCTACATTCAATTCTCAATGACGTTTTAACTTAAAAGCCTCTACGTCATAATGCTGCTTGGTGCGTTGAGACTTCACCTTTTATGAACCAAATTAAAATGTTTAGAAAATAGTAATCTTTATGAATATTAAAAATGTGAAAGTAACTCAGTCTGTCTGTTGCTCTCTTACGACCAAACCGCTGAACCGAATTTGATGAAAAATATTATGAAGCTATCTTGAACTCCAAGAAAGGACGTGGGCTACTTTTTTGCCTGATACATGACAATGTAACCAATACCCTTAAACGTGAGTGAAGCCACGGGCGACTACTAGTTACTTTTATAATTATTATATATACCTGAGCGCTCTCATCAACACCATTATTTCGCTCAGCCCAGGCGAGTCTCTTCTAAGTTTTCCCGCCATTCGCAACACAGCTGTTAAAGCTCTCAACCCCCAATCATAATGAGATTGTTTAGACAACTGCTCTCGAGCTACTTTATACAAAACTGTCATTTTTTTGGCTAAAACCTGAGAATAAAACGATTAGTTTTAAAAGGAAAATTGTGTCTTCGTTTACATTTATTAATAAAGTATAGTACTTAGTCAAATAAACAAAATGATTCATACCTTAGCAGTTAGGAATCCATCAGAAAAAAGAGAGATTTGACAAATCATTTCCAAATCAGGTAAAATACACACAACAGGTCTGAAAAGCGCCTTAACTGATTCAGGCAGTTCAGTTCGACCTGCGTAGCCTGGATTCATTGTAATAAAAATACCTACTTTATTATCCATGGTGATTTCTTGACCTTCAAACTGATAAAAATATCCACATTATAATAGATACAACAGATCAAACAAAACTAATGTTGTATTTGGTCTTACGGTAAATCGCTTAAGCTTCATCAATAAAGCGCTTCGAATGCATTGAAGCTGAGTTGATATTACGGATAATACAGAAATGTCAATGCGATTGAACTCGTCAAAACAGCCCCAGGCGCCGCACTGACAAAGTCCTGCTAATATTTGACCGACGGCTCTGAAGTCCATGCCTTCTCCACAATTTGTCACAACGCATAATAAGCCGAGAGCTTTGGCTAAATCTTTTGTCGTTTCCGTTTTCCCTGTACCAGCGGGACCTATACACATACATAAAGTGTAATAACAAAATAAGTATTTAACTGCCAGTCTCTGAAATGTGATCAGCCAGATTTAGTAACCTGACTAAACATTGAACTCTCACTGTGCCACTGGCAGCCATCCATTAAGACATATTCAATAATGTATGGTTGCATCAGCCTTTCAGAAACTGGCGCTGTCAGTCAAACTTGATATTTCATTGTCACCTGCAGGAGCACCTCCCAGTTGCATTGTGAGCGCCTGAGTAATAGTCAGATATATTCGATCCGTTAAAGGCGTGATAACAAGTCGACCATTTAGTCCCATATACTCATAACCATATTCAAATAATCCTGTAAAATATTTTATATATTACTATCGACCCGTCCCGGCTTCGCTTGGGTGCAAAGCTGCTACTAAATGTACTAAAGAATTTGTTTATTTACGACATCACATTAGAAACTTCTAAAATTATAGATGTGTCTTTTCTACATTGTCCATATATTATATACAAAAATCTTCCTTTCGAATCACACTATTTATAAAAAAAAATCGCTTCAAAATCCTTTGCGTACTTTTACAGATTTAATATAGGGACAGAACAAGCAACTTTGTTTTATACTATGTAATGATATATATTATTATATTTTGTAGCCTAGGTAATTATTTTCATATTGAAATATACCCGTGCATTGCTTTATCCAGAGATTATCATCTTTCTTCATCCAATAAAACCTGAGTTGGCTTTCCCATTCAAATTCAGCAGCTTCAGTGACGTTGTCCCTCACAAAGCCCTCGATTATATCGCGAGCGTGCACGTCGATTGTTGTTATCGTGCGGAACTTTAGACGATCATTGGATGATAAATCTATAAAATAACGAAACTTACAAAGAAAGTTTTTTCCATATACATCATATATTGCGGTTCGCCGTTCCCTAACGGAAAGTTTATTTTATTTATTGATATAAGAAACACAATCGGTACATTCATAAACTACGTATAAAAAATCTATGAAGGCAGTATGCTAGTATAGTGTAGATAAATTAATAAATTAAGTTTCATTTCACGTGTAATATAAGCGATTGAATTATTATAATAATAGCTAAGCCCACGACTTCGTGCGCAATGATATTCTAATAAACAGATATGTTATACCCATACTAAACAACAGAAAAAAGTGTGCCGCGTCGGGGACCGTTTATTTTACATTTCGTTACAAGTAAAAAGGATATCTTGATAAAAAAAAGGAATAACTAGATGTTTTAATTACACACAACGTATTACTACATAATTATGATGTATTATAACGTATTACTGGCATAAATATGATGAAAACGACTAAAGGCAAACGTCCCAATTGGGACTTCACTTTTTGCGCGTTAATGACATATCTGTTTACTAGAACATCATTGTTCGTGCGCATTTGATTTCAACAAAAATGTTATTTTTGTTGTCTATATCATTTCTTTTTACATTAGCTATCTGCCATTGAAAGTCTCGCCAAAATCGTTATAGAGGTTACTCGAAACAAACATACGGACAGTCAAAAGCTATATTGTTGTGAATATACATAATATTGTTGTAAACATATTGTGATGCAACTTTTCAGCTACTTACGAGCATATAACCATTTCATTAAAACCGACCGGACAACTCTTTTTTGTAGTATGAAAATAGTTTTAATATCAACAACATAATTTTAAACCTTAATGCCATAAGAGATGATACTATGAAAGTAACCAAGGTATACTAATCGAGCAGTATCAACATCACTTAATTTCTAACTTTAGTAACCGCGTATGCTACGGAGCTGAGTTTACCTGTCAGGGACGATAAATGAGGATTACACTGAAGTTTTGAGTCTAATGTCATTCCTAGAAATACTGCAGCGTAAGTCACATTTAGGTCGCTAATTGCTTAAAGTTGTCTTGAAATAATTATCATATAAAAAAAAATATTTTTTATGTAATGATTTCTTGTAAATTCCTGTCTTGCAAACGGTACAAATTTTGTCCTTTTAGCATATAGAACTAAATATTTAGTTGTAAAGAAACTTTTTATTAACGATATTGCATTATTTACATCGTCATAATTCGGTTGTTTTCTGTTAAAAATAATATGCAATTATACTAGTAGGTATACATATAGGTATAATGTGATGAGAGGGTTGCTGTATTTATGAATGTTTTTTATATTCATAACAAAATTTTTAAGAGTGTTACTCTGTAGGACCAATTTTACGTGTGATGATTATGTGATATTATAATGATTTTAACACCTTGTCTGACTTTAACCACCAGACCATCTAATTGTTCGTTTTGATGTTGCAAATGTTCTTTCATAGCTCTCTTGTTTCCGTTCCTGATTCGTAAGAATGTTTCTTCAGTCTCAGCAGTCCACCAAACACCGTTAGCAGCGAGACAAACCATACCCTGATACTCCATAATCCAATCTGTCCTGTAGTAACATCAAAGAGTGACAGGTTTTTTCCAATACTATATGATTAGGATATATTGTAAGCAAATAGATTTGAATGCAATTATGGGGGTCGTAGTGGTTTGCTAATACTTATACTGCCTGCATGAATACAAAAAGATGTATTTTTATTTTTAGAAATAATATAAAACTAAACTGCATAGAAATAAATAATGTATAGTACTAGTATTAGTATAGAAAATAATTAAAAAATATATCACTCAAATCGACTGATATGTTCAGAAATTAGAGCTTTGAAACAAAATCTCTCTACAGCTTTATGATATTAGTAGAGTATCGATTAACCTACCTAGGTACTCTCCAATTCTTCCCATAATAGAATATAGCCTTTTTGCTTATAAACTTGTTAGTATTGCGCATTTCAATCAATACCAAATTCATCCAGTCCTCTACTCTGCCTTCTGTATATACAACGCGGCGGAATTCCATAATCTGAAATACCGTTTCATGCACGTATCTCTCACGTTCTTACTAAACAAATAAAGTCTTAAGTATTGCCATGTAATAAATTTATAATATAGAACAAATTACATGGTGGTAGGGATTTGTGCAAGCCCGTCTGGGTAGGTTATTATTATATATATACCACCCGCTCATTAGATATTACATACAGCACTACCACCAAACAGCAGTACTCAGTATTTTTCAGTCCGTTTGGGGAAGTGACTCAGAGTAACTATAGACATAAATAACTTAACATCTTAGTTCCAAAGGTTGGTGACACATTAGCGATGTAAGGAAGCAACATTGTTTATGGGCGGTGGTAACAAATTACGTTCAAGTGGCGCTTTTGTTCATTCGCTAATCTAAATCATAAAATAAAATTATATGTGCAAAAATAATAAGAGTACATACGAACACATAATATGCTTTACCTCTCCTTCAGCTGAAATCATCTTAGCAGCAACTGGGCGATTAGTATGATCCACGTATAAGTCCAATGCTCTTATATTATCGAACATCTGGAAAATAAAGTTTAGAAATTGTTCTGATAAATTTCCCTTGGG
Source organism: Vanessa cardui (assembly GCF_905220365.1). NCBI lineage: Eukaryota > Metazoa > Arthropoda > Insecta > Lepidoptera > Nymphalidae > Vanessa > Vanessa cardui. The sequence goes on along the minus strand of NC_061140.1, from coordinate 4,123,459 downwards.
CTTACCTTATTTAACTGTATTTGAATACATACCTTGATCATGTGTTCCTGAACACAACTGCATTCGCTACTTCCCAAAATAGATAATAATTCGTCAGTCGATATAAAGAAAAATCTCGGGAAGATACGTCTCTTTGAATCCAAGTAATCGTTAAGAGACTTCTGACATCTAAAATAAATATATTTTTTTTAATAATAAAATTAAATCATTATTTAGGATAATAGCATGTAGTCAGGCTGTTATTCTGGATTAAGAGTTTGTCTTGTATTCTTTTTTATTCTGGAGTATATTTTGTATGAACATTATAGTATCTATTACATAAATAAAAAAAGTCTTTTTAAAGATGCGCTTATAATTAAAATATCGTATAGAGTTTCTTTAGATTCTTGAAACTTGAGCAAGCTCGTATTTTGTTATTATTAATCGTTGAAATTAACTAAATAATAGACTTACTTCTGTAAGCCCAATCCTAAACCTATAAATTCTTCTAATCTACCACTGATGGTGCAACAATCGACAACATTTAATCGCTTCGCGGTATCCAGCATTATCTGCAAAGAATATTATACAAATATTGATACTCACAAATGAAAAATATAACTTTTAACGAACAAAAGTTCCCTAGTCTGGCACAAATTTATCACCTTTCTAAAGACTTTATCAATATCGTCAAACTTCTTCGCCTCCTCGGGTAGCTGCGTCCGAATGTCTCCACCCACAAATATGCCTTCGAGGTAAAGCCACTTGCGTTGCGTTGCGAACCACTCCTCAATTACCTCAGATATCAGAGCCAGGCGACGTTCCCAGGTTTGAACAACCGAGAGGAAAGGACCGATGAATCTAGAAATCATTAAATTTAACTTTGTTTTTTATTTATTTATTCATCCATGCTAACAATGATAAAATTTAAAGTAAGTTATGTATTCATACGGGAAATAAATAAATATAGTATTTCATATTAATATTAGCAATTACTTAAGTAAGCAAATCGTATCATGATGATGTACCGGTACAACTTTGCTGTCTGTTAAAATCGACGATTGCAATGTACTTATTCCTTAACAAATTAAAAGCAAATATTTTATGTCAAAGTAAAATTTTAATATTTTTAAGTGCTCACTGCGAGGCGGCCATGCTCTGTAACGACATGGCGTCATCGTCCAGCTTGACGACGATCTCATCGCAGGGATTGAGTGTGTAGCCGCGGTCCTCGCCGCGGTTGAAGTGTCTCGTCACCGTGAACGCAATGTTGGCCCACGTCTCTTGTACATCTCGGACTCCACGTTCGATTGACAATTCCTTTTGTCATTAAATCATAATTACAACATTAACTATATAAAGCAACGATCATCTCAAAAAAAGAGTTTTAACAAATAGGGTAGATTGAACGCAACAAATATTCTAAAAACATATAATTCAAGTCGTCTCCTCACATATATCTTTATTTGGTCAGATAGCTGACATTAATAAATATTAATGTCATGCACAAGGCACCACGTACACCAAGTCTTTCGAATTATTTTTATATTTTTCCCAAAAATAATAACTTACAGTAGTTTTAAAAAAAATTTAAAGAATGATTTTTTTTTGGTACCTTAATAGCATGATTCACAATTTCTTCAGCCACGTCCTGATACTTGTGCAATTCCATAGCAAACATATTTTCAAGAGTAAATCGTTCGGGGGACATGTCAAACTCTTGGCCTATGAAATACATTTTTCGATTATAAAAGCACTCATCCAAAAATTATAAATCTAAAAATTTGCCTATAGTTACCAGTTTTAGCCATCAATTCTTTCCAATGTCGTTCTCGCATCGCTTCATTTTTCAAAGAAACCATCAAAGGCACGACATTTTTAAACTGTTTCATCTTTAAATCTAACATTAGACCAGTATTTGTGAGGCGAACAGCTTTCGGTAATTTCCTAGATAATAGTAAATTTGTAAACCTGTGTTCTTAACTATAATATTACATAAATAATCACATTATACTACCTGTATTCTTTAAAAAATTGCTCAATGCCGTCAACTAAAGCTTGAGGATTCAAATTAACCCATAAAGTCTTGGCCCATAACTCGCGAGCATTCTTTTGCGCTTTGTATATTTTATATATCTGTTCCATAGCTTGGAAGTCAGTTTTTGCTCGATTGAAACTTGAAAAGTCTGCGAGAGGATTGTCAAAAAGCTGTTCCGCCGCTTGAAGAATTCTCTTTCGTGACTCCAGTTCATCGAAAAGTTTTGTATATTCCTAAAGAGATAAATATTATTGAGATATTAATTAAGTGTGCCTTTCATACGTTATGTATTTAAACTAGTGCAAATTGTAAATAACAGAAAATTTATTGAATGTTCTTTTAATATGCAAAGAATTTATATTTCCATGACTAATCAATACTTATACTATGCACAAAATGGTCATAACAAATATAGTCATTTATTTCATTATAGAAGGCTATTTTAAAATCCAATTGAGAAATCAGACGTTTGCATGTATTATAGCGCTTAGCATGGGAGAAGTACGAGGATGGCACCTAAAATTTGTTTTTTTTTGTCTTTATGGTAAAATGTAACTATTTAGCACCAAAAGTTTTATTCTAGGTATTGACTATATTATTGCCACGAGTATTCATCGGGGGCGTAGCTCAGATGGTTGAGCGCTCGCTTAGCATGCGAGAGGTACCGGGATCGATACCTGGCGCCTCCAATTTGTTTTTCTTCTTTCAGGTAAAATGTAACTATTTATAACCAAGAGTTTTATTCTACGTTTTCACTGTATAATTGCCGCAAGTTTTCATCAGGGGCGTAGCTCAGATGGTAGAGCGCTCGCTTAGCATGCGAGAGGTACCAGGATCGACACCTGGCGCCTCCAATTTGTTTTTCTTCTCTCAGGTAAAATGTAACTATTTAGTACCAAAAGTTTTTTTCTACGTATTCACTGTATAATTGGCGCAAGTTTTCATCGGGGGCGTAGCTCAGATGGTAGAGCGCTCGCTTAGCATGCGAGAGGTACCAGGATCGACACCTGGCGCCTCCAATTAGATTTTTTTTCCTCTCAGGTAAAATGTAACTATTTAGTACCAAGAGTTTTATTCTACGTATTCACTGTAGAATTGGCGCAAGTTTTCATCGGGGGGCGTAGCTCAGATGGTAGAGCGCTCGCTTAGCATGCGAGAGGTACCAGGATCGACACCTGGCGCCTCCAATTTGTTTTTCTTCTCTCAGGTAAAATGTAACTATTTAGTACCAAAAGTTTTTTTCTATGTATTCACTGTATAATTGGCGCAAGTTTTCATCGGGGGCGTAGCTCAGATGGTAAAGCGCTCGCTTAGCATGCGAGAGGTACCAGGATCGACACCTGGCGCCTCCAATTTGTTTTTCTTCTCTCAGGTAAAATGTAACTATTTAGTACCAAAAGTTTTTTTCTACGTATTCACTGTATAATTGGCGCAAGTTTTCATCGGGGGCGTAGCTCAGATGGTAGAGCGCTCGTTTAGCATGCGAGAGGTACCAGGATCGACACCTGGCGCCTCCAATTTGTTTTTCTTCTCTCAGGTAAAATGTAACTATTTAGTACCAAAAGTTTTTTTCTACGTATTCACTGTATAATTGGCGCAAGTTTTCATCGGGGGGCGTAGCTCAGATGGTAGAGCGCTCGCTTAGCATGCGAGAGGTACCAGGATCGACACCTGGCGCCTCCAATTTGTTTTTCTTCTCTCAGGTAAAATGTAACTATTTAGTACCAAAAGTTTTTTTTCTACGTATTCACTGTATAATTGGCGCAAGTTTTCATCGGGGGGCGTAGCTCAGATGGTAGAGCGCTTGCTTAGCATGCGAGAGGTACCAGGATCGACACCTGGCGCCTCCAATTTGTTTTTCTTCTCTCAGGTAAAATGTAACTATTTAGTACCAAAAGTTTTTTTCTACGTATTCACTGTATAATTGGCGCAAGTTTTCATCGGGGGGCGTAGCTCAGATGGTAGAGCGCTCGCTTAGCATGCGAGAGGTACCAGGATCGACACCTGGCGCCTCCAATTTGTTTTTCTTCTCTCAGGTAAAATGTAACTATTTAGTAGTAAGAGTTTTATTCTACGTATTGACTATATTATTGCCACGAGTATTATAAATTACTTAATTATTAATACCGGGGTATGAGGTACCGGGGTCGATACCCGGCGCCTCTAATTTATCTTTCATAACACAGAGTTTTATTTAGCTCAAAAACTCGTACTTAAAGTATTCTGTTTATACCGAAATCGACACCCGACAGAGTTATAATTTCAGGGATCGTTATAAACGTAATTACATTTTTTAAGAATAAAATAATTTTGGGATAGAGGGTTTAATATCAACATTTTACCTCCATAAGCACTAGTCCTCTGTCCATATCATCCCCGACTGTACCTGGTCCTTCAAGATCGAACTTTTCAACGAAGTCGTCTAACTCCTTTAGGAAATTGGCAATCTCAACTACATTTAGTTTGGAGAACTTGTCTTTTGTCTGTTCGAGGGTATTTCCCCGAAACAGTGAAGTTTGGTAAAGACTACCCCAAGATGATTCTAGATTTTTAGCGAAGTCTATGTCACCATCTGATACCTAAAATAATTTGTTGTTGATTTAAAATAAACAATAGAAAATATTTGTTTGGTGATATTCAAAATATGAAAAAAAAAGATTTATTGAAACAACAACAAACAAACGAAAAATAAAAGCACATAACTTATGATACAAATGTAAAACTCACGTCGATGCCGTGCTGACGTAAAATGTGGAAGATTTCCTGCATGTTTCTAAATTTCACTTCAGCTGTGATCGTCAACTGTTGCACTTGTGTAATGGTCGCCATCACCAGCTTGAAGTCCTCGAGTCCTTTAATATTCATGTTCATCGTCATTCGAAGAGACTGCGAAGAATGGTCTTATGAATGTTACTTTTTTATTTATTCAACGGGCAGACTGACATAGAGGCTACTGCTGGTAAGTGATCACTATTGACATTCATACAGACATTCACACTGTAAGAAATATTAAGCATCCCTTTCTTCGGCAATATGCAACCGACTTTAAAAAATATAATATTATTATTCTGCTGTAGCTGTATCCCTTTAAAACGGAAAGCAACAATATTAAGAATTGAAGTATTCAGTAAGTATATATAAAACCAGCAAAATAAGCATATACATATAACTCAATAATTGTATATGGACATATAATATGTGTAATAATGAATATCGTCTGCAAATAATATATACAAAATGCTAAGTTACCTCGATTTGATTTTTCAAATCGTACATATTCATCCTCGTTTTTGATGCAATACATTGACCAAGGATGTCTTTCCATTCTTGAGCGTGTGCTTGCACTTGTTGTATTATCGGCCGTAAATTAACTCTTATAGCTCCGATGTCCACATATTTTACATGAGCATTTAAATCTGCTATAATATCTTCGAAGAAGAAAAACTTTTCATCATATTTATGGATCTGTTCATACTTTTGAACATATTTTTCACACGAAAGATGCTTATCAAACGCCCATAAATGTTGGTACTTGTGCCATCTAGGTTAAAAATAAAAGAAACAATAAAAAATATTTTGATTGGCTTCGAAATTTAAAAATATTTAAATTAATAAAATAAAATATGATTCTAACTTTTGAATATAAGTATTGATATCCTGCGTGAGTCGATACACTGTATCTTGTATGAGGAGAGTGACATCATTGATGGCAACCACTCGCAGGATATCCTCGAAATAGGAGAAAACGTAGAACTCATTGCCAGTCGCTTCGACGATCCTCTGAGGCGGGCACGGGAGGCAAGTTTTTTTCATCCAACGAGAAAAAGTAGTCAATCTATGAAAATGAAATTGTTTAGAGAATATTGGATATCATTTCTTAATCTCAGTCACCAGCTGGACAAATTTCTCTCCTCTGGATGAGAATGTTTGGAGTTTGTTCCACTAGTTAAAATTAGTTTTCGTACAGTCATTCATACATCTAGTCTGGATTATTATAATCCTACGAATGACAAGGCATGCGAAATATTCCATACATAACTAAATTATATCTGACATTATATTAGAATAATTTTAAGGAGTTAAGTTAAAACAACTAATTATTATTCGTATAAATGTAAAAATATTCAATAAGAATCAAAAATCAACCAAAAAAGTTAAGTTGTACTTTCAATATTAATCGTTTGAGAAAACTCAGTTAACGGGCAGGTTTTATATTTTACATTAATGATATTATAATCAGAATGCTACTCTAAAATATATGCGTGAGTTGTTCCCATTAGATAGTCTGCTCTGTCTAGTTAGTCAGTCAATGCCTTCTGCGTGCAACCGGAACGTTACTCAAGGTACCAATTGAGAAATCGTTGGCGGTAGTTGTAAATAATATTTCCTTTGTTCTTCATATAGACAAATGTCACCTTAGTCTACCCTTGACCACGAACGCTGTAAAGTGTTCGAAACGTCGGGATGTTAAAAATAATTAATATACGCGATTTAAATCCGTTATAGCTAGTTTTATTTCTATTTATATGAAGTGACCTATTCAAGAAGTGCTTGATGTTATATCCGAGTATGTTGCAGAGCTCGGAGGGTGCAGGGCGCGCGGCAATATCGGGCGCCGCGAGAACCGCGTCCACCTGGAACAGCGGTGTGCTGCCACTCAGCGTGCTCTGGAACTGCTGAAGATTCTCCAGGGTTAGCCTGAAAGTGAAACGGCAATTGCGGTGGTTATTTGTTATATCTGACATATATTGGTCCAATAATGAACATACTAGAGATATACTCCTAGATTGTAGGAACTATTATATATGTACATATACATATATATTGTGTAATGTGTTGTGCATAGTATTTTAAATAAAATAAAAAATACGATTGTAGGAACTATGTATACATTTTATTTTATTTTATTTTTATTAGGACAACCATGGACAAATACAATATCACGTGAAAAATAAATAACATTTCAAAATTATCAATGTAAAGGTTCTACTATTTACAGGTGCACACAGACACACTCGACGTGTATGTTATTAAAAATATAAATTAAACATTATTTAAACTAAAATCATATATTAGAAAATAAAAACAAACATTAAAATATTTTACTTTATGATTGAATAGAGGCTGACTATCATGACTAACACATATGTCTAAATCATTTACTTTTAAATAAATAATGTGGTAGTCGATATAAGGACACCTCAGCAATAGCGAAATATCATCAATGATGACCAAAATTTTATTTTTCATAACGATTTAAAAAACTGGTTTCGAGTGATAACTATAATTAACTTATTTTTTTAACTAAAAAAAACTTTAACAATAAACGTAACATATATACATAACAAAATACTTACGTAACAAGGCTTTTGAAAATTTTCTTTTCCCAAAAAGTGTAGTATGACGACATGACTTCGGAGCGTCCGGTGCTGGTTCCAAGTATTAAGTACTCGAGCTTCATTAAATTGGGGCCGATGCGATCATAGAGTCGAGACAAATTCGCAGTGCGCTCGAGGCGTTCATTTTCCACCTCCACGAAGTAAGTCTAAAATTGAATATATGATTTAATATTTTAACAAAACTATTACTCCTGTGATGTTATTCACTTGACTGATTGATTTATATGATAACGTTAGATACCTTGCAAGGATATATCCATGTATCGTCTGGTTCTCCTGTTTTTGGGTCGATGTAGTTCTTAGGCCGCACACAAGGGAACATGTCGAACATTTCTATCTGATCTAGCAAAAACTGAATTTCTTTTTCCACCATCTTTAACTGTTGATATATAGCTTTCAATGAGTTCTCACCTTAAAAATCGAAAAATGAAGAATGCGTTTAAACGATTTTAAGCCACAACCTATGAATTTATTCATTTCATCTTTTTGTCAAAAAAAAATCGCAAATCAAAATTCGAATCTAAAATCGAATTCGAATTTCAAAAGTTTTGTTCAAATGCATTGATTAAATTTCTTTAGAATGTGCTTAGCTGAAAAAACGTACCTTTAGTAATATCCTTGATGTAATCATTTATTCCCAACGCTGTCCAGGTGATTCTGGTCAATCCTGGTAGGATATGCCTCTCCATATCTAGGAGGTGCTTTTTCATAAGATGCGTCTCTGAGATACTGAGAGATGCTGTGCTAGCATTATATTTTATTATTACGTTCTCTAATGCTTCCAATTCGTAGTAAAGGCGAGCCTTCTGCATGGATACATCGCGAATATTTTGCGGTACGTCGAATCCTGTTTAATTAGGATTTAATGTTATTTAAATGCTAGGTTTAGTCACTTTGATATAATTTCGCAATCTTATGTTACTGTATATTTAATATAAAATATAAATGTTTTGTTTAATTTCCTTCAAAGTTCGGAAAAGAAGAATTTCAAAAATGTTTATTACATACATTACATACATACATCGTAAAATCGTCGACCTACATTTTAGATGATCACTAGACAAGTTATATTATGTTAAATATCCATATTTAATTCAAATTAAAAGGATATAGAAGGGATAGTACGGATATATTTTTCTTTTCCATTTGAAGTGTAAAACCGTCACAATATGGTTTTATTCTGTAGGTAAAATAAAGTGACAAAATCATAAAAAAAGAATCTTGAATAAATATAACACTTCAAGACATTTTAGGATAATCGACCTTGTTTGATTAACTTATTACGTTCAAGCCTGCAAATGAAAAGGCCAAATGAAACTAAATTTGCCATTCAGGACTTAAGAAAAGAGTATCGGCAAAAGGGCCTACCGATTTTAAAGAGTTTAAACGATTAATGGATTTGTAGATTAAGAAACTCTTCAAACTTCTTAAGACATCAATTATTTATTTCTATTTTATTCAGATGAATACAAAGATACAGCATTTTAAAGGGGGCTTGAGAGATGCTAAGTCACTTTATGAAGTTCTTAAATTTTATTATCTATGTACTTATAATAAAATTGGAGTGTCTGTTTGTACTATTAAAATAGCCATTTTTTACTCAATATTTATGTAGACATGGTACATATATCAAAATTACATTTATTGCAATTTTTGTCGGTCTGTCTGTCTGTTTGTTCCAGCTAATCTCGGGAACAGCTGGACCAATTTTAATGAAAATTCCCCGAGAGATAACTGATATAATAAGGAGTAACTTAGGCTACATTATTTTTTTTGTTAAATTCAAACGTGTTCAAGGTCGCGGGCACAGCTAGTTCGATAAAAAAAATATACACTTTCATAATTTAAGACATTCTTAATTAGATACGTATAACTAAATACATGAGCTGGTAGTAAACCTAACCTAGTTTCTCCATAAGCTCCGCCTCATGTATTATGAGGAAGATGTGTCTGTCGAAATTAGGCTGAAATTCCAAATCATACTCTTGCATCAGCTTGTGAACTGTCATGTCTCTCCAAGTAACGTCGGTCTGTAAGAAAATGGTTATTATGTTTGAAAAGCTGTAGACTTTATAGCTAATAAAGAAGCTACCAGTGCCATATCGATAATTAATTCAATTTTTGGAAAAAATCGGAAAATGTAATGGAATCAAATTAAAACCGATTACTGCCGATTTACACAACCAATAGAAATAGCTCCATATCGCGCCATTCGACGCTATTCGTCGCTATAGATTCACGCGTCAGAGAAAGCAAGTGCATGTAAATCGACGCGTCAAATTGACGAATATATTAGGTCATATAATATTACAAGTTATTACGTTTGTGCAAAGATCATATTCGCATGAGAAATAAATATTGATAATTTGGGATAGCGTACTCAAATCGGATGTGATCGGTTTTACGAATTTTGCCGATGCGACATCTAAGTTGTGTCATACTATAATATATATTTGGAGAAATCTAGAAAATGCTCACCAATCCTTCCTTTGCTAGAAGAGACACGGAGCTCGGTGATCTTACATTTTCATAGTGTTGTCCAGGAATCCTCATCAACATCACTAAAACAATAATATACTTATAGTACAGCAGTTAACAATATACGTTAAACAAATTTATTTACATAAATATCTTTAAATATCGTTTATAGATATACATCTTATTTAAAGCAGATTTTATATTTGTAATCATGCAAAAAATCCTTACAAATTTAAAACAGATTTTCTTAACATTACTTATACTGAAATAAATCAAGTTATCAAATAATCTTTATTGAAAATTCAGTTTAAAAACAATAAAATTATAAAAGAAGACTTCAAGGGCGGTTTTATATCTAAAAATACGAAGTCTCACAGACATGGCGATATATGATTGAAAGTTTTGATATTAACAAAGAATTCATGAAAATATGGTCTTACGTACACGCCTTGTCTCTCCTGCGTTTATCAGCGATCTCCTTGTTGACGATATCTATGGGCTTGATAGACATATTAGAGGCTTTCTTTTTGGCCACGTGAGCTCTTCCCGCTGCAGTCAGTTGCATCCCTCGACCCTTTGACGGCATTGCATCTATTTTCATTACAATAATATGAAAAAACAAACTCAACAACAACAGCCTGTAAATTCTAAAAAGGAGGGCTAAAGGCCTCCTCTCCCTTTGAGGAGAAGGTTTGGAACATATTCCACCACGCTGTTCTAATGCGGGTTGGTGGAATACACATGTGGCAGAATTTCTATGAAATTTGTCACATGCAGGTTTCCTCACGATGTTTTCCTTCACCGCTGAGAACGAGATGAATTATAAAGACTATAAAGATGAGATTAAGCACATGAATCAGCGGTGCTTGCCTGGGTTTGAACCCGCAATCATCGGTTAAGATGCACGCGTTCTAACCACAAGGGCCATCTCGACTCTTCGAAAAAACAAACTCACTTTTACCCAATCAAATTAATAAAAACAGTAATAAGATAAATAAGTTCCATTGTCTGATATTGTAATTTATATAGTCGTTTTTTTATATTAATAAAAGGTCTTAATATTTTATCATAACTTTATTAAACAGAGTCGAATTAGTCCAGTCGCTAGTACACTTAAATACAAAAAATCTGTTACATGCAACCACTAAACAACGTGTTTCCTATTCCATGAATACTTCAGCAGGTCAGGAGGTCTTTCCTCAACATAATGAAATTGACAGGCCGTAATTATTTTTTTTAGTAGGATAAAAAAATAACAAACCCTCTTCCTTCTTGAACACGACGTGTAGTATATTTTTCTTCATCGTATTATCGACGAAGTCTGAAGCATCCTTAACCCATTCCCTATACTTAGCATCTTCATATTCCTTTATAAGCTTCGAGAACGCTTTGTATTGTAAGAAGGCGGTTTTCTTTTGCTCACAATCGTTAAGTTCAGGTACCTTTATTTACACAGGTTTATTTAGATAATATAGTTAATTTAATTTTTAATTACTATTGTTGACTACTTTATATTGTGATATTTCAAATGAATTTAATATTTAGAATTTATTAAAATTAATAATAGGTATATAAAACTAGTTTAAGCGTATGATTGATATTAAAACTGAATTGATCTTAGGTAGGTATGTGGTAAATATACCTGAGATTATATACATATAATTATTAATAACACGTACGACTTTTCTCAGCTGTAGAGCTACAGCAGCTTAATCATTTGCAGATTTCACCGTACTATCACAATTGGACAATACAGATTGTGAATGTATATGATATTTTAGACTTACTTTCTTGAACTTCATAATGGGTTGTTTCATCTTATTGAACAGCGCTCTTGCCCAGTAGATGGCGCCGGCGACCGGCGGGTGATTACGAAGCAAAGGCGGATTCTTACGAAAACGCTAGAGAATTTAAATAAAACTAATTTTAACGGATTTAAGTCGCGTATATTAATTATTTTTATCATCCCGACGTTTAGAGGACTTTGCAGCGTTCGTGGTCACCAGTACTTAAATCCGTTAAAGTTAGTTTTATTTAAATGTGTAATAATCGCAAAAATCTAAGACAACATAACGTTAGAGAAAAAAAAAATAATCCTCCTTATACTTCTGTCTTAAGAATTACTTAAAATTTATATGATCAAACTTATATAGAAAAGACACTTCAATTAAGATTAAGCTTGGATAATTGTATATATTTATACTAAATATAATTATATATTTAGTATTCAACATGACATACGGTGAATTTATCTTCTATAGCTGTTATCTCCTTAATGAACTGTCGCATGACGAGGTCGAATTTCGTAGCGAGTTGACGTCTTATAGCCTCCCTCGTATCGAACTCTAGGAATTTAAGTAGGACACCCAGAGCTTCTTCCGAGGATCTAAATAAAAATACACCATTCAAAAATCACGACACTTGGAATAAATTGAAATCTTAACATTTTTAAAATTTTTATTTAAAATTTTTTTATTTATCAAAATAATGGCCCTTAAAAACTACATATAAAAGAAATAGCGAAAAATTTTCGGTGACGTGATTGCGATGCGTTCGCTCCGTAATGATGAGAATCATCAACGTAAGCATGTCGAGTATTCCTCGTTGAAAAACAAATACAACTATTTCTAGTTCATCAATAGAAACTTCATTACTTTGTACAATACATAACATATTGTAAATATATCATAATTATAGTTATCCAATGATTTAATAATTACCTAATTATAAAATTGTAGTTTAGGTTTCATAGTTATATTTTCTTTTACCAATATTAAGAGATTTAAGAGACAATGCTGACATAGATAGGGAGCGAAGGTCGCTATCGGTTCGCTGTAATATGCTGGCTCGCAGGTTTGCTCGATGTACGGAGGCTGTCAAAGTGACTTTATTCAAGGCATATTGTCAGTCTTTTTACACATGTAGCCTGTGGGTCAGGTATGGCATGCGGGCATATAGCGACCTTCGTGTACAGTATAACAACGCGCTCAGGATGTTGTTGGGGCTGCCGTGGCGCTACAGTGCTTCCAACATGTTCGCGGAATGGCGCATTGATGGCTTTAAAGCCATAATGCGTAAGAGGTGCGCGTCGTTGCTTTCGCGTGTCCGCGGCAGCAACAATAATATTCTGAGTGTATTCGCTGATAGATGGGAGTGTCCAATGCTGCGTCATTGGATTAAAATCCATATTGAATATTAAAAATAAATAAATGTAACTGTGATGTAATTCTCTACTAACACTAGTTTTAAGAACATTGTTACTAACACTATATGGGCGTAGCCTGAAATAAATGATTATTATTATTATTATTATTATATTAATATTTTATATCGCTCTTTCAAGACCATACCGCTGAACCGAATTAATTGATATTTGGTATGAAGCTAGTTTCACCTCCAAGGAACGAAGTGGGTTATATTGATAATACATTTATATCGTTAACATCAGACAACCAATCCCTAAAATGCAAGTAAACCGAGAAGACCAATAGACCAATACCAGTGAATCACTTTGTTATTGAAATAACACATTTTTAGTAGTAGTTGAAATTGAAAGATTAATTTAATTCTGCATCAACAAAAAGACTTACCGTAGGTTACCGAAGCTTTGATTTATGTAATTTTTTGCTTCTTCTTCCAAATATTTAACTTCGTTCCAGAAGTCGCTCATGATTACATCCCAGTTCTCTTTGTTGTCAAACACGAAAACGCTGAAGTCGATCGTACGTATTGGGTATACAAGTTTCTTGACCCTCTTCCGTACATCGTCAATTTGAGTGGGATCGCTTATTATTGATTTCAGTTCATTGCCAAAAATGCGCTCAAAATCGATTAGTACCTATAATTGGTAAACAAAAAAAAAATACTTGAGTTGTAAGCACCGAATCAATACAACATTGAATTTGGTTGACATGTCGATTCTATTTATATGATTCTATCGATACTCGGTAGAGCGAATAGCAAGATTAAATCTGTTTTAAACAGATATAATATTGTGAACTTTTAAAGTACCGACTTTATTAATTAAAAAAATATATTTAAATATTATTTTATTGATATTTCATTATTACATAATTATTATAAATTTAATATATAATTATTTTTAAATATTTTCTTAGAAAATATGATAATCATTGTATTAAAACCAAAGTAAGATGATTTTGTAACACCAATTTTCTGTTTCCGTAAACTCAATACTCTTGCCTTTGGCGAGATATTCGATTCTATAAGATATTCTGCAGATAAGATCTCATCTACCAACTAATATAATTAAAATTCATCATTATAAAAATTAGTAAAAAAGTATATAATTCTTATATAACATTAAATAGAAGAGTAAAGTTAATATTCATTTTGATACAGAATGTTAAAAAAAATCTACCAACTAAGTTTTCTGCTGTTTCAGTAGAATCTTTTAAAAAATCTAAACCGTGCTTTAATTTTTTATTTATCTTTTCTAGTTAATAAATTATGCTTCAAAAGCGCTTGAATTTTTTTTGGAAAAAACGCAATTACGTATTTCCTATGCATTAAATATGTGGGACTTGTCGGCAAGGTATGCCTCGGAATACCATGTGAGAAAACAGCATTGTAACCGCTGTTGTTTCATTCGGCAACCATCACGCTCCCGTAAGAACTTACTTAAATTAACAATATTTTTAATTAGGTTCTTGATGATTTACTTGCACAACATCTCCCAGGTCTCTGGCAACGGTACCGATGTAGTCAGTGCGAGTAAACAGCAGCGGTTGATCGAACTCCCAGCGCGCTCCTTTACCGCTCAGTTCAATGTTGCGTCTCGTTTCCTTATACAGGGTGTGCCACATTTCCATTATCTTCTGACCGGCCCGGGCGAGCGATAGAATCTCATCATTTTGTTTACTATAACGAATTATATTATTTTATAACTTTTATCATTTTTATTATTACGATATTTAAATAAAACTCACTTAAATAATTAAAGAAACTGAGATGGCCGAATGGTTAGAACACGTGCTTCTGAACCGATGATTGCGGGTTCAAACACAGGCAAGCACCACTATATATATGTACTTAATTTTTGTTTATAATACATCTCGTGTTCGTTGGTGAAGGAAAACATCGTGAGGAAACCTGCATGTGTCTAATTTCATTGAAATTCTGCCACATATGCATTCCACCAACCCGTATTGGAACAGCGTGGTGGAATATGTTCCAAACCCTCTCCTTAATGGAAGAGAAGACCTTATCTCAGCAGTGGGAAATGAACAGGCTGTTACTTTACTTTACTTAAATAACTGTATGAGTGATCATTATTAATTAAGAAGTTAAACTACAAATAATTCGGGATACTATTTTGAAATGATAAAAGATATTATAGATAAATCTTACTCGAATAACTTGTGAACATTCAGGAATCGCTCCAGTTTGTTACACAAAGCCCATGAAATTCTTCCAAGTAAAGGAATCATCGTTTCATCCGTACGATAGCCCTTTGAAAGTACCCACATCATGTAAATGCTTTCAACTAATTCCGGTAGCATTTCTATTACTTGTTGGAGTGAAGAATCGTCTTCTATTACCTGAAGTAAATATTTACTTATCTATAGTAGTTAATCTTATAAAGAGTTAAACTATGATTTTTTTTTAGGTAAGGGAAGGGGGGTAATCTTTGGAACTAATGATCGAAAGCAGATCATTTTTCTAATAGTGGACAAAAGCCACATTATTCCACAATTGTCTAAAGTACTTACGTATATATCATCATAATATATCATACCTTTTTATAAATAGACAAATACTGTGCAAAATCGGGGTAGCAAAAGTACCGATTTGCAAATTTATAGAAAAGCTTATTATCAATATTTATAAAATTTTAGTAACTATCGTATCTTAAGCCTTCAATTGTTTTTGATTTTCAAAAACGCGGGCAGACGTGCTCGTGGTATACGGTAAGATTTTTCACACTCTTTGATAATATAGTGATATCCTTATAAAAAAAACTCACAGTAAAAAAACGCATTAATGTTGATAGAAACTTGAGGTTATCCCCAGCCAGATTATATTGATCCATTAGTTTCTCTTTATAGTTTTGAAAACCCTGTAACAAGTATCAATAACAGACAATTAGTTGTAAAGTGTTTTCTTTAGCAATAATAAATAATTGAATCAGAATTTCCAAGGCATAATTCCATTTAACTAGGTCAATTGAATTTACCTCCAGATAAGTAGAATTTGCCTTCTTCAGGAGTGCCAATATTTTGACAACCATCGGTTGTTTTAATTGTTCGACAAGAAGAGATATCTCAGCGTCTCTCTCGCGCCAGTATTTGTATTCTGCCACCGGTCCCTCGCCTTCTCGTGTCTGGTAAATAATGCCAAAAAATATTACATATCATATCATAGGATTAGACGATCGTTTTAAAAATATCTCCGATAATATCTCACAGCAATAAAAGCAAGATACTTTCATGTGGAAATTTATTTTAAAGGCCTATTTGTCTACAATTTCTGGAATTAAACGCAAAGAACTACCTTCCCCAAGCACGCTGATATCGTGGAATCGATATGAGATTGCCACATCATGACAGCCTCTTCTAGCTGAGTGGTCAGCTCGGGGTCACTGAACTCCACGTGTCCAGGGGACCGTTCTTCCATCAGAGCTGGTATGTTTGGCATCGGTAGCTGGATTTCGCCTTCAATGTGCTCTATTGTCCTTGGATTTGGAAAATAATATAATTAAGTAAGATAAATAAAGAGAAGTAAACATTTGTAACTTCTTGGCTAAGATGTCTTCTCATTTTGAGAGAAGGTTGTTGAATTCAAATTCAGAATATTTTCTTAAATATACTTCTTAAAGAGTATTTTTTCTTTTTTAACTAACTGATCAATAGATTGATTAAAAACTTGATTTATAAAATCCATACATCTAAAAAAAATTAAACCTATACTTGTCACTAGCATCTCATCATCATCATATGATTAAAATTGTGTGGAACTGGTTTAAAATTCTGATGCTCATTCTATACGCATATACTTTCAAATGAAGTTTAATAATGGCTGTTAATAATATTGCCTTATTATTTAATTACTTACATATACCTAATATGTCTAAAGCGTACTGTAAATTTATTTACTAACGTTAACTCACTCAGTACTCCACGCAACAAAAAAGAGCAATACGATATATTCACATAATCTATCTCTTTTTTACTCAATGCATACATATGTAGACATGGTATACATACCAAAATATCATTTTTTACAAAAAAATGTTGTCTGTCTGTTTGTTCCGGCTAATCTCTGGAACGGCTGGACCGATTTTGACGGGACTTTCACTGGTAGATAACCGATATAATAAGGAGTAACTTAGGCTACAACAATATTTTTTTTTTAATTGAAACGCGTACAAGGTCAAGGGAACAGCTAGTATATTAATATGTTTTATTGCATAGTCTTGCAGCTGTGACGTCAGAAAAGTTACACGATTTCTTCCTGCACCAGATACGTCGGATATTAAAGTTGTCGATGTAACAAGTTCCGCCGTGCGACGTTATAATGACACCGCATCTACACGGCGATGTTATTACTGGCGTAATTGAATTACTAATACTTAATATCCTTTAATATTTACTAACATACTCGTATGTAAGGGTAATTCTATTTTGTACATTCGTTTAAATACTATATTTATGTACAAATTTACTAAACAAGTGTTGAAAATAACAGCAAGATTCATTTCAAAAAACTGAAGACGTTTTTAATAAAATCGATGAAGTAATCTTGAAAAAGCACGGCTCTTAAACTTATTTAAATATCTAGTGTATTAAAAATTTACCACTAGTTCTGAAAAAAATCTCAGAAGCGAGAATAACCTTTGAAATTCGATGGGACTAAGTATATTTTTTTATTAATCAACAGGTTTATTTATACTTATAGTAATTGATATTAATAAATAAGGAGAGATTATTTTTGTATAACCTAATTAAAAAAAAAAAAAAACAAAATACCAAATTTCAATTATACTCAAAACTCAAGTCAAACTCAAATTCCTTTATTCAATATAGAAGCACTTATTGATAGTCAAATTAAACACTACCACCTAAACTCATACCTTAAGATGCAGCGCGTTTCGGTGAAGGTTTTAGTATAATTATAATACGGCAGGCAACGTTTGCAGATTGCTTAGATACAACATTATAGTTTATTACGGTGCTAGTGACGTAGCTTTATACTTAGTAGGTATTTAATTTTGTAAAGAATCGAAGAACTTTTATAAGTTTTTTTTTTATCGTATAGGTTGGCGGACGAGTATATGGGCCACCTGATGGTAAGTGGTCACCATCACCCATAGACAATGACGCTGTAAGAAATATTAACTATTCTTTCAATCGCCAATGTGCCACCAACCTTGGGAACTAAGATGTTATGTCCCTTGTGTCTGTAGGTGCACTGGCTCACTCTCACTTCAAACCGGAACACAACAATACTGAGTATACTGTTATTTGGCGAAAGAATAACTGATGAGTGGGTGGCCGCCAAGCCCTACCACCAAGTAAAGTAAGTAAAGTTACAAAATATCTCCATCGCAGTTTGGGACTTTCTAGACTTATAATAATAATAGTATTTGGAATAAAAACGCTAAATTCTAATCGGAAAGACACGAAAGTGACATATAGTACGACTATTAAAATTATCTATATTACGTATATACATATAATATAATAAAATTTATATAAGGCATCTATAAATATTGAAAAAAAAAATCACGTGATAACAAACAAAAAGTGAAATAAAGTATAATGTAATCTTTTTAAAATAAAATATTCCATCTCACCATTCCACTATTCCAATGAGATTTTTAATATCTGTTATAACTTCTGATGCGGCAGGTTTCTTTTCAGAATCAATCCTTTTTGTATCTGAAATTGGAGTATCCAAATCGGACATGTTCTGAAAAATTACAATTGCAATTTTATAATAAAATATGTCGATATAAATTTTTCCTTACCTATGTCTAATATTCGAAGAACATCCACATATTTTGCGTAACTTACTTTACATTGTTTTAATATATGTATATATTTGTAATAAGGGGATATAAGTACTATGAGATTTGGTAAATGGTCAACACCGCGCAGGCTCAGGTATGATCAGAAATATTTACCATTTCTTACACCATACCAATGCGCCAGCAACGTTGAGATCAGATTTTATTTTCCTTGCGCCTGCTTCTATACTGGTTCTCTCACCATTTAACAATATTCGATATTGCTATTTGGTGGTAGAATATCTAATAAGTGAGGTAGTACCAAGTATAATTGCATTATAATTTTGTTTAATTACGAGTTTAATGCAATGAACGCACTTTAATGGAATCATAAATTTGATAACAACAAGTATACAAGTATATTCATAAAATCAACTATTTTCTACATTACTCATATAAAAGTAAAATAAAAAATGCATTTAGACCTGAGCAAGTACCACTTTCTTTCCATTAATTATATAGTTATACTTAATTAATGTTCATGATCTAGGTATTTCGTTCGACGGCATAAAATATCCGCAGCCATGTACATACATGTCCAACTCGCATTGGAATAGCATGGTGCAAACATTCCAATCTCAGTTACTTTATGTTTCACAAATCGTATAAATCATTACAATTCTACATATATTCACCTGTGTAATTATTGAAGATGTGGGTATTCCAGATGTTAGCTTGTGAGGAACCGTAGTTGATTCGGAATGCATATTTTTAATCCTGCATAAGAAATACCCAATTATCCACGGTAAAGAATTATCAGCAATAGCATGTAACTTAAAATAAATACACGAAAATAAAGTGATATACTCGATTGCCAACCAATCTCAAAACCTGCTACCTTTTTTAACGCGTTAAAGATTTTATATACCTACATAGTTTAAAAATGACCTTAATTATTTTCCCATTTTTAGAAAATGCGATACAAATTTTAATGATGTATATGGTAAATTATATGTAGATATTGTGTATTTATAGTTGTATGGAATACTCAACATTATACATAAATAATATTCTAGAAGTTATAATTGAACCATTCGCCTTATAAAATATAAAAATATGTATGATTGGTTACTACAAATGGACTTACCGTCTCTCGGCATTTTCTCCTCTAGCAACATTAGACATTCTGCGGTAGTCAGACGGGCGAAGGTAATTCACCTTTAAATAGAAAATGTTACAGTTTTTGATGATACTTAGTGCTGCACTTTGAACATCGTAGAATCAAGATTCCTCAATTTCCAATCGTTGATTATTCAAAAAAACCTTTACTAATATTCCAAAAAAATGTTTAAAAAGAAACACTTTTAGCTCTAAACGAATGCTTACATAATATTTCTTTATTGTTTAGATAATTGATAATTAATGGTACTCGTAATACTATTTAATGGTGTAAAAGTAATTATATTTTACTTTCAAATTCATATGGGCTTATAATGTTGGAAATAATAGTTTGTTAGTAAATAATGAAAGTATGGTTGAAATCGATAATAAAAGTATAACATACTTCTGAAGTTGTGTCTTCCATTTGATAATGTTGTCCTGCGTATGAGAGCTGACGAGAAAGTACCGTTGTGGACTGTGAATCCGCACCCATAGAGACTATTTCGCGAAACTGTTTCTCGAACAGTCCTATAAAAGTCTGTAATCATTATTAACACAATTAATTTCAAATCAACGAAAATAAGCGAGGCCATTAATTAGACAAGATCAAATCTAAATAGTCATTCAAAATTAAGTTTTCAGATTTAATCACTTCTTCGGTTTATTATGAAGATAGTAAAAAATCTGCTCATGTTGAATACAATTCCGCCAGACGGTTTTTCCACCAAACCGCAAAAAGTGGTCGAGGAGCTTCGTGGAGACCTTTCTTCAAAATAACACAGTTTTACTCGCATAGATACGCTTACGTGTACATTTTTCTTTCAATCGTTTGTTATTAAATAGTTTATTTACTTTATATATATGTAATTAAACTTCAAGCAATAAGACCGTAAAATAATAAATTTACCTCTTTAAGTTGCAATCCTAAACTCATCAGAACTTTGCCGCTAGTTGATCCCACTAAAACATACTCTGGCATCTTTTGAATAGTCATTTTAGGTGTTTCGGCCAAAGGTATTTCATCCTGAGTCTGTCTGATGAAATAGATGTATCGCCGATTCCTATTAGTCACTTGAGGCGTGAACGCGCCAAAAACTGGTACCAATTTAGGGTATTGGATTATACGTGGGACTGATCGCTGGATTAAGAAAATAACGAACAGGGTCTGATTATCGTATTTTAGTTAATCTATCTATTTCGAAATATATGGAATTTATAAATAGTATGAATTAATATTATAAATTATCTGTTTAAGAAATGATATTAATTTAAATGGAAATAGCATAATATTATATTTCATAAAGGTTTTGTCTGTTAAAACCAATAATGGAATATAGATAGACAATAAATTTTATCTTTACTTACAATGACTGTATAAAACTCCAAGGTCCCATCAATTTCCGGATCCAAATCCTCAGGAGCTGAAATACATTTTCATGTTTAAATTATTTTTAAAACTAAAATTAAACGTAGAAGGATAAACAAATTAATATGGATTAAAATAATTACGTGCTGGAAACGAGTATAAATCTTCAACGACCAAGGGAGCTTCCTCTTCTTCCAATCGTAAGTCCAAAGATGTTCTTACGCCGTCCTCTAAATCGAATACTTCAGTAACAGCTGCTGCTACTGTATCTACTTCTTCATCTATAATTTTATTATTACGTTACATTATGCTAATTTCTCTTTATGTATGTGTATTAAAAATAATCTCACCATCATCCATGTCTGCTTCTGCAAGAAAAGAATGAAATCAAGAATTAAAATCACTTTACACTTATGACAATTAAAAAAACCCTTACTAAATTAACTGTTTTCCTGATACATAATATAATATTTGTATAGTATCGATTATGCTTAAGCTTAGTTTTTACTCTAGAGATTATATTATATACAGCAATTATAAAATATTCTTGTTTTAGGACAGGCCGTAAAGTTATTTTTACAAGTTAACTAATACTATAAACATAAATAATATTATACATATGAGAGAGATTGATGAAAAAAAATTATAATAATAAAAATGAAAAATTATAGACTACTTAAAAAGTCGATTTACGATTATATAATGTCGTTATGATTATTGTTATATTCCTCTTCCTTTTTTGTAAAGTTTAAGTCGGTAAAAATGTCATTCTGTTTATAGAAGTAGTTTCAAGGTTTGAAAACACGCAATAAAGATTTATCAAGAAAGTTCCATTTCGACATTAACACTGCATTAACGTGTGCCATGAAAACGTTTCCAATGAATTTACCTCTGATACTTTTCGTACTTTTCAAGCTTTTCATACTTTTCATACTTTTCATGCTTTTCATACTTTTCATACTCTTCATGCTTTTTGCGCCTTTGGTTTCTTCTATCATCTCTTCGGGTTCAGGTTCTACTACAGCCTCGGCTTTACCCTTTTTACCTTTTTTGCCTTTCTTTGTTATTGGCGGAGGTGGCGGAGGAGGAATTATGCCTGTGAACACATCGTCCCATAAATGTATTTTAAATATACAGTAAACATAAAATATATATAAAATAACGAAGTCTATTTAAGGAAAATATAATACAGTATAAGATTTCAAAATATATCAGAACATTAAGATTATACAAAAACAATAAGTTTAATTCTTTGTTTAAATAAATTTAATTGTAAAAACAAACGCACTACTTACGCCATTCCGTAAATTCTTTGTCCTCATGAATTAACTTATCAACGATTATCTTAGATATGTAGAATGTGCGTTTATCAAGCGACAATTCGTTTGGCTTAAGGGGAGCCGCTATAAAAGTCGCCAGCTTTTCCTTTGCATCTCCTTCGTCTAGTAGATTGTAGAAGAGTTCCTCGTCGTCTATACCGATGTACGATAAAATGCGTTCCTTAAACCATTGAACTCTAGGATCATTCCTAAAGTCGAGTTCCATATCAATTTCTTCTGCGATTGATTGTCTGTCAGCATCATTTGAATTCGTATCATCTTCCGCCATTTTAGACAGAAGCTAAAGGAAGTCTGTGAATTGTTTTATGATCATTACTATTTTAATTTTAAGCCGAAATGGAAAGTGTATGTATTTAATAGTCAGTCATCTCCGAAAGAAGTTAGCTTTTAAAGAAATAATAATGCTTTTAATTTGTTATAATAATAAACATATAAGATCCAAAAATATATGTGAAATATAAGTTTTTATCCAAAAAGTCACATGTTCATATAAAAGGTATTCAGAATATAAGAAAAAGAAACTGAAAATCTTTATAACCCAAATGGTATATCAAAACTATTTTATTTATATAATTATTTTTTATCATACTGAGCGTCCCAACTTTGTACGCGTGAAATAAGTTTAATATTTGGTATTCGATAACGCCACCTATTGTATTCAATGTAAACATTCTTCCACTCAACAAGCAAAAACCACTACAGTCAATCTACCCGCTTCAGAGATCTGTGACGTATCTATACACAAACATCATCTTCCTGCCCTTATCCCAATTCTACGTCAGCGCAGCATGTATTCGTCTTCCATACCTCTCTGACGTCATCTCACAAGTAAAATTCTTTCTAAACATATCGTCTTTCACACAATCCATCAATATTTTGGTCCTCAAAATTAACATGAACTTCACACACGGACAATAATGTCTGATATTAAAAAAGCAATACAAAGTATATTTTACTTACCAATAATACTATGGTATTAAATTGTTCTTAAGGCATAATTTATCTTATAAGTCCTTTCTATTATATTACCTAGGCTTACTCAAAAAACCATACATATTTGTAACACATTTGTAACTTTTGAGTACCCAAGCATTATAAATAAAACAACAGAATATCAACATACATTTGGTTGTCATAGTAACCATAAGGATGTTTGGTCGAATTTACGCGGTCAATTAATGAAATATAAAAAGTTTTTATATTAAAAAAATATATTCATAAATAAGTAGAATGAAATATAATAGGTGATATTTGTGTATAACATACTACCTCTCCGATCCGACTTCATACAAGTGAAATAAGATATTTATTATATGTGTTTGTTTATCGTTTTGTCATTATTAAAAAAATCTTCTGCATGGTTCTTCATGCAATATTGACCTCTATGTATTTTATTTAAGACATAATATTCTGTGCTGAAATTTTGAGCACTAATTTACGGTCAAACAATAGAAAGAGAACAATATAGTATAACAGAGAACAATATATATTTGTAGCCATAAATTTTCTCTGAGTATTGAATAACATTTTGTTTTCCTCTAGGTTCTAAATTAAAACTTATGTTGTTTTAATTATCGTCTAATCTAATAACATTACGACAAGGGCTATTCGTGCAGTTTATAACCCGGGACCAAAAGATTCGTTAAGATGTAAATTTAAAGAAATTAAAAAAATTACTGTTGCTTGTCACTTTGTTTTTGATAATGTTATGTATGTACGCAAAAACAAAAATGATTTTCCCAAAAAAAGTGACGTATTTCACTCCATTAATACTAGGAACACAAATAAACTTGTTACTCCAAGTACCCGATTGCACAGGTTTAGTAACTCTTTTTTGGATAATGTATACGTTTTTACAACAGGATCCCAGAAAACGTTCAAAAATATTCAAAAACATGATACAAAAAAAAAATTGATCCCGCTGAGTTTCTTTCGCCGGTTCTTGTCTTGTCTCAGGTCTGAGGTGTTAAATTCCAAGCCGGTGGTAGATTTTTTGACATTCAATAAGAAAGTACACTTCTATTTTGAATAAAGATTTTTTGACTTTGACTTTGATTAAATATTTTCTCTATAATACTTTCGGAGACAAACAGAAAAAAATTGTACCACATCTGCGCTATCGCCTCGATTAATTACTGATCCAACCTTCTTCACCTGCTGCTTTCACTCACTGTTCTGTCACTGCGACATTATTTTAACTTTGAACAGCTTGTCTATCATATATACAGCAGAGATCAACCTATTTTCGCAAAAACACAAATAATTCATCGTTCATTCATGGAAAATTGTACCAAAGGATTCGAAGGAGTCCAGTAAAATTTTATGTATGTATAAAGTGTATAAAGAATAATTATACATAACGAACCGCACCGGCGTTTTGTGGGTGCAATTTATTAATTATAATTTTATATAAGTATGTCATAAATGAGAAATATGATACATAATTTTATTATGAAATTATTGTCCTTTTATAATATACTGCATATTCAAATTGATATAAATGAAACACAAAAACGTTTTATCACAATAATTGTGAATTTAATTAAAACATGAGATATAAGAGATTTTTATTTCTAACGTACATATTATGTATTAATTAAATTATCTTAATACAAATATCGGTGTAATGTTGAAGCCTTAAATATAATATAATATTTAAATCTTTTAAGTTACTAATAATATAATTACAATTAAATTACCGACTACCTATGTATATTTATAACAACTTTTATTTACACGAAAGTTCATAATAGAGACTAAAAAATTCGTTAAATTAAATCTTAGAACGTAAATTTCTTAAGGGGACTAATTTTGGGATAACCATTACTGTCATCAATAGTATCAAATTTTTCTATGTTAGCATTGAATGTTGAATCACTTTGGTAATTTTGTTTCCCTGTCAAGCTGCCCACTGATGCCTGAGGAGCAGAATATGAAGATGGCCCGTCGTACAAAGCGGACAAGTAGCTTGATGATGGAGGATGATTAATAGTATAGTCTATGTCACTACCAATATCTTGGCGTCGTTCGATATTTGCACTTTTTTCTGAATTAGGAAATGTATTCCGTTTAGGATTTCCAAACTTATCTATCTGAAAAGCATTTAGAAAATTCTGTTTTTCTTTTTCATCTTCTAATTTGTAGCTCAAAGACGGAAGAAGTTGGAACGAAGGATTAATTAATTTGCTAAGTTCTGTGTTTTCTCTATTTTGTTGTTGTACGTCGTATGTGTTACGATTATTGCCAATAATATTATCAAAGTTATTATTCAAATGTGTATAAATATAGTATGATTGGTCTTTTTTATATTTTATTAATTTGTCTTCTTCCAAGGGATGAGGAATGGTACCAATAATATTATCATGTACTTGTGTTCTTATCGCATTTGTAGGAATTCTATAGTTATCTATAAAGGCATTAGCGGCGCTACCTTGATCACCTACTTGTTCGTTTTCGTGAGTTTTAGTCTCATAAGCACTTGTCGGAATGATTTGAGACGGAATAATTTCAACATCGTTTGAATTTCTTTGATCGTGGGTTTTTTTTGTATCAGTCTGAGAATTGATCGGGAGAAAGTTTGTAGATAATATATAGTTAGAAATAGAAGGTACTGGTGAATTATATATTTGCTTAGTAACCACTGGTACTGGAAGTTGGTATAACTGTCCACTGTATATATTGTCAGAATTAACAGAATACTTAAGGTTTTGTGACGATGATATTTTATTTTGAGGCGCTTGTTGTGTTTGTGAAATGGTAAAATTGCTTGAAAGATTTTTGTAGTCTCTGTTACTGCTTGAAAATTTCGAATTAGGTGTTTTTATTGCGTTTGAAGATCTGTAATTGTCAGAAGGATTAGTTTTAGAAAATTGTGAAGATGTTAATCGAGAAATGTCTTGTGATACTTGCTCTAATTGATCATTTCGTATGTTTTGGAACTGCTGTGTTGGTGTTGGATACAAAATGTTTTGCTGTGCTACATTGCTGTACTCTTTAGCCGCATTAATTGAGTCTGCCAAGAATGAAAACACCAAGTCCTGTGAATCAGAAATATTTGTGATTTTACTTAATTTGCCGATAGGAATAAGATTAGCGCCGGCATTCTCAGCAAGTTTGTTCGTTAATACCAAATAATTACTATTTTCAGTATTTAATATTTCGATATTACTTGAGTCGTTGCCGAAACTATTTCTAAATAAATATTTTGCAAGATGTTCAGGTAAAGTAATTTTTAGAGAAACCGTTCTTTCAATTGTGTTTGGTTGTAATTGTAATTCTTTGATATATGGCAACTTAGAAAATTGATTTAAAACTTTAACTTCACTGGAAAAATCTTCTACAGGAGGTTCTAAATTTGGCGAAGGAGTAGAGATAAGTTTTGAACTTAGAGGCAACGGTGATGGAGGCTGCAAAATTAATTCTTCACCACTTTGCCGACTAGATTCGTAAGGTAGATAATTTTCAACGGAATCAATTGTTTGGGTCTTTTCATCTAAATTAGTAAGTTGTTCTGGAGAAACGGTTTCAAGGACATTATTTGTTTCTTTAACAATATCATTTACAGATATATCCAACTTTTCTTTTGTTAAAATATCCGAAAAAGAAAAATTGTTGTTGTTAGTATTTATAAGGGACTGTTTAGTCAAGGAAAACTTTGGTCCACTTGTATTCAGAGGTAATTTGAAAAATGGTGATGGAGAACTTCCTGCTGCTACTAATTGATTATTAGTGATGTCTGGTAATAAATATTGTCTTGATAAAAACTTAGAATTAACGTCTGGTGGAAGGTAAGTATATTGTAAAGGATTGAAAGTTGTAGGGGCTACGTAGGCAAGTGATTCTTTTGTTGGTAAAGGTGTTGTCGGTGCTGAAAGTGGTGTAGTTGATGTTATTAAATCTGGAGTTTCCTTTGTTGTTGAATCAATTTCATTACTTTCAATATTCGGGGGATTGTATTTGTAAGAACCATCATTATCTTTATTTTCCAGTTTAGCATTTGGTATATCTTCGAAGTTATTTTGGGGTCTATTATAAGTATACGGAGTATCGGTTAATTTTGCTGACTTGGAACTATCATCTATCAACTTAGCTGCCTTGGAAGGTCTTACAATCCATGTTTTAAAAGTAATTCGAGACTTAGGAGTACCATCTTTTGAATCTTTAATTATTTTACGGAATGCTAGAGTTTTAGTTATTAAAGTTGGAGGTGAATCTTTACTTACCAAATTTTGTTTTGTTTCTGTTTCTATTCGGCCAACAGTATCTTTTGAGTATCGTGCTTGTGTGGGTTCATGGGTATACGATTGTTTTTCGTTATTGATGTTTTGATTGAAGCGTTGTTTTGAGTATTCTAATCCGAATTGTACTTGTTTGTTTTTGTTAATCTGACTGTTGTTATATGTTTTTATTTGTGCTTTAGTATTACTCGAAATTGGTGAACGAATCGATTGTATGTTATTATTATAATACAACATATCTTGACCTCTTGTTTGCGATGTTTGTCCACCATGTGCGTTGGATGTTAAGCTTTGCAACTGTGAATATGGATTATTTTGCAATTGGTTTTGGAATATATAGTTTGGAATGTATTGTGTTGTAGGAGTTGAAGCAGCAACAGTAATATCGTTTGTGAATGGATCTTGGTATGACTTTTGTTGTTTCTTTTTTGCGTAAATGTCATTAGTATTCCTTTCTAAATTTCTGAGAAGTGCTTCGTTATACAATTGACCAAGCGGTGGTTTATATACTTGCATAAATATTAGATTATTTTTAACATTTGATCTATCATAGGGATTTCGAATTGGATGTGTTATCATTTTTTTAATATCAGTCATAAATTGTGGACCTAGTTTTAAATTTCTAAATTTTTCATTTCTGTTGTTGATTATTTCTCTTGTTTTTTGACAGTTAACATTCATCCACCAATCGCATACGAATACTTCTTGATTAAATAATGTTCCATTTGGGCATAAGAAGGACTGGAATCCATATGTAGAACCTAAAGTGCACACTCTGAAAACCTGGCAATTTGTTTCTATATCTGCATAATATCCTGAAAAATAATAGAATGTGTGAGAACAGGATTTTCAATTTAAATTAAAACTTTTTTGATCTTTACTATGTAAATTCCAAAAAGATGATTTAATTTTATTAATGCATATTATTCTTTAAAATTGGTCTTTGAGACCATCGCAAATTACAACTTTCGTTATAAATTCGTATGCTAGAAATTAGTTTTTTTAGAAATTTGTGATTGAGCTAACTAAAGTTGTCTCTTGATAACAATTGATTTAACTTTAAAGTAAGGTCAGATCAAATAAAAAAATGTTTAATCGTGATCAAGACCCAAATACTACTATTGAAAAAAAAAAATATCAAACCTGGATCCTTTCCAGAACAAGTAAATGTTGTTCGTGGTATGGAATTTAAAGTAGGATAGTCGTTCCCCGGTTCACCTGGAACGGCTAGCCTTATGTCCCAGCCATGTCCGTTATCAAATGGCCGTTTACTCCTTTCACTTTGAGCATTAGTCCAGGGTACTATATAAAAGGCTGTAATTCACAGAAAAGCTTTATTCAAATATAAAAATGTATGTAAACCAACAATTGTTCTTAATTTATTTACGAAGATATTTTTTGGTTATCGAGGTTTTTTATAAAGATAATTCATACATGTAGAGAAAAAAGTACTATTTTAAAGCACTTCAAAAATTAAAATATGTTAAAAGAAGTACCTAAGTAGTGTATCATATAAGAATGAAAATTAAAACGTCGCTCTATAAATCTAATAATATATAAATTTTATATAATTTCGTCTCTTCGATACGTATGTATTCGATTGGCTTTCTACAATTCTTAAATATAATTTGTACATACAATCCGCTTCCACAATATAATGTCGCAAACTGAGACCCGTTTGTGTAAATATTTCTCATAGTTTTTATAACTGATAGATATGAACGAACAAAAAACGTGTCAATGAGGTTAGGATACAATTGACATGTCAGCTACCTGTTTTGATGAATTATAAAGCCATTGTATATCAGCTTATTGTCTATTTTGTAAGCGGTGCTAAGTAAAAAACGGCGCTTCTTCAATGACAAAGATTACCACGATAAAGGAAGCAATTTTACGGAAACACGTACATCCTCGTAATTTATTCATTTTTTTTAAATAAGAATATCATTATCATTTTATATACAAACATGAAGCACAGACTATAAAACAAAAGGTAAATAGATGGTGCGGAACATTATAGAGAAATAACAAAAACGAATATAAAATGAAAGGCGAATCGAAATTCCCTGTAGTACTTATTATAAATTACTAAACACGTTACTAGTTAATAATTCTAAATACGTTAATAATAAATAATAATAATATTTGCACCATTATTTTTTGTGGGACATCGTACAATTTAATTTTCATACTGCTATGACATTATTTATCTCTACATATTATAAAATGTTTCGCTGTCGTCGTCAATACTCTCAGATCTTTTAAACTTAGCATCGCTTTTAAATTTTGATGCGGATTTCATCTATGGACAAATTGAAGGTCAAGACTAAGGTTTGTATAAATATTAGACACACATATTATAGCAAAGATAAGCCAAGAATATCAACTCTACTAAACAGAAGAAAACAAGAAGTTTTATTATTGTGTTCTTCAATCTTAAAGTTGTACCCCTACTGTACTAGAATACGACAACAACAACAAACAACAACAGCCTGTAAATTCCCACTGCTGGACTAAAGGCCTCATCTCCTTTACATGAAGGTATACATATTCCACCACGCTGTTCCAAAGCGGGTTGGTGGAATACAAATGTGGCAGAATTTCTATGAAATTTGTCACATGCAGGTTTCCTCACAATGTTTTCCTTCACTGCTGAGCACGAGATGAATTGTAAAGACAAATTAAGCACATGAATCAGCGGTGCTTGCCTGGGTTTGAACCCGCAATCATCGTTAAGATGCACGCGTTCTAACCACTGGACCATTTCGACTCTAAAAACTAACTAGAATACGACGCGACGGGCAAATACTATATATGTATATAAATTTCTGTTGTATCTTAAAATAATCGAACTTGTCATATAAAAATATATTTTATATTGATCAAATGTGTATTCCAATTTTAAGTGTACGGTTGTAACAGGAACACAAATAAGAAATAAATCGCGTAACACTTTCCGACGAACATTTGGCATAGCATGTGCGACGCGCGAAAGATTTTCTAAATTGAATCTTTCGCGAAAATCAAACGAGTTAAACAAACTATTCGCTCGAGAGTTACGTGAATACATTTTGTTACATCCAAAGAGTTTTTACTGTAACACTTTTCGAACTAAAGAAGGTTTGTGAATTCATAAGTGATTATCGTCCATATATTTAAAAAAAAAAACGAAAAATTCTATTATTACCAATACTTATATTATATATGCGAAAGTAACTTTGTCTGTCTGTTTGTTATTCTTCAAAGGTCAATAAACCGAATTTAATGAAAATTGATGTTGTGAAGCAAGATTAAACTCTAAGGAAGCACATAAGTTAATTTTAATGACTCATATCTGTCGAGAAATCACTAAAAAGCAAGCAAAACCGCAAGCGAAAAAGCTTAAATTAAATAAAAAAAAAAAAAGTAATTTGTTCAACCTTCAGGGTTTGGTTTATACTTTATACGGGGTTTGGTAGTAGGTATAATGTCGGTAGTTTTAAGTATGTCTTATTTAGTATCAGCATATGTATATATAAAGAGTAAAATCAACTATATGTTTCAACAAACTTCACTATGTATTGAAGCAAACTCTTTGTTGACTTTGATGGATAACTTCAATGTTTGGTTTTCCCAATACGAATATTGAATAATCCGAAGGCTTATATATACGGCGGTACAATGATTGGCTTACTCTATGCGGGTAATTTGATCAAACAAAATGATTGGGGTATACATTGAACGATCGTGTTTAACAATCCTTATATAATCGAACATATTTTTATACATTGATGTTTGTAATTTTTTTCTATTAAACTTATTTCAAATATTAGGCAAGAATCACCCCGCGTTTTAAGAAAAGGTTTTACTGCCATGCTTCTGCAATTCAAGTTACTAGTTACGCATATGAAAGATCCATAATCATATCATAAGAAGAATATAAGTTTTCTTGCTTAATGATTCTCTTTACCTCATAACATGTATGTTGAAATGAGTTATAAACACAAAAGTATGTGACAAGACCAAGAAGACAATGAAGACAAAGACCATAACATGACTGTATTTTTTAATGGTGAAAAAGAGTAACTACTGAATTTTTTGCCGGGTCATCT
The DNA here is from genome assembly GCF_905220365.1 of Vanessa cardui. NCBI lineage: Eukaryota > Metazoa > Arthropoda > Insecta > Lepidoptera > Nymphalidae > Vanessa > Vanessa cardui. The sequence goes on along the minus strand of NC_061140.1, from coordinate 4,091,402 downwards.
CAGTAGAATCTACTTTTTGAACCGTTGGTAGTTGTTAAATGACGATTCAAACGTGCTTGTGAAAACCTACTTGAATAAAGTATGTTTTGATTCGATTTGATTTGAGCGCATGGTACCTACCCCGACCGGCTTGCACGTTATCCTACCAAGGGAATGCTTTATTATTTAAAAGTATCTTTGCCTTAGCTTTTATATGAATTAGTAAAGTTTAATATTAAAATGTTTACATATAGTCTCGCAGTCGTCGGTCGGTTCGTGGTTGCAAACATTTTATAAGTAATATTAGGGACGCCCCAAGAGATGACCCCAGAGTAAAGGCAACTTTTGTTTTATTAAGAAACTTTGAGCCAAAGTGAAATAATAAATAGTTTAACACAATAATTTCATCGACTTATACAGCTCCGAGCTTTTAGAAGTTACGAGTTGTTACGTAATGAGTTTGTAAATAAAAAAAAATTAAACAAAAACCGACTTTGATTGTACTTATGATAATATTGAAAATCTTTAACATTTTATGCGTGTATCATCTTAAATGCACATACAAGAATAGCCTGTAATAATCCCACTTCTGGGCTAAGGCCTCCTCTCCCATTGAGGAGAAGGCTTGGAACATATTCCACCACGCTGTTTCAATGCGCTGTGCCATCATCATGCAACTCACATTCATCGGTTAAGATGCACACGTTCTAACCACTGGGCCATCTCAGCTTACGATGTAAATATTTGTTCCGTAATATCTCAAAAAAAATTACCTACTTATGATCAAAACGATAACAGATAAGTCAAAATTACAAAATACATTCGCTTTAGTAGCACAACTCTCAAAATAAGCATATAATAATGCCAGCTAATCAAATCAGCTTTGCAGATATGGGTGAACATAAAAAAAAATATTGAAAGGCAATCAAACAACGAACAGTTCTCGATTGCTATGGACATATTTCATCACAATTGCATGATTAGCTTAGAAACGCATACAGAAAAAACACGCAAATATTTGTTAGTTTTTTGAGTTTCATATCCATAAATGAAAGAAAAACCTTATAGATCACTATGCTGTCCTTCCATATGTCTGTTCATCAACACTCTTACTCTCAGAAACGCGTTGCGGTATAAAACTAAAATTAATACTAAATACCGTCTGCGGTCAGTTTAATTCTGATAAAATGAAGCCTCTAAATTCAAACAATCCAAGTATATACAAATCAAAACCTATAAGGTACTACTTCCCGTTGACCTAGAATCATGAAATTTGCACGAAGCAGTATCCCTGAACCCTCATTGCGTAAATGCAAATCGTATGATCAGTTTTTATTTATATAGAGAAAATTTACGATTGGGCTCAAAAAAGAAATGTTTTAGAATAATCCGGCCTGACCGCTATCATGACACTGACTCTGCAGCCAATCTCAAGAAAGACTAACCAATTATAATAAACATTAGTCCGAGGGGATGGAGAGTGCGACAAGAACGGAAATAGTTCAGGCGCAGGACTAAGGGCTTTATGTGCTTTTCTGGGCACGGGAATGGACACATTTCCTATCTCGTAATTCGGTTCTCGCGTTTTACAGATATATTTTAAGGCATTAGAGCAACGAGCTAATGAAAATAATATCATCAATATAATCTAGTAACAAGCCTCCACATGATGGTTGGTTCATTTTTTGACAAGAGGATCAGAATTACAATTCAACGGTTAAATGCTACTAGTATTCTTAGTATTCCACGTTTTATATAATTAATGCTTCTAAATAAAATTATATAACTACTGTATAATTAATAAGTAAAAAAAAATACTAGAAACAGAACAAACAAAGTCGAAACATCAAACGAAAGCCGACTGTATACACATTTTGATTTGATTTGCATTTATATGCAATATATCTCATATAATCATTATTATAGATATATAACCATTTGGAACATCTGTTTAATATGTATGACGATAACATGAAAAGAATGTCAATGTGCCAATTAAAGATGAGTCGTTATGTCACCAGAGAAGAACTAAGAGTGTCTTGGAAAAAAATAGATTAATATAGTTGAATCTTAAACGGATTTGTTTATGATTAGTGCTTTAGGCCTAAAGAATACTAATTGAAACTTTATAATATTCGATGTTATTATTTTTTTTTGTTCCCATGTCATTATTTTGATCTTAACCTAGTTCTATGAAGGACAGAAAAACGCTTTAAAATTACAATTCTAACTCGTTACATAACGTAAAGATTATTATTTTGTATATCTATCTTTATAAGTGGTGAAACATTTTTTTAAACTTTTAGATTTAAAAGCATAACGGCGTATGTATGTTTGTTTGGTTTATTGTTTTAAATTTAAATAAAATAAAAATTTAAATACAGCAGAATGGTACATGTGACTTTTTTTTTAAATTATAATATTCCTGTCTAATACAAATTTGTATCTTTGAATTTACGATTACATTTAACAGCCTAAAAATAATCATACATTTGCATACTTAATTTGATTTTAAAAATCTTTGTCAAAGTTTATACGATCGTGACAAAACGTCAGTCCATTAATGAATGCATGGGCGTAGATTATAATACCAAATTAGCTATGTCCGGCGAAAGCGTGATATCGAAAGTTTACAATGAAGTTACATCATGGCTGAGCTAATTTAGGTATGTAAATGTTGACTAGAGGACCTGACTCTAGGTTTTTAGTTTAGTATAATAGAATTTGTTAGGGATTTTAGGCTTTATTGATTGGACTATAACGTGATACAAACTATACTAAACTAAGTGTAAGCAAGTCATATTTATTATTATAAAAAAGCGTAGCGCTAATATTTGTTGACTTTCAAGCAGAATATAACATTATTGTATTTAAATTTGAAACACAATATTTGAAAAGATTCATGATGGTCCTTCACGATTGAATCTACATTTCAAACTGATGGTAGCTATTAATTGTGAAATATTACGATTCGAAATTGCTTGAAAAATATATTTGGTTTTTTTATGAGTTTTATAATACAAACGTGTATACAAAATAATAATAAATCTTATTAATTACTAGCAATAACTTCTAGATAGTCTTCGGCAAAAAATATTTCAAAACTTATTCCAAATTTAATTACATTATGAAAAAACTTAATGAGAAATAATACCTACTTCTAAGCATTTTCCAATTCTTCTTGATATTACATAAATCCCGAACCGATAAAATCTTGAAAATAATACATAAAATCAAAAATAATGTTTTTTATTTCAATAAAAAAGTCTGTTTAAATTTATTCAGCTATACGACTTGCGTTTCGTCTTGCTGACCAAATCCAGATCTCACGGAAAATTACTGCTATAAACGACTATTATTATTATTTTCTCTATTAGATACTCAAGAGTTCTTTTAATAAGTAAGCATTCTTGATACATTGTACTTGAAAATATTTTTTTTAACTTAATTTGATGATTAAGTATGTTAGTTGCTTCGATTTTTTGCCATTCTCATTTGGGTATCCACTTATCAAAATTACATTAAAAAAATGTGATACAACTAAAGATCGCTTATGATGACGACTTCAAATTATACGAGGGAATTTGTATATACTTAAATTGTCTTAATTTTTATCTTGTGCCCAGCGTGTAAAATCATCACAATCATCAAGAAACATGAATGTTTTGCATGAATTTCTACCCAATATATCCACTAACCTACACTAGCAGAATAACTCAAGCTTTCACAGTTACTTACTAATTATAACTTAATAAGACCAAGGCAATAGGCATTTGGTGAACTATCTATTGCTGAATTGGAAACCTTTTCACAATCATAATCCTAGTAATTCTTAAGATATAAATAATTGTTTATCGCATAACAGTATAAATTAACATATTTCACTGTACGTGCTGGTAATAACATTGCAATAACCGTTCTCTCAGAGCCTCATGTCCCGGCTCACCGACGCCTACAAAGTTTAATATTCATTCCACACCCTATTATAAGGGCGCCGATACTCTATTCGATCTTATAATTACATAGTCTTGTGAACCCGGCTTTATTCGAGTGGACGTTAGAAATCATAATTTAGTTTCATATCTTCTATGTGCATATTTCTTATTAATTATTATGGCGTGTTGTAATGTGTAAAATAACGTAATTATTAGAGGTTGGAGTAATTAATTGTTGCTTTTAATAGAATATACTTAAGTATTACTATTTCATGTACACGTTTGAAAAGTGGTTGTGACGATTTAAAGATTGTAAACTTACTTCAATAAATTATATTTGTATTTTATGATATATGTATATTAGGGTAATATTTTCAAAAAACGATTCGTTCTTACGTAAGCAAAATGCGACCTTTTAAAAAAGTTTCGGTAGTTTTGAAGTTGCATCTACATATGTAATGTATATCAATGATTTTGAAATCTTAATCCTCAAATATTTATTTATTTAAATCTCAATAATTTAATCCTCAAATATTTATAATAAATAAATATTGGATCCCAATTTTAGAGTGTGTGTGTGTTTATAACTTGTTGTTTTATATAAGAAAATACTCCATGTATTACTTTATTGATTCGAATCTATGTCAAATGAATTTGTGACACATTTTTCAACCGTATCATAAAGTTTATCAATCACTCCGTGCTGGAGTTGTATAATAACTTTCAACCTTTCTTATTAAGATATCGATAGTCTATTTCAATGGAATTAGGAAAAGGGATAAACAATACTTAGATTAACGTATTTCATTTGATTTGCTAATAAATCAGCTACGTTGTGCACTATTAAGGCTATATGATTAATATATATTTATTTATAATAAACACAATTACTCTTTACTACTTGTCTACTATAATGTTACTTCCAAAATTCAGATAGTAGTTTTGTCAACGTTCAAAACGCCATATATTCGCAAAGCCATAGTGAATATCATAGATAAATCAAGCTCTTGACCAATGATATTACGTCAACTGGCTGTCAAATGTTGTTGTTTATTTAGCTTTTTTCCTCTTACGATCGGAAAAGAGTTTAGGAATAGATTTATGAACTTGTTATTTTTCGGTAGTAAATAATAACAAGCCAATTTTCATTTTTAAAAATGGAGTTCTTTTTATTGGTATATTTTTGTATTTATTTAATGAACAATAACAGTACCTGTTTATATATTCAAGTGAATGAAAGGACTATATGCCTCTTCAAAACTTATAATTAATATATGCTTATTGGACATACTTGGTTATTAATTAATTTAAATTACTATTTTCTTCAAATAGACATCATCCATGATAAGTATAAACACGAAACTTGCTAAATATCAATGTCAAATTTATATTAAATTAAACAATGTCACATCTGGCTGGAAGAGTTAATTTTTTTTCTGCAAAAGGTAGTAAATATACCTATATTTACTACCTTTTGGTCGGTACCATTATATCATGAAGTGTTCAGTAGATAAAAATACTAAAACTACACCCCTGTCACAAGGTATTTTATAATTAATTCCTAATCACATTATTTCCTGTCATATTTTATACTATAATTACATTCCAACCTACCCTTAACGTAGTATGCATACCGCTAAGTGCATTGAATACGGCTTTCAAGTTATCTTTAAGTTATAGGGATATCTAATTAAAGCTACCTTAATGGGTAAATTCATAGAACTGTTTTAGGTATTGGAAACGTTAATATTACAGTTAAAGATTTTGAAATATATTCAGTGAAATAATTACTTTGCCAGAACCTTAAGTATCACAAGATATTGAATGGAAAAGCATGTTGATTGTTTTTCTTATACGTATTTAGTATTTTACTTCCATTTGAAAATCGTGAAAATTATCAAAACACAATTTCACAGATCAAATAATTTATTAAGCCTAATTTATGGTTTAAAAACGGGAATAACGATTTTTATTAAAGAAAAAAATTGTTATACAACAGTAAGCAAAGTTCGGAAATATTGTACTCACCAAAAATCAATAAACACAACATTTTGTCACGAGACGTCACAGCCACTTACTGACCACAAAGAAAACTTTTTACTTTCTCTATTTTTCTTTATGCCAATGATTGATGAGTGACTTGATACATTTCGAGTTCGCGGCATGTGCGTAAATGAGGAATTCCACAAACGTGAGCTAGTATAAGGTCGACTTCCCTCCCACGTATTTACCAACTAATCAGCATTAGCTATAGTTTGTTGAAATGGCTGTATTTTTAGTTATATTTTCGACAGTGTAATAATATATATTTTTTCAATTATAAGTTTCGAATAATAAAAATTTTTTTGTACCAAATATCGACATTGAAAGAAATCTTTTCTTACAAATGGAACATTTACTAGCTCCTTGTTTTTTATTTATTTTTAAAACTATTGTTCTTTTAGTTTTATTTAAGATGAAACATTAAACACGCAAAAAACGCCTAATATTATTTTAAGTTACGCCTGGAAATATAGAGCTCAAGTAGGTACATTCATCCACAAAACATTAAAAAGACTTAATGAGGCCTACAAAATGTTTTTGTTAATGAATTATTCGACGAATTGATCTCACGATCCATAATCCGTACAGTACTAATGTAATTACAGAAATTATAATTAAGGTACATAAGGTGTACGTTATAAATGAAATCATATATCTGCTCATTTATTATTCTCCGTATTACAGTACATAGATAGAGATATAAATAATAGATTTTTTGTATAATATTTGCTAACTTTTTTAATGTTTTATATTCAATATAAGCGATGACATAACGAAATTCAGAATGTTCTTTTCTCAAGGAGGTTTTATAGCTGTACTCTCAATTAACAAAATTAAATCTACTTTTTAAAAAACAAAGTCGCTTCTCACCGTCCCTAGGCTTAGTTAGATCTTAAACTATGCAACGGATTTTAATGCGGTTTTTATAAACAAAGTTATTCAAGAAGTAGGTTTATGTGAATGAAGGTTTATAATGAATTCATAAAATAATAGAAAAAGGCGGGAATTTCAACTTCTCTAGTATAAAAGGAAAATATCTAGGAAAAAAGTGAAGTTTATTTATATTTTATATGTGCTTCAATCTAAAAGTTGTATATAAATCCTTATTATATTCGTTTGAAGCCAGAAAGGGGAGCTAGTTAAATAGAAACCCAATATCTATGTGTAGATATATTTATATATACATATATGTAGATTCTTCTCGAAATAACCAGCAAGAAAATAGGTTACTGTATTTGATCAATCAAACTCAAACTCAAATAACTTTATTCAATATAGAAGCATTATACTTTCTTATTAATGGTCAATTCAAACACTACCACCGGTTCGGAAAAGAAAATACCCTGACCCGAGAAGAACCGGCGAAAGAAACTCAGTATAATCAAATATGATCGCCGAGAGTCGGTTCTTTTAAATACAATTAAACCTATAAGTCTCGTTGTAAATCAATATTATTGTATATAATTGCCATACAAAAGGTAAAGTTTAAAAGGTCAAATGTAAAAAGGGTATCGATATATGTGCCATTTAGGAGAGGTGTCATTTATTTAAAAATAACCTAACCTAACCAATATTAGCGCATTCGTACTGTAACGTAAAAAGTGATAGTCTTGCAACGAAGCGATAATACAGACGATTTACTTAAGTGGTTCATTAATACTTAATCAACGTTCATGTTCTCATTGACATATGTGATCGTGAAGTGACAAAAAGCCACTCCGTTTTGATCGTCATGAGAACAATTCAATGAAAAACATTATTTAGCAATAGCATGTTGCACTTTATCCGCAATTATATGACAAGGGTATTACAGTTAATAAGATCGACTTTGCGTAATGGACGTTGAGTAAACTTGTTTGTATGACTTGATTAGCTTCGTATTAGTTTATTGTTTTCATACACATGATTTATACTACTATAGATCTGAAGAGAAATTTGACATAAAAACGATTCGATCGATCATAAATACGTTCGAATTCCTTATTCTGGTTAGAAATTTTCACTTCTCATTAATAATAGCAAATCACTCGAGAAAACACAATAAATATAAAATTCACTGCTAATCAAAAATTTAAACAAAATATTCTTTATTTAAATAGATTTATAAAATCATTTATGAATGAAATATTGCATTGGTTTTTAAAAAAAAGTTTAGTAAAGCTACCACCAGTTCAGCAAGTAGATTATATTGAAAAGAACCGATATGATGATGAAACTCAGTAGTTACTCTATTCCACCATTATAATCTTAGAGTAAGTCAGTAATGTATATAGTAGTAAGAATGCAAGTATGTTAAAGTTATATTTGAATTAATCCAGAAGGTGATGTTACTTTTAAAAATAATGATATTAAACGCAACAGAAAAGTTCACGAAACAATGACTTTATGCATTTGAACGTTCTATTGCAAAAATTTGTTATGAAATGTAGATATTTCTGTTTGTATTACGTCAGCACGTCACGCCGTATCTGTTGCGGCTTCACAAAGGTATTGGAATCTATAACTATTATAATATTTTTCTCATAAATTCACACCTTTATGAAACGGAAATAAACATTACATAACATGTTATAAATATAACGGGATTTTAGGTTCTGCTTTGTAATAAATTTCTATTCATTATCATTATTAAAAAATATAATCCAAATATTTGCATAAAGACAAATCAGATTTTGAACATTCTGCATTTTAAATAAGATTATAACAACGCTTATTACATATTTTTTTATAGCATAATATTATGACTTATAATAAGCTGACTTAATAGCCTGTTTGGTTTAGTTTCCAGCTTATTATGCGGCTAATCCCAATGCCTTACGTTAAATGGTGTTGTTATTGGGCGTTCCTGTCATGACATCCTTAATTGCCTAATTTAGGAAGTTCAAATATTTACCGTTCTATGATTTGTAATCTATTGCTTTCGTCGTTCGTCTCAGTGACGACTGTGATCCCATAAGACTAAAAAACAGCAGACGCACTTCTGTGTGCAAATAAACATTTTCCTTTTATTGTATAGGTAGGTAGGCGGGAAAACGGGCCATCGGATGGTAAATTGTAATTACCGATAATTGATATTAGAACTGTGCGGATGTGCTACCAACCTTAGAAACTAACTGTTATATCCTTTGTGTGTGTTATTCTTGCACCTACACTGGCTCACTCACCCTCGAAACCGGAACTTAACTAAAAAAACATCGATGGGATATCTAAACGTAAACTGTCCTCTCTCCCTTTCCACCCGTATAAATAACAAACTAACTAACACTGGTCAATATATACAATAAATGCAAAAGTAACTCTGTTGGGTCTGTTTGCAACTTCATCACGACCAAAACCATTGGTCGTAATAACATTTGACATGAATACAACCTCGGCTGGTAGTGAGACATTGAGGAATTCATGAGAAAAAAAAGGTTAGTCCGTTGTTGGTAATATCGTATTATAGCTGCACACATAAGATCACTTAAAATTAACAGCCAGTAAATTTCTCCCAGTTGGGCTAAGGCCTCCTTTTGAAGATAAGGTTAGGAGCATATTACCTACACCTACTGGGGGTTGGTGAATACTTATGTGGCAGAATTTCGTTGAAATTAGACATACCTACGTATTCTCACGATGTTTTCCTTCACCGCCGAGACTCGATTAAGATGCACGCTCCACTGGGCCATCCTTCGCGTTTATTCCTGGGTCATTTATAGCTCAACCCTCCAATAATCATATCTAGACTTACTTGTAACAGTAGGACATTTTATATTACTTGTTCTTGGTTGGGTTCAAATCCATATTTGACCATTAATACTTAAATTAGCTTAAGACTATTCTTATTGTAATAATTTCACTTCTTGATTGATTCAACGAAATTAAAAACAGTTAACTAAATTTTATCATTAGTCATTGGAAAAAAAAGTGCATATTAGATTCAGTAATGATTCAAAATATACAGACTCTTTAAATTTTTAATCGTAATATAATTTTTTATGTAGTTTAATACAAAAACAAGGTGTCGGTTTGTGAAGTTTATAGAATTACCTTTTTTTATCTGCACGTTGCATTTTGATGTATCTACTTTTAGTATTTTAGTATCAGAATTTTGACAATTTCACCGGTTCTTGTCAGAGACGATAATATCAAGAATAAGTACAATTTTTATTTATTTGACAAGTCATTGAAGAAATAAAAGCTTATCATCATAATTATCATAGGTAACGTAGGATAAAACTAAGTCGCTTACCGTCTGTCCCTATGTAATCCCTACGTATGTATGTATGTATGTATGTATGTGCAGCATATTTTGATGCGTTTTTTTTTATTAGATAGAGTGATTCGTGAGGAAGATTTTTGTACATAGTACATAAACATTATAGTGAAGAAACACTGATAATTTTAGAAGCTTCTTATGTGATAACGTAAATGAAATTCTGTAGTTTATTTTGTATCAATATTGCACCCACGCGAAGTCTGGAGAGGTCGCTGATTTCTATAAATGTTAATTAAACTTAAATTTTGAAACAAATTTTTATTACTGTATAATTGAATGAAATATTAAGCCAGTGAATATCAATTCAGTTGAATCATTTATACCAAGGCCAAGATATACAGGTCGATGAAATGCTTTTAGAAAAGGATTACAAAGTGACAAATAAGGCCTATAAAGTTTTAAAACGCACTTAAATGCACATAGTTTACACTCTACATTTACCTCTGCTGGAATGAGATCGAAGGTTTTCATCTTACATTTGCGATTCTTCGAGATGAGAAATACAAATAAAATATATGGAATTTCAGTAGTATTTGCTCGCGCTTGGATAACCAATGTGTTCTTAATTTTCCAGTTTTTTATTACAGTTATTAATTATATATATTAACAATTGTTTCATCGAAATGAAACAATTGTTGTATAGCAAAAAGATTTTATTGTCATTTATTTTTAATATATATTTATCTATGTCTAATTTGGTACAAAATTACACCAATGAACGTCAAGGACGCTATCGAAGCCCAATTTCTTGTACAAATTACCGGCTTTTATATTTCCCGCTATACAGTATGCATACACGTGTTTATTATCCTTTAACAATATATTAGATATAAGTTTGAGAACTAACTCCCCGTAGCCTTTCCTTCTATGATTTTCCAGGGTATATAAGTGTCCAAGTGCACCCATTTCCTTTATAAACGACCATGCAACGAGTTCACCACTCTTGAACAGTCCATAGCCCAAGTTAGCCTTAATAAGCAACTCGAAGTACCACTCTGAGCCGGGGGTTTTGTGAGGCCACACTGAATTAACCAATTTCACGCAGTCTAGAGTGAGAAGCTTGAATGAGAATTCTGGATCCAAGCTGTAAAGCAAAAATTTTTTTTATGTTAACAGATATTCCCGTGTAGCCTTTACTAACATAATTATAAGACATGTTAATAATGACAAGATGAGGCAAAAAAAGTAGCCTATGTCCTCAAGTTTGGCTCATACCAAAATTTCATTAAATTCGGTTCAGCGGTTTCATAGTTAAAATGCGACAGACATTCACACGACAACACACAGAGTTACTTTCACATTTATAATATTAATACAGGAATAATAGATATCAGTGTTTCGTTTATATTCATCCGAAAATAAATTCATTTAACAACAAAATGCATTTTATTTTACTAGCGGCCACTATGTTGAAATTTCAAAGACTAGCTGAACTAAAACGATACTAAGTTGAATGGGGGACCACTTTATTAAAAGCTATACAAAATGTGACAAAGGAACGTCAAAATAAACACGCTTTGAAAAGTTTCAAATTCACGATTACTTATAACTTTGTTACTGAATATTATGTGATAAATTATTACCTTTTATATATTTGTGGGTAAAAATATAATAAGGAAGCGTTCTGTCGTAATTTACATCGTTACGGAATTAGGATTTTAGTGTGACCACACATTCAATTTTATGTAGGTAAGCATTCACCAAACATAACGTGGCGACCTTGTAAGATATGATTAGTCAGTTCTGCCTCATCCAGGCTTCAAGAGTTTGACAGGGTCAATTTATGGAGGTATTTTCACAAATGTCTTATAGATAGACGCGAACTAATAATCTGTAGACAGTTATCGATTGTATGAAACCGGTATAAAGGTTACAGACTTCCAGACCGTAAAGAAACAAAAGGTCAGACGGTTTGATCTAGTCCTCCGCTACCGACATAATTTGATTTGGAGGACATGGCTGACGCCCAGTAATGCTGGATGCACACAACTGGGAAGCTAAGGAAATATAGACAAGAGAACTCTATATGTCGTAGTAATTATTTAAGTCGGATGATAGTAATTTCGTAATGTACATACCAATTGAAGTGATATGACTGACGTGTATCTAAAAAAATCTCCAGAATTGAGGTAGTTGAAATAAGCGGAGCGATCTCAACAAATATTAAAAAACAATCAGCATAGAGCCAAGATATCTTACTGTACATTAAATTGGTATTTTGTAATCTCTTTGCTACCTAGCTAGTTCACATTTACAGTCACTTGAAATCACATTCATCTTTTTAATCATACTTTATTAATGCATTTTGTGTTTACTTACGGAACTACTTAATAGTCATTACCTTATATCAAACAGAGGCGAATCTTTATGCAATAAGAACGTTTGTGTCATTGTAATATGATCTATCTTGCAATTCTTGTCATATATTATAATTTTTAAACATTCTGAAACATGTATTGGAGCAAAAGGAACTTCTATTGGTTGGGTCCAGTCAATGAGCGTAGTCGTTCGTAAGGCTTTTTCGAGTTCGGTGGTATCATCTTTGGGGCACTGTATGATTACTTCATAGAATTTGTTCTGAAAAAAAAATAATAAAGTTATTGCATGCTAAATATATGAAAAGAACAAATAAATTGCAAATTGGTCATACACCAAAACAATCTAGAATCTAGAGACATCAAAAATATGAATAACAAATATTTTTAAAATAGGAGCGTTCCACGGTGTTCAATATTGAGTTCGATTATTTTTTTAATGTACATACATATATTATGATCACCTACAATATATTCATGGCATGTAATGTGATGTAGTTATATTGTTACCAGGAAGACTACTAATAAAAGCGAAGAACGATTATATTATCAATGATAATGAATTGATTCACAACGATTACTTTCTTGCAGAAGCAAATGAAATAAATTTGTTGCATTTACTTAGAAAACAAAAATAATTGGCTAAGATTACCTACGCTTTATTTTTATTTACTATGTTGTCTCCACGACTCGACAATAAATAAAATTTATTCTAACTACAACCATACTACAATTATACGTTTGAACGTGAGTTTGGTAATTATTTATTTATTGTGCGTTTACATCCTTAACTACTGAACAGATCACTATTTACGTAGGCGTGATACAAAGGAGGGTACCTAATTAAGTTGTGAATGAGAAACTGTAACAACTGGATTTCTTGATGGCAGGGCTTTGTGCAAGATCCTTGGTACAAGGACTTCATCTCCCCCTTTTCTTCTTTTATAACATAGAAATAATTATTGTGAGTTTTTTCTGCAGATGTTGTGATGCCCTAGAAATATCTGATATAGTTTTTATAAATATTACAGTCTTTCCTATGTTTGCTTCAAAAACGTCTGGAAGAAAAATTTTCTTGCCAAATTTATTATATTAAGTATGCAAACATTAACGCTATAATATAAAAATAGTCAACGACTGACCCTAAACAAGAAACTTCAAAAACTTTTGGAGTGAATTCGGAAAACACCCAACAACCAACTGAACTTATCACTTAAAATAATATTTTAAGGATTTTTCATGCATCGTCATTAACCATCCGATGAAAACTAATTCAGAAGTAGCGTGACATTTGCTTGTCATGGTTGTATGCACGGACGATAGCGAGAACGAGAGTTGGTTATGATTAAGGTCACGTAGGTCTTAATCAAGGCCATTTTGATTTTCCTGGATATTATTCAATAATATTGAACTTTGCATATAAGTTTGTAGTTTGTGATATTCTTTTGTGTAATAGTTACTAAAAATATGAATACATCTATGAAATGAATTATATCATATATCACTATGATTTTTAACACACATTTTTTTTAATTATTATAATCTATATTATAATTATAAATGTAAAAGTAACCCTCTCTATCTGTCTGTCTGCCGCTCTTTCAACGACTAAACCACTGAAACGAATTTGATGAAATTTTGTTTGAAGCAAACTTGAACTCCAAGAAAGGATTTAGGCTACTTTTCTGTCTTAGTTACACATGAAAATCAACACCCTAAAACGCAAACGAAGCCGCGGGCGACTTCTTTGCGTATAAATTATGATAACATTGATTGTATTAGTGGCGTTAATGAGTCAACTGAACAGTTTTCCTGTTCTCAATTACTGGGAATCCCCAAAGCAAAAATGTATCGTACGTATATTTTAACATACTATACTAAAACATCTGACAGTGATAAGTCTAGCACCTATTTAAACTACGAACCATTTTATGATATAAAATTCGTGTAATACAATCAATGTGATTATTATGAAAATAATTTCTGGATACATTATAATATTAGTCATCCAAATAGAATAATGTCTATTTTAAAATGGTCTCTTTTTGTATATTATTTTAACTTAATTGGTATAACATTTCTATACTATCACGCAAATTACCAAGTTATTAGCTATTGCTATTGTTATTTTATATTTACGATAGCAATAATACGCTCAATAATGTTAAACAAAATAATGAATGACTACTTCAAAGCAAACACAACATTAATTACTGAGTATGTTAAGTGTGTATTATGAATTAACAATTGATATCTTTTTTATTATTATGATTGCATTGTTGTGTTATAATATCAAATACAATACACATAACAATACTTTATACATATACATTTTTATGATTATTTTATTACGTATATAAAATAAAAGCAAACCTAGATATTAGAATCATTCACTCAATCATCAATCAGATCATTATACCAAAACATTACAATATCAAATGCTATTTAAATTAACAAAAATAAATGCACCAAACAACAATGCATTATAGAACGTCAAAACATTACGTACCTTTACATTAATTGCAACGATTCCATTATTCACATCACCGTATGGGCTGTAAACCTTGAGACCGTAATCTATTCCAAGTTCCAGAATATGTTCCTCAGTCTCCAATAGTGTATACATGGAAATACTCCTAGGCCAATCAGAGAGAGCTGCCGATTTCAAGTCTCGCCATTTTTTTATCGGCATCAAATGCAGCGGCTCAGTACACATTGTCCAATTCAATTATATTACGTACTCGAAACGTCACTCGGTTTAAGTGCGCCCTGACCTACTGTGCACAGATAACTGAATATATTATTTGGTTTTTATTCAACCTCTTTATTCGTTGACTCATTGCTAAACATCAGTTAAACTCGGTAAATTATTTCAAATCATATTTTATATAGTATGTTTCGTATTATGGTATTGTGAAGAATTGAAAAGCGCTATTATATCATTGTACAAAATTTAATTATGTTATTACAAAATAATAACGTAGGTTATTTTATATGAAGTTTTAAATATGGATTATAAGCTTTTTGCCTAATATGTCTTTATTTGTTATTTATTAGCCATCTCATTATTTTATCAATGCCAATATTTCTTTATAATGTATATGTTGTGGACTTAGATTATAAAACAGAAGGAAGCTATCTTACAGCTCACTTGGAAGATTATTATGATGCAGCAAAAGTGACAGCATTTTCGAACTTTAATTGACATCCATATTGTTAATACTTAATAAAAAATAAAATAAATTAATTAATAAAAAAAACTTTATTCGCAGCACTGTAATTTTTCGCTCGGTTCATCTTTTGTAATATAGTTAATTGTAAAAAAAACTGGTTTTATTGATTTAAATTGTTTTCTACTGGGAAATATATTTATCAATGACAATAATAATAATTTATTTCCAGACACATATGATAACTTACACAGAAGTATCATATTATCTAACTAAGTCTAAATGTATCATTTGTTATGTTAATTACTAATTTGTGATTAAATGCATACTTACACCCACAAAATATAACAAAAGCAATTTAATAAAAATAAAATAAAATTCAATTTATGAATTAGTTAAAATTGTTAGTCTCAATTGCGCTGCTATTTTTAGTGTGCATTTTATAATTGTTTACATTTAAATAAAAACAATACTACTCATGGCAATGCAGAAAGACATGTTCGTACAAAATCGTATGGAAAGAAATAAAAGGATGAAAAAAAAAACAATATTAAATATTTATATTATCCAAATAGCTTTACTTGTGTCGGTAACAGTAAAGCCTGAAATCGCTAAATCAGCTGACGTAAGTGCTTTGTTGTTCTTTTGACCACCACGAACAGTTTAGTTTAAAGGTAAGAATTAATACGTATTAGTACTTAATGCTATTCCTGGGGATATGTCGTAGGCGAAATTTTTAATTTTTTTTTTTGTGTAACGATATTCTATTTAAATAATACTTGAACGTAAAAACACACCACTACATAGTATAAAACAAAGTCGCTTTCGCAGTCCCTATATCCCTATGTATGTTTAAATCTTTAAAACTATGCAACAGATTTTAATGCGGTTTTCAATAGAGTGATTTGAGAGGAAGTTTTTTGTATCCAATACATGGACAATATAGTAAAGAAACACTGATCATTTTAGAAGTTTGTAATGCGATGTCGTTAATAAACAAATTTTGTAGTATATTTAGTATCAGTATTGCACCCGTGCGAAGCAAAGGCGGGTTGCTAGTAATATATATAACAATTAATATATAATTAGCCATTTCACACATTCATCTTGAACAAAATTCAATTTATCAAACAATTTGTTTGCTTTCACATTATCTTCCCATGTATAAGCCAATACATCCTTTCCCTTACTTAATTGATCATTGATAACATATTTTAGAACAAATTCAGCGTAACCCTTTCTTCTGTGGCCGTCTATACAGTACAAGTGGGTAAGCGAGCCGCTCGTATCAATCACTACCCAAGCTAAAAGGCTGTCGTCTGTTGAATATAGGGCATAAGTAAGATCGTTGTTCATCAATGCTTCAAATAACTTGTACGTGGTCTCATGAGTATATGTCCATTTCTTATCAACAAATTTTATGTGTTCTGGTTTAAGCGGACCTATGTATGTATTTGGTGGCAATCTGAAAATAAATATTGATAGTATTTTCATTAAAATAAATATTAATAAATATTTCAACAAAAAGAAAAACCGACTTTAAACAAAACACTATTTCAAAACGAAATAATATGCACTATAAAGTAAAAAATAATAATTACGTATTCGAAATTTTTTAGAGTTCTTCTTAATAAAATGAAATGAAAAACATTAGACTACTTAAAAGTCAATTTACAATTATATAATGTAGTTGCAATTATTGCTATATTTGGAACCGATTTCAGCCAAGAAAACTAAAGTATATCTAGCAAAAATATTACGACAATAATACGAGATAACCTCCTCTTTTTTGGAGTCGGTTGAAAATATAAATGATTATTTCCATTAATGTTATAGGACTTACGTTAGATTTTCAAATTTAGGAGCATCTCTGCTTAGTATATGCTTTAAAGCTTTTTCACCTTTTATTCTTTTTGCAATGTGTTCGATTCGTTTAATACAGTCTTCAACCTTTGAGGTAGCAGAAGGTACCATTAATTGTTTGTTCCAGTTGATTACCTTGGTAGTAGCAAGGGCTTCTTCTATTTTTCTAATGTCATCTACTGGATGTATCATTATTATATAATCATCCTTAAAAATAAAGGATACATTGTATTTATACATTTAATTAGCATTAGAATACCAAAAGTTTTGTCGTATATTACAAAATAGTAATTAATATAATATATTTTAATTAGAATAAAAACAATTGAAATGTCGATAAAAAGAGTCGCCTTGATATTTAACTTCGTCAATTATTTTACCTCTTTTATGGTATCGGTAGGCGGACGAGCAAATGAACCACCTGATGGTAAGTTGTCACCACCGCCCATAGACCATATATATAAACATTCCTTACATCACCAAGGCGCCACAAACCTTTAACTAATATGTTATGTCCCTTGTGTCTGTTATACTTGCTCACTCACCTTAAACTGGCACACAAAAATACTGAGTACTGCTTTTTGACGGTAGCAAATCTGATGCCTTCTAATCAACTCTACTAGGTGTAATTATAGGCACAGGGGATATATCATCTTAGTTGGTTGCGCACGGTGATAATTTTTCCGAAACAAATCAAACAATATCTGAATTATGATGAAGTAATTACTATTGATGGTATAGTACCTGTTCCATGATCGCAACCATTCCATTAGCTAAGTCTCCATGAGGACAGTATACTTTAAAATTGTAAATTTGACTTAAATTTGGATATGATATATGCGTATCGAGTATACGGTACGCCACTGCGTTTTTCGGCCAATTATTTCTATACAAATCTCGCAGTTCCGGCCATTTGCTTTTATTGATTTCTATTAAAATTTCCATGTCTGATGACTGCATCTGTAAATACTATAACTATATTTTATACAGTATGACATATTGTATTTATGTCAAATATATATTTACATTAGATTAGAAAGGTGATACCACTTACAATACAATAAACAAATGGATAATGATAATATACATAAATAAACATTAAAATTATCAATGATTATATCGTATTACAATAATATTGTATAATATGAAATATATATAATACATAAAATTAATAATTATATCGGTTATCATAATGTCTCTAAATAAGTCTGAATCGGTAATATACATTGAGAATATTGAAAGAATGTAATATTTTGAGTTTTTTTTTTTAATTACTGAGGAATGTAAGCAGAGTTATATAGATCACGCCGAGAGATGTCCAAGGTTATTCCAAGCGTTGAATGACGCCAATGAATCTGGAATTGGTACAATATTAATAAAACGACAGCAAATAACATACAATTTTTCGTGGATGTAAATTATTTCTAGAGACACGTAAACGACATAACCAGACCTGAAATAATGGTATCGATGTCTCTGCGGAAAAACCACACTATATATATTGGCAAGTCTTTTATTTCACTAGAGACAAAATAATTTTATACATCAACATTTAGATGTAAATTTAATAAGCTATAGATTCAATAATGATTTTCTTTACCAATTTCCAAGTTTTATTCCCTCAAGTTTTCCTCGAGGAAAAAATTCCTTAAGAACAAAATATAAACAAATTATCACATAGCCACTTGAATATGTGTCAATAAACTGATAACAGCGTTGATAATATTATCTAAGGACGCTTTAATGCTGAGATAAGAGATAACATGCGAATACAGATATTTATTTGCTAGCTGTTGATCTACATTGCATTACAGTTAGAAGGTTAGAAAAAAACCTAACCTAACTAGTAAAGGAGGTAAAATAACTATGTAAGCTTACGATTTAAAAAGATTATTTTTAATTGAACCAGTTTTTATTTTTCCTTAGTAAATAAGACAGTGCCCTCAAGTAAAAAGTACTATAAGACATATTGTGGAAGGGCTGTGAAAAGCTTAACGTCAAATTGTCGACCATTTCTTACAAACTTACGTCGCCATCTTGTAAAAAAGTTTTCACATTGTCTCGGTAACTCCGCTTCCCTCGCTATATATTTTTTTTTTAATTTTTAAATATAACTTAAAATACTTTTTCTTGAGTTGTCACCGGTTTACGTTTATATTTACTGCTCAGATTATTATGGACGTAGCGTGAAGATTTATAATAAAACCTCTTTTAATAAACTGGTTATCACAAAAAGAATATCTAAAAAGGGACTGGAAGTTACTTGGCTTATGCAACATGTTCAAACTCTCCAGCTTAAATATTAAATATACCAAAAATGTATTAAATATACCAAAATTAAAGAAAACAAATGCCACTGCAACTATTTCAAAAAATTATGCATCTTTATAGAAAAATAAGATAGCATATATAAAGGTATGGATTATGAATTAATATTTAGTGCCGCAATAAAAAGAATGATTCAACTTATTTAACTTCCAAAGAATTTATGTAGTCTTCTGTTTAAGATCGAAGTTCGTTTTTTATTTTTGAATTATGAATGTGTAAATAATTATACGCCATTTTGATACATATATCATTTCGATATATTTTTTAATCGCCTATAACTTTTTGATATTTCAAAATTGTAGTCAGTGGTGAGTTGTCAAGTTCTTGTCACAGCTCTACTGCCTCATCTTAGTTGAACTTACAATGTTTTTAATTTAATATATTATAACTAAATTTGTGTTAATTTTGATTGCATATTCTATATCACTGTTATCTTAAAAAAAAAAAAAAAAAAACTTTCGTACACATTTTCTACACGATAAAAAATGTTTACTTACTTCTTTGAAGCAGAAATCAAATGAATCTCTTGTAATTACGAGTATAAGATTATAGAATTCAAATTACGAATAATAACCTATAAAACAAATACGAATTTAATAATTTCTTGCGTAAATAACACATGTAACATGAGTAAACATTTTATCCCAAAGATCTCAGCATAACCAGCATCAAACCACATTTATTTTTATCACTCTTACACATTCGAAAAAAGGTGAGACAAATATATTCGACCATATTACCTGCATTGATATTTCTCGTTTTGTTTTCTGAGTGCCACTTTTCAAGGAGATTGTATTTGATTTTACAACAATGATTAATTTATTACAATTTCGGTGTGCATCGTTATTAACATGGCATTATTCGTAAAATAAATATTAAAGTCGATAATTTAAGAGTACCTTACCTACTAAGATTCTTGCCGATGCTTCACGGTATTTGTGAAAAAAAAATTACATATTATTTTTAAATATGAAACCTAAAACTCCTTAGATGAATACTATCGGGACTAACAGTTTAAATTTAACTGTAAAAATTAAATATTCGAACATTCCATATTTAAATTTAGATTTGCAAATTATACAGTTATAATTAGTAACTCCATTTGTTACCGGTAATAGATATGTAAAATTATACTGTTTAATTAAAATAGAAACAAATAAATTAGATAAAATTTAAATAGATATAGCTATAATTACACGAAACGAATTGCACGACGGTTGTGATATCGTCACACAACTGGTAACACTGGTGAGAAAGACAAAAAAGACTACCACTGAGACTCTGGACCACTACCTGAAAATGACGGTCCATAGTAGAGAGGATCTGATAACAAACAGGCTGGCTGATGATTACTAAACCCCAAAAATCAAACAACACGGCTTCATGGTGCTATCTGATAATAAAAATAAAAAGGCACACAAAAAAAAAACTAAATATACACCAAAGGCACAACCTATCTGTGGAGATACAAATATAAGAATAATAAAAAATAGTGATAGTGATGTATATGTATGTGGTATGTGCTCGTATTATCCACTTGTATAGATTCCATTCATTAATAATACTGCCTCATATATTATACATTCGTCATATTGTTTTTTTTTTCTACGTAAAGTAGTTAGGTTTTAACGCATTATCAAATTATATGTTTAAAGTATTTGTATATGTAGTTCTGTAGGCATTTATTGACAGACCTATTTAGTTAGATTAGTGATAGGTAGCGCATTGATCGAAATTTGACGTATTTTTATTTAATGACATAAGAAGTGTCAAATTGCTTGCTTTGGAAAACCCATGACCTAATATACATAATTAATGTAAATAATGGGAAAATGTCAATATCAAACATACTATAAATATTATTTCGCAAGTGAAATTGGCGATATTATCTGTGCCCTTTTGGCATAAATAATCGCAAATAAAAAGCTCTGAATGTTTCTTATTATAATTATTCATGTGTGTTTCAAAGGCATGGTCGGTAGTGTATTTAACTTATTTATTAATATAATGCAACATGCATTACCTATTTAATTAAAAATATATTAGCGTTCTGCACTCGATACAGAGAGAAACTTCAACTGTGCTAAATTTCATACTCCTCCATCCGAGTTATTTTTGTAAAAAATATGGATTATATACAGATTAAACTTAACTCAATGTGTCTAAAAAGACTGTTTGACAGAAAAAAACAATACGCAATATATAACTATACTCCAGCCAAATTCGATGTGGAATGTTTAATAACAAAGCGTTGCTTAGCAACCAACGTCAGGCAGATGCTCAAAACATTTTTAGAAATATGTACAACAATTATTTTTGATGTTAATAAAAATGAAATTTGATGATTAATAATAAAATATTTAAGACAAAGTACTAAGCGCATTCTTGGTTATAATTATAATACTTATGATCATCTGGAATAATGTAGATCTCAAAAATAATACCTCCAATTTTAAAATGATATCAGAAATTACCTCGTAGTTATATAATTCGCTTTATTAACTTTATCTATCGCCTCCCAAACGACAGGACTCATTAAGATTAATTTGAAACAGTGATTTTAGTGCTATATTTATGCTAGCCAAAACAAGATGTCTTTTTTTTAATCTATGTGTAATGAAACGTTGTGTGTATTGTTAACATTCTTAACCTGTTGTGGTTATACTACCATTATAATACGACTAAAAATATACACCACCAATTACGAAGAGCCTGTATCGCTATTATATATAGTAAGACACAAATTAGATGTAGCATCGGAAAATGCAATGGAATGAAAATAAAACCGATTACTGCCGATTTACTAAACCAATAGAAATAGCTCCCTATCGCGCCATTCGACGCTATTCGTCGCTATAGATTTACGCGTCAGAGAAAGCAAGTGCATGTAAATCGACATAGGTCATATGATATTACAAGTTATTACGTTTGTGCAAAGATCATATTCGCGTGAGAAATAAATATTGATAATTTGGGATAACGTACTTAATTCGGATGTGATCGGTTTTACGAATTTTGCCGATGCGACATCTAAGTTGTGTCGTACTATACCTTCCTAAATCTGCCAATTGCTTAAAAAACACTCCAAATGTTACAAACCTGCGATTTCTTTACGTCAGTATTAAAATATAGGGTTGTTAGTTTTGTAGTAATATTATAGTGATAATTAAAAAAATTTAAACTTTTATTTTAAGCTAATTTTCATATAAATTATGTATTGATCGGCTAAATAAAATTTTTGGATTCTGTATTAAATTAAAATTTTTGTGTTTAAACAGGAAATTGTGTTATAATGAATATAGTTGTAATTATAATAATAATTATTTTTTATTAAGAGTGTATCAACCCTAATTATGATGACACATGGTTTGTTTACTAAAATTCCAGATCGAATGTGGCTGGAGTATAGGACCTAGGTTATCGAATAAATATGTCTGCGTGCTGCGTGGATAAACATAAGAAAAGGAAAGTCATTGTGGTCAACGTCATATGCTATATGCTGTCAGTGTCAAGTCTATAAACGTAGGTATAAACAAAACAAGTAAACATTTGGAATATCATAGAAATAAATAAGTACTCACTTTATTTCTAGCACTAAAAAGTTCACTTCGATCATGGCAAGTGTACATAAAAACGGTACCTTATCGTCGTATTTCAAAACTACTATACGGCAAATCAAATTTATCTTTAATCTCTCAGACTGAACTAATTAATTTTGCTGTCTAGCGTCTGTTGAATGTTGATGTTCCTATAGTAGCGCCATCTGTTTAAAAGACCGTAAACTACGTAGTAGTTAAGAACTATACAGCGCTTTCTTAAACTTGACGATGCGAGATTTAGTTTTACATTATTTATCAATTAATAACTCATAGATATAACTTTCATTTAAAACAAAAATAAGTAGAACGGAACAAGTATAAACTACAATCGCGTCAACAAAATTTAAATGAAATGTCAACTTACTAAAATTTAAACAAAAACCTTTCTCTTTATAAAAAAATCAATAAATTATTAGCACACTAATTATTTTGTAATTAATTAAGGACAGCTTAAGGTTATAACAGTTTAGTCCATTTGTAGAGATGATAAAAACGACGCGAGTCTCTAAGACAGTAGTAGAAAGAGATAAGAACGCGCGTACGTAAAGAAGACGCACTGATTGTTCTTCACATTCTCTTAATGTCTCCGATTTTACCATTTTTACCTTACTAAAGTTTTTCAAGTGCCTAGGGGCAGAATTGTGTGCCTTTTTTAATTGGCTAGTATTTAATCATAGGGATGCCGATGAGTCAGCTCAAGCTTGGTAGCATTTCCGGTGTAGTAGTTCTTAGAGTACAGTTGTTTAGAAGGAATGACCAAACTAATGCTGAAACATCCGCTTATGGAATATATGGAATGGGACTGACGTTCCACATCAGCGATAAAGTCATAAATAACGTCTGGATCATTTAACGTGTAGCAAATCCGTCTCAATGAAGAAAATAATATCCTTTACTTATACTACTAGAATACTAGTGTGTGGTGTTACGCGAATTGATAGAGTAAGGAATGAGTACATAAAGAGGAAGTTTGAAAGTGGCACCAATAGCCGAGAAGTTATGTGGAAGGCGGCTATCATGGTATGGGCTATCATGTAATGCGCAGGAATGAGGAACACATTGTGAGGAAGGCCTTGAGCATAGATGTGGATGGATATAGAGGTAGAGGACGACCAAGGAAACGATGGATGGATTGTGTGAAAGACGATATGGCTAGAAAGAATGTTACTTGTGAGATCACGTCTGACAGAGAAGACATTCTGTGCCGACCCCAAATAAAATTGGGATAAGGGCAGGAGGATGATGACTTATAGAATACTAGTAGTCGCCCGCGGCTTCGCTCACGTTATATGACGTTGGTTATCGTGTGTTATGTAAAAAGAAGCCTTAAGTAGACTTTTGTCCTTTCTTGGAGTTCAAGTTTGCTTCATACCAAATTCCATCAAATTCGATTCAGCGATTTAGTCGGGAAAATGTGACAGACAGAGTTACTTTCATATTTATAAATTATAAATAGTTATAATAAAAGTTATATTTATAAAATACAAAAATACATTTCAATTATTCTACCAGATTGACAATTGTAATTCTTCATTCCAGTTGGTGGGATACTTCAGCCGTAATTTCAGCCTAATTCCATTACTTTCTGGCTACGTGCCTGTAACAAAATATAGATAATTTCTGATTTATGCAAATGTTTTAAGGGCTTTGGCAAACTATTCTAAATATTTATCAGTTGGAATTATATAATATGCAAACACTTAGTGTAGTTTTTATATCAAAATCTGAATTTGAACGCGATTTTAATTTATATCAACACGACACAAGCAATCGTAATTAAAACTTAACGTGTGACCCGAACTTTAAGTCTGTGAAGGCGATAATTCTGAGTCATTAAATATGTGTGAGCTCCCCTTAGGTCTTATTTTGAGGTTGATACATTAGAGTGCGACGTGGTCCTATTAGCAAGTAACGAGCCGTACTCAGACTGATCTTTGCATTTAAATGTAACATTATACATAATTACACAGACTGAAAATAAATTGTGTGACCTCAAAGAGCTTTTGTTTTACTTAACAACTAAAATAACAATTATTTCTACGTGATTACATGTTTATTGCCTAATTATATCGGCTAATTGCAGTAAGACTATAGTTAAACTTATTGTAATTTCAGTAATTCGTGATATAGTAATGAATCCGTTTTTACAATGATGCCCTCTTTATATCTTTTTTTACAATGCTTGACAATCATCCAATTGTTTTTCTTATGACAGCTAAATCATTTTCAAAGAACGAAACAGTGCTATATGCCAGTATGAAATGTTATTCCTTATAAAATAATATTCATTAAAGTTGCACAAATTATTGATTAATTAATTAAAATAATAATTGTGTGAATAATAAAGTAAATGTAATAGTTCCTGTTATATTTATATGATGTACTAATAATAATGTGATACATATAATGAATGGTATAATGCAATGACATAACACCATAGTGAAGACTAGGGCTACTCGCTAACATTATATTCCTTAGGCATGTATTAATTTAAAATGTCATATAAAAACTTGTGTGTGTGTCATTATGAGGAATATTAAACAGTCTCCACCGTTAATTGACTTGATTATTTTAAACTAGTTATCACACACGGCTTTCTTTCATATTTTAGGGGATATTTTAATGTTATGCATAAAAACCATAGCATATAATATTGAAGTTGCTTGCTTCATAACAAATTTCATTAAATTCTTTTGAGTGATTTGATCGTAAATGAGAAACAGGCAGACATACGTAGTTCTCTTTTGAATTTATAGTAATAATTATAGTATAGTGTAATTTCAGTAGCTTAAGATGACGAAATAAAAACAGTTTTACACTAATGTTTCAATATTTTACAATCCCTCGCAATCATGTAACTATATTTAGTAACAGATCAATCTTTTTTTTTAAATCTTTATTTATGCCAGTCTTAAATATCTTGCGGCATGCCACATAATATAAAAATATAATTAATTTTAATTAAATTACTAAACAAGTAAGTGCAACAACAATTTTATAAATACTAAATTATGTAATATAAATATAGTAGTTTTGATTATAATCATTATATAATAATGTGATATGATGTAGCCGTATTGGAGGCTAGGGTTGTTCGCTAACAATAAATAAATGCTGCACTGATTACCAGCACCATTACAAATTGACACTGTATGAAAATGTACTATGAACACACAACCAAGAAGTTGAGTCCCTTGTGCCTGTAAATACACAGGTTCATTCATTTCTCCTTTAAAGCGACACACAACCCATATTAAGTAGTTTAGCTCTGCTGAAAACGACCATCGCAGGGGATTAGAAAATACAATACTGTACATCATTTTGATCTTTCTCATAGGGTTCAGCCACTGTTTGCTATGTAAGCGCTAAAATGTGCTTTTTTACGACATAACGTTAGACACATCTAAATTTATCAGTGTTTCATGAAACACTGATAAATTGAGTTTTAAAACATTCAAAAACTGCATAAAAATCCCTTGGGTAGTTTTAAAAATTTAAAGTAGTCTTATTTTTAACATTCCAGAGAGTTTTCGTCACAGCCAACACAATAATAATGGTAATACGAAAATAATTGGATGAAAAATACTATAATAATTTGATATATTTATAGAAATATAAATATTGCATGCTTTGTATGTTCCTGTAAGATCTATTCGAACTAGGAAAATTAAAGATTGGAAACTAATAAAAGAGATTAAATGAAAATTAATAACAATATAACTTTATACTGGCACGAAATTGCGGTACCTAAAAATGCACTTTATTTTGTAATCATTTTGGTTTATTTTGCAATATATAATGAGTAAGAACACGATATTTCAATATTCAGACAATCGATCATAATAAATTGGTTACAAAGCTTTGCTGTCGTTCGATTTTATCGAAATTTTGTATGATATGTTATCTATCTATTTAACTATATATTATAATATATTATGTGTAACTTAACTAGAGTCTGAAGATTAAAGAATTTCTTTATTTTCTTGGTATATTCGTGGCTAATAAATCTGGATTCCGATATTTAATTGGATTTAGCCAATAACAACAGTTTAAATTAATGATATTTTTTGGGTAAATATCTATACAGAACCAGTGGGAGGCATCCAGTATAGTAATCTGGAATACTATATAAAAAATCGCTAATACACTCGAAAACGATTTTCAAAGGATATGTCATTGAATTTATTTGAATACATTGCAGTACTTTGCTGTGAAATGATCGTTAATTGCATTAATTAGAAATAAAACAAAATGAAATTCGTATAAACTCTCGGACAACCTATTCCAACCACAAGAGAACAAAAGCGTCATAAACAATATTTGTTATCGAATTGACGTAATATTATTGGTGAGCGTGAATAGTCTATGATGTACATTTTCGATTTACGAAAATATGACGTTTTAAAACGTCAAAAATGCTGTTTATCGATCTTTAGGAATTAAAATTATAGTGAGCATAAGTAGTTCAGTGTAATATTACCGTTATCAAATACGGGATATATACCATGTTTTTTTTTTTATTTTAATTCGGTTTCGTATCAAAGTATCGAGCTCCACCGAATAAAAATAAAAAACATGGTATTTATCCCGTATTTGATAACTGTAATTATAAAAAAAAACATGTTCATCTAAAATCTTATTCAGTGTATTAGTTTTTTTATTAATAACAAATACACATTAATCAAAACTTAGTACCGATCAAATCGCATGGAGACGTAAATCTAGGGATAGTTTATCTTTTTTCTTTCTTCGATTGGAAGAGGTTATTGTCACGCAAGTGAGGCCTCTTTTTTTGTTTCATGATGGAAAGGGGGGGGGGGGGCTGGTACTCCCCGCTTTCCTTAGAGCCGAGTGCGCCAAGGTCCACCGTGTTTACCCACTAAAAAACCAGCGGTACCTACCCTCTCCGTCTTTCGGCGGGCGCCACGGGATCGCTTACACATGCTACCGTAACCACGCACGTAAGGCCTGAGGTTATGCAATGTTTTTATTATGTTGAAGTCGACTTAACCGATAATCCTGAGTGACTCAAATCTGAGCAAACGCCACTGAATATTCATGTGCTTAATTTGTGTATACAATTTAACTCGTGCTCGGTGGGTAAGGGAAACATTGTGAGGTAGCCTGCATGCAGAGGATGAGATTCACATGCATCCACTGACCTTTATTGGACCAGAGTTTATGGTCCCAGCCTTCCTCTTAAAAATTAAAGGAGACCACTATTATATAAATTTTATATGAAATTACTAGTATCTCGGTTTAAATGCAATTTTATCTATTGTTTTTATTCCTATTTGTATCAAATGTAATATTATTGTTTTATGACCATCGGTCTCTCCATACAAAAATTAAAAAAAAAAAACCTTCTTTATAAGAACAAAAAGTTTTTACTAATATGTTGTGTTTTAAGTAGATAAAATCGTACATAATACCAGCTTGAAAAATAATTGTGTTACAGTGCAACCCTAGCCTCCAATACGGTGTTATGACATTTGATTCATATCATAATTTATATCACATTACAATTGCATATTATGAATGTAGCAGGGGCTACTGAATTTACTTTATTATGTATATACAATTATTATTGTAATAATAGTAATCCAGTGATCAATAATTTGTAAAACTATAATTAATATTGTTTATATGGCAAAGCATTTAATACTGGCATGTAACAATATTCCTTATTTTAAATATGATTGAGCTCTCATTAGAAAACAATTGGACGATAGCGTGGCATTGTAACAAAAGATAGAGAGATTGAAGCATCATTGTAAAACGATAATATTATTTTGGCCATCGCGAACTACTCAAATTACAATTGGTAAACGCTGAAATGATGCTTAATAACACGAAAAAAAAAGCCGTCGACGTTTCAAAGCTATTAATGGTTGTAACACTAACGTTCGATTTTGAAAGCAAAACATCCCATTTGTTTTGTTTCATATATCACTTTGTTAGTTTTCGATTTCCCTTTATGTACTATTTTTTAGGCCTATCATCGGTTTTAACTGTCACAATGAATCATATTTCAATAGTGAATGTGTTTGACAATTAGTCTGCAGTTTTAACGACGCCATAGGATACGCCGCACTTTGCGTCACACTACACTACGACTACGTTCAGTGCACGTGGACAAATGGTTCCCTATCATTAGATGAAAAAACAAATGATAAATTTTATTTTACACACAACTTTTGCCAAAATAATATGCTACTTCTTACACGCCGATTATTATTCATAGCGTAATTTTTTTTTTGTTTCGGTGTAATAATTGGTATCGTGTGTGTCAATAACTCAAATGCACTGCACTGACAAACTTTATATAATCATCGATTTTATCGACTAATTAACTTATATGAAAGAAGTTTGATTAACAATAAAGAGTTATTAAAAAAATAATTACATAAAACCTATTTATAATTTAAATATCGAAGTTAAATATCCAATTGTTTCATGTAGGATATATATATGTACCATTTGGTATTACAGTATGACTTAAAGGTGCATTATGCAAGTGCCAGGGATTATGTACGTCCAAGGCCACACGCGCATGCTCCTGTAACACTAAATTTTAGGTGAGTTTTATCTATTGTATATCAGTTAAACCCTCCATTCTTACTTTTCTACATTTTCAAAGGAAATTGTACAAATAGTATGAAATTCTTGAAATTATAGAAATTATATTTAACAAACGATGTTACAACAATTTAAATAAAACTAGTTATACCGGATTTGAATCGCGTATATAGACAAATGCCACCTTAGTCTACCCGTGACCACGAACGCTGTAAAGTGCTCGAAACGTCGGGATGCCAAAAATAATTAATATACGCGATTCAAATCCGGTATAACTAGTTTTATTTAAATGTGTAATAATCGCGAAAATTTAAGACAACACGATGTTACAACAATACTTAACTGATAGAACTAAAGTATATTTTTGTTTTAGTTGTAAATAAAGTAATATGCCATGATGTATTACGGTATATAGGGTTACAAAAATGATGGCTATACCCGCTTTATCAATCATCAGAACTAATGACGCTACTACACAACCGTGATCAGTCATAGCACCCGTGAAACTTAACACATATAACGGCACCCCATTCGTCAAAATCGAGGCGTCGCGACATAACAAATCTACAGTGACTGCCTCTAAATATACTTCTGGTCCCTATCAGTGGCGTAGCTAGGTGAGGAAGGGCCCCGGTGCGCAAAAGAATAATCGGGCCCTCATCCCTCTTTCCCACCCCTCTTTAACTAATAATTATCCTTCAAAATTATATATACCAAATAAAAAATCTTGTGGTCATCAGGGTCGTGTTTTTCTAGCTTCGGATCCTTAAGGTTTAGTTTAGTGGGCCCCCTAAACTCCGGGGTACTGGTGCACTGCACCACCTACCCTACGATAGCTATGCCACTGGTCCCTCTTTCCAAGGAGAAAGTTTGAGTTTATTACACTACGCTACAAAACGAGTTGGAGACCATCCGTCTATCACGTGCAGGCTAACTCACAATGTACTCCTTCATTACCAAACATGTTAATTATGCATTTGAAGTTGCACGTATTCTAACCACTAGGACATCTTGGCTCGTTTTCCCATACCAACATTATGGCACTTAGGATCTTCTTCCTTTCGACAGACGATACATAGAGACATAAATAATAAAGTTAATTTTGACTAAATCGAAGTCAATACTTATCCATTTACATTCAGTAAATACCGTCAGTATGAAAAGGGTAACCGATTTTTTACACCGTCAATGCGCCATCATCATAGTATTTAAGTTGTTAAGACCCTTGAGCCGGTTCTCTCGTTCTCGCAACCACAAAATGGACAAACCAATACGTATGAATAATAATCGTATGTATATAATAGTGAAATCATACTGTAAAACATCTTTAAAATTGATCTGATTAATACAAATATAGTGTTTCTGGGCTGATCTTGAGGATAATGAAAGTCGGAGAGACAGTACAATTATACAGACTGTAACGCACTTGATAGACACTCTGTTTTACATATTCACTGCTTCGACTTTTATAAATGATATATGCCAAAGAATATGAGATACACAGATGTGAAATATTTTAGTCATAGAATATGTAACTTTACTAACTGTTTACTTTAATACCTATGTGCATATACGGCACAATAGCATCACATCTATACTAATATTAAAAATGCTAAATATTACAATTGCTCTTCCACGGACAACCCCAGTGGTTTGGCATGTAAATAAGTATGAAGCAAGATTGAACCTCTATAACTGACCCAAAGCAGAACCAACACCTAAGACAAGCCAAACCGCTAGCGACAACCAGTATATCTATATCTGATTTCAAATGCAATTACGATCGCTATAAATCCGCGACTGTGTCGGAAAACTTTCAGTACAAATTGCAACGCTAGGCGCTTGACCGCATTGACATTTACTATTGGAAATAATATTTTTAATTATAACTGTTTTATTTAGCTTTAATATTGACGATCATATTATGTACTAATTGTCGCCCGAGGATTGGTTCGCGTTTTCAGGGGTTTGGTTGTCGTGTGTTAAGAAAAAAAGTAGCCTATGTTCTTATTTGGAGTTCAAATTAGCTATATACCAAATTTCATCAAATTCGGTTGAGCGGTTTGGCCGTCAAAGAGCGATATACAGGCATAGTTACATTCACATTTATAATATTAGTATTGATTATATTTTAGGATATAATAGAGTAATACGCTGCATCTATTAAAATAATAAACAAAACTCAGAGCTACTTTTTGTAATGCGGGTTTAATGCCATACAGGTTGGACAGGCAGGCTAAATAATGATACTCACTACAGTTTTAAGACTGTTATGGGTACTTTGAGTGTTATTAATCATTCCTCATCCTACCAATGCGCCACCAACCTTAGGAACTAAGATGTTATCTTTCTGTACCTGAGGTTACCTAATGATATTTTCTTTAAGTACAGAGCACGAAATGGACTGCGAACACTTTTCCACTCTAAGACTCTTAAAATGCTTTTAAAGATTTTAAAACTAAAACAGTTGAAGATCTCATATATTTAATGTATTTAAATACTTTCATTTAAGTGCATAGATTTAAACACCTCTATAATCTTATAAAAGCACCATTTATTTTTATTATTTTACACACAACTTTTGTTTTCATTTTTAATACCAGCCCTGCATATCAAACTAGCTTTCGCTGTGTTTTGGAAGCCAGTACCTTCCTAGATTTTAGGTACAAAATTGTTTCTTTTTATAATATTAAACCACTAATAATAATCGAACACACAAAAAAGGTTTTTTGAACAATCTAAGTATTAATAACAATTACGTTTCTGTGTTAGTGTATGTCTGTATATGTGTATTTATGTGTGATTTTGAGTGTTAAGTGCCAGTTTAATAATAAACTATATATGTATGTTTGGACTACACTCATTTCTTTATGAAATAAATAATGAGATTTATCATAAAAAATCTATGATACTCGGATATATTATCAATATAATATTTTTATGATATACATAAAAGAATGGACACAAATGGACCACCAGGTCAGTGATCACCATCGTCCATACAAATTGGAACTGTAAAAAATATCAACGTTTTCATTATATCGCCACTGTGCCAACAACCTTCGTAACTAAGGTGGTTACTGGTAAACTACATGCACAAGGCATTGTGCCTGTATGCTTTGTGCATGTAGCTACTCTGGCTCACTAAACTTTCAAACCGGCACACAACAGTTGCTGTGTATCTACAGAAAATTGGGTGATGCGACGAGTGGGTGGTACCCACTTAGAGGAGCTTGCACTAAACCCTACGTAAAACGGACTTTAAATAATACGCTGAGGATATACATCATAAACAAAATTTGAGCGTGTCAAATAATTCCTCTCGGTTTATTTTTTTGTCCTGTTTATTTTTTTATTTAAATTGAAATATAACTTAACTGGAAGTATGGTTAACTGTGTTTTTGTACTATCCCAAATAAAAATAAAACAAAAAAAAAATAATATTAAAAAAAAGCAATAAAATAAAACCTCTTTTTATTTAAAAAATATTCTTATATTTTGTCGCAAATATATTTTGATATTTCGTTTGTAGTTAAATGTTCGTAATATCTTTGTTCCCTTCACTCTGTCCTTGTGAAGCCATCCATCAAACCGAACGTCCCTTAGGACACGGGTTTATAGGTCAGGTCATAGACGGCAGAGTCATTGCCCTGACCCTTACAATGTACTTGTGAAGGGCATATTTTGTATTCACACTTCTTATCGTGATTTTACACACTATTCAATAGAGTGAAATGAATTTGTATGTTTTTTGTAAAAACAACGGTTCGAGTAAATATCGATACTTATAATACAAACATTTATATTTTATTTAATTTTTAAGTTTGTTTTCTAGAAAAACTTGGTTTACATTTATTTTTGTTATAGTACACACTATTTTTAAGCTAAAACTTTTATTAGTATTCCGTACGCCCTTTCACATTATTCGAAGCCATTGGAGATTTGACAGAATAATTGAAGAGTTTTTTAATAATAAGACACCCGGTAAGTTAATGATTATTTGTATTTATACAAATTTCGTTGTTATAATAAAAGTAGTAACAAGTTTTTTACAAGAGAGCTAAGGGCTCCTCTTGTTTGAGAAGGATATTTGTACCTTATTCCATCACGCAGCTTTAATACTGGTTGGTTGAATGCACATGTGATAGAACTTTATTTTATGTTTCATTAAGATGTTTTTCTTCATCACAAGGTCAGAAACGATATGCAAACTCAAATGAAGTACATGAAAATTGAGTTATTTTTGAACACACAATCATCGGTTAAGATGCACGCATTCTTATGAGTGAACTATAATATTAGTGACGACATAGAAAATCTAATTAAGCTGTTTGTTCAGGCTAATCTCTAGAACGGTTGGACTGATTTTGACGGGATTTTCACTGGCAAATAGCTGATATAATAAGGAGTAACTTAGGCTACAATAAATTTTTTTTGTTAAATTCAAACGCGTACAAGGTCGCGGGCACAGCTGGTTATTTAATAAAATGGTAACTAGTTATTTGAATCAGCTGAGATATGTAAAAATCGAGTCTAGAATAAAGGTAGGGTAGGTAGGGCTTTTCTTGGTGGTACGGCTTTGTGCAAGCTTCACTCATCAGATATTCCACCGCTAAACAACAGTACGCAGTATTGATGTGTTCCAGTTTGAAGGTTGAGTGAGCCAGTGTAACAGGCACAAGGGACATAGCATCTTAGTTCCCAAGGTTGGTGGCGCATTAACGATGTATGTAATAGTTAATATTTCTTACAGCGTCATTGTCTATGGGTGATGGTGACCACTTACTATCAGGTGGCCCATATGCTAGTCCGCCAACAAATTCCATTAAAAAAAGGGATACAATTTAATCGGAATTTGTCGTGTCGTTTTAGCATTAAGCAGTTATCAAAAAACAATGGCAACGATTTATTCCACAGAAACGTGCATTTGTCCGAAACAAAAAGTCACGCTTCAGACCGTAAACTACTTCACTGCTAAATATCACGTAAGTTCGTTGCTCTGTTGCTATGCGAGAAAAGGACGAAGAATAGTTTTTCGTAAATCACTATAAAATAACATTAATAAATATCGAGTGACTTACTAATCACTACTATCGTATTTAATTTTAAGCAGTATATTCCACTAATTTCCTGATAAAGGCATAGTTTTAATATATATTATTCCAATTATCACTACATACTATAAAAAAAGTCAACCGACCGCGTATGTTGGTCTGTACGAGTATGTTTGCAACAACTCCAAAACTTCAGGAAGGTTTAAGTAATTTATTTAATAAGTTTTTATGTAAATGCGTTAAAATAGAACAACAATTTTTAAACATGTCGGAAAACAAAAAAAATATATAAAAGAAAATTTATTTAGCGTTAGCGAGCCGTTATTTTTAAAATAAATTGCTCATCAACAGCTATAGATCTTATAGGGTATATAAATATTTAATACATTATTTTCATATTCTACGAATGTTGAAAGCTAGAGTGTGGTAATACTATATTTTGTAAAATGATGTTTGTAATAAGTAGAGCTGTTATAATAACGATACGGAAATATAATCGTTTAAAAGCTGGTCGGGTACAGCAACGGAACTCGACACGCCTGACATAAAGACTTAGTATTGTTATACGGAAAGAGAATTCCAACAAAATTGTTGTGACGTAATTGTGTGACTTTTGAACTGTTTTTATTATAATATCATAAATGGGAAAGTAACTATGTACGTTCATTTGTATCTGTATATTTATTATTATTATATAACTTTAACAGCTCTCGTCGGCGGTTTTTCCGAACCGATACGACATGGGGACCTTCAAGAAAAGAGCGTACTCCTTTCTTAAAGGCTGCCAACGCACCTGCAAGCCCCCTGGTGTTGCAGATGTCCATGTGCGGTGGTGGTCACTTTCCATCAGGTGAGCCTCCTGCTCGTTTACAGGTGGTAAACGAGCAGTTATTAAAAAAAAAAACATTTAATATTTCTCCTCTTTCGAGGGTGTTTAAACCTAAAACGTGGGCAGCAGCCAAGCGTTAAGGAGTGTTTATATTATTATTACTATGGATGACAATAGATTATTAAAAGGCTTTTATGAGCTTAGACTGTTTGTATGTATGTAACTATGCAACGGAATCTTTGAGCGCGATTTTCAGCTATTTTATGAAGTCCATGAATTCGAAACTCTGCATACGTATTAAGTGCCAATGATAATGCAATTATTTTTTATGACTACACCAAACGGCCAACCCCGTTTAACAAAATAGAAGCTGCGGCAGACAACGAGTCTTCAATAAAAACATAACCCTTACATACAAAAGATTACTGTATTAATGTTATGTATATTTAATAGATAATTAAAAACACTGGTTTGAATATTTAAACCTTAATAAGGCTAAATGCTCTGATATGTTGTAAAATAATAATACTAATATTATTATATTATCTGTCCGCCAAATATTTCTAATGTAATAAAATAAATAAATATGAGACATCATCACATACATTACTCTGATCCCAATGTAAGTAGCTGAAGCACTTGTGTTATGGAAATCAGAGGTAACGACGGTACCAAAAACACCCAGACCTAAGAGAACATAGAAAACTAATGGTAATCTACATCGACTCGGCCGGGAATCGAACCTGGGACCTCAGAGTGGCGTATCCATGAAAACCGGTATACACACCACTCGACCATGGAGGAGGAATCATAGGGCATATCTATAAAATGTATTTGTATTTACCTGTAAATTAATACTACTCTGTTCGATTGTTTGTTGAATAAACTGAACTTAAATTATCGTTAAATTTCTCGTCGACAATCCACGGCCGGCTCTACGAAGTTATCAACAGCAACGTAACGCCGCAGCTACGAACTTGCGAACACGGTAAGTGTGAGAAAAACTCTACAACAATTAATACAATTTTAAATTCTATCGGTAGTGTGTTCATTTCGTTACGTGAATCAATATATTTATTAAGGGAAATGCGTGTTTTGACATTAAGGTTTTAATCATCATTATTACACAGTATAAAACAAAGTCGCTCACCGCTGCCTGTCCGTATGTATGCTTAGATCTTTAAAATTACACAACAGATTATGATGCGTTTTTTTCAATAGATAGATTGATTCGTGAAGTAGGTTTATATGTTTAGTACATGCACAATATGGTAGAGAAATACTGACAGTTTTTGACAGTTTTTGACGTGTAAAGCCGGGGCATGTCGCTAGTTATCAAAAAACATGAAAATAAATCGCAATATGAGTAACTAAAATATTTATATACAATATAACGTATTATGAAAACTTTTTGTTTACCTAGTTACTTACGAAAATATTCTACTGAAAGGGTTAGTCTTGCGGAATATTTAAGAAGATGCGAGTTCATACTCGTCTGACCTTTGCGTCATGATGGAATCTTTAATCCTAGTCGGAATGCGGGCTGATTCCACCCAAGAATTAATATTAATACTCTGAGATGACAGTGTTCCTTCGAATCGAAGGATTAACATGATAACGCTCTATTTAAAACAAATTCAATATTTATTTTATTTTACCTTTCATTGTTATTATAATAATTAATTATAAGGTCTATAACTAAAGATATATTTTCGTCATTAAATTATTTTAAATCAAATATTTTTATTTTTAGTGGTCCGATGTAAATAATGGGGCGAGGTTGAACGTTCATTTCACTGGAATTAACATATAAATATGCCACATTTATTACCTTTAAGATAATATTTAATTATAATATGTAATGTTTTAAGGTAGTAGCTGGATTGGGTTGGAAAGTCTACCCAAAACTATTAAAACTCATGCCTTTATTCCACACTTCATTAATTGGACAAAACAATTTACACCTGTATTAAATAGAACAGAGTATAGAATGATCATTACTACGTCACATTCGGCCGACTAAAACACAAAATACTATATTATTTTTAGTATGTACTTAGTTAATAATTTTACATCACTGTATGTTTTTCACTTTAAACGCACCTTTACGCGTGTATGACGTAACAAAAGCAGATTTTAATCGTATACAATACGAGGAAGCGAAGTCTAAGAAAGATTTAAAAAATACATATATATGCGTATAATTATATATAAGAATGAAAGTGTCATCTACTTGTTATTAGTGCCTAAAAGGATGTAACTTAAAATTAAGTATTCTATGGAAGTTAATCATATATAAAATATGATAGCAATGATAGCAAAAAAAGCAAAGATTAAAAAGCAGTTTCGTCGTTCAATAAATCAAGGTCGTTTTTGAAACTGGGTAAAAATGGAGATAAAAGTTTGTATAGACGTTCGCCTTTTTGTATGTTTATCTGTATTGTTAAAAACATGGAAATCGGTATTTAGGCTCTAAATTATAAGAATGAAACGACTGTGTCAGAATTATAAATAATTATTTATTATGATTATAATCATAACCCAAAAGGGTAAATTTGGAGATGAAAGTTTGTTTGGGAATTCGTAATTTTAAAAGTTAGAAGCGTATTCGTATTTTCTTTTGTTTGTCAGTAAAAGTGCGTCTTTTTCAGTGTTTGCTGGAAAACTCTGGGATATCCCATCCGTTACACATTTCGTGTTAAGTAAAAACTTATTTTATATTTGTTTGAAGAGTGTGCGATACAGCTGTGCCAGCAAGCACAAGTAATATGACTACTTAGATATTAATATAAAACATTGCCAATGTTTGAAATATCTTTTTAAATATGATTTCATTACAAATATATTACTTTCTATATTTCCACTCTTAGTACATAACGTTACGGGCAGAACTATATAACACGACCATCGCCATATGTTGGTATATTTTCTATAATCGATTGTATTTAAAAGTTCTTAAAATATAAGTAACTAAATTTAAACCTATTACTGACCTAAGATCTCCCGCTGAGTAAAACAAATGAACTATGTTTGTTGTGAGGATTTGAACTCGTAAGTTTTAGTGACTTTCATATGCTCTCACCACTGGGCCAACTTGGCTCTCGAAGAAAAGAAGCTTTCTTTTTAATCTCAAAACGTTTATCTTAAATGCTCGGAATCAGCAGTTTAACATGTGAGTGTTCAGGAGACTAGAGGACCAATGTGTTTGTTTTATCTTATCGCACCTGCTTAAACTTGCAAAATTTATTCCAGCCAATACTACCTTCGTTTTTTGAATATTGTCTATTTTGCAAATTTTTTTTTTTTTTTTGGAGGCAACATTTGCAATACATACTAGTATTTTCATTGAGTATAGATACTTTGAATTTATCTTAATAAGAACTATTTAATTCACCACACAACAAGGCACCAGTGAAGGATCTAGATGACTGCTGTACCTGACCCTGAAATACCAACTCGTGAATCGAATTAAGACTTCTTATATCCATCTTAATAAATTATCTACAAATATAATCTAATATATATATGTATACTTTAATGAAGAAATGTTATTCATAAAACTAGGGCGTTTTCCACCAGTCAACCTTTAGCACTGCAAAAAAAAGTTACTGTTAAAAGTTCTTGAAATATAATTCCCAAGATGACGTATGCTGCCTGTAATCCTAAGTTGGGCAAATGGGCACTTTGTGATCTATTAGGGTCCCGCACTTTTGCAACTCTGCAAGCGTATAGAAAATATTTTAAAATAATGTAGGTCAAAGAACTCGCTACTTCCAAGATATTAGGAAAAATGCCATGAAATACTAAAGCTTTTTCCGATATGGGGAGGATGCGTGCCTGCATGGTTATACTTAAGTTGATAGAGAAAAAGATAAAGGAACAAAATTAAATATATTCTTACATTATTCATTGTAATGAATGATTTTCAAAAAGTTCCTTATAAAATTTAGAGAAATACTTATTCATTGAATAGACTATAAAATTTCCTTTTATTGGTGCAGGTACTGAGTGTAGAGCATCTTTACAGATTTTCATGTCTTTAAATATATTATTATTTTGTCATTAAGAAAATTATGGCGGAAAAGCGTATCTAAACTCCTTGGATAAGAAAAACCATGTAAGCCGTAAAAGTCCATCTACTTTCCTCTGTTATTATGTAAATAGTGACCTTGTGGTTATGTAATCAGTGATCTGACAAAGATAGATAACTGGTATTGTTTCTTGCACTTGTTAAATTTTGTGGCAAACGATGTACCAACGGCCAATGGCGAATCCCAAAGTTTTTGTTTGATAACTTCCTTATGGATATCCTCAAAGGGGTACTTTGCTCCCAGTTCTCTATCGCCTCTGCAACATTTGAAATTTGATTTGAACAAAGGCTTGATATGTAAAGAAGATATAGAGGCCGAAAACACGACGCTTGAAATTTCCCTCACCTCAATGCCACCGTATATAATTTACCGTAAGATCTAATTTAAAGTTGATTGTTTATTTTAAATCGATATTAATGGCATGCGTTGACATTTTTTTTTCATATTAAATTACGTAAAATCACCCAGAGAATCAATGACAACACAGGGTAGTAGATGATAGATATATATAGGTCTTGGAACTGTAAAAAATTTGAGCCATACTTTACATCGCCAATGATATAGCCCATGTACTTCCAATGACACTCATCTTTTACAAAGTATTGCTGCGTAGCGGTATGTGGGTAGTTCGTGGACAGATGCCAATATGTGTCATGGATCTCATGTTTGTGTACATAACTGAACTCCATCTAAACGTTTAGACCAATTATGGTATTTTAGATCTCTTGATAGTTTCAATCGAGCCCGGTAGATGGCGCTACAATCACTATTATTATATAACCGGACGAAGTTAGTATGGCTAGTTAGCTATATATATTCTGTATGAATCAAATCCACAATCAGATATCATCATCTTACCTTCTTCGGTATATTAATTAATTAAAATAGCCGCCCAAACCAATTTTGGTATGAAACCTTAAATTAAGCCACCGCAAGCCCGCGCAAATCTTAATCCACAATATCAAACAATGTTTCGGACAAGGATATTATTATAATGTATTTAATTGAAGTTTGTGGTTTCGTTCCCGCAATTTATCAAAGTCGATAACTTTTAAAAGCACGCGTAAATTATTTTTTTAATAAGATATATGAAACTTGTGACTTAACTTACTTTTTTCATCGATATAATTCACTAGTGCAAGCCTCCTAGTGGGACTTTTGTCCCGATTATTTGTTTCTTTTAAATGATTTAAAGTTGGATATGCAAATTTTTTAGAGCCGAGTTGGCCCAGTAGTTAGAATTTGATTTCGGGCTCAAAGCCAGGCAAGCATCACTATATATATGTGCTTAATTTGTATATAATTCATGTCGTGCTCAGCGGTGAAGGAAAACATCGTGAGGAAACCTGCATGTGTCTAATTACATTTAAATTCTGCCACATGTACATTCTACCAACCCGCATTGGAACAGCGTGGTCCAAGTCGTATTCCAAGCCCTCTCCTTAATGGGAGAAGAGGCCTTTAGCCCAGTGGGAAATTTACAGGCTGTTACTTTCATTTTTTTACTTTATGCAAATTTTATAACAAAGCCACGATCAACTAACTTATTGATAAACATAAATGACACACAAATCCACTTAGCACTTCTCTCGAGTTAGTCATCAACGATCCAGTCAGCCAGTCTCTATGAGTATGGAAGTTTTGTTTATAAATCGAAAATTTCATCTTTAAATTAAATTAAGATTAAATGAATGTATGTGTCTTTCTAAAAAAAGTGGATATGATTAGATTTAGTACATAGTTAATTGCTTTGCTTTCTAATCTTTACGTTATTAGATTCGGATGTTACAAAAAAAATTTTATTACTCTTAAAACAATTTTTTATATATCGGAGTCATATGTAAAGTGAAACATATGTGCATGTTAAATGATTAATTTATGATGCTCTTCCTGCTTATCTTCACCCATACCATATAAAAATAAAAAACATAATCTATGCATTAAATAATTGTATATTTATCCAAAAAGTCCAATGTAAAAATAAAAGCTCTAAACATACTCCTCAAACAAGATGCCTTAGCCCAGCCGGAGGACGCCCATACTTTTTTAAATTAGGCCATAATAAAACGAATATATAGACAAAGACAGGAAAGTACAAGAAATTTAAATCACATACTAATTAAATTATTAATACGTTGGGTCTATAGTGAATAAAATCGGAGTACAACTACACAATTTTGATAAATGGGTAGTACACACCTTAGGACATACTAAGACCTACTACCGGTGCGTAATTTAGGCTTTCGCTTTTTCACAAGGTATGCTTGATGTTAGAATAAATAAAAAAAATATGGCACCAAGTCAAAAAGGTAACTTTGACCAAACCCCCTCCAGATAGTTGTAACTTCTAGAAATTTTACTATTTTATGACGAGAGCAATATTTATGATACGGAAGCTGCTTGATGAAGTTTCTCCCTAAACTAGCAATTAAGTGTCAAGCCGCTCGATACAAGCAAGTTCACATTTTACAATGTTTATTTTAATACAAATTCAATTGTGAATGTTTAAATTTAGTTAGGTATTAACATACCAAATGTAAACATTGATTATATTCTATCTATTTTTTTATGGAATAGGTTGGCGGACAAGCATATGGGCCACCTGATGGTAAGTGGTCACCATCACCCATAGACAATGTCGCTGTAAGAAATATTAACTATTCCTTACATCGTCAATGCGCCATCAACCTTGGGAACTAAGATGTTATGTCCCTTGTGCCTGTAGTTACACTGACTCTCTCACACTTCAAACCGAAACACAACAATACTGAGTACTGTTATTTGGCGGTAGAATATCTGATGAGAGGGTGGTACCTACCCAGGCGGGCTTGCATAAA
The DNA here is from genome assembly GCF_905220365.1 of Vanessa cardui. NCBI lineage: Eukaryota > Metazoa > Arthropoda > Insecta > Lepidoptera > Nymphalidae > Vanessa > Vanessa cardui. Next base: position 4,048,522 of record NC_061140.1, on the reverse strand, counting down.
GCCTTACCACCAAGTGATCTATGTTTTTTTAAATAAATTAATAGATTAATTCATTGTAACACATACATTTTATGTACATTATAATTATTAACATTAAGTCCTTAGATATATACAAATATGAATAGAAAATAGTTACTGTACAACGATAAAAGTACTCGATAAAAATTCTAATTAATTACAAATTTGACTTTTAATTACGTCAAAGGAGAGGAACTTCGCGCGCTCAAATAAGTAAGCGAACTTTTTTACATAAAATACTTTGTTTTTCGATGTCAGTCATGCTCAAACAACCGGTCAGATTTTAATTAAGCACAGCTACGTTACTTAAGATACATTTTATCATTTTAAATTTAAAAAATACTTAAATTAAATTGTTAACGCCCAGCGAACGAACAAACTTCCAGAAGAAATCTCGTTCACACGAAACATTTCCTGCTGAAAACAATAGTATGTGACATTGTTATCGATAAGGAGGCCAATTAAACAGTTTTCGAATTTTCATTATATCTGTCTGTGTACATTTCGGTCGGAATGCGTTGAATTGGTTTCAGTACAACAAAGCTTGGTGACATATGTACTGTTGTTATAAGCCAGTTGGATAATTAGGAGCGAACATAGTTAATTCCTCTTGGGTGGAACGCGAAGCCAACTCCGACTCCAGGATTACAATAATTGTATTCATTAACTTAACTAGTAGCTCGTAAATGTCTTTACTCTTAAGAAGTTTTGGAATTTATTTCACTACACTGCTTCAATTTATGTGGAGGATATATGTTTTTAGGAATTCATTAAAAAACGCAAGTTTTCCTTTTTAGTGTACCGACTTATTAATTAATTGTTGGTAAGGCTTTGTGTAACTTTCGAATGGCGTGTAGCACTCATCACAAATTACTGCCAAATAGCTTATCTGATATGAAAGTTGAGTGAGCTAGTGTACTGTCTAGTTTGTTTATTAAAAAAATGCTTGTGCTTTAACTCATATATATGATTTGTACTTGCGTTTTGTATTTCGTATTTTTGTTTCCACTGCTTGCTTGCAATGCATTGTGCACGTTTTTCTAACAGGAAAATGTTCGAATCGCTTTTTATGTTATATTTTATATCACTTTTTGAAGAATGAAGCCTTTTCGGAATCAGTGATATCAAATGTCATACTACCTCGGAAACAGGATGTAAGACTTAATATCAAACATTTCAATACTACCGTGTTGCAGTAAAACGATATTTTTTTAAGCTGACGTTTTTTGTATTGAATATTAAAACTGGATCGGGTTCACATATTTAATAGATTTAAAATATTTATATACAGTAGATTTTTTTATATAAAGGCTTTTCAAATAAAAATTAAAAATAGTCACTTTACGAACCATCATCGCATGGTAAGGTGACAAAAATGCTAGAAGCATGCTCCGTTGAATTGTAATATCGACCCGAGATATTTAATTTCGTAATAGTAAGTATTACAAGGGCTAATTTCACTGATATTATTCGTCACTACGAATTACAACTTTACCATGCATTAACTCCTTGTTATTTTAAAACCAACACTATAAATTCTGAAGCTATATTTAACGAAGTACTGTACACATTGTTCTGTAACAGATATTATCGTCACTTAATATGTCCTTTGAGACGTGAATAGGGACGTAAGCACTGGACCATATATTTTCCTAGAAGCAAGTAAATCAATATTGTGTTCTCGTAGAACATGATTGTTTTATTTTCCATCATATTTTGATGTTTAGAATATGCTCAAGTCTTACACGTGCTCCGTGTGTCCTTCGCTGAGCTCGTGTTCAATTACATTTTAAGCGCCAAGTTCCGCAGAAAGGACATTGAACTTGGTCATATTTCAGAGCACCGTGGCGTTATATACTTTCAATATTGCGCAAAGGTTATTTGGTATTCGTTTTAGGAAATTGATAATTAAATATATAAAATAAGGCATGGTGCCTTATTTTAACGTATGGTTTCCAATTTATTTTATGGTCATGATATAAAGATACTTTTAATTATCAGTTATTTTAAACATTAATTGGCTTAAAAGTGGAAACTTGGATGCATAAAAAATATTAATTGTATGTTTATCTATTAGTATGAAGTGATTTTCGGGGCCAAAATGTGCTATAGATATTACTATATAATTATCATATAATTCACTTTAATCAAATCAGAATTAATAATAATTTAAGCGAGAAGGTTCTTAAGAGCACCTTTGAACCGTAATTTACAAGATTAAATTGAATGAAATATAAGCTAACATTCGTTTTCTGATGTAAATTGTACAGAGAAGAATTCAGTAGTATTCCCTGTCTAGCATTACATAATTATGTAATGTTAGATAGGGAACACTGGAAAAGCGGTTTTATTAACGTACAAAATTTCTTAAATGATAAATTTTTAAATTATTTCATTACGTTGAAATTTTTCACGAGGACTAACGTCGTCTCATTCAATGTTTGCTGGTGTATTTTACAAGTTTCCGGTATAAAAATCATGTGACATATTGTATCGCATAAGTTCCTATAGTTTTATATTTTCTTTATGGTTAGAATTTTAGATTTACAGTGATATTGTCATTTAAAAAAAAGTAATCTTACTATATTTGATGTACACCCATCGTGAGAGGGTATAAAGGTTTGTATAGAATATATGTGTATGTATAGAAGATATGTTATAATAGATTCTTAAGCTTTTCTATTATTTAACATACTTGTAAGTACACATTATTACTGACTTTTACCTGCCTTAATGACCTTGAAGATATATTGTTGGCTTTTGCATAATTTATAATATGTTCTTCAAAGACTATACAAGTAATTACATAGTATTATACTCAGCATGTGACAGCAGGAAAAAAAACAGAGGCAGAACCATACCAGACCTATACAGCTTTGCAGCATCGTAGTGAAATATGCCAAACATCTACAGGCTATTACATTTTTAACAGTAGTGAATCGTTTACAATATTTGATGTACAAATTGTTTGAACTAAAATAAAGCTTGTTGACAAGCGTAATGCTGTTTTAAGTCAGTGATATAATTAGAAGCAAACATAGTTAATTCCCCTCGAGTGAAACGACACAGGTTTCCTCGCGATGTTTTGTTTTATTGTCGAACACGAGATGAATTGTAAACAAAAATTAAACATATGGAAACTTAGTAGTTGCTTGCTCGCGCTTAAACATAATTTTGCTGTTGCCACTGAAAATCTTGATACTTTAAATTTTAAAATTTTAAAAAGATATGTCTTTGACAACTCGACCTACCTTGCTATTCAGTGTTATTGTAAATAATTACTGAGCTGTTTAGAAGTGATCTGCTCAATGTCCACTCTCAAATAAACTATGCACAAAGGCCTTAAAAGAGAAGCCTTGAATGAACTAAAGTCGCTCTTCACTCGAATTTACTTATTTATACGAGGCATCAGCATGATATTAGGCTAGTACGGCTTATATAAACCATTACAGGATGACAACACGAACAATATAAAAGTAATAAAATAATCCAAACGCACCTCTTAACAAAATTACGAAGATACAACAAAAAATTAAGATAATTTATATTGAAATTCTAATATAAATAAAACGTCCAAATTATTTTTCTCTTAAATATAATCCCTTTTAGGCTCAACACATTTATTACTTTGAGAAATTTGTTCCTCTACACCGTATATTTTTTTTCCTGCCCTAAAAATTTGTCAAACAGCCACCTTATCTTCATTTTAATCTGATAAAATTAAAATAAAATAAATTGGTGGCAAAAATCTGGACTAAAAGAAATCTGGATGATGATATGGTTGCGTAGAGTAACAGTTGCAATTTTGTCATGGTCGAGTAAGATTATCTGAATACTGGTATCTGATTATCACTACTTTTTAGTAAAAAATTTTTCACTTTTTCGATGACATTTGGCATGGTGGCCAAATTTCTCATTTGCTATATTAATATAATATTATTTATACCCATAAAATCAAAATATATTAGTGATAATGAACTACTGAGAAGTACCGAAAAGAAACTTACTACTTACTATCATTTTGATATAAAATACATTGACAATTATATTTTATATCCTATCTGTTTGTATTGAAACTTAAATCCGATTAGCAAATTGCTCAAAATATTTGAAAAGATGATTCGACGTCGAGCAATAAACTTGAATTTTTATAATGAAATCGTATAATATTGAAAAAAAAATTAATATTCATATATCGTGAAATAAGAAAATGATAAAGATCTTAACAATGTAAAGACAGACTTGGAAGAAATTTGTTTCATCGCTAACTTTTCCCAACTTAATACAAATATTATAATAAAAATACCTTCATAAACAAGAGTTACAAATATGTTTCATTTGGTGGTAGGGCTTTGTGCAAGCCCGCTTGGTATTGGTATTGCTAGGTGCTACCCACTCATCAGATATTCGACCGCTAAACCACAGTACGCAGTATTGTTGTGTTCCAGTTTGAAGGGTGAATGAGCCAGTGTAACTACAGGCAGAAGGGACAAATCATCTTTGTTCCCAAGGTAGATGGCGCATTGACGATGTAAAGAATAGTAAATATTTCATACAGCGCCATTGTCTATGGGTGATGGTGACCACTTACCATCAAGTGGCCCAAATGCTCGTCCGCCAACAAATTCCATAAAAAAAATGAAAAAACATTTGTCAAATATTAACTTATTATTAAGATATGTAACATACTTAACCTCTTACTCTGAGTGAACTTTGTCAATATAGTTATATTCTGAAATGCCTGTCTTGGAGAAACTTTAATATGGATGCCTCTATAGTTCTGAGAAACTGTGGCGTGATAGACGAAGTGCTAAACAGATTATCATGACAATGACAAGCGGAGGAGGAAGTCAGTTACAGTGCTAGCTTAACAAATATATATTGATTGAATAACTGGTTGAATATTCAATAGAATACGAAAACCTTTAAATTCTTTGAAATAATACCATTTACTCGACGAACAAAAAAAAAAATGTAATACAAGATATACATGAAAATAAAAGTGTCTGAATCACGCTTACATTTGGTTCGCCCCAATATATATAGAGGTTTGACTATGAAAATGGGTTGGCATTTTTGGAGCGGCGTGTTTTATTGCAATTACCACGAAGTGTTAACAAATGTCAACCGAAATTAAGGAAGTTGTTTTTCGGATCGTGAGTGTGCAAATAACAATAAATTTTCTTTCGTATAAGTAATACGGCTTTTAGAAGAATAAATCTCGAGGACAAACGGTTTTAAGTTACTATTTAGTTATAGTGTTGTTTACTGCGTGTTCCATCTCTATATTTTTATAATTTTTGCTATTCGGCCTTTTTTAGAGACAGATTTTGATTTAAATATTATTGTCAACTATAAAAAAAAATTATTACTTTATGACCCGTGGCTAGCATAGCCTAGAATTTCACTGATAAATTAATAACATTAACATTGCTAAAAAGGCTTAAACAAAAATCGTGACGTTTACAAATCTGACTAATTACTGAAAGCTCATTAATCGCCAAAGATATCATCAGCTACCGACTAACGACCGAATGGTCTGTAAATCGATTAAAGTCAAATTTGTTCATAGGATTTTGACCAACGTTTCAGAAATTGAAAGTTAACTACCATGAATACATAAATATGCTTGTTTTATTAAGCAAGGGCAATAAAAACTGTGCAATTATGTTCTACGCTGCGTTTGGTCAAAGATTGGCTGTTGCTCGCTTTTAATTAAATGAACAATAAAACATTTAGATTAGTTTTACATATGAAATATATTGTGGGAAAATTATAAGTTTCACAAGAAGTAGATAGCTTACTATAAGATTATTTTAATGATTTAATTTCAAATAAACTTTTAAGGATATAAGGCATGCGGAAAGTGTGTACAAGGGTTTGTTAGTGTCTGGTAAAGCTCTAGTGAGCTTATTAATCTCGGGCTAGATAACACTTGGCATGTGTTTATGTAGTATATTGTTTTATAATTTCGACTGTCTTTTCATGTGATAAAGAGGTGGACGGCCAAATAGGTCATCTCATGGTAAGTGGTCACTTCCATTGACATTGGTTCTGTAGGAAATGATAAGTATTAATGATTGGTTTTATTTATCTAGTAACTAGCTTATTATGCTAAAGATATTCCTAACTTGCCCACATGTCCGCACCCTCTCAGATGGGCTAATCGCTGTCTAACTATCATGTACACGTGGCCCCGTGATACCATGATTAAACAAAGTAGGTAACGTAAATTATAAATGCATATAAAAGAAAGAGAAAAGGTATAGAATATATACTGTACATACGAGTATATGTGTATATGATATTAACTATTTAGAATAAAAAAGATTAAGTCCCGAAAATGTTGTTTAATTTAAAACAAAAATGTGGTTTTCGCTGGTATTTTAGCAGTTATTCGACCCTTAACGTCTCGACACCAAATAGGCGTCATACAAGGGAAACGCGTTTAGGCGTTTTGACATTTACATATGTTTTTTATATTTTTATAATTCTAAAATCGATATCGTGTAAACAAGCAATATAAACCAGAAGCGATATGAATGGTATTCGATTTATTTGATCATGAAATATAGCTTTACAATGCAAATACAAATTTAAACGAGCAAATTATGAATTTAATGATGTTTCGACTTACGAAATTGAAAGCGCGTCAGAAATTCTTGCTATAATTTCGGATACATTTTGTAAATAGTTAACTGAAATTATTTTATGAGCCAGCCAGTGTTAATGAATTGTAAGATTTCGAAAAAATAGCATAATTTTTTTGTATAAAGAAAGAAAGTTAATAGAGATGTTGATTTCGTTTTGTTATCAAAAGTTATTTCATGTAATGTCACCTAATAATTGATTTATAATCACTTCAATCGGTTAAACCTGTAATTCTGTTCTTTTTAAAAGTGGCATCACTTTTAAAAAGTAGAATATTATTTGGCCTTTTTAAATAAATTATCTATGTGGCCTTTTTGTGTGTGTGAGTGATAGTTTTGTAAAATAATCTGATCAATCAAAATGGACTAAGAAGGAATAATAAGTCGATTTGTCACTTTTTATAGGCTGATTATTTGTGTCTCAAAGAGGTTCTTTTTTTTCTATTGGATGGAGGAAGATCATATGGGCCACCAGATAGTAAGTGGTCACCATCACAAACCAGTGACCAGTTAATGTTTCTTTTATTTTATTTAATTGTCACATAGACAATGGCGCTGTAAGAAACATTAACCATTTCTTTCCTTGACTTCCAATCTTGGGAACTACACGTTATGTCTCTTGTGCCTGTAGTTATACTGGCTCACTCATCCTTCAAACCGGAACACAACAATACCAAGAACTGTTGTGTGGCAGAATATCTGATGAGTGGCTGGTACCTACCCAAATCGGCTTGCACAAAGCCCTCCCGCCAAGCGATTGTTTTGTAAACCGATTTTAATTATTTTTATTTCGTTGAACAGAATATATTACAGGGTGGTCCCATGTCAAGTCTTGTAAATCCAATTTCAACATTCTATCCAATGAAAGCGGAAATATATGAGAATTGGTCAGTTTTTGTGTATGTATATGTTACTTGGTATGTTTACTTACTAAACGTTTCTTTTCATAAATAGATTTTATTTTAAGGGTTGCCATATAAATAAGAAAAATAGCAATAATAACTTACAAGCTCCTTAATATACAAAGATACAAAGAAACACAAATTACCCTCATAATAATTTTATAGTTTGAATAAAAAATGTAATAAAATTTTATGAAGGGTTGAGGAAGAACGGGGTCATCTGCCACAAAATCTGGTAACAATACCAGTAACTTAGCGACCGCAATGTCTCAAATTTTAGATTAAACTTTTGCAATATACAGGAACTGAAATATAATATACTCGTTTATTTTTTAATAATATGTTTACTAAGCTCATTATGATTGCATTTTATGTGCAGAACACGACAAAAACTTTTTTCTATTCTTTTTTTTTCTTGCCACAATTTGTCCACACATACAAAATTACAATTACATTTTTTCCTTGTTTATGTTGTTGTTTTTCTCGACTTTTTACATTACCTGATCGAATGTAAACATTTCTAGGCATATTTTTTAATTATAAGGCGTGTACGTGCGTGCTTCATGCCAGTATTTTTCACATATTACCCAATTAACCTTATGAATAATATTTAGCTAAGCAACTCAATACAAGGCAATAAAAAGAGGTTAGACGATCACATCAATGATATCTGACTTTATTTTTTATGATCATAAACCTGGCAATATCTATTTCAAAATAGAATGAACGATAATGCATGATATCATCTAAGATAAAATACTGAATGTAATGAATGAATGGAATATTAATATTAGTTATTGGTACTTTAATAGAATAATCCTATAATGTCCTTTAGAAAATCGTTGTTAACTGGTATCTAGACAACTATTGGATGATAGAGAAACTTATTACCCTACACGTGCCAAAGAAATTGCTTCCCAGCCCCAATTTCAACTTCCAATATTCAAAGTAAACAAACTGTAAGTTATTATTTTGCGTCCTTTCACACTTAGAATTTTAGGGCTTTAATTATTATTATATTTGCAGTGGAAAGGTAAACAGATAAATGTGAAAATTATTGGTAAGTGGTTAGCATTTTTACTGAGAACTACTAAGAGTTTTCCACTAAGACTAAGAAAAAGGATAGCCAAAATAAAAATTAGAGTAACATTTTTAAGTTCATTATAATAACAAATTATAAATCTACGTGGTACACACATTTATAACAATGTTGAGATTAAATGAATTTACGCTAGGGTGGCCTACCTATTTCCGATTTAGAACTCTGTAATTTTCTCTCATGAAAACATCGAAATCATTATTTAATTATACATTCAGGCAGACGAGGAAATAGGCTACCTAATGGTAAGTGATTACTACCGTCCATAAACATTGGCGCTGTCAGAAATATTGAAAATTTCTTAAATCGCCAATACGCCAACAACCTTGGAAATTAAATATGTTATATCCCTTATGTAATTACATTGCCTTTATTCTCTATCTTCAATTATCATACCGGTACTCATTAATACTAAGTATTGCTGTTTTGCAGTAGAATATCTGATAAGCAGGTATTCATCATCATCAATCCATTCGAGTTAGCATAAAGCCTTAACACCATATGAGATTCCCCTATATGACATCTTTTTTTAAATAAAACATAACAAATTAGATAGCTCCGAATCCAACCAATACTTAATACTATACAGCCGGAGAGTTTGATTTCGCTGATCAAAGGAACTACAGATTCGATTTATAAGCAGTGTTTGCATCAGATAGCCTCACTACAAATGTGGAAGGATCCAGGCATTAAGAAAACCTTTTAATGAAAACAATTTTACGTTATTTAGTAAAAGCAATGAATTTGATTATGTACTTCTGAAGAAACGAGCAAAAACAATTAATTTAACATAAAGACATGAAGATTTTAGTAAATATATAAAGGTTTAATCACGTTTTGTTCGATTCTATTTCCTTTTCACTGACTTCATTCACACAGAACAAAATCCGAACAAGATCATTTTGTGTATTTCTCACATTGAGTAATGTTTTAATATCCGGGCGCAAATAAAGTCGCTATAGTTGAAAATAAAGTCGTAATTCTCATATATTCATAGAACGAATGGTTGGCAATGATCGTTGAGATTTACAAAGTATCATAACAAGAAATGCAATTAGCACAGAAAATAAGAATACCCTATAAGATATATTTCATAATAAAACAACAGCTGAAACTGAACAATGCGAAAAACAATGAACGCCACTACCCAAGCAAAAGAATTCGTCGTTGTAGAGTCGTTAATTAGCCCTCTTGACATGCTTTAAATAAGAGAATGGCATCTCATAAGCATGGCAAAGCGTGGACTTCGAATACGTCGTGCAAAGAGTTACAATTCGTTAGATCGGACGAAGTTTTAATGATCCGGGTAGAAGTGGTCGCTATAGTTGAGAACAAGTGGCAATTTGCACGTTAAAAATACAACAGTACGAGTCGCTGGCGATTGTTTTTCATTGCGTCACGCCGTGACGGCTTTCCCGAAGCGAGATCGCTGTGACGATACCAAATTGTTATCCCATTTGTTATATTTTATTATACGTTTTGCAGCTTCCGTTTGTTTCATTCATTTAACTCTTGTTGTTACGATTTTCGCCAACGATAATGTGTATCTTTTTATATTTTATGAAACTGGCGTCGGTTAGTTGTCTACCAGTGCCAGTTTGGATTTCGCGCATACTTTAAACATAATAATGTCCGGTATTCAAAGGAAATATTGTAGTAGTACTTACATATGTAGTTAGGGCATTTTATGTAAAAAAATGACATGCTATTTGCGTATCAACATTATAAAAAATATAATAATATTGTAAATCTTGTTATCTATATAATCATAGATTATTTTCATGATCGAATAATTACATATATAACATATGTCTCGATCAGAGCGCAGAAGACGTTTCAATTATTAATAATCGCACCGTAAAACGTGAAAATTTCAATGGATCCCCCATCGGCGGGCCGATTATCCGTTAAATAAATTTTATTCGTGATAAGGCGAGGGGCGGGCGGCGGCAAGGCGCCGGCGGGACGCCCTAGTCGCCGCCGACCGCTCGCCAAGCGACGACGTGTCGCTCCCGTCGCGAAGCTGCGCTAATTTTACACGCCACTTATTTCCACACCGCTCTCCTAACCATTGACCCACTGACAGTGAATTGTGTTCTTGCAGCGAGTGTGAGTTACTCTCCTGTCAGCGACCCCCCCAGCTGTGAAAACCGTAAGTACTCATATTTGAGACAACTTTGACGCGTCTTAATCAACCGACGTTACGGCCATTTTATAGAATGCCGTTCAACCTTGAAATGTTCAGTATTTTGGTCATTGTATCACTTATGACTGATCTTTCTCAGTATCGAAAGTTTGAGAGTAAAGGTCTTCATTTAAAAATAGCTCGCAATGTTTTAACATATAAGAGAATCTGGGTGTTGTTTGATTTCGGGCCCGGTTCTTAATATTCTGGTAGAGTTTAAAAACATGCTTCAAATTTATGTCAAGGATTTAACACCTTATATTTTATGCAGTTAACAAAGTTTCGGCGGTTTGTAGAGATATAAAAATCTTACAATAGAGGCGGTGATTATACACATTCTTGCCAATCGCATGCCAGATATCTTTCTATTCTCGAAAACTAAACTCGTCTCGTACAAAATTGAATATAAATTTTAACATCGGATTGAGCATTTGCGAGTTCGTTAATGTTCAATTTATTTGCGAACAATCATGATTAAATATTGAAATTTTAATATTACAAATGATGTTATATGTATTGTCAAATTGTTATTCCAAGCAAATTATTACATAAATTCATTCAAAGTACATTTAGTGTACTACTACTGTGTACTATATTAAATTCATATAATTTATATAAACAATAAATACGAATTTAAATTAAATTACATTTTAATAGTTGTCACTCTATGACATAAAGTTTGAAACCCGGGAGTTGAAATTCACTTCATAGTTAATTGAATATAACTAGGAACATATGCATGCATTAATTTACATTATAGCTACATAAGAACAGTATTACATTTATGTTTATTCGAACACTTACAAAACTTCATAAATCCAATGACTCAAGTTAGTTTCCGAAATAAAAAAAGACTGAAATAAAGTTGAATCTTATCAGTTGTAATCAAACACAAAAGGTCTGGATAAACAGTGTAACATAAATCCGCCGAGTTATTGATGCGGTACGGAAATTGCTTCCCCCCAGTGCCGGCCACGTTTCCTGCCATCACACCGTTTTCTCAACGCTCACTGCATTCTATGTTCACATTGTATACTCCCTTATATTCGGTGTCACATGCTGTTAAGATTAAATATTTGATATCGTCTTTTTCTTCTTAATATATAAATATGATTTCCCTCGATGCTTTTCTAAACTGTTCATTTTATTACGTTAAAACTTTGATAGGGTGAGTTTTCCTGGTCACCGATTTTCCAGTCTAAGTTTGTTCGTAAAAAAATAAATAGGTCTTTTTGTATATAAATAAAGAAAATCACCAAAGTATATTTTAAGGGGTGGATATCATTTTTCAATTGCTTTTTTATAATTAAATGACAAATTGTTTTATTGTAAGGATATGAAAAAACAATCAACTGTTAGATTTAATTACTTATTTCATTCTGAATCAGAAAATGTTATGATAATATTTTAGGACAATATTATTGTTCTAAATTTGTTTGAGAATATTATAATTTTACAGGAAGACTTATTGTTATTGTTAGAGATTCAATTATGGCTTCGTTCAGTATGTTTATATGAGTATGATTTAAGATTGAAGTTATAACCAAGTTAAATTGTAACGAAAATTATTTTCGTGTAGTCTTGACTTTTGACTCTTCATCAGTGAATCTTTTAAGACAAAAATTGTATTACATTCATTAGGAACCTTCAACGCTAAGGGGTATCACATAATAATATGTAGCACACGATTTTTCTTGACGCCGACGACATTGTAAGCTGGGTTCTGAACTTATAGGACGGTACTCTTAAGATATGCGAACTCTTCTGAGGACTTCTAACATCTGGCCTGAGTCTTAATACTGGCCTTCCTGTTTACTGTCGAGGTCAATCTTTAAGAAAGAGAAAACAATCTGGAATCAAATTTGAAGAGTACCTACTCCTGCACGATAGGACAGTATTGGCCCAACAAATTACAGTAAGCCGTAGAGAGAGTAGTAAAGTGCGTAATTTAGATTATTTATACGAGTAGGATTCCATTTTATGTGTAATTTCAAAGAAATTTTCCGCATTATACCCAACGTGCGATATTTTATAAAAAACAAATGAATCACAATCAGCACGAAATAATACGTATTATTTTAGACAAATGATAATTTAAAAGAGTATTTTTTATTGAAATCAATATATTTTCCGACAATGGTAGGCGTACGGATAACTGGGTCTGATGGTGAGAGTTATAATATAATAATAATAACTATTTCTTATATCATATATAAGTTATGACCCTTGGGCTTGTAGTTACAATGACTTACCTTTCAAATCGGGATAAAGCAATATTAAGTAGTACTGATTGATGAAAGAATGTTTTATGTATGTGGTGTACCGGCTCAGATGGGCTTGCACAAAGTAAATATAGTCTTGCCCGAATGAAGATACTTAATAGTTAGTTAATGGTGAGTTACAATGCAACATTTATAGTGTAAAAACAAACTACATTGGCATTGTTTCTTGGTGGCAGGGTTATGTACAAGCCCGTCTGGATAGGTACCACCCACTCATCAGTTATTTTACCGCCAATTAAGAGTACTCAGTATTGTTGTGTTCCGGTTTGAAGGGTGAGTGAGCCAGTGTAACTACAAGCACAAGTGACATAACATCTTAGTTCCCAAGATTGACGATGTAAGGAATAGTTAATAATTATTACAGCGTCATTGTCTATGGGGGATGGTGACCGCATACCATCAGGTGGCCTATATGCTCGTCCACCACTCTATACCATAAAAAATACATATAAGTAACTTTTATGGTGAATGGTAAGCAATGTCTATTTATGTCAAAAAGTTATATATTCTTTATTATATATTTACACTGTTAAACGTATCATCATCTGTTGTGTACATATAAAAGGCAATTCATTTAGAAATGGCGTTTCGTACCATAACTCTAAATTAACGTCAGATCAATATAATATCGATACACTTTATTAATGCCAAGAGCATATTTCGATTAGTATTGAAACGTTTGCCAATTCCCTGACCATTATTGCGATCGTTTTCCTTGTGATAAAATTGAAGTATACGAAATACATAAAGATCTTGCTAAAGTGAGCAAAGTTTGAAACCCTACTCGAATTTTCTTGTTCAATTACTTATGTCTAATATATTATTAATTTTATACTTATTACTTACTATATTATTTGTGTCATAATTTAGAAAGAGTCGGTAAATTTCCAGTTGGTGGACATCCTGCTTTTAAGAGATTGATGGGAGTATTTTCTCCGTTAAGCTTTTTCAATGTCAGTTGGCCGGTAAAAATGTGTCAGAATTTCATTATCCATGATATTTCTTCTCCACCGATCTCGAAAGGATTTTTAAACACAAATTAAGCATTATGTCAGTCAGTAATGCTTTTCCGAATTTAAATAGGCAATTCGTGTTTACATTAATAATTATACTTAATGATTAACAGTCAAATTTATTACTAAAGAAATAGAAAAGATAATAAAATATCCTGAGACGAGAAAAACTAGCTGAAAAGCGTTTTTTTTTGTTATTATATCACAGTAAAATAGCATTAGGACATATATTATTTTATGAATGTGCATATCATTTGTTTACAGAGTACACATATTTAAAATAATATATGTATAAAAATTCAGGCTTACTTAACAAAATTTGCATTCGAGACCTTGAGTACGGATCACTTTTTACACATCGATTTATTTTAGCTTTACGCACCAACAATAATCTGTTTTTAAATCAACATTTGCCGTGATCTGCACGATATATATAAAGACTCATGCATACATTCACTATACAGTAATACCGTATTTTTTGCTGTTAGTATGCAATGGAGTCAAAATATTTTAACAATATTTTTTACTAGATAGCCAAAATAAAAAGTTACCGCGAAGCAAACGATTAGGCAGCAATTACCTGCCTCGTTGATCTAATCAAGTAATGGCTAGCTTATATTGTTGTAGATCCCGAAGTTCGGAACTCATCCTCATCTCATTCATTCATCACACTCATCAACCCATGTTGAACCAAAATACTTATTGAGTTTTGTATTATGAAAATCTCAAATGCATTTTGGAAAATGGCATTTATTACTCCCTTGCTTCGCAAAGCACGAAAACCCATTCAACCGTGTGCCTCTCCAGTGTTGTTGTATTTCCGATGTTTTTTAGAGTGAATGAATACTGCACTTGTGTTTGTGAACAGGTGATCACTATGATATGTGTGAGCACTTGGCTAGCCTTCCTTGCTAATGATCAGTGTGGCTAAAACGGCTAGAAGGACAGTCATTTTCATTATCATCGCTGTACGTTATCTACTTTGGACATCATCACACGAACGCGTCGTGTACGTCAAGAGTATTTAACATTCATTTTGTTTTTTGCAACTAATTATTAAAGACTTAACTAAAAATAGATTTTCAGCATTTTCGCTGTCTGGGTCAGGGCTTCTGCCTTTTACTTTTGTCAAACTGCCAGTTCTAAACTAACGCTACAACAATTACCTAAGGCTAAATTAAATATAATAATAGATCGTGATTTTTTTTAATCTGTATGTTATGTTAGTATTTTCGAAAATGTTTCATTGATATTTTACTTAATGGAACACTATTATTAGATAGGTCAATGATCTTAATATGACGAATTGCTGGATATATTTGTGCCAAAGATTTGCCGAAGTTGTTATAAGAAATATGTATACATTTATTTGCAATCGGTCTTTTGTCTAATTAATAATAATTCAGACAGTGGATGCGAGTTTCGTTTCTGTTACTCTGTGCTTACATTTTTTCCCGAAGTACAAAAAAATATTAAATTCATTTTCAATGCAAAAGTACTAATGTTTTAATAATGAATATATTTTTTTGTTTCAATTAGTTAACGTACAAAATCGGACACTTTCAAATACGAAATAAATAATTTTCGAATGTGATATTTACCATTCATACAAAAACAAAATAATATACTTTTAAAGATAGGCTCCAGCTTGATAGTAATACATAATACTTATAACCATTTTCATTTAAAATATACACATCGTTCCAGAGGCATTTTTTGCTTATGAATCAAAAATAATGATGATTTAGAAATAAATATTGTAATTGAGAATAAGTTGTAACAATATAGTAGATACTTGTACATAATTCCAAAAGACTACTGACAAAGATATAAGATATAATACATATACGACTAAATCAGTGTTTGCTAGTGTAACAATAATTGTGTACAAAACATTAGAATCTGAAATATTTTAATAATGTTTAATAAAAATGTACTTTCATAATATTGTAGGAAGTACCTAATAAAGCTAAATAATTCTTTAAAAAGCCGCTCCCTGCATTTCGTAAACGCCCTCGCATGGCTTGTGTTTACGTCGCGAGTACGTTACTTTGCGCTTGCTAAGTAAATCAAGTGCAAATTACATTCTCGGGTAGGATATTTCAAAGTAATTGTCTCCGTTGCTGTAGTTTCAACGAACAAATGACATTTTCAATTTCCTTTCATTTAAAATTACTATAATATTGTACAAAACTTTGCTTTTTAAAAGTTTAATTTCTGTGATGAGTTTGTACTCAATCTTTTAAGATAATTTAGTAATAAACATCTAGAAGATACATTTTCCTTTTAAAGATTTTTATCTTTTATTTCTTGAATCGGATTTGATATTGGTTTTATTTGTAGTGTTAAACTTCGCTTCTAAATCCTAAGATAATAATATATTTCGTAGCTCTGATAGATGGCGTTCAGCTCTTGTTATTTGTATCTAACGTTTCGTTTTTTTTTTAATTTGCTTGACTCAAAATCAATACAAAAAAGTTTGCTTATGATTCCCCTATTCACACTTAATACAAAAAGAACACCAATTAAATGAGTATACAATTAAGAGTTTCGAATGTTTTATCACCAGCACTAAATATTTCAGCTCCATTTGTTGGGTTTAAAATGATTTAAAATCTGTTACACGATTCGAGTTACATATACATGAAGTTGTATCCGCTTGTAAACATAATTTATGGTATCAGTATGTTGCCAATTGAGATCGAAGGTAGGAGAGAACGGCCTTAGGTCAGTGTTTATAACGTTACTAACTAGAACGTTAGTGAAAGAATAAATCAACCTCTAGATGATAACCTCTAGTTTCTGAATCGCTGATCAGTTGAAACTAATTAAGCCCTAACCTGAGAGGTCACTGGTAGCTGGCAGCCGGTGACGTAACGGGTAACCAGTGAGCGTTTAGAGTAAAAAAATTAAATCTCCTATAAAAACTTTTCCAAAACAATATAACAAGAAAAATATTATATTTAAATTTAGAACACTGGAGTGAAAACGTATAAATGATCTCGATCACAATTATCAATCTAAAATTTACAAAAATCTAAAACGTGATATATTCCATGATTCGGGGAGAATTTCAACGCGAACATATCCGTTACGCTTTTAAAATTGTATTTCGTTTTATGTAACGAGCTCCACAATTTACTCATAGTGCTGCTGCGCAGTAACAATGTTAAATTTGTTAATGCATGTTGCATCGGTGCATCACTAAAAACTAATGTCGCTTTTGGTCAACACAAAGTACTGACCCATCTCGTAAAATGCGATAGTAATGGGTTTGGCATGTATTGCTACCGATTTCGATAGAATTGGGTTAAACCTATATATAAGGTAGTTATCCACGTTCCGTTCTTAAAAATTACATAAACATCCCATAATAGGTTTGTATTTTGTATAAACCCAGATTATACTACTGGTACTGCTTTGTTTTTTCTTTTTTTTATGGTAGAGGTTGGCGGACGAGCATATGATCATACCATCACTCATAGACAATGAAGCTGTAAGAAATATTAACTATTCCTTACATCGTCAATGTGCCACCAACCTTGGGAATTAAGATGTTATGTCCCTTGTGCCTGTAGTTACACTGGCTCACTCACCCTTCAAACCGGAACACAACAATACTGAGTACTGTTATTTGGCGGTAGAATTACTGATGAGTAGGTGGTACCTACCCAGATGGGCTTGCACGAAATCCTACCACCAAGGACTTCATTTTTTTAATGCTGACAACGCATTTGTTAACCTTCCGGTGTTGCAACCATCTTTTTACTGGTTTGGCTCTTTCTATTAGGCTAGACTTCTGATGACTTGCTTTTAGTATTATATATATAAATAATGAAGACTAATTTTCATGTTGTAGTCAAGGAATTTGTCATGGAATCTTCATGGTTTTTTCGAATGAAAATATGGTACACATCGATATCGATCAGGGCGTATAACAAGCAACGAGGTAGAGCTGGCTTTTAACTTTAAACGAATTGATCTAATACAAATAAGTTTACGCTATGTTGAGGCATATCTAGTTTACATTCATTGTTTATGGGAAGGAATGACCCGTGTTCGCAATACCTTGGCACAATGCCAAAAAAGAAATTCACGAAATGTGGACCCAAATCACAGTATCCGGTAGTAAGTTTGGGTACCCTCCTAATACCTGAAGGCATGGGCAATTGCGAGCCGGTGCGGTGTTAATTAAAAAAAAAAAAAAACATCTGAACTCACTCTTCCCACGCGGGCAAACCACGGAAATAAGAACATATTTATCTACCTTGATACTTATAAAACCATAACAATAGGTAAAAAAACTTTACTAAAACACGCCTTACACAAAGTTATATGAATATTAATATTTTATTAAAAGTAATTAGTTAATCTATCCGTAACGACGAGTCATATAAATTAATTTATCTCAGCGTTGCAGTTTGACGAATTATGGTGGATACGAGTATTTCATATCCAGCTTAGCTTAACTGCCTGTGACTTGTTTTTCTACCATTTATTTGAAACTTTCCCATAAGCTAGTGACGCTTAGATATATGTTACTAAAACTACCGTAAATTCGATTATATATCCAAGAAAAGAACGACACGCGGTATGTGAAATATCAAAATTTGATCCTTATTAGAGTAATGTATTATTAAAGCGGTAGTAAATTCAATATATAAACAGCTAAGTAAATAAAACAATGTTTTTCAGTCCTTCGACGTACATACAACGGGAAAAGCCCCGTGGACAGTAGACATGACGTCATAACTACCGTCATGCTGTTTACTGTCACGGCATACGATTGGTACCCCAAAAGCACCCCAATAGATGCTCCGCATTATTAATAATATTTTTTCAAAGAAGCTCTACCATATCGCAATCGATTGTAATAATTCATTGTAATTTATAAGACGATTGCAATCCTTAATTAATCCTTCGATCCAATCAGTAATCCGATCCCAAACAAACCTCGACGTTTTCGCTGATCATATCAACGGGGTACATATTAACATAAAAATATATCTTATAAATACGCTAACAAGTATAAAAAAAACATTGCGTCACTTATAACATTCTTCTTTTATATATAGAATCAATCGTAAATACGTAGACAATATTTATATAGTACTAGATAGCTGGCATATTTTGTCCGTTCTAATACTAGTTAGTTAGATTACTAGTTGTAACCCGCTGCTTCGATTACGTTTAAAGGCTTGTTGTTTGAGTCATTTCTGTGGTTTGGTCACATACACACAGAAAGTTAATGTTAAAGGCCGGCAACGTACCTGCAAGCCCTCTGGTGTTGCAGATGTCCATGGGCGCTGGTAGTCACTTTCCATCAAGTGAGCCATCTGCTCGTTTGCCACCTGTGCCATAAAAAATCGTATTTACTATATTAGTAAAGTTATATATCGTAGATAAAATTGATGTGCCACAACGCCATCTTGCTAGTAACAACGCTAACCGATCAAAAGGTGCCAAAGTATATTAACACACATTTCTATCAGTATCTATTTTTAAATATAATATGCAATCATATAATCGGTCAATCGATGCTTAAGTCTATTATATTTTATTATTCATATGGATTTAATAAAAATATATTGACATCTGATTTTTATATTCATAACTTAAACCTTTACCATACATTAATTAATTTATAGAGAAACGAATGATATTTAACATACCCTTGATTGACAGATAACCTATATAAATATAAAAACACCTACTCAAAGCTTCTGTAGGCAGTTATAAAATACAAATATTTTGACTAATTCATGTTAAAACTCAACAAGATAACTTCAAAACGAGAGGCGACGAGACGTTTATTAAGCGTTTAATATTCTGCGGACGACTGTCACCTGGAAGGATTGAGGTGATAACGGTCGAATTTATTTGTTGAATTGAAATTATATTTTAACTTTATAAGTGTTAAAATAAACACCAGCATTACCTTTTCCTTTATATATCATTTCATAGTATAAAACAAACTCGTTTAACGCCGTCTGTCTCTATGTATGCTTAGATCTTTAAAATTACTCAACGGAATTTGATGCGGTTTTTATTTTAGATAGAGTGGTCAATCATGGTCAATATAGTAAAGAAACACTAATAATTTTAGAAGTTTCTAATGTGATGTTGTAATTATTATATAATTATATTAATATAAAATATTGCACCCGTGCGGGTCGATAGTTTGTATATAATTCACAAAATATTGTCAATGCCTTTGCGGCACAAGTGACACTTCTAATGTAAAATGTTGCCATTAAAAAAACGAAATAAATAAAAAAAGAAATGTCAAAGATCTATTCATTAAGCTCACTAAATTCAGCGTATTTTTTTTTTAATTATGTGTATCTCAATTCTCAACATCTAAACCTAGTTTTGGCAGTCATCAAATTAAGCCTTTGCCTTACATTATACACTAACTCACCTACATATACATATAAATACAATTTAATTGACTTGATAGCATCTAGACTGAGGATAATTTCTATCGTTAAATCTGTAATCTGAAATACCATGTTAAAACGAAGAATTTAGCATACGTATTAGTAAGCTTCTTATTTAAGATTTTTAATTTGTGTATTTTTATTGAATTTAGAATCATAGGTAAGAAAATTCTTATTTAGTTAAATAAACATGTTGATAAGTTTTTAATTCATGATACATGAAAAGTATATTTAGTTAGAAAAACAAAGTTGATTTTTTGTTTGATAACAAAGAGATAGGATCGAAATTACACTTCAATGTTTTCATTCAATGGTTCAATGGTTTTATTAATATATTGTTAAATAAATGAATAAAGTCTAGTTTCAATGAGATTCTGTCATATGTGAATCCGCCAACCTACACTAAAGCAGCGTGATGGTGCTCCTAACCTTCTCATCAAAAGGGAAAGCCCAGCCGTGAAAAAATTACAGATTGTTACTGTTAATATTATGGCCCACATATTTAATTAGTCTAAACAATCGCTATATTATAAAAAGTAAATAAAACTGAATAATATAACACATGATACGTGCACAAACATCGTAATAAGATAGTACTTGTTCGACCAATTAAGATTATTAATTCAAAAATAATATAAATTTACGCTTATTAATTCTATTATAAAAAAACTATATATTTCATTAAGTTTTCAGTGCAAAATTGCTGCTATATATTTTTTAATTCTGCACAATTTAAGTGTGAAAACGTCTAGAGATGGATCAGCAACCGCAGTTACATAATCGGTATAGTTTCGACACGTTCTGCTGATTAAAATGTAGGATGAATTACATTTAAAAACCAAAGTGAAAATAATTTAGATGGAATAAAATTAATGGTTTTAGTTGAATTAATTTTTCATGCAGTATTATTTCTTATTAATGTATCATAATATATCTAAATCTAACATATTATATCTAGAATATATCTCTAAAATTTTTACTATTTTTGGATGTATTACATTTACAGACTACTAAGATCGGTTTGCGTGTTTTTGTAACAATGATTTATATTAAAAATAACCGATTTCTATATTTATCTATACATACATAAAGTAAGTTTGGAGTATCTGTGTGTAATATAAACGCTTTATACGTACATATGGTACTTATACCAACATTTTCTTTTTTTAATTTTGTAAGAAACGACATGTTTAATGATTTCACTCTAATCGAAAAAAAAGCAAACTTGGAACGAAGGAGTAGTCTTAGTTCAATTGAAAACAGTGTCAATCGAAAAGAAATCGAAATCGGGATATAATATTTAAAAGGGTTTTATTCGAATTCGATTTCGATGCTCAATTATTTTATATTAATTACTTTATATTGTGAATAATAGTAACCTCTTCTGCAATACAATATTTAAGATACAATTATATTCTGACTCTAAATTCTAAAAACACGCGAAAAATTGTACGACACTATTAATAGATTTCCCTCCTGTAAATTATGAAGAGGATAGTGTACGATGGATGACTATGATATACATTCACGACGCTAAGCGCGTTTTGCAATAAACTAGAGTGCTGTGTTTAATATTAACTGAGATTTCGTTGATTTATACCTCTTCATCTTTTTTTTTTTAATAGGATAGTAGCTAGACTGAGGGCAAAAGTATAAATCATAGTCTCAGTATGTACCTTTAATTACATTAATATATAACCTCATTTGACTCCACCAATGACATTTATATAAAATTTAAAAATGAAATTTATATAAAATTTAAATAAAAAATTACAATCATTTATTTTACTAAAATTTTCAAATACTATATAAAAACATTTCAATATAATATTTTAAAAATAAGCAATCAGTCTTTCAAAGAAAACCTTTACAAAATATGCATAATAAAAGTAATTGCTATACTTGTTACTTTGTTTATTTAAAAACCGTTCCGGTTTCACACAAGTACAATAAATAAACTTTTAGGTTAAAGAACAAACATTAAAAGAAAATATTCGTCTTGTTTTTTCGGCTAGAAAAGTTAAAATTCTCAGCTTTTCTCTACTATAATATGTAAGTATAATATACTTATAATGCCTTTTCTTCCCTTGGAATCAATGTAATGAAACTTATATACTATAATGAAAAGTATATTAAAATTCGTTCGATAGTTTAGGCGGGAGGACTTTGTTTTTAACCGATGAAGAGATAAAAATCCTATAAATAAATAATAATAATGAACAACGTCACATACATAACTCTAGTCCCAATCAAGTAGCTAAAGCACTTGTGTTATGGAAATCAGAAGTAACGACGGTTCCATGAACACCCAGACCGAAGACAACATAGAAAACTAATGAACTTTTTCTACATCGACTCGGTCGGGAATCCAATTCGAGTTCTCGGAGTGGCGTACCTATACAAACCGCTCAACGCACTACTTGACCACGGAGGTCGTCTAAAATCCAACGTAGAGTCAAAACATATTAAAAGTATTAATGGAAACAAATTATATTTGTCTAATATAATACAATAATTAATTAACAAAGAGCCTAAAAATAAAAGGCAATCAATGAAACCAAGAGGACATATTGAACAAATATTGGAAAAAATGCGGAAATTTCTTATTTCTTTGGACATTTCTTATCTAACATTTTAACAGTTGGAAAAGGAAAACTCCGAGTAGGTTCTGTATTTTCGACAGTTATTTCCGTGTTATAAAATGTAGAGTGTCGTTTCTTTTAGAGCTTTTGCAAGTGTGTGCTGAATGTACGGTATAAAATGGTTGCATTATATACTTGGTCAAATTGCACGTGTAACTAATGAGGTCGTTAGAGTGAGTACTTTGCCGAAAATACTTTTGGTAACAATTTTTGTTTCGAAATAATAACTCTATGTTGTATTAGGATATCAAATTATTGAATTTATACATAGTTTTTGCCATTAACAGATCTTGTATGAACTTTTTCCGTTGTTATTTTTCTCTCCAATTAATCTTTAAGGCCCAAGGCCTTTATAAAACTCACTTACATTATTCCATAAATGGTCAGGCCTAAACCTGAGACTTACACATTGCTTGGCGGTAGCTTTGAGTGTTGACTCCTTGACGAATTGTGGTTTTTGATTGTATTTTTAAGAAATATGTTGTATATAATATTATATATTCGTTATATAATAAGCCGAGGTAGTGCAGTGGTCTAACCACCCCAGAATCTTAACCGATGATTGATTGATTCAAACCAATGCAAGCACCACTGAATTTTCATGTGCTTGCTTTTGTGTTTATAATTAATCGAAATCTATATGTTCTGTATGACTAATTTTAACGAAATTCTGCTACATGTGTATCCACCAACCCGCATTGGAGTAGTGTGGTGGAATATGCTCCTAACCTTACCTCAAAGGGTTAGATGTCTTAGCCCACCTGTTGGAAATTTACAGGCTGTTAATGTTGTGTGTTGAAAGTAGTATAATGTATTTATATTTTTAAATGTTCCCGTCACTATAAAAATCCTCATCAAAAATAGTTTTGCGATCACAATAGATTTTTATATTACTTAAGAGTTCTTCACAATAGCCTTATAGTGTTTAGAGAATCTTAGATTGGTTCTGAGGGTCAATTTTGGACCGTGGAAATGGAGGAAATGTAGCTATGTCCTTAAAACGTTGGACAAGGGTGAAACCGAACTACTTACTATCATTTAAAAAAAGACACTGTAACCAATTCCTGCTGAATTCAATATTTCCTTAAACTCTTTCGTGTTCGACGTCTTGTAAAGGAAAAACCGGATGTTTACATTTATTCGGGACTCGGTGAAAAATAAAGGAGCAAGATTATGGGATACTAAAAAGCTTTAGAAGTGCCTCAAGTAGTTTCTCTACACTATCTTTATCTGTTCACATAATATAAAGATAGTCAGTCTTTCGTGAGCATAAAAACCGCTTCGTCAATCTCTTCCAATTCCACGAAAGCGCTTAAATCTACAAATGTTTATTTTTATAAAAAAAAAACCAAATTAGATTTAACGTCCCTACGAAATCTGATTTGAAATTTTGCAAAATAGCAAGAATAATAATCCAGCGAAAGCTATTGTTGGAAAATTGTATGGATTTCACAAAACTGAGCAGAGTTAGTCCAGCAGGACGGGTGGATTATAAGGGAATTGTGGGCTCAAATCTGAACATGCTTCACCTAGTTTTGTACTTAAATATATAACAAGTTTTTTTTTTTTTTCGAAAAAACTATTGAACAAATATACATGGAAATTATACTAAAAGCACCATTGTGAAGGTTTTAGTGTCTGGCACATAGCAGACGAGGTTTCGTTTGTAACTATAAAATCCGTCTCATGTAAAGGCGGTAGTAAAGGAAAATAGCGTAATGAAATCTTGCCACATATGTAACCACCATCCCACACTGAAGCATCATCGTGAAATAAGCACCTACTCCGTAAGCGGAACTTTTCCCTTCCCTATTTTCTCCTTAAGACTTTTATTCAGTAATGGGATATTTATGGATTTTTACTTGAAAACAGAAGTTACTAAATAGTGTACTTTGTTTCGATTGGTGATTGAACTAAGTGAGAGCTTTTTCTCTTACTTCTCGTATTTTGTTTACGTTTTTCTTAACAGCAGAAGTTTAAAAAAAAATTAAGGACATATGTATATACATACTTTATTTTATACCTTAAGACGAAAGTCTTCAATCAGTGCGTCCTACCCGTCATGACATACGGAGCCGAAACGTGGACACTCACGACAAGGTTGGTCCACCAGCTTAAAGTCGCTCAGCGTGCTATGGAAAGGGCTATGCTCGGCGTTTCTTTGAGGGATCGCATCAGAAATGAGGTGATCCGTCAAAGAACCAAAGTCATTGACATAGCCCACCGGATTAGTAAGCTGAAGTGGCAGTGGGCTGGTCATATTTGTCGTAGAACCGACAACCGTTGGGGAAAACGTGTTCTAGAGTGGAGACCGCGTCTCGGCAAACGTAGTGTAGGACGTCCTCAGGCACGGTGGAGTGACGATATACGCAAGGCGGCAGGCAGGAGCTGGATGCGAGTAGCCGGAGAAAGACCACAGTGGCGTGCACTGGGAGAGGCCTATGTCCAGCAGTGGACGAAAATAGGCTGATGATGATGATGATGATTTTATACATGAGTAAATAAAATTTATTTATTTTTCAGCAATATCTTAAATACATAAATCATTCACATTGTTTTTACCAAAAAGTTTCATTACAATTTTTAGTTTCTACACTTGACCGCTTACAGAAAATAAAAGACAGAACGAAAACACTACAACTACGGACAACCATTTGAAGGATACTTTCCCGTAGCAATATCTCGTCTAGTCAGTAAATTGCTCACGCGTCCTCGAAACAAGAATATACTGTGGCCGGTTTGTGCGCTAGATTGAATTGTTAATTGAACTGAGACTAACTATATTTTTACATTTTTACTCTGTCTTGTGTAAAGTTGAAAGACTATGGTAAATGAAAAGTTTTATAAGCATTTCATTGATACGAATCAACATCGTTTAGAAAGTATGGCCCATTTGATAGAATACGTGGAGTGTAATCATAGATAATGGGCATGTTCTTAATTGTGAGAAAACATGCATACGTCGGAAGAAATTCAAACAAATATAAATATATATAGAGCATCATAGTGGAACAGTGTAGTGGAATAAGCGGTCAAAGTTTCTGTTGTAGATGAAAGAAAGGCCACTTTTCCATATTTTTTATAGCATAAGTGGCAAACGAGCAGAAACAAGCTCATCTTATGGATTGTGACTACAACCGCCTTTAGACGCAACGCAACGCAAAACCCTGGTGTGTTGTTATCTTTAAGAAATGAGGTATATTTCTTAAAGGTTCCCAAATCCTGTCGAATCGGAATAATCCTTGGTCGGCAAATGTGGAATGTTAACGGATCGTTGCTGTATTTTATCGAATAGGTAATCTTTCTTGTTCTCAAAAAGAGAAAAGAGTGGACCAGAGGGAAAAGTATAAGTAATAATAAAGTCCATTATTTATTGCATTTGCTTTGCTAATCAACTTGCTATTGAGAGTAAAAATGAAACTGTCTCGATCCATCAAAGGAATTTTCTTTTTTCATTTCTAATAACCGTTGAAGAAAATAGTCCTACTTAAGAAACTGGTTTTACTCGTAATGTAATCAAACTGTAGTATTATTATAGCAATTTAAGTTAATTTATTTGTTAAGTTTATTCTTTTGGCAAGCGTATGCTGCTCTTAGTAGAGCGAAAACATTAAACGACATTGCTATTTGTAATTAAGAGCCGAGTAAATCACTTAGACAATAATCAAAATGGTGATTAGACCATAAGTATCGGGGATTATTGCTGTATTTATATATCTGACGATGTATTTAGTAGAGTATAATACATAAATGACGTACTGGTCAAATACAAAGCCCCTTTTTTTACTTCAGTTAAAAAGAAAGGCAAGTTTTGATGTTCTATAACATTTTTATTAGCCCCATAAAGCTTGTGTATTTGCGAGGAAGAGCATAGAAGGCGTTTCATTTGTGGTTAATGACAATGTTTCTGAAACAAATTCTTTGTAATAAATGTTACAATGCCAAAATTTGTTGTTTTTCTAAATATTGAAATGTAATAAATGTAAAAAAATGATGGTAACTAATGATAGTAACGATAATATTTATTTCTGAAATTGTTAAATAATGTTACCAATTAATATACAGTTTAATACAGAACGTACATGTTACTTGATTGATGTTTTATCTATATTTTGTTTTACATAAATTCAAAGCTTAAAGACACCTAGATTCTCCAATATAGTCTCTCTGTCTGTCTTAAATTATATTTTATTTTTTAATAGAAAAGTAAATATATATGAATATACTAAGAAAAATAATAATATTTATACAGTAAATAGTTTTAGTTTATATATATTTAAGCATTTAATGTTGTTATTCTAATGTTACTAAGAAATAAATTTAGAGAGCCGACATTGTCTAGTGGCTAAAACATGATAATCTTAACCGAATATTATCAAAACAAACGCGAGAAGATATTACTCTTAAAATAGATTTTATAATTGATATCGCATTCGGCGATGTAGGAAATCAATATAGAGCTTTTATCTCCCTATTTTCTCCTTAAATCCCCATTGTAGACGTGAAACGTGCATATGTGTTTCGAATGAAATTCTATCAGACGTGTATCCAAGTCACATTGAAAAAACGCGACGGTATAAGATCTTCTCAAGATGAAAGCAAACTTCTAGGAATGGAACATAAAAAGTTACTTACTCACGTACTTAGGAAGCTATACCCGGTTTCATCCACTATTTCCATAAGGAGATGACTCGTTAAAAATAAAACTAAATTTAATTAAATGTTCGATAAATATGCTAACATTCTGTTACACACATCATACCTGGATACGAATCAATCATGTCGCTTTCAAATTGATGTCAGTCATGGAAAAAAAAATTTGAAAAATGTCAAGCAAATTCGGAACATTTAACGCTTTACGACACAATTATCATTGAATTATGAACTTTATTCAATGGGGAATAAAGGCGAGTTGGGCATTCGTATTCTGTATTTAAAACGTCACGTCATGTGCGTGTACAGTCGAAATGCATCAGTCATGAGGGGCTTGCGGGATGACGTTATTTATAGAAATTGGATGGGATGCCCGAACGATCTCCACTCGAATCTACTCGATGGCTTTATTTTATTTTGCGCAAATTACGTCGGCGTGTATTATTTTGTACGTAATTACAATTTTATGCTTTGTGTCCAATCGGAAATACATGAATGAACAAATATTATCATCAGATAGAGGAGACAGTATGTTATAAATGTGACATATGTGTTTACATAATTTAGAGAAATATTTTATAAGTGGGCGTAGTCAATCGTACTGCTAATTTTATGGATACTATATATATTTGAGAATAATATTATAATATTTTCGAAAATTCTGTTGTATCAATCAAAAGTCATTTATTTCCCATAACACTGTTGATTCATATGCTATTTGTTCCAGTATTTAGAGTCCTCAATACGATTTTAGCTTAAGGGAGTCATATCAAAACTATAACAAAGAATACTAATTATTTTTTCAAATTATTACATATATGTACGTATCTACGTATAAATCATTTTTATTTATTTTTATGTCAAAAGAAAATTTATAAAGAGTTGCTCATTTATCATTTTAAAAGGTTTTATACCAAGAAGAACTTTTCCCCATTACTTGTGTTAATTAAATTTTTATTTTTATTATACATTAATTTATACAGCACTTAACCATTTTTCATTAGATATTCAAATGTTTGTTTCTATTGAAAATTTGTAGAGGAAATTAGGTAATTTAATTTTCCAACTAATTAGGAAATTAACAAAACAAATGATAATCAGCTATAATTAATGTGGCTATTGCTAAAAGTTGGCATGTACTAGCGTTAAATACAACTGATAAATGCTATTAAGCGATATCGTAGGGATGGCTCATATTGATCCAGAGTGATTTATTAGCATTGATAACGATTGCAGTTAATTTCACGAGGAAACATACAATTGTGTACTAGCTACCCGTCCTAGCTTGATATGGGTAGAAGAGGGTCTAGGGCAAACATTAAAAGATAACTTCTTACATAAGCTTCAAATTTTTTAATTAATGTGTTTAAAATAACAGTGGAATCTAATTATAGAAAGACCCGACAGCTTAAAGTACTTAATATACGTTTTTAATACAATTATGGGTTAAAATTTACAGTTAACAAAATAATCGTCACAGGTTTGTTGAAATAATTATTAAACAAACACAATCAATTATAACTCGAATTTAATAAGGGTAGGGTAGCGTTCTATATTTGAATTAATCGCTCATGGAAGCCATTTGTGTATTTCAATGTTCCGATTGTCAATAATTATTTCATCTTTATTAGCTTAGAAAAAAGTAAATTTTGAGTATATGTATATGCACACAACAGCTGAGATGGCCCAGTGGTTAGAACGCGTGCATCTTAACCGATGATTGCGGGTTCAAACCCAGGCAATCATCGTTGATTCATGTGCTTAATTTGTCTTTATAATTCATCTGAAACCTGCATGCGACAAATTTCATAGAAATTCTGCCACATGTGTATTCCACCATCCCGCATTGGAACAGCGTGGTGGAATATGTTCCAAACCTTCTCCTCAAAGGGAGAGGAGGCCTTTAGCCCAGCAGTGGGAATTTACAGGCTGTTGTTTTTGTTGTTGTATGCACACATTATTAATTATTCGATATTATTCTCTTCTTCTTGTGAGTATATCTTCATAGTTTAGCTTCAACTTTGCTCTAGTGTTGTTCTAAATAAGATAATCAAGCACGGTAAGGTCAATACATTTTATATCAAGTTATTACCAGACAAAGTCTATAGTTATGAAGTTTCCTATGTTACAATAGCATATCTGAAAGCATGTAATGGCGTTAGTATTGCATCAAGTCGCAGCCGTGTCGGGTTTGCTATTGCATCGGATAGTAAAGGAATGCATTTGGACTAGCACTGCACTTGTTTTGTCAAATCTTGCATTATATATCAATCGCTGTAGACTAGTCTTCCTTGAAAATGACCACCGTGGCCTAAGGAGAATATTCTCCAGACAGTGCCCTGTATGTATTTATTATTGGGATTGGTCCTCCATTGATTGGCAACTTCAGAAATTCGTATTTCATTGCATCATTTCATAAAGTATAAAAATATATATTTTAAAATTCGAATAGGATTCATAAAGAGAAAAGAAATACTGAAAACTTTGTCTATGCGACGATAAAACAAACCTTTTTTTCTTTTCATTTATACCAAAGTTAGGTAGTCTCGCAAACATAAAGGTAAGCAAATAATCACCACCGCACTGACATTCCTTACAACCATAAAGTTATATCTCTTGCGTTTGGCTTACTCACCCTTCAATCATATATCACTATTATAATCCAACTTTCTCACTTCTCTTTATATAATTAAGTACATAAATTATTATAATTGGAAAACACAATTACTAGTTTTCTTTCCTCTTTAAAAAAAAAACATAAGCTGTGATGAGACTCTACGCTACCGTATTATATAATGTGTTTATATAACAAATATTAATTAAATATAATTAGGCTAAACACTGAATCCTAAGCTACAATTAAACCTTAATTGGGTGATTAGTTCTTGAAGTAATCGTGCTCTCGCAAACGTTGGTACGTATTAGCACTCACAGTGAATATAGTACTAGCTCACGAACACATTAATACAAATGCATTTATATATTTGCAAGGTATTTATCTTATAGATTGGATTGAGCAAATAATTACCAATACTATAAATCTTTATTACATCACCAGGTGGCGCCGCAAATAGAAGTCTATTCGTCGTCGAAGCGAATGTTATTAACCAATTTCAAAGATAGAAAGCTGTTACTTTGACTGTTTTTCTCAAAGCGACTGACACTGAAAAAAGTAATTAAGTATCTTTAAAGATGTATCAAAATGATTTCATTCTTTTCCTATCAATTTTTCTTCAAATTTAATGATGAAATCTTTCATGCAAACAAATTTAAATTATGTGTACTTTAAATATATGTACACATATAAAATGTAGCCAATAGTATCTTAATTTCTTAATTAAAATTATGAAATTTCGACTTTATTACATTAAAGAGGTCACATTTAAGATTTATTTTAATAATTTACCTTGAGGTAATGCCAAGGTTGGCGGTGTTTCCTCTGTGAATATTTCAAAGAGACCCTTTAAAAGGTCCTTCATAATATTTCAGGTCTCATTGCCCCGAGGTTCTAATAATTCCACCACAAGACAACAAAAACCCTTGCTCAGAGGTGTACATTAAGTATCAAAAATAGTTTTATTATTTTTTAAAGTAGTAAAAAAAGTAAAGTAACAGCCTGTAAATTCCCACTGCTGGGCTAAAGGCCTCCTCTCCCTTTGAGGAGAAGGTTTGGAACATATTCCACCACGCTGTTCCAATGCGGGTTGGTGGAATACACATGTGGCAGAATTTCTATGAAATTTGTCACATGCAGGTTTCCTCACGATGTTTTCCTTCACCGCTGAGCACGAGATGAATTATAAAGACAAATTAAGCACATGAATCAGCGGTGCTCGCCTGGGTTTGAACCCGCAATCATCGGTTAAGATGCACGCGTTCTAACCACTGGGCCATCTCAGCTCGTTAATATGTCAGTAACTGTTATTGTCTTTTAATGTCTATCACTTGTGCTAGCGAGACGTGAGCGTAGCTGTGGTCTAGTATTTAGTAGCGTGTGGAGGCAAACTATCTTCTCTAATCTGTTTGCCCCGAGTCGAGAGCTAAGCCTTAAACTCATAGGTTCCAGACATAATCCTTGAAACATAGGGCTTTCAGATAGCTTGATAGTATCCCATTAGAAATATAGTGCAATACGATAATCCGATCTTACAATTCGAAATTGAATTGGATGATCATTTCTAAAATATTAAAACGTATGGATGTGTTTCACAATTTCAAATATACAATAAAAAGTTTTATTATATAACCCGACCTCCGTGGTCGAGTTGATGTAGATTATCTTTAGTATTCTACGTTGTCTTGGTGTTTGTGGTACCGTCTTTACTTCTGGTTTTCCATAACACAAATGCTTTAGCTACTTACATTGGGATCAGAGTAATGTATGTGATATTGTTTCATATTTATTTATTTATAAGAGATGTAATTTTTCATCGAATAATCCGCGTGGGGATGAACAGTTTTTGATAAAGGCAATGTTTGAAGATGAAAGTTTTCAATCAATGTTGTTCTTTTCACCTGCCGTGACCTACGCCTATTATAATACCATAAACTCCATAAATTGAAGGATCAATGTTAAAGCTGCATGTGCTGTTAGTAGGTTATGTTCGGAATAATTTTAAAGGATAATTATAGAAAAAGTTTTTCAGGGCAGAAGCGTCTTCCTAACAATACAATCGTGCCAATTTAAATTACGGATAAAAAAAAATCAATTTCATACTATGAAAAAATATGTTAATCTCTTGGCTTTAAACAATCTGATAATATCATCGTCACCTGATATCTTCTATTTTTCCAAAGATACGATCCATTTTATAAATAGATCTTATTATTTAATGGCGAAGCTTAAATTGCTTCCAATACAGTTGATATTAAAAGATTTTTATCAAGAAACGCTTTCAAGCATATTATGTGGACTCATGAATACGCTAACTGGTACAAATGTAGTTCCTTTCAAATTCTAAATCGAAGGTATACGCAGCTGTTCCCTGAATAAAGATCACGTGACAAGACTTAAAAGTCCAAAAAGGTATTCTCTTAATGTTCAGGATTTTTTTTTTAAATAATCGAAAAATAAATTATAAAGGTTTCCAATAATTTTTATTAAATGAGTAATATTTTATTATTACTCTCTTTTATATCGTACGAATACCCAGAATAATTAACCTCCAATATACCAATGTACACAATATAGTTGTGAATATGACATAAATTTATTATAAGTCAAGCACACAACTGTAATTAACTCTCGGCGCCACATTTAATTCTTATTATAGTAATAATTCCGAGTGTCATAATGTAAGTCATACAATATCATAAGCCATGACCCTCAAGAGATTTTTCGTCCCCATTAAAGGTCTAATTCCGTCGACCTTCGACGTGTGGCGCGTGACGGAACTTAATGGAGAACTGCTAGTTTATTACTGTATATATTAATCCATTTTCATGAAGTTCGGTAAACCTGCTTGAATGAAATCAAAATATTCTTTGGAGAGTTGAATTGAAGAGTTGGCTTTTACAAGCAATTTTGTATCGTTTTGTACAGCATTAAATTAATTATTTGCAGATTCTATTTATATTATGTAATATATGAGAACATAAGTTACATTTTTATGTTACATAGAATTACATTCAAGTATATTAACACTATAGTACGGTTTAGTAGTCGTGTTACCAAGTGTTGTGCAGTATATAAAACTTTGTTAATATGTCCTGGCGTAGTCTATGTGTATAGTATCCACGAAAGAGTAAATATTGTTATAATCATACTCGGTACGTTGATAGTATTTTATAATATTTTTTTTTTTTAAAACAACTAAGTGCGGAGATTTTTTTTATTATCCAGACGATATTTGTATCATGATAGAATTCAGGTACATTGTTTGATTTTAGTACCAAATCTTGTTACAACTAGCTGGTGCCGGCGACGCCGTTCCCGTGACTGTAAGACCTAAGAGTAGGTATATTATATAATATACATACTCTTAGGTCTTACAGTCACGTCAGTCAGTTGACATACATATCTATGTATCTTTGCGTCTGTTATGGCATTATAGTTCCCAATGGATTACTTTTTTTGATAGATGACTTATTTAAGTGCTTTGCCATAGACAAAAATCAACACACAAAAATAGCCTTGTTTATATATATTTTTCAAAATAATTTTAATTTATTACGCGGTGAGATAAATACGAATTATGAATAGTATTTTAGGTTTATCAATTGATTGAATAACAAATGAACGATGGCTTATAAGTCTGATAGCTTCGTATGATATATTGATTTGTGAACCAAAATCGACTTAGTAGAGGAGAGAGAGACTTCATTATTAATGTTTTCATCTTGTTTACATACATTTGTTTAGATATTTATGCTTCTTAGTGTGTCATGACATTTAACGTTAATTTATACTAATATTATTAACACAAAAGTAAATCAATCTGTTACTTCTTAATTCTTATTTACATTACATTTGGTATGAAGGTAATTTGAGTCTATATTATATTTTTTCCCCTATGTATGTATTCATAACTGTGCATTGATTTATGTTGTAGCTATATGATTTTTACGACTTTCATTTAATATTTTCAATCGTTGTGTCATAATAACGTAGCTAATAAATACGCCAGCTGTATAATAAAATTGTCATAAAGTCTTTAAACAAACCTTATTATCGCATAATATATATTGTAAATGAGCGATATTTATTTTGTTTACGGTTTACGACTGTTCGTTCATGTATCCGTCATGGACGATTATTCGTAGTTTTTCTCGGCAGTGTGAATACGGTCTTAGCATTGATGGAAAACTTAAAAAATAAAAAGGTTAAGGGTCAATGCGATAAAAGTTATGCTTCTTTTGAGTAGTTTTAAATAGAATTATAAAGTAATCTTTTGTATCCATTCACGCATATGGAACTCTGGCTTTGACGAGTAAACATGCGGTATTTTCATTTCATTCTAAAATTTTACTCTCATCACTCCTAAAGAAAAATAAGTATTCGTATGGATTGCATTACTAAATATATATGTGGGAAATAGATTATTAAAATCAAGTTCTTAAATATATGCAAATATTAATTTAAAATAGTTACTCATTAAATGTTACCCCATGGAAAGGTGGCAAAAAATCTATCAGAATTTCCCCGCTGAATGGCAATTCCGATCTTTTGGAAAAAAAGATATAGACCACCTACACTACTACTCCAAATATATATTTATATATGTTCAGAAAACTGTTCACTTTTGATGAGTGAGTCTTTGGATGGAGATAAACTTTGACCTTAATTTAAGATCGTGAAATAAATTCAAATTCACGTACAATTCTTTTCTTACGGAAACCTGTATGTTTCCAATCAAATGCTTTGAAATATTTACCTTATGAAATAAGCTCTGAATATCCTTATAAAGACAAAAGGCCGGTGAGCAGTAGTAGCATATTTAAAGACTGTTACGATACTATAAGAGCGGAGATAGTCTACTGGTGAAAACGCATCATCCGGCTTGGCTTAAAACCATCAACTTCGATGTTTACTACTCAGCGGTGAAGGCTTTTCTTTCAATTATCAACAATACCTTGAATATGTCTAATTTTAATGAAGTTCTACTACATTTGCCTGACGTATTTTAACAGCATAGTGGAATAAACTAAACTCTAGGCTCAGAAAGTTTAAAGGAAGGGGTAAGTCTAGCAGTGAGACTGTAACAGGTAGTTTTACATCTATTTTATCTGAATTTCAACTCCGCGGTTAGAATCTTAGATACCATTTTACAACCATTAAAATTCATCGGCTAAATATCATGAAACAATATCACGAAGAAAACAAAACATTACATTTATTTTACATTTAAAAGCGACCTAAATGTGGAGCATAATATTAAACAAAGACCTAATACAGTTGACCAGCTTGTATTAATTGAAAACCGTAATATAAATTTCTGTGACTATGTAATTTTCCAAACAAAGAACAAATTAATGCTAGCTCGTACATTTTTTCAGAGACCAGTATAAATTTTGCTTATAAGAATAAAGATTTATCCTTTATTCTTAAATATAGTAAAAATAACTACTTATCTATGCGATTAAAACTTATATGAAATTAAAGAACTACAAATAGATATAAATATATATAAAGAGCGTACTCCTTCCTTAAAGGTCGGCAACGCACCTGCAATCCCCCTGGTTTTGCAGATGTCTATGGCGGGCGGGTCACTTTCCATCAAAGGAGCCTCATGCTCGTTTGCCACCTATGTCATAAAAAAAAGAAAATCGACTTACATTTAAAAAAAGTTTCTTAATTGATTGATTGTTAAACTTTTACAATATTGTGTCTGTCTACACGTTCAATAATATTTACTTACTTTGTTAAATTAATCTCGTGTTCTGCCGTGAGGATAAAAGTGCAAGAATACATATATCTGTTGAAATATATCCAAACATTCGAAAGAAAAAGGCGACGTGAAGTAGGATACTATCTTACACAATCACAATTGGTTTAGATACCTGAACGCAGATTTGATATAAATTCATGACAAATATCTGCACGGGTCATTTAGATATCGTTACCAAATCCAAGACTTGCTCTGCTATCATAAATATAAATACTAAACGGATAATTTTATATACACATTATGTGATCTAGTCATACGAACTTGTCGAGAGTATAGTAGAGTCGTCTGTATAATTTTGTAATCCATTTTCCCCCGACGACAGGAAATCTATTATAACTGTCAAAAGTTCCCGTCGAATAACGAAATTGAAAGGGCGACTCGAAAACTAGCAACGATGTAACTGTCGGTAGCACGTCAAAGAATACTCTGTATATCAAATTGACAAAAAATCACTTGGAAGTTTTACATAATATATGCGTGCTCTGCTTACAATATTAGAGCGTACATATTCGGTATTGAAAAACTTTTTCATGCTCGACACGATGCCGAAAACTAACACAAGGATACGGAATAAAAAAGTTAACACTGTGTTTATTATGAAGAGAGTCGAGATGGCCCAGTGGTTAGAACGCGTTCATCTTGACTGATGATTGCGGGTTCAAACCCAGGAAAGCACCGCTGATTCATGTGCTTAATTTGTCATTATAATTCATCTCGTGCTCAGCGGTGAAGGATAACATCATGAGGAAACCTGCATGTGACAAATAATAAATATCATAGAAATTCTGCCACATGTGTATTCCACCAACCCGCATTGGAGCCTTTAGCCCAGCAGTGGGAATTTACAGGCTGTTGTTGTTGTTGTTATTATGATACTAGCGACCCGCCCTGGCTTCGCACGGGTGCAATACTGATACTAAATATACTACAGAATTTGTTTGTTTACATTACAAACTTCTAAAATGATCAGTGTTTCGTAAATATATTGTCCATGTCTTATATATAAAAGCCTTCCTTTCAAATCACTCTATCTATTAAAAAAAGCTCATCAAAATCTGTTGCGTAATTTTAAAGATTTAAACTTACAAAGGGACATAAGGACAGAGAAAGCGACTTT
Organism: Vanessa cardui; assembly: GCF_905220365.1. Lineage (NCBI taxonomy): Eukaryota > Metazoa > Arthropoda > Insecta > Lepidoptera > Nymphalidae > Vanessa > Vanessa cardui. The sequence goes on along the minus strand of NC_061140.1, from coordinate 4,011,134 downwards.
GTTGTATAGTATGTAGTGATGAGTATTTTACCTAATGGCGCATAACGTTACTTTCTTATAAAAGATCGAGTTTCAGATATACTTTTACAATTTAGCTCCAAAGAAAATATCAAAAAGAAATTATATTTCCAGTAAAAAAAGGGAAATTTTTCGAAGAATTTCCAGAAAACATAATATTACAACAATGATAAATTGAAATTCTCTTTAAATGGAACATGACTATCCAAAACCGTAACAATCCATGACTGACAGATTATTATTAAAGGAAAAACAATATAAAATATGAAAAAGTTCTAGAAATGATTACAATGTTTTGTGATGTATGATTGTTTTTTATCATCCCTTTTACAAAAATCGGGACTTAAGACGTCTTTTCAACCTAAATATAAAAACCTAACCTAAAGATAGAAACTTAAAAGGTTGCTTAGTATTCTATTGTAACAAAGTAAAGTATAAATTATACAGCTTGCTTTTTAACTGTGGGAATACTGATAAATGTGATGGCATTTATTTCAAATACAAGCGAAGTTTCTAGTATATTTATTTATTTATTTATTTAACAGTTTATTAAAATTTGCCAGATACAGTACAGATACAAATATATAAGTCTCAGGAAAGCAAAATTTAAAAGGTATGTTTTTACCCGTTTATAATTATTATTTTTAATAGCACTTTTCTGCTGGATTAACTTATTTATTTTTACTATAGCCTTTTTTAAAATGTTATTAGACGTAGAAATACTGTAATAAGAATGAACAAGTTCTTACACGTTCATTGCGCAACAAACCACAAGCTCTTAGATGATATGTCCGTTGTGTCTGTAATTACTCAGGTTCCACAAATAATTGATGAGTGCGTGGGTACTGACACTAGCCAGCACAGTTCTACCAACTGTAAAATTATACAATTTAATATGATATTCTCGTGTATATAACAATTGCTAAAAAATCTTGGTACTAATATACATACAGTACACAAATCACGTGCACCGTGTAATTGTCACTTAATTATGCAATAAGCATGTAACTTATGTTGGTTCTGCTAGTTACCCTATGCAAACTTGCTCCTGTCACGGATTGTCAGATCAACGCTTAATACACTGCATTAAACCGTCAACAGTTTACCCTCAATAAAGCTTATGCAGTAATAACCCGTGACACCGAAATGCTCATGTTAGGAAAAATTTGTAATATTTCCTCCTGATATTATAAATGTTTATATCTAGATGAATTTTAGAATTATATACCATTACTTAACCCACTTTATATACCTCACCTACCCCGCCCCCCTCCTGAACGAAATCGTGGATATAAGCCACTAACATATAATAACTGATACAAATAAATATTTTGATTTTTTTGTACTAGAATTGTTGGGCATGTTTTCCTAAAAGGTTGTACTAATTATAGTTGACCCTGTTTGTATTGTTCCGAGTGAAACTTAAATATTATGGAATTGCAATATTGTACCAAAATTAGTTATCGCTTACAATGTTTGAAATATGTTTACAGTCAATATTTAACTATTGGAAGTGTGCTAATATTCCACTTTTGTATACGTTACGCGTTGTGTAATTTGTTGTTTAATTCGTGTTAAAATATCATTCACTTCAATTTATTTACTTAAATATTTTATAAATATCTAAATGTCAACTATTATTTTGAAGTTTATATGTCATTTTATGTATTATCTGTACAGATAATTAATACCTAATATAATTAATGCGAAAGTAACTCAAACCGAGTTAGTTCTTTACGTTTTCGCCGCTGAGACGATTTAGTTGAAATTTGGTAAGCAGATATTTTAATTAGAATTAGATTAAGATCCCACTATTTACTTTGTATATACACTCATATAAATATATACGCTTACTCACTTAGACAGACATACACACACACCAAGGCGTACGCGCACGCGTGCACACACACGCACACACACGATTCAATTATATTTTAGAACAACAACTTCTAGTATAAGCTGGCACTAGCTTTTGCATAAGCCTCACAATTCCTCACAGCTCGAAAATTCAAGTACATCAAACCCTCACGATACGAAATTCAGTTTGACTCGAATGTTTGCATATCTAGAGTAAACATAGTAGGTTTGAAATATATGTTCTACTTTTGTTATACCTTATAATGTTTACAATCCAGAGTAGTATTCCTTCTTTTAAATAGATTCCACGAATGTGTTTGTCGTGATTTTGTGAAGTAACGCGTAAATGCTAGCAATTGACCTGGCGGAATCGATTTACTGTTAAATATTTGACGTTAAATTGATGCCCTAATGAAAATTAAATAGATTTTTTTATGGTATAGGTTGGCGGACAACCCATAGATAATGACGCTGTAAGAAATATTAACTATTCCTTACATCGTCAATGCGCCACCAACCTTGGGAACTAAGATGTTATGTCCCTTGTGCCTGTAGTTACACTTGCTCACTCACCCTTCAAACCGGAACACAACAATACTGAGTACTGTTGTTTGGCGGTAGAATAACTGATGAGTGGGTGGTACCTACTCAGACGGACTTGCACAAAGCCCTACCACCAAGTAAAAGATCTCGCCTATAACTTCGAATATATCTTAAAATTCGATGACAGGAAATTCAAAAAATAAATTTTGTACTAAATCGAGTTACGTATAACGTTTATAATGATTCGATTAAATGAACGCGACATCAACGCAGAATACTTCAACCGACGACCGTTTTTTTCATTCGCGATATTTTACAGAAGATGTCTACACTCGACCTTTATAATGATTTCGTTCAAAGTGAGCTTGCGAGGTCCAGTATCATGAGTAGGTACTCAGATGAAACGTGGGACATTTTTCATCAAATCGGAACATTCAATAATAATACAACTGTGTCATATTGATTGATATTTAAAATATAAAAAAAGACTTAGTAATCAAATAACATCTATTTCGTTTATTGTTATAAAAAATATACATTTTAATTTGAAATAGAGGGTGCCCAAATATGCCACGAGATGGTCAGTAGTCGTTACGGTCCATATAGGCATCGCAAGATATATTAATCCTCCCTTACAGTACTAATTATTGCTGCTCGGCGGTAGATTGATCAGTGAGTGGTACCTGTGGCCCCTTTGGGTAAACCCTTATGGGTATACGGATTTGCAAAGAAAACATCAAGTACCTATAACTATGAATAAATAATTTCACAAACATAAACAGAGACAACTTGGATGAAATTCAAAACATAATCATTGGAGTCTTTGAACTCATCACAATAACTTCCTAATGAGATCTTAATAATAAAGCAACCACAACCATTTTAAATGAACCAAGATGACTCAAGATGATGAGTATATAGAACACGTATAACTTAACCAAAGAATGTTTCAAGCATCATTTAAGGTGCTTTTATGTTAATACTTCATCTCGTGTTCAATTGTGAAGGAAAACATCGCGAGAAAACATAATGCCCCGGTGTATTTACTATTTAAGCAACGTTACTAAAATAAGCTCCGCCTTAAGGAGTCTTTAGCCCAGTTGCTCATTTAAAGGCTTCTTTACTCTATACACGAACATTTTACATAACTTTATAAACACATTTTCTGCGCTTAGTTAATTTATGACGTCAATAAATCTGTTATGATTAATGGTAGGTGGTAGGGCTATGTGCAAGCCCGCCTGGGTAGGTACCACCCACTCATCAGATGTTCTGCCGCTAAAGAATAGTACGCAGTATAATTGTTGTGTTCCGGTATGAAGGGTGAGTGAGCCAGTGTAACTACAGGCACAAGGGACATAGCATCTTAGTTCCCAAGGTTGGTGGCGCATTGACGATGTAAGGAATAGTTAATATTTCTTACAGCATCATTGTCTATGGGTGAAGGTGACCACTTACCATCAGGTGACCCATACGCTCGTCCGCCAACCTATTCCATAAAAACAAAATCCTCAAGGAACTGAAACATATCGAGTAAATACAATGACTCACCAACAAAATAATAAGTTATTCTGATGGTTCACTTTACCACGAAGATAAAGAGATTATATCTACTGAGATTATAAGATTATATTTCTGAGACACGCCTTGGCTTCGCTTTTCGCCGTACGAGTGTTTTAGTTTCCCGACGCTCAACTTCAGCTCTAAGCCGAGGACACGGAGCAATCCTGATAGTTTTATGTATCTAATTGGATATTTCTTGAGATTTATTCTCAATTATACGGTTGAGATTGGTCAAATATTTACATCGACGGCAATATCATTTCAGTATGCTTTTAAAATCAAACACTCAGATGTGAATATTTAAAAAAGCACACTAGTTTATCACGCAGTAGTTCACTTAAGAATTCATATATTGTATTACATACTTTTCATGTGTAATTTTGAGTTAGAAACCAGTTTCAAAATTTTCTATCGAAATTTAGCCGCAAGCCACAAAAATGAAATGTGTGAAACCTCTTATTTGTCTGGTTATATATTTGTCTGGTTATGTATTAGACAACATCACATACATTACTCTGATCCCAATGTAAGTAGCTAAAGCACATGTGTTATGGAAAATCAGAAGTAACGAAGGTACCACAAACACCTAGACCCAAGACAACATAGAAAACTAATGATAATCTATATCGACCGGCCGGGAATCGAACCCGGGACCTCGGAGTGGCGTACCCTTGAAAACTGGTGTACACACCACTCGACCGCGGAGGTCGTCTTATGCATCTTTCTTGAATGTGACTTATGTACATTGTACATATGTGTTTGTATACAATGTAGACTATTTTGATTATGATATTTCTTGAGTATTATCGGCGTTTATATATTTATATATGAGTTTAGTCATTCTTGTCACATCTTTTTGTTTTTTAATAAGAGAACTCATCACTAGACTACTTCAATATTCTTACTCATATTGAGCGGAGTTTCTGTTTACTTAAAGGAAAATTAATGCAAACGGCATTTTTATTTGTTTATCGTGATCTTTCCAGAAGGAAGTACAAAGTAGGACAATATGTAGAATTGCTTTAGAAAGTATCTCGTAATTTATATTTTGAACTTAATATTTTATATTAATGATAAATTATATCTTCTTAAATGAGTGTCTTTGTTTATTAATAAGTATTTAGGTATTAAAACGTGTGAAGGTGAAAAGCAAATAAGGTAGTTAATATAATATGATGTCATGTATAAGATTATTATGCAAAAAATTAAGCTGACATTAATATTTATAATACAAGTATAAGAAACATGGACGCTATGTTCTAAATGGAATTAACCTTTCACTTAATACCATTACAATTTTGATAGTAATCCGTAATGGGCTTTTTAAGTTTTGAAAAGTTATACTTGAAATAGCACTGATATAAAATCAAATTCAAATCGTCTAATAGGAAATCGTTAGTGTGCGCAAACCAGAACACCCTCAGATCTAAATTGCTTTTGATATTTTGACTTAACAAAGTTGAATATTTTACCTAAGTACCGACATTCAAGTGAAACTATTCGTACATGTCTGAATTTAACTGCAAGACAACTTGGATTTACATCGTGTAGTACCATACCGCTCTCGTTTAGCTCGTCTACATTTGCCAGTAAAGGCGTGGCTATGTTGATTTGATTTATGAGGTAGACTAAAACTGTATGACGGCAATGAATAGTACAAGATTATATCCTACAACTAACTATAGTCGATATTTAATCGTAAATCATTCGTGGTGGACCGAATTTAATCGTTATCAATTTAGAAGGTCTGTCAGAAACTTAAGAATTTGCATGTCATTTGTTTTTTTAATTTAATTTCTTTTTTTTTTCTTATCAAAACACATGAGAAAAAAGTACTGTTTTATCAAAATCAATGTATTCAATTAGGGCATTACGAGCATTTTTGAACCGATATTTAACAAATTTTATTAAGTGAATCTACCACCGTTTTGGAAAAGCAGTTTCGACCGAAAAGAATCGACAAGAAGCTCAGGAAACTCTCTATTCCAACATTTGAATGTAAAATGTTATGTTAGTTAAACACAAAAAAAAACACCCTTATAAACTTCTAATTATGTAAATGTTGTTTCATCCTCTTGAATTTTGTGTCACTTAAGCATACGCCTAGTGCTACGAGTGTTTCGTAGCTCGAGCTATTTTCTTAAGCGAAGAAAGTTTGAAAATCATGTTTTCCTTTAAAAAAGGCCTTTGCCTAAGAAGGTTTACATTTATAATTTTATCCTTAATTTAAATAAGAAAAAATATTATTGATATAGTTGTGTCTTAAAATAGTGTTCGCTATGTGTGGATCGTAGCATAAATTATAAATATATATTTAAAACAACAACAACAGTCTGCGATCTGTGAATTATGTATATAGGTAGAGAGATTGTTTGTGGTTGTTTTTTGCATATTATACATAAAATAATCCACTAAAAGGCACTTGTCTATATATCACTATACTTATAATATTCAAAATAACCATATTGTGCTAAGTGGAACATGCAAGAGTTCATTAAGAAACGCAGCGTCATTTCGTTCCAAAGAGAATACCGATGAGATGGGATTAGCATACAACAAAACCAGTATTAGGTCACGAAGTCTCAACGGTGTTAGTGATATTGGACGATCAAGAGCTGCCTTCATTTGGCATCTCACGAACTCATTGTTAGCAAATTGAATTGTGGGATAACACAGACATTACAGTTCTTGAATACGTCTCTATCTGCGCCTCTACCATCATAACTCTTGCTAGTTTATTTGGAATTCTCTTTACATCCTGAAACGCGTAATGGGCGAGATGTTATTGCTATGCTAACCTGTTCCTCTGTATTACGAAACGATTTGCAAGCTCATCCAAACAGAATCATTAGGTTTCGAAACATGCGGTAGGTTCGAAATTAATTTCCCTATTAGTATTTCAAACGTTTTCAACGCATCACTTGATATTCGTTTATTTCTGTAATATTATGTTGTCTTTTCCGTGTATGTAATAAGTTAATAATGTGTTAAATATAACGTGAATTTAACATATGCACTTAATATGACACGGTTCCATAATTTACAGTTGTGGCTTCCAGACATTAAGTAGCATAATTATTTCAAATTAAATGCGGAACTAGTTCTGACTGCTTCATCCAGTTTGAACAAATCGATTTTACTTATTCAACTCGTTATTTAATGAGCGAGTTAACTGCAGTTTAGTACAATTAAATAGAAAGTTTTTGGAATTGTTTGCTGGTATAATATTATTTGACAGACGACTGACAACGTGATCTGCGTAATTACTTTGCAACAATTCAATCATGTTTCTACAGTATACAGTTACATTGAAAAAAAAAATTACAAAACATTTTCTGAAATAATAAATAATCGTTGAGGATGGTATTATGTTTGTTTACTGCGTATACATCGCTGCATAAATATAAAAGAAAGCGCATTTATTGCTGAAAAATGTATAGATGTACTGAATGCTCAAAAAACTGAACCATTATAACCAACAACTGCGAATTTAAAATAACGCCAAAACGCATTAACCTACATAGTTTCTACTTTTCCGATATGGTGTTAGCTTTTATATGATCAAAAAGTATTTATTATTGACTAGTATTCGCCAGCGGATTCGATCGTGTTTTAAGATATTAGTTGTCAAGCAAAAAAGTGTCCTATGTCCTTTCTTGAAGTTCCAGTTTGCTTCACTCTAAATTTCATCAAATTCGGTTCAGCGGAAAGCGGGAAAGAGCGACACAGACAGACTTACTTCCACATTGATAATTATTATATAGATTTGAAATAAGTAGATGGACTATTAAATGGTTACTAACACCAATCGATTGCCCCTGCATGAAATAATAAATATTTATTTTTTATTTTATGTTTAAAGGTCTACAAAAATAAAATGTCAATCAAAAGAAATATGATTAAATTTTTGGTTATGTAGACACGACATGCTTTAAATGTAGTAACAATTTGCTTCTAATTCATGACAACAGCATACAAATTTTTTATTTGTGGTTTTAGTTTAGTTATTAAATCTCTTGAAAAAATTTTTTTAAAACAGTTTTTAATGAGGCTATAGAACGCTCGGTAAAAATATCGTAATTAGATCGAATACTGTTGTAAGTTGAACACATACGGTATAAAGGCGAGTGGCTAAGAACATTCGCTCTAGAGGTAGGTAGAGAAAAGGTTTTACACTTAGACGGGCGACTGATAAATATCACATACATCGACAATGCGCCACCAAACTCGGGTACTAAGTTATAGTCCCTTGAGCTTGTGGTAACGCTCGTTCACGCACCCTGCAAACTATACAAAGGATTGCTGTTTTGCGGTAGAATATCTTATAACCTACCTAGCCATGTCACAAAGCCACCGCTAAATTATAATAAAGTAATATCTAAGTACTTTCTTCGTTCGTTCTTTATACAATGAATAAATAAATTTGAATTTTTGTCTGGTCTGATGTTGTAAATTAATTTTTGCCGTATTTTTAAAACACATTTTCTAAGTTACGTTCGTGTAGGTATTTCATTATTAACTTTATAATTTATTCTAACGTAAAGTGCTTGTAAGAGTATACTTAAAGTATTATTCAGAATAGATCTAAACCCATTTCAGGCAGCTACCAACAACATTAAAAATTAAAATATTACATTTCTCGCTATTCATATTTTACGACCTCCGTGGTTGAGTGGTGTGTACACCGGTTTTTATGGGTACGCCACTCAGAGGTCGCGGGTTCGATTCACGACCGAGTCGATGTAGATTACCATTAGTTTTCTATGTTGTCTCTGGACTAGGTGTTTGTGATACCGTCGTTACTTCTGATTTTCCATAACACATGCTTTAGCTAACATTGGGATCAGAGTAATGTATGTAATATAATCTCATATTTATTTATTTATATGTAGGTATAAATGTATAGTCATATGTATGACCATATACCTATTAATATTACTAAACTATGTATGTATATTATAATTATATATATGTAGTGAGTTGTGTCGACATTTCGCTGATATCACATAGGATGGAGAAGACACGAATGATATTGATCGGTACGGTTGAGATACCAAAATCATTTAAATTTTGATAACAAGGATAGCGGTAGCAATTTCCTTATTAATCCTTAACCTAGATCTACACAAACATCAAGAGTTAATATTATGAAGTTATAATATTAATCGTTTGGTGTAATTGAAATGATTAAAAATACGAGTATAAATATAGCCATAAATTCATCACACTTTGTACAGTAGGTACGAAACGATGGAGTGGCTCTATCGGGTTTATTGTGTAAGGTCTGACGGCTTCGAGAATCTCAAGTGTCTTCTAGCCATTTTTATTACTGTTTGAAGAGTTTCAAAGCGCCAATTTGGTACGATTTTTTGTACACAGAATGAAAATTAATCATTCTATGAAGTACCGACAAAAGTATCATATATTTTTTTCAATTTAATTGTTTTACTGTGTATATAAAATATAAACGATCAGCGAGGCAAATTACTTTTTTATACGTGGAGCTGAATGACATTCAATCCAAATAAAGCGGAATAGAACAGAGGTTTTCGTTAATGAAAACGAAACGTCGCTGTTTTTCTTGCAGATGAAGAAATAAGATCGCCCTTCAAAATTATAACTCAAAGGAAAATTCGACGACCTCCGTTGTTGAGTAGTGTGTAAGCTGGTTTTCATGGGTACGCCACTTCGATTCCAGGCCGAGTCGATGTGTAAAGTTCATTACTTTTCTATGTTGTCTTGGATCTGTATGATTGTTGCACCGTCGTTACTTCTGATTTTCCACAACACAAGTAATTTAGCTACTTACATTGGGATCAGAGTAATGTATGTGATGTCCAATATTGACTTATTTATTAAATTTAATCTCAACAGCGATTTCAGTCAGTATATTATCAACTGTAGTCTGTTCACTAACTGCTTAAATTATGGTTAAATGCTGATTTCTCCTTGTAAATGCGTAACCATGTGTTGTCCTGCTTGTTACCGGCAAACAGTAAAAATTTGTATGACGTTTCTGTAACCACGGCAGATATAACACAGCACTGTTGTAATAAAGAACTATTACATGAGTATATTATAAAAATAACATTCTCTGCTGTTTGTATGCAAAAACATCTAGTGAGTTCGTGTATTAGAACACACCAATACACATTAAAAAAATATGAGATTTTTTTTAATTCACGCTTCAACGTTAACGAGCTGGTATTTGTTTGTAAGAAGTAATATATAACTTAAGTTATAACATAATATAAAAAAGTTTAATGCATACGTATAATTCGTTTTATATTTAGTAACGCTTAGGATATACAAACCAATCTTAAATAATAATGAACAAAAACACTTAAAGAACAGATTCCAAATAACTAACAAAGAGATTTAAAGAAGACTTTGTAGTTTTCAACTAGTTGCTTTATACAATATTTGCCGGATTGCTCCATTATTTAAGTCTAATATTTAAACTGTACAGCTGTAAAGAGCCGAGATGGTCCAGTGGTTAGAACGCTTACATCTTAACCGATGAATGCGGGTTCCAACAGCCCCGCTGAATTTTCATGCTCAATTTGTGTTTATAATTCATCTCAAGTTCGTCAGTGAAGAAAAACATCGTGAGGAAACCTGAATGTGACTAATTTTAACAAAAATGTAGCCACATATGAAACCATCAATCCTCATTGGAACAGCGTGGTGGAATATGCTCGTAACCTTCTCCTCAAAGTAAGAGAGGCTGTTAATATTATTATATTCATTATAGATATTCACTTAACAGTAATATTAAACTAAAGTTATTCAACGCACATTATAACGTATCACTCTCAACACTTCTCGAGAGATGTAAAGACAGTTCTTATAAAATTGATATGCTAATTTACCGTTAAAACTCCCGATATCGTATTCGTACGGGTAACATTCAAATAAAATTTCACCTCATTTCATCCTTGAAGTTGAAATTTTCAATAATCCTTCTTAGTAAGTTCTTACGTTATATAATTAATAATTTTCTCAAACTACCGTTGACTCGGTAGTTTTAGGCTGTCTATTGATAGTCAGTCAATATTAATAAAAAAAGGTCTTTATATTTACATTTGTAAACAATTATTATATCCATATGTTTCTAATGAAGTTTGTAAAGCATCGCATTGAATATTCACATCATACTTCAATTCGTATGGAGGTCACAAGATCAATATCAATTATCCGAGTGTTAAGGATCAAACACATTTGTGCATTGGAGCAATTCGAAATCGACCGCAATTCGTAATCATTCGTAAAGCTTAGGCCACGCTATCGGCACAAAGCGGTAAGTCTCATTATATGTGACACTTATGTAATTCGTTATATATAACATATTTAATTTTGATTGAGTAATTTGAGTGATTGTTTCCGATTTATTAAGACATAGCATGTACGCTGATAACACAACATACTTGGTTGTAAGTCTTTTCAAAGAAGTTCCCATACCGACTAATTAAAATAATTAACTTTTTACATATCTTCAAACATGACTTAGAAGTTCTTAACAAATTCTTTTGTTAAATACATGTATCAGAAAACTCTGTTTTATAGCTTAAATTACTTTAATTTATTAATATACACTTGCATTTAACCGCTATTTCATAATTTTATGGATTTTATTTATTTTGTGATCGGTTAGAAAACATACCCTTATTTTCCAATCAAAGCTTGTTTTAAAAGTCAAAACTATAATCAAATTTTACGTTGGGTCATAAACCGATTAACAAAATTAAATTTCGACTTCAATAAACACAGACGCGACTAATTTTTGGTTCGTAATTTAACGCAAATAATATTCTTAATTATAATATAATAATAATTTGTTTACAATATGTCTTACATTGAATCCTTCTAAACCTTACTGTACTGTCTCTAACTTCTGTAGATTAAAGAAGAACAAAGCAAATCCCATATATAACAAAGACAAGGCGGAACTTTTGCAATAGTGGTATCATTCATTTTTGGGTAAAAATATCTCCCAAATTACTAAAAAAATGAACAAAAAATATGTTTATGAATTAGGCTTTCACAAGCACGTTTTAATTATCATTTAACACGATAACACGATTACGAAATGTAGATTTTACCAAGAACACAAAAGTCACTTCTCACGTTTGATGACAACAGAAATATTAATTCATATACAAACAAAACCGGTTTTAAGAGCTAGTTTATAATAAATAATTATATGGATCTCGTTTAACTTTTTAATTTAATTCAGTGTAAAACAGAATCAGTTAATTAAAATCGCTTAACAATAAGAATAATTTAAACACGCTTCAGTAGACACAGATATATTGGACTCGTATTCATCTGTTTTGTATTCTTGGTGTCAGCGTTTTAATTTCAATTGAGGAATCAATGATGCAAGGATCCATCCTTGCATCATTGATTCCTCAAACAGGATTGATTGAAATCTGAAACTCGTTTTGTACTTCATTCTATTATAATTAAGCCTTTATTTTCAATTTAATCGGGTAAATATCTCTAAGCACAGATTCATCAGTACTTGATGCCGTAGTGAGCGGTCAGCGATTTAGGCAGTACACCGCTAGCTTAATTGAGAAGCTATATGAGCATAAAATTTATTTTTGAAGCATTAAATTATAAAAAAAAAACGAATATTTAATGTTTTATAAAAATCTAAGTGGTTTGTTCTCTTAACTATTCTAGGTTTATTTTAAATAGCTAATTAATTTGTCTGTCTTCGTTTTTTTCAAATTTTAATATCAATATTTTGATACATATTATGCAGTAAATTTTATTATTGCTGCAATTCTGTCTTTGTGGCCATATAATCATTCAATTATTTTTAGTGTGGCATAACATGATAAAAATAATGTTGGTTTCGGTCATATTTTGGTCTTGTCTCACCCTCATCATCACAAAATCAAAAGGCGTGTGACGTTGATGCATATTTGAACTATTTTTACTTGGCTCTTTCAGAAAAAGGATAAGCAAGGAAAATGTTAAGTAATCCTTTCTTGTTATCCATAAACAAAATAATTTCCTTTCCAACTCGATAAATGTATATAAAATACAAAGAAGCTTTTCGTATGTATTTTATATTTCGCTGTATTATCTGACGTAACTTGACTGTTGACGTATCACAAGATTCTTAAATGGTTTCCTAAGTAAATTCTTATCGCTTATTGGTCGCCTATCACGTCATCCGCTGTCATTAACCAATCGCAATTCAGAATCTTATGAGTTAATATAACTCTGATTAGTGTTGCGGAAACTGAAGGTTAGCTTTATATAAGGCATCAAGGTGTTTTACGTGCATGATTAGAAAAATATTTAGTAAAGAAGTAAAGTAACAGCCTGTACATTTCCCACTGCTGAGATAAGGCCTCTTCTTCCATTAAGGAGAGGGTTTGGAACATATTCCACCACGCTGTTCCAATGCGGGTTGGTGGAATGCACATGTGGCAGAATTTCGATGAAATTAGACACATGAAGGTTTCCTCGCGATGTTATCCTTCACCACCAAACATGAGATAAATTATAAATACAAATTAAGCACATATATATAGTGGTGCTTGCCTGGGTTTGAACCCGTTATCGTCGGTTAAGATGCACGCGTTCTAAGCACTGGGCCATCTCAGCTCAAAAAAAGAAAAATATTTAGTTTATACTAACGCACGTTAGGTTTTTAGGGATGGGATATGGTGTTAGGCATAAAAAGCATACCTTCTTTTTTGGAGATTAAGATTGAGTCATACGAAAATCCATCGAATTCATTCTAGCGGTTTGGCCTTCAAAGAGTGATAGACATACGAACAGACAGAGCTACTTTCGAATTTATCATATTATTATAAATTAAAAAAAAAATCTGTAAATTCTCAATAATTTGAAACAGGTTTACATGATATTAAAATTGATACATTGAATGTGTACAATATACTTAAATCTCCCTTCTACGAATATGAATCATATTATACCAATTTTATTATTAAAATAAAAACCCAGACAAAACAATAGTTCCGTAGGAATGTACCGCTCGGAACAATACCTTAATTATGAAGTACCTTCATCAAAGCCAAATGGATGAGTACTTGGAGAGCACGTGATAGGGTTGTAAAGGAAGATCGCATTAACCCTACGTAGCATTGTTCGTTTTCCGTCCTACTGGTTCGGTCGTACTTATACCGCTAAATCTCAGACCAGCGATTATAACGGAAATGGCCCCTTTTTATAAAAGATGCCAGTTACAATAGATACACTCAAAAAGCGATTAGAAAGTAATTTGTATAATTTTCGGTAAAATATTCGTACCGTTAAGTTCTTTATTTTTTCGGGTGTTATTAACGTTGAAAGAGTTTGCATTCGTGTGTTGGAAAGGACATAAAGCCTGGTCTTGCACCTGAACTATTCTAGTCACCTACGAGGTTAGTTTCTCATCGTATTATAAGAGTAAGGGAATAGAAAATGCTCGCACACATGTGCAGTATAATGCCTTGTATAGTCTTTACAAACTTAGGTTTAACTTGCTATTAGCCGCCGTTATCGAAAACTGTCAGAGTGGCATCAATGTATAAGATTGTAAATAACATGGGATCATAATATATACTACATTTAATTTAAGAATATATAACCAAAATATGACCGTAAAAATAAGTTGATAATATCGATCAAAAAAGCATACTTCATATTTTTTTATGTACACTGAATCTCGAATAAAGTTGTATATATGTACTTCCTACAATCATTATTTTTTTAATATTTATTTAAATTTAAGTTTCGAACAATCAATCACTATCAATTAGTCGACACTTCGGTCACTTAGTAGAATATAATTTAGAGTTCATTTCACACGCTGTTCCATAAAGGTTATACCATTGAGGTTGAATATACTTATGTCACTTCAAGGGTTGTCCCTGTTCCGAGTTCAGAGTCGTTCGATTGGAACAAACGATTGGGTAATTGGGTTACACGACATAGATACAAGTATAATATTCTTTCTACCTAACCAGAGTCCATTGACCTTATCCTTTATATAAGCGAACTAGAATTATTTATTTTGAATATTTATTTAATACTATCCCACCCTAGTTAATTTGTGATAATATTGAGATGAGAAATTCATTTGTTCTGTGCTTATATAACAACATCTTGGTATGCCTTGCGATTATCACAAATATTTTACAATTGATGAGGGTAAATTCTATCAAAAGTAATGAGTATTCATGCCGTGGGCTATCGATAAACTCAAATTTTGAATATTTTCAAGGTTAATTTTACTTCTCTCAATGTTTACATAAATCTTGATACGGATTTTTATAGTTTAAAAAACTTAGATTTAAACAAATATTTCATTTTCAAGTTTCTGTGTAGATATACTTTAAGACAAGTTTGAAAATTCTACGCTTATACAATTACATATTGTGGAGATATGTATAAATATCGACGAGTATAAAATAAATATGAATATTAAGAGTTTCACGATCCACATTTATTTATTGAGAATTTCTCGATATGTTCACAATCGTAATTAGGAACATGATATCGACGTATAAAGAAATTTAGAATAAAAGATTCCATTTCCTTTCAAGATTCGCTGGAATCAGTGACGTGGAAACACAAGTCCGGACGACAGAAGGTTATATGTCAATCAATAAAGATATACTTTATTGAAGTGGGTTTGTGTATGAATTTCGAATCGACATGTTTCAGAACTAATATGTAAAGCAAAACACAGCTGTAATGATTCGATTTTAAGCATTACTTGAATATAACAATCTAAGATTCGTTAGCCTGAATTCGAATCAGTAGTTTTCACAATGTCGTGTGAAATGAGCATTCGGTTATTACGCGCAGCAATATTGAGTCAATTATGTTTCTGCCTTAAAAAATAAAGGATATTTGTGCCACAACTTTTTACAAAAACCGGGGAAATAAAGGCAGATTGGATATTTTACAAATAATGAATCGAGCCAGCATTAAATTAAATTTACGATAAATAAATAAAAAAAATGAGACAACATCACATTCATTACTCTGATTCCAATATCAAGTAGCTAAAACACTTGTGTTGTGGAAAATCAGAAGTAACGACTGTACCACAAACATCCAGACCCAAGATAACATAGAAAACTAATGATAATCTACATTGTCTCGGCCAGGAATCGAACCTGGAACCTCGGAGTGGCGTACCCTTGAAAACCGGTGTACACACCACTCGACCACGGAAGTCGTCAAATTTTCGATGCTTCTCTGTAATATTCTAATCTGAATTATTACAATACAGGTTTATTTACCTGGCGAGTGACCCTAAATCTGTCAGCAGCTTTGTATATGAGACTAACCGACTGGAAATACACTAGTTATTTTTTTCCTCAAATGAACAGATTAAGAATACTACTATGTTTATATATCCTGTTTGGGAATCATATAAGAGATACTACTTGTAAAGTAGGAGTTGGTATATGTGCCACACTGGGCAAAGATTAAATTTTTGAAATTATATTGCAAATGCGTATTCTTTTGTTTCACATTAATTTGTTTTATTTCAATGTCCGCTGGTAAACGAATGCGATCAAAATGCAAATCAAAAACTGCCAGCGTTTTTCCAGTTGTATCTTTCATCATACACGGTCATGTTTTATTCATTAATATTTTATTGGTTATTTATTTTATATTACTATATTTTTTTTAATAAAACGTACTATCGACTTGATGATATTTAATCATCATTAGACGCAAACTGTCTTATTATTAACATAAATTAACTAAGAAAATACGGTAATCGCATACTAAATAAATTCAAAGAGTTTCCTATATGTATAGAAATATATAAATATATAATAACAAGAAATTTCGTTTAATAGTGTAGACCCAGCTTCAGATAAACAGGAACATCAAATAATTATCAATATTTAATATGCTTTACAATATTTATTTTTAAAGTTTTCTTTACAATCATCCATTATCTTCCGTATTTTTAAGACAGATTAACAATTCCCATGTCAATTTTAATAATATTCTATTTCTACTTTTATTTATGTCATGTCAAACCAAAAAGTATTCACTACATTTATATAATTCTGTGACTGAATATAACTCAACAGTTAGAAGTTGTAGATCCTTTAATGATCATTTATAAATACTATATTTAAAATACTTTATGGGCTTACAATAGTTACATATACAATAGAAAAGTATATAGAACACGCGCTACGAATACACAAGTTAGTAGAGTACGGCGATAGAACATGGGCAAGCTGGCGTAAAAGAGTATCGTCTGCTGTTACAGCACACGTATAGGTCTCTCCTATAGGTGACCAAGTGTTTCAATGAGGATCAAACCATTATTGTACCCGCTACTCATTATAGAAAGTACAACAAGTCTTAATTTGTATACACTTCGTTAAGCCTTCTAAGCGTCTTCGGGCAAAGTACTCATAAAGTTCATATCATAATATAATCATACTCGTATAGGAATTGAGAGTATTAACTCCCTAACACAAATATTTAAAAAACAGACATATTTTTTAACGTTAAGATTAAAGCATTTAACCTAACAGCCTGGCAGGATCTAACTGCTACATTTGCTAGGAGCTAATTGTTTTCTTTTGCGTTTATACAACATTGAAATATATGATAGGTTTTTTATTTTATACATATGGATTAAAAACATAGAATAAACACATGAAAAAATCAGCTGGTTTTTCCGATATGTAATCGCGATGTTATTTTATAGTCCGCATTCTAGCCAATGGGGACCCACAGCTCAGTTATGTAAATATCCAGTGATCATGTTAAAAGTTTGTCAGTACGCTTCGTGCTCCTCGAAAAACAAAACTTGTCTCTGCAATATTTCCAGTGTGCGGATATTCGTCAATCTATAAAAAGTGTTCTCGCTACCGTCAGCGAATAAACCTCCGCTGTTTCAAATTCACAAACAAACACATCTATCAACGTACACAAACAAGACGTGTATAAGAGTTTTATTCAAACTGTTGTTAGGAGACAATAGATAAAACTTTATGTACCGATGGATATTTGGAAAGTTATTTTAACGGATAACGAAATGACGAACGGAAAATTATTCCATACTTTAGTACTTTGCTAGAACCTGTATGGTAGTTAGCATAAAACCTAACTTTTTAGTTCATGTCGTATACTAAATACGAGCTGATATTGCGAATTCAGACTCGCGTTAGGACTAGTCAAATTTCATGTGCTTAATTCGTTTGTATAATTTATTTTGTGCTCAGAAAATTGGTGAAGGAAAACATCATTTTCCTTAAAACGAAGAGAAACGAGCAGATACAGGCTATTACTTTGCTACAATAATACGACGATAATGGTTTTTACTGGTTACGTAATTAAGCCTAAATTTCTCAAAGGTACGTCGCCTAGCGGTTAAACGTTACAAGCTACGATTCCTCGGAATATTGCTATCCGCTCCTACCACAAGATCTATCATATCTAGTATTATTAAAATAAATACCAGTTAAAACCAGTTCGCCTGAAAAATAATGAAATATGACATTAAATTGACAGTTGGTTTATTCAACTATCATCAGATGGTCAGGTCCCTCGTCATTTCTATGTAAAAAAATGTTTGTATTTAAATTTATTAGTGTGGCAATACATTCAGAGCTTCGTAAATTAATCGTGAAATTCGGGCACCATATGCTTTAAAGAAAAATCTTAATTGCTGAATAAAGAGGCATAAAACCGCGTGCAGCCTTTTTCAAAGTTTAAGTGTATGAATTTTATTTAGCTAAAGTGTTAATAAAAATATATACTTTTCAGTAAAAAACTATATTTATAAATTGCTAATAAGTAATTGTAACATTTTTTCTAACAATGAAATTCTGGAAAGATTAGCTGACCCAAAATTTAAGATATATTTGTAATACATAATAACATTAAATGTTTTATATGATTAACAAATAAAAGCCTTGATTGGAAATCTTGTTAGTATTCTGGTTTCCATTACATAATGTTCAATAGGTATTGTAATTTTGATTTGTGTATTTAATTGAATATATGTATGTATAAAGTCAATTGATTAATATGATATTTGGTAATGAAAGGAAAATCATTGACAGTTCATCAAGCCCATACTCGTAGCAATCTACGTAACGCAAAAGGGTTTTTGTGGTTCAATAAATGTCAAATCAGACCCTCCCGCATGTCGCTGGGTTTGTACGCGAATTGAAGCGAGAATTAATGATTTATGTGACTGAGAATAATGGCGCTTTGCTTTTGATAGTAATAGAAAAAATATGAAAACATAGTGACGTTTTGGGTTTGAAAAATTATACGTTATATCAATTTTTAGGATACATTAGAATTTTATAACGCAGCTTTTCAATAATGACTAAGAATGATCTCGCCTGCTACCGTTTATTTGTAGTAAATTGTGAAAAAAAACTTTACACTTGAACAGATATGTTACATTTATATAAAATATAAAACATTTATATAAAAATAGCAAATATTTGTAACAAAAAGAAACGACTACAATAGCATATCGCGGTTGATTTGCTGGCATTTATTGAAAATTTCCAAGTTTCTAAACGGAATTCATGGTGTTGGAAAACATAGTGAGGAAACCTGTATATCTGATATCGGAAATCCTTTCATACGTGTATGCACTAACCCGCTCAGCGTGAAGCAGCGTAGTGGTACAGAATTCCAAACTTTACCTCATATCAGAGGAGTCCTTAATCCATTCCATTTAAGTACTGTTTCTTTTTAATATTATGATACTAAATTGAAGAGTACGTCATTAAAACTCTTTGAAATGCTAAAACATTAATCACATTATAAAGTAAATTATTCAACATATATAATAGTCATAATCGGCCATAACAAGTTAAACTGGTTTCAAAGTACGTACTTGTTACAAATTCGAAGTCATTAGGTCACGTCACTGTAATATATTCATACTCTCCTCTGTTTGAGCTAAGCTGACTAAAGATATGAGAGAGCTGTCTCAGCAACTTACTATGTAACGTTAAGAACACACACTAGCTTACTTCCGTCGTAAATTAAGGACCATTTTAATATTAAGTGGTGAAGATTTAACTTTAATTTAAATTTTTTATAACAATAAATTCGATATGTTTCTTTTTATTTCGTCCTGCCCGATTTCAAATCTTCAAGGATACTAGTCAACTATAGAAGATATTTTATAATGCACTTATAATCTGACAGGGCTTTGGATATGCAAGACCGGAAAAAGTTCAGGTGCCGGACCAACAGATTTACTTCCTTTCCGAGATACGGGAGTGTACGCTCTTCCAGTTTCTAGGCTTAATTATAATATGGTAATAGTTTATTATCGATGATCTTTGATATTTGACCTTATATGTATGTCTGATTAAAATGTATGACCAACGGGGCATTGGTTTTGGTTCGATATAATTCAGTAAAGTAAATGGAAATAAGCTATGTATCAATTCGAAAGTGTGTGCGTTCATTCGTTTGTTATGCTTTCACGTTTAAACTACTTAACCGTGGCTCTGTTATTAGTATGTAGTACAGTAGACGTGCAGAAAAGGCCATAAACCTCCTAACATCACCCCCAAGTGCGGACGAAGCTGCGAACGGGAATTTGTAGTTTACAGCTTGTAGCTGTAGGCACCCATTGCATTCGATTGAGGAAGCTGAAGCTTGAATTAAATTTTAAGTGAATATTTCGATGTCTTCCTAAAATATTTCAATAATATTATCAAATTTCCTATTCCAACATCAGGAGAAATTCTATTAATCCTACAATGCTCGCATTGATAGACGATAACTTTCAGGGCACTATGATGCTCAAAGTTATTAACGAGATGAGTTTCAAGACATTCAGGGCAGATATTTCAAAGCACCATCTATTTGTAAAGCTAACGTTTGCAATGTTTTAGACAACTCTAAAAATTTTTCAAAGCATTCAATATTTACAAAGGAACACGTCATTCTTATCCAAGAAATGAGTTAATTCATCGCCGGTTCACCGGTATGGGAAAACCTCGTGAAGAAGATTGGAGTACATGTCAGATTTTCAACCGACTTATATAATATTGACAATCTGCAACATATGGTTCTACCATATATTTTGGAACAGTATGGTAAAATAAACGTCAAAAAAGAGATGGAATAGGGGTTAAGAGAAAAAAACCAGCAGTGGTTAGTTAACGGCATTAACAAGTCGTTTTTCATTTTTGTAGTATTCGTAGTAAATCCTTTTTCATTTTCTTAGTAGTAGGGTTTTCAGCTCCGTCTGGTTAGATACCCTTAACTCATTCCACTGCCAAATAAACACATAATGTTTTGCAGTATTTCAATTCGAAGGGTGCGTGAGTCAGTGTAATTACAAGCATAAAGGACTATATCTCCTTTAATATAACTTCTGAGTTGAGGTAAATCTGTATGTATATCTGTAAAACCATCACATCTTAAACGTTGAGCTGAATTTGATGACATTTGTTATGGAGCAATCATGTGAACCCGAAGAAGAACAAATACTACTTTTTTATATCTATCATTTTAAGACCTAGACCTAACAAGCGAGGGAAATCGCGAGCGACAATTACTGATTTATATTTCTTAAAGAGCTAATATATATCCAGTGAAAATATCTTATGGGCGGATGAACCATTGGCCCTTTTGTCCGCCTGATGTAGATATAAAAAAAACCAAAACGAAATTTAAATGGTATTATAGATAAAATAATATTATTCAATTTGTAGAATACCAATTCCATTTTGTACAGGGCATAACCATTATAAGCTCTTTTCAGAGTTGATCACTTGTTTTCTATGAGCGGTTTTGAAGAGGTTCAAGGAGTAATAACGCAATCAGCTGTCGTGAAAAGTGTCATTTGGGACAATTTCTTAAGATGGTAAATTCTACGATTCAAAAAAAGTTTTGAGAAAACGTTCCTTAAGAACGAACACTCGAGTGGTTTGATCGTAAGTGTTGTATAATATTTAAAGCAGTTTCTAAAAGACTAGTTTTCGCACGCGTGTAAGGGGTGAGGGTTGGTCGTCAAGTGTACATACAAGTAGTCTAGTCCGCATTCAAACTTGCTTCGTACCCAATTTAATCAAATCCGGTTCAGTGGTTTAGCCGTAAAAGCGTAACAGACAGACGGTTACTCACCCGCTTCGCTGAGCAAAAAAAAATGATTGCCGAAATTTAAAAACATAGCCTTTGACCATATACGGCAATTCTGTGTTGATAGGTTGGATCATTTATCTTCAGTAGTTTTCACGTGATCGCTACACAAAAAAATAAATAGGAGATATAATTATTAAAAATTATTTATGGGTTTTATTTATGATAAACCTAATTATAAAATGTAGTGAAGTCTTCTTTTTATGTGTACATAATTAATTAAGAATATTTATTGAAATACACGCTAATATACGATCGAATTGGTACCTTTAATTTTAATTGGCAGTAATATATCACTTCAATCTTATGCAGTATATAATTAGCGTTATGATTTGTTACATCAGAATAGCAAAACAAACTAGTATATACAAATTTCATTGAAATAACTACGCTGCGACTAGTTGTTTAATTGTGGTAAAAACTCGTAGTTTATTTTATCTAATAATAAAGTAAAAATTTTAACAAAAAGAGAAACCGATTTCAAACAAAACACTATTTTAAAACAAATGAATATACACTAAAAAGTAATAAAAATAATTACGTCTTCAACATATTTTTTAGAAACCCCTGAAATTAATAATATTAGATTACTTAAAAGTCTATTTACGATTATATAACGTAGTTATAGTTATTGACAATGTATACATATATATACTTATACATATGTACATTGTACATATTATGATACACAAGATTATCATCATCATCCTCATCCTCTTGGTGTTATCCCAAAGTTTATTTGGGGTCGGCGCACCTAGTCATCCTCTTCCATACTTCTCTATCTACAGTCATTTCACAACACTTGTTGTTGTCACTTTCTTTCCAGGCATATCAGCTTTCACACAATCTATCCATCGTTTCTTTGGTCATCTACCGTCTATTTCACGTAAATGCTAAAAGACCTTTCTCATAACATGGGCCTCCTTCATCCACATTATATAACCATACCTTGATAGTTGGTTTTCCCACAGCTTCTCGGTTGATAGATACTTTCAAATTTCCGTTAATACCCAAGATTTTATCGATGATAAAAAAAACATAGGACATGATTATGATAAAGAAACATAGATAGTTAGTACTACAACTGTACTACTGTTGAGTTACAGAAAGGAAATAATATTTTATTTGCAAATCTATTTAATTGAGACAATTCTGTAATTGAAATGGTAATAAAGAGTACCTACTGGGTTCATTTACTTAGTTAGTAGAATGTACACTTTGCGAGAAATAAGACTTGAAACAATACTCTGAAAAAATGAATAATGCATTTATTATTCTTTGAGGTAGAATATTTTCTTCAAATTTGGCATTAAACAGAAAAACACACACTAGAACCAAAAGAGATTCTACAATCTTTTTAGAAATGACGAAGTGACCAAACAAGTGATCTCTGCGGTCGGTTAATAAAGAGGTATTATATTTATGTCAGGCGTTATGGAACAAGTGATGAACAATTCTAAACATTAATAAATTAATTATCATAGACTGTAAATTTATTTACCAAAAATTTTGTACCATTAAGAAAACACAATTTTGTTTTATAATAATAAAAATAAACAGTAATAACTTATTTATTTTAGTATCGTTAACTTTAAATAAATATATCCAAAAAAATAAAATCATTGCAATTAAAAAATAAACTCTATTAAATATTATAATCAACATTAATTAAACGTTTTAATGTCTAACATCATTCGTATTGAAGTCGGATTTCTGAGCTATTAATATAATCAGCTTCGCTACGGCACCACGGAGACCAGTTATGTATCTCGTTGGTTAGTATCCTATATATCATGTTTACCTTCATAGTATTAAGTATTTGGTAAAGTAATTTCGTGAGTTACTGGTAAAACGTTTCTCGTTAATTCTGTTGTTTCTTCGAACGCTTTCGGTATCTTTCGTTCTCGATAATGTTATGAAGTAATTTATCGTAACAATTTGCCTACATAAACGGATTTTTTTCCAAGATGTTATCTTACAAGAGTATGTACTGTCAAGTGGGTATTATAACATTAAAATATTTCTTTCTATATTATTTTTATAGTGATTATATATTCATGCCATAAGCATCCAGTCTTATTTATTTAAAGCTTTATATATAGAGTTACGATTTACGGGGTCAATACAAAGTATCGTTATTCTCATGAGACTCTTACGAGTATTCTCAAGGAATACAAGATATTCCATAAGGAATACGCTGTTATTGTAAATATTTTCAACACGTCTGAAGAGGAAACTGGTGCGAGACCGCAACGTCCTCAGATACAAATAAAACAATATTCCCGTAAATATATTCAAAGCATGATATTTCTATGTACTCAATACATTTGCTACGTGTAATTCTAACCTTTAAGGAATTTGAGTGATAATAATGGTGAATTCAAGTGCTAAAATGTAGTAAGTACTTTGTACCTTCTATATGATATTGGCCTGGCACATTTCTGGTAAGGAAACATTCTTAAACTGTAGCATATATAGTATTGCACAAGTGTGCAAACACAAGTGTGCAAACAAAACTGCTCTCTAGTCCTTCAATCTCGTGATCCGATGGGAGGGCAAATCGGTGAGGCAAACACGACACACCCATTCGATATACATCTTGTTTAGTACTAATATTGATTGTGGAGCCAATAGATTTATGCTTCCTAGATATACAAACATAATATTATTAAACCTAGCAATGCATATGACATTATTCATATGAGGACATTATAGAACAAATACGAAAGGACTTTATTTACATAGACATAACTATGTAAATGAACTCCTTTCATATTTGCGTTACATAATATTATGCTCGAAAGAAATACAACTTTGACGTGTATTAAATAAGCTGTGTTTGTGTTCAAATCAGCTGTTACAGTATTACGAGCGACCGTTCGTTCAATGTTCTCGGACATAAATAAACTAATTCCGTTGAAACCAAGTTGGGAATTGGACTCAACTAGTTTCTCGTTGCAGGAAATCTGTATTATACCGAATACAATCGAACGATACGAGTTCGTATATCATTATAGAATATATCATACTGAAAACTAAAAGCATAAAAGTAAAAAAAGAAAAAGAAAAATAAAATAACGATTTACACAAAAGGCGCTCTTATCTCTAAGAGAGCGATCTCTTTCAGACGACCTTTGGACAGAGGACAAGAGATTAATAAATCGGTAAAGGTTGGGACAACTATGAAATAAATGTCTTAATTAATTTTATTTGGAGAATATACTAAGATATTAATTGAACACATAACGACTCGACAGTATAAGGTTTATTGTAAATAGATGGGGGCAGTGAAATCAATATACCGTTAGTTTCACGGTCAGGTGATCACTCTCCGTACCATGTCAGCCTAAACCAGTGTTAATAAATCTTTCCACGCGGCCCACGCCCTTTTTACTGTTCATCGACATACTTAAATATCTTCAAATTCGTCTGTAAGATTTATAAAATGTAAAAAGGCTATTTATCAATTTATTATGTATGTATATGTAATTACAAAGTAGGCAATAATTATATATGATAAGAAATGTGTTAATATATCAAAAAAGTAGGCAACATTCCATACACATTATTTATTTTTGTGACATTCGTGTAACAAACAGAAATAGAAAGTTGGCGTTGAATGTTTAAAGACATTTTTGAAATTTACAAATATCTTAGCCAAACATTTGGTATAGTTTTATAAAAAAGGCTGAGTCCTTTTCTATACAGTGTTTTGTGTTTGTACTTTCTAATGTTTAGGAATAATTTTAAGTAATTTGTAATTTTATGTATGAAAAAATATATTATGATCTTAAAGGTATAAATTAAAGGAACAAAACTGAAAAGAACACCGCCATGAGTATTATTGCGGTTAAGCCCAGTTAAATTTATAATGCTCATGCCCGATGGTGAAGAGAAATTATTAATACTTCTAGCGTCAAAACATACGAGCAGTAGTGACCACATAACATCAGATGGCCCATTAGCCAGTTCACCCACAAGTACAAATACACAAAGTCACGGTATGGTAGCTAATCCCGACTAAAGTGTCACTGCAGCCTTCCTCGTAGCTTGCACCATATCAAATATTAATACGAGCGCACG
Source organism: Vanessa cardui (assembly GCF_905220365.1). Lineage (NCBI taxonomy): Eukaryota > Metazoa > Arthropoda > Insecta > Lepidoptera > Nymphalidae > Vanessa > Vanessa cardui. The sequence continues at coordinate 3,984,932 of NC_061140.1, read as the reverse complement.
ACAGTATTTTGCCAAATGCATGCAAGGTATCTGTCTAGTCTAGCAATGTACCTTATCCCATTAGGTACTGTTTTATTTATTTACATGTTAAAAAGTTTACGAAAAGATTTCATTATTATATACCTACCTATTGAAGTCAATAGTAGCAAATGTCTGTATGTAGGTTTGCGGCAACCTCAGAAAACATTATGGAGTTTTTTATTCCGGTTTTACCTCAACCAAGATAAATTTCCAAGGAAGGCTTTCGTTCATATTATTGACTATTTTGTCCAAAAGTTGTCAAAGATTATATTTTCCGATTAATGTGCGGTTTCAAATGGTATTATGGTAGTATGATTATATTATATTATTTATATATACATATACAATCCTCTTGAGTGTATATATATATATATATATATATATATATATATATATATATATATATATATACATTTCATTTATGAAGTCTTTATATTTCATGAACCTGTTTATTAGAAATGAATTCATTTGATCATTGTTTTATTCCTTCGAATTCTATTATTCTCTTATCATATTTTAGATTAAATACTCACAAATGATTTCAATTTGTTATTGAATTTGTTTGCAAACGCTTCAAGTGATTATAATCATAATGTGTTTGTATGATATTTGAAAGATAAAAGGAATAGAAGAGCTTCTGGCTCAGTAAAATAGCAGCAAAATATAAGAAATCGTTACAATTCGCTTTTAAATAAATCTATCTACTACTAATCATCAGAGGATGACAAAATAAGAGTTTTAAATTTATTATTAGACATATCTATGTAAGATACAATAACAGCATAACCGACATTTAACGTATAACTTTATATATAAATAATAAATAAAGGAAAAAAATATTGACACCTGTATATAACTTAATTATAAAAATGTTTGATAAATGCAACATAAAAGCCAATTTTACTCTTTTAAACTTCAAGAGATCTCGTGTTATTCAATAGAATGAATTGAATATTAACTTTCAAATATCTATTTAACCAGTGAGAGTATTGGCATTAAAAAACGACTAACTATTTCTTTGAATGGTAGCGGAGACTATGATTGCTTCTAATTATTTATGGAATTTATTCCAATAATAACAACCAGAAAATAAGTTTTTATTAAATTAAATGTCTTCTAAATAAAAACACAGATTATTTGATACAGAGGGGTATCACAAAATATTCCATAAAAGGTTGAGGACTAGCGTTGCTAAGAACATTGTGGTCGGCCAGTGGTATATATATAATAGGGACATGATCATAAGTCATAAATGTATAGTGGGTGAAACCTAAAAAGGTATTTTTAGGGCATCGTGTTAAAATTTAAGACGATCATATGATTCCTGAGAAACATTTTTATCTACGGAAGGACAGATTTTTATCGGCTATACGCACTTAATAGCAAATCAAAATGAAATTTGCAGCCATTACAACATTTTGCAGTTAGAGTCCCATTGTCCCATTCTAATAATAATTCAACACCTTAAAAGGCTCTCGCTACGCAGCTGGGTCAAGGGCCTGATGCAGAAGGTATTACTCCTCGGCACTGTGCGTATTGTGAGGAAGTTCCTCTCTCTGGAGCCCTGACCACCGGTGGTTTGGACTCTGTTCCCGCCACTGGTTGGTTGGTTTTTAAATATATTTTACATTTAAAAATGTATTATATATATATACATGTATTACATAATCAACGAAAACTAAAAAATAAAAATTTATTTATATAAAAAATACCAGCCACAAAAATAACGTTAGAGAGACATACCAACCAGCGCCAGCTTACCAGCTAAATAATTCTCAAATTGTTTCGTTACTTCTAACAAGAATTAAAGATAAATTCAGAAATGGAATATTTAGCGTTTGAAAAAAAAAATGTGAAACAACGGAGTCCTTTGAAGCAACGAGGGATCGTTTGAAGTACAACTTAGAAGTTACGAAATGTTAAATATTTTACTTGTAAACAAATAATACCGTCAGATGTACTTGTTAACTTGAAAGGGCTATAATTATTTCACATAATGAAACACTGAACATTTTTGTTCATTTAATGTATATTTAAAAAGAGAGAATCTAAATATTCGCCTTTAAACAACCTACATCATTATAAATTATACTAATTTCAATACACAATATTATGACGCCATCATTAGTAATAATAACTACTAATACTGTAACTGTTATTTAATAAGGCACAAATAAAGGCTGTTAATATCAATTATAATCAAATTTACTAAAATGAATACAGTAGTCACTATTCATTAAATAAATGTACTATTTTTTGCAACAGAAGCAACACATTAGCTTGATAATTTGATGCTTATGAATTGCAAATATTAGAAACAATACTGTAACAGTCTATAACTGAGTACCTCGGACAAAGTTCTCCCAGATCTATTGATCTATTGTTTGACACAAGTCACAACTCGAATTGAGAGAAATATCATTTCTACAATAATTTAGAAATACACTGGAAAAATTATTTTAAAAACTATCTTTAATATTAAACATTACATAAAAGATAAATGCAATAAATAACATTGAAGTTGAGCTGTTCCCATGAGGACAAGTAACAAGCTGTTTATTCGTAAAAAACACTTGAGCGCTATACTGAAGAATAGCTTAAGCAAAAAATATATGTCGCGAGAAATTCCCTGCAGCATATTATCCACTGATACAACGGAACTTGGAAGTATTGACTCGGAATCTACAATGTGATAGCGATCTTATACATCAGCTCCCAAACATTTACCAGTGATAATATCACGTTTTTCTTGAGATTTATTTAGATACATTGTGAATAAAACGAATGCGATGATAGTGTTTAATGGAATACTGGAATTGTTTAAAAAAAGGCGGTGGTTTGACGTGCATGTATTTTGAAAACTCGTGATATCACTTACTGTTGTTTAACAATTTCCTGAACACTTTCTCAAAATATATACAACACATAAATTTAAAAAGGTTTTCTTTTAATAAAAATTAACCTTTACACTTCATAATTTGGACTATGTAGATGTAGTAGTTACATTCAGAAATATTACTGAATGATTCAATAAAAAAGTAACACACGGTTTGATGATATTCATTAAACATATATCATTATACCTACATACTATGTAGGTCGCTAGGAATTTACATTTATGTAGAGTAATGTGGAAAATCTTCAAAAAATGCCATAACATATGAATTGTGGAATGAAATTTCAACCTTAGAGATTTCCAGAGTAATAAAAGACATTATCGACTTTTGGCTTCGCTGCACCTTTAAAAGGTGCCAAAGTCACCGCAGCTAAAGTGGGTCGTAAAGGCATTGCGAATTCCTGTCCTATCTGTCGTTTATTCGGGATCTGCTCGGGCAGATTAATCCAACTGGGGTCGGCACTTGAAGTTCTAATCGTCGCGTATTCCATAAAACTTGCCTTACCACTAGGCATTTACGGAAATTTGTTTTGTATATAAACTAGGATAAAGACTGTAATCGTATTTCTGTGATACTTTTAGTTCAAATTTGCCGTATTGATAGTTGTCGACCGGCCTCTGTGATCGATTATGGGAGAAAAAGTAACGCTTGACTAACCATTGAAATGAGTTTTAGCCAAGCTCAAGCTATATATACTGACACATATTCGTATATCAAATGGAGTATAATACAAAAATGGCAAATATAAAAAAAAGATTTTTATTACTGGATTAAATTTAAATAGCACATTATTATTTTGAAAACAAAACATTCTTTCTATAAAAGGGTTATGATTATGAATATATAAAAACACATATTTAATGATATAGGTTACTGGACGAGTAAACGGGCCACCTGATAGAAAGTGGATCGCCGGATGATCCGAACGCTGCTGCTGACTCTGTTGCCGATGTGGTGCTTCAGGGTATGGAACTATTCATTCCTTACTCTGCAGTACCCATCGGTGGCAAGTCCCAGCCTTGGTTTGGTCGCTTCTGCAAAACGGCATCACGCCGAAAGTGGGAACGCTATCAAACCTGGGCTAATGCATCTGCGTCTCGTGATGTAAATACCAGCGCATTTAAAAAGGAATACAACTCTGCCTCTAGGTCCCTCAAAAACGTGATTGCTAGGGCGAAGACGGAGTACATTGGCAGAATTGGCGAGAGACTGGTGCGTCTCCCTTCAGGAACACGAGCGTTCTGGTCTCTCGCTAAGGCTGTCTTAGGGAATTTCAGTCAGCCATCTTTTCCATCTCTGCACAGAGACGGTGAGTCATTGGCCCATACCGCGAAAGAGAAAGCTGATCTTTTAGGCTCTCTCTTCGCGTCGAACTCGACTCTGGATGACCAAGGAAAATCTCCACCAACAATTCCGCGATGTGATACCACGATGCCGGAGGTTAAATTCCGGCAAAGTGCAGTTCGTAAAGCACTTCTTTCCTTGGACATTCATAAGTCGAGCGGACCCGATGGTATCCCTCCAATCGTGCTACGGACATGTGCTCCCGAGTTGGCACCGGTCTTAACGCGTCTTTTCCGGCAATCCTACACATTAGGCGTCGTCCCGAATTCCTGGAAGACAGCTTTGGTGCATCCGATCCCTAAAAAAGGCAACCGCTCAGACCCGTCCAATTATAGGCCTATAGCCATCACCTCCTTGCTCTCCAAGATAATGGAGTCCCTCATAAACTGCCAGCTCCTGCGGTATCTAGAGGAGAACCAGCTGATTAGCGACCGCCAGTACGGTTTCCGTCGGGGTCGGTCAGCCGGTGATCTTCTAGTTTACCTTACTCACAGGTGGGCTGAAGCAGTTGAGAGCAAGGGGGAGGCATTAGCAGCCAGCTTGGACATAGCGAAGGCCTTCGATCGTGTATGGCACAAAGCGCTTCTTTCGAAGCTTCCTTCCTATGGGCTTCCCGGGAAATTATGCAATTGGATTACCAGCTTTTTGGCAGATCGGAGCATCAAGGTCGTTGTCGACGGTGCATGCTCTGACTTAAAATTCGTCAATGCTGGTGTTCCACAAGGCTGCGTTCTATCACCCACTCTGTTTCTTCTGCATATCAATGATTTGTTGCAAATCGGGAACATTCATTGCTATGCAGACGACAGTACCGTTGACACCTTATACACCGGCCGCGCTAATATTTCTCGGGAAAACGTCGAAGAGAACCGGAACAAACTTGTGTCTGAAATCGAGTCTTCATTAAACAAAGTCTCGAATTGGGGCCGGCTAAATCTAGTCCATTTCAACCCCAAAAAGACGCAAGTTTGCGCGTTAACCGCTAAAAAAACACCATTTGTCGTATCTCCACGATTTGAGAACATTCCGATAGCCGCTACAGGTAGTATCGGAATACTTGGCGTTGATATTTCGAGCCTCGTTCAGTTCCGCGGTCAATTGGAAGGCAAAGCCAAATTGGCTTCAAAAAAGCTGGGCGTGCTCAGCAAGGCGAGACAGTACTTCACGTCGGCCCATCGCCTTAAACTTTACAAGGCGCAAATTCGGCCTCACATGGAGTACTGCTCTCACCTCTGGGCGGGTGCTCCCCAGTACCAGCTCCTTCCATTTGACCGCATCCAACGTAGAGCGGCTCGAGTTATCGACGATCAAGCTCTTTCTGATCTCCTTGATCCTTTGGCTTTGCGTAGAGATGTCGGATCACTCTGCATCTTCTACCGAATTTTTCACGGGGAATGTTCCGAGGAATTGTTCGGATTAATCCCGGCTGCTGAATTTCACCTTCGGACATCTCGCCAAAATTCTAAGTTTCACCCGCACCACCTTGATGTCCGAAAATCCACAACAGCGCGATTTCTCAGACATTTTCTGCCTCGCACAACCACTTTGTGGAACCAGCTTTCGCCGGCGGCTTTTCCGAACCGATACGACATGGGAACCTTTAAGAAAAGAGCCTACTCCTTTTTGAAAGGCCGGCAACGCACCTGCAAGTCCCCTGGTGTTGCAGGTGTCCATGGGCGGTGGTAGTCACTTTCCATCAGGTGAGCCTCCTGCTCGTTTGCCTCCTATGCCATAAAAAAAAAAAAAAAAAAAAAAAAAAAAAAAAAAAAAAAAAAAAAAAAAAAAAGTGGTCACTACCGCTTATATTATGGTACTATTAGAAATGTTAACCATGGAAACTAAGGTGTTGGTCCACTCGAAGTTCAACAAAGGTCGGAAACGAACCTGCTGGCACCCTGGTTCTGCAGATGTCCATGGGAGGTGATAGTCACTTTCCGACAGGTAAACCTCCTACTCGTTTGCCACCTATCACATAAAAAACTCACCCTACATAACAATACTAATACTGCTGTTTGGCGATAGAATATCTGAGGAGTGCTTGCCCACACAGTCTTGCACAAAGCCCTACCTTGGTTGTATATGATAATTTTATTTTAAATTATATCTATATGTTTTTTTCGGTGAGGTTATCATATTATTTGACTGAAATAGGTATCATTATAGTTGCGAGTTTGAAATTTAATACTGTTGCAAGAATTTTTTTAGAGAATTAAAATAAAATTGTTCTTGAGATCAAATACGCCGAGGACAAAGTTCCGCTGAACTGGAACAAGAAACTTTCCTTGGGTGTCGAATATCTTTTGATATTAAAAATTTCCTCGCCTTAATGGTTATTTACTTCTTATATTATGTAAAAGATATATATTCGCATAGTATACGATGACTTAGGAAACAAATATGTAATAGGAAATTTAATAATTCTGAATTGTACCCAGAATCCAAGAATTATACCCATTCTTAAATTGAAATATATAATGTTTCACCAGATGTCGCCACGCAATTTCCGTCAAATTTTACTTTACATAAGATGAAATTTAGATACCACGTGAGGAAATCTTTTCTCATTGTCTATCTTTGCTATATTAAAATCCAGAAAAATGAAAAAAACTTTCAGTACCTTCGTATTGAAAATTATAAGCAATTACTTTTACCTCCAATATCACTAAACTATAGCCAACTTTTAATAATTAGTTCTTCAAACTTCATTAAAGCCAAAATTGTTCGTGTATATGATTAAGCACTTAATGTTATGAATTCTTATTTTAATTAAAATGAAATTTTGCTTCTTACAAGACTTTTCTAGACTGGTCACACTGTAACTGTAACTATTCAAAACCTTTTTAGGCAGTTCAAGAGCAGACACTTTATCTGCAATATCAACTTCTAAAAGCGGAATGCTCGTAATGATCATAAAAATTTAGATGTCTAGATCATGCTTTTTTATCGTACCGATCGTATTTAAACGTCCCTTTTGAATTTTTATTGCAAATGTTTATTAAAAACAAATTGACTTTTCATAGAAATATAATTTAAATCATCGTTGGAAATAAAGAATCGCAAACATCAATTCAAGTATAGATTTCTGCGAAGGTAGGAAGAAAAGAAAACATTTCCTCTTACATATTTCCTAATCCTGATAACTTTATTTGTAAATCAAAAGAAAGTGAACCAAAAAACAAATGTTACGCGTCCATATATCACGAAACCTGACCTGAATTGCCGAAATTTTTAGCAGCAGTGAGAACACGTATTACTTACAATTTTTTAGCTATCTCTAAGGAACATTACGTGCAAGGAACACAAACTGAGATAGCATAATCAGATTGAATCATCCAAAGAGTAGCGGTTCCATTAAATATATTTAATGAAAAATACTTATCATTGCCTTATACATTAAAAACGTTCTACGTAATGAATATTTACGAAATCTAAATTTTGTTGAAAAATGAAACCTAATTTTTCTGATCTCGTATACCTATATAATGAAATACCTATATGGCCTTTCTTAAACAGAATTCGACTCTCGAAAGAAAAACATGTTCGTATCTGTTACATACATCTTTAGCCGCGCAGTAAATTTTCGAACTTCAAGTCGCATTAGTGGAAGCACTTTTTTCACTTACCATCCTTTTTGTTACGTGCAGATCTTCTAGGAGATGGATTCACATTTCCGATGCAAGTATTTTTGAATTGTTAGTATCATTAGACACGAAACTACTCATTTTTACAAATGAAAGAATATTTTTTAATCCAGTCGCAGATAAAATCCCATGTAACACACAAGTTATTATTTTTCCTCATTTATCGAATAAAAGACAGAGTATTGGCACCCCGCCCCTCCTTTTTTAAATATCAGCGTAAAATTTTATCCAATGTATGTACCGCCAACTATTATTTTCAAGATGTTATGATGTGTTTTTCATTACACTAGCTCACTCGTCCTCTCTTACTTCATTCGGAAAACAATGTATCAAAGAATTATAAAATTTAATTGATAGAAGGTTAGGTATCTATTTTTCTCTAAAAAAGACATTTTACGCGTATATTTTTCAAATAATGCTTGTCCATAAGAGACACACTTATCCCTGCTCGCGTAAAACGTTTCTTACGGGAATGTAACGCATCTTGTGAAGATTTATAATCCTGTTCTGTATAAAAATTACACACGTTCCTTGGGCATTTTATTATATATTTATAGTTTAGAAAAAACAGCTTAGAAAATTTCTATTCAACCAATTTTCCACGAATCTTTTATCATAAAAACATTTTTAATAAAATAATACATACAACAACAGGAGCCTGTAAATTCCCACTGCTGCTAAAGGCCTCCAGGCCTCCTCTCCCTTAAGGAGAAGGTTTGGAACATATTCCACCACGCTGTTCCAATGCGGGTTGGTGGAATGCACATGTGGCAGAATTTCTATGAAATTTGTCACATGCAGGTTTCCTCACGATGTTTTTTTTCACTGCTGAGCACGAGATGAATTATAAAGACAAATTAAGCACATGAATCAGCGGTGCTTGCCTGGGTTTGAACCCGCAGTCATCGGTTAAGATGCACACGTTCTAACCACTGGGTCATCTCGACTCCACTAAGACACACAAAATAATACATGATACTTTTAAATTAGCCACATTCAGAGATAAAAGATTTTTGCGGCATACACTTATAAAGGAAAAAGAGGTATATATATTATGTTCAACTTATACCTTTTACGACTAAGAGTACCAAAAAAGGAATAACCAAAATTTGTATAATCTTAATATTTGCTTACTTACTTAATATTGGTATCAGTATCAGTAAAAAGGTTAAGATGTTGCTTAGCGAAATGAAACCAGCTCATCGTTTCTGAACGCATACTATTATGTTCCCCATTTCTAAACAAGCATAATGTAATCCCCATGTCCCCATTCCTAATTAAGCCATTGGAAGTAATAAAGACACTGTACCAAGGAAGGTTTATAAGGTTTCTACTCCTTGAAAAACTATATATCAAGCCTTAAGTCAGATTGCTCTAATTGTTCACATTTCAAAGCTAATTAATTATCTGTACGCGTTTCAATTAGAGTCACTTGTTAGATGTCTGAGTAACGTTGTAGCGACTTTAATTCCTTGAATAGGAATCATCTGACGGCATCTGAAGTAGATTTTATTGCTACATTTCCAAAGCAATTTCGTACTTACATTTTTTAATTTGCATTTAATGTAAGGAAGTCCTTGTTGAAAATAATTTGGCTTTCTAGCATAAAAATTAATATATACTTCTATACTAATATTATAAATGTGAATACTGTTTGTATATCTGTTGCTCTTTCACGACCAAACCAATGAACTGAATTTGATGAGCAAACTTGAACTCTAAGGAAATAAGCTACTTTTTGTCTAACACGTGACAACTAAGTAAGGCAAATACTAGTTTATATATTTTTTAATCGATTGATTGGTCTACAATCACCATCGTCTGTTTTAATACATGATGCCGTATTCAAACTCTTTGTGATAACAAATTTCCATCTGAACAAGTAATACGGACCGTCGATCGACACTACAAGACAATTTTCAAACTCGTTTTCTAATTCACATAACCTCGTCATTAAAATAATTTAAAAATACTCATAATAAAATATGAAATAAAATACTTTTTTCTGAACATCCATTTCCCTCCCAATATTGCTGACGCCTTTCAAATGCAATACATCTTGCGATACCATAAATTACCGTATTCTCGTATCGGCGTCGAAAACACATTTTTTATCGTGACATGAATGGAGAAGGTTCCACAAACCGGTGACCTATCTGCAGATTTGATAAATCGTGTAACGTGATTCATGATTTCTTATCATATATTTAAACGAGGTTAAATTATTGAGTTTGTTTTTACCATTAAAATCTATTCACCCCACTGATATAGACTCTTTTCATTAAACTTGTAGTTTAAAAAGAATAATGACATTTTGTCACGTCACAGGATTGGGATACCTACATGTATATTTTATGACATATTGCCGATTACGTCGAAAGTAAAGCTGAACGTTTCATAAAGAAAAAACTTCAAATTTGTACGCAACCAAAATATCCTTAAAAAAGTGTGTTTTAAAGGGAGGCACCCTTACTTGTACTTCTTGATAATTTCTCTTTCTAAAAAGTCTTTAAGCATTATTATTTTAAAGGACATACAAACTAGACAAACCGTGTAGTGTATCAATAATTGGGATGAATAGATGAAGCAGTGTTAAATTTATTCATAAAAGTAACTTACAATACAGGAGCGTAGTTATTCTTATTCCTATCAAACTTTTAATATCTGGTTATCAAAATCGGTAAAATAAATTGTAAAAGATCCCGCCTTCCAAGTCAGATGTTTTTATAAATTCATTTTATCAGCACCATCTTAATTTTATGAATCTATTTCTATCTCGAAGTTTCGTGTGTCCTGAAGTAATTAGCTGAAAATTCTTAAAAATTAATTTATGTACTTAACAAGCAGGGTCACTACGTGGAAGGCTTTGTGCAAGTCTATCTGGGTAGGTACTACACATTCATCAAATACATATTCTACCGCCAAACATCTTTACTCAGTATTGTCGTGTTGCAGTTTGAAAAGTAAGTCAGAGTAATTATAGGTTCAAAGCACATGACATCTTAGTTTTCAAGGTTGATGATGGATTAGTGATATAATGGCCAACATTTTTACAGCGCCATTGCCTACGAGCTAACCCTTAGGATAAGTAGCTAATTTCCTGTCCGTTTACTTATATCTAAGAAAGACAGACAAATTATTTGTGTCATTTTTTATAAATAGAGACATGTTACAAATTCTATATGTTTCTTGACTCTTGAAATAAAGATTGAATATTCTTTTTATTACTTCCTTTTCAGATGATTGACATTAAATTCCTTACAGATATGTCATACCTGAGACCTCAATCAAGTATTCATTTAACGTGAATTGTGTAAAGACTTGTACATAAAATTACACGTTTTGTGTTAATTCGTTTGATACAAAGCAAACCAAATTAAAGAACAAACAAATATAAACACGACCAACTCATTTAGCACTTGCAAAACATAGAGTTTATAATCCGATGAATATTTATAAGTCTAGGATCATTCTCATTTTTCGACGTCGCGTATAATTTTGGGATTTTTGTATGAAAATGTAAAAGGCTGAAAATTCCGCTTAAACTTCTGCCAACAATGGAATTCTGTACTCCAGGGCTTGAATATTTTATTTATATTTCTCGACCTAGCCTAATTGGTTATCATTTTCTATTCTTATTTCATTTAAGTGCCTATTCATTACATTACCACAGATTCTGTAAAGGTGACCTAGGCAACTCGGGTCTCTACCCAACGCTGGAGATCTCCCCACGGCTGTGTTACTTTTAATTTGATGTTTTTTTCGGTTTAGTTTTATAAATGATTTAGTTTTCGTTATCTCAAAGAACTAACAATATGACATAACTAAATTATTGAAATATTAAATTGTTGACATATCTATCTATCTAATCAGGAATTTATCTTCCGAAAGAAAGAGCTTCAAGGTAGCTCATACCAACCCGGATTTGATCAGAAGCTAACATTGTAAGAAAAGATTATTGTAAGCGGAAAAACGAATGTGTAAATAAACATTGACTAATAGGAAATATTACTCACGAATTCATAATCAATGAAGCAAATTATATGACGTCACTATTGATAGACCGAAATACAAGCAAAACTTTCGCTAATAAAACTATATTGTATAAAGCATCGAATAACTATCTCGTTATGCCAGTAAGGAACTAAGTAACGTGACAACTCTGTACACATCGCCCGAAGGTAAGCACGATGAATGTTATTTATATTTCTCTTCTATTTCCGTGATCTAATGTACTTATATTATTGGTATAACATATAGTCAATTACTACGATATCTTTGTTTTATTTGGGACGTACAGGAACCTCAGGGCTATTAAATATTGAATGAGTTCGAAAGCGGATTGTTGCGTTCGCTAAATATAGAGATCATTCGGTATTTATTATTTTATATCAATCTTTTATGTGAGTAGAATACTTTTTCAAAACGACGAAAACAGTTTATAGAGTCAAAAAAGCGTTGCTAAAAATTTTTTAATTTTCATTCCCCTTTTCGTATTAGAATTGTGAAACGAGTCACTAGAGAAGCAGGAAAATTGAGGAATGTTTGTACTGACTTCACTTAACTGCCCGATGCGTATTGCCTTTGACCCGAAAATCGTGTTGTTTTATTAATGAAAGACGCTTAAAGAATTCTCAAATATACATGTACAGTATAGATAAAAATTGGATTATTACTCGACGTCAAAATTTTATTTCATTTCAACTTGTAAAAACTGGTGTACAGAACTCAAGAACTTCCAACATGATGACTGGGTATTGTCTTCTGAAATTCATCATGTGCGCAAATCAGTAACTTTTGATAATATTTTAAGAGGGTAGAGAACAAAGTCAGAAAGTGCTCACAAGTAAAACAACTGCGAAGACTACTGAGAACAATAGCGCGGCTAAGCAATACAAGAACGTGTTATCTCAACCATGCCATCGTACAATGAACCAATACAACTAACCTTTATTCAATTATCACCTCTATACTACATTATATATGACATTAATTTGTGTGCACGGAAATAAACATCATCTGAATGTGACAATGAAATGTGAGCTTTATGTATATAGGAGTAAAAGCTAGTTATGGTAAATTCAGTTTTCATGTTCACACTCGAGAGATGTGCTGAAGAACCACGACCTATATAAGTCAAACTACAACATATTCGTAATGTTTCGATGCTAAATAATGTAACACTAAAATATTTGTACTTGGATCGAAAGTTTATAATGCTAACTTTTTAAATAAATTAATGTAAATAAATAATTGACTTTCTCGTAATCTTAAAATGAATAGCATTTATAGCCAAAGTAGCGCTAAATCAAGTTCATAACCAACTGATAAGCAAATACAGCCACTCCCTCATTTTTTGGCGTCAGGTAGGCAGCGTAATTTTGCCAAATCTTTTTCATGTCGTTAACATACCACGCCGGTTACAAATGTAAGTCTATAATATGTGCGTGAAAATATGACTGAAGTTTAAAGCGTTGTTGTTTCATTCATTTTAAGTAATTTATTATTGATGTGGCTTGAAACAGATGTCGTTTTTGAACGACCTTGAAAGTATTTTCTAAATACATATTTACGTATATGTGGATACTAAGGCATTTCGTAAAACATTCCGAGCGATCTCAAAAAACTAAGGATTTTAATCAGCTTAAGAAAAGAGGTGAAGAGGTTGGTATTAATATGGTCCATGTTTATATTTTAGCTTTATTAAAAAGTAATGCTAAGAGACGTATACTACACATGTCTTTTCTCTGTTATATACATATATGCCTTGTTTAATATGTATTGCTTAAGACACCAAGTCGAGATGAATATTAAACACAAATTAAGTACAAGCTATGCTATGCATGTTTTCTCTCCACAGGGTAAGATTATCTACAATTGAATAACAATAGTTTCTGTTGACAACGTGCACTATAACCAACAATCAGTACCATAATAATACATGTAATATAAAAAAAAGTTACAACATTATTATACTTTTTGGTCAGTTTAATGCGTAACGAGAATGTCGCGTATACCCTGTAATGATTACGAGTAAAATATTTACCCATTTTGTTCTCATTTGTTCACCACTCCACTGATGACATAATGAACAGCGATAGTCAGCTGTCATTGGCAGAAATTTATCCGTAATAACATGTCGTAACTACTTATTATATTTAAATACTTAATTACGAGGTCAATACACTCTGATCATTAATGTAGAATTAGTAAACTTTAAATGTTTAGACTGATTTCAGTCATAAATTAATAGATTTATGATTCTTTTATTTATATCATCAGTGATTGTAAATTAATAAAGTCCTATAGTTTTAGGGGTTCTTAAGATATACATATATAAAATTTCATAGTATTTACGAGATAGATAAGTCATTTGCACTTATGTAGAACTGCTACCAAGTTTTCATTTGTTGTTTGTTAATTACTACCACCCACCTTATATTCCTTATGTATGTATTTACACTCGCTCACTCACCTTTCAAACTAGAACACAACAATACAGTAACAAGAGTTCCTGCTTTGCAATAAAATATATAGTGAATGGATGGTACCTACAAAGACTTGAAGAAAGCCCTACCACCAAGTGATAAAAAAATGTATTTTACATATAGAACTCTAATTAACTAAATATAAATGTACATAAGAGGAAAACTATGTTTATAAAAGCCACAAGCCAAAAGCAAAGTACAACAGGGAACATATTACGTCATTCCACAGCCATGGAAATGACACAATTTCCCACTGGAGATCTTCGGGTGTTGCGAGAATTATAACACACATCATAAATACAGATAAACGAGAAATATTTCAGTAATACGAGGAGATTGTTGTGTCCTTAATGTTGGGAATATCGAAGTTCATAAACTGTCTGACTATAAATATACTTAAGACTATTATGCACAATGAAATTAGTAATATAGTTTTGTCCTCAAATTTATTTTATAGTAAAATAATTAATTAAAAACATTTATAATTACTGAATACAATCAAATGCGGCACTTGTAATGTTCATAACGCTTTCGAAGTGATAACTTCTAATAGGAGCGTAGACGGCTTCGTTACGTAACGCGTTACGGCGCCATTTTATTTTTCTTCCCTATACGCATGCGGCACCAGTAAGCAGACTCCTTCTTTCTCATCCTAACCCACAGTTCTAGAAGTATTTCGGACCGTTTAAATTATCCCATATTGAGTTGAGATGTCCCAGTGGTTAGAACGCGTACATCTTAACCGATGATTGCGAGTTCAATCCCAAGCAAGAAACATTGAATTTTCATGTGCGCTTAATTTGTGGTTATAATTCATCTTGAGTTCGTCAGTGAAGGAAAACATCGTGAGGAAATGTGCATGTGTCTTATTTCAACGAAATTTTGCCACATATAAATCGACCAATCCGCATTGGTGCAGCGTAGTGGAATATGATCCTATCTTTCTCCTCCAAGGGAAAGGAGGCCTTAGGTCAGCAGTAGAAAATTTACAGGATATTACTATTATATAATTACATTATACCAAGAAGCACATGCATTTGCTTAAGCACATATATATCACTTTTCACATTACAAATTATTAATCCTATCTATATAAAACTCTCATAACAAGATAAATACAATGTCACTACGGACACAACCTTTATTTTATGTTAAAACCCAAAATTTATTCCGCAGCGTAAAAAATAAATATTGTTCCAATTCTTCAATATTAGCCTTTGGAAGTAAAAAAATGTCGACCCGCTTTCCGAGCTAACACTGCCAAAATAATGGCAGTAACACAAAAACTTTTTATGAAAGATTACTAAAAAGCCTAGTAAATTCCACGCCATCTATAAAGAGGTTCCTGGCTTTATTTTCGAAAAAGGGAATTATGATAATTGTAGGGTTATTTATTTGTAAAGTATTATAGTTATAGTTCTTTATGTATTATTATAATCAATATACTAACCACCTCAAGCCTCTTTGGAGATAAAATAACTGCTAACATCTAATATCGAGGAGGTTTTTCATAGGTATTACAAATATTTTTACCTACTGTGCTCTTTCTATTAATATCTGAGCATTGAGGAGAGTTTGTTACTGTTTTATTAATTTAAATATGAAACTATTATTTGGTGTACAGAAGGTTTGAACAGTAGAAAGTAGTATTTTTTAAGTTTACATATTATTAACACTACTTTATTGTATTATAATTTGAGTTGACGAATTACTAGATGAAGCTAGTGCCTAGATTGTTATACGAACAGACTAAAAATTTAATATTTTTCTCAAATTTTCACTTTTTGTTATAAAAAAAGTATTTTATTTACAAATAGTAATATATTGAAGAACCAAATAGAGTTGTCCATAGAGACCCGAAGTCATCTTCGAAATTCTTAAGAAGTTTCAAGCCGTATAAAAGAATCAGTAGCCTCCTCGAGACACTTCTCAGCTGACATTCGTTCATTTCAATCGTAAAACTGAAGGGAAACGTGCATAGAACGAAGATCATTTCCCCTTTGCCATTGAAAATGGAGCTGTTAAAACAGCACATTCTTTGAAATACAAAAATGGCTTGGCGATATAAAGGAATACCTTGGTATTCATACAATCTAGTTTTATCATTTTGTTCAAAAGGCATGTTTGTGAACGCGAAACTAAAAGCATTGAATTGTCTCTCTCTATACGTTTTTATGAATTCATGTTTTACAGTTTCGTTTTTTTTTATTCATTGTACAATGTTGACGATGTATCTTTATCTGTTTATAATAAATTATACAGATATAAAAGACGAATGCTAATATATTAAGATATAATTTGTTTTATTTTTTAAATTTAATGTAATACAGAACGATATTTTGAATGGAAATAGACAATAATATTATATATTAGTAATAAAAATTAATATCAAAACTCCTAGTTCCATCAACGTTAAAAAACAAAATCAATTCCCCTATATCGAAAAGTGACCCTATGTAGTTACCGCAGTAAATATTTAAAACAATATTTATACGTACTTATAATGTACATTGCTTTTATCTTAAACAGGTGTATTCCTGACTTATTAAAATTTGGTAAAGTTTTGTCCCTTTTTGAAAGCTCTCTCACCGAGTAGTTAAGTTAGATCGTTTTAAGGCCCAATACATCTAAAATACTTATTTCGCTATTCAGGTTCTTGAGCAAAATATTCACTTTTTGAACATATTAGTAAAATGCTTATTGTTGGAGTGAGGGTTTACTAGGAATCGCTTCACGACGGACGCGGAAATTGCACTACTTTGGTAAATAAAAGATGCGTAGGAAGACACAGAATGATATTGATATATTCTACAATTTATCTAAAATATTCTTTAGTATTATAGTACATAACATTTTATATATTTAAACGTGATTTTGAGTCAAGTAATGTATTGATTCCCTTTTCTCGTTATTTTTTACAAAAAATGTATGTTATCAACAAGAACGATTGCATAATTGATTCGTTTAAAAAAGTTAAATAAATATCCAGAAAAAACTATTTAAATCGTAATCGTTTAAGCCCCGCTTAGTTTTGTGGATTAAAATATTCGTTTCAAAATATTTTAACAATTTATTTACGTAATTGAATAACCCAAACTAATATGAAATTATAATTTAAAATTCATAAATTGTAGCATAAAAGCACAATAATTAAATAATGGCTTAATCGGGCATGTTTGAATTTTAGGTACTCCAACCGGCGAATTTTATTTGATGTTTCCAGTCCGTACTGGTTCACATAATGTTGTCTTAAATTTTCGCGATTACACATTGAAATAAAACTAGCTACAACGGATTTGAATCGCGTATATTAATTATTTTTAACATCCCGACGTCTAAATAATGGCTTATTTAATATTTCAAAACGGCTTATATACGAGTAATATATATCTCGCTATCCATAAGAGGCTCCGAAACTGGACGAGGAGTAACGCTTTTTAATCAATTTCAATGGTAATCGCTCGAAAGAGCCCTGGGAATAGTAATTAAGCCGCCCCGGGTAATCTAAATAGCTTTCCAATTACTATCGACTCGTTAAAGTCGCCCAATATCTAAAACAATTTCTTATACATTTATAAAATCTAATTATTGTGATCATTTTATTGTACACTAATATGAAAAATATGTCATGGACAGCCAGCCAGCCAGGACAGATAAACACTAGTAATATGGTTATTGAAATAATTCATTCAATATATAAATAAAAGTATAAAGGAAGTCGTCGATCGCTGTCGATCTCTATGTATGCTTAGCTTATCTTTCAAACTACGCCACGGATTTTGATGCGGTTTTTTTTAATATAAGGACTGATTCGAGAGAAAGGTTTTGTATATAATACATGGAAAATATAGTAAAGAAACACTGACAATTTTTGACGTTTCTATTGTGATGTCGTTTATAAATAAATTCAGTAGTATATTATTTAGTGTCAGTATTGAACTTGTGCGAACCCGGGCGGGTTATTAGTTTTATATAAAGGCAACGCACACATGGCAGAATAAAGCGACTAGGTTGTGTGATGGCATAAAATAATTACTAAAAAGATTTAATCGGTGCGAAAATCCAAATTTAAATGAGTGTGAAATCTCATTGGGTCTGCCATGAATAGAATTTTAAGGTTGAATTTCGTGTTGCTTTTTTTAATTTAAATAATATTATAAAATATAAAGTATTTCAAGCAACAATATTAGATTCTTATTGTAAGTAGTAGGAATGAATTAATAAAAAATCAAAAGAACATTTATTAGCGAGTGCAACTTTTATGAACGCTGATTACGAAAAGAAAGATCGCTTGATGTATGATTGAATTTTGGTTATTCTTTATTCAAACACTGGAGAGGTAACTTAGCGTAAAATACGATTACCAAAAAGAAATGCGATGATAGAAATAGAAAATCTATTAAATTTTATGGCTTTTATCAATTTAATCAACGTGAAAATTTTGCAATAGTTAATTCTAAAGCAAACAATAAGAAGTACATCAAATTATCGTCGAGCAGTTGACTTACGTTGTAGTTTCTTTGAGTATGTATTCTTTGGGGTCTCATTACAATAAGTAAATTAAAAAAAAAAAAAAGTTTTTTTTTTTGTTTACAGTAAGGAAATAGTTTTACTAAAACAATGAAATCGACGACGAGTAATTTTTACAAAGCAATGCTCAGTTCTTCTCACTGACTTATGTAATGACCGAATATGAACTGTTACAATAAGAGCGAATGCTCTCAATGAAGGACCGAAGGGCAGAGTGTGAGTGTGTGTGCGTGTGTGCGTGTATGTGTTGTACAAACACAATACAATAAATTGTCTTATGTCCAATTAGTGCACACAATGTCTCAATGCTATTATAATATCAGTCTGAAACAGATTTAACAGTGACTATTATTATATTGTACTGGTTGATAATTAATTTGACTAATTAGATCATAAGCATGTCTAATATTCAAATGAACGACTTGGTGGTATTGCTTTATATAGTAGTTACCACCTATTTGTCTATTTATTCTGCCGCCAATCAGCAACATTTAGCAATAATGTGAAGGTTGAGTCAGCTTGTACAACCACAGCAATCGATGGCACATTGGTAGATAATGTAAGTAATAGTTTACATTTCATATGGCGCTAATATCTATGGCAAGAAGTATAGCTACCATCATCTGGCTCAACTCTCGTTTTGTCTCGTTCGCTGTTTGACCACGGTGTCCATTTTCATAAGAGACGAGCAAACTGCGTGGGCCATATTAGTGTACAAGTGTTCTCAACCTTATACTCTGACGGAACTACAAATCCATCACGACCGGCTTATTTAGCCTTTTAAGGCATGGCAATGGAAACAAGGACAATATTCGGACTCCAGACTGCTGTTGAGCCTTTCTTTTACCCTTTATAGCTTTTTATATCTAGATTTTTATATCTGGTTTCTAGTATCAAAACCGAGTATAAAAATAGTAATCTTATGTTGTTACAGTTTGTTTTATATGTGAACACATCTCACGTATCTAACTATTTATAGCATTTTCACAGAACTCGACATTACAATAGATTTTTTCCTGAATCAACATATTACGTTCCATCCCGGGAAATCAAAGGGTTCTGTGTGGATAGTCAAAAATCTCCATATCCATTGTCCACGCAAATGAATTCGACAGCCCATACGAAATAAAATCAACCTTATTATAACGTGGAAGAATTTAAAATCTAATAACAGTGAATATGCTTGCATTTCTGTATACTAACGCAATAACACGATGCATCATTACTGAAGTAATTAGTTTAATGTAAACAATATTATACACAGGGCGCTGTAGAAAATTAAGCGCGGAAACTTCTTTGTTTAAAATAAATATATTAAATACAATGTATTTAACCGTTTGTCTAGTAAGTTGTACCGGCCTTTGATGAAAAGTAAATTAAAACTGCTATGATAAATATTTTATATGCACTATAAGAGCAAGGTCATTGAACCTTTTCAATTAAAATGTTTTGAATCAACATTTCTAAAGATTAAATTGATGATCATGTAATGTCAGGTAGTGACATTATACAACATTCACTATAATTATTGAATACTTAGTTAATCCGTCGAATTAATTACCACCCATACCATACAAATTTTACTCCATGGTCGCGTAGTGTGTACATCAGTTTTCATGGGTTAGAACTCCTTACATTGGGATCAGAGTAATGTATGTGATGTTGTCCAATATTTATATTATATTTATTATTTGATACAATACAAATTGGAATTTGTATGCCTTGACCTATCCTCAACCTCAAAACAACAATACTTAGAGCGCCTAAAACTATAACACAGGAAGGAACATCTTAGCTCCCAAGGTTGATAGTGCATTGACAAAGTAATTAATGATGCTTTAATATCTCTAACAGTGCCATTGTCTACCTGGCTGACTGGTAAATGCAACCTATTTTCCAGTCCACCTTTCTATGACGAAAATCTTTCGTCGAATTGTCATAACTACACAACATCGAAATATATTTTTTTCTTAAATATTTTAACGCGAACATCTACTCATATATGTATGTTCCTTATTCATAATATATGTCGGGATAAAAACGTCTTCGACCATCTGCGAACATTTGTCACTGCCAGAACCTAACGCGAATCCAGAAAAGGCTTTAGAGAAATGTTTCTGGACGATATAAGAATAAATGGAATGAAAATCATCTTTCGCCGCAATGTGACATGGATTTGTTGCGAGTTAATGAAGATTATATCTCGCTTTATTGGAGACAAACCGTGCCCGCGATTTCGTACGAGTTTAAATTTAACAAAAAAGTTATTGTTCTGTTTTTAGAATTTAATGTAACTTACTAATTCTGTATTATCCAGCTTTTTTGTGATATTAAGTCGTTAGTGGGAGGCACGCAGAGTGATTTTATTTTTTATAATTATAAATACTCAATAAAATCCAAATATACTCCTTATTACATCAGCTATCTATCAGTGAAAGTTCCGTCAAAATCATTCCATCCGTTCCAGAGATTAGCCGGAACAAACCGATAGATAGACTAAATCGTAAAAAACGTAATTTAGCTATATGTACATACATTTATGCATTTAGTAAAAAGCGGTTATTTAAATGTTACAAATAGACACTCCAATTTTATTTTATGTATAGATAATTAAATTTGATTTATTACATATAATTATGACGAATGGTTGGTGTCTATCCAAACGAATTTGCACAACGGAAAGTATGGAAAATTACCATCGTTTACTCGCCATATCTCATTCACCTCATTTTTTTCGTTTTATTTAACCCTTTTTTCTTTTGCAGCATATCATCCTTCAGTCTATCTGTTGCCTTATAGATACTATACTTTTTTGTATTTAATCAATAGTAACCACGGGTCCGTGCCTATTTTTATTTCATATTTTAGTTTTTTGTGGTGTTTTACAATTTTGACTTGGGTTGGAACCATTTTTCTCGAATGACGTGGCCCACAATTAGTTTTTTTTATTACAACTATGAACGTCAATTAATATTATATTTTATTCAAATAGTATATTCAACTGATTTTAAAATGTTAAACGCTTCAACAAACCGTAATATTATCTTTGAAGACAAATATATTCAAAACGTTTTATACAAAATATTACGAGTGTTGTTCTTTCATTTGTAATACTGTAGAATATTTAAATATATATCAAACTATGTTTCTTTCATACTTGGTCTTGATTTATTTTATGATTTATTTATTGCATATTTTAACATCGTGGTGTGTAATATGTATTCAGTGGTAGGTCTTCGTGAAAGCCCGTCTGTGTTTGTACCAACCACGAATCAGGTATCCTACTACTAATTAATATTGTTGTATTCTTGTATAAAGGGTAAGTTGACTATGTTACTACAGGCATAAGAGACATAACATCTTAACTCCCAAAGTATATGGCGCATTGGTCGTTGTCCATGGACGGCGGTGACAACTTACCATCAGCTGACCCATTTGCTCGTCCACTTACCTGTATTATAAAAAATAACATTTATAAGTATTATAGCAAAATTAGACACATACAGCATGTATAAATACATAATTAAATTTTTAGACAAGTGTATATTTGTCATTTATTTTTATTACAAATATTTAAATAAAAATTTACAATAATATAAAATAAAAATTACAATACAAAAATATAAAATAAAATAAAAAATAAATTAAAATAAGCAAAGATCATGATATATCATGATTATCATTATCTATTGTAACCACAAAATAGTTCAGAACTTACTTACTTTTTTTTTTTTTAACGGATATTCTTTTTTAGTATTAAACGATAAAAAAGAAAATGGAACGGAATATTAAGATTCATGCATATAGTTCACTCAGTGTGACTTACCCTACAAATATATCATATACAATATAATATACTAATATAATATACATATATATATAATACTAATATAATATAATACCCTACAAATATATCATACCCTACAAAACGTGGTGTAAGAACAATTTTGAATTACGTCGTCGGTTTGGCAGGACGCAGGATGCATAGGACTTTTTTACTGGATTATTATCCTGAAATTTAGCTTACGTTTTACAAAATGATTATCAAAAAACACGACCACTAGCGAACATAACGCAATGTTAGTATTATTCCACAATATAAATAGTACTTGAAAACATTTTACCGCTATGTATAATTCAAAGATATTTCAAATCCGTATATTGTATGGTTATTAGATTGAAAGCCACTTCTGAAACAAAAAGCGTTTTAGTCGGGAAAGCGAAATCCTATTGAAATACACTCAAGTGGCTGAACGAAGGAGCCTCGGAAGGGTTCCGAAGCCATTTCATTGTAAAGCTAAGCTACTGTATTGCTAACCTTTTGAAATGGCCATTTATGCTGAACCTAGCACGTCACGTTGATATTCATCGACTAACGGGCATACAAATTGACAGCTGAAGTAATACATTAAAAAAATACATATTCTAAATTCAAATTTGGAATTGTCATGACACAGGATTTAATTGTATTCAAAGTTCTTATCAGAATATTGAATCTACCGTAAATAGTGAAATAGTCCCTCCATTTCACTATTTACAGTCCCTAAAATTATAATCTGGCTCTTTTATATTTATTCGGAATTCAAAGATTTTATTCCAGTGGCTCAAAAATCCCATTGGTATAGAATTAAATTAAAATAGAGTGGCAGACTAAAAAAATACCATAGACATTGGCACTTTAAAAAATGATACTCAAATATTACCAACCTTGAGAAATAAGATGTTATATCCTTGTGATAATCTGTGACTGAGTTATACTTACTTACAATTAAACAACACAAGACTAAATATTGTTACTTCGCTGTAAATTATTTGAATCATATTGAGATCTAAATATGTCTCCAATTCTTTTAAACAGGACAATACATAATACAATCGAAGAATAATTTACCGCTTCGACTAGTGACAAAAATAGTGACGGCATTTCCCAGATGAATCGCAATTCCAATTTTAAAGCAATAAACGAAACCGCTGTGTTGTCAGCATTTTGTGTTTTTTATTTTTATTTTATATATTGATTGACAATTAAACGATGTAAAATATCTTATTCTATATTCTAACTTGAAAATACAAAGGAGGTTTTATAAGGCAGATCCAATAGATGGATACCATATAAATAATTATTTTTTTATGCTTTCAAACAGCACTACCAACTTTTTAATGTTCTTATGGTATTACAACTATGGATCGAGTTCCTTTAATTGAAAATTATATTCAAGAATAATGTTTGTATGTACAAAAAATTGCGAGATAGCGTTAATTTCCATAAATGCACGAGTGATTTTTATAACTTCTCTTTTATAATAGGTGACGTTTTAATCTCAATTAAAAGATATCTCGGGATATTTTTTTATCTTATCTATTCGAATTTGCACTGGAGGGGACAGTTCTTATTAAATATTAAAGTGATTTTAACTGGCAACATTTCTCGATGTCGGATCAGAAGTCCGAATGGATGCGTTAACTAATGCATTTAAATTTCGTACTCACTCTAAGTTATTAATGACGTTATGAAAATTTATGATAACATGAATCGACCAAATTCAACAATTTTTAAAGAATAAATATGAAGCGTTCTACTAATACGATTTTATATACATATATCTAATAGTAGTCGCCCTCGGGTTCATTTGCATTTTAGGTATTAGTGGGTATGTGTTAGGCATAAAAAAGTGTGTGTGTGTGTGTGTGTGTGTGTGTGTGTGTGTGTGTGTGTGTGTGTCATATAACGTGTAGCAAATTCATTACAATGAAGAAAAGAATATCCTCTACTTATAGAATACTAGTAGTCGCCCGCGGCTTCGCTCACGTTATACGGCATTGGTGTTATGTAAAAAGAAGCCTTAAGTAGACATTTGTCCTTTCTTAGAATTCAAACTTGCTCCATACCAAATTTCGTCAATTTCCGTTTACTAGTTTTGCCTTGAAAAATGGAACAGACGGATTAAGTTTCTTTTTTTTATTGCTTTTCTATGCGCCAAGAGGGTCCATGGACAAAGTTACTCTCACATTTAGAATATTAGTATAGATTACCTTACACATGTCAATAGGATTGATAAGTTTTCTATAAGTTCGAAATAAAACACACTCATGTCTTTCTAATAAACCTAAATACGGTGAATTTAGATTTAATTGAAATCGCTCAAAGTTTTCGTGGAAATAGTAAGATTCAGTTTATCCCATTAACTGCGTCCAAGCGTTTCTATTAAAGAGCTGAATTCACTTAAGCCGGTTCTTTTATCTGTTCAGTCCAGTAGAAAAGGAAGATTGGACATCATTCGTAAGACTGTCAGATACGAGGATCCGTACTTTGTTTGAAAATTGGAATTGGACGACAGTCAATACGGATCGTCTTTTGACTCGAATTAATTAAAGATGTTTATTTGACTTCCAATATTCATTGTACATTTTATAAAAAAATCGAACACCTTTTTTGTTTTAATAAAGACTATTTGGTGAAAATTAACCAATTCTATGACGATAATTTGGATTTAATTCAGACAAATATTCTTTCTAAGAGTTCATGTAGTATGCATTTCTTAACCGATAAATTATTATATATAATAATAATAATTAAAATATATATATCAAATCAAAACATATAGTCGTACAAGAACTCTTAAAATTAAAGTTTTACCATCAATTTTGAATGTCTTTGACGCAAAAGTACCGGCAAATATTTCAGTAGTTACTGTTTGCTACCAACGCTAAAACACGGTTTTTATCATCTGTGTGAACCAGTATTGAGTAAAATACCTTAATAAGGATTCTTTAACGATAGATATTAATGTATTATATAGAAAAATGTTAAATATAACATTGTAATTAATATAACGAACATAGTCTGTAAGATATATTGCATACTAACCATTATGAGTCACTGGTAACTTGAATAAAGAATATTATTATTATTTGGTCACGTTATCATATAGTATGCCAATATACTATTCCTGAAAAGCTTGGCCCAGTAAACTATGCCACAACGATAGGTATTACTATTTATTATGAAATTTGCTTAAACAATTCGTATCAGTTTCACGTCTGTACACGTTCATAGCTCTTTGATGTTATGATTGATTGCCATCGTTTGATCCATCTGTCTTTTGTTCCATTGCAAATGTCAAAAACGTTATGAATCGAGCAATAATACGAAATTAATTCTATAAAACAATTTTACAAATTAATTCTATAAATTAATTTCTATAAAACTAGTTTCTATAAATATCTAAAAATATATAAAAATATTTTATAACTATAATAGCCTGTATACATCTCATTGATGAATAGCCCTTCTCTCTCCAGGAGAAGGTTTGGAGTTTATTCCATCACGATATTCCAATATGGTTTAACCAGACTATATCTTCGGCAGAAAACAAGATGAATTTTAAATACAAATACAAAGTTTATAGCTTCTGAGCTATCACAGCTCATCTAAGTGGTTCAGCGTTTTAAAACTTCTACTGACCGATTCAGCTGGGTAGGCATCTCCTCGTCTTTCAATGTCTCAGCTTGAATTGCTAGTTATGTGAATTGTCAGTGGTGATTTGTTTATCAAAGACGTGGCTGCTTATTAAGTGCCTCATAATACTCAGGGTCACAGGAGCAGTGAAGAGGGTTATAGTAGAGTAGGTTCTTTGCAAGATTAAATAATAAATTCGCCTTCAATATTAATATAGTCATTTCACCAAAAAGACTATTTGTATCAAGATAAAGAATACAATATTTTTATATATTTATTGATGACAAAATTGACACTAGTATAATATCGTAGATCAATTTATTTATTATAAACTTTTTAATAATTAATTATTAAACAATTTAATTTACAATTCTTAATACAAATTCAGCTATCACTGCACCACATCGTTCCGCCAGTTCCTCTAGTTCACCCGTTTTGTATAATTAGAAAAGTTGAAAAGTGAACTTTTATATAGTTGTGAGTGGGTCGTACTAAAACTAAAAAGTATGCGTACGACTCACAAACTAAACAAACAGAGAAACAGTAATGATGTTTGTCCAAAGTTAACAGTAAGCCAGTGTAATTACAGGTATCTGACGACCGTCAAGTAGTGTGTACATCGGTTTTCATGGGTACGCCACTCCGAGGTCCCGGGTTCGATTCTCGGCGGAGTCGATGTAGAAAAAGTTCAATACTTATCTAGTGTTTGTGGTGCCGTCGTTACTTCTGATTTTCTATAACTCAACTGCTTTAGCTACTTACATTGGAATCAGAGTATTGTATTTTATGTTGTCCAATATTAGGTATAAGAAGAGGAAGAAAAAAAATATAAACAGGATTGGGAGCATAATTTTTTGTCATTCTAATGGTAAAGTGGCAATCGCAAATTCCTACAGCTAGACTAAAGCTTCATCGCCTCGTGACAAAAAAGGTTAATTGTGATGTCCCTAACTAATTGCCAACGATTATTTTTCACAAAATGCGGAGGAAAATAATTGACGTTTTTACAATTAATCTACATAAAAGCTGCCAAAAGGACAAATTAATCATTTAGATGAACGATAATTGTTGATAGCACTAAAGGATGAGGAGGTGAGCGCTACTTGGTAAATCCTTTCTTAATGCGTCATTACATTACGGAACAAAGGACTCCTTCAAATTTGTAATTGTTGTAATTGTGTTCCAAACCTTCTCCTCAAAGGTAGAGGAGGCCTTAACCCAGCCGTGGGAAATTTACATGCTGTTGTTGTTGTAATTGCAGTTGATAAAACTTAAATTTTGGTGGAAATTGTCGCAAATTAAACGAGTGTCATATTTACAATCAAAACAGTCTGCTTTCGTTCCATAGTGACATTTACTATTTTGAAATTCAGCTGTGCGATCACAGAAAATAGACAAACAAAATTTGTGTAGAATTTTGTAAAACTACCAAACTAACCTTGGCCAAACTCCGGTTGCTGTTTACTTCATTCATGCGCGTACGTGCGTGGGATTCGAGCGGAAGTATGCTGACATTATCTGTTGGCTCTTCATTTATTTTACGACCTGTTGACATCGAATCCGCCATTTTGATTTATTTACCGTTATATAAATTACTTTAATAAAGGAGTATATCATCGTCAAATTCTATGACGTTAAAGATATTACCCTTTTCACACGTGACGTGCAGTAGTACGATAATGTATTTCTTTTCACTGTTTTCTGAATTTAAAAAAAAAAACTTCTCTTTTGGCCATTTTATGAAACAATTGAAAAATAAGGTTTTATTCCAACGCTATCAACGCTACAAAAATTAAATACAGAAATATATACTTATAAATCTGTACCCCGTGATGCATCAATTGAAGCAGTTGCCATATAAAAAATCGAGACTGCTACCATAATGAAATTGCTTTCATTGTTTATATGTCTGTATAGACTGTCGAAGCTATGGCCGAAAACGGTAGCGGACGGGTATTATGACGTTAGGCGAGTGTCAAACGTAGATGTCACACACACCAAGATAATAAAGTTGTCTAGAAATTCTATATAGATATATAAATAATACACAAACACAAATACACATATTTATGTGTGTGTTAATATTATTATAGTTCATCATCAATATCATTTTCCATGATTTTTTTTTAAAAATAAACTGTGATATGAAATCACGGAGCGATAATTCAAGTTATTGACAAATCAAATAATTCAAACTACTGGTCAGCATAACGATTTTTTTTGTTTGAAATGGTGGTAGTCAAAATTAATTAATTATATATTTATTATAAGATATATCGTTATTATGTTAAATGGTCTTTTTAACACGTAACACTCTTCAAATCACGATTTATAAACAACTAACAATTTCCTCATTACACATACCCGTTTCTGGTTCTTCAAAGGCCAAAAAGTAATTAAAATTAGTTTTATTATAGTTGTATGTTTAAATTTTCTCATTCTTGGCAATGCCAAGATATTTCCATTATGGTTCAATGAATCGTACAAATCCAGTTAAGGTGAACGTGTCCCTAAAATGCATTGACCTACATACGATTTCTGTTGACGCAGGTCACACAGGAAGTATTTATTATAAATAACAGAACATTCAGTAGGTTTTTTTTAGTAGCCAATACGTTTTCTAGGTAAATTAGCATAAACTTTATTTACTTTTTGTTAGTTTAATCTGAGTTTACTATATTAAAATTTATTTTATCTTACTAATATTATAATTGTGAAAGATCATGTGGATGGATGTTTGAACGTTTGTTACTCTTTCATGAAAAAATAACTGAACGAATTTGGATGTTTTTTTACAGTCATAGGTTATACATCAAAATAACATATAGGCTACAATTTATAATTATATTATTTAATTTAGTCATATTATAACGATACATATCAAGTACCCGTGCGAAGCTGAGGCGGGTCGCTAGTAAAAAATATTGTAATACATAATTATATGATGTTAAGGCATCGTGCAGCCCGGATGAATACCACCCATTCATCAAACTATTCTGTTGTCGTAAACCAAACCGTAAAACAACAATATTTAGTATTGCCAATGCGCCACCAACCTTGGGAAGTACGAGTATACCCTTTTTAAGAGTGACTGTAACTACACAAGGGACACAACATCCTAGTTAATAGTCAATTTTGCGGCGCGAATAACATTGGGCGTTGACTATTTACCATTAGCTGGCCTAATTACTTATACCGAGACTATTCCAATGCACGAAATATATTAAAGTGACCAAGTGTGTCCAAAACAAGCACGCAAGTGTTAAACTGCTTACTTTCAAACTCCGGACTTTTACTAAATATACTCAGACAGAAAAACTCAATAATATTTACCCAGCACCTTGGGCAAGGCAGGCCTATTACCTAATAACTAGAGATACATAAAATCTATGTAAATATTTGGCAAATAACCTCATACTTAAATACAGTATAATAATTGGATGTGTAGTATATATATCTTAATAACCATGTATGTCGGGTTCAAAGCGCGATAAGTGCAAAAGGATAAATCAATCTCAAAGAAACAGTTTACATTACATTTAGTAAAAGAATACATCATGAAGTACTTGCAAGCGTTGCATGACTAGGACGAAACGGTAAGACGCGATTATTTCAAGGTACACCGCGCAATGGTCTACGTGCAAACACGTTTTATTGTATTCAATGCACTATCATAGTATCTAGGCGCAAATATTTTTTTTATTATTATATTTAATTAGTTTAATGCCATACCTTTTTTCTATGTATTTGAATTCATTATTTCGATGGCCAGATATATTTTTTTGATCTTTCAATATTTTTAGGATAAGTTTAACTTTGGCGCGAGTTATCGTCTTTTTCTTCTAAAACCTTTTATTAAATAATAAATATAATTTTAGCGCAACAACATGTACAAAGCATATTCACATCGGTATCAAAGGAAAATGGGGGTAGACAGATATAATAAAATATATATGGCAACATAGCATTAGTATGTTATCTAAGTTTATTTATATATCGCTATATTCGTTGTTACAACCACGATGATACATATTTTATTTGAATTAGATATATATTATTGAAAAAGGGATTAATTTTTTTTAAAAGGGATTAAATAAAAATTTGAATTGAGAACATATTCTTTTTTATATAAGTCTATAATAATATGTACGATGATTTATACAAAAACGAAAAGCACGAAAATATAAAGTCAAAACCATTCGTTCCGAACTTGGGGCGAGTATTCTGTCGATAGTGAATTACAAGCATACATTCAGAGTAGACTAGATACCACATTTTTCATACATAGTATGAAAACGGAACGTAGTACGTCGTTTAATGACGTCACGCCAGCCATACTTGAATATCATAATAAATTAAATTACATTCATTTAGAGCTATTGGAGCCATAGAGTTACTAACCGATAGGAAATACCACTATTGAGAATTAATACCATGGAAGAGTTTATACAGTTTATAACAATTAGCTATTTTTTATACTAAAGTTTATATCGGGTTTCTACAGCGCGTCATGTTTGCAATTAGCACAAAGTTCGAGCACGCTTTATGTCTTGCGATATCTAGCCAACTATTAATCTGTGGTCACAAGCTTCTGTTCAATTTCATACCTCTGCAGGGATTGTGCTGAATAATTTATCCTTATTTGTATTAAATAATGCCAAGCGTTGCCAGTCAAGTCAGTCATCCGATGACTTATCCGTGTATCCCCATTTGTTATATACGATTTATACAACTATTCATACTGGTTTTGTTCGTAGGTTTATTCTTTTCCTATTTTTTCATTGTTCATTGTAATAAAATTAATAATACAATAATAATTAATAATACTAAAAAGGATTTATAATAAATAAAAAATAAAAACAAATTACCGTAAATATAAATGATTTACTGCTACACTCTATAGAAAGAATCATACAGGGAACTATTCATGTTACAAAATTGAATTGCATTAGCTCATTCGTTTGTTTGAACGCGTTTGTTTAAATAGGTTTATTTTGCTCTAAATAGGCTGTTTATTCAGTTATAACTACATATATAACATGCTAAGTACCACGAGATGGAGTAGTAGCGCTTAAAGCGGGTGAAAGCACGTTTAGCTGCTAGGTATGTCATAATACAAAACACCTATAATTATGAAATTGAACCATTTTAAAATATTAATTATACGTTAAGATTGTATCAATTCATAGGGTAAAGGGCACCAAGGCTGAACCGAATAGTTATATTAGATATGATATTAATTACGATAAATAAAATACTAAGAAGTTTATTGACTTATAGGCACATAACTTTTATTACATCTTTAAAATATAATAAATACACATAATTATGATCGGTATAATCAACGCACAATAATTCTACAATTTACCATCTGCATAATTACTTATTGCATGCCTCGTTTTTATTTTTTTCAAAGTATTTTAATAAATATTAAAAGCGTACAAAGTGAATTATGTTCTTGAAAGATCAATTAAGCACTTAATATCTTTCTCGGAAGCACCTTTATTTCGCTCACCGCACTCAAACAATGGAAGCCGTATTTAATTACCTACATAAAATTAACCTGTGCTAACCAAAACGCTGACACTCGTATTAGGTATGCGAACCATTGTACCGTCCTTTAAAATATTAATTAAAATACATTAATGTGAAAGCGATAATGCTTTACTTGACACGTATATTGCAACGACATGCTGATAAATCGATTTTAATTAAGAAAATTTTAGAGCAAAATTAAAACATATAAAACCTTTTTACTAGTACTTCTAGTATTCATTAGTTGAATAGTTTGGTTTTGATAGAAATGCTTGGATTTAAGCTCAGTTTCCAACGCAGGACTGATCGAGAACAGTGATTTTGGATCTGGTCGTAAATCTAGCTTGTTTTAAATGATGCGAATTTCTTGTCGTTTTTGCGCGCTGGAAACTAATTGCCGAAACAGTAGAAAAGTTGGTATATTGACAATTCAAAAATATTTTAGTGTAGTTTCCTTTTAGAATTAGTAGGTATTGGATTCTGAGGTAGTAAACTCTCTGAATAGGCTTAACGACTGGTCACTGATTCTGTTTCTACCAACATATATCATTCTTTTGTATAGTTGTGCTTCGGTTGAAAGGATGACTGACCCAGTATAGTTATATCCGCGTGACGTTACTTAGACTCCGTGTTTAGCGTCATTGACTATACAAAAAATGAAGTTATAAAATAACAATAATAAACTGCCTTTCTGGTATTATCATTATCATTGGGCCGATCGAAGTCTAGTGTTTGACCTACACTTCTCCAAAATTGCGCTAAATTTATCGGTGAAACATTTGGCCTTCCACAATATTTGATTACAAAAATTAGACATGTAATATAATTCTGACCAATTACAGGGCGGCATTCTATACTATTATAGAATGCCGCCTTATAATTGGCGAATATATGACGATCTTTTGGTTTAAAATTCTTCTCACGAACATTTTAATAAAACAAATCTCTTTTGTTTCAGGTGAATCAAATGCAAAATATGTCCGCTTTATGATATAGAAATTCAAATTAGTGCTAAGTTCAGTGTCTAAAGATAAGTTTTGATATAATTATAGTCTGTTTATAAATTTTTTATGCGTGGATATTAACCACAGGCAAGCAAAAAGTGCGCAGGCGATAGTGTCGTAAATAGAAAAATGCGCTGCTAATAACAGACGCATCCTGTTGTGTTTACTGTCGCGAGTTTTGTTATTACGTCGATATGTCGTCGAGGACTGGTCAGCGTGGGACGTCGGTGGCGACCAGTCAAAGGAAGCACCGCTCGAGGTCTACCCCCAGGTATGATTTGGAGAAGAAGCCGAAGAAGAAAGACCTGAAGACAGCCGGTGCGACCAGCCTCGTCTCGATCCCCAACAGCATAAAGTTGACTATGCTGAACAGCGGCCTCATATCTTTTGGTGAGTTTTATTATTTAATTACCATATACATATATCTTTGAACTGCCCCAGACTGGCAGTCATATGAATTTTGAAATTAAAATAATTGACCTTTTGGACTGCCAGATCAATATGACCTTTAAGAACTTATTTATTCTTTGAAAGCCAGCAACGCAAAGCTAAAAAATCTGGTGTTGCAAATGACCGCGGGCGTTGGTAGTGGTAGATTTGGCATTAACACTGACACTTTGACAAACTGGTCTGCTAGTCATTTGCCACCGATAGTATAAAAAATATAGATTTTAAAGTGGATAAAGGAATATCGATTTCCATGTCGCTAACTTTAAAAATGATAAATTTTCGTAAAACTTTTATTCTCCATTTCATTCGTACTTTATTCGTGAACAATTCAAATTTTTCATCCTGTTAGACTCGCCGGTTTGATCTCTGTAGGATCAGTCAACATTTTAAAACTTTTCTAAGCAGAAGATTTCCTGTGAATTTTTGTCAATTATTTTTATCGTCATACATCATCATTTAATAATCAATTTGTTTATGAGCTCGTATCCATTCTATTATCATTTATAAGAGAGAGATTTTAACTTTTACAAAAAGCATCCTAAGCTAAGGAGGTCTTAGACCTAACTCGTTACTTTAGCTTTCATCTTTTTACCTAGATTATTTTTACTTCGAAACTTGTTGTAATTTTTAGTAGAAACTGGATCAGTGTGTTTCCCGATTCAGGCTAGGTACCGAACATAAGATAACGATATACCGCACATAATCTATCAATGTATTTGGTGTTTATGATTGATGGTCACGAATAGAAATTAGATTCAAATTTCACGTAAAGCTCATTACTTATTAAGTCCAGCCACTTTGATAAGCATCAATTACTTTGCAATCATGAAAAGCGAATATTACAAGGATTTCTGTGGTAAAAAAATAGTTTATTAGAAAATCAATTACAAAGAAAATTTATGGACATTACTCAAAAACGCTTCCCTAGTGCTGCTTGGTAAAGATTTACCTTTTATTGTACGATATATTAGCGGTCAAACATATTGGCCACCTTCTGGTATGTGGTCTGATGTGTATGTGGCGTCCTAAGAAATATTACCCACCCCTAACAATGCGCCACTTACCTTGGCAACTAGGATATTATGTCCCATTTACCTGTAGTTACATTGACTCACACTTCGAACAGTAACACAGTTGAGTATTGTTGTTTGGTGGTTCAATGGTATTGACGGCGTTGCACAAAGTCCAATGAATTTCATGCGAGAAATAAAACTTTCCTCACGATGTTTTAACTATAAATAAGAGATTCATTATAAATACAGATTTAAGCACTCGTTCGTATTTGAATCCACCTTTTAATAGGATCAGCATGTCCTATTGACTCGGTCATCTCTGCTCTCAAAGTTAACGTGATATTTAAAGAAAGATAGAATAATGTATTTGGGGAAAGAACAAATAATAATCAATCAATGATGACTTGGGAAGTTAAGTAAAAGGCGAAAGTTATCGGTATGCTCAAACGCCCACTCGTATTACTCGGCATGCATACTTTATTCGAGCGCAGATCTTAAGCGACGCTTCCGATTTTGATCAGGGATTAATGATTTTCTGAAGTGAATTTATGTTTAAACTCGAGAAGGAAAGGCGCCTGAGGACGGCTGCATGTGTGGGCGGATTTTCTAAGACATAAATATTCGATAATCTCCAAAGGAACAGAGTGGTTGATTGAGCTCCTTATCCTTTTCCTTAATATAAGTGCCCTTTGTCCAGCATTGAGATATTTACTTGTCTGTACTGTCTTCTTATGTGTACTTTACTTACTGTACGATCGCGTGTTCGCTTTCTGCCGAGTAATATAAAGGTTAATCCCTAGGGATGTTCCAATTTTTTCAACGTAAAAGCGCCCTATGTACTAATCCATCACATTTCGTCCAAAGCCGTTAAGCTGTTGATAACGAACATTGGACATTTGGGGTTTACAATTTTAAATTTTTTACCTCGTGTGTCAGCACTTTGTGATAAGTAAAGGTTTTTATTAAAAAACGGCTAAGTGCGAGTTGGATTCCATATGATCCTTTAAATTTGGAGCGTCTATAGGCTCGCCGGGTTAGGCTGCCTCATACCCATATTATGACAGCAACGGTCATGACGATCTCATAGTCTGTCATGCCCTTTCCCTGACCGCTTTCTTACATACGTCGCAAACATACATTTAGTTGATACTATTACAATATAAAAAACATATAATACCAAAACTTTTTCTTATAATATAAACCTCATAATTATACTTGCAAGAAAATTTCACTCCAATTAAATTAAGAAAAAGCATTACAAGAAAACGATTCAATGCACAAAGCAAGGCAATGTACATCCGTAGTATATATATTAAACTCCGCCCACGACTGTTGTATTTTTCCTGAAACTCTCCATAGGATATTTACTGCTACGTATATTAAATCATGTTTTGCTCGCTGAGCGAACGATGTAATTCAGCTTGGTATCGATACTCGACTTCGTTTAAAAATAGACGCATGCCGGATCTAGTACGAGTTTTCCACTCAGAAGCAATGCCACTAAATACTTGTAGGTATAACTTGTATATATTTTATAAGAGGAATGTATGTATTTTATAAGAGGAATGTTTGTGTACTAGCGATTTTCTGGCCGGTACATTAACTTGTCAATAAATAAAAATATTAAAATTCTACCTATTTTAAATTTCGAAATGCGAAATTATATATAATGAAATTTAACAAACACCTAACATTGGGTACAGAATAGACATGGAGTATCTCTGATCTCCCCCTCCCGCCCCTCCTCCTACGTGGATGGAACCGGGGAAAAAAATTTAGCTATTCATAATAATGAAATAAATTGTCACTGTATTCAACGAATATTCCTTACAACTATAAAAAGCCTTTTCACAATTCACAGCGTTTGCGTAAAACGAGATACGGGCGCGTTTTTTTTTTTATCTTATTTTGCATTACGTCAACGATGAAATTGCGCGCAAGCATTTGTAAGAGAATTTAAAACTCATAGTTGGGACGCGTGTACAGTCAGAATACGAAACCTTCCTCAGTTTTCAAATTAATTCCTTTATCAATTTGTAAACTCTTATTACCTTTTGAATCTGAGCACTAAATCATTGCGACGCAATACTGACGTATTGCGTCGCAATGATTCATTCTCGATCGGTAAAGCAGAATATCGCTCATACTGAGCACACGAAAATAGATCTTAAGGTGACGAACCTTTTCTTACCCCGACTGTACATATACGAGCAACGTTTTTATATGTATATAAATTGAAGATCGTCTGAATTGACATCTGCGCGTTTCATAGACGTCAGCTTCGATTCATAAATATGCACAAATGTATGCGCATGAATATCTATTTGCATCATGTTGCGAACATGACAGACAGATATTTACACGTCACAATTCTTTTTCAATGCACCTGAGTATTTTAATCGATACTAAAAAAAGTCAGACAACCAACCTTTGCAAACGGTTCACATTAACGTAATTCTTATAAACGGCACCCAATTTGGACGAATGAGAATGAACGAAAGACACTGCAAGACAAAGTTGGTATTTGAAAATAAATGTATTCGAATTGAATTAGGTACTTTTTTTAATTTCTTTTACAAAAATATCTATATAAAGCAGTAGTATTCATTCTCGTTCGCTTTTTAGGAGTTGACTGTCAGATATTTGGCATAAACAAGGAAATACCTTGATTGGAGTTCAAGCTTCGTACCAGTTTCATCAAATTCAGTTCATTGGTTTGACTGTGAAAGACAAACAGACAGTTACTTCCGAATTTATAATATTAACGTAAATAACACCATTTTACATTTATATGAAACCTTTCATATAAATGTAAAATTAATATTGTATGAGTGTAATAATATTTCAAACGATAATCGAAGAAAATTGGAAATTGTCTTTAAAAATATTTTTTAGCCTCCATTATTTTTATCTTTTAATAACCGTTTGTAGTCAGACATGTTAATCAATATAAAAGGTAAAATAAAAGAATCGAAAATATCATCAACTAAAATTCAAGTGTCTATTTTTAGATTTTTTTTTTTTTTGTTAAAAATAAATATTTTAAAGTAAAACGATTCCGAGCTGTTAATTAGGTTTATCTTCAAGTAACAAGGAAAAGGTATACTAAAAGATAATTAGGAAGATCATATTTCAAAGTGGATTCTGATTAATCCACATTGCTTTTTATTCGTCTTGTTTTACATTAATTTGTGAGAAATGTAAAAAGTATATATTCCGTGTTAATTGTAATCACGTTACGGTCTGTAAATTAAATTTAAGGAGAGTTATATCGTTTAGAGTTTCAACACGATGCCTCTATGTGTATGTGTGTGTCGGGCATATGTCAGTTTTCACAGGATGTTTTCATTCAACGTCGAGCATGAGATGAAATATAAACACCAATTAAATACGTAAATACCCTAGTTTGAACCCGCTAACTGCAACTAAAAAGCGGGTGGTCTAATAACAGGACTATTTCGACTATATAGTGATATTAAATAATTAATTCATTATGTTTATACGCATATCGTTAATTATAAAAAAGATGCAACAAAACATTTTATTGTTAAATAAAGTTATACATACTTTTATTACAAATGCGAAAGTAATGCTGTGAAATCACAAAGGGTGTAGAGGTAACACCTCTTAATCTTTTTTAATCGAGGTGATGTAATGGGGTTTTGTGTGCTATAGGTAAAGTTTTATAAATTTCGCGCGAGTGATTCCGCAACTAGTTAAATTGTATAAAAGTAAATAAAGTAAAGTAACAGCCTATAAATTTCCCACGGCTGGGATAAGGCCTCCTCTTCCGGATTAAGGCGAGGGTTTGGAACATATTCCACCACGCTATTTTAGTGGGTTGGTGGAATGCACATGGGGCAGAATTTCGATGAAATTAGACACATGCAGATTTCCTCACGATGTTTTCCTTCACCGCTGAGCACGAGATGAATTAGAAAGACAAATTAAGCACATGAATCAGCGGTGTTTGCCTGGGTTTGAACCCGCAATCATTGGTTAAGATACACGCGTTCTATCTCATCTCTCAAATGAAAGTTAAATTGTATATTACGAAATATTTGACATGTTCCGTGTATTTGTACATTTAGACGACAGTGTTCGTATTTTCTTTCCTTCCTCCCCTTTTAATAAAAATGTCTCCCAGAGATTATACGAAATTATTTCCTCATTTGTAAACAGCGCTCTTATATACACACACGCTCTATAGTGAGAGATTTAAAATACTTAAACCAAAATAAACTTTATTCAAATAGCATAACAAGCAGTTTTCAATCTTAATTTTACTTTTGGATGCGAAATGTAGATTCTACTGAGAGAACCGACAAGAAACTTAATAGTTGCTCGTTTAAGCGGAATATTACATGAATTATTTACAACTTTTTTTTAGAAATTGGAATTTTCTTCAAGTTATAAATTAGAATAATTAGTTTTAAAAAGTAATAAGTAAATCAACGTTTCTTATTTATATTAAAAACTCATTTGACCAAATTTACCTCTAAAACATATTGCTGAGCTTCGGTCATAGACAACAGCTCAGTATAAAAATAAACAACTTCGAAATTCAAACCGATTCAAAGAAAACAAATGATAATAGAACTAAAAAAAAATATCTGCAATTAATTTGAAAATGCAAATAATTGTTTTAATATATCACTTCTGTCACCAGTATATATACACAGGATGTGACGTAGTTACGAGTATGTGATACGTATTCGTGCATTGCAGCAGACTGTTACACTTCAAAGGACGGTCAGCACAACCTTGGCTTGCTGAAAGCTTTGTCATATATACGTACATTGTTTGTGTGTCGAATGTAGCGAGTGAGACGTTTCAACAATTGTTTGGTCTCCCGTTGTATATAAAAGTATGAACGATATCACTGTCAAAACAGTTTTTACCGCAAACAATTTATTGCGAATATAAAGCATGAAATAAAAACTCGGAACGGAAAGTAATTGACAGAGCTTCACAGCATCAGGTGATACATATTCATGTATTTTAAAACCGATCATGGAATAAAACAGGAATCTTCACAATTAATTTGCCGAACATAATTAAATCGATTGTAATTGTAATTATATCTTAACAAAGTATCTTTGTTATTGTGTTTTACTCGATTAAAAATATCATTATTGCGTTTAATAAAATTATTAAAGTCACTTATCACTCGGTCGCTCTGCTCAATGTAGCGCAGAACATTTTGTACCGCCACTCAAGTACAGTGCATACTTAGATAGAATATTAAAATTAAATCGACCTTTATCAGCATCAACTTATATGGAGTTGTAAAAAGTAGCACTCAATGACGCGTTTGCACGGTTGTTTGCGCAGTTTTAGGTTTGTGCGCTTGCTCGAGTGTCGCGTGACATGATACACATACAGTTATTAATTGCGGTGTCTGAAATTTGCGCGAGTATAACGCTATCCTAGTTTTACGCTCAATCCTAAAATAATAGTATATTCTTGTTACTATAATACACTTCTATAGCTTATACACTTTGATTCATGACCCGTTATTCTAAGATTAACAGTGTCATCGTGATGTTCGACGGCGAGAAACAAAGAAAATATATATTGATAATAACTGTTACATACAAAACCATTTATCAAGTAAATGTAGAGCAACACAGCGATCCTAGGCAACAATATGTATGATATATCAGTGTTCTGCACTAGTAATAAAATTTGTCGGCACTTTTCTTATACGACTTTTTTTCAAGTCAATATGTA
This sequence comes from Vanessa cardui, assembly GCF_905220365.1. Taxonomy (NCBI): domain Eukaryota; kingdom Metazoa; phylum Arthropoda; class Insecta; order Lepidoptera; family Nymphalidae; genus Vanessa; species Vanessa cardui. The sequence continues at coordinate 3,944,817 of NC_061140.1, read as the reverse complement.
ACGTACTAGTTGTCGCCCACGGCTTCGCTCGCGTTTGTTTGTTTGTTTGCATTGTTATGAGTTAGGTGAAAAAAGTATCCCATCTCCTTCCTTGGAGCTCAAGGTTACTTCACACCAAATTTCATCAAATTCGATTCGAAAGAACGACAGACAGACAGATTGAGTTACTTTAATATTTATAATTTTAGTACAGAAGTATAAATTTTTAAGAAAGTGTTTAACGCTTTTTAAATCTTCACCCACAATCACGTGCCACGAGTTATCACGTGCGTAATTTGTGTTTATAATCATTAATAGGAAGCCTACTTAAATTAAGCAACAGTTCACGAACTCAGCGTGGTTTAATCATTTCTCAAGCTTCTACTTAACAAAGGGAAGCCTTTGACCACCAGTAAGATCACAGGCTGGTTCTACACTTTCATAATTACATATACCTACCTATAAGTGTCCACGCAGTGGTCGATATTGGACCATATTAATCATTATTAACATTTTGGTGATCATATACATATATAAACTTGCTTGTTTCATACAATTAACTACACTCTACAATTGCTAATAAAGTATAAAATAAGTAAAAGTACCGATTTATTTCGTATTTATTTATGTGTAGATATTTAATTATAAACCGTACAAAATGTCATTTACTATTTTGGATAAACATACCAATAAATGTTGTGCCTTGGACATTAAAAAAAAATAACATTTTATATTTCGAACAAACCTGTAAACTCAAATCGTGTTCTTTATAGCTGTAACAATATATATTCGAAAGATTGATGGAATAACGTCCGTATCTAGGTCACTGTGGGGTAGGATGAGGAAACAGACAATTTTGCTATTATTATATTAACTTACTAACATAAAATACGAAGAGAAACACTATATTGATTAAATCTTTACCTGAAAACGACATGTCGATTTGTTCCACTTTTGACCTGTTCTATTTTTTTTATTATCTTACGCAAGAAATCGCTTTTGTCATATTTTTAAATATATAACAGATAAGATAAATAAAGTTTGTTTTATCTGTTTCATGCATTCATAATAACATGTTGGTATATCAATATGGGTACTTACTTCGTAGTAGGGCTCCGGGTACTTCATATAAATATTCTACTACAAAACAGACTTAGTAGAACCGGTTTGAAGGATGACAAAGCCAATGTAACAAGGGACATAACATCATAGTTGCCATAGTTAATAACGTAAGGAATTTATATTTTATGGACGCCGGTGATCACTTACCATCTTAAAAAAGCTTAAACAATAACTAGATATGATATATGTGTTTATTTCATTTATTACTTGGTGCTAGGGCTTTGTGCAAGCCCGTCTGAGTAGGTACACTCATCCACTCATTAGTTATTCTACTGCCAAATAACAGTACTCAGTATTGTTGTGTTCGGTTTGAAGGGTGAGTGAGCCAGTGTAACTACAGGCACAAGGGACATAACATCTTAGTTCCCAAGGTTGGTGGCACATTGACGATGTAAGGAATAGTTAATATTTCTTACAGCGTCATTGTCTATGGGCGATGGTGACCAGTTACCATCAGGTAGCCCATATGCTCGTCCGCCAACCTATACCATAAAAAAAAACAATCTTTATTTGTATTTGCTGTGCGTTGTTACAAATATAAGCGTCGTGATCGACAGGCATGTCTACGCAACCTATCAGCCCCTTTCTCTATCGGCCGCCAAAAGACGCCAATCTTGGTTTATAGTATGATCATCGCATTTGGAGCTTGGCCAAAATACTTCCAATAAATCTCCCAACGTTTTAAATTGCTTTATTTCCTAACGATATGCAAATATCATTCACCATTGTCAGTTGACGTATTAAATAACCGAATCGGTAGCCAGTCAGAGTTGTTCTATAAATGTATTTATGAAGATTGTTTAAAGTGTGTTTAGTTAAAAATAGATTCATCTCTTTCTATCAGTATTGATTTGACAATCGGAAGAAGAGGACAACATAGTTCAACTAATTACTATATGAATAGGAAAATCGGTCTTTTAATAAAGCCGTTTAACAAAAAAACGATTTAATAAAGATTATTCATATCAATTTCATTTGTTTTAATACTTTTATTGCGATACTTTTTTTTATATATTACTTAAAAATAGTAAGGATAGTGTTACATATATTGTATTGTGCTTAAAAAAAAACTAAAATACTTAAAAGTTAAAAAAAAATACGAACACGTAATTGTTTTATTGTATCCGTACAAAGAGTACTTTATAATTAAAACATATTCGTAGTACTGCAAGAATTTAATGACACATATTGCAAAACTGCGAAAACAAAAGTGTCCTCGTACGTCCAATTCATTCATTCAAATGAAAAATACAATTCCATTCATGATGAATCACGGATCGATCTGGCAGCTGTTTTTATTGCGACACCGTTCCTAAGAATCTTACGAATGATTTTATTTTTAAATTTATTCAAGTATATGAATACTTTTATAGTAAGGAGGTTTGAAGCTTGCTATTGAGCCACGCAGCTCCAATGCATTTCATACGACATATGCAGATTTCCCACGATATTTTCCTTTACTGCTGAAAACGCATTTAATTTTCAACACGAATTAAACACTAAAAAAATCAATGGTTACGTCAATGATATTCTAATGAACAGATATGTTATATCCATACTAAACAACAGAAAAAAGTGTGCCGCGCCGGGGACCGTTTATTTTAGTTTATTTTTACATTTTGTTAAAAGTAAAAAGGACAGCTTGATAAAAACAATAGATAAAAGAGATAACTAGATGTTTTAATTACGCAAAACGTATTACTACGTAATTATGATGTGTTATAACGTATTACTACGTAAAACGACTAAAGGAAAACGTCCCAATTAGGACGTTTTCTAGTCTTCACTTTTTGCGCGTTAATAACATATCTGTTTACTAGAACATCATTGGGTTACGTTTAAAACTCTCGCGATCTAAGAATAAAGAGTCTTGGTTTTTGTAGATTTACTTAATTTTTCTAGAGTTTTGGAATTTTTCGCGTGGCTAATGTGGTATTTTAACAATCAGTCCACATTTCCGCGACTTAAAATAATTTTAACGGGCGACTAATCTCAGTAACTTCCATCGTGTTTATGATTACCGCCATTCGAACGTGCTGAATCGTGAAATGAATTCAATCGAGTCAACCGCAGAGCAAAACCAATTCAAACAGTCATTTGTTTAAAAAAAACAACACGTGTGTTCGGTCGATTTTAAATATGGAATTGAAAGATTGTTTTTGAAAGAATTTGTAGAAATAATAAAGTATATAGTAATACATTTTATTTCAACTATAATGCAGCGAAATGTATGTGTGCTCCACACACACATACAAGAGAGCGTGAGATCGACTCGTATGTCGCTTGTCACGGGATACGAGCGCTCCAATTGGTGTTTCACATCAATAGGTATTAAAATTGCACAGATGTTGTACGTTTTTAATTATTTATTTAGCATTTTCAACATACTAACTAACATTACATATTATAAAATAAACCGCCGCGTCTTACTAACGGTATATCTGTATGAACTTTTCAATAGAAACTTTGTATGTAAAACTTTATTTTTATCTTACGTGTGTTTATTAGTTCCTATGTGAAGCCCAGTCGGCTATAGGTTCACAACAAAATGCTCTTTACCAAGTAGGTTAAATAAAACTTCATAACATTGTAGTGTCGTACATTATTGTACGCGTATTGTATGACAGGCCGCGGTCTTCGCGTTAAGACATCCAGTCGAGTGGGGAAGGACGCGGAATGCATATTTCACAAAAGCTCCTGATCTCTCGGGACTGAGAAAATATTCGAAGCTCTGATCGATATTCCTGGTTGTACGAGCTATCTATCGCGCTATGGAGATATAGGTATTGGATATACTGATTTTATTTATATCCACGGATAAGAATTGAAAAAATCAAACTTTCAGGAAATGTGTGTGACTGATAGTTATTTTTTATTTAGTAAGTATATAGAGTGATAATAACTATGAAAATATATTTCACTTATTTCTATGACATATTGGAAGGCGGCATTAAAATCTTTATTCAATATAAAAGCGTTACACTTGCTTATTGATAGTCAAAAAATCTACCGGTACCGGATTTATTAATCATTACTGATATCATCAATCTGTTTCCATCCGTGGGACCTAACATGTTCTATCCCGTGTACCTGTTACACGGACCCACTCATTCTTCAAAGCAGAACACCTCGATAGTAAGTATTGCTGTGTGGCGGTAGAATAAATTATAAGTAGATGTTACCAACCCAGACGGGATAAAACAAAGCTCTACCACCAAGTAAAATATATTGGCTTCAAAGCAGTGCTACCAGCATTTAAACTAATTCTGAACTAACACGTTTTGTGTTGGCATATGTATATGCGTACATATGCAAAATATATACTAACTGATATCCATATATAAAGTAGTATATAAAGGTACACGTAACAAGCAAAAAGAAAATACTGAAGCCCCGTTTGGAATCATATAAGATACAATCTACTGTGATTGTATACGAAGAGTCTTGATTTTAAAAATCCCTCGTGCAGAAAAAGTTCTAACTCATGTTTCCTGAATAAGATACATTCTTTCCTATTTTGATTTGCGGGAAATGCTACCTTTTAAAATGTATGCAGCTGCTTCTCTATATGTACTCACTTCGGATCTTACTTGAAACATTCTGAAAAATTGTGATTCGCTATTTTGATTCCTATTACCTTTAAATGTTATAATTATCAAGTTCAATTTCGCATATCAATTTCTGATATTATACAATCGTATTCTGTAGTGCTATTAAATGTTCTAATAAAAAATGTAATTAATATTAAATATTCTTCTAGACATTTATGTTTTTGAATGACAAAAGTATCAGTATGTACTATGTATGTAATACCAATATATGTATATCACACAGAAAAACATTATCATAAAAACATTTGAAAATATAAAGTCTAGATTTTACAAAACTCTACTCAAAATATCGCAAATAATACTCCCCTCTTTTTTAATTATTCAATCTTCCTGAATATAAGTAGTCAACTTTTCAGCCGGTCACATGGCAACACTGTAATTTATCTTTTCTTTATATAAAGTGGGGATGCGTATCCGATTGTTCCAAAAACGCTTCCTACATTTATTCCTTTTTGATACTGGATAGAGTTACGTTTTGAAACGTACAATGTTACATGCGTCGCTGTTAAGGCCACACCTTGTAGCAGTTTTTCAGCGAATATAAATCAAAGCGTAGTACGTTCGTGGGTACAGTACCCATTAGTGCCGTTTCACGGAGTTCAAATATAATGGATACGCAGAGTACAGTTGCCTTAAAGTAAAGGAATTTTTCCTTTATTTTAACACTTTCATTCAAATATTCTGAATGATGCTGATATTATTGCAATACGAATTTGGCCGTGGAACAATTTCCTAACAATAATTCCCATAATATCATACAATGTTAAAATGTGTAAATCTGAAAAGATCTGAGAGTTCCCAAAGTTTTATAAAACTTAACTAAAGTTGGCACCATAACCTGCATTAATGTAGCACAGTTAGTTTTATAGTTCAAGTTAAAATGGTTGGTAAGTCAGAACGTTAAACTTTTCAAGAACCTAGGGGTATTAAGTTTACAGATATCAAGTGTTAGGTAACAACATTTTATACAATTTTTCAATTTTCTGATATTACGAATTTTTCAATGTTGAAAAAGAGTACTACTGAGTTTCTTGCAGGTTCTTCTCGGTAGTATATACTTTCCGAAACGGTGGTAGCTTCACTTAATTGTTAAATGACGATTCAAAAATGCTTGTAAAAGTCTACTTGATTAAAGTTTATTTTGATTTTCAAACAAATGTTACGAATATATCTTAAATGTTAAATTATTATGCTAGATAGATAGCTAACTTGAGATAAAGATCTATTTCCACAGAACCAGCGTGTATGAGTGATAAATAAAAATTTTAACAAAAAGAAAAACCGACTTCTAACAAAACACTATTTTAAAACAAATGAATATGCACGAAAAAGTAATAAAAATAATTGCGTATTCAACATATTTTTTAGAGTCTTCCTAAGTTAAATGAAATGAAAAATATTAGACTACTTAAAAGTCGATGAACGATTATATCATGTAGTTATAGTTATTGGTATATTTGGAGCCGGTGTCAGCCACGGTGCCCTTGGCCCAACAATCAAAAGAAAGAAGCGATACGAGCCCCTTGATTGATCCAGTATATTATTGTGTAAAAGGTAATTTGTAAAAAACATATTTGTCAAAGTATTCTCGTATTGTTTTTTGATAGATATACTGTAGGGTTTTATTGGCTGACACCGACTCCAAATATAACAATAATTATAACTACATGATATAATCGTTAATCGACTTTTAAGTAGTCTAATATTTTTCATTTCATTTAACTTAGGAAGACTCTAAAAAATATGTTGAATACGCAATTATTTTTATTACTTTTTCGTGCATATTCATTTGTTTTAAAATAGTGTTTTGTTTGAAGTCGGTTTTTCTTTTTGTTAAAATTTTTACTTATTTTTTGATTTTAAGTGAAGCTGATGTTGACTAACTAATTTTTTTTAATATGGATAGATTAAGCGTTCCGTTTATATGAGTCAGAAACTACTTCGAGGACAATTTCAAAGGAAACTTGCGAATAAAGCAAAAATAGACTTTCGAAAATGCGGATTTAATACGTCACGCGGCGTAAACTACAAGGATCCCTCGAAAGAGCTGTAATCGAACTCAGCAAAAAAACTTTGAAAAAGACCAACTATATTTCGTACATCATGTAACATCACATCACATACACAAAATTTGATTAAAGATAGTAAGAAATTCTGCCCCATATCGCACCCTAACTGCGAGCCGTATAGGAATTCCATCACTACATAGTATAAAACAAAGTCGCTTTCTCTGTCCCTATATCTTTAAATCTACCCAACGGATTTTGATGCGGTTTTTTTTAAAAGATAGTGTGATTCAAGGGGAAGGTTTGTGTATATAATACATGAACAATATAACAAAGAAACACTGATAATTTTAGAAGTTAGCGATGTGATGTCGTAAATAAACAACTTCTGTAGTACATTTAGTATCAGTATTGCACCCGTGCGAAGCCGGGGTGGGTAGCTAGTTGATTATAATATTCGACTATCATAATTAAATAAACATAACCACATTACGGAAGGTGACTCAAATATCCAAATAACCTATAAATAAAAGATTCGACCGAGTATCGCTAACGTGCTCCTCAGAATTGTTCCGTTCCCTTCCGTTCCGTTACTTTGTCATGGATCCTGTACTCAGAACCTTACCCAAACTTTCACCAAATTACCCTTGAAGTATGTATTTTATAATAAAAAAAGAATTGTCAAAATTGGTTAACGTGATTTTCAGTTATTCACCTATTTGTCGCGCATATACATAATGCAAATTTAAGACTTATGTCGTTTTCATATGGATACCATCATCGGAAAAAAATAAAAAAAAATAGGACCCCACGGGAAGCACTACCTTTCAAACAAAAAAAAAATATCAAAATCGGTCCACCCAGTGAAAAGTTATGAGGTAACAAACATAAAAAAAAAAGAAAAAAAAAATACAGACGAATTGATAACCTCCTCCTTTTGGAAGTCGGTTGAAAAAGAAGACACTTTCAGGTGATTCATTTACAAGTCTACCTTATTGAGATTGTTTTAAAAAAAGTTAGTTTATTTGATTAATCCTGTCCTATTTCCTCGCTTCAAAGACTTTGTTGGTTTAGGCTCAGGTGCTCTTTGATCCGGAGATTCATAAAGGCTTTATCACAAACGTATAAATCGTATAAATAATAAAAGTTCGTCATGATTAAATAGCACAATGAACAACTAATGCTAAGGCCTGGATTCGGAACTTGACAAAGGCCTTTTAATATTAACAGTAAACATACGTAGTATTAACTGCAATCTTGATTTGTTTCTTGTATTTATTTCTAAAATTAATATTTCGATTGATGTCTTGGTACTAACGGAATGTTGGACTAATGAAAGTTTTATTCCACCAAATATAAATAACTATATTATGCATTACACGAAGAATAGTCTTAACCAAAATGATGGTGTAGTGGCTTATGTAAGGGAAGAAATTAGTGCCACGTCCTATGAACCACACATGATTGAAGGCAACTGCTTAGTTTTAAATATACATAACACTACTACCATTTTATGTACATACAGACCGCCAAGCTTTAAAAATCCAAACCTTTTCATTGATTCTATGGATAAAATACTTAGTAATTGTACAACTAAAAATATAATTGTCACTGGCGATATGAATATTGATTTGTTGACTGGGGTTAGTAACATTGCAACAAACTACTTGAATTTTATGGCAATGCATGGACTTAAACAAGCGATTAATCTACCTACAAGAGATACAACATGCATTGATCATTTTATGGTAAAGGCAACAAATAAATTCCAAACTATTGTATTTAGTAAATTGACAGACCATTCCCCTATTTTGCTACATTTAGAAAAAAATAATATAAAATCTAACCCAATATTGTATAGAAAAACTAAAACTGATTTCCGCGGCATAAGTGAATTGCTTAAAAAGGAGACTTGGAATGACTTATATTGCATTACTGATGTTAACCAAGCAGCAGAATGCTTCACCTCAAAATTACAAAGTATTATTAATACGAATACTGTGATATCCACTGTACCGAAAAGAAAACTGCCATTAAAACCATGGATAACAGTAGGCGTTGTTAAATCTATTAGAAAGAGGGATAAAATTCATAGGAAACTAAAAAAAGATAAAAATAATGATCAATTAAAATTAGAATACTTAAATTATAGGAATATTTGTAATAAAATTATAAAATCATTAAAGAAAGAGTACTATAATACTAGACTAGAAGACAATAAAGGAAACATGAAAGAAACGTGGAATATAATTAAGGAAATGTGTAATATTAGTAAGAAAATAGTATCACCAATTGAGTTACTGAGTCTTAAAAATACTAAGATAGAATCTCTTGATGAAGTTAATTCATTTTTCACATCGATTGGATACAATTTGGCCAAAAATATACTTGAAAAACTACATACTACTGAATCGGGTTTAGCCATAAAAGCTAAAAGTAGTAATGCACCGGCAAAATCTATGTCATTATACTTGACAGATGCCAGTGAAGTCAGGTCTATAATTCGTAGCCTACGTTCCAACAGCGCTTCTGGTATCGACAAGATTCCAACTGCAGTGCTAAAATCTTTTGAAGATATCCTCTCACAACCGCTGGCTTATGTTTGTAACCTAAGTTTCGAATATGGGGTCTTTCCTAACATATTTAAACAAGCAGTTATCTGCCCAATTTATAAAGGAGGAAACAGAGAATTAGCTACAAATTATAGGCCTATTTCTTTATTGAGTACCCTCTCAAAGGTTCTAGAAAAAGTTACAAATAAAAGGCTTATGAATTATTTAAATAAAAATAAAATTGTACATGAAAACCAATACGGCTTTAGATCCAATAGATCAACAGAAGACGCTGTTTTGCGGTTAACAACCACAATAACAAGTTATATTGACAAAGGTGATAAGTGTATTGGTATATTCCTGGACCTTCAAAAAGCGTTCGATACTGTGTCTGTACCTATTTTACTCACAAGACTAGAAAACATTGGTATTAGAGGGAATTGTCTTTCGTGGTTTCGGGATTATTTGATCAATAGAAAGCAGTGTGTCCGTGTCGAAGAATATGTCAGCAACCAAAGTTCGGCATTATATGGTGTACCGCAGGGCAGCACGCTTGGTCCTACATTGTTTTTGATATACATAAACGAGTTATGTGGGGTGGAGCTGCAAGGAGCTAATATACAGATGTTTGCTGACGATACCGTTATTTTGGTCCACGGAAAAACATGGGATGATGCTAGATTTCGAGCTGAGAAGGCTATGAGTATCGTTTCAGCATGGTTAGAAGACAGTCTACTTTCACTTAACACAACCAAAACAAAATTTATAAGCTTTAGTAAGACGAAAGTAAATATTCCCCATATTCTTCCAATCCGTATCCATACCTATCCATGTAACCGACATCAAGATCTACCATACAGGCATTGTTATTGCGAAGAACTCGAACGAGTCAGTAATATCAAATATTTGGGAGTCACTATCGATGAAAATCTTAATTGGGCAGAACATATATTGCTATTGGCTAAACGAATAAGAAAGATGACCTACATATTTAAAAATCTTAAAATGATATCAAATGCCAAACTTATTATACAAATATATAAGGCACTTGCTGAGTCTATTCTAACTTATTGCATAAGTGCGTGGGGTGGTGCCGTTCAAAGTAATATAAATAAACTAGAATGTGCTCAACGAGCACTCCTAAAAGTCTCCATGTCACTTCCTTATCGACACCCTACTCGTGAAGTACTGCAGAAAGCCAATGTCTTATCAGTTAGACAATTATTTATATTAAAATGTATCCAAAGATATCATAAAACAATTGCAACCATACCTAAAGTTGTTAAAAGATTGAACTATGTACCACTCCCTAAAACAAAAAGCGTTTTTGCACAAAGGCAATACGAATCAATTGCACCCAGATTATACAACAAATTTAATGTTTTACATAATGCGAGCATTCTATCACACTTTAAATTAAAACAAACATTATTCAATTGGCTTAGTAACTTATCCTACGAAGATACAGAAAATCTATTATATATAAAGAAATAGATTGTAAATTGGGCAATTATACATTAATACAAAACACACACACACACACACACACACACACACACACACACACACACACACACAAACAAACACAACACACACGCTACATTACTTTATATACATTAAGATGTAAAGTAAGTTTAATTTTGTCAGCAAAGTGTGTTTAATTTAATTTCTTTTTCTTCTTTTTCATACTGTATTGTTTATTTTATTATTATATATATATATATACTGCTGTCATGTAAGATACAATTTGTAAAACACCTACCATTGTAGACAACTGAATGTATATTATTTTGGGAAGGAACTGACTCCTGAAACACAGTTTCACTAGTTCGGGAGCCAGAGCCACATTGTTTCTTTTGTAAATTTTGGTTGATTAATAAAGTTATTATTATTATTATTATTATTATTATTATAATGAACTGTAGAAAGTTCATTCAAAATTAGTTGCAAATAGTGGAAGACTTTATTAAATATTTTAAAATATTGGATAGTACAAGCAAATTTGAAATTAAGATTTAACAATCAAATGAATTAAAATTAAATTTGACAATCAATTAGTAACGGATTGCTTCTATATCCATTAAATAATTTGATGTGAAAACGTTTATATTTAAAACTCTCACTTTAATAAACGATTTTATTAACATAAATAGAACCTTAAAAGTCCGATAATGTAAGTTACATATTTCATAACATAATTTTAACCAGCTTAGAAATGTAATAAATACTTGACAAAGTTTATAACAAATGCAAGTTTCAGTGCCAGGGCTAGTTCACAACAATTTATAAACGTACTTAGTTATGCAAAATGTGCCAACCGACATGGTGATGATTTTTAAAAGATATTGTATAATGATTGAATTCTGATGTAACAATTTTCTTAATTTTTGGCATGATTTCGATACGTATTGAGATTAAGAGACGTATTTCATTTTGGCATAACTCAGCCAAATTTGCATCCAAGAACTTCAGTACAACAACTTTGTTTAATTGTTTCTAACCTGATTAGTCGGTCTAGTGAAATAGTGCTCATCCTAACATGTATTTTACTAGCGAACAGTGATACATTACATAGCTGTGTTATTTGAATGATAATTTTGATTCTATAATCACAAAGCTTTGGTTATGTTTGTAATGCATTTAATTAAATTTTGAGGACAGTACTTAGCAGGACAATGCTTTGTAAGGATTGGCCAAAGTCGTATCTGTTAAACAGCGTGTTCAAATGTTAATTGAAGTGAGTGTAAAGTTGGAGTTATGTCATAAAGTGATGATGATGATGTGTTAGAGCCGAGATCGCCCAATGGTAAGAATGCGTGCATCTTAACCGATAATTCCAAGTTCAAACGCACCACCACCGACTATTCATGTGCTTAATTTGTGCTTATAATTCATCTCGTGCTCGGCGGTGAAGGAAAATATCGTGAGGAAACCTACATGTGTTTAATTTCATAGAAATTCTGCCACGTGTATATTCCACCAACCCGCATTGGAACAGTGTGATGAAATATGTTCTCCTAAAAGGGAGAGGAGGCTTTAGCCCAGCAGTGGGAAATTGACAGGCTGTTGTTTTTGTTGATAATGTGTAATTTGATTTTTGGGACAAAAAAAATAGCTCTTGAGTCGAGTTATTTATTTCTTATTCTTTGTAAGGATATTTGTATTTATATTAAACAGTTTACTAAACAACAATAAAATACTAAAGGTATTTAACTTATAGAGCATAATTTGAATTCCGAACAAATGATTAGCCTCTTCAGACGGTCATATATAACGACCATAACTGTAGGACTTTAAAACGAAAAAAAAATTAACTTCCAACAATGGACCAACTTCCAAATGCGAACTAAAATTACTTTTTCTATAAACGCAAAACTTTTTAATCGTTTCTAGTATAATTAATTTTGTTTGCAATGTGTTTTTAGCGATGGCAAAAAATGGCAAGTGTTATATTACGCGTAACGTTCTTGCTTCAGTTTTAACTGAAATAATCCTTGACTATGATTACTAAAGCCGGTTTCCGTAGTAAACTTTAGGACCTCTACACACAGCGCGTTTTTAATGACTTAAAACAATTCCTTCTTTAACTTTTTATCTTGTTATCTTCTATCTAATTTAATACTTTACTTTACATTGTTTTATTTTACTTACTTTGTATGAATATATAATATATATTTGACTTGACTTGTTGACTTAAGTATGTAATATAAAATAACGTTAACGTTCTAGTTTGATAACGGTTATAAAAAATCTTTGAACTAATTATAAGCCTAAAATGGAGTACAATGTACTAAAAATTGAATGAAACTTCATTACTTTACAAATATACTGTACTAGTCTCATAAAATGTGCTTCCTTGGAGTTCTAGCTTCCTTCATACCAAATTTCATCAAAATCGGTGCAGTAGTCTGCTGTGAAAAAGCAATAGACAAACAGACGTGACCGTCAGACAGAGTTATCGCCACATAATTAGGCAAGGCGTAATATACAGTTTATCGTTTTAAATAAAATTGAAATGCTATGTATTCTCTGCACAATAATGAAAAATGATAAATGGTTTTTTCCTAAATTCTTATTAATTTAAATATATGTTTTCCTAACTTTAATAAACGATTTAGTGTGATATATAGCCCTGGCTTTAATGTATGCGTAGAAAGATAAAAATAAAAATGCTAACAACAGTTACGTGAGAGGAATTCCTTATCATAATTGCCGGAGTGGCGCTCGTCTACCGGATGATACCGGCCCGCGAATTCCGCTTTGTCGCTATAGAAGCTTTGTGCTGAGCATATGTTACGAAAACAATCTGACATCAAAAGGCATCGTAATTTGAATATGAATTGTTTGTTTATATAAATAAGATTATCACCATTTTAATTTTGTATTAAAATATTTTTATACACAACCCTTTCTATTATATGAATTTGACACGCCTTCTCTCTTAGGTATACATATGTCTGATTTTTAGTTTCTTACATAGTCTGTGCTTTTCTCATGACATTTAAGACTTAACCTTCTTAAGTTGCATTTTCATTCCAAACAGCTAAATCAAACTTAATAGTTCCTAGTACAGAAACTAATGTTAAGACTTAATATATTGTTCTCAAGTTAAGAATGGGATTATGGTGACGACTGCTACATAAGTGGCTAAATACCAGCGCCTCTTTCTATTCGGTTTTCATCTGTCGGGCGAGAAGGACGTGTGTCGTAATTTACATTTTGTTATATCTTTATCAATTGTTATTTGTTTTAATTTTTAAAGTATTTGTCTCACTTAATTCCAAATAATTATTTATGTTGTAATTATAATTTTTTGTTCTAGGTAATAAATTGTATTTTTTTTTAAATTTAAACCGCTTCTGATTTCTAATAATATAATTACCCCTATTCATTGGACTTTCTGACTTTAATGTGCCAAAAAAATTCTAAGCTCTTACTACAAAAACTCTATTTATAAATCGATGATTAGTTTAACGACTAATTATTACGGTACCAAAAAATTTAAAATACTATTCGTGTTGTCCCTGCCAAAAACGAGAACAAAAAATATATAAAAGTCAGTCATACAGGGTTGAAAGAAGGATTATTACGATACTATACATACAAATATATTGAGGCATTTAAAAATAATCTTGGAACAAAGAAACTCACATACATATATGATCACTCAAAAAAGGATTACTCTTTTTCAGGCAGTCGTTTTATAAATTAGAATAATCAATTAGAAAATATACACGGACGATATTTGTAATGTTTGATATATTAAATTTGGAACATTTGTAATTTAATTGGCGCCCATTTTGAATGTAATTATACTAACTAAATATTCAACACTGACACGCGTGAAGTGAACTAAATTTGAATCTGGTGCATTTCAGTCTAAAGAATGAGTTTCAAAACGGTTTTCAACGTTATGGCGTCGTAGAAAACGTTTAATTGAGATTATCACTATCTTATTGTCTCTTAATTTCTATTTTGGTTTTCTATATATGAGATGAACCAAGATGGCCCAGTGAAGCCAAAATGGCCCAGTAGTTAGAACTTGTGCACCTTAACCGATGACTATGGGTTCAAACCCAGGGAAGCATCACTGAATATTCATGTGTTTAATTTGTGTATATGTCGTAGGATAATTTGATACTTCGAATCTTCGCGAAAATCCTAGGGGTTTTGCGAAAACGCGGATAATTAGACATAGGCGAAAAATTATCAAATCTTACTGGACAAAGTCAGGATTTTTGCGAAAATACTCGTCGTTCTAGTAAGATTTGATGTGCTCAACACTGATTGGCTACAATTTTGCTGGCTGACTTCTAATTGGTTCCTAGTTTGCCGATGATTAACTTCAAGTATTGTATCATAGAGTTATGAAGGCTTAGAATTGGTGAGAAAGGAAAATTTCTAAATTGATTTTTTGAAAACCCCTAGGATTTTCGCGAAGATTCGAAGTATCAAATTATTCTACGACATATACAAATTCATCTCGTGCTCGGCGATGAAGAAAAACATCATGAGGAAACCTGTTTATGTTTAATTTCATAGAAATTCTGTCACATGTGTTTTCCACTAACCTGCATTGGTGAAATATGTTCCAAACCTTCTTCTCAAGGAGAGGAGGCCTTAGCCCAGTGGGAAGTTTGCAGGCTGTTGATGTTGTTTCTATATACTCGTACATAAAATTGCTAGGCGGACGAATAAATGGGCACCTAATGGAAAGTGGTCACAGCCGCACATTAATAGTGGCGCTGTAAGACACGGCAATTCCTTAATCGCTAATGCGCCACCTTTCTTAAAGACTAATTATTGGTATTTGGCAGAATCAATCACCAAGTAATCTCTTTTAAATTGCATGCTACGAGCGCGGAGCAGGGTCTACTGTCTCGTAGTAAATAGGATTAAAATAACTACTTATATATTATTTATTATGGCGTATGTATAATGTATATATTATTTTAAAAGATAAAAAGGATATGTATTCCAAGGAGACGACAAGCTTGAAGTCCAGCGAAGATCTGTGTTGAGTAAAAATAAAAAAAGTCAAAATGTATAAAAGTAGATTGTAAAAAAGCACGGGCAACTGTGAGCCCGCGGATTTTGTAAATTAAATTTTAAAAATTGCATATTTATATAAAAGAAAATAGTTCCTCATCTTTTGTTTTAAAGCAACACTTAAAGTTAGCAGCATTTTCAGTTCAAAATGCTTTATTAGTATTCTTCGAGCGACCTTAAAAACGCAAGCTATTGTCGTTTCACAAAATATTTAAGGATACATACGCTACACAAAATGTCCACTAAAATCGTTGCGCATTACTATATAAATTTTTGGTAGCGTAAACTTTCATTTTTCGTTCACTTTTTTTATTAAATTTGTACCTCCAGAGCTATGTCTGTGTCTTTAGCGTATATTTAATTTGTATTTTTTTTTGAGTGTGCTGAATATTTTATTACCAGACAGTATCATAATTTTAATTAGTGTTTTTTTTTTTATTTAATGGGTTAATGTTTTGAACTATTGAGCCAGTTGTGTTGCTACAGGCACAAAATACATAAAATTTAATTCTCAAGCTTTATGTTTTAAAGAATAGTTCATATTTCTCACAGCGTCATAATCTATGGGCAATGGTTTTTACGAACATACCATTTGCCCAACCGCCTATCAATTTCGTAAAGAATTCATGTAGATACATACATTAATTATAAAGTAATATTTTCAATTTGCGACCAGTTATCGAAATAACATAGTTTTAATTGTGATTTTATAAAACCACGATTACGTGGTTTTATTTGGATCACAGTTAGTATACAGGCTAACAGTAGAGTGAACAGATAAAAATCGTGAAGTCAGAAAAAAGCATTCTGCCAAGCGGCCATTTTATCTCTCTTTATATTGTATACTGTTTCTTTTTATATTTCCATAAGAATTAAAATAATAAATTTTTATTATTGGGACACGTGGGATTTTTAATAAATATTTTGATATTAATTTTAATTTTATTTTAACGTAATAAATAAATATATTGCAATTTCTTTCAGACCGGGTGTCCAATGACACTTCTCATTTATCAAAAGCATTTTATTATTTCTTTAACATCATATTATCTATTCTCACTTCCATAAACACTTCAATGAATCCAGCGCTACTCTTATTGATTATAAATACGAGAATACGGCACAGATATATTTGAAACTTCCTTCATTCCGGGCATATGAAATGTAAATATATGCAAAAGTCATTTATAAATGTAAACGTTTTCGTAAACATCTTAGTTTTAATTCACGCTAACCCGACGCTGGGGTAATAATTTTACACGTCAATGTACAAATAAAATATGTCAGAGTTTGAATCTATATGAATATATACAAGGTTATATTTATCTTTTTTAAAACTTAACAGCTATTGCTTTTTATATAAGAAATTCACCTTAATATATAATATAAAATGAGATGCTTTTTTAAGATCCTTGACTAATAAAAGAACTAAACTATACTCATACATAAACACTAATCTTCATTTATTCAAATTCTTGATGGATTCAAATTTCGAACTCGGGTCGAACACTAATAAACATTCACATATATGAACGATGGCACTTTTTTGTATTCCTTCTGCGATAAAACTACTAAACCATACATAGCTTATAACCAGAAGATGCAGCGCGTTTTGAAGAAGGTTTTATAGCACATAATACATGGCACAGCGTCTGTCAGCGGCTTAACTTATACTCTAGTAAAAATATTGTAAAAAGCGGTAGCGTTATTGAAAACATTGCAAGAATACTTAAACAGAGCTTATTTTTTTAATCGGTGCTTAAGGAAAATTTTCGAAGGCGTTACTGATATAAACAATGCGTTTGCACCTAGTGACGTATATATGAAAATCAAGTAAATAAAAAGATAAATTCCAAACAGGTTAATGTATGAGCATATTAACGTTGGCGATTTTTGCTAATCATCTGATAATTTGTACACATTTGCTCAACGACACTGACACTGCAAGAAATTGAAACAATGCTTTTAAATATTTCTATCGAGAAATACGGTAGCGCAAACAAAGATATAGTTGATGGTAGAATAATGAATAATTTTAAATTGCAAACACTGGTATCACTATCGAATAAAAAAATAACGGAATCTTACAAATATTTATAAATTTAAATGATTCTTGGACTTTGTACAAGCAAGTACGGAGGTGTCGTACTCATTTATTTTTGAATGAAACACCACAGAATTTCCATTATAGCGATAAAAATCAACAAGTAGCTCAGTTGCAATATGTCGTAACGTTATGTGAACATACGAGTACATGCTACGTTACAACAAACTTATTACGGTACTTGGCGGTATTTACCATACTTCAAAGTGGCACAGGTGTGTGCTAACTTTACAGGTTTCCCGTTACATTATTTTACTAAGTTGTTGAGCTATTCGATTATTTATTGTATCGAAGATATTTTAAATTTCGAAGAAAAGGAGATGTAAATGAAGTGGTTTGTTGCGCAAGGAGAGGAACGAAGCAGTCTCAATGGATTTTAAGTTGTGCTAGATAAGATTTTGTTAGAGAAAATGTCTATTTGTGATAAAAGCTTTTCAACAATCATATTTTAAGGCAATGTTGTTTAAAAATACTATATATGCTTGTATCGTAAATAACCATATTGAATTGATGAATTTATATAAATGTTATAAATGTGAAAGTAATCAATGAACCGATTTGATGAAATTTGATATCAAGCAAACTTGAAATCCAAGAAAGGACATTTTTTGCCTGACACATGAAAACCATAGAGCGAAACCACGGGCGACTACTAATATTTTATAAAACTGAAAATATAAACCAAAAATGTTTTTAAACAGATTAACTTTCATCCGAAGAACGTGTATTCTCAGTTCTATGTTTGTAGCCTCAGAATTTATCATTCAAAACATTCCATAAAAATATATATATTATTTCAAAAGGGAGTCTCTACCATAAATGGCTAAGGAAATTCATATTGGGATTGAAGGTGCATTTGTTAGTGCAAACATTCAATGTTACAAACGTGTTTGACTTGGTCCTCCAACTTCTTAGAACGAGAAGGTCTTATACATTAGAGGCTGTTAGTTTACTAAATTAGATTATAAATATTATAAATTGGTAAACATTTATGGATACCGCTTCGCTCTTTGAAGACATATCGTAAAGTTTTACAGCATATAACCTTTCTTGATAAACTATCTAGCATAGAAATAGGTGTTTTATTGGACAAGAAAACCCTTTACCAGCTTTATATCACATAATTATATTGATATAGAATTATTTGCATTTGACCGACGATTATAGAAACGAATAAAGAAAAAACCTTTTTTGCATTAGGGTTTTTTTAATTATTTTTTTTCTAAAGTATTTAAAATAAAAAAAAAATCACTTTCATTAATTTAAAGCTTACAAATGTCGTTTGTCGCTTTTAATTAATGAACGCCGCAAAACCACTTCGATCCAAACAGATTCCTCGTCAATATTTTATTGTCTAAAAAAACCCACACCATTAATTATTTTCACCCTACCTATATATTCAATTTCACTATGTTATAAACAAAATAAAATCATTCAGATGTATATATCATTTCATAAAACAACAAGATATTATATTTCAGCAATAATTATTTCAGAACAGTAGTTGTAGTTATTTAAGCCATTTCTCTCGTAGATCATAATAACAATAATAGTATTACGCTATTTAATTGTATTTAAAAACTAATTAATATAAGCAACATTACCTTTTAGAATATGTATTCAATAATTTTATTAGCAGCAATTGTTAAGCAATATTTAAATCAGTTAAGATTTTCTCAATTTACATCCAATATCTTAATTAAATGCACCAAGCCGAGTCTTGTCGGATTTCTAGCTCCAACATGAAGCGTTTGCAATCTGTAAGGTAATAACAACCAGTTGATGTTTCACTACTAAATGAATGCCTTAAGACGAAGAACATAAAGGCCAATATATTGCCCGCCCAGAGCTCACGCTAAGTATGATGATTAATCACAGCATCGAATGCTTCGCATTTAAGAAATCACAAGAAGACTCTCATTTGTTTCTTTGGATGAAATTCCCCTTTACGTATCCACCAAACCGCACTGATGCAGGGTAGCGGAATAAGGTTCAAACATTTTTCTTAACATATGAAAGAGACTTTGTTTACAATGAGACTTATGATCTTTTTCTGTGAGTATTTAAAATACATTTAAACATAAAAATTCTCTTGCTTTCGAGGATAAAAAAATCCTTAATACAGCACGTCAAATAGCCGACGGTCGTTTAATTAAAGGTCATTTGTGACATTTCTTTGTAGGACTAATTGCTAACTGGGATCGTCATTTGTCTGGGCTCTCGTAGCGTTTCTGTAATTATTGTCAAACTCCTTGTTAGAAACTGTGTATGTAGGACGGTCTGGGGAATGGATAAGGGTAGTTTTGTTACTTTTTAAAAACGAATTGCTTAACTAAGACCTTACTTTGGGTAGGATAATCTCACTTAATTAGAGCACTTTGAAATAAACCTAATTATAAATCACCTTAAAGGCAAAATTATTACATGAACTAGTTTGTATTGTCGTAAGCATCAACTATTATTTTAAACCATCAATAGCGCACTAGTTAATGGTACGGGCCGCCTAACGATAATCCCTCAGAATATTGTCGACCCCACTCCTAACACATGTGATAATTTTAAAAGGAGGGGTAATATCAGCAATTCCTTAATTAATTAGAGGCATTGATGCTAAGATATTTTTTTTTTTTTGTAATATTTAGTTCAAACGATACAGTTACAGAGGTGTCACAAATCTCCAACACTTGTCTCATACACACTATACAGTGATGTTAAAGAAAGATCTCATATAACCTATTTATAATATATTCAGTTACTAGTTATAGTCATTAGTTTTGTAGCTTAACTCACGTCATATCGTTTTATTTTAGTTAGATTAGATGCTCTAGGAAAACCAGGCCCGGTATAAGTTAGTTTGTTTGATTTCGACTATTACTCGTGCAGCTGTTTGATTAGTTTCAGTTTATTCAGAAGTTCTTGGTTGTCCGTCCTTACAGATACTCGGATTTACAGTTGAGAAAAAACTAGGTAAATTTTCTTTACTTTTTCAAATAGACCATTTCACAGTTATATACAAAATTCGCAAATACTTATGCCTTGATACGTATGTATTTGGTGACAGGGCTTTATGTAAGTCTGTCTGAGTAGCACTCACCCATCGTATGTTCTACCTTCAAGTAATGCTTATTATTCTGTTCCTCTGAAGTCTGCATACGCCAGTTCAACAGACACGAGGATCATAATATTAGCTCCCAAGGTTGTGCATTAGCAATACAAAGTGTGGCTGTTAACATTTCATTAATCAATTTCTGACGACGCTAGCTGAGGCCTAAGCCCAACAATTGGATATTTTCAGGCATTTATGTACATGCATGTAAATAACAAAACATGATATACCTTTGTATTAAGATGCACCAAATCGAAGACAAAATACAAATAATAATAATAAAACAACTAAAAAAATAGTTACAAGTAGAATCTCACCTTCATTTTATTTCATTCGAGCTCTATTGAAATTCCTGAATATTCTGATTGTGTATTCAATCTAATTAATATTTAAAACACTAAAAGTATACACGCTGCAACTTTATGTATCAGTATTATTGAAGAGTTTATTTTCCTAAAGTACTTTAGCAATTATAGTCTTTCTAACGTTGTGATACAGATTATTTTACTTTACAATGTTAGGGATACTTGTGTCTTTATCGTAGTACCTGAACTCACCCACCTGTTGCTACGCAACGTAGTCTTCAGGGTTCAGACGCATGCTCAAAGGGATTCGTTCAATTATCCGTACCTTTTAACGAGTATACATATATTTATGATCTCTAAAGGAAAAATAAAAATACCTGTACCTAATATTATAAATGCGAATGTAACTCTGTAAACGTGAACCGATTTAGATAACATTTTTGATGTAGACAGTTAAAGTCCCAGCTACGGACAAAGGCCACTTTTGTACTACAACTTTTAAGGTGTTTTGCATGTAGTAGTAGTAGTTCGACTAGTAATAAAAAATAAAATAAATGGTATTGGAGTATAAACATTATAAATATCATTAATTAATCATTAGTAAAAAGAAAGTACCTACATAAATTCTACATAATACTCTACTCAGTGGTAGAACTCTGTGTAGCCTGCCAAGGCATGTACCACTTTCCTACCAATTTATTACCAATTAATATTACTCTTAATATCTGTATGAAGATTGAGTCAAAAAGGAGTTAGAAAAAATTATTAGGGAACGCTTGGGTGCGGATGGTTATTATACAATTATTGCGATTATGATCGATAGTACACCTTGGAAATGAAACGATCACCTCCTGGCTATTTCTATTCACATTTAATGAATGTAAATAACATAATTGACACAAAAAGACCCGCTGAATTTCATTCGCTGGTTCTTCTCAGGTCAGAGCATGTTCTTTAACGGTGGTAACGTTTAATTTAACCATCAATAAGTAAGTTTAATGCTTCCATATCATAATCTATACATAAAGGATTTTGAGTTTGAGTTCAGTCAGTAATTATGCATTGACATTCTTAGTCATTTTACTACATAGCTCTAAAATCTAATCATGCCAATGTATGTTAGTAGTAATGACGATAGACATCACATAGTCCATTCAAAATCAAAATCAAAATCAAAATAAACTTTATTCAAGTAGGCTTTTATAAGCACTTTTGAATCGTCATTTTACAATTAAGTGAAATATTACCATTAATATAATAAAGCCAATTTCAAATAAATACGTATTAATCTTAATATAAAAATATATATACATTCGGCATTCTAACAGATGGTTATCGTGAACTTGCTAGTGTGGAAAACATAGATACGAATCCATGTTACATGCGTCAATTGAATTAATTTGAACAACACCTACGCAGATTCTTTACCAGTTTGGTATAAATAAACCATTCTTAAACTATAAAGCCAACGCGAGCTGTTTATACAAGAAGCAATAAATTTACGAGGGAAATGCATTTAGAGATTTATTGAACACATCTCGGAATCAGATGTGTAAAAATGAAATGGCATACCAACGTGGCTCCTATGGAGCTGCACATTAATAAAGTATACCGGAAAGAAACAGTTTTGATACTTGCTTTGGAATTATGATCTTCTGGCCGTTTTCAGCCACGGTCGCAATTCTCAAGTGAGACTTACAAAACTACATGTGGCATATATTGTTTTTTTTTATGGAATAGGTTAGCAGACGAGCATATGGGCCACCTGATGGTAAGTGGTCACCATCACCCATAGACAAAGAAGCTGTAAGAAATATTAACTATTCCTTACATCGTCAATGTGCCACCAACCTTTGGAACTAAGGTGTTATGTCCCTTGTGCCTGTAGTTACACTGGCTCACTCACCCTTCAAACCGGAACACAACAATACTGAGTACTGTTATTTGGCAGTAGAATAACTGATGAGTGGGTGGTACCTACCCAGACGGGATTGCACTAAGCCCTACCACCAAGTAAATATTGTGCACGAATGTGAACGAAAACACAGATGCAAGCTCTCTTCAGATGGAACGATGCAAAATTCAGTCGCGGGTGTGATAAGCTGCCAATATCCAGACTCCGGGTTCTAGTAGGCATACAAAGACTAAAAACCCAATAACTTTTTAATAGTCCGATCGGGGCTTTATACCCAGAACCTATAGATCTGCGGTTTAATACCTAGTCTCTACCAAAGAGGGATTGACACACTGTATTATTTTTAAAACGTTATGGATTTACGGAACAAAAATTTAACATCTGAAAACATGATCTTTTAAAAAAGTTTATAACATATACAACCTTTTTACTGTTACTTATATAATAACGTTTCTTTCGATATTCATGAATCATTAATATTAATAAAACATACATGCAAAAAGTGTATTTGTTTTGATACCATGGAAACAAAACAAAATTAATATTAGACTCTAGCAACATAATCGTAACCTAATTTATATATTTATTGATGTTAGATATAATTTATAGCGCTCAAGTATTAGTAATACTTTATTTTATCTTATCCCACGAAAACAAACATCGCCCACTTGAATATATTTTACTATAAAAGGGTTATGACGTCAACATATGACGTAAATACTATCCATTAGTAGAGCTAGAATATCGTAAACTACGTATATGCTTGTTATACATTACTACTAAATTGATGGACTGATTTTAATGGAGTTATAAAATTGTTTCATTAGTATTCATAATACTGTTATGAGATTACTAGTGACCCGCCCCGGCTTCGCGTGAAAGCAATACTGATACTAAATTCTACAGAATTTGTTTATATACGACATTGCATTAGAAACTTCTAAAATTATCAATCATTTTTAATTACTTTTTTCATGTATTATATACATAAACGTTCCTGTCGAATTAGTCTATTAAAAAAAAACCGCATCAAAATCAGTTGCATAATTTTAAAGATCTAAGCATACATAGGAACAAACATAACACAAGTGCTTCAGCTACTTACATTGGGATCAGAGTAATGTATGTGATGTTGTCTCATATTATATTATTATATTATTATTATATTATATTATTATATATTATATTATATAACAGTGGTAAGCGACTTTGTTTTATACTATGTAATCATGCCGTGTTGTTCTGCAATAACGTCGCTTCCATCCCGTTTGTCAAAAGCCTACAATGATAAGTTAATATTACGTGTATATTATTATCGTGTATCTAATTTATATAATAATGTTTTAAGTCAATATGTTCAAAAATGTTTTTAATTATGACTAACAAAATAGCTCTTTATACGACCAATACAATTAAAAAAAATATGCAAATCTTATTTTCGACGTTGACTATGACAAAAACATGTTTTTGTGACAGATTTTTACATTTTTCACACTTTAAATACATAATTTTTTCGAAGAAAGGGTTTCTTAGTATAATAGTATATGGATTATTGTTTTTCTCGAACTTAATTGATTTTGTTCTAATTCATTAATAACTTTCCGTTAAGCAGGAAGAAAGGTCTTAATGAAAAAGTTCCTTAATATTGATCTTGACATTTACAAAACT
This sequence comes from Vanessa cardui, assembly GCF_905220365.1. Taxonomy (NCBI): domain Eukaryota; kingdom Metazoa; phylum Arthropoda; class Insecta; order Lepidoptera; family Nymphalidae; genus Vanessa; species Vanessa cardui. Next base: position 3,919,900 of record NC_061140.1, on the reverse strand, counting down.
CTATTAATTAGAAGTTGTTAATCCACTTTTATGCTGAATTATTAAAATTGTTTATACAAATAGTAGTTTCAGCTGCTCAGTTCAGGCGTTAGGCATAGATTGTCGTTTGTTATAGCCAGAACCATACACGCTCCTAACCCAACATCAGACTCCAGACATAAAAAATAAACTCAAGTATCAAGACTACCCCAAATACGCATAATCTATAGTAATATTATAAATGTGAAAGTAACTCTGTCAGTCGGTCTGTCTATCACTCTTTAACAGCCATAGCACTGAACCTAATTTGACGCAATTTGGTATGAAGCAAATATGATTTCCAAGGAAGGACAAAGGCTATAATTTTTGCGTAACACATGACAACCAGAGTCGAGATGGCCCAGTGGTTAAAACGCGTGCATCTTAACCGATGATTGCGGGTTCAAACCCAGGCAAGCACCGCTGTTTCATATGCTTAATTTGTCTTTATAATTCATCTCTTGCTCAGCGGTGAAGGAAAAAATCGTGAGGAAACCTGCATGTGACAAAATTCATAGAAATTCTGCCACATGTGCATTCCACCGACCCGCATTGGAACAGCGTGGTGGAATATGTTCCAAACCTTCTCCTCAAAGGGAGAGGAGGCCTTTAGCCCAGCAGTGAGAATTTACAGGCTGTTGTTGTTGTTGTTGTTGTACATGACAACCAACCCCTAAAACGCCAACGGAGCCGCGGGTGACAACTAGTAGGTATGTTCTAAAAAAATATAAATAATGTATCAAGCCGCAACCTTATTAGAAGCAAAATAGGTTTTATTTCAATCCTCATTGATTGTGCTAGTGTAAGTCAAGGGGCGTCGGTGATCGATGAGGCTCCACTCGGCTTTGCGATGTCAAGAATTTTCCACTCGACAAACACTTTTCATGCGAGACGAATTCACTAAAACTCTCAACAGCGTTTGCCATATACGACGAGTTCATTATCACGAATAATTTGATAAGATTACAGTTATTAATTACGGGATATTTACCATGTTTTTTATTTTTATCCGTTGGAGCTCGATATTTCGACATTATCTACGAATGTCTTGTTAACGAGAGTCTCGTGGACAAGACATTCGTAAATATCCCGTCCGTATCGGTAAATATCCCGTAATTAATAACTGTAATATTAAAAATAACCATGTTAATTTAAAATCTTAATTTGATAAGAATTTCATTTTTTATGTTATACTAGAGAACTTCGTACGGCTTCGTACTTACATATCGGTATATAAATAAGGTTGTTATTTTTGTATAACCGTTTTTGATAGTTCATACTGTGTTGTTTGTTTGATATCTGATATTGTTAGTATTTTTTTTTTTTTGAACAGTACATTGGGTAAAATTTTTGAAGTCTTTATTTATTTCTTACTTTCATTTTTATAAATAAATATTTAAATAATTTTTTAAAAGATATCTAACAAATTAAAAGAACATTTTCAAGTAAAATATTATTTGATAGTATTATGAAGGATCTCGTTCTCCGAAGCTTAGAAATTATATAACAATTTAATTTTATAATAACAGTAGGACTATTCTGTAACAAGAAAATCGAATTTCACCGCAAAAAAACAAGCGTCAATAAGTCAATATCAAAACTTTATATGGTTCATTGACCATAATGATTATTAAATATATAAGACACACGTATCAAAATGGCGTATCAATGTGAGTCGATTGTCGATATTTCACGAGATACGAATACAACTGCTGATCGGCGATTTAGTCCTCAATAACGACAACATATTTTATTACCTACTAACCAATCATATTCTCATATCACCGACACACTTGTCTCGTCTATTATCTTTGTATCTTATATATATTATATAATAGTTGTCGCTCACAGTTTTGATCGCATTTTAGGTTTAGATTAGTAATAAAACTACTCACATAACATTAATTTACGTCACTATATTAATTTACCAATCGATACATATATTATTTATCCGCTTATTGTATATAATTATATCCTTTTTCCGCCCATCCAGGAAATCTAGCTTTCTTCTGCCCTGCCCGTTCAAAATTCCCCGCCTTTTGTTTTTCTCGTGCCAGGCAGTACCAGCTTGCCGCACCACGCCACGAGAGGAAGTGACAGGAGTCCTACTATACGGTGTCGATAACCGAATCAATAATCATACTAATAAATGTTATTTCAAATAAAATCGTATTTAAAAATTAAAGCCGTACTAAATATTATTATTTCAATTAAAATTATATAAGTTTATTTAAAAAATCATAACAAGTTCAAATATTATTTATTCTCATTAAGACAAATTACATCACTTACATGAGAATATAATGGAAAAAAAAATAACAAACAATTTACAGACATTCGTTGTCGTACTCACATTAATCATTTGTGGAAATAACATACAAATCATTATATAATATATAAACAAAAAATCACCTCGATTTGAAAATTCTATTACTCCATTTACATACTCAGATAGATGTAATAATGTAATGAGACAATTGCTTTTTAAATTTATCGAGCGAATCAATGTCTTTAATGACTGAGGGTACCTTGTTATAAAGTCACACACCGTCGTATGTTTTTGCGATTTGACCGAACTTGGTACATTTTAGGTAAAACAATGAAACTTGCGCGTCGTGTGCAGAGGCGCCCAACTTTTTTGTTTCTATTAACTTGAAAAAGGTTATAAAGAAGAAATTATACTTGTATTGTTTTAGAGAAAATTAAAAAAAAATTTGTACACGTCCGCGCAGTACGACAACGAAATATGAATTTTAGGGATGGAATGATGACCACGTTAGGTATTACCAAAATTCATCAAGCTGTGATAGCATAACAATCAGACAGGGTAGCTTTCACGTTTGTAATATTAGTACATATTTCACCAATAAGACCAATGAATGCCATAACTGTATAATGTAATATACAGGGTTATTGGTAACTCGACGTATATCCGTTATTAGGTCAAAGGAAAAAAAAATCAAAAAAATATTTAAATTTGGACCGATAATTATTATTTAAATATTAACTATAATAGAATACATCCAGTGTTTAATCGTTTTTATAAAACAAAAGAAAAAAAAAATTTATTGGATCCTTTTTTTAAATAAATTTTTGAAGTTGCATTTTTGACAAATTTTGAAAAAAACTAAAAAACGTGATAACTCAAAAATGGTTCACTTTTGGATGATGCATATGGGGGTTAAAATTATTGCGTATAGTCACCCCTATCACCTGCTAACGGATATACGTCGAGTTACCAATAACCCTGTATACGAAAATTATTGATCAAACTAAAGATAACCTACACTGTTCATTGTAATTTAGATTTAATATCATATGTTAACGTGCGTGGAAGAAATACCTTTAAGGAATAAGCACTTCTTTCATTTGAAGTCATTTGACATTAATTTGTTTCTGTTTTATCATAACTATCACTAAATATTGTATAACAAAGTCCCCCGGCCGAGTTCTATCAAATAAAAATAAAAAACGTGGTATATATCCCGTTTTTAATAACTGTAATAATAAAAATAAGCATCTTAATTTTCAATCTAACAAGTAATCAACATTTGTTATTAAATGTCTCGTAAATTCCTTTCAATATTGATGATGACGAAGTTTACTTAGCTTAGCAAACATGGCTGCTTAAAAAGTAAACGCTAAACCCTGAACTGGTGTAAAGTGAAATCATAACTCAAGGATACTGGGTGTTTATTGCGGGGGAGCCTCTCTGACCCTCCTCAAGTGAAGTGGATAGACTTTGGTAAAAGCGATAAGAGAAACCCTTTATTGTGATCTTTTAATAATATTGCTGTTTATTTTTCTAGACGATTCCCATCTCGAGTTTAGTTTGAAGGATAATCTTGTCTGGCTATGTGTTTATTTTATTTTATTTGGGTCTTCAATCATGTTTACATTGATTGAAATATAACAAAAGTAAAGTTCTATTTAAATGTCATATATAAAGAAGAACACAGGTGCGTAAAAAGAAAACAAATCAAAAATTTTAATCCTATTTAGCTTCTTAATTTTAAAACTACTTAAAATATATGTTGACATAAAACTATAAAACAAATAATATATGAAGAAAGGATGCATTAACTAAGACATAATTTTTGCTGTCCCGTGCGATCCTTTTCATAGGTACACATAAAATATGTTTATAGAGGAACACAACTTCAAATTCATGCTTGTGACGTCAATAGTCTTAATTGAAAGCGGGTGTAACTTCGAAGCGTAGCTACGTATATAATAATATTTTATACTGAATTCCCCAAAACGAGCTGCATAATCTAGTATCTACTTATATTTATTTAGTACTTTTCTCCAGTTAGTTATCATAAAGAAGACCTATTGATTCATATATACATAAATAAATGGCAATGTTTATGACGGCCATTGCTTTATATTATGAGTTACATTATCGAATTACTTTTCATTATTTTCGTAAAACACACAATCTCGTATATACTCAATGTAAAACCTAAACAACAATGATTGTTTTCCACTGAATGTAAACGTAAACAGCGGAAAAAATTAAAATAGTATAGAAGCAAGTTTAAGTTACTGGCAGTTTATAAATATTAAATTGTTATAAACAAGTTCATAAATATAAAAAATAATGAAATTTTTTACTTACCATAATAAAACAAAAATAATAACAAATAATCTAAACCAAATAATGTTAACGACGTGAATATTATAAAATTTAACATTTGGACAAAAATTTGTTGTTAAAAAAAAATACATAAATTTTATTATACCTTAATAAATAATATTATTACATACTAAGATATATGTGTTCTACAATCGCTAGATTGAGTGATATTCATTATTAAAAGGTTATATTTAAAAAAAAATATCCTCGGAATTATGATATATATCAAATAATAATAATGATAATTTCTTGGTGGTAGGGCTTTGTGCAAGCCCGTCTGGGTAGGTACCATCCATTTATCAGTTATTCTACCGCCAAATATCAGTACTCAGTATTGTGGTGCTGCGGTTCGATGGGTGAGTGAGCTATTGTAACTACAGGCACTAGGGACATAACATCTTAGTTCCCAAGGTTGGGGGCACATTGACGACGTAAGGAATAGTTAAAATTTCTTACAGCTTCATTTTCTATGGGTGATGGTGACCACTTACCATCAGGTGGCCCATATGCTCGTTCACTAACCTATTCCATATAAAAATCCTCGGGAAGAATACATTGACGGAATACGGAACGTTGGAAATTTAGCGTTTTATTGTAAGCTTATTTCTTCAGTGATTATAATAATCGCTGATTCTATCAAAATAGCCAATGATATTGTGATTATAAGAAAAATATTGTAAAGCAGCTGAAAATATTCTATTTCATTTAGAAGAAGGATTGTTTATACCCGTAATCCATATTGAAATTCCTTTATTTCTATAAGAGCGAGAATTGACCGAAGTTAAGCTATTAATCAATTGTTCTAGGTTCTAAACCAATGTTTGTCAACTTAATTCAGATAAACAATAAAGTATTTCAGTCTCAATGTATATATTTTGTTGATATCTTTTAATATAAATCCTTCAAATTTATACGTATCGTATCGTAATGTTTGATCCTCTTTCTACCTTTTCTAAACAAAGAATCATAATATAAATAAACTGAGTACTTATTGTTGTAAAGCCATTTTTACCGTTCTTGTTAAAAGGTTATTGTTTGGTACAAGTAATAAGCTCATAAAATAAAATAACGTGTTAACACATCGGACCGAGTTACGACCGTGACTGGTTGTATTTTATCATTGTCCTATTTATAATAAACGGTTATATCGCTTGCTTAATCAAATCTTTTGGTAACTTTGATTTAATGTAATACACAAGCGGACTGGGAAAAGCAATTATAACAAGTCACTTTTTATTGAATTATTATATTTTTGCTCGGAATTAAAAATTTAAAAATAACTGGTACTGATAAATTCATCCAAAGGTACTAAAAATCTGTAGTCATGCGTCATTCATAATAACGACTATACACACACAGATACCTATTGCGTAGGTAAGCTAACTGCGCAACAAATATAATAGGACACAAGTGTTTTTTGCAGACATGTGAACTTCCATATTCCGATAGTAACACTATATATATTTTTTTAAATATTGAAAAAGAGTAACTACTGAGGTTCTTTCCTGTTCTTCTCGGTATTATCTACTTTTTGGATCCGGTGGTAGCTTCACTTAATTGTAAAATGACTATTCAAAAGTGCTTGTAAAAGCCGACTTGAATAAAGTTTATTTTGATTTTAATTTATAAAGCAAAAAAGAAAAATAAACCTATTTACTCTCAATAGCCGGTATTTTAATTTAAGTTAGCTATTTTGAGTATATTCATATACAATAGTCGTATAAAAACGCTACTTGCTCTAACTTGGAGCAAACGTCACGAACAAAACGGGTCAGATGGAGGCGCCGGTACGACGCGACAGGGACTGCGAAAACAGTCGGGTCAAGTTTCAACGATCCAAATGTGATGTCCTCAAGGCAACACGACTATGCGCTTAGGAACGTTTGGAGAATGAGGCGCTTGGTGATCTGGTGTTATATGGAATTAAGCGTGTATTTCTCATCACTTTGCACTCAGAGCTCTTATAAATAAAGTTTGCTAATGTATTCTGTTTGACGTAAAAATATTTGAAATTTAGATTTACGATGGCTGACCGTACCTTATGTCGGTCAATTTTTAATTTAAGTTAAAGGAGCTCATACACATAATATTAGATATATACTACAAGAAACCCATACACCGTCTTACATATTTTGATTGAGACAGCCGTATGTATCCCTATGTGTGTGTATACAACACACGAGAAGGCCCTATGGTTAGAGTGCGTGCATCTATACCGATGATTGCGGAGTCAAACCCAGACAGGCACCACTTAGTTTTCATGTGTTTGATTTGTGTTTATAATTCATCTCGAAGGAAAAAAATTTCAATGAAATTCCGTCACATATGAATCCACCAACCCTCATTGGAGCAGCGTGGTGGAGTATTCTCCTAATCTTCTCCTCAAAAGGAGAGGAGGCCTTATCCCAAACACACCCACAAATTTTCCCACAAAGTGGAAATTTTACAGGCTGTTACTATACCCAACAAAACCGGGCACGCTGTTGGTCTTAAAAGTGTGACTTTTTGACGATTTCATTTTATTTGAGTAATTAATTCTAATATTTGCTTTTTTTGTTTCATGTACCTGCAAATGACGAAAAAAAGGTAAGTGAACTTATTTATAAGTAAACAAAGCGCAGAAAAAGTGAAAGATTCGATTAGGTATTTACGTATAGGCAAACACAAAACAAAATGTATTCTCTTATGCGTATCTGATATTTTCTGTGTTGCGGTGAAGTCGTCTATCGTGCTAGACGGATCAAAACCTAACGCACTTCAAAATTTTAATGAGACTCACTCCTTTGTTTAAAAAAATAAAATAAAACACAGGCGAGTTTTGAATTGCGATGAGTTTGATCGCAGTAGTGTGCGTTCTGAATACCGTAAATGCGAATGAATTTCATATTCAAATTAAACATTTGTACAAATCTCTTATGCATTAAAGCGCTTATAGTAAAATAAGAGTGTTTTAAAAATAAATTAGAACTGAGTACGTTGTTTTTAAGTGAAGAGTTAATTTGCATTCATTAAGAGTGTTTTAATCGAAAGAGGTTTTTAAAAAAAGAGTATTTAAATGCATTTTTATCAAATATTAGCGTTCAGTGGCTATAGTTACAAATACTAGTTGTAATGTTATTAATAGTGTAGAACCCTTACAATTTATTTATATATTTTTTAAATATATGCTATAAAAATACTTATAGTTTAGCAAAGAGATTTTAATGTATTGTTTCATTTCATTCGTTTCATACATCCTATCTATACAGCAATAATAAAACAAGATGAAACCAATAAACGCAGACGGCAAGGGCAATAAATCGCAGACATCAAATTAATGACCAATTTTATTATTTCAGACCGAGTGACGTTTAGACCTGAGAGTAAGTTAAGGAATTTGTGTCTAGGACCAGCTTAACATAAACGCTAGTTTAGAACTAATGCTTCGCCACAGTAGACCATTTGGAAAATTGCACAATAAACGCAGAAATAATATAAAACGTAGAAATATTAACAGCAACTTATCAACAATAGTAACTTATAACTAGGATCTATTTGATTAAAAAATAGTATTCGATGGATATATTTATTAAAATTGTTATCAAAAACATTATAGTCTCAGAATAATATCGGGTATCATAAACATGTTTTTTTACGTAAAAATATTGATTTGGTTAAATAAAATAAAATAACATAATTGGATTTGGTTTCGTAAATTTTATAAACATTAAATGCACTTACTGTAACGTAGTTATAATTTATTAATGAGGTAATTGAATATTTACACAGCTGTAATAATCATAGACGTAGAAAGAGAAATGCTTTTGTGAACGTCTGTTTTAGATTTGAAATAGATTAACATTAACGCTTCGAAGTAACGAGAGGTTTGCTATATAAAAACGAAATTTCAAATCTTCTGTTCTTTTCTTGCTTCATTGAAATAAACGTGTCAGAAAAGTACAGATGACAAATCATTAGTTATACTTCCTTGTTTTAAAAAACAGCAGTGTTATTCTGTAAGAACTCCTTTCGTTCCTCACTCGGTGAGTTGCGAGTTTGCTCTTACCAGAATAACCCTACAGACTACATTTGTAATGTTTGATGTAAGATTACCGAAATAAGGATGGAAGATGTAGAAATTTCGTAACGAATAGAGCCTCCGATTTATTGAGATGAGCAAAATAACAGCTGGGTGTGTAGACTGAATAAATCTAGATTAATGTTATAAATATTATAAAAAGCAGTAACATGTTAACGCTTCATATTATTTAAAAATATATATATTCTAATTGGAGTCGTAAATGAAAAGAGGTTGTATTATTGGAGAATCCAATGATGCAGTGAAATATGAAGGTAGGTAATGAAATAGCCATCGGCTATTTTTAATTATATTGAATTCTGATATGTCCATATATGAAAAAAAAACTTATGTTACGGTTATAAATAAATCTGCAGGGCATTTAAATAGTAGTCATTATTTATAATAAGTTAATTTTAGCGAATACCAAATTACTTTACCAGGTTAATGGTCTTTCAGATAAATTACATAATTGTCAATTATATTAAACTAAGCGGTAGTCATTTTACAATAGAAAGGAGTTCAGTTTGATGTTGTACCTTTTTTACCTGTGAAATTTAAAAGAAGAAGTCTTTTCAAAATATGAATGAAACTGAATTGATGTTGGCAACAAATTGTATTGATAACATACTGAGTGGTGGGGCTTAGTGCACGCCCACTCATCATATTTTCTACCATCAGACAGTAATATTATAATGTAATATTTATGTGTTCCAGTTTGAAGGTTAAGTGAGCTAGAGTAACTACAGGTACAAGGGACGTCTTAGTTCTCAAAGTTGGTGGCCCGTAGACATTGCTTATTATAGTAAATATATGTATGTCGGATCATGAGAACGGCCTTTCAAATACTCTTGGCTGTTATCCTTCAGGGTGTGATAATGATGAAATATTAGAAATAAATATACATTGTGACTGTTCAGTACACTATTATTTAACTTCCAGATAAAAACACACAAAATATAATACGGTTAGGTTGATTAACTTAAATTGAGAACCAATAGGAAAGAAATGTTCTACTTATCACCTCGTGTGACTGTGAAAAGTAGAATGAATCAGCTGTCAGCACGTTTTATCACCCACTACCCTATGCGGTACCCGCTCTTAACATAAATTTTCGAATACAAATGATAATATAAACAATTTGCTATCATATATATTACAGTAATTATCAGATCGAAAAATGATTATAAATAAAGGGAACGCCATTAAAAATAGGTGAACTATGATTAGTACTAAATCTCCCTCTGAAACTATAAACGCGCCGTCATATATAACACATAACAACAACAACAACAACAACTACCTGTGAATTTCCCACTGGTGGCCTAAGGACTCCTCTTCTTTTAAGGAGAAGGTCAGTAGCATAATCCACCACACTGCTCCAAATGGTTGGTGGACTCACATGTGGCAGAATTTCGTTGAAATTAGACACATGTACATTTCTTCACGATGTTTTCCTTCATGATGCTTGCCTGGGTTTGAACCAGCAATCATCCGTTAAGATGCACACGTTCTAACCACTGGGTCATAATATAAGTAATATTTTATTAGATTTTAATTAGGCCACCATATGGAATCTTCCAAAACAAAGATAAACGTATAGGTACTACATCGTTACCAAATGTAATATATTATATAACATCCCTAACAATCGAATGTCTTGTTGTTATCAAATAAATTTTGTGTTGTTGCGACTCTTGTGTTGCCAAGAAAAGTTGTCATGACCTCATTAAAGTTATTCACTTTCTTCAACTATTGAGCTAAATTTATTATGTTTTACTGGCTATAACTTATAAACTATCATAAATATAGGAAAACAAGAACAGCAATAGAGTTTTAATTAAAACCCGAATTTATCTAAAACTTTACTTGGTGCTAGGGCTTTGTGCAAGCCCGCCTGAGTAGGTACCACCCACTCATCACATATTCTACCGCTAAACAATTGTTGTGTTCCAGTTTGAAGGGTGCCAGTGTAACTACAGGCACAAGAGACATAGCATCTTAGTTTCCAAGGTTGGTGGCGCATTGACGATGTAATGAATAGTTAATATTTCTTACACCGTCATTGTCTATGGGTGTTGGTGTGTTGGACCACTTACCATCAGGTGGCCCATATCCTCGACCGCCAACTTATTTAAAAAAAAAAAACAACAAATACGTCGTCGTTAATAATCTAATTCATAAAAAAATTGACATTTTAGATGATTTTGTCTTTAATTATTAATAATTTAAAGTAATTAATGTTCTTGGTTGTTATTTGATAGTATAAGGTAGTTGGTTGTCTAGTTTTTAAACTAATTTTCAAAAATGTTCGATAAGAGTAATTTATACAATATACATAAACTATTTCTCGTATGAAACACGAAATATTCGCGCCAAAAGTATACCAAGTATGACAGTCGATAGCACGCTCGTTTTTTTACTGTATTACGCTACAGATTATATAAGGTTGCATATACATATACAATGTCACCATGGCTCAATATGACATAAAAAATACTGCTATGTTTAAGTACTTAAAATTATGAACAAAATAGGTAAAGATATAAAATAAATTAACAGTACGATTTATTATAAATTAATATTCATGTGAATTAATATCGCCGACATTTCTGTAACAGTATTTTCATTGATAGCAACATTCTATGGCTTCCTTTAAATGTCTTCTATTTGAAGCCTTTGTTAAATATCCAGGATTAAAAAGTACTTACATTCGTTATACCCGTATGTACGATTATAATAAACTGTGTCGCTTTGTTCTTTTGTTAGGGTTATTTTTCCTGTCCTTATCAAATTTAACTTATAAAAAAAAAATAGATGTTTTTTACAATTATAATTTACTAAATAAATCAAAAATTAAATCCTTATATATTCTTAATTAAATACTTATATTGCTACTGTTAAGCAATTATTTATACCTAACGTTGTAGAAATTCTTATGTATATTGAATTCAACTTTTGAACTTTGAAAGGTCCTATGTGACTTCTTTTTCACATAGTTTACTTTAAAGTGATAATATATTTTATCTTTTAATCTACGTTGGACTATGTATTCAGAAGAAAATTACTTTATACAAAATTTTACTTCAATAGTAAAATAATCTCCAAATATCATTTAGTAAAACTATCTTACTGACATAGTGATCTCCACCAAACATATTTCTGTACAAACATGTACCACAAACGGTAATGAAATAAAAAACTAAAAGATCTTCAAAGGAATATAATAATATCATCTTGTAATGTTCGTGTAATGCTCTTGCTCTGCTCTTTTGTTACTTTTATACATCCGTCAGTGCCTTTGGCTTCCAGACGAGATTAATTTGCTCGGCTCTGTAATAAGTGATGTCTATCTTAGCTAATAATAATGTCGTTGACCACGTTTAGCCAACAAGGCGTCCATTAGATGATAGTCTTGTTGTTAGTTTTGCCAAAGTTACTGCTTTGAACGACCGATAGTCTACCATTATAGAAAGTAACTATATAGGAAATCTATATCCATAATTTCGTGCTGGTCTATAATAGAGTTCTAAGAAAGCTATCCACAATTATAGTTCTTAAAAAATAATGATTTTTTTTTTGACAACATATAGCCGCAAAATTCTTATAATCGAGATAATTCAGTAATCCGTGAAAATCAATGATAAAACAACTGTTCAACTGGCGGCCATATTTGATTTTTATGGGTGTGTTTAGATAGCTGTATATATATGCATGTTTAATAATCATAACCTTCACATAAAAATATACGAAAAATTAATTACTGAGTTAGTAAGACGTAGTGTTCAAACCCTAATAAGTTTCTGATTTTTTTTACAGAGATAAAATAGATCATCCATAATAATTCGTATTACACTGTTAATAAACTAAAATATATTTAAAGGTGTTCCCATCGACATAATATATATGTAACCCTCTCAAACGTTAAGCGACTACTAGCTAACCAAACAAACGAACGATGTATTTAGAACATTCGGGTTCAATCAAGCAGAACTGTGTCTATTCAACAGTTAATTCCGATTATTTTTGCATACATATATTCCAATTCAAAGTCTAAATATAGCAATAATGTTTAAATATTAATATTGTTATTCCACGTTTATATTTTTTACGTTTCAATGCAGACACAGCTTCAAAATTTATCATTGAAAATCTATGTTGGCTTTCGGAACCCAACTTGAAAGCTGAATGGTAGTTTAAGGCACAATTGCAGTTGTAGTTTTTTTTTTAATCTTTGTATCCTCTTTATTTTAATTATTCGTCAATTTTCATATTATGTGTGGCTGTACATGTTTTTCAAACATTGTAAAATAATTGTGGCTCAAATAAACTGTTTCGTTCTCTCGATTCTATCACTTTAAGATTTTACGGAAATTGTTGTTATATTATTCTTAGTCATTAATTTCATTTATATTCCATTCATTATAAATACGTTGTCAGATTTATGAGCTTGTAATTTTACTGGTTCACTCACTTTTCCAACTGGGATAACAGCAACGAACATCATTCAAAATACACAAAGTATCAAAAACAAAAACCTTTAAAATTAACATTGATCTTATTGATAAGTAATTTTAATTATTTTTATAAGGTACTGTGATGTTTGTTTACAGCTTATTATACTTAATCAAAATGTGCTTAGTAGTTTCTAAAACAAAATGAATATTTCCCAAGATATTAAAGTCGCGTTACTCTAGTATGATGCGCTCACATCATAAACTATAATAAGTTCTAAAGCCTTTGTGTACGAAGTTTCGTATAACTTAACTTGTATGTTAATGGATGCAATGGAGCCGAATCAGGCCACATTTTTGTTTATATGTTTACCTGACGTAACTAGACTAAGTTGAGAATTATCACTTTTGTGTCGAAAAGGACATCATGGTCTCGTAAATTTTAGGTCGAATCCGACGAACGCAATTTTTAATGTACTAATTTATATACATACAGCACTTATAATGTTAAATAACGTAAGTAGATTTCTGATAAAATATTTCATTAAATTCTAATATTGTTGTTATTATTTTAATACCATTTCTATTACAGTAAAAAAGGTAAATATTTTTTTGGTCATTAAAAATGTTATTACATTTTACTTTATTTTTTTAGTACATAAATAATCGCATAATTTATATTATATTAACTTATTAGTTTTTTAACAAATCCTTATTCAATGTTACAAGTCTCTTGATTTCTACAATGTTTTAAAGTTTGTGTTTTAATGTTGCAATGATTTTAATATAATACTTACACGAAGGCATAAAGGCATTAATATATACAAACTTTTTTTGACAGGAGAGTACTTTGACCTTTACAAAAAGACTCAAATATTTTCAGCTTCAAAAGCTTTTTTCAGTAACACAGGACGTACATACTCGTATATTACAGACGAGCTTTCTGACTATTGACCAATGGCTTTATTTGCGTTGGTATTTCCCTGGAAACCTATTCTTTTTTGTTTTAAAAACTATGCTCTAATAACTCAGGAGGCATATCACCAAAAATTAGTAAAATAACAGCGTCTATATGACCAACTGCAGACCGAGGGCCTCTCCCTCTTTTTAAAAAGATCTTTGAAGGATTATTCCACCACACTGCACAGATGCAAGATACTTGTTATAAATATTGAAGATTTTCATGTAACATATTATGCAGATTTTCTCACGATATTTTCCTTCATCGTATTGCGAATGATAAATAAACACAAATTACATTAAAATTATGTTTTTATCCGAACTTAAAAAAGTATATATTCTGAAAATATGCGCCTTATTTTTTCATTTTTATTCATTTAGTAAGTTTTAATTACAAGACTATAGTTGTGTAATATACATACAACGGTGCAAATTATCCCTTCATTACACCGACATCAGTTAAACAGGAGTTAAGTCATGTTTTATTAAACAAACTTTCAAACAAGGATTAATTAACATTAAAACTTGATATATATTTCATTTTACAAAGTATTTTAAGCCCTAAATATATTTGGATAGAGTATATTTTTGTACATAAACTTAATAAATCTTTCGAGAAGGTGTTTATGCCGATCTTGCTTACTAGAAAACTTTAAACTTTAGCGAGAACCTCTGGCTCTGTTCCAAGATATGATTGGAACTGAAGCTACCGAAGATAACTTTGAGGAGATTAATTGCTTGGAAATGTTTTATTAAATTATAAAATCAATGTTTGCAAATCCACTGATTAATTGTAATAAATACGAGGAATTCATTTTAAATTTATATCATGTTCCTCCTGGAAAACGAACGAATCTGACATAATATCACGTATTTCGTGATGTTTATTTGAAGTTACTCTTTTGTACATTTTTTCATATATATGTTAATTAAGTACGATCATATTCTCAATTAAATTCAACGAAAACCAATCCACATTTTTTTAAGAAATTTATAGTATTTTATTGAGTAGTATAAGTATTAGTAGTAGTAGTTATTTATTAATGTATTTTGACATACATTTTAGATCACCAAAGTCCACCAACCCGCATTGGAACAGAGTGGTGGAATATGTTCCAAACCTTCTCCTCAAAGGGAGAGGAGGCCTTTAGCCCAGCAGTGGGAATTTACGGGCTGTTGTTGTTGTTGTAGATTCAAAGTGCACGTTAAAAATAAACACGGAATCTTATTGTAAAATAAGAAATAAATGTCCATTTACATATGTTGGTATATCAAGACAGATTATATTTAAAGATAATATGTAAGATCTCAGACTCAATTAACTTATATGACAAACTTGAATATGAATCATTACTACTTATAATAAGGCACATCAAAGTTAATGGCGAGCAACGTGAGAGCGAAGGCGTCCTACGAGTTTCTAGCGCACATACAGTAGTTATTTGAATAAGTCAAACATTTTCGTTCAAGACTTAAATTTTCTGCTCATTCCTATACAAGTTATTTTATACGCCATGAGCTACATAAAGTTTCTAAGAGAAAATTGAAAATATAAAAATGTTTTTGTTATTGATCTTACTAATACTGATAATAATACTAGAGTAATGTTACTTAACATATAATTTAATTACTTAAAATAACTTAGCTTTTAAGTCCCTTGTGGCAGTAAAAACTAGTTTAGTTTGTTATGGTTATAATTATGGGCTTACCTCGGGTTTCTCTTAAGTAACAATGTACAAACGGTTAGAAGTGATTACTTGTTAGTTGTTACATACCTATAACATTATATTTTCTGCTTCTTTATTCGAAATTAAGATACTATACTTAAATTAATTTACAGATAATAAATGTAACCAACCAATTTAGGTTTGATCCTTTTGTTTCGCCATCAACGTATAATATTTGCATAAATGACAATTTCAGAATTATAAACCACTAAAACAAATTTTAAATGTAACTAAAGGTAAACTGCTAAATAGAAGAATAGTAAAAAATAAATTTAAAAAGAAAACATATCTAAATGTTATGTTCAAAATTTAAATAAACGTTATTTTTATTACGAGTCACAAACATTTTTCATTCGACTTAAGAATTATTTTTTTGATTATGGCCTAATATACCAAATATAACTGAAATCATACGTAGCAGTTACTCAGACTAATTTCCCACAAGACAGTTCTTATAAAAGAATATTACTTTAATAATATTCAAATATTTCACTTATTTTTTTAATACGCATTTTATTTTAATTAAACAATTAATTAATTATTAAATAAAATATCATACTGTATATTAAAAAGATGAAATTCAGGCATTGTTTTGAGTTTCAATGAACTCCAGTCCATGTTTCAACAAACACTTGTTATCAAGGTGCTCATCTAAGACCTGCACAATGCCCAATTAATACACCCCTATTGTGTGGCTCATAATGAACCGAACGCTTCGCTGACAAAGAACTCGGTCGGAATACCACGTGCAGACTGAGCCAATTAATTCAACAAAGACAAGAGTTAATATATTTTGAAACATTTCTGTCGTCGTCGTTTAAAACAACAGTGAATTTATTACAATTTAAATAACGAATATCAAGTAATATACTTCATATTCACCTTTTTAATATATGTAAAAAGGTTTTATTAAAAAGTGTTTACAATTTGATAGCATAAAAAAATTCAATGCAGATTTATGTGTCGTGTTTTTACTAACAATTACTACGTTACGTCTTCACTACTTACGTTTTTACTAGCAACTACATATTATAAATAGTTATAAATAGAAACATATAAAATTTTACTGTTAATTTACAAATTATTTTATATTTTGCCTTTGTATAGCCAATACCAACATATATATTATATGTAGTCTATTATATATTATGTATAAATTCACTATAAATTAAACCAGTTTACAATAAAGGTTGATGGTCCGTAGCACACTACAACTCTGGGTGGGTGGTCCACTCATCAATATGTTGCACTGTTCCGGTTTTAACGGTTGGAGAGCCAGTGTAATTACACGCGACACACTGAACATTCATCATATTAGATTCCTTGGTCGACAGCCCATTGGCGCTGTTACTAGTGATTTATACTTCTCGAAGTGCCATTTACTTCAGTAATAAAATTTTAACGAAAAAAATGACTTAAATATATATTCTGAAAAGAAATACATTTTTTTTTTCATCCTCCCCAAAAGGGATTTAACCTATTATAAATGAATTTTCCAAAACTATTCATAAATGACGCAGTTTTGAGAAAAGATACAACTGAATAGAGTACCTAAGCAAGGTACTTTATTATTTTTGTTTACTTTCTATGTATTGGTCACAATTTTCCAACTCATAATAAGTAGGCAATTTCAAGATAGACTGTCTTCTTAAAGTAAAACGTAGGTATTGCTACATTTTAATTTTAACATTTATAATTTATATAAAAACGAAACAGAGAAATTTAAAAAGAGAAAAGTTTATTAATTCCATTCCATAAACGCACGTAAAATGTTAATAAAATGAAGTGTAAATAGAAAAGTTCGCGTTGTGCAAAATAGAATCTCGCTTTGAAGTACGTTTTTATTGTAATAAAAGTAACAAAATAATTTCAACTATATAACAAGGCTCAATGCTATAATATTAAATTACATAATTTACCTTATATGTTTGTTTTTTTTTATTCAATGAAATTTTTTTTGAACACGTAAGATGAACGACAACTCCAAATATATTATAACCCCATATTGTATATTGTTTTATTGTTATGTTTATTATTCTTAAATATTAATATCAGGCAAGTATTTTAGAATAATCTACTTTTCTTCTACTTCCTATGTTTTTATAATTAAGCTCATGTTCAAAAAACCCTTATGAAACCGCTTTATGTTGGATGAGAATCTGCTACATATGTATACAAAATTCTACATAAGTGTAAACAATGTGTAACAGCCTGTAAATTTCCCACTGCTAATCTAATGGCCTCCTCTCCCATCAAGGAGTGGGCTTGGAACATATTCCACCACGCTGTTCCAATGCGGGTTGGTGAAATGCACATGTGGCAGAATTTCAATTAAATTAGACGCATGCAGGTTTCCTCACGATGTTTTCCTTCACCACCGAGCACGAGATGAATTTTAAATATATAGTAGTGCTTGCCTGGGTTCGAACCCGAAATCATCGGTTAAGATGCACATGTTGCACTAACCTAACCATGGCCCAGGCCATCTCGGCTCATTGCTCACTGCACAAGCTCGTAACCTTGTGCGGTATTATAATGTTTACATGATTGATTTTTTATTGAGTTACACTCATTATAATCCGCGTTTCACCATTACAGTATTACACAATTATACTTTATATTTGACATAAGTCAAAGAATCGTCAGTATAGAACGAGTGGAAATTAGTATGTCCGGGTACAGGATTTAATTAACTTGTACCTGTCGCTTTACTTTCAGTTAAATTGAATAATATGACGATTGAAAAATTTCAATAATATCTTAATGTCTGCTTCCTCCCAAAAAACACGCAAATACAAGAGTGATTTTATTGAATTTAAAACTATATACTCATTAAGTATTAATATAATTATTTTTATAAGTATTGACAACTATGTATATAACGTGTTGGTAATAAAAATATTCTCCTCTATATAATTAGCGCGCGCTTTATTAGTATTTCATAATTAATGGTTAGAGTATTTGCCAATAATATTTGAAGGCTGATTTACTTTTAAGAGCGGGTCTCAAATGCGATGGTGACTTGTAAACCCATTTTGTTCATATGGTCCATCTTCCAAATGTCATATCAACCACCAAACCCGTCTGTCCGACAGCCTGTTCCTCCGACACATATATATGTATGTACACATATATTTATTTTATTTTGAACACGTATATTAAATCATACCTATTAGTACCTGTATAAAGGGTCCCTATAAATGGAAAATAATGTCTGCCTATCTGGTAGTACATTGACCAAGTAAGGAATGGTCAATATTGCTTACGACACCAATGGCTATCAGTACTGGTGAACTACGGGTGACCGATTTCTCTTCTTAAATATTTTTTTCCGTTATCAACAATTCTCTGACGTAATCATGCTATAAATGTATTTATGAACGTTTTATAAAAGCGTCGTCCTAACGCAGAATTGATGACTTTCAATAACCTTATTAAAATTATATTGACATTCGGAAATATTTACTGTGAAATATTGAATTTAATGGATTTTATATAGCTTGTAAGTTTCTTACATTCAAATTTTATACATTACCAATGCACCACCAACCTTGGGAACTATGATGTTCTGGGCCTTCAGGACTGTAGTCACATCACAACAATAATAAGTATTGTTGTTTGGCGGTAGAATATATGATGAGTGGGGTACATATTTATATATAGTATATAAAAGTAGTAGTAGTATTATAGAAAAAACGGGCGTGCACTAAATCTATGAAAAAGGAATCGGAAATAATATCGCAGGAAATTGATAAAAGAAAATACTAATTTAAAGTTTACGTATCCACAACACACATTCACATCTTTTAATTGCATTGAAACTTTCATATTACATTACAATTAAATAAGACTATTTATAAATAAATCACATATTAATAAGAAACTGTATAAATAAAAACCACGGTTGAAAACCATTTCTTATATATCATTTAAACAAGAAATACCCTTTTGGAAACATAAAGATTTATCACGAGAAAAAATCGCTCATATCCGTACGATAAAATACACTGATGGCCGTAACATGACATCAAAGATGAGCGTTTTTTTTTTGTATTATAAACTTTACTCCTTTATATTAGGATTCATTTTAGTTATGTGTGTGAGTTGAGTTAAGACAACTGCTTCAGCGTTGGAAGATTAGACTAAGATAATAGTACGTTTGATGTGAGGTTTTATTGTACTCAGGATGGTGTTAGAGTTACAAGCATAATAAACTGGTTTAAATAAATAATTAAGAAGCAAAATAGCATTTAACAACCCGAGCTCGGCTTACCACGGCGTAGCCAAGGAGAATAACTTGTGTTTTGTAATATAAATTTATATTAGGGATGGGCCGAAAGTCGGTTTAACCAAGGCTTCAACCAGTCTTCAACTTTCGGACGAAATTCAGTTCAAATGCCGAACATTCGGCGCAAAAAAAGAAATGAAAAACACAATTGTCATATTTTGACTTAAATCACTAGATAGATATCATTTTATACATATTATTTTCGCCGAATATTCGGCTGAACTTTGTATTCTGTATAATTTACATATGGCCCATTACTAATTTATAAACATAGTTATAAAATATTTTTGGTCGAAATTATTGTTTAACGATAGAAAAATAAATATTCAAAGACCAACTAACTATAAACGTCTTCTTCAAAATAAAAAACGTTAATCAAAATACGTATGTATTTATATTCGATCATAAAAATGTTCTACAACACGTAGAATTATATCATAAATTTTTATATACCATTTTAATAAAAACATATTTGAAAAAGTTATCATAAATTTCTATTTAGTATTAAATATATTTTTAACAAACTTTTATATTGAATTCAGATATTCAGGAAAAGATACCCAAAATTATTACACAATCACAATTTTCATATCTACCTACCGAATTGTAAAAAGTAATCCAGAACAATATATTTAACTTATATCATTAATAAATATTAATACTAATATAAAATTAAGATTATAATAATGCTTATACTTTAAATTAAATTTCATTTCACAGCTGACGAGAACGGGTCCATATCCGAGACGATACCGGATCGGCCAGTCGAGTTAAAGAACTTTCCAAAACTCTGCGAGCAACGGAGAAAATTTCCTGTCCTATACAAGCTCGAGTTTCAGGTAAGAAGCAATTCTAAGAAAACCTCGGGACGTGTGTTTAACAGACTCGGTTAAACTTCAATTTATAAAGCCTGTGTGAATAGCGACATTATATAATATGTATATATCCTTAGCACTTGAACGTAATCTTATTTTTACACGGAGTCATTTGAAAAGTTTCACATTTCATAAAAATAAATAGGTTAAACATTTTTGCTGTAATATTAATAATCATTTCTGTCTTTGACTTTCTTAATAAAGGTAGGGAGCAAATGGTTTAATTGGTAGTTGGATGTGCAAGCAAGTCTAGGTAGCCTCATCTGATAGATGATCAGATCATCTATCACCGAATGGCAATACTTACTATTGTTCTATTCTGGCAAGCCAAGATAATTACAGGCTCAAGAAACATAACATCTTAGTACGCAAACTTGGTGGCACGTTAGTGATGTAAGGATTTGTTAAAGTGGTAGCGGTTATCACTTCTCAGCTGGTCTATGTGCTCGGCTATCTAACATATAATTAGAAAATATTTAGTGGTGTACTAAGTGAGCGGTTGCTCGTAAACATTTTTATTGCAAGAATTAACCTGAATACTCGCGTTATCGCTTTGTCCAACCACTGTGCTGAGAATACTGGTTCATATACATATATATTGACATGGATACTATAATTTACTAGTTATATAGAATACAGAAGCCATTTAATGGAGGAGGTATAGCTGAAAACATATTTATACTTTCTTTATAATGATTTTTATTTGTGTGTAATTTATCTCAGACCTTTATTTTAAGGCTTATAGTTATATTTCTATTACAAACGTTACCCTGAAGATATCTTTATAGCGATAAGCCCAGCCTAACATGCTTTTAATTGAGTAGGTTTAGGTGCAAAGTAAAATGATTTTTTTTTATGGTATAGGTTGACGGACGAGCATATAGGCCACCTGACGGTAAGTGGTCACCATTACCCATAGACAATGACGCTGTAAGAAATATTAACTATTCCTTACATCGTCAATGTGCCACCAACCTTGGGAACTAAGATGTAGTTACACTGGCTCACTCATCGTTCAAACCGGAACACAACAATACTGAGTACTGTTATTTGGCGGAAGAATATCTGATGAATGGGTGGTACCTACCCAGACGAGCTAGCACAAAGCCCTACCACCAAGTTACATGCATCACTTCATATACTTACTTATTACTATGAAATATTATTTACTGAAAACAGTAATATAATAAAATATAATATTTGAACACGCTCTATAAAACCAAAATACGGGGAGGCGATGCCAATATTACCCTGCCAAGGCGCCAAAGGCTTTGACGCTGAAAATCTCGCTAATGAAGTAATACTGCACTAATGAAAAAGAGGCCTTAATTAATGATAATTAAAAATTATGGCTGACATTTTTAAACTCGGAGCGCATATTTTTAATTATTATTTTATATTAAAAAAAAAGTTAACGTAACGGGATTTCGTAGGTTCATCTGCGTGTATCTTATTAAGATTAGAGCTAGGTAATGTTATTTCAGCTTAAAGTACAAATTACAATCACAATATAGCTTACAAGTAGGCACAAGCACTTTAGAGTCACCTTTATAAAATTAAATTAAAATTTAAAGATACCATGAAATAGGAAGGTTGAGTACACGAAGAAAATGCAACAATACAGAAAATAATACCTTTTTTAATAACTAAAATTACATAATACGTTCATTGTTTATATAATGTTAAGTTAATTTACTGATACATTTTAAAAATATGACTATATTTTCACCTCTTTATTTATTATAGTAAAAAGTAAACAAACAAAAATATATCAGGGCCTTTTATTATAATTGCCAATTAGCCGTCATCCATAATATCAAAGCTCAATTTTTATCGTTATATATTAGGGTTATTACGTTTTTACCCTCTAATGCTTCTCAAGGAAACACAGCCTATTCCAATGGAATAAGGAAAGATAAACAGACATTCATTCATTCATCACTTAATTGTTTATAAAACAACAGTAACTACATATATACATTTTAATTTACTCTCGAAGTCTAGAAAAAAATCGCTGACATTTAAACGCCAATTTTTCGTGAATCCATAATGAATACCAAAGATTATTGAACAACAACAGCCTGTAAATTCTCACTGCTTGGCTAAAGGCCTACTCTCCCTATGAAGAGAAGGTTTGGAACATATTCCACCACGCTGTTCCAATGCGGGTTGGTGGTATACACATGTGGCAGAATTTCTATGAAATTTGTCACATGCAGGTTTTCTCACGATGTTTTCCTTCACCGCTGAGCACGAGATGAATTATAAAGACAAATTAAGCACATGAAACAGCGGTGCTTGCCTGGGTTTGAAGCCGCAATCATCGGTTAAGATACACGCGTTCTAACCACTGGGCTATCACGACTCTTATTAAGATTATTGAAGATCTCCAATGATCGTGTCAAATCAATGTGAAAGCTTCAATTCGAGTTAACTCCTGTTATGGTTTGGATAGACTGCAGAAATATTATAGATACGAGTATATCCCATCCTTAGTACATTTTTACACGCGTTCGGTTGATATCTGAATGATTCGGCACCTTGCCTTGTTAACTCTTTCGAATCTACACAACTCGCGGTTCATATAGCCTAGGGAAAGCGTTCGCAGTATTGTCAAGGTACTAAACTTAAAACTTATTATTCATTATTATTTAATTTTTCGACATTGCAGTTAATGGTATGCATATCTTCATATCTGATTGACCGTGTATTGAATTTGTATTTGAAAGTAATCGTTCGTAAAGGATTATGTTCGAAATCTTCTCAAAGAGAGCGGAGGCCTAAAAACCCAGCAGTGGGGGAAATTTACAGGCTGTTGTTGTTCTCAATACACATTACGTTACTGGATCGATATTATCACATTTTTTTATCATGGTTGTGATTAAATAACCTTTCAAAGACAGTAACAAATAATAAACAAAGTAATAAATAAAATAAAAAATAAACGATTTATTTCTTTCCTTCCATTCGTCTTGAATTTATTTATTTATTTTTCGATCTAGGGGTAATATTTACTTTAAATTTGAGAAATAACTAACTTAACAGCCATGCACGAAGCGCAATCACCGAAACGCTTTTCTATATCATTTATTCATACTCACGATTCTTGTTAGCTAACTGTCAGACGGTTAAATCAATAGAAGATATTTGTTTAAGGAACCTGCCCTTAATAATATTTGACCTGAGCTGAAACCAAATATAAGCTCCGTTTGTGGGAATAAATTGACGTTGTCTTTTCTAGATTTAACATAGCATAGCTGTCACTTGTATAAATAAATACAATAATCTGTACAGCATAATATGGCTTTAGAAGTAAATAGTAAAGTTAATAAAAAAATAGTAAAAATCGTAGTGTTTGCTGATTGAAGGTTTCCCCCCTTCGTTTTCAGAAGGTTTTAATATTATTACATGATGCGACTTCAATACGGTTTGGCGGATAAACAAGATATAATTTCACCCGACAAACACAGGCGTTTATATTATCACAATATTTCCTTAACCGCCACCATGAATTAATAACGTGATGCTTTTGTATATTTGAACCGTCAATCTGCGGTTAACATTCTCATGTTCTAACTTTATTGTTTAAATTCTAGTGAACAAAAGTAAGTCTTCGAGTTTTTTTAACAAAAACATATTTTCTTTAAACTAAAACCACTAACAACTTTCCTTTATTATCTTGCTCATTCACGTTCAGAGTTGGTTCTCAGCCAATAAACTTCACCTTATCAAGACAAACTGAAGCTCAGAGATGGAAAATATAATTTCCTAAATTACTAGTATACTATTTCTCGCTTCTTATTATAACTTGTTTGTACCAGATTCTGTTAGGACTCACTTCGTATCTCATTTATAGAATGATTAAACTTGTACGGTTTGATACGGGACTTATTAAAATGTCATAATTGTTATTATAAGGAATGTCGCTTATCACTTTCTGTCATTTCTCGATCGTGTTCTCTGGTGAGTTTCGCATCTGTTTTTAAGGATAGTTCTGCTATTAGGTTAAGAATGGAAATGAAAAATAGCATTGATTTAAGGGATGCCGAGCGATTAAAAAATACTGATTAAATCCAGATCACTCGCGCTATTGTCGTGCCCACTTCTAGCATAAGCTTCAAGGTAATATTGCTGTTTATATAATTTAGGAAATATAATAGTAGTTCCTTAAAGAACACGTTCTCATTACCGATAGTTTAAATTCTAATTGTAATCATATTATACTGATAACTTCTTTATCTTACATTAATTCTTAATGCTTAAATACAATAATTTTTTTTACGTTACACATTAATCGTAAAATTTTACTATATAATAAACAAGTTAGATCAAACTACGTTGTATTTTGAGAGGGTTTTCTTGTATAGAAATCAAATTTCACATTTACTTTGTTTGTGAAATTTTATTCTTACGAACGTAAGCAAATCATATTTCGCAAGCCACATAAAATTCCAACGAATAATTAAATTTTGTGGACGTCAGTGTTTTAATTAGCTGAAACATATTCTGACCACATAATTTCTATTTGCGTTTCTTACTCAAAGCATTTTATGTATAGAATACAATTCTATTTATAATTTTGTGTGGGTAATGTTTTTTATTTATAAAATTCTATTATGCCATACATTGTAAAGGTAAAGTTTTGATTGTTGTTCACCGTTTTATTCTGTTGTTCCGAAATGGCGTAACTACATAAAAATTAAACTCAAATTTCTCATTATTAAATTTTTATTGTAAAACTACGAAAAGATTGACCTTTTTGATGGGTAGTCGAAGGTTATTTAAATAACCACTTGTACCTTTTTTCTTTTGAACAAATATAACAGTACTTTATCTGTACGACTATATAGTTGAAAATAATAAGCAGTGAGATATTAATTACTTATTTAAAAAACCTTCACGAATTTTCCGTAGAGGTTTACGTAACATATCTGATGAGCGTAGCAAGCGTAGCACTCGCGTAGACTTTGTAGACCCTTATTAAAAATCTCATGCATTCAAGCGTACTTTTAAGTTATACTTTAAAGATTTATATTTAAATAAAAGTATATTGAAAAGATTTAAAAGAAATTAAAAAAATAACTTCTCGGTGAATGAATGTGCAGTGAATATATTATATGTTGCATTACGGCTTTCATATGCAGGCAAATTTGTGTGTATAGTTTTACTCAATATTTTTACTTCACTTTTTCATTACCTTTCTTATTTATTATATTCAAAATATCTATACTAAATGCGAAGGTAGCTATGTATTATCTCTTTTTGCTTAAACCGCTGAACCGATTTAGATGAAATTTGGTATTGAAATAGTTTGAATATCAAGGAAGGATTCTACCTGCTTTAAATCACCTCTCCAAAGGGGTGAAACGGATAAAGATACAGTTTCAGCTAGTTCTTAAACAAATAAATTATAATTTACAAATAACTTATATAAATCCACCTCATATCGTATTTGTACGCAGCAAACGTAGTCCTCGCTTTTATTAAATACGAAGTAAGTATAATCCACCCAAAAGAAGTTATAAACGATTTTAATAACGTCACTTGGAGTGCAAAGCGACAGATAGTGCCCGCGGTAAGCCCTTTAAATCCAGTTAAAAGATGTCCCTTACGAGCAAGATTGCAGTTTATATGAGCGTTTTATCATCCCGTCGGTAAAACGTAAATTTTCTCCCTATTTAATGTTTTTCAAATTCCTTTGAATAACTGATATTTTATGTTTAACACTGATTAATCACAAAATGTTAGAAACTATGGCAGGTATATTTCTTACAGGGTGTAAACATTCGTTAAGATTTTACTAAATTCCATCCCTAAGGGGGTATAATGGGCGTTAGAAGTTTTTATGAAGGCCTATGTTTTTGAAGTAAGAAACTTGAAACTTAAAATGTATACTTTATAGATGGTATGGAGGTGTACTAGTAATCTCTTTTGAAATCAACGCCCTTTTGGGGTTAAAACAGGGGATGGTCAATCATAGGAAAGTCAAATGTTATTGAACTTAAAGTAATTATCGCAGATGGATTTTAATAATTAAATTCTACTTACTAGTTACTATTACAAGGAGATATGTTTTACTATAGCGTTTAAAAGTATTTTAATGTGGACTGTTCGAACCAAGTCGTACATAATAATATTATAAATAAATATGTATTCTTTTGTAATAGATAATACATACATCTGTTCAACTGGTTAATAATCCAGCAATAACATTTAATTTTATTTCTGTAACAATAAGACACTTACAGTTACAATCTGAAATAACTGCGAATAAATCTGCGGGAACAGCTAGTTACATTATTAAACTAATGCTGCATTACCTGGTTACCATTAGAACAAAGTAAGACGAGTATACTTCAGCAAGTTATATTATGATCCATTTTCTAAAGTAAATCTTTAATCCTGCTTAGAATTGGGGCGTAAACGTACCTCAAAAAGTAGTTCATACGCCAAATATTACTTACGTAATTGTGAGATCGCTATACCATATTTACTAAGTAGACTATTTCATTGTACTTATATTTCCACTAAAATATATCCTTTTTAATTGGTATTTGTTTTTATAAGCAACTATGACCATTATTGTGTATTTTTTTTAATTTTACATAAACATCATCATAACATAGTATGAAACAAAATCGCTTAACGCTGTCTGTCTCTATATATGCTTAGATCTTTAAAATTAAGCAACGTGTTTTGATGCGGTTTTTTTAAATAATTTTTGTATATAATAAATACATGGACAATATTGTAAACAACATATTAAAAAAAACACTGAAGTTTCTGATGTGATGTTGTAAATTAACCAATTCGGAAGCATATTCAGTATCAGTGCAAAGACCCGCCCTGGTTAGTTTCAATATAAAACATAAAAACTGGTAGATTTAGTAATACAGCAAGAGCCTTTTATCAATAATCGATTCAATGGGATTGGCAAAGGAAGTAATAAAAAAAACACTTGATTCATTACGGGTGTAAACAGCTACTTAAGAATTTAGTCCTGCTATTCCAGATTGAAGGGTGAGTGAGCCAGTGTGAATGAGAATACAAGACATCACTTCTTATGGTGGCGCGTTGGTGAGCCATATGAATACTTCGATATTTATTGCCAAGAAACATTTTTCATGAATATTTAGAACTGATTTTACGCTGTTTCTGCTGCCTGATATTAATAAATATTTTATATAAATTCTTTCATACATATTTAATAAAGTTGTTAATAAACTGTAGGCACGTTCGCGTGTTATGATTCAAATTTATAATATTAACGCTTATCAGATATTCGTTATTAGAATTTAATTTATTTTTAGGTAATAATTTGGTACATCTATCTTCGTAATTATTGTTTCTTCTCAATTCGTTCTTAATTCTGCTACACACTACATTATTTAATCATTGAAATACTTTACATCATCAGACGTGATGGATATTACAATGCTAAGTTTAATTAAACTAAAATTCAGTTTAAGTTATTAAGGGTCAATAGCACAACGATTTACGGGTCGCCTGCCGATATAAAAAGCAGCATCACGAGTAATAAAATTAAAAAGAGAAGTACTTACGAATATTAGTGATTCCTTAATTATTTTGTGGCATTGATGATATTCTTAGAAATAAAAGATACCGCTTGATCGTGCCTTAACGAATCATTACGTTACATAAAAGGCAAATTGTATTGTTTATGAAAAAGGTATATTTTTTTTAATGCAAAAATCGCGTGCTTTGGATAATACACTAAAAGGCATTAGACTGATAATACTCGTCATAAATCAAAAGGAAAATGTCGTAAAAATTCATTCAACATGGATATAAACGTCGTAAGTACATAATATATAAAGCGACATCACGCAGTTACCATCTATATAAAGTTTAAACAATAATTTTGACCGCATGCGGTTCGTATACGATAAATTGTGCCTTATGAACTTATCCATTATTTTAAAGAAGAAATAGTTTAAAAACGTTGATAGTAAAAGTTATTTTACTTTGGCCAATAATGCTGCCGGCCTAACGCATCGAATTTAAAGCTTATTCTAAAATAAAGTACGAGCACAATAACTTCACACAGTAATGCTAAATCTGCTTATTATTTTTAATTAACACCAATAACGTATAATATATAATAAGATTATTTTTATCCCATGCAAAATTATATGAATTAAAAAAGGCCTATTTATTGGTCTTCTTGCTGTATATGAAGATAAAAATCAGAAAATATTCTCAGTAGAAGTTTATTTATAGAACACTTTTTTTATAACTTTACCTTTATTTAAAACTTCTAAATAATCTATCATATTGCCTTTAATTCGTTATATTTCACCGAATTGGGTTATTCTCGTTAATGTAATCATTATTGATATATTCTTGTTTACTATCTACTTATTGTGTTGAGCCAGTTGTTAGCGAATAATTTTGATTAATGAGAAAGAACCATCTGCTGCAGACGTTTCAAACATTTGTTAGAAAATTGAAATTTGAAAATTTGAACTTTTGTTCGAAAATTAACTTATATTGGGAATCGTTTTAACTGTAAAATAATAATCGACGCGAAATATCTTAAGATCAAAAGCCAAAAATAAATAATGTCTTCAAAGTCAACGAAGCATTTTTATCCATAATAAACATGAATGTTTTTTTTATTTAAAATAAATTAGGTACTATTTTGTGGTGGCGCTTTAATGAAGCCCGTCTGGGTAATTACCACCCACTCCTCAGATATTCTACCACCAAACAATAGTAATCAGTATTGCTGTACTTCGGTGCGAATAGTAAATGAGCCTGTATAACTACAGACGCGAGAGATATATTAGCTCCCAAGATCAGTGGTACATTGTTAAGGAATGCTTAATATTTCTTACACCGCAAATGTATATTCACGGTGGACGGTGGTGTATACTTACCATCGAGTGGCCCATTTGACGACCTCCATGGTCGAGTGGTGTGTACACCGGTTTTCATGGGTACGCCACTCCGAGGTCCCGGGTTCGATTCCCGGCCGAGTCGATGTAGATTACCATTAGTTTTCTATGTTGTCTTGGGTCTGGGTGTTTGTGGTACCGTCGTTACTTCTGATTTCCATAACACAAGTGCTTCAGCTACTTACATTGGGATCAGAGTAATGTATGTGATGTTGTCTCATATTTATTTATTATTATTATTTATTATTTATCCGTCTCCCAATCTATTACATAAATATATGACCTTAATATTTTATTGAAAGCTTTTTTAAAACGTCAATTTTGCTTGTCAATTCACTGAACGTAAAATTATCGATTGGCGAGTGCTTAAGACGGCTTTATTAGTGAAGTATCCTTTGATCTTCCCTTATCTTTGATCCCGTGAGATTGATCTTATTTCGTTGAATGGAACACCTTGCCTCAAATTTAGTTAATTTTTTTTATATATAAATTCAAAAACAACTCAAAGTATATAGATATTCCTATATTACAAGAAAGTAATTAGCTTTTATTAAGTCAACCGTCTAAACATTTGGGTGAAACTACAAAACCCAGCTATTTAAACAATATTATTACTACTCAAAACTACCCCAAAACACGCTACATCATCTATACGTTGAATGCGTTGTGTCAACACTGGATTAATAAGTCTCTCTGTCAGGTATAACAAATAATACGTAATTTTTATTATGTTTAAATATACAGATTGGCATAGTGATTGGAATGATTTTGGGTTCAAACCTAGGCAAGCACTACTATATATATATGTGTGCTTAATTTGTGTTTATAATTCATCTCGTGCTCGGTGGAGAAGGAAAACGTCGTGAGGAAACCTGCATGTGACTAATTTCAAATTCTGCTACATGTGTATTCCATCAACCCGCATTGGAACAGCGTGGTGGAATATGTTTCAAGCCCTCTCTTTAATGGGAGAGGAGGCCCAGCATTATATATTATTTTGAAAAATATTTAATAATATACATGTTTATATTCATGACTTAATTGCACGAGCAAACCCTTTGTCGTAAACCCACTTCTTAACCCGTATTTCACTTCAAAATATTAATTTTCCGTAAATTACTCTTTAATTTTCACCGTTATAAAACGACGTGAAAGTCAATATAAAATACGTATACAATATCACGACCCCATTTTGTATTCTATTTTTGAATATTCATTAACTGAAAGTAAAAGGTCAGGCGATATTTTTAAGTATTCCGAAGCGAAGTGTTTGGTAACATCTCTCGCTCCACTGACACTAAACCGCTTCGTTGAAAACTAATGAACTAGTTAATTATGAGCAAATTTCAACGATTTGTGGAGTTTCATATTTAAAGTTATTTCATTAAAATACTGGCACTGTCCCACAGCTTTATCCATGTTCAATTTATATTATATTAAA
Organism: Vanessa cardui; assembly: GCF_905220365.1. Lineage (NCBI taxonomy): Eukaryota > Metazoa > Arthropoda > Insecta > Lepidoptera > Nymphalidae > Vanessa > Vanessa cardui. The sequence goes on along the minus strand of NC_061140.1, from coordinate 3,888,523 downwards.
ATTCTAAAATGTAGGTAACAATATTAAAGGAAGGAAAATTGTACTTTTGTATCCTTATCGTGTTTTTTTTAATGTTTTAACATTTCAGTAAAAGGAAATTGTAATTTTACCCAATTTGAAGATTATTCGCGGACAAATAGACTCGATCACGAGGCTTTGGAAACAAACCCCGAGTGATGACATTAACAAATTATCGGGTTTTGTTACTTAAGAATTCTCAAACACAGAATGTCTGGGAATTTTCAATGTACTATGTACTTCAATGTACAATACGTTTTGTGTAAAGCAGGATATATTCATTTAAATAATTGTATTTAACTAACTTGACTTTGTATTTTTAAATGTTGAAAAAGAGTAACTATTGAGTTTCTTGCCGGTTCTTCTCGGTAGAGTCTACTTTCAGAAACGGTGGTAGCTTCACTTGATTGTAAAATGACGATTCAAAAGTGCTTGTAAAAGCCTACTTGAATAAAGTTTATTTTGATTTTATTTGATTTGATATTTAGTAAACACATTTTAGCCTCTTTAGCCGAAACCATTGAGAACGTAATCTCTCTTAGATTTGAGGTCTAAAATCTTACAAAAACATCACTTCGTGATATATTGTTAACCTAGCCCATGGCTCTCGTTAATTCAACCTCAAACAAAACTACGTTCAAGTAAGGGCATTTTCGAGGGGGGGGAGGTTGTTTAACGTATAATAATATTTACAGTTGTAATTTGTAAATCGCATTAACCAAACCTTAACCGCACCAAAGCGTCTGTAAAGCGTATATTATTGTATCCCTTATGCTTGTTGTTACAGGCTTCTGAAAATATTATCATAAATAATTACAACAAATGTTCTCAGAGAATGAAAACTTGACGAATTTTATTTATAATCTTTCCTTGATTCGTGAATAACTGAGTTCCATTTGACAAAACATATTTACCGATTTAAAAATGGAATAACGATGATCCACTGGGCGAAATATTCTTGACATAAATTGTTTATGTATCGAGTAAAGAAATAGCAGTCTTATTTAGGAAAGTAAAATAGAGCTACTTCTTGAGGTTGTCTTAAAAATTAACAAAGAGAAAAAATAGTAGCTTGCATTTTGTCGAGAAACCGTCTTTCCCAGGTGCGAGCGGAAAAACTTCGATTGCTCTATTTTAAAATATTGCACTGGCCTCAAATTAATTAGAAGTAAATCTTATAGAAGCTTAGAGATATTTTTTTTATTTAAAACTAATCAGTGTTTTGTTTTTGCAGACAGCAATCAAGGTAGAAACGCACGCATGTCGTCACGCACAAAAGAAGACCAATCTACACAAGAATCAGAATCAAAAAGTAACTCCATGTAAGTCAATACATGTCTTATTTTTACTCAGTAGCTTTTAATAACACTCCATCAAATGTGTAGTCTACTACTACTTATTCTTTGTCTGCTTCGTAAACTACTTACTGACAAAATTCGTAAGCTATAAGTTTTTTAAATATAATAAATATATATATATATATATATATATATATATATCTTCTCCAATTTGTATCATTTAAGATGTTCTACGAGTATTCTTCGCAATTCGAGCGTAATTCAACTAGCTATTGTTTCTTTACGAAAACATTTAATACGCACGTACGCACTTTTAATTTTTTACTATCTGTATTATAGTTTGAAATTTTCATTGTGAATAAAGAACGCTCAGACCTGCTCACAAAGAGCTAGTTACGTTATATTCGAGTTGCAAATGTTAGCTTACAATAATATTTAAGGTTATACACCAGCTTAAAAGGCAATTTGGAATGTGCAATAGCAAGTTTATTGAGCTATAGGAATCGTAATTAACTACATTATTCTGAAAATCGCGGTATTGTCACGTTTGAAAATAGAATTAAATACGCATTCCCGGGATTAAATTCTCTATGCTAATTCTGACTACTATGCGACCATCAAATAGGTTTTATTTCATTCGATTGTTAGTGTGATTAAATAGCGAGATTTACGAGAACCTACACAATATCGTTGCGGTTACATCGTCGTTGCACATACTGGTCCGCCCCTATAGTTTGTAACATTGTGTTGCCATTTATTTAAAAAAAAGGTCATATTAACCCAATTAAAAACAAAAAAAGAAATAAAAACGACTGTAGCGATTTGACCACTGAACGTAATTTATATAAGGTACATATTAAACATTTTTTTTTTTAATTTAATAACAGTTTTATTAAACTAAAAAAACAATTTCACTAAATATTTTTCTTAAAATTAAATTAAAAAAAAATAGTAAACCTACATTACAATATACACAAAGTAATTCTCGGTACGAAATTGGATCTGCCTTTACGATATTTCACATATTCCGGTCTCTTATTTTAAAACTTAATCAAAGCAAAAATTGTATTTCAAGCGCGATGTCGTAATAATAAAGTGTTCATTTGCAGATGACTACAACAGAGTGGTGCTGCAAACGGTCGACCGAGAACCCGACTCGGATTACATAAATGCTTCCTATATAGATGTAAGTATAAAACCACCTGTTAATGTATAAAGAGCGAGCAATTTGTACGTAAAGTAAAAGTTAAGTATAATATTATATATAGAAATAAATATTGCCTAAAGAAGTAGAATCAGTAGTGATGGTGAATGCACATCAGTGGCGTAGCAAGGATCCCTGATTTAAGGGACTACAAAAGATTCTTGTAATTTAAAACATTTTTTCGACGAAACCAATTTTGATGTTTAAAATTTTTGAGAAGAAATTACGAAGTTGCAAATTTACTAATAAGCTATTTAAACTACATATACTAATTTTCACGGACACAACAAGAAATATAATCGATACTACATTTAAATAGACAGCTATACTAGGGTAAAACTAGTTATGCCATTTGGCAGAATTTCATCCTCTTTATGGTTTGCTAATGAAACCCAAACAATTGAATTAGATTGAGATCCTTTAAACGGAGATGACTTAATGGGTTAAAAACACTAAAAGTGTAAGTCAAGAAAATTAATGCAGTATAGCGCGGAACATTTACAGAAATAATGTAATTTGAAGAGTTTCTCCTCATTCTCGTTTCAGTCGCCGTCGTCTTTTAATAAACTTCGTGGTCGCAAACTTTGCGCCCTCGTTAGCTGTCGTCGGATACCTAGAAGTTACTTTTAAATAAATGAGAACATTCCAGAATCTGATCATTGGAGCTTAGGAGATATTTATATCGTCTTTCATTCGTAACAAGTTCCTTCTTTAGTATTTTATCTGAAAACCATTAATTGTGTGGTATTTTTTGAATTAAAACAAATAAACATTTAAAATTCGAACCAATTTTTCGTTACCTTCACTACTACACACATAGACGCTCCCACAGAGACTATATATCTATGAGCATACGGGCATAAATACACTCACACACATACACGCGAATACATACGGATCAATTTATGATCCTGTAATTTTTACATTCGTCCGCTCTAATATTCTTCAAGACCAGTCTGAATTTTTATGTATTTTTTATTGGATTTCAATTTGATTAATTTATCGATAGTTAAAAATTCCACTACGCTTCTTTACCAGATTCGAGCTAGGTACTATTTCGATGTAAACAATGTTGAGTAGGATCTCCTCTCCTTTACGACGAGAAGGAATTGAACTCCATCACGCTGCTTCAAAGCGAATATACGTAGCTAATTTTTGTCTGCCACATGTAGCGTTCCCCACCTCGTGTTCGGTACACGAGGTGAATTATAAACAGAAATTAAGAACATGAAAATTAATAGGCTTCACCTAGCGCTTGAATGCAGAATCATCTGTTAAGACTTCACGTCTTCACAGCACAACCAATACTTATTCAGTTCGTGTAATAATATAATTAGAGTAAGATTTGTTTGTGAGCAATGTTACCTAAATCACGCTGAGTATTAATAACTGAATGCAATGCCACGTTGCAAAATGTTCTTGGAATAGCAATGGAAACTGAAATTCACAAAAGATCAGCACAAGATTGCAAAATTTTTAAAATTCATTTTATCAGTTCTCGCAATTTCTGCTCCAGTTTTTATTTAAATTCAGTGTAATTCTTCTTAAGTTAAGTGCGATAAGACATTAAAATCATTTTAACGATCTTCTCAAATCTTCTTAGAACATCAAAGTTTTATTTTATTTGCTGTAAAAAGTAAAGGAAAGTATACATATTTCTTTATGTTTTAAGTTGAGAATGACAAGAAAAATGTCGAATGATTCTTGTCTGTCAAAACAGGGCTCCGGTTTTAAAATTTGATGTCCCTTGAGCCTGTTATTACACGGACTCTCTTGAGGCTGGGATATTAACATGAATACTGATGACCAAGTAATTACTACCAGAATAGGACTGCCCAGGTGGACTAGTCCTACCAGAATTTAGAACAAACGACAAACTGGGCTAAATTGACATCACTTCGTCAATATGAAATAAAAGCAAACCAAAAATGAACAAAGACAAATTAGTAAAAAAATCATTATTTCTAAACTTATAACACTGATTATCATAGAAAAACTAAAGTCTATTTTATTTTATACGTACCAAAATAATGTAAAACGTATATATAATATGTCTTCAATCTTCAGCTTTAGAGCTTTATAAACCCATGGATGTAGAAAACACATGGCGCAGTGATTTATGACTGCAGGAAACCTCCATCACTTTGTCCTCAAAGTGTCGACGTTTAGTGGGAGAAAAGGGTTTATTACATAACTTATACCCGAGAGGATTTACATAAACAAAGTAGACAATTAATAAATCTTGGAATTTTTTAAAAAATAATATAACTTAATCCGAGTTACGATCAATATTGGCATAATGCTAGCAGTATTTTTCTCTTATATCGAGCAAACTCTGCTGGTTCTATTACAAACTGAGTTTACCCAAAAGGTCTTTTTAGACATTTTTTGCGTCTTAACTTCCAAAATGTTCTAACTTACGGTACTATACAAAGTAATTTTCCTGATACTCGACAGGTTAATCAACCCAAATCGTCCTGCAAAAGGCCCTTCTTGTGAAATGAGGGTTATCCGGCGGGTTACTAGCCATTATCACGACCAATTTAAATTTCTTTATGAAGTGACAGATGTCCGCTCATTTAAAACTTTCCTTTAAATGTCTTTAACAGGAGATGCCAATTAAATTTCTCTTCGCCGCAGGCTTGTTAAATAATAATTTTACCCTGTAATATTTCGCAAACTTGTGGTATTTCTTTGGCCTTAGAGAAAGTGGTTACCTTAAACATAGGTTATTCTTAGATTATAAATAAAAATCCTATATAATTTAATAACATAAATACAGTTTTTTTATAGTTATTACCCAAGCCAAATGTTACGTGATCACCTTCGTAAATGAACACGGTATTGTACGAAACTTGTTAAACGTAACACTTTTAAGCGCTGCCAACCATACGATCCAATATTTTATATCACTGCTTTTAATACCACAATCTAATTCACTTTTTTAATAAAATACGAAGGCGAAAAATTGGGTCACCTGATATTACGCCACGAAGTATTAACCGTTCCTCACATCGCCAATGCTCTGTCAACCTCGGGAACTTTAACCCTTATATGTTAGTTACACTAACTCACTCACCTAAAACTGGAACACAAGAATATTAAATACTAGTTGTCATCCGCGGCTCACCTCGCGCTTTAGGGTGTTGGTTGTCGTCTGTAAGACAAAAAAGTAGACTATGACCTAGAGTTCATTTTTGCATCATACCAAATTTCATGAAATTTCGTTCATCTGTTTGGTCGTGAAAGAATGATAGATAGACAGACAGAATTATTTTCACATTAATAATATTCTATGAAGTAAGGTCTAGATATTGAGTCGAGATGGCCCAGTGGTTAGAACGCGTGCATCATAACCGATGATTGCGAACCCAGGCAAGCACCCCTGATACATGTGCTTAATTTGTCTTTATAGTTCATCTCGTGCTCAGCGGTGAAGGAAAACATCGTGAGGAAACCTGCATGTGACAAATTTCATAAAAATTCTGCCACATGTGTATTCCACCACCCTGCATTGGAACAGCGTGTTGGAATATTTTCCAAACCTTCTCCTCAAAAAGAGAGGAGGCCTTTATCCCATCAGTGGGAATTTACTGGCTGTTGTTGTTGTTGTTGCTTTATAATATTAATAATAGGTATATAATAGATTGACACTAGAACACTTGATAAGTTGGTACCTAACCAGACGAGCTTGGACAAAGACCTACTCTTTAACTAGAATACAGCATACATATTACGCACACAGGTGATTCTGAACAAAATGGAAAAAATCCATATTACATTCATTTGTTTAAATACAAATATCGAATATTTTCATCGATAAAGGCACCAAGTAGAGCAACTGTATACATTTAATACATTTTCAAAAGTAAATACAAATATAATTCATATTTTTTTTCATTATTCCTCAAACAAATAAAAGTACCTGATAAAAACATACATTTCGTTAAATTTAATTGTGCTGTTTGTTAAAGAGATGTTTCGCATATAAGGTAAATTTTATATGGAATTAACTCGACAACTTGTTAATATATAAAATTCGGAATCATTAAAAACTTGATATAAGATTTTTGTTAAAGATGTGTGAAATCCATGTAAAGAGCTTTTTATAATAAAGTATATATTTCTACGGTATGTTATACAATGCGATTTGAATTTTTGAATGTTACCGAAACAAGTATTTTGTTTCCAAGTATTCGTAAAATGTATCTGATGCTATTACTTTCATACTTTTTATAACTGTTGCTGTCATTCTCATTGTCATTTAACGATTACTTGGGCTTTTAAGATTTACATATACCAAGGAGTCTCCTGTGAAACTTTCTGTTTATTCGAAACATTTTTTAGGAATTTAGGTTTTATTTTGACTTCATTTTTTTGTAAAATGCTTATAACATATATATAGAAATAGATAGAGAATAAAATATAGAAACCTTTATTAATGAAATTTTTAATGACAAATAGTATATGTATATTAAATCAGAATTTGAGTTCATCGATGAAAAATTACTTTATTATTGTTTACGGTTTTTTACGAGAAAACTCTTATTCTTCTCTTCTTCTTCTCTACAATATTAACTGGATAGTTTCAAACATCATACTGTGTCTCCCTAAATATAATAAGTAAAGGAAGTAAATATATAAATAATTAAATAATAAATATTGGACAACATTACATACATTACTCTGATGAAATGTAAGCAGCTAAAGCATTTGTGTTATGGAAAATCAGAAGTAACGAAGGTACCACAAACACCCAAGACGACATAGAAAACTTATAAACCTTCTACATCGACTCGGCCGGGAATCGAACCCGGGATCTCAGAATGGCGTACCGATGAAAAGCGGTCGAGTGGTGTACACATCACTCGACCACAGAGGTCGCCAATAATATGCGATACTGTATCTATTTGAATACTGAATCTATTTTGATGATAAATTAATTTAAAAGTTGAAAAAATTATTTGTGTATTTGTGAAAAAACGACCCAAAGTCATAAAACTATATTTTTGTAGTATCAAAATGTATATTTTATTTTTATAAACCACTCACAGACTTTATTTCTTGCACATCCTAAAGTTGACGGGTAGATATTGCTTTTAGCATTAATCCCGTATTTTGTACAACACCGCTATACTACGTCAATACTTTTAGGATATATGTTATGAAACAGTTCCATTTATACTACACATAAATAAAACTTTACATAATACATATACGATTCATCCTTTCCATCGAAGTGTTCATCACAGTACAATAGAATTAGGCAATTTCCAACACATTACGCCGGTCTTGTGGAAGAAATCGTTGCTTTTATTAGACCTTTTTGTAGGGGACCAGTGATCCTATCACCATAATGATATATTATGACTTGTTTAAAGGAACCTACTGAATAGAATATTAAAGGGAAATCGAAACGATTCTATATGATTGCTGTATTTGTTTTTTTTTCTATTTTATTTAGGTACTCAAACGAACAAATAGACCGCTTGATAGTAATTTACTCGTAGATACGAATGTGGGTCTGATCATTCGTTAAGAAATATAAAACCTTGCACTGTTATTACAATACCGACAGGATCTAAATTGCTTTTTTCATTCGCGCATTTTTTTATAAATTTATTCGTACACTTAAAAAAATACTATGTAAAGCTGTTTGGCGATAGAATTCCGTATGAATGAGTGTTAACACGGGCTTGCACAAAGCCCTATCGACAAGTAAAATTATATTAGCACTAGTTGTCACCCTCAGCTTCACTCGCGTTACGGTTGGTTGTCAGATGTTCAGAAAAAAAAATGCCTATTTCCTTCCTCAGAGTTGAAATTTCATCAAATTCAGATCATTGGTTTGGTCGCGAAAGACAAAAAGAAATAGTTACTATTATATTAATATAGATAATAACATTGGCTCACTCACCATTAAAACCGAAACGCTACGATACAAAGTAAAGTAAGTAAAGTAACAGCCTGTACATTTCCCACTGCTGAGATAAGGCCTCCTCTTCCATTAAGGAGAGGGTTTGGAATATATTCCACCACGCTGTTCCAATGCGGGTTGGTGGAATGGACATGTGATAGAATTTCGAAATTAGACACATGCAGGTTTCCACACGATGTTTTCCTTCACCGTCGAGCATGAGATGAATTATTTACACAAATTTAGCACATATATATAGTGGTGCTTGCCTGGGTTTGAACCCGCAATCATCCGTTAAGATGCACGCGTTCTAACCACTGGGCGATCACAAATGGTGTATGACTGGTGCCCATTCAGTCTTGCACAAAGACATGTCGCCGGGGGCGTGCCATTAATAAAGATTGCAAAGAATGTGATTATAATTTTGCATGTTTAATCTACAAATATATTATTCCTTAGATATAAAACTGACACTTCACTGGTTCGCATCGTATTACCGGAAATTTTACACTCCGTACAATTTACGCGGTAAATTTCAAACAAGGTCGAGTGGTTATTTAGGATAAAATTTAATTTGTGTCACACAAATTACACGTGTACAAAGTTACATAACCTTAAATATGTTGAGCTCTTCTAAAATAGTTTAAATGTTGAACTCATGTGTTATAATCTCTTAAATTTATATATGAAAGAAAAGTATGAAATATTCTCACTCAAAATAATTTCATGTTATTTTAACTTATATTTAGCAATTACTTTTATGCCTAATTATTACAATCTATTTAAATAAATAATAAACTGTCTCAATTATGAACATATTTTTTTCTGAAGTGTTCTAAGCAGCTTAAATGCAAAATTATCTTACATAGATAAAGCTGAAAATAAGTCATAAGTCTATTGAAGTCAAACTAGTGGGTCGCCCGCAAAGCTTCGCTTTTTTTCAAAAATTTATACTAATTTGGAAACCTATGACAGGTTTTGTTTTGATTTAATTTTATCGTAAACTGACGACAGCCATACACTAAATATCCATAGCGCCACTCTCTATATATAACTGATCTAGTTACTTTTTTCTACCCTCTAAAATCTAAAATTCATTTGTTTCGTAAATCGTAACAATTTAGTAAATTGCAATCATGCATCCTCTTTAATTTTCTACACACCTCACCAGCTCTTCAAAACAAAACCATAACCGATCTTCACGTGCTTCTATCGTCCCGTAATCACTGGGAAAAAATCAGCTATTACTATATAAGATGTTTATAATTTCTTTGAATCCTAATTCGAATACAATTATAATTGTTTCTTTGTCATATATATTTATTACTTGTATTAAACGTCTACTGGCATGTTTCGACAGTACGACTGACGCTTATGTTGACGGGTAACAACGTAACGCTTTCTTATGCCGTCATGCTCTTAACTCGTTTTGCGTGACACGAATATTATATACTTCGCCGCTATATACATATTAGGATATTAAAAAGAAAAAGAAATACTATTTTCGTTAAGAAATACTCAGGTTTTATTTTATTTTACCTGACAACCAAACACTAAAATGCAAGCGAAACCGCGTACGACAACTATTGGTTATAATCGTATTTCTTATAAATATTAATTTCATACTTCACTTCTACTACGCTCCTTTATTGCTCTTTTGTTGTATATAATCAAACATTAGTTTAAAATGGTTAGCGTACAAAAGCGAACTTATCAAAAACAGTCCTTTTTCGTATCAATATACGGCCGATCTTTATTTCTACACACATAACTGTGGTGATATTATTTTGTAAATTGTACAGGCACGGCTGTTAAAGTTTATAATTATCCGTTATGACTAAGTACAAAACATTATACAACCACTTTATACCAACACAAAATAGATTACTATCTTAGTGCTCTCGATCATTCCATCAAAACCATTTAATATAATCAGGATGACAATTAATATTGTTCTGACACATAATATATATTCAGCAATAATGATCTTGTCTTCCCATTCAAACGCCAGCGAATCAATTAACGCCATCTATGGGTAAAGTTAGACAAGTAAATTTGAACGTCACATTGTATTTAATATCTTTATTTTTTTTTAACAGAGTATATTAAAGCCGAACGCGTATATAGTGACTCAGGGGCCAACAGAAGAAACGGTGGTCTCGTTCTGGCGTATGATCTGGCAGGAACGGGCAGCCGCTATCGTCATGCTCACCAAGACCTTCGATTTTATCAAGGTAATATAAAACAATAATGTTGTGTAATTACTTTTTCTTAATTAAACAAAATATACTTTATTTAAGAAACACTTTCCAAACTCTTCTGACACGTCATTTTGGATACGGCTCGCCTTGTGTATTTTACTCATTTCCATAGTGTAATGTCTTATGACATCCTATTTTGGGGTAATGCAGCTGACATTGATACTATTTTTATACTGCAGAAAAGGGCTATTTGTGCAATTTATAACCTGGGCCCAAAAGATTCGTAAAGAAATTAAAATAATGACTGTCGCTTCTTCATTTGTTATTGACAATGTTATGTACGTACGCAAAAACATAAATGATTTACCCATAAAAAGTGACGTACATTCCATTAATACTAGGAACAAGAACAAACTTGTTACACAAATTACCCGATTGCACAGGGTTAGTAACTCTTTTTTGGGACAATGTATACGTTTCTTCAACAGGATCCTAGAAAATATTCAAAAATATTCAATAATAAAATTCAAAAGAATCGTTAGAGAGTTTGTGTGCTAAAAGATATTATAACACTAATGAATTTCTAGTTGAATGCACACCTTGGGAATGAGATGATCGCCTCCAGGCTGTTTGTTTATATTGTATATGTAACATGATATGAAAAAAAAAAGAAAGAATTTATCCCGCAGGGTATCTTTCGCCGGTTCTTCTCAGATCTGAGGTGTTAAATTCCGAACCGGTGGTAGATTTTTTGACTATCAATAAGAAAGTGTAATCACTTCTATTTTGAATAACGATTTTTGACTTTGATAGATTTCTACCGAGAAGAACCGACAAGGAACCCTATAATTACTAATATCAAGTGTTTAAATAAATACAAATATGTATTAAAAATAGATACTCTATACTTATACATACATCATCTACGTAATATAGTTTTAAATAATAAACTATTTGATTATTTGAATTTATGAATTACACTTTTAAAAGAAATACTAAAACAGAAACTATTTGCTCTCCATTAAAATTAACCTAACCTCAAAAAGGAGTTTATTATATTAAACTTCTTGGTAAACATTAAAAAAAACGCTTATCATTAAAATATTAAACCTTTATATACTTTTTTATATAATTGTTTTTAAATATACATATTCGATGTACTGTTTGTAAAAGAATATTTAAGCGTTAATTTTTCGTTTTCGAACATTCATCAGCTTCTGAGCAGTTAGTGTTAAATAAATCTTGCGTAGACAAAACTGAAAATAATTCTATTTCACCATTAGTCTAGTTAATTGTCCCAGCTCGATTTAATTTCAAATTTAGAACAACAATTTACATACATTGACAGTGATAAAATGGAGTGTAAATTCAGAAACAAAATTGAAATTAAGGTATCATTCGCCCTCATTCTCTTTCATCGCGATTACGATGTGAATTTGTCACTTTCACACCCCCCATTCTGTGGAAACGAATTATAAGAACACTTACGCAACCCTTTCAGCGCGTATAGCGAACACACTTCATCTTATTATTATTGGATTATCATAAGCTATGCATGTTTTCCGCAGATTAAAAATTATTTTGATGGATTATTTGAAAAACATGTAATCTAAAACGTAAATACTTATAGTACGACATAACTTAGATGTAGCATCGGCAAAATTCGTAAAACCGAACACATCGGAATTATCAATATTTATTTCTTATGTGAATATGATCTTTACACAAACGTAATAATTTGTAATATCATATGAGTTAATATATTCGTCAATTTGACACGCCGACTTATATGCACTTGTTTTCTCTGACGTATGAATATATAGCGACGAATAGCGTCGAATGGCGCGATAGGGAACTATTTCTTTTGGTTGTATAAATAGGCAGTAATCGGTTTTACGAATTTTACCGACGCTACATCTAATTTGTGTCGTACTATATATGCTAAAATATGTTAATAGACGAGAATAGTTTAACGATATTTATTTTAAAATAATAAATCAGCTATTTAAGAAGAAAAAAGCAATTAAATAGTCATATCAGAAATATTTCTTCGAATATAAAGTTTGTATGACGTCGCGATAACAATACTGAAGGTTTTCGAAAATCATTGTACGTGGCCGCCGTTCCTCTCGACTTTCTTTTAAAATGAGCGATAATTGGGAATAAAATCTGCGGCTGCAAAATTTACTTTCAAGCCTTCTGAGCTTTACAACGAAGTGATTTTAAATCACAAAGACCTCTTAATCTTAAAGAGATTTAAGTGCATTTTAAATATACCTTTTAAAATAAATCTTTGTTCAAGTAGGCACAAGCACTTTTGAGTCGTCATTTTACAAGATTCAATCAACGTAGTTACCGGTTTGAAATGTACATTCCACCGGAGGGTACTAGCAAGATTTTTTTACGGATTTACTCGGATTAACTCGTTCTCCGTATTCGCTGGGAAAAATGTCTTCCAATTCCTTAAGGAGTTGATTTAGAGGTTTATTCCATCACACTGCTGAAGTGTGTTTCATTGGTCAAATCAAAATGTTGCTGAATTTTATTTGGCACGAGATGAATTATAAACACAAATTATTTAAACGGTAATTCAATCATAATTGTTTAAATTTAATGCTCTACATTCGATTAAAACTACGTAACCGAGGCACCATATAGGTACATGTATATTATATAAAAATATATATATTTCATAACATAACATAAATCTGTTTTTAAAAGCAAACCACTTAAATAAACGTAAGACACAATGCAACCTTTTGACTCAGCCAAAACGTAAAACAATTTATTTATTATAGAAGTAATAGACGCCACCCTCTACCCTCGCCTCAATAAAGCTAGGGGATGTTTCAGGGAATACTCTCGCTTCATTTGACCAAGCCGTCATGGCGAGGTGGAATATTTGAGGTTAAGTCCCCCGACACGGGAATATTTTCCGCAACTTTTATGGATAACATAATAACTGAACCGTCGTATTTTCATTCCTTTCGTACCTCTATAACTATCCCTGAATGGTATTCAGAATTATCTGATCAAGTTCAGAGAATCATTAATCTTTCTTTAAAGATATTTTATATAAAAAAAATTGGACAGCATCACATACGTTACTCTGATCCCAATGTCAGTAGCTAAAGCACTTTTGGATATGGAAAATTAAGACTAAAGACAGTACCAAAAACAACCTATTCCAAAGAAACACAGAAAACTAATTAACTTATTCTACATTGACTCGGCGGGGAATTGAACCCGGAACCTCGGAGTGGCGTACCTATAAAAACCAGTGCACACACTACTCATCGTCGTCAGGCCATCAAAATAAAATTTTGCATCTAAAATTAATAATTCAGAAACATATTATATATATATATGCAAGCGGAGTGCTTACCACGGCCCATATACAATCACACTGTAAGAAAAATTAACTGTTCCTTACAGCACAGCAAATCAAAATATAAATTTTATATCCTTCGTTTAGTGACACTAGCTCACTTAATCTGATTTGTTGGGCAATACCTACGCAGACGGACTTGCACAAAGCCGTACCACCAAGTACATGTCGCAATCTAATATTTTGAAGTGCCTTGGGAGTTAGTGGTATATAGGAAATATTTTATGTTTTATTATAAAACCACGATTTTTTTGGTAAAGATATTTGTTTTTACTTTATTTAAAGAATGATACTTTATAAATAATTTCGACAAACAACAACAGCCTGTAAATTCCTCTCCCTTTGAGTAGAAGGTTTGGAACATATTCCACCACGCTGTTCCAATGCGGGTTGGTGGATTACATATGTGGCAGAATTTCTATGAAATTTGTCACATGCAGGTTTCCTCACGATGTTTTCCTTCACCGCTGAGAACGAGATGAATTATAAAGACAATTATAATAATTTCACTACCCTACAATGGCAATATTTCATATCTGCCGCCATTTATGTTGGAAATTCAAATCAATAAAATTTACGTCACAACACGTGTTCGTGGAACTGTAGTTAATTGTAATGAGTTGCCAATACGTCAAATGGTTATGAAAATTTTATCATGACATAAAAAGACGTAAAATGCTAGAAGCGCATATAAATGTAAATTATGTATTTAATTTTGGCACAAGTATATGACACCAACGTTAAAATCGTTTTCATCTATGCAACGATATTGATTTTAGTGACGTCACAGTTATGTATTTGCATATTAACCCAATAAAGGCGCAGATTTTCGAACGCTATCCAAATATGCCATTGTATTTAATGTTTGGCTGGAATCGAACTTCCGGTATTCAGGAAATACAGTATATGCAAAAACGGCGAGGTGACATTTTTACGTGTTGTATAACTATACAAACAATGAAGCTATAAGTATTATGATGCATAAAATATTTTATATTACATATAATATTTTACATACCTATTATGTAGGTATACTCTACAATAACATTATAATTCCAAAAGTAACTCTCTATGCTACCTCTTCAAACCTAAACCTCCTAACCGGTAAAGAAGAAATTCGGGACAGAAATATATATTTTTTTTTTATTTATTTATAATTCTTTATTGCACACCACAAACAAAAACAAAAAAGAAAGTAACATAAAATTAATAAAATACAAAAAAAAAGAATTAAAAAAAACAAAAGAAGTACATTAAAAGTTTTGTACAACGGGCGGACTTATGGCTTTTTAGCCATCTCTTCCAGACAACCCAATCAATGGGAGAATCCAAAACCATCGGCGTAGGCGGTGCAGTCATAAACTTACATACAAATAAGTCCCAGGGAAAAAATATTAAATCACTTTTAGAGGGGGTAAAATTGGGGCGACGGTTTGTATTTTATTAGTAAAGTTTTATTAATTTTGCACAGGTACAGCCGCAGGTTTAGCTATATAGATATAAAAATATATAAATTGACGGTGCATTTAGTGATACAATATTTTGATTTAATACATTTATAAATAACACTGACTGGCAAATGAGCCATGGTTATATTAAGTGGTCACCATCGCCCGTATACATAGATGCTTTAAGAGGTATTACCACTCCCCATAACACCAATATTTCATTAACCTTTGGAACTTATTTGTGACGTCCCTTAAGCCTGTAGATGAACTGGCTCAATTACCTCTAAAACCGATACATAACAATTCTAAGTACTGCTATTGATGAGTGCGGTTTTCACAAAACCCTGCCTCGAAGTCAATTCATTATAAACAACAATTTATTTTCTGCTCCATAGGTCATGTGCGTCCAATATTGGCCACCAAACAAAGAAAAAGATGAAACATATGGAGACATCAGCGTCGGTATAGTCCAAGAAGAGGAACTGGCCAACTTCCACATTCGCACCTTCCGGCTTTACAAGACAGAGAAAGATGTAAGTCCTTACTCTATCTACCTATATTAGATCATTGGAACTAAAAGACATAAGTCGTCTATAACATACACCAATAATATCGCCAAATAGAATCAGACTGTTATCATTACACAGTATAAAACAAAGTCGCTTACCGCTTACTGTCCTTGTGTATGCTTAGATCTTGGAAATTACATAACGGATTTTGATTCGGACTTTTTTAATAGGTACATTGATTCAAGAGAAACGTTTATATGTATAATACATGCACAATATAGTAGAGAAACATGATAATTTTGGAGGTTTTAAAGTGAATTCGTAATTAATAAACATTTTTAATATCAGCATTGTACCCGTGCGAAACCGGGTCGGGTCGCTAGTTTTAGTTTAAAACGTTCAATATTAGCTTGGTATTATCTGAACTCAAATCTCTGACGTCAGAGTCACCTTACAAGTGGCTGAGATGTTTATGTCGCATAGTTATAGGGTTTTAGGGCTTTGGTCAATCAAGATAAAAAATCTTTTTTAATTTTATAAAATACTTTATTCCAGTACAATTTTTACGAACAATTAGGAAATCTTAATTTACAGGAATATATTAAACGATAAATTACTGCCGTTTCGGATTCTAGTGACGACGGAAAATTAATTTCAATAATATACCTGTAACTTTAAACATATCTAAAAAGTAACTAATATTACACAATAAAAACATTATTAAATAACCTATTAAACGATATAGAAACTGAATGTCGCACCACAGTTGCAACAAATTGTTAGACTTGGCTAAATGCATGCACAAAGAAATCATAAAAAATTGGTGCATTTATTTCGATGAAGAAAAATGCATACATAAAAATATCAAATCGCTTTGTCGAGGATGTTTTCAGTAATTTAAAGGCTATTATAAGTATTAAAATGCTTTAGTTAAATAATAAAAAGATAAATGTAGTAAAGTAACAAAGGACACAAGACAATGGAGACAGCAAGTTGCGGCAACGCCGATGTTAATGTGAGAAAAAGCCATTTGTAAGTGTTTTGCTAAGCTTAATAAAGTTTCTCATTTAATCGTACATTTCATTATGTTGAGAGAAAACAAAATTCCAGTGCATTGTCGACGAAGATTTTTCTTTTGCGACCCCGCTTAGAAATAACTCTACGTTTTATTTATAAATGTCTGAGTACTTTTTTTTTATTTGATGTTCAATATATTGACTGTGAGATAAATACATACATTTGGTACTTAAATATTCCATAGCTATAATCATAAGTTTGTTTACGAAGACACAAACACATATGGAAAAGACCGAGACTATATTGTACAAGTATTTTCTCTTATTTTAGCTCTTCCAGTAATTAAATTCATTTATTCTTTGTACATACTCGACTGCACGGTTACTCTAGTTGTTAGATTCCTCTAGATTTAGATCCAAACCCCCAGTGAAAGTAAAAAAAGTTATTAGATTTTTCGAACGAAAAATTGATAGTATGAGCTCAAAGTCTGGAAATTGGAAATGAGTACTCATATCCTCGGAAAGTACATAAAGAGGTTTGAGTATAAACTTCTTCCAGACGTATCGGATTTGCCGTTTCATCGGATTACGAGTGTATGTATGTTTGCGCACTTATAATATGTCCGGCATCGTTGGCTGGTTTCATTTCAAATCAAATCAAAATAAACTTCACTCAAGTAGACTTTTACAAGCACTTTTGAATCGTCATTAAACAATTAAGTGAAGCTACCGCCGGTTCGGAAAGTAGATTCTACCGAGAAGAACCGGCAAGAAACTCAGTAGTTACTCTTTTTTATCGTTTAAAAAATACAAAGTCATGTTTTATTTATTTATTTATTTATTTATTTATTTATATAAGTTTACAAAACCGACTTACAACTATAACTTACATAAATAAAAATTTTAACAAAAAGAAAAACCGACTTCAAACAAAACACTATTTTAAAACAAATGAATATGCACGAAAAAGTAATAAAAATAATTGCATATTCAACATATTTTTTAGAGTCTTCCTAAGTTAAATGAAATGAAAAATATTAGACTACTTAAAAGTCGATTAACGATTATATCATGTAGTTATAGTTATTGGTATATTTGGAGCCGGTGTCAGCCACGGTGCCCTTGCCCCAACAATCAAAAGAAAGAAGCGATACGAGCCCCTTGATTGATCCAGTAGATTATTGTGTAAAAGGTAATTTGTAAAAAACATATTTGTTAAAGTATTCTCGTATTGTTTTTTGATAGATATACTGTAGGGTTTTATTGGCTGACACCGACTCCAAATATAACAATAATTATAACTACATGATATAATCGTTAATCGACTTTTAAGTAGTCTAATATTTTTCATTTCATTTAACTTAGGAAGACTCTAAAAAATATGTTGAATATGCAATTATTTTTATTACTTTTTCGTGCATATTCATTTGTTTTAAAATAGTGTTTTGTTTGAAGTCGGTTTTCTTTTTGTTAAAATTTTTATTTTTTTTTTTGATTTTAAGTGAAGCTGATGTTAACTAACTAATTTTTTTTAATATGGATAGATTAAGCGTTCCGTTTATATGAGTCAGAAACTACTTCGAGGACAATTTCAAAGGAAACTTGCGAATAAAGCAAAAATAGACTTTCGAAAATGCGGATTTAATACGTCACGCGGCGTAAACTACAAGGATCCCTCGAAAGAGCTGTAATCGAACTCAGCAATAAAACTTTGAAAAAGACCAACTATATTTCGTACATCATATGACATCACATCACATACACAAAATTTGATTAAAGATAGTAAGAAATTCTGCCCCATATCGCACCCTAACTGCGAGCCGTATAGGATTTCCATCACTACATAGTATTAAACAAAGTCGCTTTCTCTCCCTATATCTTTAAATCTACGCAACGGATTTTGATGCGGTTTTTTTTAAAAGATAGTGTGATTCAAGGGAAAGGTTTGTGTATATAATACATGAACAATATAGTAAAGAAACACTGATAATTTTAGAAGTTTGCGATGTGATGTCGTATATAAACAAATTCTGTAGTAGATATATTTAGTATCAGTATTGCACCCGTGCGAAGCCGGGGTGGGTAGCTAGTTGATTATAATATTCGACTATGATAATTACATAAACATAACCACATTACGGAAGGTGACTCAAATATCCAAATAACCTATAAATAAAAGATTCGACCGAGTATCGCTAACGTGCTCCTCAGAATTGTTCCGTTCCCTTCCGTTCCGTTACTTTGTCATGGATCCTGTGCTCAGAACCTTACCAAACTTTCACCAAATTACCCTTGAAGTATATATTTTATAATAAAAAAAGAATTATCAAAATTGGTTAACGTGATTTTCAGTTATTCACCTATTTGTCGCGCATATACATAATGCAAATTTAAGACTTATGTCGTTTTCACATGGATACCATCATCGGAAAAAAAAATAAAAAAAATGGGACCCCACGGGAAGCACTACCTTTCAAACAAAAAAAAAATTATCAAAATCGGTCCACCCAGTAAAAAGTTATGAGGTAACAAACATAAAAAAAAAAAAAAAAAAAAAAAAAAAAATACAGACGAATTGATAACCTCCTCCTTTTGGAAGTCGGTTGAAAATTAAATCTTAGCATAAGAGACAATACTTTTGTTGCAGTCTTCTAGATGTAAACCTAGCGTGCTTTAAAATAAATTTAAGTTACTCAAAGAATAACCGTACTTGTGTAAATACTACATAAAATATTTGTTTAATTTGCTTTTAATAGAGCAAGTGGACTCACCAAAGATATCTAAGTTTTGACGAGTACAGTTCGCAAGCGAACAAATACGGTAAATTGGTGAATGCTGACCAAGATTCGATTTGGTGTCAGGTAGGGTAAAAACTTTACGATTTTGAAGACGGCTGCCTTGACGCGGTATTGAGAAGGTAATCTTAGCTAGTAACTCTGGTGCATCAATGAATCCGTTTAACAGCTTATATAAGAAGAGAAAGTCAGCAGCATCTCTTCTATGTTTGAGTGTTTGCATTTTATACTTAGCTAGGCGAGCGTCGTAGGAAATATATTTTTTAGCATTGAGATCTATATAAGCAAGGTGATAGAGAAACCGTTTCTGTACACGTTCTATTCTGTCTGACTGTACTTCGTAGCCAGGATTCCAGACAACAGAACAGTATTCTAAAATACTTCTTATTATACTATTGTATACTAGTATTATTAGGCTTGGCTCTTTAAAGATTTTCATAAGTCTTAGTATAAGACCAGATAGTTGTGAGGCTTTAGATATAATATAATCAATACGGTATCTGAAACTTAAAGTGTTATCTATTATTACGCCGAGATCTCTAACGCTAGTTGATTCACTCAGAGGCACGTTATCAATATAGTAGGTGTGATCATGAAGCTTTCGTTTTCGGCTAAATTTAATATGTGTACATTTATCCTTACTTAAAATCATATTATTTGCAAAACACCAGTGAACAATACCATTAATATCATTTTGAAGGATATCTGTATCCTGCAATGTCTTTATTTCTCTGTAAATTTTTAAATCATCTGCAAATATTTGATATTTTGATTTAATTACTTCTCCTATATCATTAATAAAAACAAGAAAAAATAAAGGTCCCAAATGCGATCCTTGTGGCACACCGGACGGAATTGTGCACTGATAGGATTTAAAACCATTAATTGTAACTAACTGTGATCTATTCCTTAAATATGACTCGCACCAGCGTAATAAAGAACCATGAATCCCCATGAATTTTAATTTGGCTATTAGAATGTCATGGTTAACTAGGTCAAAAGCTTTTTTGAAGTCCAGATATATCGCATGTACTTCTTTATTTTTATCAACTGCTTCTGCAATATCAGATATGTAACTGACTAAGTTAGATGCAGTTGATTTGTGGGGACAAAAGCCATGTTGCTGTAAATCCAAATAAGGTTTTAAATGAGAATACATTTTCTTTTGAACTAGCGACTCAAAAATTTTGCCAAAAGAAGACAATATGGATATTGGTCTGTAATTTGCTATATTATTCAAGTCTCCAGATTTATGAACAGGTGTCACATATGCGATTTTCCATTTAGTTGGAAATATACCTGATCGAAGAGATTGATTGTATATAGTTGTTAGAGGATTAACTAAAACTTCAGCACAATTTTTAATAAATAAAGGTGGTATTAGATCAGGTCCAGCACCTTTGTTACAATTTAGGGTAGCAAGATGTGTACTTACTTCTTGTTTTGTTACAGAGCAGGTGGCATACGTTTCGTTAATGAGTTTAATATTGGTTAGGTTCTTAAATTCAACGGGTGGAAAGTTAAGAGTCGTGCCGTAAATTGTCTGAAAGTTGTAAGAGAAAAGATTACATATATCCTGCCCTCCGGTCACTTTTTTATCATTTAGAATCATTTGGTTAGGAATTGATTTAGAATTACATTTTTTCTCTTTAAAGTATATCCAAAAATATCTTGGATTTTTGCGAATGTGATCAGATACATGTTCTTTAAATAATTTGTGACATTCAAGTATCATTTCATTTGAGCGATCTCTTAAAAGATCGTAAGTATATTTGTCCATAGGATTTTTATACTTCTTGAATATTCTATGATATTTAGCCTTTTCCCTGAGAGTAGATATAAGAGAGCGCGAGTACCATATAGGATGTTTACCGTTTCGAGACTTGGATTTTGGAGTATTTTTTTCAATAATAATTAATAAAGTATCATAAAAAATTTCTATCATTTCATCTACAGAGTTACAATTTCTCCATAAAAATGACCAGTCAACGTCTAAAAGTTCTTTAATGACAGAATCATAGTCACAATATCTAAAATTTAGTTTAGGCTCAGTATTTCTTTTAAGGTAGCGATTATGTCTCGAAAAATGCAGGTCTATTAATAAAGCTGGGTGATGACTATCAAGTGGAACTAAGGGGCTTTCTTCAAATACTGTAGTAGAGGATGGATGCGAGCAAAGAACTAAGTCGAGAATTCGCTCATTAGTATTTGAAATCGAGTTGCATTGATGTAAGTTGTTGAAAAATATATTGTCAATAAACAAACGATCAACATTACTATTACTTCGAATAGGGATTAGGCTACGGCTGTAAGTGCTATATTCCCAAATAATGTTTCCCAAATTAAAGTCTCCTATTAAAACATTTATTGTGTCGTCATTATTGTTAGCGTTAATAATTTGTGTAGTGTTTTTAAGAAAGTAATCTAAATCTGACTCCTTTACTGGTGGTGGAATATATACACCGCAGATATTTACTTGAGCCTTTTTACCCATTTTGATTGAAACCCAAAGGTCTTCGGATGTGGATTCCCAGGAGTTCATTCTTAGAACCTCGTACTTTCTATGTATAGCTATAGCAACACCACCACCATCTTTTTTTTCCATACTAGATGTAGTTGAATTTCGATCGCGCCTAAATACTAAATAACGAGTGTCGAATAATTCGTAATCAAATATTGTTTCATTCAACCAAGTTTCCGTAAGGATTAATGCATCGTAATCATGACATAAAACTGATAAGTAGAAATCTTCGGTTTTTGTCCGCAAGCCCCTAACATTTTGATAATAAATTTTAAAGTTGAATTTTAATATTACAAAACCATATAGAGTAGCTTATAATACAAAAAAAGCTCTACAAAACTATTTAAGGGTTTCAAGAAATTCGGCATTTTTTATTAAAATTGCAGGTGAATGTTTATTCTTACGAGTATAGATACGGCTGTTACGAATCCAGACAAACTCATATTTCTTCTCCTTTGCGAATATTCTTGTGGCTGCATGAAGTTTTTTGTTTGCTAGTGATAAGTGTTCACTAACATATATTGACTGCTTTTCACCTGCGATTCCTAGATGAGTAGTATTGAGTTTGTCATGTTCATGTTTTTTATTGAAATTTTTCACCGCTGCAAGTAAAGTGTCACGCACACGAGGGCTCAATAATTTGACAATAATATTGCGAGGACGCTTAGAATCAGAGTCAACCTTAGCAACGCGATGAAATTCTTTTATATCACTGTCAGATATACCACACGAAACAATATTGGCGAGTTGTTTTACAGTTGAGAGCAGGTTTTCGGACTTGTATTCTGGAACACACTGTATTTCAATATTGCAGTCTCTGGCGCGTTGTTCTAATTGATCCATAAGGCTAGTGACTTCATTAAGTTGCGAACGCAGACTATTATTTTCTGTTCTTAGTTGCGAAATGTCTGTCTTGTAGCGATCATTAATTCGTTGTTGTTCGTCAAAATTATCGGACAAGAATTGCACTGAATTGGTGACTTGGTCTAATTCCTGTCGCATTATATTAAATTTTGAGTTTAAGTCTCGCACTTCGCCGCGAATCTCAATTAATTTCGAATTAAAATCATTTAAGCATATTTGCTGGCATTCGAATTTCTCGTTCATTTCTTTACGAAGATTACGTATTTCTTGCAGAATGGCATCTTGTGAGCATGTATTATTTATTACAGTTACAGGTGATTTTTTTTCAGATACTTCGGCAGTTTTACCTTGATCAGCAGGAGAATTTTTATTCGAAGTTATGGTTTTAGATGGATGACAGATCGGGCAAACCCATTTCGCTCGGCTTGACTGTGCTTCATTGAACTTTATACAGTCAGCGTGAAATTGGCGGTTACACGATGTGTTTGTACATTTAATTCTCTTTTGAGTTACAAGTAAGCTGTTGTTACAAGTGTAGCAAACTGCCATGCTGATAAATTATCCAAATCCGTTAAATTAATAAAAAATATAATTAAAAAATAAAAAAATAAAAATTAAGTTACATTTACTGGGCCTCGGGGTTTGAACTCAGTACCCGTCCAAGTGTTTAAGTTTATTGCACTAATCAGCACCGCTGCGCCAATATGATAGACACTAGTGAGGTCGAAAAGAATGTTCATTACAATACTTTAGCTCTGAGACAAGCAAATAATCAGTACTTAGTGGGTAGTGTAAAATAACTTCATTCAATCATCACTTGGCAATAATATCAGTTCGTTAATATCAGGCACAAAACTCCGGTTATTGCATAAACTAATTGTCATAACACTTAAACTGTCTATAATCACTGATTTTAATAAAAGTATTTGCACTGACAGCCACGAAAAATACGTTTTAGGATTATTTTACGGCGCTCGGTTACAATCGATGTTTACACAAGTACTACCCGAAGATGAATGTTAGTTAAATACAATTATTTAAATTAATATATCCTGCTTGGAAGTCAACAGGTATTAACTCCAAGCTTTTTTATCATCCTTAAAATCTTGTATCGAATAATATGCTTTTTCTACCATTGTATTTTTTGCAACGATTTGAATTTACGAAACGACAAAGTTAAAAATGTCTGCGGAATTTTACTTTGAACATAAGTAGCCAAAATCAGGACGAAATCATCGTCATCACATGACCGGAACCTGGAGATCGTATTGTACTTTGATTAATTACTACCGACACTAAGCTTCGTACGTTTAAAGCTGACAGTGCTTCTCTACTATATGTGCATGTATTGTACATATAAATCTTCCTCTGAAATCAATCGATTAAAAAAAGCAAAGATCTAAGCATACATACAGACATAATGATAGATACATAGCGGTGAGCGACTTTGTTTTATACATGATTAATTTAGATAAGTTTGCTTTCACAAAACAATGCATTTAAAATAGAACAGGTACACACAAATTAATGATGATATATATCAATGAACCCATAAATGTGCAATAGATTAAAAAAAGCTGATATCAAAGAAATAAATAAGATTACTTAGAATATGCCGTATCTAATGTAATTTGCTGAATACTCTATTTATAACTAACGTCATAATACGCCGTTAAATACTATGTACTCAAACATTAACAAGTGACCCTTTGATGTAATGCGTCTTCAACTTTTTAAAATCGCTAAAAAGATAGAGACAGAAAGCGAGAGAGGGAGATAGATATATACGAACTGATTAAAAGGACCTAACAACCCTATAATTAAAGATATTAGTGAAATTGGCTTACTTGAGATTAAAACAGTCTATATTAATTATCTATATCTACATTAATATTATAAATGTGAATGTAACTGTTTGTATGTCTTACGCTCTTTCATGATCAAACCGCTGAATTGGACATAGGCTAATTTTTTTACATAACACATCACTACTAGTTAGTAACACTTGTTACTTGTTTCCATTTTTTCTTACACAAAAAACAAAGACCTATAATTATAACATTTCTAAATTATATGGAACCACAAAATCTTTGTCGTGACCTTCAAACGAAGTAGCTTTCCGTTGCCACTTCAGCGTGCTAACTTTGCAATTTATGTTCGTTATCTTCGTTCATCTACGGATATAATTGGGTCAAGTGGCGAAATATAAACACTAAATATAATTATATAAACAACAACAACAGCCTGTAAATTCCCACTGCTGGGCTATAGGTTCCCTTTGAGGAGAAGGTTTGGAACATATTCCACCACGCTGTTCCAATGCGGGTTGGTGGAATACACATGTGGCAGAATTTCCATGAAATTTGTCACATGCAGGTTTCCTCATGATGTTTTCCTTCACCGCTGAGCACGAGATGAATTATAAAGACAAATTAAGCACATGAAACAGCGGTGCTTGCCTGGGTTTGAACCCGCAATCATCGGTTAAGATGCACGCGTTCTAACCACTGGGCCATCTCGACTCTATATAATTATATACTTCAACTAAATACTAAACAAGCTATTCTTCATTCAGGTGGTTGTAGAAGAGAGATTTCTTCTTCAGTTCCACTACACCCAGTGGCATTCACACACCTGTCCGTTTAGTAACGCGCTGTTGGAATTCAGACGACGGGTTAGAGCAGTAGTGGGAAGGAGACTGGCTCCCAACTCTGCTACAGGGCCTATGGTAGTACATTGCAAGTAAGTGTTAAGGAAATCATTATTCATTGGCGACGTAACTAGGACAAAGGCTCAGAGTGCATTGAAAAAGATGGACCTTAGCCCAAATATTATTTACATACTATTTATACAAAACAATCGATGGATAGCAAGCTTTAATTTTTATAGTAATTTTAAATGACTGTTTTCCAAATACCATTATTTTAGATATGTTGTTCCTAGTGGCCTCACCACACTTTGAAGGGCGTTGATACACCGCACTACCTTGCCAAAAATAGTCCTATGCCACAGACATCGTCTTGAAATATGGAAGAAATTCAAACGTTTAGGAATAATATAAAATATTAGCAGAAAATAAACGACAAAAATAATGAATAATATTTTGATTTAATATTAATTAATGCCCCAGCGAGACATATAAAATAATTAAAAAAATTAAGTCATTTGAAAATGCTAATTTAAATGTAGAATTCATTATTTTGTTTTAAATAAACTTAATTGACATAAGGTCAAATACCTACGGTTTACACTACTTATTCACTTTCAGTGACGGCGGTGGTCGATCGGGTGTTTACTTAGCAATTGATGCCAATTTAGAGTTAGCTGAAGAAGAAGACTGCTTTGATGTTTTCGGATATTTAAAAAAGTTGAGACAATCAAGAAAAGGCCTTATTGAAAACGAGGTAAGCTTTATTTTCCAATGATGTTGATTTTATTAATTAGTTTTAAATAATAATTATCATTGTTTTAGGAACAGTATAAGTTCGTCTATGACACGTTAGAGGAACACGTTGTGTGCGGAGTGTCCTGGTTCCCTGTATCTGAACTATCACAAAGACTGAAACAGAAATCCCAGAGGGATCCAGTGACGAAGCTTAACGAATACCAGAAGGAATACCAGCAAATTTGCAAACAGACACCTCGTTTCACTATAGGAGACTGTGCTGGAGGCCACAGGGGTGATAATAGAGAGAAAAATAGGGACGTTCTGGTCGTGCCACGTAAGTTGTATCTCTTTGTTATCAGAAACCAGGGCCAGATTATCTTTAAGAAATGTACTTTCAAGCCAAAAATGTGGGAAAAATTAATTTAAAATTCATTGTTAAAAAAACATTGAAAACAATTTCTGGTATTTGATTATATTAACATACCGTCATGAGATAGTAAAAAGAACACTGTAATAATGAAAAAACTTGCTCTATGATACAACGACACATATTTTAGGAAGTAGGAAAAGGGTAAAATGGCCTCGTGAATTCCATTGCCTAGGCCCAGTGATGTGGTTAATCCAACCCTGTCAGTAACATCCGTAAATGTCCCGTTACTGAGCAGAGGCATCTTCTCCGACTAAAAGATAATGTTCGGAGCTTATTTATCTTCGCTATTTAACTGGGTATTAGTGGATATACATTGAGCAGGAAAAAAATTAACATTATTAGTCACGATATTATTGGTAAATTATAAATACAAACTGACTCTTAATAACTTTAGTTTTCTTGCCCGTGTTTTAACACGATTTCTTCACTGGACCATCTCAGCTCTTCAACTATACTTACTTATATTAAAAGGTTACCTTCTTATAAACCTGACTTCAGATAGTTTTTTTGTAGATGATTATGGTGCTATAGTTATAAACTAACAAGCTACAGGTTCATTAGTAGATAATATTGATACAACAAACACATCTATCTAATAAATGGCTTTGATAAACAAGTTTATTAGTTGAATAGACTATGACATTTTCAGGCTTCCCTTTCTTTTTTTGATATATAACACAGACGCAAAATAATTTCCAAAGATAACAACTAATACATATTTCCATAATACAAACTAATTATTTACAAAAGAGATCCAATACGCCCAAAAATAAAAATGGTCACATAAATTGGTCATATTCTGTATGGCCTGGCAGGTCATACTCCACATTATTTGACGTCATTGACCTATAGAACTTAACCTATATCCACTGGGGATTTGCAAATAGCTGTTATCATATATTAATATATCATATCGTTGTCGTATTTAGTATTAATAGTACTTAATGCTACCATTTGAATTGAAATCAGGTAGCTCAGGCAAATCATAATATTCTTTATGATAGCAGGCAACAAGGTTATTTCTTTTGAAAGGTCATTATAGGTTGAATTTGAAGCTACACACAGCAAGAACATACATTTTACGGTGAATATCTATCTATATAATCTATATAAGTATTGATACTTAATATATTAATAATAAAAAATAAAGATACGCAAAGAAGTTTATCAAACTATTATACTAATGTTAACTAATATGGCTTAGGGGTCGTTAACTATTGTGGGTGTTTTCATATGCTTAATAATTGTAGTGTTTGATCTCATACTCGATGTTGATTAAAAACTTCGAAACGTTTTTTTTGACGGAAGACACTCTGCCAACCCTGAATGAATCAAATTGATGAAATGAACTCAGCTGTAAATCATAATCAAGTCTTTTATAAATTATAGTCAATAAATACGTAACTGTCAAAATTAAATACTTTTCTTATTCCAGCGGATAACTTTCGTCCATATTTGACGTCCTTTCAAGGAAACAGCTTCACGGATTACATTAATGCTGTCTTCGTGGATGTAAGTTTTAATTTCTGTCGCAATAATATAAGGAACCATTAATCATAAATAAGCATTGTCATCATTCGCTTGTCTTCATCTTATAATCACTCATTTCGTCAGCGCAGAATGTAAACTGCATGTAATCGATTTTGCACGCTTACAGCTGCCCGATTTATGTCAAATTTTCTTGAAAAATGCTTTGCTTGTGGGCTGGTTTTACAAAACAATACAACAAATAAGTTATAAACGTAAAATACGACACAACTTAGATGTAGCTTCAGCAAAATTCGTAAAACCGATCACATCCGAATTAAGTATGCTATCCCAAACTATCTATATTTATTTCTTATGCGAATATGATCTTTACACAAAAGTAATAACTTATAATATGATATGACATAATATATTTGTTAATTTGACACGTCGATTTACATGCACTTGCTTTCTCGGGTTGAACTGATGCGAGAATCTATAGACCTCTCTATAGATTAGCGTCAATGGCGCGATAGGGAGTTGTTTCTATTGGTTGTCTGAATCGGAAATAATGAGATTTATTCAATTTACCGATGCTACATCTACGTTATGTAGTACTATACTAGATTAACGAATTAACGTAACGTAAATACCCTTAGCAGGCTCTGTTGACAACCCATGTGACATAAAATAAAGTTTACACAATTAATTTTGCACAGATAATATATTTAGAACATAAATACGTAAATACTTTTCTCTAAATAAATAGGAGTTTGTTTCCAGTCGTTTCAAAACATTTTATTTTGTATTTAGGGTTACACCAAACCCCGAGAGTATATAGTGACCGAATGGCCGTTAATAAGGACACAGGGAGAGTTCTGGTCTCTAGTCTATGATTACGAGTGCGCCGCGGTTGTGGTTTTGTGTGTACCACCTAAGAATTCTGTGAGTATTTTAATTTAAATATATTTTTATTGAAATATTTATTCATAATATTTAATACGTAAAATTGAGACAAATAAGTTTTTCAAGCCATCAACTTAAAATATTTTCTATAAACGCAAATTTGTTCGTTAAAGTTGACATCTTGACCTCTGTGGTTAATATTATTAAAAAAATAAATAAAACGCATGCTAGTGAGTACCTGAAATGGGCGTTATATTTACATTATTTACGTTGTCTAATGTTGTTCTGAAATGGTACCCAAAAAATCTTTCATAGAAAATAGCACCTCAATATGCAATAGACTTAGTACAAAATAAAGAACAAATTTATTGTTTATATATATATTATTATTTACGTACAATCAAAACGAAGTTGAAAACGGACTCAATTACCATTTCGACAGCTTCCTAAATTGTTTCCATCGGCGTCGAAAAGACAATAAATTAGGTCCTCATCCTACAATTTATCTCATTCGTGTATTCATTTACTAAAACAGATGGTTTTCGTTACAGCAACAATACCCTCCTTTCTGGCCGGAGGGGCGGCACTCTAAGAAATACGGTCCGGTGTTCACAATAGACCACGTTTCGCATAACCATTACACCAACATCAAGACTTGGATATTTAGAATTAACAAGAAAGTAAGTTAACAAATAAATACTATCACTAAAGGTTTCAGCTAGTGCTATATAAACATCAAATGTGTATTTAAGAATGAGATTGTTGTTCTACATAGGAAAATTCTAAATTTTGAATTTACGCACTCAAGAGAGTTTTATTCTTAAGGGAAAAAGAAGGAATAATTATGACTTAGATTTATACCAGTTTCCTCGGATTGTGTACCAAATTATAAAAAATTTAAATATTAATTGATTGTAATTATAAAACTATTAATAATAAAAAAAGGAAATATAATTGTATAAATGAAACTGTTATACGGATTATTTAACAAAATAACGTAAAGCCATATTAAAAATGTCTTTTTACGTCATTTTATGATCATATTGGTAAAGATTAAAAAAATTATGTATATAAATAAATAAGACCACGGATTAAGATAAAGGCGTGTTATTATTTTTTAACTTATCTTATTTTTTAAATGTATTCGGCAATAGCCAATAAAATTAGACCTCATCATTTCAATAGATAAGGCTAGCTTTTATGGGTTATTCGAATTTTATATATTTCCTTTCTCTTCTCATAGATTGTATCGCTGACGGAATTGATGGCAGGAGTAAAAGCGCCACCTAAGACTGTCCAACTCTTCCAACTGACCTGCTGGCCAATGGGCCATAAAGTTCCTTCATCCACTAACTCACTCGTGGAATTGATGAATATGGTCGAAAGGTGGCGACAACGAACCGACTACGGACCAGTTTGCGTAGTTTCACCGTATGTCCATACGATATTATTAATAATAAAATATGTTAATTTTTTAAAACAATTATATATATTTTACGAGAGCATGGTAAGAAGAAAAATCTTTCGCAGTGATGGACGCAGTCGTGCAGGAGTCTACTGTGCAGCCAACGCCTGCATAGAACAAGTGATACAGCACGGCGAAGTTGACGTTTTTCAGGCTGTGAAAACTGTGCGACGCCATCGTCCACAGCTTGTCGAGAACATGGTAATTTTTATTTTCCTAGCGCATACTCATATTTTAAGACAATATACAATGACATGAACCTATTTTTTTGCAGACTGAATATAAATACTGCTACGATTTAGTACTCCATTACGTGCTGCATTATTTAAATAAGGATATGAATGAAAAGAAGTGAGAGTGCGAACTCAAGGACGAGCTCTGGTTCATTGAATTCGGGCGCGGCGCTGCTTTACCCACTACGCCAGAGGAGACCAGCCCCACCGCGGTGCCACGAGACGCCAAGCGACAGCAGGCTCGGCCCGCGCGGCCGCGGCGAGGCCTTTCGCTGGACCGCCTCATGCCCAGCACCGCGCGACCGCCGCTGCCACACGCTGTCACCATCGAGGCACCGCGCCGACCTCGACGAGATCGTCCTCCACTTCGTCGCTCGATTCGACTCGAAGACGACGAAGGGGCGGCCGAGGAACGTCGACGTGTCTTCGGACACGGACCGCGCGTGTTGTCCTTTGACGAAGGGGACGCCAGTGATGAGCATGAGGAATGTGAGTGCCAACGGTCATTTGAACGTTCCGGACCATCCGCTGACACGCCCGACGAAGAATACGAACCAGAGTTCGCCACTTCTCCTCCAGCTGACCCGTTATCGATAGGTAAAAACTCTCACGTGCGCGGCGTATCTGCGGATCGCGTGCTTGACCGTCGCGACGGTCCGCCAACACTCCGCGTACCCGCTCGTGCTCACTCTCAGGGTGTGTTCGAGCGTCGTCTTCCTAGAATTTATAAATTAGGTTTGATGGATAAGTCAAAACGAGCTAGTTCTAGCGCACTTTATGAACGGGTAGACCGTTCCCCGACTGAAGCGTTTTATAACGCGACTGGATCGACACGGCTCAGTTCCCAAGAACTTTTTGAAAAGTTTTGCTCTGAAGATTTTACTTCCCTTTATGGGCGAGAAGATGATCGAAGACGGAAACCACCTCATTCAAAATCTACCGGAAGTAGTGGCTCCGATGTAAGACATGAACGTACCTGCTGCAAACGCATGCCATGTGGATCACAGCCGGCACTTACTCGTCGTCACATATACACCGCCCCGCGATCAGATCGCTCGACGGACTCGGAGGATACCTCACCTCACCGCAGTAATTTTCGTCCTATACCACAGGAATCGGAAACTCGAAAATCAGATGACTGTTCACGCTCTGCGCCGTTACTGAGTCCTGACAGATTTGAAGCGCGATTTACATTTGATATTTCTGAGCGCAGTGAGGTAACATCCAATCGAGACGAAACGCCCTCCGATGCGACCGAAACACGCAATTTAACCTTATATGAGGAACCACATTCAGATCGCACGAGCATATGCGAGTTATACGACGCAGCTTTTACATCGCATCGACCATCATTCAGGCGGGACGGATCGCGACGTCGGACCGGACCCTTCGACTTGAGTTCGCTCGATTTCCGCGCAATAGACGATGAGAGTCCACGGGCGAGCCGAAGAACATCTCAAAGAAGCGTGGATGATACGCTTCGTCAAAACTCAGAAACGCGTAGTTGGGCGTCCGATTCAGTGTTCACTACACCGGAACGTCGACAGGCCGAAACCTCGCCATCATCGACCGATACCCGACACTATCTAACAGCGCAGGGCGATTCGCAGCGAGCCGATTCCGCCGCAGCTGACTCGACCATCGCGGATTCGACCGTGGCCGACGAGCCCCCGAGCGTCATCGAGAGATCTGAGTACACGCTCGCATTAAAGCTGGGACGGATAGATATGGACGAAACGCCGGATCGCCCGGCTTCGACGCCGGTAGCGGAGGGCGGACGGCTTTCGAGCCGGGCCTCGATGCACAAGTTGGAGCCGATCGAGCCCGAACGCGTATGCGCAGGGAACGACGACGTCGTAGCAGCGACCGGTAACGGAACGAGCACGGAGGAGGCGCAACGGCGGCGGCGCGGCGCGAGCGAGCCGCGGCGCGCGGCGCGCTGCTTCCCGCTCTGATGGCGCGCGGCGGCGCCGGCCCCCGCGCCGCGCCGCAGCCGCCGCCGCGCCCCCCACCGCGCCCCCCACGCCGTGCCTTCCTGCCGCCGCGCGCGCGCGGTTGCGACCCTGCATCTGAAGCTTCTGTGCGACCTGATAGACGCTTGCGTCGCAGGGGGCCCGACGTAGGTGTAGCTTAGCGGGCCCACCACCTCCTGTTTGCCACCGTCTCGAACCTTAGTCTTCGCCTAGTACCGAACGGTAACTGCCAAAATTCTAATTAGTAAGTTTGTATGTATCGATTTTACTTCTTAAATTAAAAACGGCGTTTCGTCAGTATCGTTAAGTAGGCAGTGCCTAAGACGACTACGTATGTAGAGCGTAGATTCTAAATTCCTTAGAAAGTGATCCCGGGGCTCACCGAATCTCCGGGACGGAGGCCTCGGTCGTAGTCCACGACTGACACAGGGTCATGTAGCTAAATTGATAAATGTAACACTGTCCTACTCACATTGGCACATCATTGTGAGCTTTAATCGATGAAAGCATTTTTTACATTAGTGTTCGTTATAACGATAATTTGAATTTAATAAATTCGTATAATGATTTTAAAGAATCTATGTAAAAGATTGATTTCATTAATTGAATAAAATTCTTATTAAGTGATTATTGAAACTTAACGTCGTGCTTAAGCGACCTTTTCTTGTTTTTGTAGTACCTAGTACTTAGATAAAGGAATGTGTAAATTACAGAGAAGCGTTCGATATCTTGTAATTGTAAAAAATATTTATTTCATGTTTTGATGTTAGTAAGTACGATGTTACTGAATGTTTGTAGTTTAATTCCAATATTTTCATAGCCTCAATAATATATTATATATATACATATATATCGTTTCGATTTCTAATAAGTATTTACAAATTATTTATAATTATTATAATACTGAATAGATATATTATTATACAATTGTATTTGTAAAATGCTACTTTTTAAAGTAAATGTTTCTGTTCTCAAATTATTTTGTTATGTATTTATCAATTTTAATGTGCCAATGAAAATGTTACTTAAAATAATATAAGCATTATTTTACTGTAATCACGGTTTAAACGCTTTCTAAACTTCCTATTTATTATGTACTTACATAAGTGTCAAAGTATTTTAAATACATTTCAAGCTAATTTGAATTAAAAATAAAAAAAATTAAAGTCCACATGCATTCGAAGTTTAAAATATGCCCTTAACGTATTTATGCTTTGATATGATTGATAAATTAAAAAAAAACTCAGAATACAATTTCTTAAAGAGTAATTTATTTAAATTCCTTTAAAATTTTCCTTTGATAAATTTTAAATCTAAAAAGAAACTATGATATAGTTACTAGATTATTATTTTAGTTATGTATTTGATGTCAAATTATTTATAAATTTATTATAAAACTAGTATATTTAAAGCTTCCTTTCCTTATTTAAGAATAATATTTGTTTTAACAATATGTTTCAAAATGAATCGTAACTTTCAACTATTTCATTTAAAAAAAGATTTGACGTTTTACGCGCCCCTATTTTTTATTCGCATCTCTTAACTCGTATTGTTTTAAGAAGTGTTCCATTTAAAATATAATTAGTAATTACATTTTGTAGCTTACGTATACCGATCGCTGTAAATTTTGTAAAAGTCCAGATCAATAAATCCTATACAATCGTAACGAATGATAACGCACAACCTTACATCAATCCTATTCATAAAAATATACGTAATCTATTATGGTCAATTAAATTAAGTCCATTTTAGGTAATGTTAATCATCACAGTCAAATAGACCTTTAAAACATTAATTTTTGATGAAACAATATTTGGCTGTACATTATTGAACCTAACACACATGTAATAAAAAAAAAGTTGTCATACGTTTTATTTGTGATGAATTTGAAAATTAATAATTGACCATATTATGTCCAGCTACTGAGTAAAGTTTTATAAGAGCATTTTTAGTAATACTAAACTAAACACGTGTAAAAAATGTTAAAAATATTAGTTGTCAAATATAGATGTTAAGTAACCAAACCTAAATTGATTTAAAAGACATTTTTAGGAAGTTCTAAGTTTTTTGTGATAGGATGCGAGTAAATGTAAAATTATTTCTTACAATTTTTTTTTTATATAATGTATCCTAACTCTGAAATTAAAATTTAAATTAAATTAGTGTTATTAGATTTTTAATTTTGGAAACTTAACTTTGCCCTAAATGCCATAATAAATTTACGTAGTAATTTTAGTTAGAAATATATAAATTATTTTTGTTGAATTTGTTTTGGAATGGTGTAATCGATGTTCGAGAATAAATAACGACGTCACGTGGACCATTATTCGATGTTTTAGTATATAAAGTTATAGGCCCATGAATAATACAATTTTCTTTGTAGTTCTTTAAGTGATATTTGTAATATATGGACTCGCTGCACCGACCATCTATTTATGTAAATAATAGGTTAGTAGGAACTGTCTTGTCCGAATATCTATATTATACCAAGTGAACCTATTGTATACCATATACACATATTAATGAATTTGATTATTATAGAAGAGAATATTGTAAACTTGATAATATATTAAATTATATAGAAACATTGTGATTTCAGATTTTCAACTTCCGAAATATTGTAAAATAACTTATTAAGATATTGTTGTCATGGATGTTATTTAAAAGGTAATTTTAAAATTTATACATGGAACTTAATGGAAAATATATTTATTTGTTGTATAAAATATGTATTTTTTTTACTAACCCATAAATTTTTTGAGTATAATCGGCAAAAAAAGCAATTGGCTGAACAGCGCTCATATTGAAAGTTTCCTCTGTTGACTTCTTCTTTGAAGATTTTAAACACGCAATTTACTGAAGAAAAAAAATACACCTAGTCATTGAAATAACTTATACAATTTATATATCTACAACACAACAACAACAGCCTGAAAATTCCCACTGCTGGGCTAAAGGCCTCCTCTCCCTTTGAGGAGAAGGTTTGGAACATATTCCACCACGCTGTTCCAATGCTGGTTGGTGGAATACACATGTGGCAGAATTTCTGTGAAATTTGTCACATGCGTGTTTCCTCACGATGTTTTCCTTCACCGCTGAGCACGAGATGAATTATAAAGATAAATTAAGCACATGAATCAGCGGTGCTTGCCTGGGTTTGAACCCGCAATCATCGGTTAAGATGCACGCGTTCTAACCACTGGGCCATCTCGACTCTCTATCTAACTTATTATATATAAGAGTATTACTGTAATCTATAAAAAAATGTTAGTTTGTTTGTCTCCTAATATCCGAAACTAATTATCCAATTATACAAAAAATACGTAGAAAGTTCCCGTATTCCTGACCACCAAGTCCTTAGAGATATACTTTATATTTTTATTATATAATTTTCTTAGGCGGACTGGCGAATGGGCCACCTAATGATACATAATCACCACCATCGATTAGTACTCGCGCTGTTAAAAATATTTACTATTCCATACATTACTACCTACCTCGAGAAATGCCTTACTACCTAGTACCTACCTCGAGAAATATTATGATTTACCACAACAATACTAATTTTATTGCTGTTTTGAGGTAGAAAGTGTACCTCTCACAACGCACGGCCATAAATTATTATATAATAACGTATGTATATTTGTACAGGTAAGCATACTAATTGGCACAGAGCTATGCATGAAGGATTAGGGACAAGCATCCAACGTTACAGATTAAGCATACATGATTGATATTCAGATATATTACACAGCTGTGCCACAGATTATCTAAACAATTCAGTACTACTGTCACGGTACCTGGCAATTTATATAAAATATGAGCACTGGATTATGTAAATAATATTAATATTATTAAAATAATATGTTTTATGCTCTGATACTAAAAGGGCCAAGTGTTTTAGTTCTGATTACAAGAAGTTATTGACATAGGACCTTTTAACACCACTAAAGACTAATATGAGACAACATCACATACATTACTCTGATCCCAATGTAAGTAGCTGAGGCACTTGTGTTATGGAAATCAGGAGTAACGACGGTACCACAAACACCCAGACCCAAAACAACATAAAAAAATAATGGTAATCTACATCGACTCGGCCGGGAATCGAACCCGGGACCTCAGAGTGGCATACCCATGAAAACCGGTGTACGCACCACTCGACCATGGAGGTCTTCAAAGACTAAGATTGAAAACAGCAAAAAGTGGTCCAAATTGCATTATATCTGCTATTCGTGAGATATAGATCTTTACTATATAATATTTATAGCATTTAAAGAATACACCAATCAAATTAGTTAGTCCGTTTTAAACATTTCTCAAGTATAATACTGAGTGAGCTCTTACAAAATAGCACTGCTGTTCTCAAAGTTTAATATTCTACAAACTTGTGCCGTTAATTATTTCAGCATTGCTTAACGGTTCCAGCATGATTGTGTTAAGCCACGCAGATGTTAGGACATAGAATAAAGAAAGAACATTATTTATTCAGGCTCTTAAAAAGCTTGATGTCGTGTTATTATATAGACTTGACAGAATTGCAAGACTGTCTGAGTAGGTATTCAACGCATATTATACCGCAAAATAACAATACCTACTAATGTACTTAGTATACGTAATAGTAATTAGTATGTGTATACCAATTATTTTTGTATGTCGCATTGATGGATGAGTATAATTTCAGGTGCAAAAGACATAACATTTTATTTTGATGACGGTTAATATTTCTGAAAGTGTCAATATATTTGAGGGTGGTGACTATTTATATTTATATTTCTATTTACCACAAGGTACAAAATCAAAAAATCAAAATCAAAATAAACTTTATTCAAGTAGGCTTTTACAAGCACTTTTGAATCGTCATTTTACAATTAAGTGAAGCTACCACCGGGTCGGAAAGTAGATTCTACCGAGAAGAACCGACAAGAAACTCAGTAGTTACTCTTTTTTAACATTTAAAAAATTTAAAGTAATATTAGCTAAATACAATTATTGAAATTAATGTATCCTGCTTGGAAGTTAACAGGTGTTAACTCCACGCCTTTTTATCATCTATAAAATCTTTTATCGAATAATATGCTTTGTCTACCAATACATATGTATTTGCACTAGCAAATACATATACATATACATAAAATAGGTAGGCAGACTACTGCCTACCTATTTTATTTGAGAAAAACAATCTGAATCTCTTATCGGTTCCTGTTGGTAGTATCTGCATGCCGAACCATTGGTATATAATATAGCTATATAATAATTATTATGCTTTTAAAAGCCAACTTCATTAAACAACATTTTAACTGAAAAATAAAAACAGTTCAAGCATTAATCTAAGATATATTTTTAATTACAAGAAACAAAGATTCTTCCAACATACGCCTCAAAAAATAAGCATTCAAACCAGTTTTAAAATGAAAAATTCCAAGAAAAACCTCGACATAATTTGAAGCGGCCTTTTCAAAGGAAGCCTACTCCAAAGACTTACTTGAAAAGTAACCGACATTTACTAAAATAATGTTTTGCTATCTACTTAATAAAAATTTAAAATGAATCCAAAGGATGAAATTTTACACAGTAATTTCTTGGGAAAATTTCCAAAATTCATCTCGTACTGGGTAACCCACTTAGCTGGTAAAAGGGAATGAAACATAAAAATATGAAATTCAGTATTTAGGTTTTCGTTTATTCTGTTCATATTATTATAATGAAAACCAAAGAGGATGAAAGTTTGTATGGAAGTTCGTCACCTTTGAATTTTAAAAATATGTTATTCGCTATTTAGGCTACTGCTTTGAGAAATATCCATAAAACAATTTTGAATGAAATTATACAGAAAATTTACCAAATAAAGAATTTTTTTGAAAACGTAGGGTTTTCAAAAATTTCTCCTACTAAAATAAAATCGGCAGATTTCGGTGTAATGTTTCCGAACCATTAATACGTAAGTAACAGTTTGCATAAATCATAGACTTACGAAAACTATAGATTAGTTGTACAATAATATATTATATAATACATAATGATATTAACCAATAGTCAGAGTTTATAAACCACACCCAGTAACAAGAACTGACTGAATAGCGCCATTCATAACGCAAACACGGTATATACTGATAGCGTCGACAGGTATGACGTCATAATTTCTAGTTATCTTATTACTCGCTAAACATGAAACACGAATATGGATGTCGCTGGAAAACGATTCGTCCCCTTAAAGAAACGGGACACAACTGCTTTCGGAACTTGGAACTTTAATACGAAAATTGATTTCAAAATTGCATTTAAGATACGTGTTTTATAACTTTCTTTTTATATTTGAAATGAGTTTTCATTAAGAAGCGTCTTATTATACGGCAGATACTAGTTATTTTTTGTATACATACTTTTGATCCTGAAAAAATGAGGCAATTAGGTGATGCTATATTTACATGGAACAAGTTTATGAAGATTACAATTTTGTGAAAGCAAGCCAAACAATGATATACTAAATTGGTAAACGTAATAATATAACGAACCAATCAGGGAATCTATGGTAATATAAATAAGACCCAATATCACTACCAACCAAACAGAAAAGATCATATTAAAGTAATCAATATTAATATGTTTTTAGAAAGACTCACAATTAGTAAACCTTGTGAAAGATTTAACGGCTTTATTAGTCTAACGACTAGCTTAAAATACTACAGATACCAACATCCTGGATTTAAATCCTAGGTTAGGCCAATAAAAACATTCGGTTGATCCGTCAACTAATTTTCAGTATGAAAATACCTAATATTGCGATTCATTAAACTTTTAATATCATTATTTTAAATTGAAATGTCTATTGACTAAACTAGTTTTGTATCACATCACATATATGGCTTTTTTAAAAAGATTTCTTGTTGTTTTCTTTCGATTTCGTAATATAACGTAACATAAAACTTTTACATTATACTCACTTATTTATTTATTTACTAGCTATACCCGCCCGCTTCGCTGGGCATTAGTCGCAGAAAAATAAATTTTAATTTTTCATTTTGTAATTAATTACTGATCATTAAAAATGTACAAATAATAAAGAAACAAATAAAGAGAAAAAAAACATGCGAGATCAAATGAAAATCTTAAAAAAAAATTATTTCATATTCGTCATCTATTTCATCTTCTTCAATGATGTTCTCGATAGGCTGCAGATTGGTCATAACACTCATAAACATATTCTATGTTATATAGACGATGAAATTATTAATTAAATTTCAATGGTCTGTAAAAGTTTACATTAAACTACCACGTCCTCTTTTATCCGGTTCTATCGAATATTGATGTCATTACATTTACAACCTTGTCAATACTTGCAAACGTACGTCTAAGCATCCTGAGCATATTCGTGCGTATGTCTTGGACTTCCACTATACGAAAATCTTTGTCCAATATCTGCAGCTACTTTATAATTCGATATAGTATTTCGTAAATAAATGTACTCTTTGGCTCAGAGTTTTGATTGGTTGTATCGAATGTAGTTTAATCGTTCGTTCTCGACCATAGCGTACATGTCAACAATGAATTGTTAAAACAGTTGACGACACTTCAGAATATGGTTAGCTTGATTATCTCTAATCATTATACGATACGCAAAAAATCCGTACAATTAACTCTTCGATCTCACAGAGCCAGTCGTGAGAATATTTTGATACAGTCCGAGATGATGTCCACCTTCTGCTCGCATAAATATAATTGGATAATCGTAATAATTGTCATACGATTCATGTGTTTCAGCGACACCTTAATTGTTTTGTGTCGCTTAATGATAACTATACCTCGTTTTGTAATTTCTGTACCGACAACCACAGCTAACTTCAGGAGCTACGGCAGCATTAAAACGCCTTTCAAGCTTTGCATTCAATGGCGTTCTATCTGCATTGATAATGACTTTGAATCATTTGTTGTTTCACCTTCTAGAGCAGTTTTAAAATCTTTAACTAAACATTTATTATCATAAAGCATAATCCTAAATTTAGCGATGATTTCTCAATTAGTTGTGGTACTAAACATGCATCGAAGATCAATCATTTACTACGTTGTTCATGGAATAAATGTCCAGAAACTGGAGATTTTATTTAGATACTGGAAGAAGTGAACCAATCATATGATAACACTTTAAACGCAGACGCGAAATTATTGTATTGTACGATATTTGTTGCTCCAAATGATATCATTTCAAAGCCAGAATTGTTAATGTGCTGAAGGAATTTTTAATGTGCTGAAGGAAATATTCAGACTCCTCAGTAGTTCCCGTAACGTAGATAAGAAGAGGTTCTGGTGGTTCAACCAGTTGTGGTAAATTCATTTTGCCAATGGAGTAGCACATACCAGCAGTTTATTATAAACACCATAGCGTGAAAATATGGGCATACTATATTCATTGAAGCAATGATCACATCGGGATTAATTGTGATTGGTTCTAGTTCTTGACTTACTCTATTCTAATCGTTGATCATCCAGTCGTTGGGCTCGCTCGTCAGGTTTTTCAGTATCTCTTGATGAAGATGCTTGTTCGAAGGTCTGGAACTTGATCATTACGTTGACTAACTGTTTTGGCAACTCTCAAAGTAGAAATTCGGTTTCTATATGTTTCTAAACGTATTTCTTGTTGGTGTGTTGTTTCCGTAGCTCTTTTAGATGACACAGTGCATATATTGTTGATGTTCCGATCTTTTGTTTCTTCAATGGCACGGTAGTTTCTATTTATATAAATTATTTGATTCAATGATGATCAATGTTTTGCATTTTTTATTTCATATTTTATACTTATCGGTTGATCGGCATAGAAATGCGTCGTGATACGTAAGGGCCATCTGTTGGTCATTTTTAATGATACGGATGAAATAATCACTTTCTCCTTTTCTTTAAAAAAATACTTGTACGTACTCATTTTCATGACATCGCTTGAACGGTGTAGGTATATTTATATCGCAGCGCTACCTGGTGGCCAGTTAAATCAATGGGGATAGCATAATCTCTTTATTAATTTAATCTTAATGATCGATCAAATAGTTTCTGAGTTTATCGATGACACACATACAAACACATCGACTTTTGTATATAGATAGCCTATCATTTACGCAAGTACATGTTTTTCCTGTATACCAATTTTTATAAAGATCGGTGCATCTGTTCTCGAGTTATAGCAGAACATACAGACAAAAATGTCAAAAATGGTAAAAATTATGTCAATCATAAAAAGAATACTTATGACGAATTACGACAAAAATAAGTGTACAGACAGACTCTAGATATTTATATAGTAGTATAGATTTAGTATTGACGTGCGATAGCTTTATTATTAGCGTATTTCATGTATAACTTTGGTGTTTCTATACCGATTTCTATGCTTCTTTTTTATGGAATAGTTAATACTGTCAACTTTTTTAATTTGGGATGATTGAGAGTTTTATAAACGCAGGAATAGACAAATATAATCAGAAAGCTTTGAACTACTGGGAGTGACACGTGTTATTGTGAGTCCACAATAAAAGATAGACAAAGGCTGTCATGGGATATTTTTTATACAATTTTAAGTAGAACATTTCCGTAATACACAATTTATATGTAGCTTTAACCATTAAGATTGTACATGTACACGCGACGGAAGCATAAAATATGGAGTAACTTCTCGCGTTTTCCCGACATTTCCCTTCACTGCTCTGCTCCTATTGACTGTAGCGTGATGAAAAGTAAACTATAACCAGCTCAGGAGTATGAAAAATAATTGTACCAAGTTTCGTTAAAATCCGTCGAGTAGTTTTTGTTTCTATAACGGTTATACGGACAGACAGACAGACAGACAGACAAAAATTTTACTGATTGCATTTTTGCCA
Source organism: Vanessa cardui (assembly GCF_905220365.1). Classification (NCBI taxonomy): domain Eukaryota; kingdom Metazoa; phylum Arthropoda; class Insecta; order Lepidoptera; family Nymphalidae; genus Vanessa; species Vanessa cardui. Next base: position 3,845,616 of record NC_061140.1, on the reverse strand, counting down.
TCAGTATCGACCCCTGATCACCCCCTGATAGTTATTTTGGAAAAATATTTCATGTACAGAATTGACCTCCCTACAGATTTATTATATGTATAGATTTTGTTTTGATAAAAGCCATCTGATTTAAAACAGAAAAATATAATACTTGGATCGCTTATTGTACTAAGTATCTACACAATCTATTATCAGTTACTTTGAAAGTTTTTTATGGTATGAAGCAGTAGTTAACTACCAAAAATATATGCCATCTATAAGTCATCATTCCGCATAGACATCGTTAATGTAAGAAATTTGAACCAAACTTACGTCGCCAATGCTGCCAACCTTAGGAGCTGAGATGTACATAGGTATATACATATGTTCGTGTAGTTAAACTGCTCACTCGCCCTTCAAACAAGAACACAATACCGCTGTGTGGCGGTAGAATGCCCTCACTAAGACTGATTAAATTATTTCTTTAAAGCTCTTTCACATATTTTGAATAATGGCATGCTCGTGTTCCCTTTCAGTGTAAGAAAGTAGTTGAAGATTATTCATTAATTCAAAACGAAGTTCTCGTCGAGCCTACCAGATTATTCCAGCTTTATTCAATACAATCTCGATTCTTTTGATTTAAAGCGAATCCGATTTAAAACGAGCACTTAAGCTGCTAGAAACGCAAAAAGGTAAAACGACGACGCTAATCGGATCTTGTACAATGTCAGATATTTCCATTATTCATATTTTTAATCTCGTGAACTGAAAATCTAATATCGTAAAGCGCTGAAGCTATTTATACCGCAAATATGATATATGGTTGGCATAGACATCACATTCAAGATAGAACACCGATCGGTTTAATTAACGACTAATGTATGAAATTTCGTAATATTTCGTTTCGATAATATATCATCAAAATCACTTATTCGGAAATATGTAGTCAAAATTCGTGGTAATGAAATTCCATCGGTTTTGAACGACTACAGAAATGAACAGTGTTCAGAATTTCCTGTTAGTGATATATTATCATTTATATCAACAGTATTCAGAAATACATTAGTTCAGATTCAGAAAGTGAAATACATTATATATGAGTATTCATATATAATGTATTATATAATAAAGTAATCTGTAAATGTCCTCATTTTAGGCTAGGGTCGGTAGCCAACTAAACCTGGGTGTTCCAATTCGTTGATAAATATGTGACAGAATTTCAAAACAATTAATTTAATGTCTTTTAATACCGTATTTATAATATTTGCGTGATTTTAATGTCTATTATTGATATAATTATGTGTGTTAATTTAGTGTTGATACTAGTTTCGATTACATAATATTATATATGTATAAATTATATTACAGTATTTTAAGCATTCAATTATTCCTGAAGGGAATACATTCATTACTTTAATTTTTAACTTTTCATATAAGAAATAATATTGAGAAATAGCTACGATAACCAAATTCAAATATTAATTCAGCTTTTTTTATTATATTATGATCGAATTCAACAACTTATTAGTTAGTATATAATGAAGTATAAAAATACTATAGAAGTCACTTAGAAAGTTTAAAATCCTTTATTAATTTTTTTAAGTATTTTTTACGTGAGATCACTACAAATATTTTATCAATTTAGTAAGTACATAGAAGAATGTTATTTGCCATCAGTGTCTTCCTTTTGTCCCCTTTCTTCTGGGAATATCTCAGAGCAGCAATCGAGGGTGGTATTTCCAGTAATTTCTCACTGCCACGCCCGACTCCTGTCCGACAATCAGTCAGCGAGATGGCTTATCGCATCGAATGATGGTTTTTCTGTAAGAATGTGATCTTTCTCTAACTTATTATGAAAGGATATAAACACATTCCTTCATTATTTTCTTTATTTATTCTTATTATCGACGGAAATGTTTTTATTAATTTTACTCTTAATAAACTATTTCATACTTTAAATAATACAACAAATAAATAAAATAATAAACACTAAATGTACCTCACAGTACGAATAACAAAAAGGTTGAATTACGAGTCCTTTTTTTATCACAAAGACAGAATGGACAAGACGACGCGTGCTCTACCAACCGAAAAGTCAAAGTTAAAATATTCCTCGCGGCTTTAATTACACCGGCTCACTCACCCTTCAAATAAAAAAGAAAAAAAAACTCATAAATAACTCGATCGTGAAATGTAGGAATGTTATATGCGACATTTACTATAATAGATTTCATATGAATCACGAGTAAAATACGAAATGAGTTTTTACAGAATAAAATGCAGAAAAGAGCAAGGATGAGTAAAAAGAGAGAAAATGTCTTTATTTAACACAGTATAAAGGAACAGCTTAAATTAAACTTATGTTAACTCAAGTGTACAAGTCTTTTTACTTTAAGTAAACCAGACCAGTATTATATATACCAGACAAAAAAGTATATCATATTCAGACTCGCCGTTAACACAATTTAGGTACCTATGTATAAAAAGCGGTGAGTTAGCATAAATGAATATCGGTCTAACTGCAATATATAATTTCAATTTCTTGCAATCAAGCATTTAATCTATTCCTAAATGAATTAGAATGAAAAACATTAGATTGTTTGTAAGACCAAGACGAATGTGTTATATAATAAAAAAACTTAGGTTTTCCAGAGAAGCATTCACATATGAAATTAAATTTATTTATACTAAAAATATATATTTCATTAAATTGTTGAAGTATAATCATATAATCGTACTTTGGTCTTTAAGTATTTTCTTCTATAATTAAAAGTTCAAAAAAAATTAAAATGTATAATTAGAGCCATTAATGTAAAAATATACAAAAGATAAACTTATTTTAAAAATATATACCAGAGTATAACATCATATCATACGTGATACTAATAAAATAACTGAAAATCAAAGAAAATAAAATGAAATGAGAAACCTAAGTCATAACTTAAGAACGCCGCTGTAGCTGTCGGCTGCGACAGCAAACCGACGGCCAACGGCGGCGAATACAAGAAAAATAATAGAAGTAAGTATCCTACATATGACATTAAAAGTAGTGGGTTTGGTAGATTTTTAAAAGCAGTTCCAAACATAGCTGTTAAGTGCTTACACATTTTTTTATTTATTTATTTATCGAAAAACAACATTATTACATTTGGAATAAAGCAAAGAGTAATTCCTTACAATTATAGTCATGTAATAAAACTACTCACATAACATTAATTTATGTCACTATATTACTTTCCCAATCGATACATATATTATGTTAAATAATTATGCTAATGCTTATTGTATATTAATTTTATCCTTTTACCGCCCAATCTCGAATCTAATTTTCGTCCCCACTCCCCGTTCGAAATCAACCGCCTTTTGTTTTTCTCGTGCCAGGCAGTACCAGCTCGCCACACCTCGCCACGAGAGGAAATGACGGGAGTCCCACTATACGGTGTCGATAACCCGACCAATAATCATACTAATAAATGTATTTTAAATTAAAAAAACGTATTTAAAAATCAAAACCGTACTAAATACTATTTTTTAAAGTATGTTTAAAAAATTATGACAGTCAATAATGTGTTTCATTTTTTAATCATTATTTTTATTAAAAAATTTTGTACTACTACGCATAGCTCAACATAATCATTATAATCTGAGTCAGTCAATCAGTCTGAGTAATCTATCTTAAGTTAAATCTTGACTGACTCTTAACACAGCGTTTACTAAATAAGATTGATACTAAAAACAAAACATACAATAATACGCTATATAACCAAAATCGTCAATTTCTTCCAATCTTCCTGGTTAAAAAGTTTAATCTTTAGCGACCGAAAGTTTTCGGTTTTAGATAAATGTGACCAACTGCATATGTGAGTCCGTGTCAGATGAGACTTTTTTTTTTTTAGATGTATAGGCTAGCGCTTGACTGACTGACTTGAAGGTACCCATATTGTAGGTGGTGGGGAAAACGGAGGTCGGGAGGGTATTCCAGACCTTGGCGGTGCGTATCAGAAACGAGGAAGCAAAACGTTTCGTACGTGTCTTAAATACGTCAACGTCACTTGGTCATAGCTTTGTGTTTCAAATGTGTTTTGTTTTTGGTATAGGTATGAAAGTCTATCAATGGACATCCACAGCATCAGTGGGCTTGCAGGAGCGTTGCCGGCCTTTAATAAATGAATATTGGATTTACAATACTTGTATAAAGGACATTTTGGTTTATTTGAAAAAGCATATTATTCGATACAAGATTTTATAGATGATAAAAAAGCGTGGAGTTGACTTCCAGGATATATTAATTTAAATAATTGTGTATAACTAACATGACTTTGTATTTTTTAGAATGTTAAAAAAGAGTAACTACTGAGTTTATTGCCGGTTCTTTTCGGTAGACTCTACTTTACGAACCGGTGGTAGCTTCACTTAATTGTAAAATGACGATTAAAAAGTGCTTGTAAAGGCTAGTCGAATAAAGTTTATTTTGATTTGATTTGATTTGAATATTATACTAATCAATTACAACTATTAAATTTTACTCTCATCATACAATAAAGATCAATGATGATAAATCTTTATTTGGATTATTATTATGAGTATGATGTTTTACTTCTGTTTTTATGTACTCGAGTTCCTGCAATGGTGTGCGAAATAAATACGATGACACACTGTTCATATCATCGCAAACTAACAAACACCTCCGCGGTGATTGATCACTCTAACGAGCCAGATATCGCTGAGTGATGTTTTCTGAGTGCACTCGCGTTTACAGGGTAAACTAAAGCAATCTGTGTGATAAACGGTTTCAATGATCAAATGTGAAACTTTGGATTAAAGAATTAATAAAATTGTATTCAATTAACGGCAAAAATTATTCTGAAGTTTTTTAATATTTTAACTAATTAATTTAACATCATATCAATAAATGAGAAGATTTCTCTGAAATGCCTTACTAATAAATTTTTTTTTCCTAAAAAATAACAATTTTCAAAGTGATCATTAAAAAGTAATAAAATAATTTAATTTTAACACGTATTATTGATATCGGCCAATCGTATGTAAATATTTCTACATTTTGTTTTTCACTCAAAATCTTCCGACAAAACCGGCGAATTGAGAACACTCCTATTTTTGATGTCGCTTAACAAGAAACTACTTAAGCAATTTATGTGCATAAAACTTATATAGACTTTAGTACATAATGTTGTTATTTAATAAGAATCTGCGCTTTGAAGCGTGACGTGCTCCTCAAATAAAATATAGGGTTACATAATCAAAGTATATAACATAGTATTTAGTATTTAAAAATTATGACATAAAAAGGTTTGGAGAACGTCTTGTGGTGTGGTTTATTACAATATATGCATATTATTAAAAAGAAAGAAATAAAAAAGGATGGAAATTTTCTAAGTATCGATTCTTATTTAAATTATTTATTAGCTGCATACGATTCAGACGATTCAAATTTCATTTGGATTCGATTAACTGAAATCGATTTATAAGAAAAGCATTTGGTAGCCAATCATTTAAATTAAGAACATTTTGCCAATTTACTTTAAAAAGTAAAAATCGAACCACAACCATATTTTACAAAAGGTAACATAAGTTTGATTTAAAACTAAGCAAAAAAATGTTACATACACATATTGATATAAAATTAATTAATTCATTAGAATTCAAGTGAGTCCAGAATCAAATATCCTAAGTAATCAACTTCAGCGAATAAATTTTTGATACATTATACAAACTAGTTCTAACATTTAATCAAACTGTATTATTGATGTTATTGAATTTTCGTCATGCGTTTCTATTCATGTTCATTTAGGTCAAAGCCTGGCTGCACTTAAAGTTTTAATGAGTTAGTAAACTTTGGAAACGTTTACGCGATTTAATTGCGGTTTATTTACTTGCTTCGATATTTATAACTCCTATTTTGAAAGTTGGTACACGTGTATAGACAATTATCTCTATGAATTGTTCTTAAGACGAAAAATGGTAATTCATTCATTCAAAACATAACTGACTTGCACCAGTTCCGGGTAAAAAGAAACACAACAATTTTATGTTAGCGACAGTAATTTTGTACTCATGATATAAATAGTTTTTGTATATGAAATTAATTAAAGCAAAGTAAATATACATACATTTAATTCATATTGAGTGGAAAGTTAGTAATTTTTTTGTTGCTAACGTTGTTTTTTTAATAATAGTGACATTTCTAGTATATATTTTTTCGTCGAAACCCTTATAACAAGTGCAAGGCTCACACATAATCGTCTTTTATAATAAATAATATTGAAGAATATATTTATACAAAAAAATCATATCGCAATTTATTTTCCGTAGTAATAATAATAATGTTTCCGGAGCATTATCTATAAAAACATCAAAAATCATGCCTATTGCATGGATATCCCTTAAATATTTAATTAATTCGGTTTAAGTGTTACATAAACACGTCAAACTATCGCGGTTTATGAGATTCAGCCTGGTGACAGACTGACGGACAGGCAGACGCAGGGACAGCGGATAATTAGTCTGAACCTTTTGAGTACGTAACCCTAAAAAGCTTCATTGTTTAGACCTCTTCAGTCCACCTAATTATTTCAAATCATTTCATAAAGCATACCTAATGTATAATATAACAAATGTACAAGGATCACTTAATACACATACCTACACACTTTTCTTGCTTTAAAGTAATGCGTGTAGTCTTTCACGTTTATGAACGCATTGTCTTGAAATTTTAATACACAATTCCTTCAACCTTTGTAAACGGCACGTCTTTGTAACGTAGGCCAAGCGTTTTGTTTCGTGAATCTTTATACCGTTCCATTACCTGGATTTACCGGGATAAGAGGCAGGAACGCGCAATAATGTGCTATAAACGTAAGCTTAGTAATAAATTTAAAAGTAAATAGTCATATTTACACCCTGCGTAACTTGTGTATCGCATGATATTATTATATAGTAACAGCCTATAAATTATCCACTGCAGGGCTGTCCTCCAGATGGTTAGTAGTATACTCCACAAAACTGCTTCAAGGGGGGTTAGTGGATTAAAATGTGTCAGAATTTCGTTGAAATGAGACCATGCATCCTTCACGATGTTTTCATCACCGCCGAGCTCGAGATGAATTATAAACACAAATTAAGCACATGAAAATTCAATGGATGCCTGGGTTTGAACCCGCAATCATCGGTAAAGATGGAAGCGTTCTTACCACCTAGCCTTCATATCTCATGAAATCATCATCATCAATATACATAATAACAAATACATAATACTAATACTAGATTGTATAAGTTTCAAAGTGATTCTTTGAAACTTATCAACCGAAGACGTAAAGACGTGAGTTGGCAGGACAGGTACCACTAAATCGTTATAGAGGACAGGCTTTTGTCCAGCATTGTAATATTTATAGTTCTTACTATATGTGGACTGCTAAAACGAGTAATGTTTAGAAAAATACATAAAGTCAATAAAATATTGTCCCCAGAACGGTTATCATTTGTTAGAACAGTCAGCTTTGAATATTACATTTTGTCAGTATCAAACACATTTCAAGATTAAACCTAGACATAGGTTCACATTCTACAGATATAAAAGAACATATCAAAAGAAACATGACATAAGTAAATTTATTCAAACTACAATTTTAATAAAATCATCAAACTGTAATAAAATCACTTGCTTTACGGAAAATAGAGTGAACTGCTCGCGGAAACATTCTATTAAAAATGCAATAAAGTTAAAGCGTATGTCCGCCTGTCCCGCCCCTCGATATCGCGTAACCAGAGACTGCACTTACCACCGTCAACACTACCACTAAGTGTCACCTGCCATTTCACTTTAAACTCCTCCAAGATACGCTATTACGTTGAAACCAAAATATTTTCTTATAAAATGGACACCATCCATTTTATACTGTTTAACTTGTATTGAATTGCATGTATTTTTCAACTTTTTATAATATTATAAGGTTAAATAATAAGTTGGACTTGTTCTGAAGGTAAAAATTAAATATACTTTCTGCAAGAGTGCTATTGTATGGAGAGTATATTAAAGATTCGTCGTTTTAAAAAAACTAGAATGTCACTCGCTCATTGGTAGAAAGTCACCCATCATTTATAAGAAAAAATACAGATACATTATTTCAAAAAGTCTAAAAGATTAGGCTTAACTAAACGATACTATTTCATGATTACAATAAATAGCGAAATTTAAATAAAAATACGTTGATTTTTGTCTTACTTTGAATATTAAAATTTTAATGCTAAATAGTAATATATTTTCTCTGATCTCCGGTGCTTTTATCTTTAAGGTACAATCGTTTACCTGATACTGAAGGTCCCTTAGACGTCACTTGCATTCCGACTCCACTACCCACAGAACCAGCCTGGACAGACCCTTAATTTAAAATTAAAATTAAAAACAACAGAATAAAAACAAAAGGTTACTCATGAAAATTATAAGGCTTAAATAAAATACTCATTAGTATGTTATAACATCCAACAGCTTTTTCAGCAATTCCTTTTTTTTTTAAAGAAAACTTACAATATTACTAGCACGAACACTATTGGAATATATAGCTTACTCTGTGTTACATAGGTCCATATGTCAAATCCACTTTACCAGGATTGAACATAATATGTCACTAATGTGAATTTGCCTGAGAGTCGAGATGGCCCAGTGGTTAGAACGCGTGCATCATAACCGATGGTTGCGGGTTCAAACCCAGGCAAGCACCGCTGTTTCATGTGCTTAATTTGTCTTTATAATTCATGTCGTGCTCAGCGGTGAAGGAAAACATCGTGAGGAAACCTGCATGTGACAAATTTCATAGAAATTCTGCCACATGTGCATTCCACCAACCCGCATTGGAACAGCGTGGTGGAATATGTTCCAAACCTACTCTTTAATGGGAGAGGAGGCCTTTAGCCCAGCAGCGGGAATTTACAGGCTGTTGTTGTTGTGAATTTGCCTTCCGAATTCAAGATGCCATAAGGTAACTTTCTAATTAATTTTTCGACAGTGGAGTACTTTTGTATTGAGTAAGCGATATCCTTAATGAGCGACACAAAGAAATAACTCACTGCTGTAAAATATTCTTAATTAAGGGAAAGGACGTGACAGTTAATCTGCCATTCAGCTCCAATAAAAGTCTTGTTAAAATAAAAGAACTATTGCATAAAAGGAAAGCTCAAATGTGTTTGAGGGATTTAATTAAACAAACAAGATTAAAAAGAAAATTAGCGATAGGTCATTACTGTAATCCTATACCAAAACGTATCTTATATGTTTATCTAGTTAATCGATATTAATAATCATCAAACTTATTTCGATCAACCGAATTACTTATTTATTTTTTCATAAAAAATATATATTTTTATGCTAAAGGTTTGCGGACGAGCATATGGGCCACCTGATGGTAAGTGGTCACCATCACCCATAGACAACGACGCTGTAAGAAATATTAACTATTCCTTACATCGTCAATATGCCACCAACCTTGGGAACTAAGATGTTATGTCCCTTGTGCCTGTAGTTACACTGGCTCACTCACGCTTCAAACTGGAACACAACGATACTGAGTACTTCGATTATTTGGCGGTAGAATAACTGGTGGCTGGGTGGTACCTACCCAGACGGACTTGCATAAAGCCCTACCACCAAGTAAAGTAGTCATTTTTCACTTATAACTTACCTCAAAATGTGACGTAACATGATAAAATACACATTTATCATGGAGAATATTTTGATATAAGTCGAATCCAATAATAAAAATTTACAAACGAAAATACTAAACAAGCCATACCAGGCATTAGCTAGTATGCTATAAAAACATATTATAAATTAATTTAACATTCATATTAATAACAAAATTTATGTTATTACTGCAATGAATAAATAATTTAAATTAAATATTTAATAATAATTTCGTTAGCATAAAATAATAGTCAGAATCGATACAATTTACGCGCATAATGTCTCTTAATCGACTATAAAACGAGCTGCCAATCTGCATCGCAATCAGTTGGTGTGCAGTTGTCGGGAATAAAATTACTTTGTATTTGTATTGCTATTGCTCTTCGATCGTAATTCGTATGGGAATGTTAATGTATTACGATCGAAGTTTATTTATTTAATCGAACACTCAATTCGCGCCACTATTATATATAATAAACATGTTACGCGTCCCAACTTCATACAGATAGAATAATAGGTTAAAATAAATATTTTCTTTAGAGGACAAAATAATATGTGCTTCCTGTCATTGGTGTTTTCTAGATTCACGGTTAAATAATTTAGCAACGCATAGATTACAAACATATAACAAAATCTTATTATTTACATAGATAGAATATAATGTATTTGTAAGTTATATTTTATTTTTCCTGTTATGTATTGCATGTTTTGTCACTTTGTTGTAAAATATACTTCACTTAATAATGCATGCTGTGGTATTGCATAATTGATACATCGTTTGTTAAACATATAAATATTAAAAATATGCATTTACTGTGTGTTGTGTATTTGGAGTCTATTGGAAACTTATAAATGAAATAAATAAATATTAATTTGTATGCAAGACATAATATAATTTATGATAATTTAAATGATAAATATGAAACAATATTTTCTTATTCTCTGTAGTGGCTTATTAAAGAGTGTTACAATACTATGAGGGACCAGATGGCCCAGTGGTTAGAACGCCTACATTTTCATCTGGTGATTGTACGTTCAAACCCAGGCAGCTACCACTAAATTTTCATGTACTGAATTCATGTTTGTTATTCATTTCCTGTTCGGTGTCGAAGAAAAACATCACGAGGATACCTACATCTGTCTACCGCCTAAGAGAACACCTGCTTTCTTCGGGCATAAGTGGACAAAGAAAAGGCTATAACAATTATTTATAACTTAACAGGACATTTCACGAATGATATACTAAAAAAAATCTGCTGCCGAATCGCACTGCTGAGCGAAAAATCTTTTAAGGTTTTTTTTTTTTGTTAAAAGTAAGCGATGGTAAATTCCGCTCTCCGCTAAAATACAGCCAATAAAATGTGGTATCGGTTTTACTACACAAGTATCGCCAGCTGAACTCTTTTAAAAAGATTTTCAAATTTCCTTTAATTATTTTTATTTGTAAATAGACACTGACAAAGCTGAAAACACCTCGATCAAAGTAATGTTAATGGTATCAGTTGACCACTAATACACTTACTTTGGTAAAAGTAAGTAGAGAGAGCTGAGATGGCCCAGTGGTTAGAACGCGTGCATCTTAACCGATGATTTCGGGTTCAAACCCAGGCAAGCACCACTATATATATATAATATATGTGCTTAATTTGTGTTTATAATTCATCTCGTGCTCGACGGTGAAGGAAAACATCGTAAGAAAACCTGCATGTGTCTAATTTCATAGGAATTCAGCCACATTTGCATTCCACCAACCCGCATTGGAACAGCGTGGTGGAATATGTTCTATGTATATGTATGTCTCTCCTTGATGGGAGAGTAGACCTTAGCCCAGCAGTGGGAAATTTACCAGGCTGTTACTTTACTACAAGTAGGATGACGATTGGCATATGTCAAGCGTAACTGTCACGCAGCACACCAAGATAATAAAAATGCCTCGTTTGTTTTAGTTCTTTTGAAATACGTCTGGTATTTATGACGATACACATAAATCTAAGTTATATTACATACCTACTTATTTCAACTGTTGTTCCCATTCATAGAAATAAGGTAGAAAAAAATATTTAATATCACTGTATTTATCAAGTCAACCCAAAGCATATAAGCATTGAAAATTTTGAACTAGTATTAGGGGTTTGGTAATTTCCAACAATTTCAAATTCCTGATAGCCTACAATCAAAGTATCGGGAATTCCTGGGACTTAAAGACTTGAGAATTTTTTAAGAAGGTTATTTAAATGTGAACGTATTTTAAACATGCATTTTTTTATTAAAAATCAACATTTATTTACAGAACTTAAATATTTACCGAAAAATCACTGGACTTTGTGACACGAGAGTATTAATACCAGATTTTACACTGGTGTCAACTGTTTCTATTCGGATAGTAGGTACAATTATTCTACGGTATAAAAAGCAACTTTCTACAGATGGTTTGATGTGCCGGGGATTGTCAGACTTCCAAATTAGGGTTATCGCATCAGAATTAATCTGTCGTTTGGCCGCGTTTAAGCCCCGTGACGACCATTAGTGCTGGCCTAAATCGATTCGATGGCTTCAAACGCTAAATCAGTTAAAATCTTCATTTTTGTACACAAATAACCCTTATTGTAATATGTGCATGTTTTCGTTTGTATATCTGTGTATTCATAAATATTTTGTGCTTGTCTACATAACTGACCTCCTCCCTAAACGCTGATATCGAATTCGATAATCATTTTGTGATATTTAAATTGATTGCTTAGATTGACAGGTGGCGTTGTGATCGAGAATTATATAAAAACTAGCTATACCCGCCCGCTTCGCTGGGCATTAGTCGTAAAAAATATTTTTTTAATTTTTCATTTTGTAATTAATTACCGATACAATGTACAAATAATCAAGAAATATGCGAGATCTAATCAAATACTTAAAATTATTTCATTTAATATTCGTCAATGATGTTCTCCATAGGCTGCAGATTGGTCATAGCACCCATAACTTATTTATCAAGATCATATCTTCTTTTTTTTGAATCCGGAAACAGATATGATTTATGAGAATGTTTTTGTTGGTGTAATCTCGATGTAAAGTTGGTACGATGAAAATTTTAATTAAATTTCCATAGTCTAGAAAAGTTTGTATCATACCAAGAACGTCCTCTATTATCCGGTTCTATCAAATATCGATGATATAACATTTACAACCTTGTCATCTGTATGTATTTCGTAAATAAATGTACCCTTTGGCTCGAAGTTTTGATTGGTTGCATCGAATGTAGCTTAATCCTTCATTCTCGACCATAGCGTACATGTCAACAATGAATTGTTAAAACAGTTGACGATACTTCAGAATATGGTTAGATTGATTATCTCTAAATATACGATACGCATAAAAATCAAACTCTTCCATGTCACAGAGCCAGTCGTGAGATTATTTTGATACAGTCCGAAATGATATCCATCTTCTGCTCGCATAATCATAATTGGATAATCGTAATACTTGTCATACGATTGATATTTTTCAGCGACACCTTGATTGTTTTTGTGTCGCTTAGTGATAACAATACCTCGTTTTGTAATTTCTGTACCGACAATTACAGCTGTGACACTGCGTTCTATCTGCATTGATAATTACTTTTAATCATTTGTTGTTTCACTATCTAGAGCAGTTTCAGGCATAACCCTAAATTAAGCGATGATTTCTCGATTAGTTGTGGTACTGAACATGCATCAAAGCTCATTGGTTCTAGTTCTTGACTTAGTCTTGATCATTTCGTTGACTAACTGTTTTGGCAGCTCTTAAAGTAGAAATTCGGATTCTATTTGTTTCTAAACGTATTTCTTGTTGGTGTGTTGTTTCCGTAGCTCTTTTGGATGACGCTACGAATATATTGTTGATATTCCGATCTTTTGTTTTTTCAATGGCATGGTGGTTTCTATTTATATAAATAAGTTGTTTTTTTTTGGTTATGTGTCTTACATTTACATGTTATACTAAAGATTCATTGTTATTAGAGTAATGAGTATACTTACCAATTATGATTATCGTTTACTTTCTTATAATCAAAACAGCTAATCACTTCTTCCCATATATGTAATTTATAATAATTATCTCATTTTAAAATGACAATTATTATTGTTGTGATTACTTTATGTTTATTGGCATATGACGGAAATTAAGTTAGTTGTTATGCTTTTTGAACAGACTTTAATTTTTTATTTCATATTTTATAATTATCGGTTGATCGGAATATAAATGTATCGTGATACACGTAAGGGCCATCTATTGGTTATTTTTAATGATGCGGATAAAATAATTACTTTCTCCATAAAACAATAGATAAACATACCAATTTTCATAATGATCGCTCAAATAGTTTCTGAGTTTATCGATGATACACATGCAAATACATCCTTTTGGCTATCTATATATGTATAGATAGCCAATGATTTGCGCAAGTACATGTTTTTCCTGTATGCCAATTTTTATAATGATACAGACACACAACATTTTCAAAAATGGTTAAAATTAAGTCAGTCAAAGAACACATGACAAATTACGACAAAAATAAGTTTACAGACAGACTCTAGAGATTTATATAATAGTATAGATTTAGTACTCACGTGCGATAGCTTTATTATTAGCGTATTTTATGTATACCTTTGGTGTTTCTATACCGATTTCTATGATTTTTATGGAATAGTTAATACTGTTAACTTTTGTAATTTGGGATGATTGAGAGTGTTATAAACGTAGAAATAGACAAATATAATCAGAAAGCTTCGAACTACTATGCTATTGGGAGTGACACGTGTTATTGTGAGTCAACCATAAAAGATAGACATAGGCTGTCATGGGATATTTTTTGTATAATTTTAAGGAGAACATTTCCGTAATACATGATTTCTGTGTAGCTTTAACCATTAAGGCTAAACACGTGTCGGAAGCTCAAAATATGGGGTAACTTTCCCGTTTTTCAGACATTTCCCTTCAGTGCTCTGCTTCTATTGTAATAAAACTACTCACGTAACATTTAATTATTTCAGTATATTAATTTATCACTTGATACAATATTAAGTATCCGCTTAATATATTAAAATTAACTAGTCTTCACCACTATTCTCACAAGAATGTCCTTTTTTTCTTTTTCGTTCCCAATCAATCCTCTTGTGTTCTTTTTCTCGTGCCAGGCGGTACCAGTCGCCACACCACGCCACGCCACCCGAGGAAGGCACGGGCTTGCACCAATATGTTGTCGATAACCGAATCAATAATAATACTTAAAATGTTATTTAATTTAAAAACAACGTATTTAAAAAATTAAAGCAGTACCAAATATTATTACTTCAATTAAAATTATTTAAAAATCATGACATTCGGCCATCCGACATCGTGCCGACTCCCGGCGCACGACATGCTAATCATTATAGTTTATATATAAATACACCCTTTACTAATATATGACAATAATTGGTTGTTATATTATATAACCACATAACACTTAGCTCAATTCTCAACACAAACTTAACTCTACACAATATAATAATGATACATAAATTTAAGAGTACAACTCAAAGGTTAGCGCGCTAATAATCCTACATACAACAAATCATGACATTCGCCAATTAAGCTAGTAATCGAATTATTTATAAACATATTATATAGTGAACATTGATAGTTTGAAATAATTAAAGAAAATAGAGCGATTACATTGGAATAAATCATTTGTGTTAATTCATACATTACATATTATAGTTATATTTATATTTGTTTTTATTTCAACAGATGTGTGTAGATCACACAGTGAGTAATTTATACATATACATATATATGCACATACACACACATATGAACATATACATAATATTTTTTTTTTCATTTAATAAAACACACGCTGTACCAAAAATAATTGTTTACAGAAAAAATATTTACATGGATTTAGTATAAGACCCTGTACACATACATTCAAGCGCTTTTGTGATCATTATGCTCACTGGAACTGTTATTGTCTGCTTATCCTCCCAACCGTATATAGAGGCACATTCGTTTACTTTTCGCAGCCAGCAATCAATAGTTTGGGTCCTGCAGGACGGGTCAAATTCAGGAATAACATTATTAAAATTATTGTTACTACCAAAATTAATCTTTGTTGACTCTCCCTTCCATTTGGACAGAAGTTTCAGCACGTCTCTAGAGGTTAGCCTGCTTGATAGCTTACGCGTCCTTCGCGGTGAAGACTCATCAGCGGATGATGACGAAGAAGACGAGTTCCTTCGCCTTCGTTTACTCGCCTTCTTCGGCCGCCGTCGCTTTGGAGACGTAACCGGCGGCGTGTCCGCTTCATGATCAGATGACATTGCCAGTAAATTCTAAAACGTATAAATATTATCTGAGACGTAATCTGTTTACCATACTATGTGCAAAAACAACAATAATTTCAGCTCAGCTACATATGTACATAGTCCATCTCCTAACATTATCCGATGAACAAACATAGTTCACCCCCTAACATTATCCGATGAACAAACATAGTTCACCCCCTAACATTATCCGATGAACAAACATAGTTCACCCCCTAACTTTATCCGATGAACAAACATAGTTCACCCCCTAACATTATCCGATGAACAAACATAGTTCACCCCCTAACTTTATCCGATGAACAAACATAGTTCACCCCCTAACATTATCCGATGAACAAACATAGTTCACCCCCTAACATTATCCGATGAACAAACATAGTTCACCCCCTAACATTATCCGATGAACAAACATAGTTCACCCCCTAACATTATCCGATGAACAAACATAGTTCACCCCCTAACATTATCCGATGAACAAACATAGTTCACCCCCTAACATTATCCGATGAACAAACATAGTTCACCCCCTAACATTATCCGATTCTATAATACTTTAAGACTAGAGAATAAGAGAATAGAGATCAATAAGATAATTTATTAGTAGATGGACACAGAAAAAGAAAATTAGCATTGCGATTTATTAACCAAGTAAATATGTAGTCAGAATGGTAGATTATTTATAAGAATAAAAAAAAATATATATCATCATATTTTTATTATATATATTCTATGTTAAATATTTTAATAAGCCGGTCAACAGCTTAATTCAAAAAGAAATAAGCTATATCAAGATTATTTGTCTGCTGACAGTATTAAAAATTCATTAATTAATTAATAGTGTATAATTTACCGCTGTGGGCGTTAAAACAACATCCTCACAGACAAAATGTCTCGATAATATTTGCTTAAACATACCTTTTTATCCGGTCCGTGTCACTTCTGAAGTGTAATAAAACTACTCACGTAACATTTAATTATTTCAGTATATTAATTTATCACTTGATACAATATTAAGTATCCGCTTAATATATTAAAATTAACTAGTCTTCACCACTATTCTCACAAGAATGTCCTTTTTTTCTTTTTCGTTCCCAATCAATCCTCTTGTGTTCTTTTTCTCGTGCCAGGCGGTACCAGTCGCCACACCACGCCACGCCACCCGAGGAAGGCACGGGCTTGCACCAATATGTTGTCGATAACCGAATCAATAATAATACTTAAAATGTTATTTAATTTAAAAACAACGTATTTAAAAAATTAAAGCAGTACCAAATATTATTACTTCAATTAAAATTATTTAAAAATCATGACACTATGGACTTTAGAGTGATGAAAAGTATACTATAACCAGCTCAGGAGTATGAAAAATAATTGTACCAAGTTTTGTTAAAATCCGTCGATTAGTTTTTGTTTCTATAACGGTTATATGGACAAACAGACAAAAATTCTACTGATTGCATTTTTGCCATCAGTATCGACCCCTTTTCAACCTCTAATAGTTATTTTGTAAAAATATTTCATGTACAGAATTGACTTCCCTACAGATTTATTATAAGTATAGAAAAGAAATGGAATACATGGTCAAAGTCCAGACAGGAAAAAAGGTATAAATATTTGTCTTCTATATATAAGAAAGAAATAAATCTTAAATAACATTAACCTGTAATGATTGCTTCCTACTCAGATAAACTAAATAAATATCATTTGACTAATATTTAATGCTGTCATACAAATTTCTTGGAACGAAATTAATGAAAAGGTTCTAACTAACCAAATGTCGTTTATTATTTTTCTCATAAAATACAATTTTATTTTTCTTCCTTCTAAGTACTCACTTCTCTAAATTTTATTTCCCTCCCAAAAAAATACATCTAATCGTGACTAATGTAATAATACTTATCTAAATGCTACTTTACTTAGAATTCCTAAATGCAATCCTAATATAAAAGTCGCAAAAAGTGTATAAACAATTTCGACTGTGATTTAACAAAAACTTGTAACAGATAAATCAACAAACGTCGGCTATAAATCATAAGATGATTTATTTATAATATATATGTACTTTTTATCATTACCAACCATTTTCCGCCCACGGTGTCTGTGGGAGAGAGAACATGTGTTTGCTATCTCTTTTCTTTTCTGTATCCCTGACAACGTGTATACAACATGTCATGTTATCCGATTGAGTATTGAAGACATTAAATCGTAACAAACAATCAAACTTTCTTCTGCATTCACAAACTAAATCCTTTTTATTAACATAAGAATTAATAACATTAACTGCTCAAATATATATAAATTTGAACTAAAACTATTTACTGTATAAAGCTTGACCGCGTGGAATGGTGGCAAGAATGCTACCAACATTTTCCCGTTGAATCGCAATTCCGATCCTCTGGGCAAAAAACGAACCAGCCCTCCTGTCACCAGTGGAGGCAATGAGGCGAGGTGTTATACTTTTGATGAAGCTTTTTGCACCACTACTCCAAGGGCCAAGCGTTTCGACAGCAAATGGAAGAAAAAAATTATAGTGATCTTAATTCATATTATGAATTAAGATCACTATAATTCTGCATTCTACAATCTGCATTTATAATATTAATTAAGATTAATTTAGATTAAAAAGGAAAACACAGAGTTAAATGTTTTTAGCGAAAAAACTCGTTTGTTTCGCACTCTTTTTAATCCAGTAACAAATATCCCAAAAAAGCCCGACCATGTAGTCGTGCCAGAGATCCGCCAGGATAGGAATATCACCGGGCATAAATCTACCGTGGCCGCGACTAATTGCCCGGGTCTATAGTTATTTACGACTACACTCTTTATTTAACCGTGAATAGTATTCGCTTAATGAGTATAGCTATTAACTTATATAATGCTTAATAAAAAGTGTAACAAAATGAAAGGTAGGGCTATGAATAGATCCGTTTTCATAGAAGGGAAAAATTTCAAAAGGTACCCGATTCCCTTGGGCATCATCGACGCGGATTGGAGATTGAATGATGGTTTCCATACATATCAACCGCTCAACCTGCTAACTCATAAGCTGCCTACTCGGAAAAGCAGTCAAATAATCCGCCAATATTAACAATAAAGAATTGTCAAATTCTACACCATTTAAAATAACGAAAATATCGCATCGGAGATTAGTCTAAATTCTATCAGTGTTTTGTCTGTTGTTTTTTTTTATCATAACAATTTTCCGGCATTTTGCTTGAATTGTAACGAAAATATCTTATACTTATAATGGAATTTGACAGCAAAGAATAAATGTGCTCAATTATACGTAAAAGAAAATCTTATACACGACATATCTTTCACTATCGAGAAGTTGCGATATTGTTTAAAAACTTCGACAATTTATAATAAATTAATATAAAAACATTACAATTATTATAAGGATTGAAATTAAAAACACAATCTACAAATGAAATTGACAAAATCACCGATAATCACCGATAATTTAAACTGTAGTTAAACAGTATTAAATTATTTTCCAGATTTATTTGGTCGTCAGTACAGCGACAGGGCGGCATAAAGCAGTCTGTAACAGCGTTGTTACGTCATGACTGTGTCATGCTGTAAGCTGTAACAACAATCGCGCTACCGCGCCCGCCATGCGGTTTGCGAGACAGGGTTGAGCGCACTCGTAACAGTTCAGTCGTATCTTAAAATTGAAAATTAAACGCGACACATTAATAACTGTAGTAGTCTTTATGTGATAAAATTATGTACATGGTCAAATAATTACGAACATTTTGGATGCGGATCGTTAATTAACTTTACGTAACATCAGAGTATTCTTTAACCGGCTTCAAAAACACTAAAAGGCAATTAGCTAACATTTAAACTAATATTGATAAAAAAATCTTTAAATTTCAAAGTAAAATAAATTTTAAAACAAAATTAAAAAAATTAAAAGCAATATTTTCGCATGTATTTAATTAATGCGCGGGATTAAGGAATAGTAACACAATATTTAAAATATATAATTATGTAGATTTCTACAAGAGGTCCAAAAAATCTGACATCAATGATCGATGCCAATGATGTCCAGGTTTTGAACAGCGTGAGTCGGTCTAGAAGATTGCATTATTTTATTATTTTTTTTTGGGTAGGAAAAAAACTGCTTGTATCCAGACGCTTGTTAAGCTTAGGACAGAAATATTGCAATTAATTATGTAAGATGTAAAATAAAAATGAATAATTGGAAAATGGCAAGGAAACAAAAGTATGCAGAGACACGATTGAAAAAAACATGTAACCTGTAATTTATTTTGAAATGAAAAAAAAATATTCCAATACTTTTCTTGAAATTTTGTACATCAATTTTTTAGCTTTTTTAAATCATGTGTATTTTCTATATACGATGCATGTTTTTCAAGGCATTGCTAATATTCTTATTTTCCGCTCCAACTAAGTGTTAAAAACGAGCTAGGAGTGGATACGACTAGAGCCCAAGGGGTCACTATCGAAACCCTAGGCGACCTGTATTTCCTTAAAATACGTCTTCCTAAGAATTTTAAATTTAGAAAATGTTTTCGACAGTACAATATTAAAATAAAACCAATGAGTTTTTTATGTTTGACTGTTATGTTATGTTATCTGTGCACTGGGTTGGATTAGGTTATACTCTGGATTTAACTAAACTATAATGTTTTCTGATTTCTGAGAGTATATAAGAATAACTTTGCAAATATACCAACTCTTTCTGTTAGATTTTATTAAGAGTACATATCAGATTACCAAAATAGAAACATTTGCAATATATATCTCCCAACAAAATGTGAAATTAACCATGTACAAAATTGACTCCAAAACAAATCAGACTGCGCTTTTCAAAACTGAAATGTTATATAAAACTGTTAGTAAATGTCTTTATTTAAGTGATATCATTTCGTTTCAGAATATTCATATTCATATTAAATTTGAGTCCAGCAGGACCAACGGCAGCTACAAATGATTTAATTAAAAGTAAATTGTACTAAAGAAAATGAAATGTTTTCAACCCTTTCGAGCATCATACGTAGCTCTTTGATCAATGTATAGGATGTGAACTGTCGGTGAAACGTGCCAATCCCGACGTTCCACACATAACCATTGTATATACTTGTGCCGGTGGGTTTCATGGATCTTAAACTAAATGAAGTGATATAAACTAAAGTAACCATTAAAAATACCTAGAAATATTTCTTATTATGATTTACACTTATAAACTTTTATCATGTCGTTTAGTTAAATACATTTTTCTGTCTCTGTCACCATTATTTAGACATTAGGTAAAAGAAGATAGCATTGTTTAACTTAATGCCGTCTTAACATAGTCTTAGGTAATTCAATAATTGTTCTTATAATATTAGTAGTTCCCCAACTCCATCCTCGTAATTTATTTTATTGTATTTTTTACATCTGTCATTTTCCAGGTACTGACTTTCTTGAATCATGTGGTCCTCCTCCAGGATAATTCTCTCACCTAAGAAGTCAGTATACTGATGTCGGGCTATAAAACAATCAAATAACTAAAGTTACTTATTCACTTATAGGCTGAATGCGTTGGTTGTTAAGTGAGTGATCGCGCAGATTTATAGTAAAAACGGATTTCTTCGAGAAATATGATAACTTAATTTATAAAGACAAATTAAGACAAAATTCAGAAGTAGATATCGAAGCAAATAGATTTGAATCCGCAACAAAAGCAAGACAAATATTTTTTTGTACACTGTTGATTTTATATACATAGAAATAATCTAGCTATCTTTGTAGATTTAAAGGTAAATCCATTTGGTACATATTCTGTAGCAAGAAATCAAAATAAAAGTAAAAACCCTGCGAGCCCACTCCATTGTTCATTTTAACTAGGTTTACTGAGGAGTGGCACAAATGAACACCGAACCGATTGAGTCACGTAACTCCTTTCAATCTCGCTGGTCAACAAAAACTATCCAGTTAATCTGGGAATAGAACCCCGATTTACTTGAAAACGTATGACTTCACAATGCGATTACAATCACGTGTTTCTTATACTATATATAAATTTGAAACTAAGTTAAAGATTGCCAAATACATAGTAAGACTTCGAGCGACATTCCCTATTTTTGGATTTGTCGCTTGCATGTAAAAAGTAAGTAGTCAACATGAACATAGACGATGTTAAACCCAACCATCATACCTTAGCTTTAATAAAATTGGAAAAAAAGGTACTGAAAAATTGTATAAAGGATCTGGTTTCTGAATAGCGCTTGCGTTTGGTTCGCCCCATTGTATATAGTTCTCTAAAATATAAAACAATAAAGTGGCGACCCCACCCGATGACGTAGGACTTAGGAGAGACCCTCAGGACGAACGTCAACCCCGAGTCCAAAAAGATTCAATGTTCAGGGCTGAGTCTAATAATCGCCCGAACGCCCGGTGACGCTGCAAAGGCCAGTGGGGGTAAAACAGCACTACATTACCCAGGAAATAAAATGGAATAATAATAATGTAATGGCATTTTTGGAACTGTACATTCTGTTGCGATTAACCGACAGCAGTATCTAATAACTATCAAACGAAAATACGGAAATGATGTTTTGTATCGTGAACAAACAGTTACTTACGCAATTGTAGCTATTATTAGCCCATAAGAATAAAATGCTGAAAAAAAAAGATGACATATGATTCGGAAAAATAATTTATCTTTTATCTATACTAATAATACAAAGTTGTAAAAGTTGTATGATCTCAGAAACTAATGACTCGTACTAAAAAAAAATATTAAATATATACATTTATTAATAAATTGCACCCCAGTATAGCCGGGGTGGGGCGAGACTTCAATTTTATAAATTAAATCAAATCAAATCAAAATAAACTTTATTCAAGTAGGCTTTTACAAGAACTTTTGAATCGTCATTTTACAATTAAGTGAAGCTACCACCGGTTCGGAAAGTAGATTCTACCGAGAAGAAACGGCAAGAAACTTGAAATATTTTTTTACGTTTCATTTGTGTTATTATATTGAATACTGACCAAATTATTGATTTATATTGTGGTCAGTGTTCAACAACGACGTAGGAAATTTATACATCAAACTATGACCGGCAGCTTTGAAGGAAATTTCGAAAGTTAATTTCTGACACGCTCGATCTATCTACCTACTTGAATTTGAAAATTTTGATGTACGGAGAAGCGATAGGTTTCTTGGTAATGCATTATGGAAATAGGGCTTCGCGTGTAGCGATTTATCGAATTAGGTCATCTCGATGGCACTTATCCGTTCTTTTATAATAAATCTGGTGTGCATTTATAATAGACGCCACGATTTCCATTGCACATTGAACACGGAATCCAGTTCATATCCTATTACATTAATAACTTTTTTTTTATGTTATTTTTGCTGTGACAGCAAACGACATGATGATTTATGTCATCTCATTGATTCCTGTCTCCCACTCAACCTTTCCTACGTGGAAAGTGTATAATACAAAAATCTTTATTAATAATTAAGTTAAAATCATACTTTAAGGGAATCTATGTACACTTTTTTTTACGTAAGAATGATTGGCATTGAGAATTAAAAAAATAAATAAATGGTAAACTTAACATATGTATAAAAAAAACATTATTATTTTATGTCTGTACGGGTTCATATTTGAAACATATATTCCAAGCTACCGTGTATTCCGTATTTCAAGAAAACATTGTAATAAACACGTAAAATAACACGTACAGAAATTGTTTTTATTAATTATTTGTACCTATAGTCAAAATTAAGGTAAGCAGATAAATAATAATACTACGGGGCATGACTAGCACAATAAATTATCTCTGTTTACTCACGATGTTAAATAAAAACAAAAACAAACTTCTTTGTTAAAAGGATGAATTGTGAATTATGTTAAAGGACAATAAAATTAAAGATAAATAATTTAAAAATACTGAGTCAAATTTATATACCAGCAGCCTAGTGTACCCGATACTTGTAGCGTGATAACATTTCGTTTGTAGATAACAGAACAAAAATAACAAAAGCCATACGTTGATTATTTTTTTATTTGTGCTTTCTTTATATAAATAATATGAATTTAAAATCTATTATTAATGTATTTTATTTACTCCTATAAAAACATCATATTAAAATGATTTGCCAAAAGCTATTATTAATTAACAGGAGACGTTAGATACGATAAAATATTTTATTATAAAATTGATTTGACAAGAATAAAAAAGACTAGGTATATATTCAGAATATAAAAATCAAACAGTGCTAGTGGCTTTATTTACATGTAATTTTTTGTTTTCGTATCCATTACTATAAATTGACAATATAATTTTGTATATAAAAAAATTGTAAAAAGATTTCCACACTATCTCACTAAAATATACTGCCCAAAAATTAAGTTAATCTAAAAATCGATCCAATAACATTTTTTGACACATACAAGAGTTATTTTTCAATAGTTATAATTCTGCCTTCTTGTCATTCTGCCTCAATGCTAACTGATAGAAAATTCTTCTATTCGTTAAACCTGCATATAGTATCAAATGCACATAGGCAAAATTTATAGAGTATTGTTATTAATAAGTTGCATGCATTTTTTTTCTTTTTATAATAAAATATTAACGTAAATCGCAGATATATTGTAATTAATAACGCCTCACTGTTCATTATATTCATCGTTTATATAAATTATGATTAATGGTTAATGAAATGAGTTGAGTCATCAAACTTTTCTCATTTTGGTTTCGCCTGTAATAAACATTATCACCGATATTTTTATTACCTTTTATTCGATTTACATTCGATAAATATACATATTTTTCTTGATAAATTACAATTTCCTTTACGTATGTTTATTGTACTTGTTTTTTATGTATCCTCATGCTTTCATTTCTAGGTCGAATCACGATCGAATTTTGAAAAAATGTTTATTAACCTCATGTATACCAGGGAACAAAAAAGGAATTGTATCTTAGGGTACAAATATTTATGGGCGGTACCCACTTACCATTGGTTCAATTATTTAATGTTCTGTAGTCATAATCATTATTATCCTCCGCCTCCAGACTTCACTCACTACTGTGGATCCTGTGAATCCTCTTGTTGTTTGTGCCATTCCTCATGGTCACTTTTGGTCCACGATTTATACCACATCATCTACCCATCTTACTACTGAAAATTTCCCACTTCTGTAAATGATTCTGTATTCGTTTTTTGGACGTCATTTCGTTATCCACCTGTCAACTTTTTAATGAAAACTTGTTTCAGTAATATAATATGACACAACAAGAACCAACCAATTTGTGCAATAAATCATAGCAAAAAAAACAGGTTAGGTGTCAAATAAAATCCAAAACCCACCCGACTGCGATTTCAATTTAACATAACTCTCGTAAACCCATTTAGAGCGCACAATACGTCCTTTAGTACTTTGTGCTAATTACAGCTAGTCCATTAAGTTAATTTCCTAGTTCGTAAAAGTACACTGCACCGTCAACTCTTATATATTGCCAATCAAGAGACTTAAATGGTTTAAGTTCGAAATGAGAAACCAATGTCGAATTAAAATCTCACATATTTTTGGTGAATGCAGTCGAAAAATCTGAGACATATTCCCGTTTGTTAAATAGCGTAAAGCTTGTATTAGGATCGTGTTCAACAATGACCCTAGAAGAAAAGCCAAATCTTGGCAGTTTCCAATCGTTAGAGTTTCCAATAAGCCTACATATGTACCGTTGAGCCGAATTTAACCAATTACTTCTTTGTCAAGTTCTTGTTGTACACTAACTTGATGATATGATTTTATACATTATTATTTATTTTTATAATTTAGTTATCTTATAATAGGTATATATAACTAATCACATACTATTGTTTTCTTTGTTGTATTTCTTGAATGTTGATAAACTTTATACCAGTACTTATTTTAACTTATGGATAAAAATGTTCATACTATTATGTTTATAATTTATGTGGATATTTTATTTGTCATAGATCAAATTGTTGTCGAATAAATACAGGTTACCTCACGATTCTTTCATTCAATACCAAGTAAAGGTAAAAGGTAAAAATAATTTAAATAATAAAATAGAAATATACTTTATGACACCAAACAATTTTAGAGTAGCATCTCGCCATTTCTAATTTTCTTCAAAAAACGTATTAGTAGCAAATCTGTGTGGCGTACCGTACACCACCGACCGCGGTATAAAACATCCATTAGCTGATTGATGTCGTTAACTGGATAATTAATCGAATATTTGATGGTTTGTGTCGAAGCAGTACAAGAGATTTCCGAGTTATATTTATTATGTTCACGATAATTATTCATTTAAATAAACTACTGGGTGGTTATCAGATTTCATTGATTTGCTTTATTGTATAGTAATAGCCGAAAGTAAAATCTTTATTGTACTGTTTAGTGCAATTTAAGCCACCAGAGAATGGTTATAATTGTACTAGCTTGCTCATTTAAACATAAATTACTGATGTCTATACGTAGAATAATTGATGAGTGGAGAAGCCAATATATAATAGGCAAATAATGCTTTGTATTGTTGGGATGTTTTGTACTGTTTTTATACCTCTTGTTTGCTGCAATAAAGTAGTTTCGTATGAGTAAAAAGGTAACAATCAAATCAAAAAAAAGAAGTAAAAAAAATGCAGTTTCTTGTTACTAAGGAAAATGATTCATGTAAAATTTCACGTTCCATTCAACCGTATACAGAGTGAATTTTCCAAAATGTTGACATAAATGAGTTTATAGAATACTTTACAAAATATTTATATTATAAGCTTCAAATATGACCCATATGAAAATGCAAACACTTTCATCACAATTTACGCCACTTGGAGAAAGAATTTCCGAATTTTTTTTCTTAGTATTCAACCTAAGATAAAAGATCAAAGTTCTCAAAATGTGCAATTATTATGTTTCTGAAACCAGTCGCTCAGGCTGCACGTATTGTATGAGTTAGTCGGTTTTTTAGTATTCATTTACAAACATATGGTAAAAGGACGCCTTCCTCTTGTTTTTAAATACACACGCCCATGTCATTTCAGCCACTATAAATACATATATTCTAAGTATACACATGTCCACAATTCTTATATTTATGAAAGTTACATTGTAACCCGTTTTTCGATGACACCATGACAAACGGATGCAATCATTTGCAGCGCCACAAATACCTATTTGTTGGCAGTTTGCGGTTCCGCATCTCAATGTGGTTACGTGTCAAAGTACACGTGTGACTTGACAAATATTAATAAATCTGTTCGCTTTCGTACTTTGTATTTACTACCCAAAGTATGATACGAGTACATGATATTTTTATTTTGACATTTTAAGTCATAATGTGTTCTGTATTGTCTGATAACATTATAGAAAGGTAAGTTGGAGTTTAGTTCTTAGTAAGGTGTCCCTACGTATGCCCCAAATCATACCTTAAAAAATTAAACCACCTACGAGTTATTTCTACTATAACTGCAATGTAAATACTGAGTGTAAATCACTCAAAGATCTTATTGCTATAGTATACTTAGCAGCGGCAATAGTTAATACTTATTATTCTTGTGTTCCTGCTTAAGAAACAAGTGAGTCAGTATAACTAGAGGCACACGGCACAACATCTTAGTTCCCATGGCGCATTAGGGATGTAAACTAAGGTTAATAGTCTATATGCGGTGGCTATTACTTACCATCAGGCGACCCATTTGACAATCTGCCTACCGATTATAATTCTGATTATTTTAAAACATAATGAATCTAAAAATATATATATAAGTAATTTATCAGTAGAGCTTTTTGGAACCCAAACTGGGTACCACCCACTCATCACATATTCTACCGCCAAACAGTAATGCTTACTATTGTTGTGTTCCGGTTGGAAGGATGAGTAAGCGAAGGTAACAACAGGAACAAACGACGTAACATTTTAGTTCCCATGGTTGGTGCTAATGTTTATTAGTGAGCAGAGAGAGTATCAATAGGCATTGAAGGTGTTACTCTAGGACCTTTGCCTACGTGTTAAATATAAAAAAATTTAAAAAGTATAGACATTCGTTTATTACATTTAAATTTTCTTACATAATCCGCTAATACTAATAAATATCGACGTTACTAAAACGGTTTCATGTGACGTTCGGATATTAACGAACCCGTAGCAAAGACAATTGAATTAGTCCGGCTAAACCCAGCTCAATGTAAAATCGAACGAAAACACGGGTTAAACCCATGTAACCCGCATTTAAGTAACGTGTTACCATCTGAGAGGCCTAAGTGCTCAATAATGAACTAATTGAATTAATCCTTCAATCTTGCAGTGTTGTTATTTAATATTATGGAAATGGTGGTAGTAGTTCTATCTTAAATAACATTATGTATCAATCAGATTTACTAATTAAATATTATTTATTTATTAAGATATAAAAAAGGTATAAAGCATTAGGTATTGGAAGACCGAAAAATAAATAATTTTAATAGATGGGTCTATTACCAATTACAAAAGAAAGCAACTGTGTATATGACTACTAATATCAATCACTGTCAACTGTGACAACTATCCTGGAGCCAATACGAGAAGGGCCCCCTCAACATAAGTTTAGATATCTATATAGAGTCAAATTATAGTAATACTAATAATATTGCTGATTTAAAAACTACTGATACAAAGAGTAAATTATTATAAACATGCCTTGCTGACAGAAATAAAATTCTTTAAATTAATTTGTCAAAACTCAACTAGGGTCCATCTTCTTTGTTACCCCAGGTCCTCTAGATCTCCAAATCTGATATGATACTTGATGATTTGATATGATAAGCACTGAGGCTTGGCCGAGGAAGTAGTCATGAATTTATATATATATATACTGTCGTGTAGAAAAATGGTCATTAATCATTGAAATACTCTTTCATTATTCGGTCCCAAAAATGTTTTCGCTTCTCTTCAGGAACACTAACCATCCTTAAATGTCGACCAAAATTCATTGCTTGCAATTTTTCAGTTTTTCCCAACGGTATCCATTTTAAAGTATCCAAAATATCGTCTCTGGGATTTGGAGTGGGGTTTCTAAAAAGGTTACAATATTTTTTTAATGCTATAACAGTTAAAAATAATTCCAAGATTTTATTTATCTTCTTTTTTCCTTGAGAAACAGATAATTATTATGTACCAAAAAAAAACCGATTTAATTTTATAACTGTTATAAAGTTATAAAAAAAGGAAAATTCCGTAAAATGTTCGAAATAAGAAAACTCAATATAATTCACTAAATGGATTATTTCATCAATAAAAAAAATTATATTCTTCATACCCGTGTTTTACAAAGTTTGCTAACAGCCTTACAATTTTCTTAATGAAGTGCCTTTCATTGCATTTAAGGCTTTTATAGACATCTGTTTCTGATTTACATCTGAATAGATAACACGTTTCATCTCCTAACGTTGCTCCTGTCCATTCCAAATTCGGCACCGATGACCGCCAACCAATATTCAAAGAACCTTTGAAAGCAAATCTATACAAGTAAACATCGCTATGAGACGATCGGTTATGCAATGTAGCTTGCCGAAGCAATGGATATAAAACTTGATCAGAAACATACTTTGCGTATCGCTTTAAGCTTCGCTTTCCAATGGTACCGTTTAAAAAATAAAAATCCAATATTTCTTTCTGTATAACTCGGTATCGTTTTGAATCATATTCGTTACACCCACCTTCAAATGGAAGTAAATATTGAAAATTGTAATTAAGATATTCTAGAAGTTCTCTGTTTTTCGCTATGCCTTTTAATTTAAATAAATTTGTCAAAGTAGTATAGCCAAATATTACTTGAACTTTATTGTTTATATTTTTCTCATGATATACATTCACAGGAGATTTATTCATAAATGGAATTTTAGACGATATTTCTAATGAACAACCAAAAGAATTAATCAATCTTTGAGTATCCCTTACTTCCGTGCTATCGTATAGATTACTACTCGCTAATAGCAATCCCGCTGAAGGTGTATCATTTAAAATTTTATGTAGTTTCTTTATATTAAATACATCGAAATTTCTACTTAGCCTCCGATACAATTTATGCGCAACGTCCAAATTATTGCGTCTATAGTCAGCTGGAGATAGAGCACTGCCGTCTAAAATTATAGCTCTCTTGAACAGATCATCTGCAGCTATTGAGACTAGCATTGATGCAACCGGTGTAGATGCTAAACCGGAACCAATTATCGTAACTCTGTTTGGATCTCCATTAAAAATCGTAATGTTCTCACGCAACCATTTAAGTGCCATTAATATATCCTTAGCTCCCATATTTCCTTCAGCGTAATCATCTTCTGTATTAAGGAATCCAAAAATAGAAAACCTAAACGACACTGTTACTACTATTAAATTCTCGTCTATAAAAAAATCAGGCCCATGAAGATTGGCATATTCATTAGCCCACACTAAAACTGGATGTTGTTTCGTTTTATTGTCGATATTTGGCGTATATACAGACAGATACAAACAATCTTCATTACTAATAACAGCACACGTTTTGCAGCAGGGTCTGCTGTAGTCATATATACCGTTTTCGAAAAACGGAATATACTTCGGAGGCTGAAAGCACACAGATAATAATAATTAAACAAGAAACTCTAAATGTTGCCAACCTAAAAATTTATTTAACTCGTGATACATACCTTAAATCTTAGTTCATTGATAGGTGGTTGGGCGTATGGAATATCATAAAAAGCTGTATATGACTTATTTTCAAATAACGTGTACAGTTTTTTTCCAATTAATATTAATTCACTAGTTTTATATGAAACTGACGAATAGTTATATATGATAAAAATAAGCACATAGAAAATATATGCAACGATCATTACTTGAAATGAAACAATGAATAGTGTAATTTTCCATCCTGCCGTGGCAGGCCATGTTATGGAAACAATATTTTAAACCATGAAAATGTTTTAAAAATTATTATGTTTCTTACTAGGTATGTATTCAATTTGTAATGCTTTCGTAGATTTTATTTTTAAATAACAAAGGTATACGTTTATTTAAAAGCAATGCAATAAATTGAAGTTTTATATAAAACCAAACTATGGTTTTCACAAATCTTAAAATGTCATTTAAATCACTTTTTTGAAATATATGTCTTTTGGTAAGCTGATTTATTTATTTAATTAATCAAATTTATTACATTATATATCTTAACTACCATTACGGATAACTCCAATGCAATTGTGTAATGGTTTGAAATCGATACTGTTTGTGGCATTCTGAATATTAGTACATAATACCCGCAAAAAGTTGGGCAGGTTATCCGACAATACGGGTACCGGGTACCGGCGACCTTATCTTTGGTGCTTCGTGAATTTATTTTGTCGCTCCAACATAAAACTGTATTTTTTGCCTATTCCGACGGATGAAGTATACACGTGTTCTATGCTATTTACTAAGTCAGCTATATTGTATAACCCATGTGACTATAACAATTGAAGGGTTAATGTAATAGTTACAAATATGACATGCATACCCGAAGAGAAATTGTAGGATGTACATTTCAAACTTATTCCATTTCCCCACCGCATACATACTTTTTTGTATTTTTTTACAATTAATTAATTAATTGGACACCTTATGGTTTCCTACATAAAGTAAAGTGAGCAACCTTCTTTAACTCTGATACATTATTAAAAACAGGATGCCAAGTCTATAGTCCTGGCTGACTTGAGTAAGTCTCGGTCTCTAAAATGATCTCTAGTTAAAATTAAAATAAAATGCAAATATACGGAGAAACCGAATGCTATTTTTTAATAAGTCATCATTGTCGATTAAATGAAATATCTGAAAAAAGACCTTTCAAAAATAGAGGCAAAGAAGCTATAACCTTACAGGGCTACGCAATAAGGGTTTCATAAATTGGACTGAATGGTACTCTATGGACCTGGTAGCATTTGTATAGGCTTATTTATTGTAATTAAAATATTTGATAAACAGAATCATTTGAAACGGAAATTTCATTTTACCGAGTATTAACGCGATCACCCTCTAGCTATAGCAGTGTCACATTACCTAGATTTGTAGGAAGAACTTTTAAATACGAAAATAGTTTATTTATCTCAAAATTCCATTATATTTCTCCAGAGGAGAAAAGTTAAAAATATATACTCTACTGGTCCTGTGACTTACAAAATAATGCAGAGTGTACTTGAGATGCTGCTTGATATCGAACACACATTGTTGAGAGTCGTATAGCTGGGTACAAAATTGCATATACACACATAGATTCTTTAATAAATCTTTAAATCTAGTGTTTTTCTATTTAAATAGTTGCAATTCGTACTTAACGTATCTTTTAAATTATCAATAGTAGCATTGAGTAATATTAAAGTTTCAATATCTATACATGTAATAAAATTTGAATGTCCGTAATATTAAAATAGCCCTTTTTAATCAATGCATATGTACCAAAATAACATTTATACAATTTTGTCTGCGTGTCTGTCTGTTTGTTCCGGCTATCTCTGGAACGGCTGTGAACTAAACTATAAACTAGCTGTGAACAAATCTATTACTATTCATGAATTACATATACGGCCAAAATAGCATTTTAAAACTGAGTGAGCCAGTTAAACTACATACACAAGAGACAGAATCTTAGTTGCCAAATTTAGTGGGGCATTGGTGTGATGTAAGGATTTTTTATTATTTAACACAGCTACAATATCCTTGAGTGGTGGTGACCACTTACCATCATTAGGCCTTTACCTATTCCATAAAAAAATGACAGTCTTAATCTATACGAAAAATATATTACTTAAAATAGTCAACGGAAGCATTTATACTTAGAATTATTTATTTAATATACATAATAATCTTTATAACTTCTTAGTATAACAGATAATATTTATCGCCGATTCTATCGATACGTACAGCTCAGTATTGAAATTTAATTCAACTCACCTTGATGTATGAAATTTAAAAATGGATAAAATAATAGGTATTTTTATATTAATATCGGTTTCAGTGTTGGTGTCAGCTCATATTGAAGTAGATACTACACATGGACGCGTTGCTGGAAGAGATTTCAAGTCGTTATTTGAAGAGAAGAAATACCATGGATTTATGGGGATACCCTTTGCCGCCCCGCCTGTCAAAGATCTCAGATTTAAGGTACGTATATAAGATTATCGTCGTCATTATATTTTTAAACTAGTAGTCGCCCGCGAATTCACTCGAGTTTTAGTGTTCGTTGTCATTTGTCAGGTAAAAATGTAGCCTATATTCTTTCTTGTAGTACAACTTTCCTTCATGCCAAATTTCATCAAATTCATTCAAATTTGTCGATTCAGCGGTTTGATCGTGATAGAGCGAAATTATTTGATATAGCACAAGTGTTATGGAAAATCAGAAGCAACGACGGTACCACAAACACCCAGACCCAAGACAACATAGAAAACTAATGATAATCTACATTGACTCGGCCGGGAATCGAACCCGGGACCTCAGAGTTGCGTACCCATGAAAACCGGTGTACACACCACTCGATCACGGAGATCGTCATGCGACAGACAAACAGATAGACAGTTATTTTCATATTTATAATATTAATATAGATTATATACCTCGTCTTATTGCCTTCACTCGAGACACAAAGATTGGTCCTATTTTGCCCAAAGAATCGGAATTGCAATTCAACGGAGAAATACTGCATTGTTCCACTAGTCCTTTGTCGTGATTTGTGCGGTAACTATTTTTAATCCCATTTCGAAATAAAAATATAAGTACTTATATTCATTAGTAAAGTGAACCCATTAGTTGTTACTAAAGAACACAACTACATAATTTCGAATGAAAATATTCATAATTATTGCTTCACTTATATATTACTTAAACGAGTATTTGAATTTTGTTTTCTAAATAAATACACAAGTCAATTTCTTCAGTTTTTAAAATATTGTTTTTTATAGTGAATTTATTTACAGAGGATAATCGCTTTTATTTTAGTAAGATCCGTCTTTTCTGTATCAAACTTAGGGAAAGTTCACTATAGTACAAATGCTTCAGTACTTACTAATACTGTACAAAAGAGAAAGCAACAATATCTTAAAGTCTGCGGTTTGTGACCATACTCCTAATGAACCCGACCACATATGCCTTTAGATTACAAATCTTCCCTGCGTAATTCAAACCCAGAATTATATGAATGTATTTTGAAATTTCGATTTACCCTACGTTCAATAGAAAATATGGTTGGAATTATGGAATCAATCAACTTACCCTAGAATCTACTTATTGAAGATTAAATATAAAAAAGTCTTCAGAGCCTTTTGTCTTGACGAAAAAGCCATAAATATGTAAATAATTCGTGACGAAAAATTGTAAACTAGCTTTCGAAATTCAACAAAGTCAATTTTCACTTCGTTACCAATCTGATATAAAATATAATAATAACTAATTGATCATTATACAACAAAATCAAAGCTTTTATATACTTCTTAGAACTATCAAACTTAAAAATCAATTAACATTATATGTAAAGTACGTATGTTTACGTTTTTTCAGCCACCGCAACCAATGGAGCCATGGACCGATGTTTTACAAGCGACAAAAGTAAAACCAGCCTGTGTACAGTTCAACACTAACTTTCGCAAAGGTCAAGCCTTAGGTCAATATGGTCTTGAAGACTGTCTATATCTCGACATATTTACTCCCGCCGTAGATGAAAATAAACGACCAGTTGTCGTATTTTTATACAGTGAACGACTTAAAAACTCATACAATAAAACTAAAGACTACGCTCCAGATTTTTTTATAGAAGAGGATTTAGTCGTTGTGACAGTAAGTCATCGACTGGCCATATTTGGATTCCTATCGTTTGAAGACGATTCACTACCAGGTAACGCGGGATTAAAAGATATTGTAGCAGCATTGGATTGGATAGCAAATAATATCAAAAACTTCGGAGGCGATCCGGAAAAAGTTACTTTATTGGGCGCTCAAGGAGGAGCTGTAGCAGTTGACTTCCTTATTCGTTCTAAAGCGAAAAAATACTTCCGCTCTGCGATAATTCAAAGTGGCACGTCACTAAACCCTGCATATTTGCAAGGAAACGCTCGCGAGAGAGCTTTCGAACTCGCCAATCTATTAGAAATATCCAGCTCAAGCAGCAGTCGGATTTTACAAGAATTGAACGAAACACCTGCCTCAAAGTTATTTAACGTGGAACTAAGAGCTTCGCCACCCGATTACTTCAAAGAAACCCAAAGAAGTATTCTATCATTCGGACCAATCGTTGAAAAGGATGCAGATGGACTTATAACGGAATATCCCGAAAATTCATATGAAAGCGTAGACATACCTATTATGATCGGATACAACTCTCGAGAGGGATTGGCAGCTTCTTATAGATATCTCACACAACCCCAATCCCTCAAATTCGTTGAAAAAGATTTTCCGTTTTTAATGCCTTTGCGAATGAAGTTCAGATTCGATCCTCTTTCCGAAATGTACTACGACGCCATAGATGATATAAAGAAATTTTATTTTAAAGACGGCAAGGTGACCATAAAAAGTACTCCAGATTATGTGACTTATGTCGGGGATCTACATTCTTATTCTATGGATATGGCGGCAAAAATGTACGCTAATATATCGCTGAGCCCAGTTTATTATTATCACTTTGACTTTTACAGTGATTTGAATGAGAATAAGAACGATCTATTAGCGATGTCAGTGGTTGAAGAAGGTACTTGGGGTGCGGCGACCGGAGATGAACTGTGTTATTTATTCAGATGTCCAAGTTTGAAAGATAAATATGCAAAACATAAACGATTGGAATCACAAGAATTGATAACACAAAAGAAAATGATAAAGTTATGGGCAAACTTTGTAAAATACGGGTATGTTTATCAATA
The DNA here is from genome assembly GCF_905220365.1 of Vanessa cardui. NCBI lineage: Eukaryota > Metazoa > Arthropoda > Insecta > Lepidoptera > Nymphalidae > Vanessa > Vanessa cardui. The sequence goes on along the minus strand of NC_061140.1, from coordinate 3,809,716 downwards.
CGATCTTTTGAAAAATCGACTACAAGTAGACTACTTTATTTTTTAATAACATTTTTAAACATGATATTCACGTATATCGGATACTATATCCGTCAATTGTAGTCTTGAAATCGTTGATCCTTTATTTAATCATTATAAATCTTAGTAATTTATGTAACTTAATAATGTACCGCGGCAAGAACTTTTTAATTAATGTGACGTTCGGGAAATTAAATTATACATTTATATCCCTTAAATCATCTTCATTTGAAACTTAAATTATTTGCAACTTCTTATGTTTACAATAATTAATCTCATGTTCGGTGAAGAGAAACATATTTCGTCTCAAAATTAGAAAGAAATATAATCATTATATCCCACACAATTATTCCCACACATTCATATAAGGAATATGAAGTTCTGGCAGTATCGGATAAACTTGACAATGAAATCGACGATTGAAACCTTTTTAGATGAAGATTACTTTGTCTAGAAGAATGTCTTCAAGGCTGTTTCTTTCATTCTTAATCGATAACTGCTCTACAAATGTTATAGTCACATTTAAAATATCATTAAATCGTTATAGGAAATATAATATCCCTGTAACCCATTTTAATACAACAATAACAACAGCCTGTTAATTTCCCACTGCTGGACTAAGGCCTCCTCTCCCTTTGAGGAGCAGGTTCGGATCATATTCCATCCCGCTGTTCCAATGCGGGTTAGTGGAATACTCATGTGGCAGGTTTAATAAATTAGACACATGCAGGTTTTCTCACGACATTTCCTTCACCGCCGAACACGAGATGAATTATAAATACAAATTAAGCACATAAATATTCAGTGGTGCTTGCCTGGGTTTAAACTCGAAATCATCGGTGATCAAGATGCACGCGTTCAAACCACTGGGCCATCTCGGCTCTTCAATTAAATTATAATAGAATAAAAAAAAATAACTGACAAAAATTATGAAATGTCAAAATTCAATCATTCAGTATATAATTTAAATAGCGTGAAAAAAAGATTTTTTAATATCTAAAGCATTTTTGAAACTGTTTCCAGAAACCCAACTCCCAAGAACAATAATCCGTTGGACGAGATTGAGTGGTCTCCTTATAATTTAAAAACAAAGGAATACTTACTCATTGGAAAGAAGTTTGAAGTGAAAAAGGATTTATTGGAGAAAAAGTTTACGTTCTGGGATGATTTCTTTAACAAATGGGAAAAGAGAGCTCATGAAGGTGTGATATCTGATAAAGGAAATAAAAAGGATGAATTATAAATATAATGCTTTTTATTTTTAATAAAATATTTTTATTGATGTTCATTTTATTTATTATGTATTAAATTATCATATATTTTATGTCAAATAAAACTACGCGAAACAATATATAAATAATATGACGGAAATTTGTTTCATAAAGACTTTCATTATTAAAAAAAAAAATTATGCATGCATGCATAAAAATGCATGATCTAAGGTGTGATTTGCTTTGGAAAAAAATATTTGCAGCTTTTAATTTACATTTTCATCTCACGCATAAGATTAACTGAACTCTAAAGATTTTCCTTCACCGCCAGCCAAGTAAAAGATAAATTATAAACACAAATTACACATATGGAAATCATATAAGATTTACATATTATAACCACTGGGTCATCTTGACTTAACTAAGATCTCATTTTACTTATAATAATTAAATATATAACCAAAGCACGAAATTAATAATTTAAGCAAGATACATTAATATAGAATTTTAACATGTTTTTTAGGATGAATTTTCTGCATTATATCTAGAAATTTAGGTGACGAAATTATAATTGAAATACTCAAGTCCTATTAAAATATCTATATATTCCTCTAGGTTGTATTAATTCATTAAAACATTTAGGTCATTTGGAATGGTATGTTAGTTTCCTAAATAATATATCTGCAGGTTTCCAATTATTTTTTTATACTTTAAACAATCACGTCTACTTGAAATTATTTGTAACGAAAGTAAATTTAAGTTTATTAGTTTGACCACCTGCCTTTTGCTATTTACTTATTCTGAAATCAACGTCATATTATATATACAACTCTTAAATAAAGAATCCTATATTTGTAACACATAGACGCCGGTAGCGACATTGATAAACGTATTACGATTAGTAAAAGGTTTAACTTCGGATTAATTGAAGAATTACATCGAACGCTATCACTAACACCAAGTTCAATTATCTAAATAAATGATAAAAACAAAGCCCACTTAGATTGTATACTATTATCTTTAGGACACGTCAGTTCGAAACCAATATGTGAGCGCTGTAAACAAACTGTTCGTGACATATTTTTAAAATGGCTACCTCTAATACTAGTTTACTTATAATATTAGTAATTTATTTTGCAAATAATGTTATTGGAAATGTGATAGTTGATACTAAGTATGGTAAAATAGAAGGGAAGGAAGTGAACTCAATAATTCCTGATAAGAAATATTATTCTTTTCTGAGTATACCTTACGCTCAACCCCCAATTGGTGAACTCAGATTTAAGGTAAACAATTTTTGTACTTAATCTTTGAAAACATTTTTAATTTATTAGTTATAACCTCATTATAACATCACATCATGGAAACAATTTATTATTTCGATTTTTATTACCGATTGTTTTTATGAAAAATTGAATTGTTCATGCGCTAAATTAATTCTGTATTATTTAAAATCATTAAATTATATTGTTTTAATTTTATGGACATTTGATATTTGTGAATATTTTAATTAGTTTAATTCTAGATCTTGGAATATAAATAAATATTAATGGAGGTTTGCTCTACAAAACCACTATGTTTACTTAATTCTTTACTTCATTATAGAACGTATAGGAGTTTGATTAAAAATTCCATATTTCATTATATATTTTGTTTAAGGCACCTGTCCCTTATCCAAGTTGGGATGATGTTTTGGAAGCGAAAAAAGAAAAGAAACATTGCGCTCAGCATAATTTACCCATTAGACAAATTAAAACATACGGATACTGTGGAGTTGAGGACTGCTTACATTTAAGTATTCATACTCCAAACCTACCGGATAGCAACAATTCAAAACTACCTGTAATTGTCTATCTATATAATGAAAATTTCAAAGTATCTTATAATGCAACAAAAGAATATGGACCTGATTTTTTCATGAATGAAGACGTTATTATCGTTACTATTAATCACAGATTGGGTGCGTTAGGATTTGTGTCATTCGAAGATGAATTAATTCCAGGTAACAACGGTATAAGGGATGTTATATTGGCATTAAAGTGGATTAAAGATAATATAAGTTATTTTTCTGGAGATCCTCTAAGAGTAACTCTTATGGGCAACAGTGGCGGTGCGGCAATAGTAGATATACTATTACACTCACCAAAAGCTAAAGGTTTATTCAGTGCAGCAATTATGCAAGGTGATTCGTCATTTAATCCGCTATATTTTGATGACAATCCTAAGAAGCGTGCTATATCTCTGACTGAAGCGCTCGAGGATAAAGCGACAACAAGCGCATCTTTCATCGAACGTCTATCCGAAGTATCAGCTATGAAAATAACAGATTCTGAATTTTTCGTTATTCATGCCGATGAAGCGAGAGCTATTCAAAGAGGTATATTACCATTTGGCCCAGTTTCTGAAATCGAGCATGATGATGCTGTAATAACTAAAGTTCCAGAAAAAAATCCCATTGAATTGCCTGTACCCGTGATGATTGGATTTAACTCCAGACAATCAATAGAAGTAAACTCACGTTATCTTCATAGCCCTCAATATCTAACATTCGCTGACAGAGATTTTCTTATTTTGTTCCCGAAGAGGGTTGGTTATCATTTTAAGATTCACGATAATGTATATAACAAGGCTGTAGAAGAAATCAAAAATTATTATTTTGATGAAGGATATGTAAAAATTAGTAAACCAGGAGAATATTTAAACTACATAGGAGACATCATGAGTTTCTATCATGTCGATTATACTGTTCGAACATATACAAACACATCTAGTACCCCTATTTACTACTACATGTTTGACTACAGCGGAGAATTGAACTTCAGGAAAAAATCAATTTTGGAAGAAACTGTAAACTTCGATGGTACGTGGGGAGCATCAGCAGGGGATGAGCTATGTTATTTATTTGTGTGCAACAAACATAGAAAACAGTACAAGAAATTATTAGAAAACGAAGATTCAGAAGAAATAAATGTATTAAAAAATATGGTCAAAATGGTCACTGACTTTGCTAAGACTGGGTGAGATACTTATAAAAATAGCAAATTATTTTTCTCCATAATATATTTAGATTAAGTAAATCGGTGATTATTCATAAAATTAATAAAATTATGTACATTTTTAACGATAATATAATAGTTTTATAAATATTTTCAGCAATCCAACACCTCCAGGAAGTGAAATCACTTGGAAGCCAGCTACGCAGGCAAATAGGGAATGTTTAGTCATTTCCGATGAATTAAAAATGGTGTCAAAGCTCTACGACGATAAAGTCAAATTCTGGGATGACTTTATAGAAAAATATGAAAAAATGGCAGTAGACGGCGTTGTTAAAGATGCTGTGAATGATGAATTATAATTAAGAAATAAGATTTTATCATTCATGTATTCATTGAATAAAATAATATAAGTGTTGTGTAATGTTACCTTGTAGCAATACAGTAATAAAAACTCCAAAACAATTTTAATTTCACTTCTTGACCTTTTACTTATAGTGTAGAATGTTAAAGAAATAAAAGATTGATTTATTGCATGATTTTAGAAATATGTTAAACTTATACACTATTTAGTAGTGGATCAATATTTTCCAAATATATATATATATTAACTTTTTCACTACTGTTGTGGTCCACTGCTATTCACAAAATCAATGAATATCATAAGAATTTAATATTATAACACATACATTTAAAACACTAAAAATTTATTTTAACTGACTGGAAAAAGAATAATGTTTTCTGTAACTTGTATGTGTGTAATTTGAAAGTGGATTTCGTTATATTCTGTCATCAGTTCATAAAAATATAATATTTAAGATTGTTTTGCCATTACCTGAACTTTGGCCTTTATGGCAAAACGATTCAATTGTTCTTACTGTATTTCAATAAGCTACATCACCCAAATAGCAATAAATTGGAGCTGACGCAACGCGATCATTTGGAAAGCCAATACTATCGGAACAACAAGGAAAGGTCAAGTATACGTCACCTACATAATCAGATCAAAATTTATTGTTTCATCCCTTTGCTCCGACGATGGCGTAAGAGATAATATAGACCTAAGTGGGACTCTTAACTATTCTTCAAATCTTATTTGGCGAAACTTTGATAGGAATTGGAAAAGTGTTTTACTAAAACATTTCTTATTATTATTTTATCGTATAAACTGCTTAAGGACGGAGACAGTTGAAAACACTGACCCCAGTACTGTCCCAAGCGAGAGGAGCCATACGAGTATCCTGAGTAAGAAAATATAACTTGCGTTAACGACACTTAAAACTATCATACTTTTTCTGTGATAATAGATTAAAGTAATAATACTATATTAGAATGTAGAGACACATCATTACAAATGGAAATTAACACTATACAGTCAATTTAATAAAAAGTAATTATTATCTACCCAAGTATTTTATTATTAAATTCACCGATTAAGTAGAAGCAAGCATGGTTCATTTTTTCCAAATATTTTTGTCTGTACCTGTATCCATGTAAACTTTTATAATTGGATTGGATCATCTTCTAGTGGTCTACCTGTATTTCAATGGCCGAACTGGGCCGCCTAAGCATTTTGTATTTATTATTTATTTGTTCATAATATATTAACTGTAGTTTCTGGCAAAGGCGTCATAATATCAATATAAATAATAAGCCTCTTTTCTAATAAATTTATTTGTTTCTTGTATGTATGCTTTTCGATAAAAATTAAAAAAAGACGGCTTAACACAAAACAAATCCTCAAACCCATATAAAAATACATATGTTTAGTTACATATAGTCTGTGTACATTCCAAAATGGAACCTGCAAAGAAAATGCAATAACTAATCGTTTCCGGAAAATTTTTAACTTAGATAATGAAATTCGAGCAGGACTTAATCACACAAATTTGGCTAAAAAAGATAACTTATTGACTGATTGATAGAAATTCCGTGGTGATTATTAATACCGCCGAGTTAAAGAAGATTAAGCCGAGTTAGGTGTTACCGTTATCAACATCGATAGATAAAGACTTAATGGACACCGTTTTACTTATCTTACACTCAACTATAGTCTACTGTACAAATATAATAATATTTTCAATTTATTGACATCAACGATTAAGTAATTTGTAAATCAATATGAAGAAAAATAAGATATTCTGTTTTATTTTTGCAATTGTAGTAAATTTATGTGTTTGTGATGATTTTAAAACAGTTAAAGTGAAATTGAAACAAGGTGAATTGTCAGGAAAGGAAGAATTTACATATATTAATGAACAAAAGTTTTATTCATTTAAGGGTATACCGTATGCTGAGCCGCCTGTAGGAGAATTGAGATTCAAGGTAACAAAATCAATTTTAAAAACATAATAAATTAATTTGGTTGAAATGTGAATTTTACCTCAAGATTCAACAGCCAAGATAGTATTTTACACCATGAAGCATTAACTGTTCTTTATATATTTTAGCCTCCCGTGTCTCATCGTGGATGGGACGATATTTACGAAGCCCACGCCAAGAAACCAACATGCATCCAATACAGCTCGAAAATGCGAATAGGTGAAGAGACTGGGAAGTCCGGCTCTGAAGACTGCCTTTACATCAGCGTTTACACTCCGAATTTAGAAGGATCAGCACCGGTCATAGTATTTGATTATAACGACAATTTTGGAGCAAGTTTTAACGGTACAGAGACCTACTCTCCAGATTTTTTTATAGAAGAAAATATTGTTGTTGTTACTATCAACCATCGGCTTGGATTACTAGGCTACCTATCAACAGGAGATGATGTAATACCCGGGAACGCGGGTTTAAGGGATTTTATAATGGGTTTAAATTGGATACAAGATAATATTGTACAATTTGGTGGTGATCCAAATAGCGTGACATTAATGGGAAACAGGGGCGGAGCAGTAATCGCAGATATTCTACTTCACTCACCAAAGGCCAAGAAACTTTTTAGTGGTGTTATAATGCAAAGTGGAACGGCTTTAGAACCTTTGTTTTTAAGTGACCAATATCGTGAACGTGCATTTGATCTCGGTAACGCATTAAATATTACAGCAAATGATAGTGAAACATTACTTAAGGGACTGCAAAGCGTTGACGTTGAACTTATGTATAATAAGGTAGGCGATGTAATACAACGCTCGGATGAAGACTTGCAAAATACTATGTTTTCGTTCTCTCCTGTAATAGAAAATGATCACCCAGATGCAATCCTTACTACATTACCAGATAATAGTAAAATTATAAACGACGTCCCCATTATGATCGGTATGAATTCTAGAGAAGGACTAGATTTAGCTTCGCATTATATACAAGAACCCAATCTAGTTGCAGAATTAGCGCAAGAATTTCTATTCTTATTTCCTATAAAAACGAACTACAAATTTAATAGAAAAAGCAAAGTTTATGAAGAAGCAATTAAAGAAATATTAAATTTTTACTTCGAAGAGGGCTACTTTTACCACGGGAATGTATTGGAATACTCGGTATACGTTGGCGACTTGCTGCAAAATTACGCTCTCAATTTAGCAGCTAAAAAACTCACCGAGAAAACACAATCACCTATATATTACTATATGTTTGACTTTAGGGGAAGATTGAATGAAAACAGTGAATACATCTCGAAATATACGAGATTTGGTTTAAAACCTTGGGGAGCGACGGTTACAGACGAATTATGTTACTTACATTTGTGCAGTCGAATCAAAAAAACTTACAAGGAGCTTCTAAATCTAGTGAGTGAACAACCTGAAATAAAAGTATTGAAAAAAATGGTGCGACTATGGGCTAACTTCGCTAAAACAAGGTATTTTATATATTTAATAGATTTTGCAAATTTAATATATTTTATCTTTTTCTTTTTCTTTCGTATTAGTGATCTAATTTTTGATCTGTAAAATAAGACGTATATATTATTTTGATATCGTTTGATAATGGACACGATAACATATTAAAAAACAAAAAAATACTCGTATGCTAATTTAACGTGTTACTATTATTTTTTAATTTATGACACCCTTCATCAGTTTTGAAAGAAGGAAAAAAAATTAAATTAATTTTTGATTTCAATTAAAATGAAAACAGAAATTTCTCGACTTCATGGGTTTTTTTTCTATTGTAATAACAATAAATTTAATTATATACCTATAATCTATAAACCTTATTCACAGATGATTAATTCGGTATTTTTTATCTGTGTAACGCTAAGTCTTTCGATAATGTCGATAGAAATATTAATATTAGCCTACTTTACAGAAATCCTACTCCATTGGTAGAAGATGACATTCTGAAGGATTTTAAATGGCTGCCAACAAACAAGAACAGTAATGACACTAACTACGTTCATATAACGAAGACCTTGAAAATGAAAGTGAATCCATTGGGTGATAGAGAGAAGTTTTGGGACAATTTCTTGGCGAAGTATTCTGAACTGGCAATCGATGGAGTAGTGCAGGATTCAAATAAACATGACGAGTTATAGTTAATAAATTATTGAAACTATTCTATTTTTAAATTATTATTTTCTAATTCTAGCAAGGATCGTGTAATCGCCGGCGATAAAATCTACATATTAGCTTTATTTAAACTACACGTAAATGATATTGGCATTTTTGATCGGATCCACCAACCCGTATTAGAAAAGCGCGGAGGAATATGTTCCAAAAACCTTCTTCTCACAGGGAGAGGAGAAATTTAGCCCAGTTGTGGGAAATTTACAGGCTGTTATGGTTGTTATAATGTTGATTAAATTATATCACATACTTATAATTATATAAGTATAAATATATACCATTGAAAAGAATAATTCATCAGAGTATGTATAGTAAAATAATAAAAGCTATGTTTATTTCTCGTATTCCGTTCAAGTATAAAAAGGATGCACTATGAAATATAAAATCCTTGAATTTTAGTTTATAGTAAAAATTCACGTTAAAATCTCAGTCATTTGCAGTATTCGAGGCTATGCGAATTTTAATGCCTTCCCACAGATACCCTACATGTAACAGGAACGTGTCGGAAATAGCTATTTCGCTAGTAACTAGTGTCCCTAGTTTTCTGGTTGGCCTTGTATTGCTCGTACGAAGATTACACTAGCCTTTGGAAAAGGCGAGACGCATATGAATTTCATATTTTCTTTCACAATTAACTTCAATAAAAAACATGAAACATTAAACATTTTTTAATATTTTAATATTTAAAGAAATATTATTGCAATTTACTTATTTGGATTGTACATAGCATACGTAACTGTATTTTCTTCAACTTAAATCTGTATTCAAATGATATTTAAAAAAAAATGCTGAAGAATATTGCTTGTTGTTTTGTCAAATAACTTTAAATATTTATACTATATAAATTGTTATTAAAGAACAACAATAAATTATTATTTTATTAAATCTATTTCAGAAAACACGAGTTATCGAAATGCATGTAAAAATCCAACTTGTAACTACGTGCGACATCTCGCGGTGCGACTTTGTATTACTGTTAGTTTCAAAGCTGGCTCATAGATGGCATAGTTAGCTCTAAACAATACTAGAAACTAATATTTTTAATATTAAAGAAATACTAACAATGAGTTATTTTTAAAATCAATCATAAAATCCGTAATATCTGATTGAGTTCAAAGGATCATTTGAGCGTGGGTCAACAATGCAATTTCCAATTTTAAATATTCAATTGTTAAGGTAATTATTCAGCTATTTATATTTAAGCAGTAATTAAACGCTTTTCGCATTACAATGAAAATTAAACGTTTTTTGTTATTGTGTAGTATTTAATGAATAACATAATGGAGAAAATTGGTAACATATAAATTAAAACATGTTTCTCATTCGTACGACACCTCTTAACTTTCAGGTGACAATACGTCACAATATTTCAATATGTCACGTTGGAACATAGTGTGTGGAGCAAAATAAAGCTCCAAAGACCAAATATTTTCTTCATAGAGATTATTTAGGATTGATATTGGGATATTATTATAGAATACTAATTACGGCGTAATTATACGTATAATATTATAATAATATACGTACGGCTTCAATTCTGTGTCGAATTGAACCTGTCAAAAAAAATCTATTGCCATCGTGATAATTTATCTAAATATTTTTTAACATAATTTAAATTATAAATATTGAAATGTGAATTTTTAGAAAGTAGTGTTCGATTTAATTCGAGACTGAAGAACAGTTAAGCGCAAAATCCGATGCCACAGACGTACTTATGATTTTCCGACTTACGACTTGCCCTTAGCTAGCGATTAATCCACGTAGTTTATTTTTCCAATACTAAAATAAACTAACATTGTTAATATTATATTTAATTATTACTATTTGTTTAACCGCACCACATCTTTTGTTGTATCTTTGGCATGTATCGTCGAATAAAATCATCTCTAGATTTATTAATTTAAGTATTGAATATCCATTATGTAACTATTTCATCCCGGCGGGGCTCAGATTAAACGATACAGGCGAATGTATAGCTTACGAGTGACATGATATCCTAGTAACTAGTATATGTAAATACATTGTGTAAATGTTTAAAAATTTTATGTGTCTATTTGATTGAATTCGGATAGTGTTCTGCTGATCATAAATAAAAGAAGAGTTGTAAATGAAAGTATTATTACTGCATTTACAACATCTTTCCATTTAGAACTCTAGATATATAATTTAAGCATATTCGAAACACAAGAAGGGTATAAATAAGCAACTTTGACATTGAATCAAGATCGAGGTCGAGATCTTGAATAATCTATGATATAAATATTATGAATTCGATAAAAACTGGCGTTTTGAATGTCGAGGTCGTTCAAATTTTATTCGAACTTATAAGTAAGTACAATTAAATTAAATATATATATAGCTAAATTCAAATCGAGTGGAATTTGTAAATTGATTTATGTATTTCGGTAACAATAATGTATACATTCATTCATTCAACGTCTTTCATTTATAAAACATTACAATAGGCTATTTGACTGGTTTTTAAAATCCATTTTATATTATTTATTAGAGGTTAAGGGACCCAGTAAAAGTTGATTTTTTTTTATTTTTAGTACATATTTGCCGAATAATATCATATTAAAAATTCCATATTTAAATAACGCGCGAAAACGATACTTGGACAATATGGCGCTGCAATGGGGTCAGTAACGTCACTTTGCTGTATTTTAATCTGTGGTACATATATTAGAAAAGCAAGGTTTACAAGAAAGTGACTTCATCATAAGCCCGAGCAATCAGGAGCGTTTTGTGTCACGTGACAAACGTGTGAAAAAATGCATTTTTATTTATTGATTTTTTAATTAATTAAATATTATTTTCAAGTTTCGTTAGTAAATAACCATTTCTAAACTCATAATATACACTGATTACAATAATTCACGATTTAATTTTCGCATTATCAAATAGCCTATTATGCACGAATAGTACGACACAACTTAGATGTAGCATCCGAAAAAGCAATGTGACGTACTTTTTCAATGTACCTGTATCCGTGTCTCAGACTCTTGACGTAACTAAAGGTTAACTTATATCATGTCATTCTTACATTTTAATTTTACGAGTACATAATAAATGTAATATATAATTTAACACTTCGCCGATAATATAGTGGTACAATGTTATAATAATTTAAACTACAAGTACCTACTCCTGTGATTGGTGTAGACTATTTCATCTCTAAAACACGCCGCAAATATGTCTATGGCATAGATGACTCTTTTCTCGTAGTAGGAAAGATAACCTAAAAAAATAAAAATAAAACTATAACGAAGTGTTCAAACTATTATTTAACTCAAGAGCTTAGAATATATAGAATTCTAAAGTAGGTACAAATGCTTTCGAGAACCCTTAGTTCGTCTAGTTTGGTGGCCCGCCTGCCAACCGTCGGGGTGGCTCGGTTCAGTTCAGTTTCGGCACCCTTGAAAGAGAAGGAGAGAGTACCATAGTTTTTATAATGGATATTCCGATGCATTCGGCTCACGTGAGTATCATGTAGAATTGGGAAATACGTACAATACGACACAACTTAGATGTAGCATCGGCTAAATTCGTAAAACCGATCACATTCGAATAAAGCACGCTAGCCCAAATTATCAATTTTTATTTCATATGTGAATATTATCTTTACACAAACGCAATAACTTGTATTATCATATGACCTAATGTATTCGTCAATTTAACACGTCGAGTTACATATTGTACATTCATACAACTTGCTTTCTCGGGTTGAACTGACGCGAGAATCTATAGCGACGATAGCGTCGAATGGCGCGATAGGGAGCTATTTCTATTGGTTGTATGAATCAGCAGTAATCGGTTTTATTGAATTTGCCGATACTACATCTAAGCTGTGTCGTACTATAAATGCTTTCAAACAGCGAATCAAAACAAAAAATAATACAGTTACAATCGCAAGTCTTTTGTTTAATTCTAGCAATAAAATTTGACCTCCTTATTAAAATAAAATAAATATGAAATTTGTATTCAATTGCATATTTGTCAATCATCTATTACCATTCTGCTACATTCCATGATGTGAAAGTACTCACGGTAAACTTATAATAATAAGATCATTAGGAAGCCAGTCGAACAAATTAGCAGGCAACGAGAAGCTTTAACTTATCAACCCAATAAATCTTACGGAATTTCTAAATGCAGCAATCGATAGTTTGAAAATATTAAAATAGGTTAAATTTTATACAGAGCAAAAAAGTCTTTACTTTTCTTTCTCCTTCACATCATCAGCAGCTCATGTTCGTCCACTACCGGACATACGCCTCTTCATGCACGCCACTGTGGTCTTTCTTCGGCTATTCGCATCCAGCTCCTGCCAGCCGTTTTTCGTAAATCGTTACTCCACCGTGACTGAGAATGTCCCACACTACGTTTGCTGAGACGCGATCTCCACTCTAGAACACGTTTTCGTTCTCCTTCACATAATCATCAATAATAGTTAAAATGTAAAATGAACGCTGTAATAGTAATACTATTTAAGAACGCTACATGCGATAGCACGATGGTCCCGTCTATAACAAAAATTTTGAATTGCTATATAACAGTAACTATTTTTTATTATTATTTGTACATATTTAATGACCTACTGTTAATGATTACTATGCTGTTAATATTTTATTTTGTAAAATATTACGTTCATCTTTTATTAAATCTGCATATTTACTCAAACCTTCACTAAAAGTGGCCTATGTCCTTGTTTGGGACTGAAACAAACTGCATAATAAATTTCATCTAAAATGGTTCAGCAGTTTAAGCATGTAGAAGTAACATACAGAGATACTTTGGATTTATTATAGTTTCTTTCTATTCCTCTTTGATACGTTTTTAATTTATGTACATATATGATCAGATTGAGCAAATTCTAAAAAGTTATAATGGTAATGATACATTTCCGACTCCACTTTGATCCAATTTCGACCGAACCGAAACTGAGTCGTTGCGTTTTAAGAAAAGGTACACGGACGAACGACTACCATTAAGTTTCGATTCGAATGCGATAAACTGACAATTTGTTAGTCGAATCTGGATCCGGTTTAATGGCCAAGTTTGATATGTCTTAACATATATAAAAATATTGGACAACGTAACATACATTGCTCTGATCCCAATGTGAGCAGCTAAAGCAGTTTTGTAATGGAAAATCAGAAGTAACGAATGTACTCGAATCGAACCGGGGATCACAAAGTGACGTACCTATGAAAACCGGTGTACACACTACTTGAAGACAGAGGTCGTTTTTTTTTATGGCACAGGTTGGCGGACGAGCATATCGGCCACCTGATGGACAATGACGCTGTAAGAAATATTCACTATTCCTTACATCGTCAATGTGCCACCGACCTTGGGAACTAAGATGTGTGCCTTGATCCCTTGTGCCTGTAGTTACACTGGCTCACTCACCCTTCAAACCGGAACACAACAATACTGAGTACTGTTATTTGGCGGTAGAATAACTGATGAGTGGGTGCTACCTACCTAGACGGGCTTTCACAAAGCCCTACCACCAAGTATCGTCAAATGTATAAACAAAAAAATATGTAAATATTTCTTTATAATCTAAATATTTTGGTTATCTGGAAGAGATGGCTAATTAACCATAAGTCCAAACAATAATACTCGAAATCAACATTTTTTTTGCTTTATTACTAATTTTTTTTTTTTTTTGATGTTTGTGTTATACAATAAAAATATATTTCATTCATACATTCAAATAGGTATCCAAATAGTTGTCAATTAACAAATTAGCAATTTTTTGAGTTCGCACACGTGTTAATCGTAGATCACATGTGTACGTCACAGTATATTAATATTACAAAGCGGAAGATATTTTTTGATTGCAACCACCAATAACAGGCCAGCATCAGTCCGATTTAAAAAATCTTTTTGGGCTAGTTAGATCATTTAGTGGGAAAATTTAGACTGAATAACATCAAATTGTGACCCAAAGGCATAGAACAATTACTTAAAATAAGTGTGAAACCAATACAAAAACTTCAATTAGTTCTACTACATCAATTAGAAAAATTCCTAAAAATATATAAATATTGTAAATGATTGAAATTTGGAAATCCTGAATTATCTTTGTCATTTTCAAATATAAGGTCTGTTGTTGTGAGTATTTCTGTAGTGTAAGTTAATAATATATTTTTATCAATAAACATATGATATTTGCATAACATATTATAGTTGTCGTGGCAGGCTTTAAACTATTGTAACATCAAAAATGTAACTACAACTTTGCAAACAAATAATTTGAAGAGAAAATACATTTGAACACACATAAATATTTGATAAAGGGGACATGCCCAGTCTGTAAGTATTAAGTTATTAATCAAGTATTTGTTTTTTTTTTAATTTTCGTATTTTTATTAAATCGTAAGAAGAGAATCCACATCAAAAATACAAAATTAGACTTCTAGACTTATTTGTTTTTTTCCTGTCTTAAGAACCTCGCGTGACTGGTCGTGATGCGAGGTCGTTGAGGTAAAACTGGTCGTACCAGTTTCTTGATAATTTAACGCCAGATTATATAATACTAACTTTGTTTGTCGCCCTTATTAATTCAAAACAACAACGTTTGTTATTAAATGCTTTAAACCAATTATTTTAGTAGTAAACTAAATGCTTTCAATAATTTATACATATCGTAGAATATTTTAGAAGGAGGTACAAATGTGTTATTTCTTATTAACAATTATCGTTTATATTGTACAAGAGCATGAAATTTACTCTTGTCACGTCAAAAGTCTAAATTTAAAGGGGATGAAAATACGAATCACAACTTTTTATTTTTATTTATTTATTTTATTTGGTTCTTCAACAATGTGTACACTGTTTATAATAATAAAATATAACAAAAATAACATTCTATTCTAAGTGTCACAATTACTTAAAGAAGAACCTACCTTATTATGTACCTTCTCCGAAATTGCCGTACTTAGTATTATTGTGTTCCGGTTTGAAGGGTGAGTGAGCTCGTGTAACTAAAGGCACAAGACACAATACATCTTAGTTCCCAAGACTGTTAAAAAAAAGTTAATATTTCTTACAGCACCGATGTCTATGGGTGGTGGTGACCACTTAGCATCAAGTGAGTCACTTGCTGATCCGCCTACCATTACATAAAAATGATGTATTTCCTGTATTTTTTAGATGACTTAGATGACTTGATCTTTTTGATGGGAACAATGGGGACTTACTATTATGATAAATTTAACCTTGTACATCCATTTATCACTTTTTTTTCGCCAGTAAAACTCCCTTATGACGAAGAACTCAAGATTCAATTTACATATTCGTCGCTATTTTCTAACGTTTTTGATACCCCAATAGATTGTAATTTAATTAAATTTCTATTTAAAATACGTAGATTTTTTCAAACAAAATAAATAATATGCTAGAGTATAGATTAATTAATATTTTTAATTGCATTAATTATTTTTAATTGTATTTAGTATTTATGTAATTAAAAGATGAATGATGATGATGATGATCTTCACTCGATACACTTATAATAATAATAATATGAGACAACATAACTTAAATTATATTGAAATCATAGTTTACAATTTTTATAGCGTTAATTTATAAATAGCAACATCGCTTTAACTGACAGCTGAGTTGCCTATTAGGTAAGACCACAATTAACCACTATTAAACTAATAACAAGTCAGTTCCTTGACAGTAAAGTCTATAATCGCATACATTTATTTTTCCCTACTTCAATTACGCTAGTTATCACGTAATATGTAAGCTATAAGGTACATCCGCAAACATACATTACGACTAGTACGTTGGAAAGAAAAAAAATACAGTAGGAAAATAGTTTTAGCCGATATACATAACAACAACAACAATAGCCTGTAAATTCCCACTGCTGGGCTAAAGACCTCCTCTCTCTTTGAGGAGAAGGTTTGGAACATATTCCACCACGCTGTTCCAATGCGGGTTGGTGGAATACAGATGTGGCAGAATTTCTATGAAATTTGTCACATGCAGGTTTCCTCACGATGTTTTCCTTTACCGCTGAGCACGAGATGAATTATAAAGACAAATTAAGTACATGAATCAGCGGTGCTTGCCTGGATTTGAACCCGCAATCATCGGTTAAGATGCGCGCGTTCTTACCACTGGGCCATCTCGACGATTTACATATTATATGAAAATGTGTCGAGGTGAGTCAGATATATATTTAAGCGTACAAGTACTACTGGTTTACACGTGCAAATATTTTATTGTAATTCATCTCGTATTGAACAGCATGGTGGACTAAACTCTTAACCTGCTCCTGTTGAGGAGCCCTTAGTCCCGCAGTGACTCATTAACAGGCTTCCATGGATTATATTGTAAAATTTATGTAAACCATTACAAATTATCTTTATCTTCTTTACATAGTATAAAACAAAATCACTTACCGCTGTCTTTTGTAAGCTTATATATTTAAAATTATGCAACGGATTTTGATGCAGGTTTCTAATAGATAGAGTAATTCAAGTGGAAGTTTTTTCTACATATAATCATCACCAATAGCCTGTAAATTTCCAACTGCTGGGCTAAAGCCTCATCACCCTTTGAGGAGATAATTATTTGCAGTACATGGACTAGACAATATAGTAAGAAACACTGATAATTTTAGAAGCTTTAATGTGATGTAAATAAACACATTTTTTAAGACATTTGTAGGACATGCTGTAGTATATTTAGTATATGCATTGCACCCGTACGAAGCCGGGGCAGTTGAGTTGTTTTTTGAGATTCTGAGATCTAAGTTGTCCCAGCAGCCATAATCTCGTGGATTTATTTTACAACTTATTTATACCAAAAAATTTAATCATATTTATCTTGGTGGTAGGGCTTGGTGTAAGCCTATCTGGGTAGGTACACTTATCAGTTATTTTACCGCCAAAGCAGTACACCGTATTGTTGTGTTCCGGTTGGAAGGGTGAGTGAGCCAGTACACCTACAGGCACGAAGGACATAACATCTTAGTTGGTGGAATTTTGTGTTATAAAAAATGTTTCATATTTCTTACAGTGCTATTGTCTAGTGGTGGTGGCCCCTTACCGTGGGGTGATTCATCTGCACGTCAACAAATCTATACCATGAAATAATAATAAAAAAATAAACTGAACATTTACTCGGTGGCGCAAATAGGGCGGTGCCACCGGTGCCCAGGCACAGGGCGTAGACTCTAGGGGGCGCAAGAATAGACAGACTGGGTAGGACTATTGCTTTTTCGTTTTGCTCTTGTCTGTTGGTCTGCTGAAATAGGGCGCAGTTGTAGAAGCTCGCACAGGGCGCAGAAAAGGCTATTTACGGCACTGCATTTACTAATTTGTCTATATCGTACAAATTGGATTAGTTTATGTTGATTACATGGCCATCCAGTCAGAACTTTGAGGAAGAACGCTTGAGTTAGTATCACCGATTCATCACATATTCTACCACTACATCATTCTATATGTTAGTTTTATTGTCTTTGATTATTATTAATATCTATCATATTCGACAGTACGCCAGAGAGTAGAGTTTATACCAAAGGAGTAATCATAATTATTATATAATACCGATAACTTAATAGTCATAATAGTACATTATAAGCGCTTAGTAAATCGCTGTAAGTATTTTTTAATTTTTCTGACAGCATAACTCATCATAACCAATCTTAAGGGGACTACAGGAGCTAATTGCCCTTGAGAATCACGCGCACACACTTACACTAACGACAAAAACGGCATGTCCCCGCGCGCACTACGCTTAGCGAGGCGGCGAGGTTACGCCTGAATATTCCAATAGATGGCGCCGAACCGCCGCGCGCCGCGCCGAGCGAAAGCGAAGCGAAGTCAATTCTATCAATTCTATCAATCATAGATTTCATAAAAATAGACAGGACAACAGAATTATTTTAATTTTTTTGTGTCATTTAAAAAATATTATAAAATTAAACTGAATTAATTAAACTTAAATTATTATTATTTTATGTACAAAAAATAGTTAATTTAAACATTTTTTTCTTTAATTTTTACTGTATCAATTCAATTAGTTGTAATACTAAATATTAAATCGTACCTATTTTTAAATTTTATAAGTTTGTTAAGCGATTTATTAAATAAAATTGGAACTGTTCGTAATTTGTACACTGACAAAAAGCGTAGTTTGTTCATTTTACTAATATCGGTACACAAAGAAAAAAAATTAAGTTAAAAAAGTCAGTATCAAAAAGTTACTATAAAAATAATATCGTCAAGTCGGTTTAGTAGAATTATTGGTTAACTCGGTCAATCACAGTGAGTTTAGTCATAAATCTCATAAAAATAGTTTGGATATTAGAATTATTTGTATTGTTTTTGACTGATATTTGAAATAAAACTGATTCAATTAAATTCAAATATTTTTATTTATTTTTGGTTTAACAAAAAAACAAATAAATTTCGTTTAAATTTTTTTATTAAAATATTATTTTATAATTATTCGTTCATCGTCGTTCGTTATTAAAATATCTTGGATACTTGCAATCAATATTTCACCCACTTTCACTGAAGCTACGAGCTAAAATTTGTACTATTCAATTGATACTATTTCCAATCTTTAAAAAATATTGAATTACATATATGACACTTCTAAATATTTTAGTTCTTTGGTTCACAACAATTACATATTTCGAGATGGCCCACTGGGTAGAACGCGCGCATCTTATTGCGGGTTCAAACCCAGGCAAGCACCACTAAATATTCATGTGATGTGCTAAATTGTATTTATTTATTTTTTTTATTATTAAATTTCATCCATACATAACTATATTTCCTATTATAAACAAAATTGATAAAATTAAACTCTAACGTAATAGAAATAGCTTCCGTATTATTTTTTTTCGATTTTCTTAATTCTGAAAAAATAAATGCATAGTTATTAGCAATTAAATTTTAATAATTATAGAATATATATATATATATATTTTTAAATATAGTCCTTTAAAAATAATAAAACTTTAGTTCAGAGTGCGGGGATCGAACCCGCACATTCTTCTTGCATTGGCAAGCAAGTCCAAGTTTGGTCAATACCAAATACTCCATGGTGACTGTAAGAAATATGTCGAAAAATCTGATTCTATGCGAACTAATTGCATTGTTTTTAATAAATGTTTCCAATAATCATTATTTATAAAATATATATATATATATATTTACTAATTAAATACTCTTACCTTTTCATATTATCTTTCATATGTTCGGCTTTTTAATTTATATGAACGTTTTTTAGTTTTCTTCACAGATTGTACTTTATTTCCCATGTTTACAAAATTAAACTTTATAAAAAATAACTTAACAAAAAAATAAATGGCTAACTACAACTAGACTATTTTAACTTAATATATTTATTTACATAAAAGAATAATATTCGACAATTAATTTACAATTAAAATTACACAAAAATAAAATCTACGAGATTTTATTCGCAACGATGCGGTGTAAAGAGCGACACGTCTGTATAGCAACAGGCCTCGGCCGGCAGTGTCTGTACGAGGCGCTCACGCACACATGCTTACGCATTTTGGTCGAAAATAAGAAAATCTGATTTAAAAAAAATCTATTGATTTTACTAAATAATTATGATAATAAATTTTTAGTATATTGTTTGTAGAATAATCTGACAAAAGACCAAAATTATTGAAGGTATATAAGTGTAGTTAAAAAACAAAAAAAGACTTTTTTAGAGGTAACTTTGCGATTTTTTTCTATCGTACCAAATTAATTACATCATGTTTTCAACACAATTAATAACTAGCATCTATCCTGAAGATTAACCTATATTTTTTTCATTTGGTTTATTGCATTGGATTATATACTTTTTGGCATTTTAAAACTTGCATTTAGCTCATGTAGTCCCCTTAAATAAGAGTAGGTAATTGCGCCCATACTTGTGCACTGCAAGCAAATGTACACGCTTTGTTGTGAGTAAGGGAGAAGGAGAGGTGCAGAAAATGGAAAAGCACAGGTGCGGGTAAATTAGAGGTACGCTTATATCTCTATTCAATAACTCTCATAATCCACTAAGATGGCAATCCGACATGACAGCGGAGAATTCAGATTCCAAATTCTAAGCTCTTCGCGACTACTATCAATTCCTTGGCGGAAAACCCAATAACTTTTTAATCCGGGGTCAAAATAAAAGAATATGGTCAGCTCAGTCAGCCTATAAGCTATGCAATACACGAACGAGGCAGACAATGTAAAACATCAACAAATACAATATTAAAATATTGATGTGGAAAGCATGTATTCTTAAAACATCATCAATTTATTCAAGAATGTACAATCATTTATAACACTGGCTAGAAAGAATTTATTATAAATATGTAGGTATACAAAGCCAATCTACTTGGTTTTTTTATTGATATACGCCGATCAGAAGATCGGCGTATATCAATAATCCGTAAAAATCGTAGTTACATATAAATATTTTACCTTACAAAAATAAAATTAATTTAATCACTAAAATGACCTCTAAATAGCTTCCGTGTATTTCAATGCATTAATAGAAACTATAATAAAAAAATGCGACCTTCTGTATTATATTAAACCTTAATTTTTTTTAATCTGTAGATCAAATATTTGACTGTGATGTTAATGTTTCAACTATAAATTGTTTGTTAGTTGAAGCAAAAGTACTTAAGCGATGTTTTTGAATCTTTTCGTGTTCAGAAACATTCAAATAAAAATTCTTTGAAGCCTTTTTTTTGCGTGTATTGATTATATTTTTTTTAAAAAACTCATCGTAAAATCTACTCTTCTGCTGCGCAGTTTATATAATTTTTAAATTGAATGATTGATCGTCCATCACCGTCGTTTCATACATTCCATCGTTGTTTATAATTACGAGATTAATTAAATATAACAAAATATATAGCAAGGTAAAATAGAACCTAGCTTACTTATATATATTGTTCAATTTCATTAATAATTACAAAGTTCATACTAAAAATAAAAAACTTTAGAGCATCGTTTTGGCGAAATCAACTTTGTCTCGGATTTTGGCGATGTATTTGTACACAATGTTTGCATGAACATGACCGTCAGCGTACACGTTTTAATAAAGCCGCTAAATAAATAAATATATAACATGAAGAATTATTGATGTTTGACCTTAACAAGTGCACGAACGTAAAGGTCTATTTAATTTAGTAGCGATGCCAGCGCCGGTTAAACAGCACGCGAGTGATAGTGAAGTACATATCGACATCGACAAAGACGTAGGATACCACGAAACACCGGTAGTAAAAATCGATAATAACAAACACGACACTATGAACGGAAACGGTAAGTACACCTTAATGTTGACATTAATTAATTATCGATCATTTGCTTTAATTTAAAATTAAGATCAGTTTACCGACTGCAGGTATTAGCAAATTTAATTATAATTGTATGTTTGTTTGGTCGGACTCGATAACATACATTTTTTTATTATGAAAATGTACTTTATGGACCGATAAATATAATACGCAGTAATTACAATAAAAAAAAAAAAACGAATTATAAAAACTCTTTGGTGTGAAAAAACTATTTAGACAGGCATGTCATAAAAATTGATGCTTAAAAAAATTATTACAGGTAGAACAGTAGAACCAGCTATTTAAATAGCGAGTTTTTTTTATCTCAAGCATAACAATATACTTAAACCAATTTAATGTTCGTGGCACAAACAAATGTAACGACTCTTGAATCAAATTAGTTTAACTCGTTATGATACAAATAATAGCCTCGTGGAAATACAATGCCGGCGTATAGTTATGATATGGTAAGATTCCATCCAACAATAACCTGACCATGTTCTAGTCATCTAATTACAAGGATCGTAATTATGTACCTACCAAGTTATAAATATACGTTATACAATAGAATAAATGATGGATATGTATAAGTCAAGAATGCTAAGTTTTCTTCCAATAGTATTATAACTTATGTTACAGTAGTTGACGCCCGCGGTTTCTCTCTAATTTTAGGGTGTCTTGGAATTTAGTCTTACTTCAAGCCAAATTTGGAACAGCATGCAAACAAAGTTACTTTCGCATTTATTCAATATTAATATAGATTCCTACAAATTTTAAACATATTTTTTATTAATGTGTTCACTTTATATCGTTACAACCATAAAAAAGTAAATACATTGGTCAAACTATTTTAAATCCCATTTGGATAATGTTATCCAAACAATTTAAAAAAACGACTTTGAAATCGACTAACATGAATGAAATAATGCTTTCCCTTCGTCGTGTAACAATTATCTAGTTAATCGATATATGAAAATCTGTAAACATTTTCTATTTCTTCTGAACGATCCAAATTACTTTGTTTTTATTCAAATCGATAAAGGGTTTTTTTTCTGAACACTGAATTAGATAAATTGTATAATGTCTACAGGAAGGCAGTGATGGCATCAATTGGAAAGTTGATGGTCTAGTTAAATCAAAATCTTCCTATAACTATAACGGTGCTATTATCTATCGTTTATAGAAAACGTAATAAAATCGATTGAAAATGATGATGAAAATGATGTTTTATTTAAAAAGACCTTTGCACATTTCAGCGCTATAATACTTACAAAAGAATATGCCCAAATACACTCACAAGCTTGTATATCGCGCATTTAAAGTCAAAAACAAAATCTTTATTCAATTGATCGCCAAAAATAAAAACCTGTTCGGAAATATACCACACGCCTGAGAAGAGCCGGCGAAAGAAACTGATCAGAATTACACTTTACTTAACATCTATTTTGTATAACTTATGTATAAGTATTACCTATCACTATCACTACATGGTATAAAACAAAGTCAATTTCTCTGTTCCTATATCCTTTTCTATGCTTAAATCTTTAAAACTACGAGAGGAAAGTTTTTTATATTATACATGGACAATGTAGTAAAATAATACTGACAATTTTAGAACTTTGTTATGTCATGACGTAAATAAATAAATTCTGTAGTACCTACCTATATTTAGTATCAATATTGCACCCATGCGCAGTTGGGCGGGTCGCTTGTCGGGTAGCTTTTCTTTAAACAGATTAACTTTTTAATTTTATCAATGAGGTTATTGATCATTTTAATAATAAAATTTAAAGTTGCAGTCATTCATGGAATACAACAAAACGGCTTTCATTATTCAGTTAGTGTACAAACGTAAAACAACCTGATTATATTAAATCTTATAAAAACAAGTTACAAAATTCTTATAACTATTTGCTTCTTGTGTTTACATTTTTATTATTATACTAGATATCCATTCACACAGATACGAGATTTAACAGACAAATAAATTAATTTAACACTTTCAAGAATTTGTGTAGGTATTTAGAATACCATACGATAATTTAAAATCTCGGAAGGTTAGGTCTTATGCACTTTGAACAAAGGGTATGGTCTTATTTTGCGCACTTCTGTAAAATTGTAATCAAAACGTAAACAATTACGTAAACAATTGTAATTCACATAATATTGTCTTAAATTTTCGCGATTATTACACATTGAAATAAAACTAGTTATAACGGATTTGAATCGCGTATATTAATTATTTTTAACATCCTGACGTTTCGAGCACTTTACAGCATTCGTGGTCACGGGTAGACTGAATTGAACTGTTAGAAAATAATTAATATACGCGATTCAAATCCTTTATAACTAGTTTTATTTCAATTGTAATTCAATTATAAAGAAAATGTGATCGAACACAACTTTAATACGTAACGGTGCGAATTAAAACACATAAACAATCTCAATGTGTGAATTCTCAACGACCTTAGCCTTAAACTTAAAGCATCGTAAAATATTTTATGTTTCGTCTATGACATCATTCAATATAAATGGACTGAGAATAAATAAATACTGTATACCTATCATTAATTTATCAAATTTTTAGTTTATTGAACCTGACTAAACCACGCCCGTCTGGATCCTGGGTGTAAATAGTAAAACTATGGACGTTTATTTTTCTTAAAACGGGTTCAACTAATACCTCATTTAACAAAAAGATTCATCACACACTTATTATAAACAGATACACAAAAAGTACAGTGCTGAAGAAGATATTTACTAAATTTTTCATACTACCGTTTTATTACGTAATGGGGTCTACAACTTAGTACATTGGAATTAATAACTCTTCATCCTCGTGATCTCGTTTAAAAGTCATCACCTAGAGATTGATCTGAGTCGACGGCTGCTCCTAATAGCTGCATCAATTTTAATGTAGTTTTAACGAGCTACGTACAGTTCTACGCCTCGTCTAAAACGATAACAAATGCAACGCGATTCAACTTTTTTCCTAGAACAAAAGAATAGTATTAATTAAATATGTTATATTTAACATTTTCTAAATCTTATTCTTAATTCCTTGGCAGCTAATACTAATATCATTTGTAGTTATTTCTCTTTTTAATTGAATCGTGTGTTTTAATTACATAATTATTATGAATGTTATAGCCTTAATTGTATACAAATATAATTCAAAAGTATTCTGTGTTTTTATTAAATATTGGTTACATGACGGCTCATATTATTTATATGTCTAGACAGAATGTCACACTTCAAGTGTTCTTGACAGCTGTGATTAACTGTGTTTGTGTGTGTTTTAACATGTGTATGTGTGTACCAACAATCAACCAATTTTTTAAACGTCTTTGGCTCTGTGAGTGTACCTAGACAAATAAATAATCAAAACATAAAGGTATTCTTATGTTATTTTTCAGGCGATATCCAAGTGAAAATCGTTTTCATATTTCGCCGCTTGACCCAACAAAATATTGAACTCGTTCTTTAGTAACAATTGAATTCAATTACTCTAATTTTTATTTTAGATTATATTTATTGAAATTTACAATATACATTTTTTAAGTAGAAGTTGATGATATCTATATAATACACATAAATAAAAAACCACGAATCGAAACCATTAAATTGGAAAAAAAATATAGTTTGTATTATTATAGCAGTGCCGCTAAAAAGGAATCTTTTAGAAAATATCGACATAAGTATGGAAAAAGTGGAAAAGTAAGTAAATATTGATTGTAATTTCTCGTTACATTGATTTAAATGGTGTACAACATTATGTTCTGATTTCAAAATTTTAAACGTTATTAAAGAGTAAAGACATTAAATAAAAATACCTAAAATAAAAACTACTAAGTGTTATTTTTTATAGCTTTTGGTCAATGTAACTTTATAACTTTCTATCCACTCGAATCTTACATCAAAATAAAAAATAAAAACAAGGCAACCGAAAGTGGATTCGCGTTGCGCAAGTGTTCATTACAATGCCATCAAAAGTTATAATTCAAGTGTACTTACCTCTACATTCACTGTGCTCATTTTTATCTTTCATAATTTAACAATCAAATACTTTTTAAATTAAGAATATAATCCTTTTTTTTTATTTTATAGATATTTTATATATATTTTTGTGTGGCCAATGTTTTTTTTCCTTCAGATGGAGGTTTAATTCGGTCGATCTGTAACGATGAGCCCGCTGGCATCTCACAACGACAATGCTCGCGCCTGCGAAGTGTATTATAAAATTGAATCCGATATCGATAAACGCGCTGGTGATATAGTGTTAAATACCGATAACATTAAAGATTGTAAAATTTCCGAACTATTTTGTAGTGCGTCGACGAACTTCTTTGTATTCTCTGTATCATTAAACCGTCAAATTTGGATTTGAAATCGATTGTTTTTTTTTTAAATACTTATCACTATTAATATTTTACATTTCTTTACATATTATTAACAGTTTTATTAAAATTTTATACCAACGAATTAATAAAAAAAAAAATACAACAAAAAGTCACAAAAAAAAATCTAAAATAACAGTTGCACTATTATATAGTATCTTTAAATATATTTTATTCGTAATGCAAAACTGTCTGCAGTCGGTGAAAACTAAAATAATGAACGAATGTTTCACTTAACTATACCTATGATGTATTATTACAATAAAGGGCTAACGAATTATATTACACGATACTCAATACTAACTAATTATACCTAATTGTTGCCGGTTGCGTGTGTTTTAGTATTAATTACTTTCAAGTTTAGTTACTATATTTTTTCATTTTACCGTCGGCTTATAATCCAAGAATCGGCCTTGACTTTAACGTTGCAATATTATTATATCTAAATTTTCAAATATTTTGAATTAAACGTCTGTAGTATTTTAGTAGCATTACTTTATAACAACAAAAAACATCTATACAAATAAAATGCAAATCTATTCGGAATTATTAAGACAAATTTGTGTTACCACCTGTCTACCTAATACAACAAAAAATGGCTATTGCAATCTAACAGTTTTCGATTAATCGGTAAACAAAAATAATAAAAAGTAAAAATAGGCGTCAAGCCATGGTTCGAAGATTACAACTAAAAGAAAAGGAGGTTATAGACTTTCTTTATTTTTTGTCTGTACATTCAAATTTTATTAAAGAACTTACTGTTTATTATTATCAAGATATCTCATTTATGTGAATTATATAAATTATATTTTAAAAAGATGTATTAACATATACTTAATGCGTATTTTTAAGCCTGATAATAATTATGTAGATGACGTCGGTTAATGAAACGCTTAACCAAATTAAACGATATTTACTTTTGCATTAAAATAATATCATTAAATTTACTTTTAATAAAACCAAAAGCAAAAATCAAACTGTTGCGAATACCTACCATGATAATATGCTTTTATACTTTAATTATTACTTAAATCTCAGAAGTAATTTAATTGTATGTACTTAGCAAAAACATAATATTGTAGTTACAATATTTAAAGTACATCTTGCCATATTAAAAAAGTACTATTATACTTTTTTGGAAACCTAAGATCATCGACAATTTGATATTTTTACCCAAGCATTATACTGGTGTCAATAATCTGTAATGACCACGATGTAATCACAATACAATGCTAGCTTAACTTTTTATAAAATTGGGCAATGATCTCTTGAGTCACTGCCATACACAAACACAATTATAATTTTCATACAATGTTTGTGTATGCATATCTAATGTAAAAAATGGCGACCGATTGCAAACGATGTGTTCAAGACAATAGTGACATTGATTATTTATTTTTTACAAGACGCATTAAGAATACATGTTTTAAATCCTAAAATAAAATTTGCAATAATAAGTCAAAAAAAAAACAATAGAAAAAAACGTGTATTCATTTATCACTTATAAACCTTTAAGTAAATATTCATATTAGTGCTAAGGAGAGCTGCTAACAAAGTTATTTATTCAATGTTCAAATTATTTCTGTTTTAAGCCAATGATTACTTTTATTATTAGCGTTATCAAAACTTATAAAAATTTCGAAGTATTCTATGCAGGCTATTAGCATCGATGTTTTTTTTATTTTATTGGAGTTTACCTTATCAAAAGACTTAAACTTTTATTAAAAATATATTTAAAAAATATTTAAAAAAATGAAAACTGGAATAAGGTTTGATGATGTGTTTCTACAAAAAATTCCATTCAGTTTTATAATCGTAACTCTTTTCTTCTCGATTATCGAGTTAAATAACAATACGATTCAGAATTATAAATTTAATTGTGTCATATGCAAATTGATAAGTCAGTTTTAGAGTAGAATATTTTTACCTAGAAAAACATTAAGAAATACCAGTAATCGAAATAATCTTTTGTCTAACACATCAAATTGTTTCCACCAAAAAACTTACATCAGGAAAAGTTTAGTAGTTTAGCATGTGACGTTAATTTTGACGTCACATGAAACCAACCACTTATTATTTTTAAGTTGATTATTCGTATTATGTTGCTAATTATTAAATATTCATTGTTCGTAAATGATCATAATCTTAACAGAAATAAACATTAAAGGCAGCTATATATTTCTTTAAATTTTCAACCACAGATCATTACGTTCGGGGCTGAATAAAAATAATTAAAATTGGCAATATTAAGAGCATGAGAAAAAATAGCCTCATTTGAAAGAGCAGAAAGTGCATATGTATCTACCTATATTATCAGTGCGTCTATGTAGATACTTTTACACAACGACATATCTTACATAGTTTGGTAGTGTCTTCTAAGAAAGTTCCTCGAATAATCAGGCCAGGAGTCAGGTCAGGAATCTTAACAAATATTAACTATGATTTATTTACTTCAGTAGTTATACCTTTACCTTTGTTTTTTTTATGGTATAGGTGGACGAGCAGGTGGGCCACCTGATGGTAAGTGGTCACATTCACCCATAGACAATGACGCTATAAGAAATATTAACTATTCCTTACAACGTCAATGTGCCATCAACCTTGGGAACTAAGTTATTATGTCCCTTGTGCCTGCAGTTACACTGGCTCACTCACCCTTCAAACAGGAACACAACAATACTGAGTACTGTTATTTGGCGGTAGAATAACTGATGAGTGGGTGGTACCTACCCAGACGGGCAGGTACATAGAAATCAATCATTGATTTCTATGATAAAAATGATTACATATTTATCATAGAAATCAATGATAAATATGTAATCATTGTTTTCTACCACATTGACATTGATTTCTATGTAATCAATGTCAAAGATTTAAGTAAATTTATGTGGAAGGAATTGCCTCCAGTCATATCTTGATAGTTTTTATATTACTAGTTATGCTCAGTACGAGTATGGTTCAGTGCCAAGACCGAGCCGTCCATTTAAGCGAATTTGGACGGCAAAGCACGCCTAAATTTATGTAGTGACATTCTCTTAACCCAAATAATTATGTAGGTATAAAATTTTCTAACATTTAGACTAAAAAACATTTATCTAAAAGAGTTTCATCGGACTTTCTTGTAGTAAAAAATATAATTAAATACTAATTTAATTTTAATTTCATAATAGATACCTATCGTATAGTATCTTAAATGAAGCCGTTCGAAATGACCAAGAAAGATTCTCTAATCATTTAAATTTATAATAATTATCATTCTAAATCCGTTGCGTAAAATTATGCGACCTATATATAGGTATCTAATTTAAACGAAATAATTTAATCTATTTGCATTCAAGACATGAGCTCTGTAATGTATATCATTGAGCCACACACGTTATAACGTGCACAACACCTGCACATCCTACCTACTCACACATTTGCAAAGCACAGCAAATAAACACGAGTAAGTATTACAAGTAAAATATTTGTATTAAACTACGTTTTACAAGAGTTAAACACATTCTTTAATATTAGGAAGGAGTATATTTTTGTTTTTATTTTTATTATTTGCGTTTACGCATAAAAGTTTCTATTTAATATATATATCTACATATATAGTCAAACAATAACTATATCGATTTGTATTATCAGTTTCGTATTTTAAAGATATTATAAAGATGTACTTATATATAAACGTAGGTCCTATTTCTTAGTTCTTATAATTATTGAAAAATTATCAAAACCAATTTCGCGTATGGATAATGGACCAAGTTATATCACACAAGTGTTATAGCTTCTTACATTGGGATCAGAGTAATGTCATGTTGTCTCATATTTATTTATACCAAAAAGGTTAGTTTCAGCGATATGTTTATAATTTTTATTCAAAATATGAAGTAATTAACAAACGTAATAATGGTACGAAAATATTTTATCATAGGTTATAAAGTAGAGCTATTTATACATAGTCAAGACCAAGCTTAGTCTATCAGACTATATACAGGGTTATTGGTAACCCGAAGTACATCCGCTAGGAGGCAATAGGGGTGACTATTTGCAATAATTTTAACCCCCATATGCATAGTCCAAAGGTGAAACATTTTTGAGTTATCACGTTTTTTAATTTTTTTCAAAATTTGTCAAAAATGCAACTTCAATAATACACAAATTATAGACAAATAAATAACTGATATTTAGCGATTCATTATAGATAGATAAATTTTCGATGACAAGATATAATATACATTTGACCATCATAAATTCCTAACAATATACGTACCTAATATGAGCAATGACGAAAATAAGAAAAACAAATATTCGCTTATTTTACACTGAACATTTAATTTTATGTGCAAGCATTTACCTTCACAATGTCATTTATTGTGTTCTGAATATTAAAAATAAATGTTACGAAATTCATACGATTTGTAAAAAACTTTACAAGAACTTATCTGCATTGGGAAGGTCGCTGTAATTTTTAAGCAATATTAAATATTACATAGATACCTAATCATTTTTTAGATTTATTTTTGATTAAAGTATAATAATAATATACGTTTAAAATATATAATAATAGCCTTTGTGACCTAGCTTATGACACTAAACTATAAGAATAAAAAATAAAAATGAAGGTCATGCTTATTTGGGCGGTAACGAATGTAACATGTAATTCACGTCAAATTGAATGTTTGCAGTCGAGAATTTTATTCTAAACTGTAAATTTATATTTAAGAAATGTGTTATTTGATAAGTTTATTTCAATATTATTTGTAAAGTTTTTTAATGTTACCAAGGGCACAGATATTTCTCCAATATCACCTAGGATGAAAAAGATAAAAATGAGAATTTCACTATTTTGATGGAAAACCTGTTTTACTGGATGTTAGGACCTTGTGCAAGCAGCGTAAGGTACCATACCTTCAAAATATATTTTATCACCTCACAACAATGCTTTTTTGTGTTTTTGTGTTCCGGTCTGAAGGGTGACTCTACCACTAAACAATACTTAGTACTTTTGTGTTCCAATTTAAAGGGCGAGTAAGCAAGCTAGTGTAACTACAGGCACAAGGGACTTAACATCTTAGATTCCAAGGTTGTTTTCACACTGGTGTGATATAAAGAATGGTTATTATTTCTTACAGCGTCAATGTCTATGGGTGACCACTTACCAACAGGAGACCCATTTGCCAGTTCGCCTCTATATTACATTAAAAAAATGCATTTCTTTGTAATTCAAAATTATAATTTTAAGTCCGACAATTTTACATCATAGAGTATTAGTAAAAAATAACGAAAAAAAACTGAAAACGACGATTTAATATACATTGAACACGAAATGCAGTCGGCCATCAACGAAGGCTAGCTACAATCCAACATTACATAACCAAAGGACCATAACGTAGTTTACGACTTTAACCTGTCCTTAAACCTGCCAATCCGATCAAGTACTTGCTTATAAAAAACAATTAAGCAAACAAGATGTGAAATATGGGCGAATTATTTTTTTAAGAATGAAGATTACGAAAATTAAGCATTCACCATTTTTTGTCCATATGGTAACGTGGTTTAGATTAGAATCCACTTAAAGTTATTTTTAGTGTCGGTGGTCTACCTAAGAATAATATTTTCATAACCGAAAAGAGAAGACACTAATAGTTTCAAAAAAATGAGCTTGCAACAACTTGCAATACTCTCGGCTCTCTTTACTTACTATTTCGGTCTTTCCAATACTTCATACTTAAGAATTATTATCATTCGCCCATCTTTACAGTCCATCCATTTTCTTATATCTTATGAAAGATTATAAAAGACAACAAAATAAAGAAGTTACCTTTTTAATCGTTAACAAATTGCAATGAATGAGCGTGCTATCAAACATAGGTGCTGATTTTCTATAAATGACATAACTACACGTGTTCTAAGTCATTTAACCCAAGGATTCCTTTTTTATCACTTCAGTTTATTTTTAGTAAAGCTATTTAGAATAGATGCCTTTTTTACGTAGATACACACATTAAATTATATTTAAAAATAAAGGTAATACGATAAATACATGAAAATACATTTTAATTAAAAAGGAATTAAAAAGGCAAGCAAGCACCGCTGATTCATGTGCTTAATTTATCTTTATAATTCATCTCGTGATCAGCGGTGAAGGAAAACATCGTGAGGAAACCTGCACGTGACAAATTTCATAGAAATTCTGCCACAAGTGTATTCCACCAACCCGCATTGGAACAGCGTGGTGGAATATGTTCCAAACCTTCTCCTCAAAAGAGAGAGGAGGCCTTTAGCCCAGCAATAGGAATTTACAGGCTGTTGTTGTTGTTGTTGAGTGAGCGATAAGAAGTCAGTTTCTCTACTGAGTCTTAGTATAGCCAGAAAAAGGATTTAGTGTATGTTAACTTTTCAGTTCAACCACTCCAGATTCAGTAATTACAAAAAATAGACACGCTAGTCAGATTTTTTTATCAGAGCAAAAAATTATATTATTTATAGATATCTATAGATTTTTGAACAATAAAACATATCCATCAGATTAACGAATTATTTCAAACAAGTTCATCCAGGATTTCGGACAGACCAATAAATAGTTTAATTAGTATTTTAATCATCAATATCGCCCCTGAGTACTTTCTTGTGTCAGGAATTATTATGGTATTTTTAAATATTAATGAAAATTTAATTTTATACTTACAAATACGGCATTACATTATTATTGATATAACTGAAATAATATCATAAACATGTTACATCTGATATCTGATGTAGCATAATTGTAAAGGCTACATGATGAAACTGAATACAAAACTGTGTTTAAGTAAACAACAGATCTATTTATTAAATTCAGAAAAAAATAAAAAGTAACAAAACTAAAAAGATAACTATATGATCCACGAAACTATAAATATAGTTTCCGATACAAATAAGAAAGTGATGTTTATATTACAAAATTTATTAACACACGATGCGTTCAAACGATAATTGTCCCTACATATTATCCGTTGACAATGTTTAAAAAGACTAATGGGATTTATTTATCAATAGAAGAACGGCAAATAAATGGCGCACTTGCTAAGTAAAACTCCAAAAACAAGTACTTTGTTAAATATAAACCACGCGTATAAACACGCTGATATATCCTTTATCTTCCTAAAAATTGTCCAACACTTACCCTACAAAACAAAACATAGCAATACAACATATCGACGCTTAATAATTATTTTACAGTAGTGATGTCGTTTCGGTTTATTCCTCAATGGAGAATAGCTAGATGCGCAGGATAATCATCTGAATCGTGTTCGGGGTTTTATTTCAGACATCGGAATCTAGTTACTTACAGATAATTGTATCTACTCGGAATGATTGGACCAATAAAAAATTGTGAAAGTGGTCTCCTCCTAAACCTTAGTGGTTGGAGAAAAGCTACCAACAGAAAACAGTTGATTCGATTTGACTTTCTTTGCTAAGCAATGATAGAGGAGACAGAATTAAATTAAAGAAAGAACTTATCCCATAATTGACACTAAGATACATATGTGAAAATATTGATTCTTGTCACTATTATTAGTATATTAAACGTAATATTATATTAAATGAAAGATACTTGTAATAAAACCACGAACTATGGTAACGGGTATATACGCTATATGTTGGTTATATACGCTAGATTTATTCTTGTTTTTAATTTTATTTCTTACGATATTTTTATATACATGCATAAACATTTACAAAGGCTGGTTAGCGAGTCACATCATAATATAAGCTCAGAGATTGATATGATAGATATACCCAATATATTATTAAAAATCTCTATTATTTTTGGTTTAAAAACAACATAAGATAGGTATGTAAATATTATGTAGTCACGACGCCGAAAATATTAAACCAAAGAGAATATAACCAAACGTCAAATTTGTCCAAAGTGACACTGTCTGTGTCAGAGCTCCGCAGTTACGGTCTGTGGTAGTGTGGTAAACTTTAACGTAGTTTCACTCTTTAATTTGTGCTTAGCAGTCACGAACATAATAATTAATAACTTTTTAAGTTTAATTCGAAATAAATATCTAGTAAAAAATTTATATTTCCTTAAAAAGTATTCAAGATGACTGCGGGTAAGTCAAATTACAAATACATTATTACTATAAGTAAATAATATAAAGTGAAAGACAAACTTGAATATCTTGTGCTTAATAATTAATATAATAAACGTTATACAACATTGGAACTTTCGCATTGTTCACCTGCTTATAAAAAAAAAAAATACCTACAGCTCGACATTCAAATGTTATTTTTATTTTACTTAACTATTTGTTAAAACTGATACTGCGGTGTCGTTATTGTTAGGATAAACATCAGTAAAATATAGTTCCATAGTCATGCAAATAACATAGTTATTTTTTGTAGTCACTTAAAATGTATTCGGAACAGATATGAAACACTATATCTTACAAAGTTATTAATAGAACTCTGTTAACAATATTGATAAGTGTTGTACTAAAGTCCAACATTGTTACTCTATTTAAAAACAAAATTTATTATTATTATTTTGAGAAAGAAGGTTTATGCATATATCATTTTTTTTAAAAAAAGCATCCATTTCCGCTATAATTTAATATTTATATTTTAATTAAACTACACCCAAATCAATAAAAAATATTATTTATTTATAATTTTTGATTTTCTATAAAATATTGTATAATTATATAGACTTAAACAAATCAATATCCAAAATATACTTGTATTAAATTTTTTTTGCCATCATAAAAAGTAAGTAAAAGTTAAAGCTACTACTGGTCTGTGAAACAGATTCTATAAACAAAAATGGCTGTAATTACTCTTTCATCAAATTTAAAAATTACACAAGATGGTATATGTACAGTATGCTCATTATTCCCACCAAGTTAAAAACGTTTCAAGCAAACAAGTCTCCAGCTTTAAGATAACAAATAGCCTGAACAGCTTGTTCTTTCTTAAACAGTCATCTTTTATTTTTAATATTATAAAATGTTACAATATACTTTTGTGAGATTTCTTGGCTGGATATGTTACTTTAAACTTAAAACTGTATCTACTTTAGTAAGCGCTTTTCATTCTTAAATGAAATGGCTGATTATTGGTAATTGGAATTAAAAATATTCACAGTTTTATTTCTTAAACTAATAAGATTTTTGACATGACTGGAAACAGATTATATTAAGAAATTAATTAGGCTAGTTCAATTAGTACAGTCAACATATGTATAACAAACAGTATGATAAGATTCTTACTTTTACTAACTTTTGTTCGTAATTTTTAAGATTTGCTAGTAAAATCTACAATTTACCAATATGTGGGATATATTAGATAATTAATGTTTTTAATAAATACTAAAAGAAACATTGAATAATGATGTGACTCAAAAATGACTTGTTTTTGTTATATAAATATATTAAAATACCAAAAATTTTTTTTATACATTTCAATATTAATATAATAGAAAAATGTTAAATGTTATTATTATTAATTATGTGAAGGTCAAGCTAATGAATTTATACAAAAATCATTAATAAAATGATAAATTTTGATAACAGAGATAAGGTGACACAAATGGTACACTGAAATAGTTTGCTTTAAATATTTTTACTTAAGGTTTGATAATATGTGCGGTCAAAGGTATATTTTGATACCTCGAACCAATAAAGTAAGCTATCATGTGCCTTATTAGCAGCCTGCTTATAAGAATTTTGAAAAAAAAACTTAACATTTTTGGTCATATCTGTCATATACACTACTACAATGAATAAATCTTTTGACTGATTGAACACAGCACGATATCATATAAGATAGGTTATATCTTGTATGACTCTACAAGACTTATTTTGGAATACTTATTTAGACGCGTTACGTCCTGAATTTTACGTACACAAGTTTACTTTTGGAGATAAACTAATAACGTCCTTGCATTGATCTTTTTAATGACACCATTAAAATAATAAACGACATATTTTCCGGTCGGTTATTGGTTGGCACTATAATACCGAATTTTAAGAAAGTAAAGAAATCACGCTGGCTTCTTGTTGCGCTTTTATGGTAACATGAACTAAAAGTTCAAAAAAAAATTATTTAACTCATTGTATTTTATTTATCTTAAAAAAGAAAAAATTGACTAATTTATTTTGTCATTCTGATTCGGATGATCGAATGCAGTTGAGGATGAACGTAAAAACTAAATCTCCATACAAATATTTCACTGAATTAAACGATACAGCTCACGAAACAGAACTTTAATACTAAATAATATATCTAGGTGAGGTTATGAGATTGTATCTACATCTATCAACTTATTTATGAATTAACGACACTAGTGTGATAGGAGCCTATAGAGTTCCAGTTGCCTTAGCAGTTGTTGTAAACTGTTAAATATTTTTCAGTTTTTATGACGTTCATTTATAATTATTAGTGCTAGGTATAAATGTCAACTATACACAAATATCATCCTGTGATTGATGGTCACATTATTGTTGAACTTTAGTACACATTGTCTTCTATAAGAAGCTTTTATGTAATAACTATAATAACATGATTATGAATATAAAAACAAAAAGCAACAACATTTAATTATTATCATTATTTATGATCAGAAACGTATTTATATAAAGATTATGTCTTAAGCCGAATATAAAGCTTCAAGCATTATTATTATGTTTTTTTACAGTTTAATTTAAGAAAGGACATACCTTGTATATGATTATCTTTGCCATTTTAAAACAAGTACTGATAAGTAGTAAAAAAAAATAAAGAACAATAGCCCCAGTGTGAATTCTTCTGTATTCATCACTCTCTATCTCCAAACAGCATGTTGTGTTCCGGTTTGAAGGCTTAGTAAGCCCGTATATCTAAGGCACAAGAAAAGTGACATCTTAGTCCCGAATTATAATATTGAATTGCCCATGTGAGGGATGTTTAATATTTCATACTCTCGTTTGGGCGGTGGTGACCATTTACCATAATTTTTCCGATTTGCCAGAATGCCTACGTTTTTAAATTATATTGTAGTAATTATGATGGCCAATAAGATAAGATCTGTCTGAACGCAATATATAATGAAACAGTTTATAAAATAACATATCTTTGTTGCAGGAACGTTATCACACTCCAAACCGAAACCAGTTAATATTTCAGAGGTAATATAACCCTATTATAAATATATGAATAACTATATTGATACATATTATCAATGGACATTATTAGTTCAGACCTCGATCATTTTGATTTTATGTATATTTGTAGAGCAGCATAGAAGTTTAAATGTAACCAAAAAATAATCAAATAAACATGATAAGTTGCGATTTTGATCCGAAAAAGCATCACACAGTTATATAAAAATTATGAATCTGCATTTGTCGGATGAAAATCTTCACACGTATATAACTGCATAAGAGACGCGTGGTGTAATAAGCTTATAAAACTTCTCAACTAGAGAGGAGTCTTTAGCCCTGTCGTGGAATGAAGACTCTTCTTTTTCTTTTCATTTAAACTTATTCAAAAATTCATAGATCGTCCAAAAAGCCCGGAACACATACAACAGTGGGATCACAAGGCCGTTGGAATGGAGAAAGAAACAATTAAAGAGCTTATTAAGGATGTACGAAGAGAACAAAAACGCTATGATAGACGCCCTCGTCAAAGATCTGAGGCGGAGCAAGATGGAGGCGATACTACTAGAAGTCGACTACCTGATAAATGATCTAACTAACACGCTGAATAATTTCGACGAGTGGACGAAACCTGAACTGGTAATTGAACAAATTTCTCTTACTTTTTTTAATGAGTTTTATTCACACTACTAACTCAGCGCACAATTATTTTATTACTAGTGATGGACCAACGTGATTTGAACCAACCTTCTTTTTATATACTTTTAGTAAAGGTTTTTTTTTTTTTTTTAATTATTTAAACTTAGAATGGGAATATGTAGTTCAAACCAAATTTCGTCAAAGGCTGAAGTTCAGCTGAAGCTGCCTAAATTTGTTTAAACCGAATGGAAAGTGATGTTGCTGGGTTTGTGTAGAGGATAATGAAAGTCACTAACTGGTTCACGATTTATTAACGAGACGGTACAATTATACGGACTGTGACGCACTTGACAGACACTCCGTTTTACATATGCAATGCTTCGAATTTTATACATGATATATGCCAAAGAATATGAGATACACAGATGTGAAATATTTTAGTCATAGAATATGTAACTTTACTAACTGTTTACTTTAATACCTATGTGCATATACGGCACAGTAAACTTCGGCTCATGACTAATTATTATAACTAGTTTTATCCGCATTTATCTAGCTTTCCCCGCGTGTGAGGTGCGGTGATGCTTAGGTACGATGTCCTTTCCTGTACCCCTGACATTTAATGACGATTGATTGGATACTTATGACGATAAGCGGAACGACCTCACTTTCACATTTATAATACTAGGATTACACCAAATAATCACGTAATATTTCATACATGATTAAACATTAAGTTCCTTTATTGGTTCCGATACCAATAGGGCTGGAACGGTGCTGATTGTATTTTGGTTTTTGTTCCAATTATTTAAGTTATTCTATTCCAATGACACAGAATATGCATAATTATCATCTAATTAATATTTACATAATTTTCTCACAAACAGTCAGTAAAGATGTTTTTAAAATAATATTTTTTAAATGCATTAGTTTTTTCGAACAACAAAAAACAACATCAGTCTGTAAATTTCCCACTGCTGACTTAAGGCCTCCTCTCCCTTTGAGGTTTTGAAAATTTTTGAATATTTCTTTGTAGTAGTTATTACGTCGTAAATGATACAAACTTGTAGATTCTCGTCATCGCGTTATCTTTCAACAACATTTAAAAAGTCCAAAACAAACATTAAACATTCTACATACTAAGCGATTACAACTTTTCTGTAGGAGTGTATGTCACTATAAATTCAGGCTAGAACAATTCCGATTTTTTTATGCGTTGGGAGTTGACCCTTATAATGGCTTAGATTATCGCCGCGAAGAGAGTCCAGGACTTATATATATTTAAAAAATCTTACTTTAAACTATTTTATCGTGCATTTATAACAACATTTAGAACACTATTTGTCGCCAGCGGCTTCATTTGCGTTTTAGTTTTTCGAGCTATGTTGTTATTCCTTAGGTTTCAAGCGTATTTCATACCAAAATATTATAAAATACGGTTCAATTATAGTCGTGAAAGAGCAACAGTCAGACAGAGATCGCATTTATAATATTAATATAGATTTAAAATTAAATGTAATACACATTTTCGAAATTGAATGCGTGAAAGATTTTTCACAAATCCAACTATTGTGAATGTTTTTTACGTGTGTGTTTTATAAATGAATTCGTTTTAAACGTAATCACTCAGCGAAATTGGATACAGTCATTTGTATTCATGACAATACTATAATGATATGCAAAAAACAGATCAAATCGTTTTACATGAATTTATTGTATCGTAAAATTTCGGCGACAAAATCAAATCTGATTGATAGCAGAACTACATATGAGAATTGTTGTTAATATATAAGGTCAAACATTATAAAAATAAATTTTTATAAATAAAAAAAAACCGCCTTCAAAAATGAACTAAAAAGAAAAAAATAATCAGTTACATCCATATCCAATTAACGATTTTTTAATCACCTCTCAAAGTCGGTGCCGACATTACTAATAAATGTACATAATACAAAAACTAAATCTATTTATTGTATAGATGACACCATTAGACAAACCTTACTATCGATACAAATTAAATGATTTCAATACAGGAATTTATTTACTTTGTTGGCACCGACTTCAAAAGGTGATTAAAAAATCGTAAATTGGATATGGATGTAACTGATTATTTTTTTCTTTTTAGTTCATTTTTGAAGGCGGTTTTTTTT
Organism: Vanessa cardui; assembly: GCF_905220365.1. Taxonomy (NCBI): domain Eukaryota; kingdom Metazoa; phylum Arthropoda; class Insecta; order Lepidoptera; family Nymphalidae; genus Vanessa; species Vanessa cardui. The sequence goes on along the minus strand of NC_061140.1, from coordinate 3,769,341 downwards.
TATTTATAAAAATTTATTTAATGCTTTTCAGTGTTGTTTTGTTATTTATAATTACAATTGGTAGTGTTTGTCATTCACTTTATTATACTCAGTACATTTTGGCTTTCGACTCTAAACATAACTCAACGCCGTTTCAATACGATGTGGACTGCAACTCAAATTAAGCGTTACCTAAGTTACAATAGCCTAATGTTAACTGCTCATCGCCAATTAGACAATACCATTTTTCCCGATGCAATGCCGTTAATCATTGAGGAATTCTCCTGGTAGTCCACCATCAGCTAGACTTCATCATAGGCATGTTTACTAACATCAATTGCTTGGCGACTATCTTAAAGAAATAGAACTAAACCCGTAAAATAGTTACTTACTAATAGGTTCTGATTACCAGTTGTGGTCTTCATCATCAGTTCCACTTCATCAAATGTCACTTTTTGTGAGCATATGGCCAAGGCACTTTGAATAAAATCGAAATCACTATAGGTGTGCCTATAAAATTTGAGGAGTTCCCTCGATTTCTCCAGGATCCCATCATCAGATCCTGATCTCCTGACAATGGGACCACCTGTAAAACATGCCCTTTCAAACAAAAAAAGAATTGTCAAAATCGGCCCAGCCATCTTCGAGTAATTCGGTAACATACATAAAAAATAAAAAAATAAAAAATAAAAAAGGCCCCGACGAATTGAGAACCTCCTCCTTTTTTTGAAGTCGGTTAAAAATAAATTTATTAATATTTATTTTATATTGTATAAAAAAATAACGTATGTAACTAACTACATAAAGAAAACATTGAAACGAGTAACTAATTAATTACTACATTTTAACGGTAACACTTTTAAATTGTTTTTCTTTTAGTAAGGAAGAGGAATCCAGTAGGATTCCTCTTGTTTTTTTGCACATATGTAATCTTACATACAGTAAAGTTTTGAGACACTACAAAATTGTTTGTTGTACAGAAACCTCTTTTGATACATACTATACAATCTATACATATTACAATAATCTGTATAAGATATTATATAAATACGTTTCTTTAACTTATAAAAGTACTCAATAAAATTAAAAAGGATTTTTACGTTCTAAATTTGAATGTGAAACTGGTTAATGAAATAAATATAATGCTTTTTTAAGAGTCAACATGGCCCAATGTTCGAAGATTGTGAGTTCAAGCCCGGTCAAGCACCACCTAATTTTCTTGTTCTTAATTTTTATAATTGGTGCGCTACATAACATGCAGAAAAGTATCGGTAATGGATTTTGTTAATATTTGATACAAAATCACTTCACAAAATCACAGTGATTGGAGAGTTCCTTTCGCTGTGGAAATAAATATTTGAATAATTCTCTTTTAAATATTTCATAACGTTGTTTGTATAAGTTATTGTGATTTTCTCCTTTAATTTTTGTTTTGGTGTGTTGGTACATTTCTGTACAATACGGTCCAATTCATCTTGTGCTCGAAGCTAAATGAAACACAAAAAAATACTCAAAGAAAAGAGTCTAGTGATCTTAGTCCAAGAGTGAAACCTTCACGAGCCACATTTCTATATATTTCATATCCACGTGTAACAAAATACATAATTACAAGGCCTGTGTATAATAATAGCTTTTGCAGCGAGTTTTCCTCAATCATTTGAAACTCAATCGTACAGAAAAAAAATCTGTATATTTTTTTCATTTCGGTATTTTCAAGGAAAGAATGAATAAACTTTACATTATGAAGTTATGAAGACGTAAACAGGGTTCACGTGACGGTATTTTACAATTGTCAATGTTTACATGATTGACACCCATTGATACAAACAATGTTCGTGTACTTGAGATAGCGATGACCAGGAAACTATAGATTTATTTATTCACGACGATATTCTGGGTGTTTGTGGTACCGTCGTTACTTCAGATTTACCATAACAAAAGTGCTTTAGCTACTTACATTGGGATCAGAGTAATTTATGTGATGTTGTCAAATATATTTTCAATTAAATACAATTCTTAGTTTAATGGCTTTTAGTTGTGCCGGCAGGGCACAGATTATTTCGCCAGTGTCACGTAAGATGGAGAAGACACGAATGAGACAAATATATTTTATTATTTTTTTATATTACTGTGTAGATTTAGGTTCTACCCACTCTTCATATATTCTACCGCCAAGCAGCTTAATATTTTTGTGTTCTGTTTTGAAGGGTCAGCCATTGTAACAGGCACAAGGTCAAAACAAGTTCGCCGGTTATTATTTTTTAAAACTCTATTTTCTATGGTGTTTACCTACCACTTACCCATTGGCCATTGCCCATTCGCCTATCTATATCACACTTACATAAAGTTATTCTAAATATTATAATATCTTGATTTAAGTTCATACTAAAATATATAATTTTTGGATAACGCCCATTTTTTCAGAAATCTTGCATAATATAACACAAACGTATATTACGTTTAATTGGCGCTTTAATCGAACCTATTACACAAGTCAACACGGTTTTTGAGTCTGAGTTCTGTGGTGCTGATTTTGTTTAGTTATGTCTAACCAAACAAGGAAAAAATAATTTCAAATTCGAAAATTTTTAATTCAGTTAAATTAAGAATTAAGAAAAAGAACTTTAATTTATTTGTTAATAATATTTATTTACAAGGAAACATAAAAAAAACAGAAACTATTTTAAATAAGGTTTTTTTTTCAATGTAAGTAAGAACTTTCTCGTATTAAGCTCCATGCTTAGTCACCAATCCTTCTTGAGCAAATTTCACTGTTTAAGCCGGGAAACTACTATTTCTGCTTTAAGTTTAGGTACAGTTCAGAAGATTCAGAAGATGATTTATCATTAAACTCTTCTGAATTAATAAGATGTGGCTTAACAGACACTGATTCGGGTAAGAACTCGCGGCATCCGCTACTACTAGACATTTCTGATAGCGGCAGCTGTCCCTTTAATTTTAAACGAGAAGGCACAGGAATATGTTCTCTGTAGGGTACTGGAGCGGTTGTTGATGGTAGTTCTGGGTACTGAATTTTCTTAGCATTTTTGCCAGCCCGAGGCTTGCGTTGATCAACTACACAAAACTAGCAATCATTTATGTGATTAGTGGGCTCTCTCCATATTCTGGGTACTGCGAACTTCATACATTTTTATCTCCTCAATACCAAGCTGGAACAAATAACACACACATATATAAATATGTATGTTGATACACACGTTGTTCATTATATATCGTAATTTTTTTGCAATTAGTATACTTGAAAGTTATTATTAACTCTCTTACCTTCTAATGTGTTTTTGCAGTTACCACACGGGAGTTTAGGTGCCCATATTTTATCTTGGCTTCGAATAGGTAGATAAAAATAAGCTTCACAAAGTCTTATATTTGACGAAAAACTATTTTTTTAACCCTTACTTTAATGAATTCGCCACAAATATAACAAAAATAATTTATGTTATTTTCACACTTTTTGGAAGCCATTTTGGACTTCGCGCAACACGAATGACGTCATTTCTCGGTAATGCTCATGCGCATACTGCTGAGACTACCCGCCGCTCCCCGTTTCATACGCGTAAACCTTTTCTAACCCCTTTACTGGTGTGTTAAATTCGTTGTTCCTTCTTTTCTGTCAAAATCTTAAAATATTTATTTTTCATTGTAAAATGTACAAAAGCAAACTTTATTTGTTATGAATTGTGCCTGTGATTACTTTAACTTGTAGACAATCAGAAAATACCAGTTTAATAACAAACCCAAAAAAAATATTTTTTTTTGTTGACTTGTGTTATTGGTATCTTTTCACTTTAACATAAGCTAACATACTATATATAGGAGCTATTTGCCCAACATATACAATCCATTACCTTTCAAGGATCATTAATATGTTTAAACTATTTATTGGTTTTTAAAACGTATAATGTGTGATTGAGGAAAAACTAAGAATAACCACCATTATCGTACATTCGCTACTGTTAATACAAAAGGTCGTATATAATAATTAAATTAGCAATCACAACTTCAAAAATATGTAATTTCCTTTATTTTTAAAATAATGTATAATGAATTTACGCCATACACTGCGTAAAATGGACAAAATATTATGAATTCATTACTGTGCATACAATCGTGGCAATGCAAGAAATATTAAGCATTCGTAACACTATTATTGCATCACCAACTTTGTGAGTCTTGGTGTAATCTCTCTTGTGCCTGTAATTCACTCACTCTTGTAACCGAAAATAAGTAACAATAAGTAACGCCATTTAACGTTAATATATAATTATTAGAAGTCTGTGCTACCAACACATAACGCCCAAAACAAAGCCCTTATACAAAACAAATGAAAAAAATGCATGGAAATATTCAATTTTTATTCCCTACCAAATAATTTTATACTATATATACGTCCAACCTTTGGCACTAACATATAACATTATATTCATTGTACTACATGTAGCTCTGATGCAAATGTAAAATATATGTAACACTAGCTGTGCCCGCGACCTTGTACGCGTTTGAATTTAACAAAAAAATAAAGCCTATGTTACTCCTGATTATATCAGTTATCTGCCAGTGAAAGTTCCCTCAAAATCGGTCCAGCCATGCCAAAGATTAGCCGAAACAAACAGACTGACAAAAATTGTAAAAAAATGTTATTCTGGTATATGTACCGTGTACACATACATATGCATTGTGTAGAAGATAGCTATTTTAATATTACAAACAGACACTCCAATTTTATTATATGTATGGATAAAGTGTTAAACATACCAAAAACATACTTACGATTACTAATACGATATAATATTTTAAATAACTTTTTCAATTTGTCACAGCCTCCGAAAGGTATCGTGAACGTTTTAGATGATGTGGTCATCTACAACGACCCGTATGGCGTGGTGCTCGTCATCGGGGCCTGGAACTACCCCCTGCAACTGTTACTCTTGCCCATGGCCGGTGCGATCGCAGCGGGGAACGTGGTCATCGTCAAACCTAGCGAACTAGCAGTCGCCAGTTCACAGTTCATTGTCGAAACGCTGCCTAAATACTTGGATAATGTAAGTGTTATTTTTTTATTTTTATGGTATAGGTTGGCGGACGAGCATATGGGCCACCTGATGGAAAGTGGTCACCATCACCCATAGACAATGACACTGTAAGATACATTACCTTACATCGTCAATGTGCCACCAACCTTGGGAACTGAGATGTTATGTCCCTTGTGCCTGTAGTTACACTGGCTCACTCACCCTTCAAACCGGAACACAACAATACTGAGTACTGTTATTTGGCGGTAGAATAACTGAAGAGTGGGTGGTACCTACCCAGACGGGCTTGCACAAAGCCCTACAACCAAGTAGACAAAACAAAAGCAAGTCAAATAATTGTATAGTATGGCTTCTTATTTCCAGTTGTAGGTATATTCTTATAAGTTAAAGTTTATGAATAAAATTGAACTCTGACACTTAGTCTGTAATTATACAGTCAAATTAACGCCTGAAGTTTAAATGTGTAACAATGCGGTGATTGTCCAACACGAATTATAATTGTAATGAAATCTTTAAGTATTCAAAAATACTTATTTTTCTTAAGGTATATTATCTTTTTAGGATGCAGTTTTAATCGTAGAAGGAGGTCCGGAAGAGACGACCGAATTACTAACACACAAATTGGACTACATCTTCTATACAGGAGGCACAAACGTCGGAAAGATCGTATACGCTGCGGCTACCAAACACCTCACTCCTGTTACGTTGGAGTTGGGAGGGAAAAGGTAAAGAGATTTTAACATTTCTAAATGGCCAGTAATGTAGTTGTGGCTATAAGTTTATGTAGAAACTAACGACCCGACCCGACTTCACACGTGTGCATTTCTGATACTAAATATACTAAAGGATTTTTCTTATTTCTTTACTTTATTGTCCATTGTATTATACACAAAATCTCTCAAATCACTCTTATTTATTAAAAAACCGCATCAAATCCGTTTCGTAATTTTAAAGATTTAAGCATACATAGGGACAGACAGCGGTAAGCAACTTTGTTTTATACTATGTAATGATGATATTCCATTATACAGCATGTTCTATTTTTACAGTATTGTTATTTATAAATTGTTTTCATTTTCCTTACTTAATTTCTTAATATTTGTGCCGTTTTGACGCTTACATCGTATGTATATACAATTAAAACATATTGTTATTTACTTAGAGCGATTTGCAGTAGCGTGGCTTCTAATCTCCTTAATGAGCAATTCGATACTCATCAATCATATTATATCTATAGACTAATTGTTACTAACCAAGCTATTGTGCAACTTTTTTTATTCTAAAAGATTGCTACGTTGCTATCAGTATGATTGTTCGATTATCATAGCTATTTGAGTGTTTATTCGGGAATAAAAAGGAAGATTCAATGCCCTATGCTCCAAGTACTGTTGATTGAGGTTCACAATAAATAAATAATAATAATAAATATGAGACAACATCACATACATTACTCTGATCCCAATGTAAGTAGCTGAAGCACTTGTGTTATGGAAATCAGTAGTAACGACGGTACCACAAACACCCAGACCCAAGACAACATAGAAAACTAATGGTAATCTACATCGACTCGGCCGGGAATCGAACCCGGGACCTCAGAGTGGCGTACCCATGAAAACCGGTGTACACACCACTCGACCATGGAGGTCGTCCGAATTTCCAAAATATCCATTTGTCCTTAAACATTGTGCATAACACAAATTAAGAACAAAAAATGGTACTTACCTGGACTTAACCGCCGATCAAGGGCAAATTATATTTAAAAATTGACACTTTATCGTAATAAAGCCGTTTTCATTATAAAGTAACGCAACAAAAGTAAGTGTGGTTTGGTCGAAGTTGGATCCGAATAGAATCTAGAAAAAGGTTATAAGCTAGTGGAATTGATTTCCAGTTATAATCCACGTGTTCTTATCTATTACTTAATATTAAAAGCCCAGTGCTCTTAATATCAAGTAATTTCATAATGATACAATTCAATCCCGCCAAATTTAATTTTATATTGTTATAGGTTCTCAAAATTTAGATGCATTGAATTGAATTTTTTTATTATTTAGAATCTGAATATATAATTCAGAAGACCGATTTTGGCCTTCCTCAAAATAGTTCTACCAAATATGTGAAACGTACGGACAAAATATACGCAAACACAGTTGTAGCCCTATTCCCTCATTCGCACAATCTGTGAGAAGACGAAAACGAAACTAACAAAGAAACTATACTTAGAGTTGTTATTGATAATTTCTTAAGCTTCTCGACAGATCTACCCAATAAAGTTAAAATGGAGGCCTGAAGTAATAGAACCCCATTTTTGAACCCTTGAACCTTTACATGTCCGAAATTTTAAGCTAAACTCCAAATAAACGAGGTCTTCATAAGTTCTGTTAATTATTCCAGCCCAGTGTACATTGACAACACAGTGGACATGGAGGTAACAGTGAAACGCGTGCTGTGGGGTAAATTCATCAACGTCGGCCAGACCTGCATCGCTCCAGACTACATTCTCTGCTCCAAGGAAGTCCAGGACAAGTTTGTTGAAATTTCCAAAAATGTTTTAAAGGAATGGTATGGAGAGGACCCCCAAAAGTCACCTGATCTTTGTAGGATCATTAACAACAGACACTTCAGGTGAGATTCTACATTAAACCGTTACCCTTATTAAAGTTTTTCAACCGGCGATTAGCGAAACAATGCGATCGTTCTGTCTCCTTCTTTTGAATGTCTACTCAATATTCTCATTGATAGTCATAGTTAATTACTGGTTTCTATTATCAGATACAGAGGAATTAGTAGAATTATAATTATGGCTGTTACTATCTTGAGTAGAATAGTTTCGAATATAAACTGTAAACACAGATATGTTTACAAGATTATATTCCTAGGTGGTAGGGCTTTGTGCAAGCCCATCTGTGTAGGTACCCACTCATTCTACTACCAAACAACAATGCTCAATATTGTTGTGTTCTGAATCGAAGGGTGAGTGAGCCAATGAAACAGGCACAAGGCATATAACACCTTAAGTTAAATGTTGATGACACATTGGTATTGTAAATATTAGTTAATACTTCTTGCGGTGCCCAGGTCTGTGGGTTACGGTATATACTTACTCTAAGGTGGCCCGTGGCTCATTATAACTGCCAATAGGCCACGTTATGTTGGGATTGAGGTGATATAACCATTGAGCTGTTCCAGGCTCTAATACATATATATGTTACATAAAACTATGGTCATTTCAGCCGTCTTCAAGCATTAGTTGATGCGAGTAAGGACAAAATAGCTGTCGGCGGTCGCTACGATGCTCAGGACCGTTTCATAGCTCCCACTATTGTAAAGAATGTGACGACCAGCGATAAAATAATGGAGGACGAAATATTCGGTCCGATCCTACCGATAGTGCCCGTCGAAAATGCATATGAAGCTATTCAATTCATTAACTCGAGGTAAGTTCGTTCAAAAATGTGACAATTAGAATTTATTATGTAACGTTAGAAAACCATAGATATTAAAATTACTTAGAGCTGGCAAATATTAAAACCTCATTTAAGTTAACATATAATATTAAATATAAACTGAAAATTTGAAAAATGATTTATAACATAAGACCATTTAAAACTAAAAGCCCCATGATGCGATTAATTTTGGTCAGATTTTGCATTGGATTGGTTACGTCACATTGCATTTTTAAATCCACCTTATGTGTGACTCATAAGGCTCATTTTACAAAACTTCGTGGATTCGATATTGATACGCTTAATAATTGGGTAACCATCACATTTATTTCATGAAGATTGGTGTTCAAATAAAAGTTGGGACTTTCGGTGTGAAAACAAACATGTTTGTTTGTACATGTGTGACAGTGTGCGTGTTTTTTTGCGTGTGTGCTTCCACCATACATGAGTTGACATTGGTGTACTTGATACACATTGATTCAAAACTGTAATAAATAATAATATTATTTATTTGCCTTTTGATGTTTTTTCTTATTTTTTTATTGAATCAATGTGTTTCAATTATTATTATTTGGATTTTTTTTTATTATTGTTAAGTTATAGATAAAAATGGTATTCCGAAAATTATTAGCATGGCAAGTAAATACGTGAGAATGTTGCCATACAAATAAAACTAAATATGTATATTTCACAATGAAACAACAAAAAAAGTACGGATGGATGTTTTCAGGGATCATCCATTAGTACTTTACCTGTTCAGCAAGCAAAGAAAAATTCATAAGCTGTTCACAGAACAGACACGATCGGGCAGTCTCTGTGTCAATGATACGATCATGTTTTACAGCGGTAAGATACGCGAGTTAGCCAATAACTGCCAGATTTTGAACACAAAAAGATCAAGATTATATGTATTACATATATTAACTGGATACTTAAAATCCATTTAAGTAAATAAGGATGTTCAAAATTTGGTTGTTAAAAGGATATATGAATAACATGTATAAAACTATTTTACCCAATATTTGGCTGAATGTTAGTTATAATGGCAAGTTTTTATAATTGTAAGTAATATGTTATTTAATTAATGCAAGACACGTTGGTTTGAAATATTTTAAATAAAGAACTAATTTATGTCAATTCTATATATTATTGGTCATAGAATTTAAGTGACTTGCATATTAAATAGTCGGTGAATATTCTAACGGATTGTAAACGTTATTGTACATAAATGGTATGATTAAGGTAAAGGCAAAGAATACAGATGGAAATAAAAGAGACTCTAAAGATTTGATATGCCAACTTTAGTAGGAATAGTCTTTTAGTTCTCGGTTAGCAGCGCTGACGACAGCGTATAACTGTCTCTCTCCCTCTATCTCTCTCTTTTACTCTTGAAGGCTTTTACGCTGGGGACGGCAGCCGTCCTTATTACTATTATTGCCGTGACAATTGTCATAACGTTCGTGGCCGTTTGGATCTGGAAATAATTGTCTATACACAATAAGAATTGATCTATGTACGTCTGTATTCTTTGGTTACGTGGTGGTGGTGATGGTGAGGGTTTCAGTGTGGTGGCGGGAACGTTCAATAGTCATGCTGAGAATGTACTGGTGTTGGATTCTACAACTATTCAATATATTTATTAAGTGTATCACATAACAATTTATTGTTGTATAAATATAGTAATACTTTTTTCGTTAAATAATATAATATCTCGCATTTTGTTTTACTTTTACTCGTAGTAGTAAATAATGGTGGTGGTTTATGTTATCTGTGATAGGGAAAAACCTTTGGTGCTGTACGTGTTCTCGACGAACAAGGAGGTGACAAAGAAATTAGTCGAAAATACTAGCAGCGGCGGCATGTGCGTTAACGATACTGTCATGCAAATGGGAGGTATGATGAAGGAAATTTTAAATAAATACGCAATCGTATACAAATTTTTACTTTCATCGAGAATATGCAACTTTATATATTATACACTTTTCATGTTAGCTTGACCTTTTTGACAGACGCACTAGTGATGAGAAACAGTAAATTTAACATATATAACAGTCGATGGAACGATGGAATGATTAATTTAAATTAGAATTAATTTTTGTTTAACTTCTTTTTCTAAAATGAGTTATACCGGCTAAAGAGACCCCAACAATGATCTTTAACAAGGATTTTTGTAATCGATACTTCCCTATCGTCCGACCGATGTAACATTGTACAAGCGTCTATTATTTTCAGTGTTTCTATTTAAATTTACTTTGAAGCAATAATATAATAGAAAAAGACTTAAAATTTTCGGATAACCTTTAAATCTATATGAACTTTAGCATCATATATGTACATATTTTTACAATTTTTAAATCATCAAATTAAGAAAATAATATGTAATAATATGGCGATCAGAAAAATTAACATCTGTCAAAAATATCAAGCTCTCTTGTACAGGGTACAGTACACATTTTGAATGTACTACTGATGAAGCAATATGGTTACATATTTTACGATGTATAATTTATTCCAATGACAGCAGGATTAAAGATAAACAAAACGACACAAACAAATTCCTTGCTTATTCGATAATAGTTCTTATGTACTATGTATTACAAACAGTTGTTGGTTAAACTTTATTTATAATACATTTTAATACTTACATATAGTCACTTTCACATACTTCCAAATTTCCGATAACATTTTCGCCGCAACAGAAACATAACATGCATTCTACATTTTTTAGATGTCGATTAAAAATTAAAAATTATCAATTGTAGGTCAAACATGTTTATTTATTTTTTAAAAAAAGCTATTGTAATCAGTTATAAACTCACATACAGTTGTCATACACACACACACACATCTGCACACATTATGTACTTACATAAAAAAAACAGTGCAGATATTTTACTCAAACCACTGTATGCAGACTATAAATAAATTTTATTATATGTTATATATTTTAGTATAAATAAGTTTTAATTTCAATTCAACAATCAAAAATTCAATTTGCAATCAATGAATTGAAACATAATATATTTAATTTTAAACTAATGTTATACTAAACACTTACTTAATAGACTTTAGGAATCATCAAATAAAAAATACAAAGCATAAGATGCTACAAAACTGTACTGGTAAATTACACTATTACAAATAAATCTACTACTTCCTTATCTTTCAAGGGTTCTATTTCTTCTTTTTTTATTGTAAATACTCTTTTAAGCATTAGTGAATTAATTTTATTGTAGCATGGTAAATATTGTTTGTAACAATATGAATAAATATTTTGAAAACTTGCTTCACTTAACGAATGCTAAAGCATGTATTATTATTATTAAGTTAACATTACTACAAAAAAATATATTTACACATTTAAAAACCTTTAAATTTTCAGCACATCTCTAAAGCTTTTGTATTTTGCTATTTAGCTTTAAATAATATAAATATTTAACTTTATGTCGAATATAATAAGGTTCATAATTACAGTTGATACGTTACCGTTCGGTGGTGTCGGTAACAGCGGTATAGGAGCCTACCACGGCAAGAAGTCCTTCGACACGTTTACGCACAAGAAGAGTTGCTTGGTGCGAAACTTCTCTGCCATTGGAGAGAAACTAGGATCGTAAGTTTTTGACCAATGAAAAAAGAGTATTTTGTTCCTAGAAGATACAGGTGTATGAAAATAATTAAAAGGAGTGTTTGATCTTTCGTTTTAAATTAATAATTTTATCAATTGTTCTTATTTACGAGATTCTTAAATAGCAATTAAAATTTAAATGATTATTGGTATGAAACCAATAATTCTTATAACGAAATAACGCAAAATACGTGTATAACAAAATAAATAATAATAATTTAGTGAGTCGTTGTTGCTTAGTAATTACTATTTTTTATAAATAATAAAAACATTATAAACAATCAAAGAGTTGTAGTATTCGACTAGTTAGATTAGTCGACTTTATTATATTTACACTTTGGCACTTTAATAATTGGGCCATACTCCAGAGATAAGCTAAGGGCACTTAGGGCACCTTCTATTAAAACTCAACCAATTCTTAGCTTACTCTGAGAGTGGTAGTTAACCATATTATTGAGCTAGTGTGTATGTTGCCTAACAATCGTTTATTTTAGTGGTCGCTACCCGCCCTACTCCGACGGCAAGCTGAAGTTCATCACTACATTGATGAAGAAGCGCCAGGGTCCATCCTTCACGTACTTGCCACACTTCATTGCCTTTGCCCTAGGAGTTGGCCTGTCTTACGGAATTTTCGCTTGGCAGAAGGTAAAGAAGTGACTTCTATAAATCATTTTATTTCATACTTAAAAATGTCATAATTATAATATTATAATTATGTAGTAAAATAATTTGAATATTCTACATCTCGAACCATTTACTAAATCATATAAAATATTATATAATTTTAATTATAAAATACTTGTAAAGTACTCTGTTAAACATATTATATGTAATATATTTTGCAATAATAATTTATTACATAGGGAAACACTGGCTAAAAATAATTATTATAACTGTATTAGAATATGTTCAAAACAATGTATTTGAAAAAAAAATATTCTGATTTGTATAATTCAGTTCTATATTTAAAATATCTTGTGCTTATTATATAAAATTCATGTACATGTAGCACAAAAAGTGTTTGTTTACAAGCAATATGCTCTAATATCTTTAATTTTATGTTTTGTTAAGAATATAAATTTTTATTAAAATATTAGTCTGAATACAACTTTCTTTCTTTCTTTGCTTCAATAAAATAGTATTTTCGAAAATATGAGATTGTATAACCAGTATTAATTTGTTATAAAGTTTTTTTAATTAATAAGCTGTTTTATTGCTACCGTTTAAGTTAGTTGAAATAAAACAAAGCAAACCCCAGCGCAGATTATGAAATTATTACATAGTATTTATTTTATTTATCAATTATTATATGTATTAAACATAAATCAGTTTTTCATTCAAATTATTATACTAATTGCTATGATTAATATGCAAAAATTTGATGCAATATAAAAAGATCATGTTACATTCTATTATACTTTAAGATATATATTTTGTAAAGTTTAAAATAAAATTTGCCTATTATAATTTTTCTATTAATATTTCACTTCAATTTCAATTTTTTACAGATGGCCTCTGAAGAATTATAAAAGACAAAACTGCACCGGGATGTCGGGAGTTTGATATTTTTTTTATGTCGCTGTTCTTAAATCTTTAAGAAATGATTATATTTAAGATATCCTTTAAAAATATAAATACTTAACAGCTCAAATTGTCAGTACCTCAATGGTAATAATTCTCGCTCAAGGTATCACAGATATTCTTCAGCATTCATTTGATTAAAAATAATTTTGAATAATTAACCAGATTGCATTCCATTTTTCTGATTGTGTTTTTGGTTTAGTTGATTTTTTAGAAGTTTATCTTGAAGCTTATTTATATTTTTTTATCTTATTTTTAAATAAATCTTTATTTTTTGTCAACTTATATAAAAAAATATCTAATTTAACTCTGTAGATACTCAAAAAACTTAAGCTGAGATTTGAAAAAAGAATAGAAAAAGCTACTTGAATACTCTTAGAAAATGTTTAACATGTTATAAATTTATTTTTGTACGCATTCAGCATTTGGCCTTATATTTAGTGAATAGAACAGCTAAGGTTTTAAGGGTGATTAACTATTTATAATAAAATATAATTAAATGCAAAGCATATTTAATAATTGTTATATTATATTTGTGATAAGATGGTGAAAAAGGTGAAAAGACTGTTATTTTCTGAAATAAATATTGAAACTATAAACGACTTTTATTCTACCTTTTTGATCTTCCATTTTGTTTAAATTTATCAAATTTTATCTCATTTACATATAAGTTGAAAAAAATTAAAAATACATATATCAATATGATACCTTATATCAATATGATCAAGTTATGTGTATAATAGGAATTGGAAAGAAAAACACAATCATGTTAATAGTAATTAATATTTTTTTTTATATCTTCAACCTTAAAACATAAATACGTATTTCGAAATAGATTAAATCGACCAAGATTTGTCCACCTATTCATGTGTTTTCAATCTTAATAAGTCCAAGTGTACACTATCAGGAATTTTTAAAGATTTTTTTAATTTTCATGGAAAATATAACCAATGATATTCTAATAAACAGATATGTTATATCCATACCAAACAAAAAGGATAGCTTGATAAAAACAATAAGTCAAAGGTATAACTAGATGTTTTAATTACGCAAAACGTATTACTACGTAATTATGATGTATTATAACGTATTACTACGTAAAACGACTAAAGGCAAACTTCCCAATTAGGACGTTTTCTAGTCTTCACTTTTTGCGCGTTAATAACATATCTGTTTACTACAACATCATTGATATAACCTATTAAATTATCTATAGTCACTATACACATATAGGCCATAAGCTTGTTTTATTTTATATTTAAATATGAAAATCACACATTGGTGTTATTACGTCATAAATCACAATTTTGAATAAATGATTACTAATAGTAATTTGTTATAATATACATTTCTTTATAATTATTGTATCAAATGTAAGTATATCATTATTATATCATTTCTCTGGATGTATAAGGAATCATTCACACTGTTAATCACAGTTCATATTTTTTTGATATTTTAATAAAAAATCATTAAAACAGAAAAAAGTTAAAAGTAAATGTCAAGTATATTTTTGAAATTTTTTTATGTAAAAATAGTTAGACCTTAATAATTTTTGTACAAAGGTATTAAAACATAAAATAATAAAAAGTTTAACAATCATCTTTCATTTTTATTACAATAATCAAGCATTATTTTAAATACGAAATAATTTTTAGGATACCAAAAGTATACCATAAAGTTGTAAATGTTTATAATGATTTATAACTACAATTTTTGTGAGTTGCAACACTGAGTTACGAACGAAACGAAAGTGCTTGTGATGAGCAAAGACGAATAAAAAAGTGTCGATAGGTCAATATTCTGCAGAAATTAGCCAGAATCTTCAGGTATCTACAAAATATACTAAATAACCACCCTCGCATGTGAGGGTACTATGTGGTGGTGCTGTTCTTCTTCCGCTAGTTCAGGTGCTTATTCACATTTGAGGGCTTGTCTGACTACTCCCTTCCCATATTCCTATACGGCGGCCATATTTATAAGTCATGAAAGGCGTTGACGCTCATCATAATTATTTGCGTTGTATTCTTTTACAGGACCGATGGCTGCAATACGCAAAAAGTTAGTGATTGTTGGTGATGGTGCATGTGGTAAAACATGCCTGTTGATCGTGTTTAGCAAAGATCAGTTCCCGGAAGTGTATGTGCCGACAGTATTTGAAAACTACGTCGCCGACATTGAGGTTGACGGCAAACAGGTGGAACTAGCATTATGGGATACGGCTGGTCAAGAAGATTATGACCGACTACGACCTTTATCGTATCCAGATACTGACGTTATCCTCATGTGCTTCTCGGTGGACTCGCCCGACTCGCTCGAGAACATCCCGGAGAAGTGGACGCCTGAAGTAAAACATTTTTGCCCTAACGTGCCTATTATTCTCGTGGGTAATAAGAAGGATCTACGCAATGACCCTGCCACAATCAATGAGCTACGTAAGATGAAGCAGGAACCTGTGAAGCCTCAAGAAGGCCGAGCTATGGCTGAGAAGATCAACGCATTCGCGTACCTTGAGTGTTCCGCTAAGAGCAAGGAAGGTGTTCGTGAAGTGTTCGAGACGGCGACTCGCGCCGCGTTACAAGTTAAGAAGAAGAAGAAGACTAGGTGTTCTCTGCTGTAATTGTGCTGTTGTCGGAAGAACTCTGATTTATGAATCGTTCGCATACTGCCTGAAAACTTACGTTTGATACGACTCGAACTCTGCAGCAGTCGCGACGTCGGCCACACAGTGCTTCCTTCCGATACTGACAGCTGACGCGATGTCGCGGCCCGCGTAGCACGCACACCCACTCAGTATTCGTGTGGCTATACTTTCACAATTGGTACTTGTATATTTTATAGATTATCTATAAAGAATAAGCGTAATTGCCTTAACAGATATAGTCAGGGCAAATATGGGTCCATATCCCCATGGACTCGCTGGATTTTTTCGTGCTAAACTATCACATGTTATATAATCAAGTAGCATTTCTTCAACATATAGATTCCTCGACCGGTGTCGTCTCAGCGAGACTTTAATGTTTAGTTTGGTATTTTGTATTTTAATTTTTTCAATAAAATAGTGATGTATAAATTGTGTAGGAAGTTTATTTGACGTGAAGCGCAAGCTTCATTCTGACTTAGCTAAGTGCCTGTCAGTTAGACGTACATGGTGCGTCTTCGAGACGTACAATTCGATTTTGATCATATAAGGCAGTTTTATTGTAATCTATTGTTTGTGTGAAATTTTAACTTCCGTATGGTTATATTGCATGCTAATATTATTTATTAGTAATAAACCCCATATTTTAACAATTCTTTTCTAAACTTTTTGACTTTTATAAAAAATTTAATACAGCATTTATAAATCAAAGGTTTCTATCTAGGATGGGGAAATATTTAAGTTAAATTCAATCATCTATGTTATGTTTTATTAGTATTGTAAGTACAAAATTATCTTTCAAATATACATGAATTAACATAATTAGACTTCCTTTTATAATTTAAGATATTTTGGATCTATTCCAATTACAAATTTATTAACTAATTAACCAAGCTTTCAATTTAGGAACTCCTTGCCATTTTTAACAGTTGCAGAGGGTTGAACTTTCTGCGAGGTGTGGACATTAGTTGCTTGTTGAGGTCTTGAGTTATGGTGCGATAGGGGACCACAGTGCCTTTGGGTAGCTGATTCTCCTGTCCCACCAGTTCTGGAACCCAGTCTGCATACACCAGAGTGTCCACACTGCCGAGTTCTTTGCTTGGCACTGGTGTTATGACATACAAAATTTCCTTTTCCCAATCAACTCCTCGAATAAGACCTGCAAGTACGACAAATATATTGCATCGTATTTGCACTTATCAGTTAATCAAGCACTATATTATAGCACTTTTATTGATAACACAAATATGATATTAATGTACTTTGTTCGAGTTACATCATCTTTTGAGTCATTTAGGTGGTTTAACTTGAAGCAAGATAACACTTTACAACTATATGTTTATTTAATTAAAATAAATTTTTCTAGACTTTTATATTATCAATAACATATTGTTATCACCTAATTGTGAGAATGGATTTAATTGTAATAATATATTTTATATCATAATTTCATCTAAATTTTTTTTTCTCTGAAGACTGTTTCTTAATAATTCAATATTTACCTTATACAGTAATATGTAACCATATAATACTATTTATCTATACTTATTCAAAGTTGTCGAATAAGCGTAAGTTATAAATAAGTATATTTATATATTATAATGAAAATATTTAACAGTTGCCAAGTCAGCCATAACCAAGACTACTCATTGAATTTATTATAGAAAGTATAGAAGTAATTAACATTACCATGTCCGTGGCATCGCAACGGTTTATCGGACAGTGTAAACACCTTTGGGCCGGCGGTTACGCGCTGTGCCGCTTGTTGACACAGCGCCACCACTTTGCCATTGATCACCTTCGTAACGCAATCTTCCTTTATGATAACATTTGTGCCGATATACAAGTCTTTTAAATGAACCCTGAAACATTATAAATTTATATGAGATTTTATAACGTCTAGATTGTTTATATAAAATGAAGATACTATGAAAAACATTGTATATTTTTGTATCATGCCTTTTCGTTGATTACAAGGAATACAAATTTGTTTTTTTTTACTCGTAGATTAAGGCATTCATGATAAAGCTGTTCTTTTGTCTCATTAAACGATTATTTTGTTACGGCCAGAATAATCCTATATCCTGTTTATTAATAATATATATAAATAATTCACGTTAGTTGCAACTGATAACAAACATTGAATAATGACACGGTATTGGCGGTCAGTGTGAGTCATCCGATTCCAGAAGCAGAGATATGCCATTGCTCATTGCTAAAACAATGTGATAATCGGTTAGTCTATGTGACATTCATAAAAAAAACTTGGGTTTTATAACGCTCTACATAAGGCTTAGAGTCTATAAATCATAAAACACCTGTTGCTTTCATCCGAGCGCAACTAACTGTTGCACTTGTGCTGATACATCGACTTCAATACAAAGATTTATTTACTTTAACTCCCTTTGCATATAGTCATATTAGAATAACAATACTGAATACACATAAAGAATTTTCATCATCAGCCAGTGTTCGTACTCTATCGGACATACGGTCCCAGAGCACGAACTTTAAATTGTTTATTATCAGCGAGTCTAAACACCTACTTCAATGTTTATAACAATCAAAATACGATTGATTCGATTTTTAAATTACTGACTCATGGTAACCGTAGCCGATGTTTTACATAAATTAAAAAAATATTAATTAATAAAAAAAAATTATAGAAGTAAACCTACTAAATAAAACTACATATAAACATATGTACTATGCCTTAATAACATTAATTTTATATTTTTTTCTATTAGTTTTTATCGTCCAAGCACCACCGGTGCGTTGCAGTGACATCATTAGCTCCGCGATGCGTCATGAATTATAAGAGACGTGACGTGTCGAGCTACATCCGAACGGGTTTAATAAACATGACGATACATTATTAAAAGAAAGTACCTACAGAGGTTTAGTAACCGAACCATGGCATATTTGTATATAAAACGAGCTACTATGGCTATTGTAGTGATTCCAATATCAATAATTCAAGTTAAAATTTATCGATTCATAAAATTCTATTTAATTACGCTATCTATTACGTATAGTGATAAAAATTCCATTACTTTTGATATGAAACAACTGTTAATAATATGTATGTTCTTACTTTCATAATTGTTACTGATGCAAAAATACATTGGACCTGTTGGAAAAAAATCTAGTGGCAGTGACGTCACGACTTAGGGCTATGAATCGACAACGGGGAACCACTTGCACTTATTACGCCAGGATATAAATACATAAGGTAAAAGAATAGAATTAATACTCAGTTGGACAGTGTTAAAGCTTATTCCGCCACGCTACGCTACAACGGATCGGTGGATACAAATATGGCATATTTTCTTCTGCCACATACCGGTTTCCTCACAATCTTTTTCCAGACTGTCGAGGCACGAGATAAATTATGAACACAAGCAACAACCGTATAAAACATTGTTACAAACATGAAAAATAAGTAATTATATTATTTACTTTAAAAAGTTGTCCCTTTAGTAAATTAATTTTATTCATTCAATTCAACATTAGACTAAGCAATTTTAAATTGATTTCTGTGATCTTTTAATTACTCCAATTCAAAAGGTAAGTTTTATTTGTAAAACTATCGTCATCGTTTGTAAAGATCTAATTTAGGTAAAGTTAAAAAGTATAGCTGTACCGTAATACTTACTGATATGGGACTATTCCCAAGAAGTTATTGTGAATTTTTATTAATTGGCTAAAGTAAGCCAAGAAGTTCAGATATCTCTCATCCTTAGGTCTTAATGAGAATTTTCCTTTAAAGGATCTCTCTTTATCATCGGCTAGTACAAAAGAATAATTCAAATCATTAGGGCACGATATATTAGCGAATAAGTAATCTCTTCTGTAGTCTTCATACATCAGCTTAACATTATTTGGTCTGAGAAATGATTCAAAACGCTTCTTGTTACTTTTAGATTCATATTGGACCAGGTAAGTGGGTTTTGAGAGTATAGTGATGAGCGTAATGAACTTGTGTCCTAAGACGTTCGTCATTCCCATGGTATTTATAATCCACCGCATGTTGGCTAAAGTTTCATTGTTACTGCAATGAGTTATTAGACTGTGGACCGCGGAGACATAACGTTTCGCATTGTCCATTGTGTTGATCATGCCTATGTTTAGCATTCTGAAACAAAATATCGAATTAAAAAATGTTTTACTTATTTTCACCAGATTACCTTGCTTTTTGTAGATGTAAATATTTATTATAAAAATAGTATTTTTCTTTTAAACCCGAACAAATATTTCGATACGACTATAAAAGACGATGTTAAATAAAATGAAGGCTTTTATTTTTATACTTAATGTCTGATAAATTAATTAAAAAAAAATAAGCATATGATTTTTCTATTACTAGTATATTATAAATTGTTTACTAAATTAAAGGTAATGAAATAATCACATTTTTATTATTTTTATAGTATATATAATAATATTAGCTAGAATATATTGTTTTGTTTGTTTACAAACAATTTGAATAGGATTTCAGCAAATATATAATTATATTTGTTACCAAAAATAACAGGACTTTGTTAATCTTAGTAGCTTCAATAATTAAATATTCTCTGCTGCTTGTTAAAAAGTTGTGTTGAAACTTTTTACAATTTTTTGCGATTCAATGCTTTCGAAAAAATTTCATCAACATACAAAGAGACAAGTATTAAATATTTTCTAAAAAAAAAATCGACATATCAAGGCATGTCAAGCATTAACCAAGATTATTAAAAAGTTAAATAATTACGAAATTTAATGCCATGAAATGAAAATGATGTTTAACAGAAAATATTAGATAGAATTGGATTGAATAATAACTATGTACATGAAAATGTAAAAGTCATTTCTAACAAAGAAATTATAACAAGTTTTAAAAATAATATCATAAGAAAATGAATACAAACATTTCTGGTTTCTTCAGATGTGTAAAACTTGGTCCAAAAAGTGGAGAGGTAACAATGGTAGCTCCAATATTTCCTGCCACTGTAAATTCACATTGTCCAGGGTCCAAATCCACTACAAGTACTGGACCATTCTCAAGGAGTTTATTTACCTGATACCTCAAATATGTTGACTTTCCAACACCAGCACCTCCGCAGACTAGCCCTCTACTTAATTTATCTAAAAAAATAATAATCATGCATCAATTATAAAATGTCTTCAAATATATTAATAATGAAGCAAGTTAAAACTAATAACAAATATAATTTTGAGAAGCAACGAAAATTTAAAACTGTTTTATAAATACACACTTTGAGCATGTCCATTTGCTTCTTTCCAAATTGGATGTATTTCAAAGGATTTCCATGGTCGTGCAGAAAAAAGAGAGCAATTTAGAATATCTGATGCTTTTATGAAAAATGGTTCCACTATTTTATTTGGTTTAACAAAAATATTAGTGGCTTTAAAATTACTATCTATAAAGTCCATTGTCACTTCATCCAATGACTGTAACATCATAATTCCATCTTGATGCCCAATGGATGTCACTATGTCTTCAGCTTCAGTTGCTGAGAGACCAGCAGAAGTAAGTTTACCAAATAAGCCATAATAAGTGCTCGAATGTTCAACTGTCTTAATAAATTGAGCAAAATTATAATATGGTGCATAGATGTTACAAGTGTCATCTTTAAGGGTATAACCAAATATTTCAAGTCTCCCAAACAAAGCTTTGATTTTAACCTTTCCTTGTATGAACAGTTCTGAAGGATGCTTTAATGTTAATATACAACTATTTCTGGTGTAGTATAATTTAAATTTTTCCTCTAAATTAACAGCCTCTTCTGTCATTAATAATTCTGTATCTGATTGTGGTTCAGATAATAATGTATTATCAAGATTAGTTGTACTGTCTTCTATATTTGTATTAACGGATATTTCTAAATTTTCAAGTTCTTTATCAATTTCTTCAATTGGGGGAATATCATCTACTTCTGGAATTAAACTACAAACATCATCCTCTGTCTGAATATCAACATTCATATTTTCCTCATTGAATATATAAGAATTATTAGTAGAGGAAACAGTATTCAAATTCTCAGATGGTAAATTTCTGATAGTGGAGTATTTGTACTCTCCTATAATTTCATCTAAACTTTGATTTGGCATATCTGTAGCTGTTATTGAAACAAATTGAGGGGAATTTGCATTAGTTTCAAAGTCACTACTGAGTTCAATCTCATTACTGCAACTAGGTGAAATATTTTCACTATAAATAGTATCTTTTTCTAAAACTTCTTCTTTTTCAGGTTCATTTTTATGTTTTAACCCTCTTTGTCTACTATAGTCATCACTGTCAACTTCACTATACTTGCGTTTGTGTTTCTGTTTTTTAACTTTTTTCAGTTTTTTCGTTAATTCTATTTTTTTAAGAATTTCGGCTGCCAAGTTACCGTCTGCATCAAACACATTTGAATTTTCACTTTCAGATGAGGATTCCAGAATTCCACTTATAATGGATATATTACTGTCACTCAAAGATGATTCTTCATCAATATAGTCTTCAGAAAGAGATTCAATGTTTTCGTTACTTTCAGAAATTGAATTCTCATAGAAGTCATCTTCATGAGTGGGATTATTATCAGAAAGTATATTTGAAGTACTTAAACTTTCACTTAAATCAGTCAAACTACTTTCATCGTTAGCCGTTGTCTCTGCATGTGTAGTATCGTCTTCATGAGTAGAATTGGTTAGATTTAAGTCTGAGAATCCACTTACTGATGTAGAATCGTCGAAATCATTTTTAACATTACCAGCATTTTGTATGAGTTTATTATCACTGACTTTATATCCGTATAACATTTGTTTTAATTGTTTCTTAACATTTTCTGTTGATTTCTTACTTTTTGGTTCATCACTTTTCATAATGTGCGCTTTTTCAAAAAACTCCATTATTATTGATATTCTTCACTTTACAATTTTTAAAATAATACTTCTTGATTATATGTTACTATAAAATATTCCTTTAATACATAAAAAGTTATAATTTCCAGACAGTTTTATAAAACTAGCCTAAACTAAAACATAGGAAATCACACATGCCGCAAGCTGTCAAAATACATCAACATAGCAATCTGTCACCGTCATTTACATGTTGTCATCTGTCAATGAATACTATAGAGTATAAAGTATTCTTCATGAACAAATGTGGCACTCTACCAACGTATGAAATTAATGCTGGCATGAACTAGGCATTGTTGGAGTTAGAGTTAATTGGTGGAACACTTCCACTCTGTAGTCGGTAGAGTAAAATGACATAATAGAGGCAACTTATTCTGTTAATAAAATTTATAAATCTCAATTAGTAAAACTATGCCAAAAGGAAATTTCATGTAATGTTATCTTGTATCAATAATGCCTTTTAACAAATTATTCCAGTAATGTTGTAATAAATAACATAAGAACAACACAAATATATGCCTGTTAATTAAATTAGAATGATTTTATGTAATTCGGAGTAAAGTATAAAATGTTATATAAATGAAGAAAAGTGTGAAATTGCTAATAAGTGGCGCAATTCGTTTTAAATAGTACTATAATGTTGTTTCGTAAAAATGAAAAGGTTATACATTTATTTAGAATCTATATTTTATTTAACAGGCCCAATTGGACCAGATAAATTTCAATGGTCAAATGGTAATTAAAGTTCAATGGTATAAATTAGTATACCATTGACCTATTAAATTATATCTCGTCCGGGCTGACTTTGAACACAACCGCTAATCTCAAGAAATACTAGCCCACTATACAAACACAGGCAAACTCTTTATTAATAGGTTGGGGAAAAAGTTTCTTCGTATTTTATATGAAAATTCAAAAAAAAATTTTTTATATTTTATTTACATTTGACTAAAGTATGTAGGTGAAATTTTGTTCCATAACTTCTTGCCATCTTGTTGGTAGTGACATGATCCCATTGCTGTAAAAATTTTGGGGCTTCTGATCGAAAAACTGCGACAAGTGGTTTTGGCAGTTCTCTCGTGATGTTAACCTGACACTGCCTAAGGAATTCTGCAGAGACCGAAACTGATGAAAATCTGAAGGTGCAAGGTCAGGACTATACGGCGGATGCATTAATACCTCCCAGCCAAACTCTCGTAATTTTTGTTGAGTGGCTAAAGATGTGTGAGGTCTAGCGTTGTCATGGTGAAAAACCACACCCCTTCTGGAGATCAATTCTGGCCGCTTTCTCTCAATTTTTTGCTTCAATCTCATCAATTGTTCGCAATACAGTTCTGAATCGATGGTCCTGCCGGGCGGTAACAGCTCATAATGAATGATGCCCTTCCAATCCCACCATACACACATCATTACCTTGTTGCGAGTTAATCCGGGTTTTGCCACAGTCTGTGAAGCTTGACCGACCTTTGTCCACGATCTTTTTCGCACGTTCTTGTCGTATGTGATCCACTTTTCATCACCAGTTATCAGCTTCTTCAAAAATGGTTCGGTTTCATTACGTCGTAATAAAGAATCACAAATGAGTAAACGGTTCATTAGGTTTCTTTCAGTGAGTTCATGAGGCACCCATATATCGAGCTTTTTTGTGTACCCAGCTTTATTCAAATGAGTCAAAACCGTTTTGTGGTCAATTGCCAGTTCTTCAGCTACATCGTAACTACTAATATGCCGATCTTGCTCCACTTTTTCAAAAATGGCATCAATTTTGTCCGTAACAGGGCGACCAGAGCGAGATACATCTTTGATATCAAAATTTCCGGCTTGAAAACGCTTAAACCAAACTTGCGCTACTCTCACAGATACTGCATTAGGTCCATAAACATCACAAATTTTTTTCGCGGCTTGAGTTGCATTTTTACCTTTTTTATAGTAAAATTTTAAAATGTA
This sequence comes from Vanessa cardui, assembly GCF_905220365.1. Classification (NCBI taxonomy): domain Eukaryota; kingdom Metazoa; phylum Arthropoda; class Insecta; order Lepidoptera; family Nymphalidae; genus Vanessa; species Vanessa cardui. The sequence continues at coordinate 3,744,168 of NC_061140.1, read as the reverse complement.
TCGAATTTCTTCTTTAGATTCACTCATTTTAACAACAACAAAAACAAATGAAAATTACACAAATTCCTAATTCGAATTTGGAAGTGCCTTCTTTAAAATTAAAACTTTTTAATGATACCAAAACCAGCCAGATACAAATGGATGGCCAAAGAGATTTTATTACAAGTTCATACATACTATATGCGAAAAGACTTTTTCCCCAACCTAATACTTCAATCTTATAATTCTGAACTGACTGAACAGAATAATTAAAAATTTTTGATTTGTGGCCAAATTGTAGCCACTTAACTAACACTAAAGGCTTTAAATATATTTTGGTAAGTACATACTACCAGATTGCTAAGGATAAATTCTAAGGTAAAATTATGTTTATTTATACAACGAATATTTAGATTATGTAAGGATATTTATTTTTACTTATTATGTAACGTTATTATATAATATAGAATAATATTTCTTTCCGTCTTATTTGGTTGAATACTATGCCTAGATACACTTAGTTAATATTTATTAATGTAATGATAATGGAAAATAAAAGGCTCAAATAAATAATAGTTTTATTTATATATAACCACTGCTGACTCCAAAAGATAAATACATTCCATGATTGTATTCACATTCAATACAGTCCATATGAATGATCACTACTAGACCACTGATTGAAGCATAAAGCTTTTAATAGATTTGAATGCTTCCTTTGATGGTCACTTAATATTTTACTGATTCTTTCTTGTCTTAAGATTGTACAATACAGGATTTCTTTTTGATTGGATAACTTTGTACAATCTTAAAGCAAGTTCGTCGTAACTAGGCTTTACTTTACTGCGCTGTGAAAGTAGCAAGGAAGTCAGTGACAATCTTCTTCAATGACGCATCGGATTCAGGTGTGATTTGACCATCCTTGGCGATTGTGCTGAGCAGGCCCTGGTGGCTGGTCTTGATGTGCTGGGTGAATTCCTTCTCGAAAGCCGTGATCTTGGAGGGGTCCAGTTTGTCGAGGTGTCCACGGACACCACAGTAGATGATGGCAACCTGTAAGTAAAATTGAATTTTAAGTTTTATTGAATTTGTTTAGGTTATTCTAAGATTTAGTAGTATGATATAAAAAGAAAACAGAATGTATCTTATACATATATAAGAATATTCTAGAAAATACTACTAAATTTCATTAAATATAATAAGCATTATGCATTTGCAAATATTATGATCAAAACCAGAAATTGATTTTCTTATATAAGACCTAAATACACTACTGCTTGATATAAGTTTGAACCACCTTAACTAAAGTACCAAATGAAGTCAATCTCAAAGTAATTTATGTGTAAAAAGCAAGGTGATTAGTTTTCAAATAAAGTAGCCATTTACACATAGTCATACTTCAAATAATGCTGGAAATATCTATTGTTGGAAAATATATATATATTTTAAATTGTCTTTTCATCAAAAACTCTTCCTCCAAAAGGAAACTTTTTATTGCCTCATACAGAATATTATTGAAATTTGCTATATTTTCCTCTTGGAAGGAAGGACTTTGTATTCATACATTCTTCATCCAGGCTTTGAGGTAGTTACAATTATGTTTGTAAGCCTGTCCATTTTGGAATTTGAATATACACTGCACAATTTGGGACTGTGCCTTTGTTTATTATCTTGTTGGAAAATAAATATTGTTGCTGTAGAGACTTAATGAATGTAAAATATGAAATGTACAAGAATTTTCATGGTTTTAACTCAAACCAAACCTTCAGTGTCATTTCTCAGGGTTTTATAAAACCAAGGGACTAATTAGCTTAGCATTTCTGAGGTGTCTTCACTGTGTTTAGCTTATGTGGTTTAGATTGGGGTTTGTTGACTTTGGTGAAGATTCTATTTTACTTGCTAGCAACAATGAAATTATCTTCACAATTAAAAGCTAATATTTCTCGGTATTCCCAAGCATGGCAACCTTAAATCAAGTTAAAAAGTCTTGGACAATGTAAGTTGGATGGTGATTGCACATTAAGATTTTTCTGTTTAAGAAAACAGTTATATCACAGTTACACTGCTACTTTAGCATTATAACCATTTTTTAGTTATAAATCACAAATTATTAGAGATTTTACAAGTTGTCTCATACTTTTATCCAGCAGTGACAATCAGTATTATATTTATAAAAATTTTAATTACCTGTTCCTCAATGGCCATGGGCACATACTGTCCTTGTTTGAGCAGCTCAGTAAGACGCATACCACGGTTAAGCAGTTGCTGAGTAGCGGCATCCAAATCTGAACCGAACTGGGCGAAGGCAGCTACCTCACGGTACTGAGCCAACTCCAGCTTCATGGATCCAGCAACCTGAGTGATAAAGAAAGTATTAATATAGGTTATAATTTATTTAATTTTGCTTTTCTAGATGTCATGAGTCTCTTCATGTTTCTACTCAATGAGTATTAATTGAAGTAAAATTATGAATAACCAGCAAATATATATATAAATGAACAATGCTACTATGCTACTCAATTAATTCATATTTTATTTACTTCTTAAAATTGTTTATATTTCCCATAAGTGATTCTGTAAAATTTACACTGTTGGTTCAAAGATAGAATAGCAAAAAGATTTTTGTTTCAAAAATGTAATTTAAGCATTCAATTACACATAAATATTATGTATTTCTTTCGAACCTGTTTCATGGCCTTGGTCTGGGCAGCAGATCCTACACGGGATACAGACAGACCGACGTTGATGGCTGGTCGGATACCTTTGTAGAACAGCTCAGTTTCCAAGAAGATCTGGCCATCAGTGATGGAGATTACGTTGGTGGGAATGTAAGCAGATACGTCACCAGCCTGAGTCTCGATGACAGGGAGGGCAGTCAAAGAACCACCGCCCATTTTGTCTGACCTAAAGAATTCAGAAAGAATTTGTATAATTAAGAGTTACAATGATTTTGTGTTTTAATTTAAATATTTTTAATTTTGTAATTTGACTACACTATAGAATTACTGAAGTGCCGAAAGTGTGAATATTAACAAAAAGTAAATTAAGGCTCATTAACATTAATGCAAAATTTGTTTAATATAATTGGTACCTTTGTATATTCTCAAATCAAACTTAAGCTATTTTCTTTTTTTTTAAAATGAAGCACTGAATTCAAAGAAAATTGATTTACACAATAAAATGTTTTAGCCATGTTCTTGTATTTTCTATTAATAAATACATACATCTTGGCGGCACGCTCAAGCAGACGGGAGTGGAGGTAGAACACATCACCAGGGTAGGCCTCACGACCGGGGGGACGACGCAGCAGCAGAGACATCTATCAATAATAATAGTGGATGTGTATAAAAATTCCTAAATTCAATAAATTCATTATTGAAACCAAGTCCAGTAATTATAAGATTATTATTACCTGACGGTAGGCGACGGCCTGTTTGGAAAGATCGTCGTAGATGATAAGTGCGTGCTTGCCGTTGTCACGGAAGAACTCTCCCATGGCGCAGCCAGAGTAAGGTGCCAAGTACTGCAGAGGCGCGGCGTCAGACGCGGTAGCAGACACGATGATTGTGTAGTTGATGGCACCTTTGAAAGCATTAAAATTTAAGTATACAAATGTAATTCATTTTCTTATAGAAACATAAATTAACACAATATAATTTTACCAGCATCAGTCAGCCTCTTGACAATCTGTGCAACAGTAGACCTCTTCTGACCGATGGCAACATAGATGCAGTAAAGCTTCTTCTTCTCGTCTTCACCCTTGTTGAAACGCTGTTGGTTGATGATGGTGTCAATAGCCAAAGCAGTTTTACCGGTCTGACGGTCACCAATGATCAGCTCACGCTGTCCACGACCAATGGGTACTAGGGAGTCCACGGCCTTAATACCTGAATGGGAAATATAACTGTATGAGGTTTATTCATTTTTTAGCCACCATCTTACCTAATACTTAATAAATAATCACAATATTAGTATTAATTTATGTGAGATCACAATTATAGTAGTCATTTTAAAGGAATATAAAACCTATTGGATGAATGGTATAAGTAAAGGTGTTTATGAAAAAAAGATTACTAAACTAGTTAATTCAAATAGTTAATGAGGACATGGTGACTTGGGTAACTTGGTTAATTTTCAATGTAAAGATTAGTTAATTTATTTTTCTATGGCAGGTGACCATTTACCATGAACTCTGTAAGCATTTCACCAATGAGCTGAATTTACATTTTCACTGAAACAGCTCATGTTAAAATATTATTAGTAAGACAATAAATTTTACTATATTTAAGATGTTTTTTCTTTCAGAATTATGTGATTTTTAAAATTTTTCTGAAATACCTATTTTACATATTGTGATTCAAGTTAATAATTTCCAAGTTTTCTCACTATTGTCAGTACAATCAAAATCAATATGGTCTTATAATGCATATTTTACATAATGATTTTGATTATTTATGGATGACTTTAAGAAACAGAAGGTGGGGTCAATTTAGACTAATTATGTAACATCTTACCAGTCTGCATAGGCTCGCGCACAGACACACGGGGGATGATACCAGGAGCCTTGATACCGACACGCATACGTCCCTTGGTGTCAATGGGTCCTTTGCCGTCAATGGCGTTTCCGAGAGCATCTACTACGCGACCGAGCAGCTGTTCGCCGACGGGGACGTCTACGATGGCACCAGTACGTTTTACAATGTCGCCTTCCTTGATCAGCTTGTCGTTACCGAACACTACCACACCAACGTTGTCAGCCTCCAAGTTGAGGGCCATACCCTAATAAGATTACATAAGAGTTTAATAATGTTTACCTTAAATTCTATATCTAATAAATTTATTTATGAAAAGAAATATTGAAATATAAGTACAATAAATATTTTCACAAAATTTCAATTTAAGTACATAAATATTTATGTTTTAAATAGATGTCATAATTTGAACACCTCAAAAAAAAAAATTATTTGAAAATATTTTTTTACAATTATCCATTAAATAAGAGATCTCAACTTACAAGTTGGGTTTCTGTTATCATTATAGAATACAATTATACTATACAATATGAGCAACGAAACAAACCTTTAAACCAGAAGAGAATTCCACCATCTCTTCAGCCTGAATGTTCTTAAGACCATACACACGGGCAATACCGTCTCCGATGCTCATCACACGGCCAGTCTCTTCCAAATCGGCCTGGAGAGTTAAATCAAATATTTATAGAGTAGAGATTACAATATGTTTAAACTAAATAAAAATTATTTTCATTTTCATTAATTTACCAATTCCTGTGACAAATATTTTTTCATTTTAAAAAAATCACTTTGTTCTTGAATTTACAATAATTTATAGTAAAACAATAAATAGGTATCATTTAACAAATCATTGTTTTTTTTTATCAAATTAATATTTTTCAAACTTCATTTACATTTTTATGTTTTTTTTTTTTGATTTAACATATCATATATAATAATATTTGTTACAAAATATATTTTTCTAATATAACCTTAACAAGAATCTACTTCAAATTGATAAAGTGCTACATAGTTTATATAACATGTATACTAACCTTGGGTGCGGCACCGAGGATTCTCTCCTCCAAGATTGTGGAGATTTCGGCAGCCCGTTGTGTGCACGAGACATGGAGCTTGCGGGAAGCCACCGACACGGCGGGCACAGCGACCTTCGACACCTACCATCGAATATTTGAAATTAACTAATAAGGATAACATTTCGCTGAACTAAAATCCTATTTGCGATTAACGCCACAAATTTGAAACTAAAATTAATACACTAAAGTGGAAAATGGACATGCTTTTGACATAAATTGATTCGGGCTATATTACATAACACAATTTTCTGAATATGATAAGTATCTTATAATTTATTGACGCTTATTTAAAATGATTTTTAATTCCTTACATATTAGAATGTAAGATTACGTATAACTTAATTAATAGCAATTTCATGAAATATACGAATATATGGGGCCGACATTGCGGTGAACATAGTAACCGGAATGTATATATTTTTTAGATAAAATGTACTTAAAATGAAATAAATACCTGGGTGGCAGCATTAGGCAAGCGCCTGGCCACCGAGGAGGCCAAACGAGCGGAGATCAGCGACATTTTTAACAAATATTTAATTTCAATGGTAGACTGAAGAACCGTGTAACACTCCGCTCGCGACTCGTTGCGATATTACAGGAAATGACACAATCGATCCTTGTCTGTGGTCGAATAGTACTGCAGCTTTCGTTTAGAAAAATAGTTACCATTACATAATTTAAACATGTTAAACAAAAATACGTATATTAAATAATTTTTCAAATTCGAAATGTTATTTTTCAAAATCTTTTTACTTAATTTTAATGATACACATAAAATAATTTGGTTAAAATTAATTAATAGCATATTTAATTGTTTCTGAACTATCTTACAGGATGTCGAACTTATCGCCAATTATTCTTACTCAAATATTTTAATTTTGTCCCTCCGGCTTATTAAATTACTAAAATTATTACGTTTGTAATTAAAAACAAACGACAAAAGAGAGCATCTTCGGCACATACTTAAATTATTTGTCTTAACTTTAAATAATATTTATTTTCTTATCTAAAATAAAATAAACGATCTTATCAAACATATATATAATAATAAAAGTATAAATATATGAATAATATTTATTATTAATAAAACTAATTTATCTATGTCTTCTTTTATATAAATCACTGTATAGTTATTAATATTATCTGTTCTATTTCAATTGTCTTATTTTGTCAGCTGGGAAAAGTCAGCCGACTTCAATGATCAAAACGTTTGACAATTAAAAGCGATAACAAAATGTTTGTAGCTTACTGTGTGATTCTAATAAATAATTTTAAGCTTTATAAATTGTGATGGCTATTTTCGAGAGATCTTCGCAAACCAAAGTGCAAATTGATGACACCGAAAGGCTTGAATGTGTTTTAGAAAATGCGCAAAATATCAATAATCATACCGTAAGTTTTATTCATAATTGTTATAGGGAAAAGCGACTACATTTGTGTGTTTAATATTTAATTGAATTATAGGAATATATATTGCGTGTGCAGCGAGGGCAGAATAAGGAGAATAGATGGACTGTGTCACGTCGTTACAGAGACTTTGCTTCTTTGCATGTCAGCCTACTGCAGGCTAACATTGACCTTCCTATTCCACCTAAAAAACTTATTGGAAATATGCAACCATCCTTTGTGGCTGAGCGACAAGTGGCATTGCAGGTATTTTTTTTAAAGTTCTACTTACACATATAGAAGGGATAAAAAAGATGCTTCACAATAATGTTATGAGTATTCTTTTAAATTGGTTTTCAAATATAATAGAATCACATACATATATTACTATTAAACCTTCTTGTTTGTTTTTTTTTAGAATTATATAAATGAAGTCCTGAAACACCAAGTGCTATCTTTATCATTACAAGTAAGAAGTTTTTTGGACCCTAACAATTATCCATTATCCATTAATGGTATGTATTAACAAATTATTATATTTAAAAACATCTTATTAGGATATTTAACAGTTTAATTTCAAGAAAAATGATTTAAATTCAAAAACTATACCAATAACCAAATGTATTTGATTATTATTAGAAATGCATTATTGTATCTTATCAAGTACTTGACAAATGTTTGTATATTTTATATTATGACAATGTAGATTAAATTATAATATTATAGACACACAAGAATGGTGTGCAATTCAATAAAAGAAAATTTCGATCATCAAAAACATTGCTCATAGCTTCAAATATATTAGTTGATGATTATATTTACATATTTTACTTCATTTAAATATGATTATTTAACAGGCTCTGCAGAATATATAAATATAAATAATAAATTAAATTTATGATGCTGTTTGGCCATGAAAAACTTTGGTTATAGCACTACATATATGAATTAACTTTGATATTACCATACTGATCATGTTTTGGTTTATTTTAATTTGTCCACAGAACAGGCTCTCCAGACTATTTCTATAGCTTTAAGAGGGGATGGTCAGTTTGAATTAAAAGGTCCATTAACAGATATTGGATGGAGAATAAGGAAACATTATTTTTTAGTAAGTTCAAAGACTTATGGATTTTTTTTTTAACTTGATTTGTTTAAGAGTAGAGATGGGATGATCTAGTGAGATAGTATATTTAGGTAATAAGCAATTACAAGGTCAAATTCAAAGAATATAATGTAAAAAAGCCACAAGTCAAATGGCAGGTTTTCTTTAAGGCTATGAATATGTAAAAAGAAATGCTATTATTAATATTTGGTAGTTAGCAGTTATACACATATGTTGTAGACAATTTTGACCTGAAATAAAAAGATAATTACGTCACTAGGTCTTGCTTTACTTTTGAACGACCGCGCCGTTCGTCGTAATAAGACGCGTACGTGTACGAAAAACAATTATGGTTCAACATTTAAACAGGAAAACGGCTGACTGATCAATTGCATATGCTATGCATTCTACATGCATGATGCTCAGGACGCACACTTATCGATCAACAGTTTTTCTTTCGTAGCATATTTTTTAAATAGTATGCAGTACATATATAAAAAAATAAAAATCAAAATCATTCAATCAAGTAAATATTCACTTATATTAAAATTTCTCTTAATTTGATATAGCATCTTAATATCAGTATATTTTACAGAAGATACTCATGCTACAGCTCCTACACTATTACTAGTTTTAATATCTCAGTTTTTTTGTTTCCTATTTTATTTGTGCCGGGCACAGATTATTTCGCAAATGTCACGTGCGATATCTCAGTGTTATTGTTATGCAAACTCATTTGCTTACAATAACATCAAAATGTCATTAATTGTCTTAACATTAATCTGGAGTATGAAATTGAGTCAATCTTTTTTTAATTATCATATTGTATTAAACTTTTTGCAATCGTATTTTTAAATTATATAAATAGTTTTATTATTTGTTTTTATCATTTTCAGGTCAACGAGTCAGAGAGTCAAATGAACTGTATGCTATCATGGCAGAATTATGGCCCCGACTGTACTTTACATAGTAAAGACTTACAATTAGCTTTCAAGAGTTTGCAGAATATATCTGTGAGAAATTTTATAATTATTAATTCAATATTTATTATTATTCATTTAAATTAGTATATTTTATTTTTAATAATATAAAAATAGTAAATACTAATAATATTCTTATAATATTATTAGATAAATATTTTAATTATTTTTAAAGAATGAATTATTAAAGGTCATTAGACACGTTGGAATCAGTTTATTGAATTTTTTTTTGCAACCAATAAGTTATATCTATAGAACAATTCTAAAATGTTCACGATTATTAAATTTTTGGTCTTAATTTTAGTATCTACAGTAGATAAAACAATTATTATAAAAAGGTGGTCTCACTGAAGCATATAAACAAAAGGAGGTTTAATAACGATTAAGTTAATTTTTAAATGTTCCTCCTCATCACTTCACCTTTCGTTTCATTACACGTTTTCTCTACCAAATTAAAATCTTTTTTATTGCTTCGTACTTGAACATTTGTAAACATTATATACTAAATATAACGTTGAGTTTCAAAGTATAGACGTAAATATTTTATAGTAGATTATAGACGTAATAATTTTATTTTACGAAAAAGAAGATTTAAGTTAATGGATAGACAAAACAAATAATAATTGCAGTTGCAGGTTGTTCAATACTAAAAATCATTAACATTTTTAGCATCCCTACATAGACAATGTATTAGCGATGCATACATTAGAAACGGGTGCGTACGTAGTTAGAAAAATTCACGAGAATGGAAGCATTAGAGATTTATTATATGGGACTGAGTACAATAAGAATTATTTAGCTAAATATGGAAATCCAAAGGTTAGGAAACCTTTTACGAATGGACAAATATCGCACTACGGATATCAAATTTTACAAGCGTTGAAGTTTTTGCACGACAAGGAATTGTGTCATGGTGAGCTCATTGCTTTATTATTTTTCAGAAATTAAATTGTTTGTATCTTTTTATTTAAATTTTGCACTATTATCATTAAGAAGTGTAAAGCAAAGTCACATACCCGTTGTCTGTCCCTGTGTAAGCTTAGTTTTTTATAGATAGATTGATTCAAGAGGAAAGTTTATATGTAAAATACATGCACAATATAAAACGACTGAATAACTGTGAACATTGTTAGACATTCTGCACTATATTTAATATCAGCATCGTGCGAAGCCGGAGTGGGTCGATAGTTTTCAATAATGCCGGTTTTACTTATGAATGTTTGATGCTTTTCTGAAAAATTTTCTATATTTGTGTTCAGAGATGACAATAACATGACCTTGAACGTACGCGCTTATTTAGCATTGATTAATTCATAATAAACAGGAAATTGCCAAATAATGTCTAACATTTATATGTACTGGCTATGCCCGTGAATTAGTTTTGAAAACGACTTACGATATTATACCGTTAGGATGCGTACCATCTTCAAACGTATTGATTAATGTAGTAAATACGGCATCATCTAATATTCCATGATTGTGTTCTTCAGTTTTCGACTTTCGATTGTTTCATAATAACGATACGTACTTTAAATGATTTCTAGGAAACGTCCATCCTGGAAACATAGCAATAGAAAACCAAACGGCTGTCTTAATGGACGTAGAGAACTCCCTAATGGGCGTGCCGAGTCTCTACCGGCCGTTTTTGCTGGAGCTGAAGCGAACGTACTCCGCAGAAGCGGTAGATGTCTATTGTTTTGGAAGGACATTGTACGAAATGGCGTTTGCAGCCCCACTCGAAACGTACTACTGTGACACATATCCAGAGGGAATCTCACATGATTTGGGTAGAAATACTTTTTACTCTATTTATATTTTATAATATTGCAATTGATCATTTAACACCGGATACTCATAATGTGCTTAAGGGCACACGCTCATGTAGGATATGCCTAAACACTATATATATACATGGTTCGTGTTTTATGGGCCAGGATACAAGGATGACGGAAGAATGTGTGGAATGTTCTTGGTCATTCCTATTAGAAATACTGCAGCTAGCCAGGCCCGTATTTAACCTATTGGACACCCTGGGCATAATAAGATAAAGGGACCCCTATGACTTTGAAAAACACTGTTTTATTAGAATAGACAAATAAACTTTAATTGTTCCTTATTTTGAGATCAAATACGTTACTTTGTTGAGATACTTTACTATTTTATTTCGATCTTTGTAGGTTCTGCACTTATATGAAAGTCAGAATCTTTATTTTAAAAATATGCAATTGTTTTTATTCGATTTGAAGATACCCTCAGCGATGGCTGGGCCCTGGGCCGAATTTTGTCACTTTGGCCGAGACGTAGCGAGGTGTTGGTTTGTGCGAGACGCAGCGACCAAAATGGCCAATGGGAAAGAGGGGTGCGCAGCGAGGTGTTGGTTTGTGTGTAATGAGTGGGGCACGCGTGCGCAGAGGCGGTGCTGCGCGCGTGCGTGTCGGGCGCGGCGGCGCGGCGCGGGCCGGCGGCGCTGGGCGCGCTGCTGGCGCTGCCGTTCTTCTCGCGCGCGCACGCGGGCGCGGGCCGCGCGCACCTCAAGTTCCCGCTGCAGCTCAAGGACCAGCTGCGGGCGGCGCGGCGAGCCGCCGAGGAGCGGCTTCGGCGCGGACAGAAATCGGTACCGATCCTGTGTTTTACTCTTATAAGAAGGACTGAGTGGTACTGTAATACGGTAGAACCGTCCCGTACCTTAGTCGAAGCCTGGGGCTCACATCTGGGAAGCATGAGTTGTCAAGTGCGTAGTTTAAAAATGATTAATCTCGTGCTCGGAAACGGGAATAATCTTAAATGTATGGTATATTTTTTTTTTCAAATTGAAACAATATATTGTATTTCAGGTTCGAAATGCGAAAAGGGAAGTGAGAATACAGGAAATACTCAACTCTGAGGAGGAAATGAAAAAGCAAAAGAGAAAAGCGGTAAGCTCATAAACGTTTGGAAAAATGGGAATTTATCATAACTGTGTGCGAAAATAGAAATTTATCGTAAGTGTGTGGTCCGTGTGGCAGCGGAGACGCGAGAGCCTGTGGAAGTCGAGCTCGTCGCTGGCGGACGTGAGCACGGCGTCGTCGCCGTCGCCGCCGTCGCCGCCCTCGCCGCCCGCGCCCGCGCCGCCCGCCGGTACCGTGACTATCATGCGCTCCATTCCATTCCCTTTTCATCCCTACTATAGATTGTTCAATCCATGATATATTTTATACAAATACATGTCTTCTATTTTTGCAATGACCCAAACTTGACTTCATATTCGATTACGACTGGTAATGATTTTTTTCCACTATCCCCAATATTTCATATTTTTAAACTGGTTTACGGCAAGGTATCTATGAAGATTTTCCCTGTGTGAAAAAAAAAAAACTGTTGCTCAGCCAAAACGCACCGCACCGCCACACCTAACATGCATTCATAATAAATCTCTATAAGGATCAGAGTGGTACTGTATTGTTTGATCTATAAGTGTGTATTGTTGTCGACAGCGGCGTCCTCACGCGGGGCTCTGCTGAGCGCCATTTGCTCCTTCGACAAGTCGCGGCTGTCGCGCGTCGCGTCGCAGTGAGCGGACGCGGCCTTGCGACAAGTAGCGGAACTAACTTTTGTTCAGACATGTGGTTTATTTTTCAAGTGAAATTAAAAAAAATGACAACACGGAGCATTGAAATATTTTTCGTAATTGAAAAATTATCGAAACAAAAATAAGACTATGAATGTCGTTAATATAGAGAATCTTGCCTGACAATGATAACATTGTTAAGTTTCGAGAAACAGCTTTTATACGGAATCCAATTATTTGCTTGTCTACCTTGTTTGAAACGTCTTTCTAAACAAATATTGTTTATAAAAATATCATTATTAGAACAGTTATGTTATGTTCAGAAAAAAATACTATATGAATAACACATAGGCAGATACATTTGTAATCTTTACATTTGTAAGATTCACAAGTAGCCTGAAATAGAAATGATAAAATTTGACATTAAGTGCAATTCAATTTTCTTATTTGAGTATTCACCTTTAAATAAAATCATAGTGGAGCCGAAAAGGGGCCAAGAGTGGAGAGGTCCATTGTATTTTTTTTTACCCACGGGTCAAACATAGAACACATTAGAATTAAAATTCCGTGTAATGACGTTTATAGGTGATTGTTAATATAGGAATACTGATGAATGATTTCTAAGTCTTTCTACTGGATATGATAAAAGTAAGATGCATTTTTATTAAATATTTCATAACACATATAGTTATTATTGTATCACAAGTGCGTTCAAAGATTTGTTAGAAGTTACATATTTTACATAATCATAAGTTTTAGAAATTTATGCTAACTTGATACTTTGATAAAAAACATATTTAAATATAGAACAATTCATACCAACTTATTATATATCTATTATATAACATTTCTCTTTTTTTTTTAAACAAATCTACTTAGTATTTACATATTAATTTTATATCATATTCTCTATGTATGTACCAAGATCAATATATTTTAAGGTGTTAATTTGATCTCTAAAAATTAATTTTATTTACTAGCTTTGTTTCATAAATTTCATCGTTTTTTTTTTTATAATAAAGGACCCTTGATTGTATTTTTATAGGTTAGACTCCTATTTTAGTTTGAAACTAAAATCTTCTTGAGGGTCTTCTTATGGTTTTTTGTTTTATTTCTTATATTGAAATAGTCACTAAAAGATCTTATTTACGAACATTTATAAATTAAGATGTTTAAATTTAATGAAAAAAGTGATAAATCGACTGGTCACGAGATATTTTATTGATTTATTTAATATGTAGCAGCTTTAATGTATTACGTAAGAAACATAAATTATTTTAATATAATTATTTTGTTATAATTGTAAGAGAATATATAGTTGTAATAATTTCAATTATTTTTATTTTAAAATCCTTCCCTATAAAATTCTCTTCAGTATTAATATTCAGTGGGATTATTCTCTTGCTAAAACATTTGCCCTCGTATTGGGTTGGCGCACTGATATTCCTACTCGTATTTCGTAGTACTTTATAATAATCATTGTCAAATTACGCCATTCGCGTTTTTTAATTTATTATTTGGAAGTTCTTAGCCTAGAGTCATGAAAAATTTAACTGAATATGAAATACGAACAGGCTGAATACAAAATTCCAAGAACCATTTATTGAAGGAAATGGAAGGTGTGAAATTAAATGAAATATCATATGATGATGATATCTTTAATTGTTTTCAAAGATTACATAAATTTTACGTAAACATATTATCTATGTTTTAATTGTATGTATAGTAAAGGGGTGACACAGCGCCCTGACTGACTTACATTATATATATTTTGTTTCTATTTTTTATAACTTTAGAGATTTACACTTATTTATTGTTGTTTCTAGCAAACATGCAATTAAAGTGGAATAGATTATCAAACATTCCTTTTTGCTTTTTTTTAACAGAACAAATTTAGCTGACTGAGTTGTCATTTTAAAAATAAAAATAGAATCACATTCATAACACTTTCAATATTAGTACTTAATAGCTGCTAAGAAGGATATTATATTAATTATAATTTTTATATCTTATAAAGCGACAGTACTATAAAAGTGCAATCATAATAAACTAAATTAAAAATAATTTCTTTAACATAAAATATTTAGTATCACAATCAAAAATCATACAGTCATTTGCTTGAAAAAAAAAAAAGAAATATTCAAATATTAAATAAAACGATAAGAATCACAAATAGTACTTATTTTTTATCATAACAATGAATGCGTACCACAGTCATGATGATGTACAAGCGTATTATATACGAAATATATAATTTATTATTCTAATTCTATGATGTCATCAAAGTCGTCGAGATTGAAGTCTTTGAGAGTCATCGGTTCTGAAACAAAGTCCTATTATAGAGTGACTCTTACACATAAATAAAAATACAAATTACTATTTACTAAAGTAGACTATAAAATACAGTTTTAAATCATAATTTAACAGGATGAGCAATATTGAAATATTTTTATTGTATCCCATGTCTTTTCAACATATTTTATCTTAATTTTTCGTCAGCGTTATCATCAATCGTGTGGGATGAATGATCCTTCTCATTCGAAACTATGTGTCATAATTAAAATATATATTAGTTGTTTTATTTTTTGAACGTTAGGTAATGTAAGTAAGACAATTATGTATTAGTAAAAGCAGTGTTTATGGCGACAGCGTATGATTTCTTTTCATTTTATATAAAAAATAATATAAATTTTTATCAAAATTAACTGGACTACAAATTTCGTAAGAAATGTGCCAAAACAAAGTCAAGTTTTTATAATATTTATTAAAAACCTGCTTTCATCATTACCATATCGTGAAATCTACTGTGTACAGTTAGCGTTAAATAATTAGAGACACTCAGGGTATTAAAATAATTAGACGCAACCAAAAAGTCAATAATATCGGTACAGACAAAGTTTCCTTATTGTTGTCAACAATATACGCGCTCAAAAAGTCGAGACGTTTAAAATGTCATATAGATCGTTTCAGTCAAACCGCCATAAATATGGTTACAGTCATCTCGCCAATGGTATCCAAGCATTCTAAGTGTTCAAAAATATGAAACACATTAGAAAAATAAACTTTACTGCTATATATTTTAAATACAATTTGTCACATCAATTAATATTGAAATATTTATACATAATATGAAAGAGATAGAAACTACTGCTATCCTTTTCACTTTAAACACGAGGTCACAGATGTCTTGTTTTTAAAAAAAAATCGTGCATAGCCGTTTGCGACACTTGATTCCCAAACCAGCCAAATCTAATCTATATGAGTAAAATTTTCAGGAAGCACTTTATACATCATAACATTAAATTAAATATTAAAAACATACGACATGCTATTTACTCGAAATTCTGATAATTCTGGAATTGTTATTTTGAGAATATCGTCGAGAATCGTTTGTTGTCTAATTGCATCGAAAAATACATTCAGTGTGAAATGGAGTTGGCTAGTTTGCGAATTAAAGCATTGTTATATTGTAAGCAATAAACTGATGACTTAAAATAAATTTAAACCTCTCATTAATTTGTAAAAGAGAATTAGTATACATATATCTCAAAGAGCAAGAGTGCTAAATATTATTTTATATCATGTTCATGTCAAAAAATAAATATAAATAGCAATTTTATACTGAAACAAGTATTTAATTTTACTTGTATACCTAATTAAAATGAGTACATTCCATTTTAACGACAAAATGAGCACTTTCGATCAAATTACTTTCGAACGCACAGAACATTAAAAACTCTCGTCGGAAGTAAAAAAAACAAATATTTTTAGCTCTAATTATTTTTATTTATTTAACTAAAATCGTGTATAGCCGCCGTCTGCTAGAATTACGTCAGAAACGTCTTCGCAATAATTGTACCGCATTGTAGCAAAAATTGTTCCTGGACAATGGACTCCCAAATTTCTTCGACGTCAGTCCTTAAATTTGCGGCGGTTCTTTTGCCCCACAAATTCTCGATCGTGTTTAGGTTAGGTTAAGCAGGTTCATCGGCATCGAAATCGAAATTAACTCCAGATCCCTATTACCTTCCAAGTAATTCTCTATAAAATATCTGTTAAGGAGACACCTTATTTCTTTAAAAATATAATTTGATGTTTTGTGGTGTCACTAATGCGATATGTAGACATATTGAAGCATGAAACGCTATTACTGCTAATAACTTTAATATTGCACTTGATATTGATATTGATACAACTGATAGATAATTGACATGCAATGACAAATAAAATAATGACATGTAAACAATACTAGATTGCCTAAAGAGGTTTTCATCTTTGGGAAGCCGTTTATGTCTATAATATGCTATTTTTGTAATTTGATCCGTATTTTTGAACACTTACACCCGTATTTATAGACAAGTAAAAGTAAGTACTTGAGTAAAAGTAATTACTTAAGTAACAATTTTTATTCTATAGTTAAGTCATTGATCGAAGATAGAACTGTCAAAAGTTAGAATTCTCAGCCAAGTAATAGTCATCGTTTTCTTTACTCAAGCATTACTTTTGAGGTGAAGTACTATTCTCTCTGTACGTTTTGAGGTTATTTTGGTGAATATTTTGAAAAATGTAAAGTTTGGATGGCATCGAAGAAGTTTTTGCTGTTGTAGACAATAATATATTAGAAGAAATAGAAGTGCCTGAACCTAGAAATCCCAAAGTTTACTTTCGTGATGTGGAACCATTTAATGATTATTCGGAGGATTGTTTTAAGAAGAGGTTTCGTTTCTCCAAAAATGTAGTGATTCATATAATTTTACCAAAAATAACCGGCTTTTTAGAATCAGAGACACAAAGAGGGCTTCCTATAACCCCACTGTGTCAGTTGCTTACTGCGTTACGTTTTTATGCTACTGGAAGCTTCCAAATTGTATGTGGAGACATCATGCATATTTCTCAATCGACAGTGTGTAACATAGTGAAGAGAGTTAGTTAGTTAACGCAGTATAGATAATAAGATATACTTTATTGGCAAAAAGGTATTCAGAAATAAATTCAATGCACCGACACGATAGGGACTTTTTTTTAAGAAAGAAATGAATGCATAACTTTCTAAGTAAAAAATCACGAGTCGTCATATAATCCGGAGGTAAAAGTTAACATTTAAATTTGGTAAGGTTATATCATGTCAAACGTTTTGTCTCTCCTAACATTATTTTTTGTACCGATTAAATTATTATTTAATTTGCACAAATAGATATACTTTAAATAACTCTATTACTAATATGAATATCAAATAAAGTAAAATCAAAAAGGTTATTGCTAGATCGTGTTAAATAATCTAGATTTTATGTTTACCTATTAATGAAACGAAACGCAGGCGCGAAGTGTTGCCACATAGAATTCACAACTAAACGTCAAGTATGACTTAAACATTTGCTCAAGTAAGTAATGGGTGTTGCTCGATTATAGAATATAATTTGGTAATTAAGAATTCTAATCTCAAGTAATGACTTCATTAAGAAATTACTTAGCATCAAGTAGTTACTTGTCTATAAATACGGGTGTTAGAATGCTTGGATACCATTGGCGAGATGACTGTAACCATATTTATGGCGGTTTGACTGAAACGATCTATATGACATTTTAAACGTCTCGACTTTTTGAGCGCGTATATTGTTGACAACAATAAGGAAACTTTGTCTGTACCGATATTATTGACTTTTTGGTTGCGTCTAATTATTTGAATACCCTGAGTGTCTCTAATTATTTGACGCTGACTGTACTTAATAAAATTAAGTAGTTTTACAAGTTATAACATTCCACATTAATAGGCAATATTTCAACATTAATTTGTAAACTAAAATTATGTCATTAAAAATAATATTGTACAGATTGTATATTTTTAAATATATTTATATTTAACTCACTTGAAGATTCTGGTTTCATCTTCTTAATATCAGACTCCTGCCACGGCGATGTACGTTTCAAATTGTCACTCGTAGCTACTTTCTGTAATGTTATGTTGACGATCTTCCTTGCACTCGTTTTATTGTTTAACACTTTTCTGTAATTTTTTAAATTTTATGAGTACATCTATCATAGTACATCGTTAAAAATGAGAAAAAGTATTTATCCCTCTATAGTTTTCCTTAAACCACGAAAGGACAAAAACAAAGTAAACAAAATTGGAGATCGAATAGGGAAGATGCGATATTTTTATTTTTGTGTTTATTTTAAAGAACTCCGTATAGGATAGATCACAAGTATATTAAAAATTTAAAATACTGTAATTTACTGCAAAAAATACGGTTTCAAAATGTCAATTACAATTTTCGCGCGAAAACGGATTTATATTTCGTATGACGTCACTACTGTCTGTCACTGACCCACTGATCGTACTTGTCCTTATAATTTTTCACTCATGCATTTTTCTCGATCTTTGAGAGACTTTTGTAAAAATTAAAAGTAGTCTATCGATACTCCGAAAAAAAGTTTTGTTGACGTATGTTTTGTGCCAATGTGTTCACCTACTTCAACAAAATTTTCGAAAAAAAATGGTTTTTGTCTGGACATTCTGACACAAAACTGAGATAAAAGTGGTTTTAAGCTAAAAAGAAAAAATCTGGAGTCTGCTTTGACAAATCCAATTTCCATTTTAATTCGGAAAACGCAATTAGTTTTCTTTTCAATGTTTACTTTTTTAACTCAAATATAGTTCCTTCTTTTATATTTTTTAACATTATAATAGCAACATTTTCATAATTATTATATTTGCATGTTTCCTATTAAAGCGATATCATTGATCGATAAGGAGCCTTTATATTATGGATTTGCGTTTTTTTGTTGCGAGCTTAAAGTTAACTTAAAATTAAAGTGGATATCATTAGTTAATTGATAAATTCTTTACACACGAGAATGCATGATATGAGAGAAACTTAGTTTATATACTTACGTCACATCTTTCGTCGGAGTATTTTTCGAATTGTTCAATAAAGTGGCCATTTTGTTTATAATTATGTTTTTCGAAGTGCCTGCAATAGCGATAGAATCTTTTTTATTATTTGCAATTCTTTTGTCCGCGTCGTTGGCGGATGAATTATCTGTTAGATCAATTACTTTCATAGTGTCTTCTGTAGTGGTAGTAAGGTCTATTTTATTGTTTCTTTTAATGACGTCGTTTTTTGTTTCTTTATTTTTCTTTTCCAACTTTTTGATATTATTTGTCGGCTCACGTGCTTCTATGATCCTTGCAGTGGAAACATGTGATTTCGAAGTGTTTATCTCGTCATTAATGCAGCTTTTTATAGTAGATATCTCATTTTTAATTTCTGGCTTACTTGTCGATGGAGCAATATTGGACACTTTGGTATTAGTAGCTGTGAGATCTATTTTATTATTTGCATTTGATACTTCTAGTTTTTCTTCTACCTTTTTCATATTAATCTTCGTCGACTGACGAGCGACTGCCTTGGGATCCTTTGTTGATTTAGTATTATCTTTTGCAACGGAAGCTTCTTGATTGAAAGTTAATTTATCTGCGTTTTTGTAATGATTTGTAACAGACTTCTCATTTTCATCAGATGGTATATGTATAACATCATCGAGTACTGAGAGTGGGTCTGGAGTTTTTATATTCGTGTGAATACTATTATTACATTTTTCGACTTCCTTATTATTTTTAGGATCTTTTTTCTCTGTTACTATTTTAGGAGTGCTAGAAACTGTTTTCGCTGTGCTTTTTTTTGTTACTTTCGGAGTTATAATCTGACAATCATCAGTAATGAATTCCGAATCTGCACGGTTTTGAGTTCGAACTTCGTTATTTGCATAAGAGGAAACAGAAGCTGGCAACAGGTCAGTTCTTTTCAAAACTTCTATTTTGCCTGATTGTGATATTCTCAAAATATCTCCGGGCTTACAATTTGTTGTATTTAGTACTTTTTGTGACCTAGACTCCTTATTAGAAGATAATGAAGATCGTACAGTTTCCTTGGTCTTTTTACAATTAGCATTTACTTTATTAATATCAGCTGTAGAATGCGTACTTTTGGAAGTTTCCATTAAAGCCGGAAACAAGACAATTTTTTTCTTTAGCGTTGAGGGACTATTAATCGGTAAATCCGCAGAGACATTCTCAGCTTTCGTAATAGGTGTCACATTCTGATTTTCTTGAACTGGCACGACATTACTGATATCTGATGTAATATCATCTTCATCACTATCTAAACATATTGTATCACTTAGTTGCGTTGAGGTCCCTGGATTAGTGGTTCCGACCTCGTGACCTACCTTTGCAATACTCATTATTGTAGGTTTCGTAACACCTGTAGAAACAGGCGCGACTATTAAATTAACAGGTTTTGGTTGAATCAATACATGTTTTGCATTTTTTTCTGTTTTGTTGCTATCGGCTATGACCGCATTCACTAAAAGTTTCTGGGAATTTCGTCGAGTAGCATTTTTTTGGTAGATATTTTTATTTGCGGAAGTTGCTTCCGTATTAAGTGGGGTAATCATGACGTCATCATCGTCAGGTAATATACATTCGTCTTGCAATGGCGGCTCATTTGGATGAAGGGACGCAGGACCTTTGAATCTAGCAAAGAAGAAAACTTATAAAAATATTACTAATGTTTTTAAGGCGATTAAATGTTCTTTGAAAATATTAAAATTATCTCGTAACAAAATTCACGAATGAAACAATTAGAATATGAAAAGTACTCACATTCCAACTGGAACTACACTATGCGAACCGCACGAGATAGGTACAGCATTAGATTGAGATCCATACTGGTCTACGCCATTTTTTTCATTTCCGGAAATCTGAGTACTATTTATTGAATGATTCTTTTGTTTTGTTATTAAATGTTTTTTATGATTGGCTCTTTTTGTTTTAGCTTCGGGTACGGTAACCTTTTTCAGTTTTGGTTCACTGAAAGATTCAGTTGTTATGTCAATTTGATTGTTAGTATTTTCTGGCTCAATTGACATAGAAAAATCTTTCATACCACGTACTGTTTGTAATTTTTTTAACAAACTCTTGCCCAATACCTATTGAAACATAAAAGTTAATGTGAAAATTCATAACAAACAACACATCTTATAATTTCAGTCGAATAAATACTTATTACTAATATTATAATACAAACCTTCACTGCAATATCATATATTGGTCCGCTGGTAATTTCTTTTCCAGTCGATTTAATTTCTTTTAAAGCCTTTATAGCACTGTATTGAGCGGCAAGAATCGCTGCATCTTCGTCTAACATTGGATTTCCACTCAAATACGTGTGGGCTACAATTTTGATAAAATTTTTATTGGTTAGTAATGATTGGTGTAGTGGTATTATTTCGTTGCTTTCATCTTTGTCCACTTCATTATCTTTTGAATGATCCATGTTAACGTTTTCAGTGGGTTTTATTACTGATAATGGTTCATCGTCATCATCACTCAGTAGAATACTTTCAACGACCATACAATCGTCACTGTCTTTAACTTCTTCCACTGGCATATTAGTTTTGGACACTTCCGTTTCTATTGTTCCTCCTGTTATCAATTGTTCATTTAATATTTGTTCGGGAGTTTTATTAGTAACTGGTTGTAATATTGTGGCGACACTATTTTCTGTTTCGGTTAGTACAGACTGCTGAGATTCTGTTTGGGAAGAGTCGAACGAGCTTTCATCATTAATAGATACATTTTTGTCATTTGTTCTTTTTCTCTTTGACTTTTCACTAGGTATTACTTTCTTTTTCTTTCGCCTTGTTTCAGGGACGTATTCTTCATCCGATTGTTTTCGCTCTCTTCGTCGTTTCCTATCAAAGTATTCTTCTTTAGATGTATCTTTATCGTGGATTCCCACGGCACTACGTATATCTTCGTCACACGGAATGCCGATTATCATTTCTGTTGACTCTGATTCAGGAGATTGATTTTCTTCTTTAAGACTCACGTTGTTTGACTCCGCTATGGGTAAAGCCTCGCTTTCTAGCAAAACCTTAGCGATACTTGCAGTCAAAGGATTAACATTATCAAGACCATTTTTTTTAGCATTAGCTATAACATTTCGGACATCTACTACTAAGTCTGAAATTTCTTGAGCAGTTTTAGTAGTGTGAAAGTTATGTTTGATAAGAATGCCCATAATTTTTTTAATCATCGATTCTTCAGCCTCTGGTTTAAGAGATGATTCTGTTTGCCGACTTGTTGACGGCTGCGAGTCTATATAGCTAGTTTTCTTAGTACTGGTCTTTTTTTCTCTTTTAGGTTTTCCTTCTGGTAGATTTTTAGACTTATCAGCTTCTGTTTTTATGTGAATCTCATTATTACCTAAGAGATCATCACCGGTCTTTTTTGCCGCTAGATCTATCTCAATGTTTTTTATTGCTAAAACAAAAAATATACATTATATATATTTTCTTCATTCTAATGTATCGGAAGTCTCAGAAAGAAAGTAACGATTAGGAATACTTATAGTATAAGTTAATTATAGAAGTTATTGGGGACTGAGCGGAGGAGTCGACTTGAAAAAGCTAAGTGACTCTTTATATGGACTTGAAATTATTAATTCAATTATTCTGTAAAAAATAACAATACATTCTGGTTCTGATAAAAAAGATCAAGAGTCTGGAGCACAGTATACTATCGTTACGAGTAAAGAAGTATCGACGCACTGGTGTGGTTGGCGGCGTGCTCCTGCTGGAACTGCATCCAGGCGGCGGCGCGCTCGTCCTCGGGCAGGCCGCTCTCGCCGGAGCCGCGCAGCAGCGAGTCGTGCTCGTGCACGGCGTGCAGCGCCGCGCCCGCCGCGTCCGCGCGCGCCACGCGCAGCAGCGCCGCGTCGCGCACGCCCGCCGCCAGCCCCGCGCTCACGCCCGCGCCCTCCTCGTCCAGCCTGCAACAACAACAACAAACAACAACATCAGCCTGTTGCCTCCAATGACGCCGCCACGCTCTCGAAGCACGCGTCCCACATGAACTTCACGCCCGAGTACTGCAACGCGCACTACGTCAACGCCCTGCGACTCGACAAGTTCTCAACGAACAAGGGAACCATACTCAGCGTGCCACTTGTACTCAGTGGACCGGCTCGATGACTTGACCACTGAACTATTCTGAACTTTTGACTTATGTCCATAGGAGGATATTTGTATACAACAACAACAACAACAGCCTGTAAAATCCTACTGCTGGGCTAAAGGTCTCCTCTCCCTTTGAGGAGAAGGTTTGGAACATATTCCACCACGCTGTTCCAATGCGGTTTGGTGAAATACACATGTGGCAGAATTTCTATAAAATTTGTCACATGCAGGTTTCCTCACGATGTTTTCCTTCACCGCCGAGTACGAGATGAATTATAAAGACAAATTAAGCACATGAACCAGCGGTGCTTGCCTGGGTTTGAACCCGCAATCATCGGTTAAGATGCACGCGTTCTAACCACTGGGCCATCTCGACTCTTACAGTTTTTAATATATACTATATACCTATATAGTTCGCTTCCACAAGCATTTGACAGGGTATAAGCAAGCGCCTACATGTTTAAGCATAATCAAAACCCATCTAAATATTTAATTATCTTATTTTACTATAAGCAAATAAAAAAAAAATTATACGTACTTGTACAACTCGGAGAGATCGGACATATTATAATGTCGGTCGATCTGTTGTTCGTCGACGACGCGACAGGCCACCGCCTGTTTGGTCACCGACCGCTCGTATATCTTCTGCTCCATGGTACCCTGATGTTAGTAATACATTCAATGTGTTTATTTGTAGGAAAATAATTAAAAAAAATGTGATATTTTTTTATGGTATAGATTGGCCGACGAGCATATGGGCCACCTGATGGTAAGTGGTCACCATCACCCATAGACAATGACGCTGTAAGAAATATTATCTATTCCTTACATCGTCAATGTGCCACCAACCTTGGGAACTAAGATGTTATGTCCCTTGTGCCTGTAGTTACACTGGCTCACT
The DNA here is from genome assembly GCF_905220365.1 of Vanessa cardui. NCBI lineage: Eukaryota > Metazoa > Arthropoda > Insecta > Lepidoptera > Nymphalidae > Vanessa > Vanessa cardui. The sequence continues at coordinate 3,719,640 of NC_061140.1, read as the reverse complement.
CACCCTTCAGACCGGAACACAACAATACTGAGTACTGTTATTTGGCGGTAGAATAACTGATGAGTGGGTGGTACCTACCCAGACGGGCTTGCACGATTAATTGGTGAGAATACATACATTAGAACACGCCTGTCATCATAATTATACTTATTAAAAAATAATAAATAAATACTCGGTATTCTAAAAAATATAAGTGTTGCGTACATTTCAGCGCAACTAAAAAGGTAAACACCGATATACGCTCAAAGTTTTTATCTTTAATGTTATTCTTGACAAATTAATACAATCATAATATGTACATGATACCCGAATATTATGTATGAAAGTGATAACATACATGTCAGCAGTCCATTAAATACATAACCAAGCACTCACCATTGCTACGAGACGATAGATGTAGCAGTCTTTCTTTTGGCCAAAGCGATAAACGCGGAATATGCTCTGTATGTCGTGAGCCGGATTCCACGACGTGTCCAGAATGATGACACGGTTAGCCGCCGTCATGTTGAGCCCGAGACATCCCGCTCGCGTGGATATCAGGAATAATCTGCGTACAATAACAATAACACACGTATATAGATTTTTTTTATTACATTTTATTAAACATATTTTATAAAGTATAATATATTGTAAGTATAATATAATGTAAGTATAATATATTTTATAAGTAGTAAGTTTTATAACTCGCCTTAGAAGTCAATTAAGTACTTATTATTTGAAATGAATATAAATACTGCATGAATAATAAATTTTCATATCAAACACAGAGAACTGAGGAGATCATTGCGATGAATGACACTTAACTAGGTGCCGAGTTCAGTAAACAACGCGCAAAGATCGTTTAAGCTCGTCAGTGGGGAGTGCGACCTGGTGGTGACGTTGTTGGGCGCGTTGAACTCGCGGCACCACTTCTGGCGCACCTCGGCCGGCACGGAGCCGTCCAGCCGGTAGTACTCGCGGCCCAGCGCCCACGCGCGCTCGCGCCGCAGGAAGAACTCCAGCGCGTCCATCGTGTACAGCGACGTCGAGAAGATGAGTCTGCGGGACAGGCAGCGTCTTTAAGTTTCCGCACGACTGTTAGTTACGTCGGCCGCAGCCATAAATCGATTCCGAATTGTATCGCGGGGGCGGGGGGGGGGTCGGCTCACACTTTGTCCCCGAGCTCGACGCACTCCTGGAGCAGGCGGAACACGACGAGGAACTTGTTGGAGCTGTCGAGCGCGCGCAGCTGGAGCGGCGCCACGTGCGGCTCCCACGCGCCGCCCGCCGCGCCCGGCTTGGCGTCCTCCGACGCGCCCAGGTCTTCCCGCGCCAGGTCGTCCTCCAGCTTCTCCACTGCGGTCGAGGTCGACATTTACTATTTTTGTAATATTCTCACATTAAACTTGATGCGTTTTGTAACCAACAGTTTGTTTGATTTAGCCAGTTGCGACATTGATGTTTTTTTTATTTTACAACTCCAAATTATTATTTAAATTTAAATTGGAAAATATTCTTCATCACTGATTAATTTTTGCAAGGAATTACAGTAGAAAGTGATAAATACCTTTAATTTTAGTATCGGTTCCATCATCTCGTGCCCTCGTTAAAAAGTTATGCAGAACCTGGGGATGTGTCCAGATTTTTTGTAAAACGTGAAAGTCTTTAAGAACGCTTTGTTTGGTCTCTTTCGTACAGTTGGAGAGATAGTGGTTGTACAGTTCCCTTTGGCACTTGGTCAGCGTTATGAACAGCGTGTACTCGTATTTCTTTGGCAGGTAGGGGTACAGCACCGACGCCTCTTGCCGTTGCAGGCAGCCTTCGAGGACTTTGTGAAGAATATGAGTTCGCGCCTTCATGAGTTTTATATCTTCCTCTCTTGAATCTCTATGTTGGCCGTTCATAATGGGATTTTCGAACCTGTTGTATAAACAATATTTTTTAAGTTTTCTTTTGTACTTTGCTTTAAATTATTGATGCCAACACTTTAATTTAAGATCGAACTTACCGGTTGGAGTACTCCGAATACGTTCCAAGGAGGTTAGGCTTGACAAAATTGACCATGCAATAGTATTCCCGCAGATTGTTCTGCATGGGAGTGCCGGTCAGTATGATCCTCCGCTTGGTGACGACGCGGCTCATCGCCACGGCGAGGACGGAACAGTCGTTTTTAAGCAAATGTCCCTCGTCACATATTATCATGTCCGGCCCCGGGTCCAGCAGCGCCATTCGGATCTTGTTCACGATCGTCGGTCTCACGTTGTCGAGTACGGGATCGAGTGTGGTCAGACTCCGGAATAATTCGTAGCCGATGATGAAAATTCCACCACCGTTGAACCAGTCCTCCAGCTGGTAGGCGCGTTCGTAAGTCTTTTTTAATTTCGAAAGCTCGAATACCTTTAAAAATATACGATTATACATTTAATAATAACTTTTTTTATCGACAGGTGTTATCAAAAAAATTAACGGTTTTTCTGAGGATAATTACCAAAAAGATGAAAATACATTATTTTTCAAATTAAAACAAAAATCATCAGTTGGTTTATCTCTATATTTACAAGCAAATAAATTATCATAAAAAATAAGAAAGGGTTGAGAAACAGGTTACCCAAACTCATTTGAGAAAATGTGATGCGCGCTGCATTATGGGATAACATTGGTTAATCAATATATTTTGCAGTAGAAATAACAAATTTATAATAGTTTATACCTGGAGTTTCCTTTTTATTTTGCGTTGCTTGAAAATAAATTAACAAAAGATTTAATTAATTTGGTTTGAATCTGTATTTTTAGCATCGTTGTTACTAAAGGTTCTTGAAGCGGATTCCCTTTGATAGTCTTTTAAAGTTATTATTTAATCTTTTTATTGCTGGATATCACCAAGAGCCAAGCAGACACATTCTGATTGCTTGTAATATCTTGCTTATCGCCTAAATATTTAAAAATAGAACAACAAGATACCTTGATCGTATTGGTGACCGGGCCGATCCACTTGTTGATCTCGTCCACCCAGTTGAGCACAGTGGACAGCGGGCAGCACACGAGCACGCGACGCATTCCAACTTTCGGGTGCGTCAGTACCTAATTGATTGATTTCATTATTACCAACGTAAAATATTTCATTTTATATAAAACTATACTTATAAATCATGTCCATATAATTAATTTATCTAAATCAAGATTACTATAATTCCACAGATATTAAAATCGAACTCAGTATTGCTATTAAACTTTCAATACTACCAAAATTATGTTAGTTCGATTTTATGCTGTCACTTTAAATAATGCATGTGAGCTTGCCATTCAACGAATATTGCAAGAAGCCCTAAGAATCTTTCTACACCTAGCATAAATTGAAAGTAAATTCTATGCAAAAAAGTAAAATAAGTGATGGGGGTACGACCCCAATCTACAATTTAACATTGTATTGAAAAAGTAGGGGTAACCGTAGAAGATAGGTCTTGATAATAAACAGTCCCATTTCACTACTTGTTAATCCGAATTAGTGTCATTTTTAGGGCTAAGAAGTCCAAAGAGTCTTAAGTAACAGCCTGTAAATTTCCCACAGCTGGGCTAATGGCCTCCTCTCTCATTTAGGAGAGGGCTTGGAACATATTCCACCACGCTGTTCCAATGCGGGTTGGTAAAAAAAGAGTCTTGTAATTTTTTTAATTTATATGAGATATCAAAAGCAGCTCACGGTGTGCAGCAGCGCCAGCACCTGCAGCGTCTTGCCGAGCCCCATGCAGTGCGCGAGGATGCAGCCGCCGCCGCCGCGCGACGCCGCCACGCTCTCGAAGCACGCGTCCCACATGAACTTCACGCCCGAGTACTGCAACACGCACTACGTCAACGCCCTGCGACTCGACAGGTTCTCGCCGAACGAGGGAACCATACTCAGTGCCACTTGTACTTAGTGGATCGGCTCGGTGATTTGACCACCAAACTATTCTGAACTTTTGACTTATATCCATAGGAGGATATTTGTATACAACAACAACAACAACAGTCTGTAAATTCCCACAGCTGGGCTAAAGGCCTCCTCTCCCTTTGAGGAGAAGGTTTGGAACATATTCCACCACGCTGTTCCAATGCGGGTTGGTGGAATACACATGGGGCAGAATTTCTATAAAATTTGTCGCATGCAGGTTTCCTCAAGATGTTTTCCTTCACCGCTGAGCACGAGATGAATTATAAAGTCAAATTAAGCACATGAATCAGTGGTGCTTGCCTGGGCTTGAACCCGCAATCATCTGTTAAGATGCACGCATTCTTACCACTGGGCCATCTCGACTCTCGATATTTGTATAAGACGTGGTAACCATCTCACCTGATGCGCCTTCATGACTTTCGTGAAGAACGGATGCACCGTCACGATTGGCCGAAGCTCTTGGAAGTCGTATTCTAGACAGAGCTCGTCGTTGATAACTACCACATTCACTCCCTCTTCGCAACCGAGAACTTCCCTCTACAAAATAAGATTAATATTTAAACAATTCAGAAAAACATTCCAATTTTATATCGTAAAATCGACGTCACTTGTTTCAATATCATTTTAGACCACATACACTTTTTTATATCGTCAAAATTTACTCATTTACATTATAATGTTTCATGATGTATCTTAAAAAAAATCAAATTACAAACATTACTTACAAGTTGCGCTTGTCGCTGACTCAGTCTCTGTTTTCTCTCAAATTCTTCCATGTTCGCCAAAACTGTGTTACGACCCAATGATTTCTTGTCAATTACCTTTAAACAAAACAAATTCAGTAGAATATCTACGAAGTACAAATATGTCATATTATATAAGATCAACGTTACATCCTGACTATCCATAACCATCACGGTCTGTTTTTGACTTTACATAAGTATAAGGGGAAATAGTAATTCTATGAACTGAACATGCAATGGTAACATGGGCATTTATCGAACTATCTAAGCCTGTCTGATATTGTTATCCACAGCCTCAGATGGGAAGATACCACCCACTCATCAGATATCCTAATGTCAAACAGCAGTAGTCATATTGTTGTGTTACGGCTTGAAAGGCAAGTGAATCAGTCTGATACAGGCATAAGGGTGATCACATCTTAGTGCCCAAGGTTGATGGTGCATAACATTGGCGATGTAAGGAATGTCTTATAGTCCTTACCCAAAAAGTTGAAATCATTGAAACAAAAAGTTTATTTATAATGTTTACCTTCCGTATGTTTCGACGACCCTTGCTCATATTAGTCTGAGATTGGTATTTCTTGCCCGTATGCGGGTTCTCATCTCCAAAGAGTTCCCTTGAAAGTATCCTGAAATATAATTAATACTTATTAATAAAAATAATTTAATTTTTATTTCTTAATGTTAATAATTATTATGTAAATACATTAGTATATATACATATATTTATTTATTTTTTAATTTAAAGAGGTATAAATGAGTAAATTACATAATAATGTTAGAGGAACTGGTACAGCTGAGAATTGTCTATGCTTTTCGGTATTATCGATTGAAATTGGGTTAAAGGTGTATTTTTTTAAAGATTCACACAAAAATCAGTTTCTCCGTACCATATTACACTAAAATCGGTTCAGGTATAGTCGTATAATCTCCAATAGCAGTAAAATCGTTGGCCAGTCGATACTAACTTCATCTGCTTGCGGCGCTCGAGCAGCTTCTTATTGGAGCGTCGTCGAGGGCGCGCGCGCTGTCTGGTCTCGGTTCCGTCGCCGCGCTTCTCTATGAACTCGCTTACGAGTTTCGCGCGCTTCGCGTCGTCCACGCTGGAATATAGATTTTTTTTTTTAAATCGTCACCTTTTTTTAAACTTTTATACTAATATTATAAAGAGAACAACTTTGTTTGATTGTTTGTAATGAATAGGCTCAAAAACTTCTAGACCGATTTAAAATGACATATTTTTACCGTCATATAGATTTTGTAATGAGAGAAATTACTAAAATATAATCTAAGTTACATTTATTTTCTGCTTATTCTTTTTGTAATCTCACGGAGAGTATGAAATCTCGTAAGGGTCTCTTAACTCAGACTAATACAAGATAATAATTTTTAGGTAGAGACTCGAGTCTTAGTCAATAAATAGATCAATAATTTAGACGAAACCATTAGTCACCAGAGTTATAACCAGCAAAACTGAAAATTCACACCGATTTATTTTATATCAATAAAATATACTTACTTAGGAACTTCCTGTTTCTTTTCTAATCTTTTCAAAAGTTTCTCTTTCGTCGTAAACCACTGCTTTTCTTCTTCTGACGAAGAGTCATCTTCTCCCTTTGGTTCCTTTATTATACTTATTTTTGTTGTATTTTTCTGTACAATATTATTATAATTATGATATGAAAAAACTTTTAATAACGTAGAAACCTTTTAGAATTCATTACTTTATTATACTCACATTAGTACTTCTGGTAGGTCTGATTGGGAAGTCTTTTTTATCTTCAATTTCTTCTTTCATTACGACAGGGGCGTGTAGTAACGCTAATTCCTTATTCATCATTTTGTCAGCAGTGAGCATTAAATCATCAGGATTTAATTTATCTTTATCTTTAGATTTTGAAGAACGCCCTGTTCTAGGTTTATTACAAATTTCTTCGTCAACTTTAGTTTCCTTGGTATCCTTATCGTCAATCTTTTCTGATTCACTGTCGTCGTCCATAAGCGAATCTTTCGCCATATAATTATCCGAGCTTTGTTCCGGCGCCTGAAATACATTAAATTGTAATTACTAACTATTATTTTTAACAGCAGCGATGCCTGTGTACACTCATCTAAGCCTAATGTAATGAAAATGTGTAACAATATAAGAATAATAAGATGAATCAAAGGAATAATATATAAGGTAAAAATTGTATTTACATCTTATCATTTACTTCTCTCACTAGTAATATAATAATTCAGTCACTAGTAATTTAAAAAAAAACAGTTATACTTACAAAATGAGAAACATTATCATCATATTCTCTTTCGTCTTCTGAAGGCGAGAGCTCATTATGTGTTTCAATTTTAATATCGGTTTGTAAATTTTCGTTCGAGATACATTCTTTCTCGGGTAATGAACAATTTTTTTTATTGTTGTTTACTTTTCCACTATTTTTATCATTTGGCTGGATATGCACTGTACGTTGACGTAACGAATTTAGATTTGTTAATCTGTAATATAAAAAATTAAATATGTGAAAGGTTATTTGTAAGATATACACAACATACACGTAAATTTTACATACTTGTCCACTTCTGCATCATCGCTATTTTTTTCAGTTATATCCTGATATCTGAAATATGTTTCCACAAACGATTCTGGTAGCTTGTCTAATGAAACATAGGGATATTGATAAATTTTGCTATCTTTACCGTCAATGGGATAACACTGCCAACCATGGCGATCAACGAATGGAACTGTGCCATCTGAAGTCAATTGTACTTTTGAACTTGTCTCTTCATCTACCTCATAATTACTTTCATTATCATTTTCTAATAATGGCATTGTAGGTTGACACTCTATTAGTTCAATGGGTTGATCTAGTTTAATTAATGGCGATAATTGCCCATTTAAATTGACCGGCTCAATGTTTGTTTTAAAATTTTGATTGCTTTCATTTTCACCGTCTAAAGTAATTTCGTTGTTGCTAGTATCAATATGAACATTTATATTTTCATTTTCTTCTTTTTCTACGTAACTATCATCTATTTTTTCTGTAGAATCTACATCATTACATTGTATTTCTTTTTCTGGCGAATGATTATCTGGTGATTTAGTTTTCTTGTTTTTATCGATGTTGCTTGCCTTATCTTTTCTCAGATTTAATGTCATGTCCTCCAATTCAGAATCGGAAGACTGATTAATTTTCTCTTCTTGCCGAATTTTATCTCGCATTCTTCTAGTTAATATTGCGACATCGTTCTTGGGGACTAGCTTTTCTTTCGTAGTTGGCAATTCTCTTTTATGTCTTTTAGGTTTAAGTTTTCGTTTTTCTAATTTCTTTTTTTCAGTTGTCTTGCTTACATTTTCATCTGAACTACTTTCCATAAGTCTTCCTTTAGCTGTATCAACATTTTGTGGTACAAGTAAGTTCAATGTATCAGTATAAGTTTCATTATTGTCATCTGAATCTGGCTCATAATGTCTACGAACTCGCGAAGTACTTTGTGTATAAACATCTTCATCATCAATGTTTGACATAGATAAAATCATTTTATTTGAACTTACAAAGGCTTCAAAAGCATCGACATCGTAACTGTTACTATTTTGTCTTTGAATAACTTCTCTGTTTGAAGAATTAGAAATAATGTTTTCTTGCTTTGTAATTACATCTAATTGTGTAAAATTAGTTTCTTCTACTTCTACAGGTTCTATTTTTATCGTAGAAGTCTCGACAATGCTTTCGGATACATCATAAGGTTCTATTTTAATATTTAATAGACCAATATCAGTCTCATGACTTTTTTCGCATTCTTGTGTAATTATAGGATCTGTACAAGAGCGCAGTTCTTGCATCTGCACTTGTGAAACCCAATTATTGTCATCTTCTCTGGATTCACACTCATAATTAATTATGTCCTCACTATCACATAGATCATATTCTTCGTCATCTGTATATTGATTGCTATGGTGTATATTCTCAGGATAATTTTCATAATTATCCTCTAAAAAGACATCTTCTGACACTGTATTAACTTTATCTATATAGAAATTCAATGATTCCCCATTATCTACTTGAACATTGTCATATTCACTGTTTTGATTTAGTAAGGTCATTACTTTATTTAAACACAGATAATTTAAAGACTTTACTGCTTCTGAATTCTTTTTTTCATTGCATTTACTGTTATCTAAGATTGTATTGCCATTTATTATTGATACAATTGTCTCAATACATATTTTTTCTAAGGTTTTTACTTCAAGAGTACCTTTCGAATTATTTTCTTGCAAGCAATTTACCATTGTTTTATTGTAATAAATACTCTTGAGCCTCTTAAATACTATATGTTTCAATGAATGAGGATGGTATAGCGAAGTTGGTTTTTCACAAATATTTTCATTTCTAAAGCAATTTTGTATTAAACCTAAACAAATAGAAAATAATGATTTTACACTATTTTTTGATATACCCTCTATTTTGATGTCAAATAAGACATTATTGTTTTTTTCATATATATTATTCTGTTGTTTCTCACATACAGGTATAAGTGTCTTAACTTCACTGTCTCTAAAATTAAGATTATACATTAATTTTTTAATTGTTCTATAACAAAGAGTTTTAAGTGACGAAACTTTTAATTTAACATGTTGATTTTGTATATTTTCATTTTTGTTTTCACATGCATCAACATAAGTTATATTTTCTTGGAGCTTTTGGTTTGTATTTGCAATAGTAGGATATTCTGACTGCATATTTCTTTGTATTATTTGAGTGCATATAAAACATAATGACTGAGGACAAATTTTATTTGAATTTGATGTTGGGTTGTTTTCATTTCGAGAGGTTGGTTCAGTTTCAGCAATAGGAGCGTCTACAGGTTCATTATAAGGTATATGAGAATTCTCAATTATATTGGATGATGTCTCAGCAAAATAATAACATAAGAATGTTTTGTTACCAAACCCTTGATTTTTAACATAAGGTGCACACATTTGTACAGCCTTCTGACGTTCATATTCCTTAAAAAAGTCACTTACCATTTGGACCGTAACATAAGTATCAGGTGGTTTTTTATTTCGGCTGTCCTGGGCTAAAAAAGACTGATTTGGTTTAACTTTTTTAATCATTATTGAATCATTAATCCAAACTGTATGCCTTCCTTTTATGTTTAATTTCTCTTTCGGTTTTGGTTTTTCAGTTGCTTTTTTTGCTATTTTTATTGATAATTCTTTATTAAGGAAAACTGTTTTAGGGTTAAATGCAGGCTTTTCTTTTCTTGGTTTCACTAGTGGTTCCTCTACAATTTCGCAATCACTGTCACTATGTGTATTTGATGTTGGGACAATGACTTTCTCCTCTTCCCTATGTTTTAATAAATCATTGGCTTTTAAAAATTCTTCATAATGTTTTGATAAATCTTCTTCCATCTGAACTAAGTTGTGTTTGGCCAGTTTAAACAATAAAAAAGATTTTTTGACACAATAATCCATTTTAAATGTATCTGTTACATTTTTGGTATTAATCTTTTTTTCAATAAAATCCTCAGACTTTTGAGTCATTAATTGTCCTAGCTCTGATGTTGTTTTTACTATGCTTGATAAAAATTCACATGCTTTCTCTGACTGTTCTGCGGTCAAAGGAACTTGATTTTTCATAGGAATGTCATACAAAGAATTAGTTTGGACAGCAACTGGCTTTGTGACTGTGACATTGGTTTGAGTAAACATTTCTACCGTTTTCGTTACTTGTGTGGATTCAAGAATGGGTATTTGCAGAGCTGTTTTTTCAATATCAAGTGCATCAGCTTTTTTAATTTTTATATCAGTTCCTTTAGCAATTTTAGCAAGGAAATTTTGAAATTCATTTTTCCCATCCCAAGAATTTTGTTGTTTGTCTTCAATTATATTTCTTTCAAATGATTCTTCATTAGCTTGGACATTTCCATCTGTTTCACATTTTTCTATGGAAGATCTCACAAGACTCTTAATTTTTTCTGCATTTGACTTTCGACCTCTCTTTTTAGGGCCTTTGTTAGGTAATCCTAAATCTAATTTCTTAACTTTTTTTTTCTTTAATTTGGAAATCTCTTCCTCTTCATCAATATCACTATCTGATAAATAATTCTGTTGCCTCTTATTTCCTGGGATATACTCATCATCAGAAAAGTATTTACTGCCTTTTTTCCGTCTTGGTAGATCATCATCATCAGATGATTCTATATTGGCAAAGGGGTCTTCATCTGACCCTTCATCATAATCAAAGTTTTTTATAGCTCTCCGACGCACAGGTCTGGACGATTCTTTCATTAGTGATTCACTGTCATCCAAACCAGATTTTTCCAATTTATTGTCAAGTTTCACAATACTGTCAATGTTATATTCAAAGTCAGACATTGTTGGCTTTTTTAAACTTCTTTTAGAAAGATATTCATTTGGTAAATTTTCTTTCAAGTCTGTTATTACAGAATCTTTAGGCACAAGATGTTCCTGTATTTGACAACTGGTTAAATCAGATAATTCTGGTTCACTATTCAGGCTATGCAAGCTTTCATCAACAACACTAGAAACCTTCTCTTCACATTCTTTTTCAATGAGATTTAATTTATCTTCAGAAATTTTGTTTGTATTAACTTTTTTTGGTCTACCGCGCTTTTTAGGAGATTTTTCAGACAAATGGCCAGAATCAACTGGATAAGTAATGTTTGAATCATTTAATGATTTTTGTTTAGTATCTATGCTTATTTCTAAATTATTTACAGCACAATGGACATTCTTGCTATTCTTAGAACTCAATGCTACCAAAGGTAGATCCTCCTCATTGAGATCATCATTATTTATTTCAATAATATTACTTGAGTTCACTTCCTCCGATTTATCTACTTTATTAATATCTGCCAAAGCTTTTTCTTCACATTCATTCAATTCTAATTTATCATTATCAGAATCACTCCTAGGAACTAAATTTGTTTCACTATTAATTAGAGGCTCAGAATTTATAGGTATATCTGAGAGCTTTTTTCTTCTTTTTCGATTATCTTTTTTGTTTTCATCATCAGTATCATCAGATTTATTAGTTAAATTATCCCTTTTAGTTTTAAGCTTCGTAGGTCTACCTCTCTTAGACAATTTGTTTTTGTTAGTACCCTTTTTTACATTGAAAGATGACAAACAGGGGGACTTTTTTTTTGATATTTTACTTGGATTTGGTTGGTACTCCAGTTGATTGGCCGAGTCCATTTTTGAGTTTTGTTCTCCTATTATCATGTCATAATTTAAATCACTATTTATATTTGAAGAGGTTGTGGTATTCTCATTCCCATGAGTAATCACAGATGTTTCGAGGGAATCTTTTCTAATATTCTTAGTTAGACTCGAACGCTTGGTATATTTCTTTTTTCTCCCTTTTATTTTAGAAACATCCCTCTGTGTGTGTATTGTAGTTTTGTTTTCAGGAGTTTCTTCTTGCCCCTCATTTTCTTGAACAGTTGCTGAGAGGTTTACTTTTGGTGTTGGATCTTTCATCTGTCCTGAGACTTGGTCACTTGGCACGTTTATAGTATCGGACCCATTATTGCCAGAACCCGTAGGCGACAAAATATCAGAGAGTGTTATGTATTCATCTTCTTCATACATCGAAACCGCTTGAAACTTTTCGAATGCGTCCTCAGTTGTACAGAGGTTGTTGGATTCCAAATCAATTATTTCGGACATGATAGTAAGAAACTATAGTGGGGCAGTGTAAGCACATTTTAGGGACAGTATGTACGAATTAAATAAATTGTTTTCAAATCCAAACTAGTTTTATAGAGTAATAATAGTTAATACCTATATTTGTTGATTTATTATATTGTTAGAAATCTAGCAGTAGCATCGCTAAAACAGTGTTGCCAATTCGCTATACATTTTACAATGTTTTTTTTTTTAAATATTTTTGATTATTTGCAATATTAAATACTGTTTGTTAAAACGAATTAACAAAATACAATTGTTTAACATCACCAAATTTACCAATCAGTAATATAAGGAAATATCGACTGTTTCTTATATAACACAATGTGAAATCTTACATTTTAAATAAAGTAATATATGACGTAACTGAAAGTAAATTTTCAGATGGTTATAAAATTGTTTCTTATTTATTTTAGACAATATTCAAGTTGATTTTTTTTAATAGTGTATAGAGCTGCAATAAATAATATTGTCATCTTTACTTATAAGTTATAGTTGTCAAAGTCATATTGTCAAACTAACAAAGTGTTGACGAAACAGATGAAACGAATTTTGGAAAAAAATTATAAATATTTATTAATATTTAAATAACAATAACTTTTAATATGAGTTAATGAATTTTCGTAGATTTATTGAATATTTTGTAAATTACCAACCACAACACTTAGAATCCAATGACAATTCAAGATGTATTTTCCCATAGGATGGCCAAAAGTTCTAAAAAACTTAGGAACAGATACTCAGTTAATTAAGCAAATAGTGTCGAACCGAGATAAAGTCCTGTTTGCATCTTTATGTGATGAAAGTTTAGCCGTCTGGTTCTGTAAGGTATGCAATTAAAAAATATATAATATGCACTAAATATCAATCATCACTGGAAAAACGTCTGGTTTTCGTTAAAAGTAATATATTTCGTTATGAAACAATGTGTTATTTCTTTATTCTAGCCAACTGTACCTGTAGTGTATCATAAGAGGAGTGCAGAATCTCTACAAAGACTTGGTGTCAATGTGTGTGTGGAATGGAAACCAGATTCATCTATGATATGTGTTTCTGTAAGTGAAGGAATTATTTAGTATTGCTTGTGTTTAACATTCCTATGTAATTATAAAATTATAATTCAAATAAAAATATATTTATTTATTAAATTAAATTATTACAGACTTCAGAAGGGCATTTGATTTTATATAATGTAGAATCACAGAATGACCATACTGCATATCAGCAATGTGACCCACCTACAGCTAGTCTTCGAAGGGACTCTGCAGAATTATTTGTTAAAGAAGTTATACCATCTTTGAAGATTACCTTAGTAAGTTTTTTGTAAATGAAGAGTTTTAGAACTTTAAATTTCTATATTTTAAACACAAAATAAATGTTATTATTTAAATTTAAATATATTACATACATGCAATTCATATTTAATTTTGGATTATAAAAATATTGAATTATTATTATTTTTTTTTTAGTTTAAGGAGATCCTTGTGTGGGATGGACAAATAACTAGGATGTGTTGTATATCTGGAACGGAAATTCTTGTGTGCACAACAAGAGCTCATTTACTTCGATATCGCTGGGACGGAACACAGAATAGAGACTACTGCCTTGATCTTGGTCGAATACCATTTTCTATAAATCAGCAAGTGTCTAAAGGTAACTCTTAATAATTTTAACAATAGTTCTTATTATTCATCACAATTCAATTTATTTTATGTTCATTCAATAAAGAAGTATTTATGTTAATAAATAACAATAAATGAATACATTTCATATTTACATTCATATAATAAATAAATGAACACTATTTTATTTTCAGCGGAACCAATATTAGAAGACAACACACATGTTAATGATATTGAGTACTCCCCACTTGTTTGTGGTTTTGGCATAACACTGAATGATGGAAGAGCTGCCTATCTAACAGCACCAAATCTAAAGTTTGATCCAAATGTAAGTATTTGCTACAGAGATAATTAAAAAACCTTATAATGTTTTTAATAATGTTATGTGTGTTTTTTAGTAAAACTAAATATGTAATTCAAATTTATAATATTATTTTAAATACAATGGTGTTCTCAGTGTTTTTGACCTCATAGACTAGCTTTGCAGACATATTATAAGTTCACAAGTTTACACCATTACTTCATTCTCTATAATTCCATGGGTAGGAAAATCTGACACCACTGGAAATTATTCAGGCACAATAAGGTTTACATACTGTATGTAATGTGCATGCACCAAGACACATTTCTATTAGCTCAAATACAACTATCCTACTATTAATTATTTTTACTGTATTATTTATATTGTACTGATTTGTTTAGTGAATTTCATTTTAAAAAATCTATTATTAACCTTTCATTTGGATTGGTAAATACATAGTTTACGAATGAATAATGTATTATAAAATAATCTTCTTTGGATATTTGACTTTATCTTTAAACCAATTTACTATCCTAGATCTGTATATCGACGGATTTAACGGTAAGATGTACATGCTATTGCTATCTATAGTTCTTCAGAAAAAATATTGTGTATCTGTTACAAAAAAAAAGAATGGTGTTTTACTTTCAAAAACCTTATTTTGTGGGAAAAGTAATCCGGTCCTATAAAAACGACCCTTACACGTATTTACCAATAGCCTAAGTAGGCTGGAGCCTAGGGCGGCAGATTTAGAACGGCGGCAATTTTAGCCCAAATTTGGTATCATATCATATCACCTAATTTATCATCATACTAATAACGGGAAAAGCTGATGTAATTAGGACGATAGAACACAAACCTTAAAGTTACAATTTCAGAATAAATGTAATCAATATGATTGTGAACTCAACTAACGTATCGAATTTCAAAAGTCAGAAGGGACGGCAAAAGTTGAATAGCCTACTAGCGGTAAATTTGTAAATTTACCGCTAGTAGGCTACTGTCGCCACTGCTTACAGTAGGCGATATGATATGCAACATATGACATCTCACATTGGTAATAATCAACATTAGATCCTTTTAGAAAATTAGTTGGTCCCGTCTGACGGCAAATTCTGGAACCTGAAATGCGCGCGCGTTTATTAGTTAACTCGAAAAAGCGCGCGCTTCCGCATATTCCTGTGACATATTTATCCGTCTTTTACACGAAATGACTGCAACACATTGCAGGACAGCGATAGAAAATATCTTTATTATGAACCAATAAGTGCCAATGACATTTTTAAGAATAGCAATATTTGCAAGCAGTGTGAACGGGACAAACATCGTAGATAAAACCCCTGATTGTGTTTTAATTCTGAAAATAAAGGTTTTTAATTTATCGAATTTCAAATAAATTATTGTATAGTATTTAGTAATAGCAACCCTATATTATATACGATCTCCATGGTCATTGGTCATCCATGTTCGTAAATACCAGACAATGTAGCCGATGCACAATTTTATTTCTTCGGAAGTAGTGTGAATCTTAATCTATGTACAGAGTGAACATACAATATGTTAATATATTGCTAGTACAGCTAGAGTTTTATGTGAAACTAAATGGCTTGTTCTTATTACTTCAAATAATTGATCTTTCTTCTTCTTCCTTATTTATGCATTTTTCTAAAAAGAAAATTTGTCCCGGACCGGCACATAGCATTGCAGATTACAAGCTAGAAAAAAATGTTTATTAATAAAATATATTTATACAGGCAAGACAAAGCCTGCTAGGTTTTGCTATCATGTTGTATACTTTATACATTTTCATTTTTATCAAGATATTTGTACGTTACCTAGTACACACAAAAAGTGCCATATATTTTTATTTATCTTTGTGTGTGTTGAAACAAATACATATATATATATTATAAATATTTACGCTAGAGTGTGTACAAAAACTTCATACATTTTTATTGCGACTAATATTTTATTGGCTACATTAAAATGTCGCTAAATTTAATGATTATTTTCCTTCTAGGCAGTACAAGGTATTTGGGCACAGGGGATTGACGATGCGACGTGCGTACGAGTTAATCATAAATTCAGGCTCATCGCTATTGGTAGAAAGAAGTGAGTACTTGTACACTTTCATTTAAAAAAAAAAAAATATAGAGACAACGCAGTTCTTCGAAATGAATTATCTCTTTTAAAAGTAATAATATATAACAAAGGTACAATGCGATCATATGTACCCTTATTTATTATACCCAAATTAATGACGTGTTTATAGGTCTACTTTTACGAAAATAAATAATTAGATAGAGACTACTCAGAATATTGTATCATTTAGTTAACGATACACAAATAAATTAAAAATACGATCGTGTAACAGCTGTATCGTTGTTGATAGAGTTGTAATCGTATATTGTACCTATATGTTTGTTAAAATATATAGATTTCCGATTTGGAATAAATGATTTTTTTTACTATGATTCAATTACCAATAAACAATTACCGGCTTTAGTCTTAATGTACATTCAATAAAGGTTTTAAAATTTGAAAAGTCTTAGTATCTTATCTTATATATCTTAGTATTAAGAAGATGTTTTGGTTTTTTAATGAGTGTTTTCATAATAAAATAATTTTATTTCATAGTTCACAGATTGACGTCTTCACGATAGACGAGGCGACAGGTGGTTTAGAGTTGTCACATACGATGGTCCTCAGTTCCAAGGATTTCCCCGGGGACCCGGGGCCCGTTAAATGTATGAGGTACGGCTTAACCGAAGCGCATGAATAGTTTAACATCTCAAGCTTGAGAAGACTAATGAAATTAAATTGAATTTCAACTATGTTTAAGTAAATATTAAGAAAAGAGGTTTTATTAAATTTGAACAGACAACAACAACAACAGCCTGTAAATATCCCACTGCTGGGTTAAAGCCTCCTCTCACTCTGAGGGGAAGGTTTGGAACATATGCCACCACGCTATTCAACTGCGGTTTGGTGGAATACACATGTGGCAGAATTTCTACGAAATTAGACACATGTAGGTTTCCTCACGATGTTTTCCTTCATCGACCATGAGATGAATTATAAACACAAATTGGGCATATGAATATTCAGTGTTGTTATCGGTTAAGATGGACGCGTTCTAACACGACTGGCCATGTCGGCTCGGCTCTGGAACTGACAAGTACATTTGCTCGTTATGCTGCATACGGGATACGGGTTAGTGACGGTGTGCCCCCCCCCCCCGGCTCGCGGCTCGGCTCTGGAACTGACAAGTACATTTGCTCGTTATACTGCATACGGGATACGGGTTAGTGACGTTGTGACCCCCCCCGGCGCGCGGCTCGGTTCTGGAACTGACAAGTACATTTGCTCGTTATACTGCATACGGGATACGGGTTAGTGACGTTGTGACCCCCCCCCCGGCTCGCGGCTCGGCTCTGGAACTGACAATTACATTTGCTCGTTAAACTGCATACGGGTTAGTGACGTTGCGCCCCCCCCCTCCCCCGCGCAGGTGGAGCGGCGAGGGGCGCGCGGTGGCGGCGAGCTGGGAGCGCGGCGGCGTGTCGGTGTGGAGCACGTTCGGCGCGCTGCTCATGTGCTCGCTGGCGTGGGACTACGGCCTCAGCCAGGACCTCGCGCGCCACAACCCGCTCGTCGTCTCCAGCATGGTACGGCCCTCCCCGCATTTATAGTCAACTGAACACGTTATCATACAAATGTGAATAACTTCGCAGTTAATGTCGTGTTGAACCGCCCTCGCGACGAGATCATGGGTTGGAACATGAAAATTATTTTCCATCAAAATATTTAAAATTTTCAAGTTGAGGTATAATTTAAAAATATTGTATATACAAAATGGTGGAAAGCTTCCATTTTTAGAAAGTGTGAGAAATTTTATATACTTACTTTAATTTTTTACTTCTTGGAAAAGCTACTAGCATAGGTAGATAAAACATAAAATTATATTTTCAAAAATAAAGTTCAAACGTTAAGAACTACTTAAAATATTAAAAAAAACATTAGAATGGGGTAATTATTTTTTTTCTTATGCGTAGTGACGCGTCTTCGAGTACCCATTATCATCACTATAAGATATTCGATCACTCAGCACATCTCTTCTTTTAATAATAATTTTGTTTTTGTTTTAAATGTACGATAAGTTAACAGAATGCAAAAATAAATTTTAATTGTGTTGCTAGCAATACTTTATTTATTTATTTTTTATTCCATAATATTCTTATAACCAGGTTTCATGAATATTTGACTTTTGATACTTATTATATGAATGAATAACAGAAACAATTTTAAAGTAATTTTCTTTATGACATATTTATCATAATTATACGAATTGTTAATGTACAGGAATGGGCGACGGAAGGCTACCAGTTGTGGATGGTAAAAGTCGAAGAAGAATCGAAATCAAATCTCATTCAGATGGACTTCGTGAAGAGTCCGCTCAGCGTCAATCCTTGCATGGTAATATAATTTTATTCTATTCGCTATATTAATAAAGGCATAAAGCAAACTACATATAGTACAATATTTACTTCGATCCATTTTTCATACTACACACATATATATATTCTATTTTTTTATGTAACAAAAACATAGATAATTTAAAATGTTGTTGCTGGGCTGATGTTGAGGGTGATGAATGTCACTAACTGGTTCACGATTTATTAACGAGACAGTACAATTATACGGATTGTGACGCACTTGATAGACACTCTCTTTTACATATGCAATGCTTCGACATTTATACATGATATATGCCAAAGAATATGATATATACAGATGTGAAATATTTTAGTCATAGAATATGTAACTTTCCTAACTGTTTACTTTAATACCTATGTGCATATACGCACAATGTATTCTTAGTTTTTACGTCAGTGTAAGTTCCATGTTAGTTATATTTTCGTTGACATTTTCAATATTATAAATGAGAATTTTATTCTTTCAGAGCAATCAAAGGCATCTATACCTCCAAGCTGACGACAAATTATACGTTAATTTAGAAGATAATCTCACCCGTCGAACGAAGATACCCATAATCGATTCGTCGTCGGACGCGTTCCAAGAGAACGGCCAAGACCATCCGCTGGAGTACGACAGCAGCGCCAAGTACAAGGAGTTCGTGGACGACAACGAGTGCAGGAAGCAGTGGATTGTGTTGCAGCTGCCGGCCACGTATATCGCTACCAACTGGCCCTTGCGGGTAAGTGGCCACACCTATGTTGCCATCATTAAATATTATAACCCAAATTAGCTTTATTCAAGTAACAAAAGTACATTTGAATCATCAGAATTAAATGTATAAAAGCTTGTTACCTTTCCCGTGGTTGGGTATAAAGAAACAATATTAGGTTATAAAATTTTTAATGCACAGTAACATAGTATTATAAACAACCAATTACTTAATTTACTAGTTACTTATGTTACTTCTTATAATTACTATTATATAAAAATTATGCCAGCTAGACTCAGCGTGGGTCACTTGGGATAAAAGGCAAGCTTGAAAATTCAATGTAATTCAATGCAATTCAATATAAGGTTGAAAATTAGGCGCCACTGACGAATAAATTAGTTGATGTGGTTTGAAAGAATATACCGTTCGCCAGACCGGTGTAAACGAAATTTATAATATAATTGAAAGGGGGTACATCACCAAAGTTTCCAGCTACACGTGGATACCGACAACGGCTTTGGGAACAGGCCTGCCGTCCTTGGAGTCGCACCAGCCGCTATCTGGGCACACTCAACCAGGAACCTGGGGCTGTTCACTCTTAATATTTCCATTCAAGAAGTCCACGTGGTGGGTAAATCCGATTAAAAAAAAAACCTCCTGTAATACGAAATATACAGGTTCAATAAGTTAAGCAAATAAGCAAATGATAAATACCTTTAACGAGAGATGTAAGCACGAATTTACCTTCTGGAGGTTCAAAGTCCTGCTTACACAAATTGACGATCTCAACTCCGGAGAACCATTTCAAAGGGTCACTGGAAACCACAATTTACACATGACTACGACTTTTCGAATTGTAAACCAATGCATTTAACCAAAAACAAGAATTAAAGACTTACAATTTTTTACGAGTCGGTAAACATGATATAAAGTTCTGTCAAACTTCAAAACTTCATTGTTAATATAAATTCTGAAAAGATGACTGCTATTAAAGCACTGAATTAAGAAACTCAATTATTAAGATAACTCACCGATATATTCACTATATCGAATTAAAAGTTTGGATTCGGTGTGAAGCCGATAGTTCCAAAATTCAAAAAGAACGAAATCGAAAGTTCACGAACCTTTGAAAGGTTAACGAGTGTGACCAGTATCACTACCAAAATACCCTTAATGAAAAAGGAATTATATCCATAATAAAATCAAGGAAATAATTATGGAATAATTATTAAAATTAAGAAAAGCCAAATATGAGGCAAAGTAAATTTATCATAACTAGACTCCGACACCTACATCGAAGAACTAACCTTTAAACTGGAAGACAGCTATTAAATTAATCTGAAACGATGTGAAGTGACATTTAATAAAATTCAACAAACGAATTAGATGATTAAAATCTTATTTTAATAATTGTTTTAATGCACCTTTAAAATAAATGCAATATATTTTATTAATTAAAATTTTAGAAAATGCCAAGTTGAAGCGGTAACCTAGCAACACCGCCATACATTACTTGGGAAATGGGTCAATGGCACGGAATTTAGCGAATTGACACTTTTTTGACGTTTTATATAATTATAAAAAAAAGTTAAAATTATGAAAATAATTTTTAATGTAACAGTACCTCCCCTCCCGGAAGAATTTTGCGAGGATAAACGAGAAAAATTCGAGCTGGCCCTCCAGCTCAGAACCTCGAACAACACAAATAATTAATTGAAATAACATTTCAAATGTGAAATATAAAATGACAAAAAAAGTGGAAGATCCAACTTAAGAAAACTACTACTCACCACAACTCATTTATTCGGCTACAACCAAATAAAACAAACAGAGCTCCCACAATATGTGCAGGACAAACTCCACCTAAGCTTAAGCTCAACAAAAGCTTCGCTGCATGCGTAACCAGACGCATGAACAAAACTAATATCTGCTCTAACACAGATAATATAAAAATAATGCTTCTCATAAGCAATCTTAAAAAAAAATTACTAGTAGTCTATGCCACTAAATAGAGAATATAATAAACCTCTATAAAATAGTATCACGACACCAAAATTCGCGAAGACAATATAACTAATTAACTATTCGAACCCACGAGAAGTTAACAGTCTTAACCTTAACACACTATACAAGAAAAATATACAAACCAACAGACATAACAAACCTTAATAAAACCAACCGTCAGGACTGATGGTACTCACACATAAGACTTTCTACTGACCAGACGAACAACAACACTTGTTAGGTAATATGGGATGGGAAAGGAATATTAGGAAACCAAACAGATGCCACGCCAACACAGAAGTGGACACTGGAAGGTGACAAAACGTCAAGGAATAGTATTAAGGCTTATTTTTACAGAGTCACAAACCGCTCTGAGTCGTAAGGCTTATTTTTACAGAGTTACAATCCGCTCTGAGTATTAAGGCTTATTTAAGGGAGTTACCAACCGCTCCATAAGGATTTTAGGGTGAGGAAAAGGAATAAAAGGATGCCAAACAGATACAACACTATCACAAAGTTGATACTGGACGGTCACCAAACGTGAAGGAATAGTTTTAAGGCTTATTTTTACAGAGTTACAATCCGCTCTGAGTCGTAAGGCTTATTTTTACAGAGTTACAATCCGCTCTGAGTCGTAAGGCTTATTTTTACAGAGTTACAATCCGCTCTGAGTATTAAGGCTTATTTAAGGAGTTACCAACCGCTCCATAAGGATTTTAGGGTGAGGATAAGGAATAAAAGGATGCCAAACAGATACAACACCATTACAAAGTTGATACTGGACGGTCACCAAACGGGAAGGAATAGTTTTAAGGCTTATTTTTACAGAGTCACAAACCGCTCTGAGTCGTAAGGCTTATTTTTACAGAGTTACAATCCGCTCTGGGTATTTAGGCTTATTTAAGGAGTTACCAACCGCTCCATAAGGATTTTAGGGTGAGGAAAAGGAATAAAAGGATGCCTAACGAACACAAACGAAACCTAAAGACACTGCTATCCATACCATAATAAAGCAACTGTCAGGACTGATGTTTCATACCAATAAACTCAGCTGTCCGGACGTTCACACTTTGCAATACCTAACGACACTATCATACCTTAATAAACCGACTGTCAGGACTGATGTTTCACCCCTCTCCTCTCTGCTGTCCGGACGTTCACACTTTGCAATACCTAACGACACTATCGTACCTTAATAAACCAACTGTCAGGACTGATGTTTCACACCTCTCTCCTCTCTGCTGTCCGGACGTTCTTTAATAAATAAGTTTACTTTTTAAGGTTTCTAATATGCCAACTACCTAAATGTTTGCCACTATTAAAATCTTCTAATTCGTAAACCAATGGGCTTAGTTTACGTACCACCCGACACTTTTCGAATTTCGGAGCCAGCTGTAAAAAATTTTGTAGCGTCACTAAGAGGAAAGGTTTTCTTCCAAACAATGTCTCCCACGTTGAACTCTAAATGTCGCCGAGATTTATTGTAATAAATTCTGCTTCTATGATGGGCCTTAGAGAGTGCTGTCTTAACCTTAGAAAAAATACCTTCTAACGCACCTAATCCACTACCATAAGCCTCCAAAGAAGGAGTACCCTGTTTAGAAGGACAACCTCTGTTATAAAGGCTTCCGCAAGAGACGGGTTCCCTACCGTGTACCAAGAAAAACGGAGAAAAGCGGGTGGCTTCGTTGACCGCAGAATTCATTGCAAACACTACCTTAGGCACGAAAGAATCCCAAGAGCGATGATCCTCTTTAACAAGCGTAGAAATGGCCGTAATGATAGTACGGTTATACCGCTCCACAGTATTTACTTGGGGGCAATATTTAGGTGTAAAGTGAATTTCTGGAATCTGATATTTTTTGAACAAGGATTTCATCTCGCTACCCGTGAATTGAGTACCGTTATCTACAATCACTGTACGCGGGATACCATGTACCAAAAATACACCTTCCTCCAGTCGAGACACAATAGACTTAGCGACAGCCCTACGCAAAGAAAAAGCAAGACAATACTTACTGAAACAGCAAACTATCACCAGTAAAAATGTATAACCAGCTCTGGAACGTGGTAGTGGACCAACTAGATCTATGCTGATGGTTTCAAAAGGACGGGAACAATTCTTTTCACTACCCATTAACCCAGGAACCGAGGTCTGTGGATGCTTGTGTGCAGAACAAACATCACAATTACTAACAAATTTAATAACGTCCTGATACATATTCGGCCAATAGTAACGAAGAGATAAACGTTTATACGTTTTAAAAATACCGAAGTGGGGGGAAGTCTCACTACAATGATTGGACTTTAGCAGATGTTCACGTTGCTTCAAAGGTACAACTTCCTTCCAATCAAATTCACTTGTAAACCCGAATTTGTTTTTGGAATATTTAAAGAGCTTATCTCCCTCAACGACGTAGTTAGGGCAAGAACGAGGAAATTGGTTACACTTAGTATAAAGTCTGTTAAACCAGGGATCTGATAAGTCAGACTTTATTTCAGAAACCACCGGAACCGAGCGTGACAAAGCATCCGGAACTACGTTGTCTTTACCCTTACGGTGTTCGATGATAAAATCAAACGGAGATAACCTGCACCCCCATCGTGCTAAACGACCGGTAGGATTGGACAAATTAAAAAACCACTTCAAACTAGAATGATCAGTTATGATCTTGAATTGCGGGCCCCCCTCCAGATAAGCACGAAAGTGTTCAACCGCGAAAACGACAGCGAGGGCTTCTCGTTCCGTAGCGGAATAATTTCGTTCAGCTCTGATAAGCGAACGGCTAGCAAAAGCAACGGGATGCTCTTGACCGTCATCATTTAATTGGGTAAGAGTTCCAGCAATCCCATAGCTAGAAGCATCGCAATGGACAGAGAACGGCTTTGAAAAGTCGGGGCATGCCAAAACAGGAGCCGACACCAAACAGGATTTAAGTTCTAAAAAAGCTTTTTCAGCTTCCTCTGACCAGGAAAACGCAGGAGCATCTTTACGGGTACTAGTCAAAGCATTTAAAGGAGCTGCGATTGAACTAAAGTCTTTAATGAACCTGCGATAGTAGGATGCAGTACCTAAAAACATTTTAACTTCCTTGCGATTAGTGGGAGTAGGATATTCAACTATAGCTTTAATTTTGGCGGGATCTGTATGTAAGCCCCTTTGATCTACAATGTAACCAAGATATTTAAGTTCTTTTCTAAAGAAGTGAGATTTATCCAAATTAATAGTCAGACTAGCTGATTTAAGCCGATCCAGGACCTTATCAAGTAAAGAAATATGTTCTTCAAAGGTAGAACTAACAATAATTATATCATCAAGATATACAAAAACTCGATTACCAAATTCTGGGCCAAATAACTTATCCATCAAACGTTGTTGGGTAGCTGGTGCATCTTTCAGACCAAAGCACATAACAGCAAACTGGAAAAGACCTCGTCCAGGGACAGTGAACGCAGTTTTTTCTCGAGATTTTGGATCTAGGGGAATTTGCCAAAACGCAGCTTTAAGATCAATAGAAGACAAATACTTAGCTTCCTTAAGCTGATCTAAAATCTGTGAAATATAGGGAAGTGGATATGCATCTCCTTTGCTAATGGCGTTGAGTTTGCGACTATCAAGGCAGAATCGAAACTCTCCATTAGATTTAGGAGCCAATAGCACTGGATTATTCCAAGCGCTTGTACTAGGTTCCACCACACCTAATTCTAACATTTCGTCAAGCTGACGATTTAATTCTTTTAAACGTTCGGGAGATAAGCAATAATAACGTTGCTTAATGGGTGCCGTATCACCCGTATCGATCGAATGTGTTATAACATCCGTTCGACCTAAGCCCTTCCTTTCGAAGGAAACCTCCTCAAACTTACCAATCACCTCCTTCGCAATTACGCTTTGCGAAGAAGATAAATCCTCAAGGGGATGTAAGAACTTCACTCCCGAAACTACATTCGTTTCGGATGAATCAAAGCTTACATCAAAAAATAAGTTTGGTGCTAAACCAAACCTACGCCAAAAATTAACCCCAAAAATTAAGGGTGTTGTCACACTAGGGACAACATAAAATTTGATTACTTTAGTCTTAGACTTCAGCGTAACCGGTAAAAATAAATAACCTGACACACGGGATCGTGCATCATTAGCCGTAGCTATATAAGAAATATCAGATGTGTCATACATCTGAACACCCTGACCGACAAAATATTGACCTAAATTTGACCCTAATATAGATATAGATGAACCGGAATCTAATAAACCACAAAACTGTTCATCAAAAATAGAAACCGACAAATAAGGACGAATGTCATCCGGAGGACGCTGCATAGCCGCTACACTATGAGTAAAGAAAAGTGAGATTCGTTTTAAATACTTCCGCCAATCGTCAGGATCAAAGTTAGCGGAACGACTTGACAGAAGGCTTATCCGTTTTTTCGGATCAGCAGATTTACAATTAAGACAGGACTTAACGGTGATGCCCTTAGTACCACAACGAAAACAGACAATATCCTTAGACTTACAAGTACCCAAATCATGTCCCTTAACCCTACAACGAAAACAAAACAAACCAGGTTTACTCTTGCCGCGTATCAACTCGACTTTAAAAGATTTACTATATTTGAAACCTAAATCAGGAGCTAAAGTATCAGCATCAATCTTTGGTGGATCCCTAAAATCTTTTACTTGTTTAAAAGTAAATTCTAAAATTTTACATTTATCCCGAAGTTGCTGCAAGTTATCAATATTCTCCAGCGCTAGCGCTTGCGTAAAACACGGACGTAGGTTTTTACGTATAATCTTTAATTTATCCCTTTCTGGCAGTGAATATGAAAGTCTCGAAAAATAATTAATCATGACCGCAATAAAAATTAAACAAGATTCTGACTGACCCTGCGTTCGACGACGAATCTCAGATAACAGCTGCTCATCATAGTCCAAAGGTGAAAAATCTTCAATCAGCCTCTCCTTTAAACTCTGCCAGTCTGCGACTTCCGAACGAACACTCCGGTACCATGTTAAAACTTCATCCGAAAAAAGTTCAACAGCTGACTGAAATAAAATGTCATCAGAAATACCTCGAGCTAGACAAAGTTCTTCAAGCCTAAGAATAAAGAAACGGACACATGATTTGCCATTAAATTTTAAATTTAAACGAGCAATAGACTTATCAGATGAACAAGAAATATTAGAAATCGGCAAAGGATTAATCAAAGCAGGTGAACGATCCGTAGATTGATCGTTAGCAACTTCTTCAAAAGTTTTCCTAAAAGATTGAAACAAACTATCCACTTTCGAAAGACAATCCTTAAGTTTCACATTCAATTCTTCCTTTTTATAAAATAAATTAACATCCACTTCAATCCTACTAAATCGATGGAAAAGGTGATGTGCTATAGCTCTTAACCGGTTAAAACTTTTAAATTGAGGCTTAGATGACAAGGTGAGTAAGACTTCATCCAGTTTAGAATCAATAATTTCAAACTCGCTGGCTGGATCCAAAGATGTTTCTAAAATCTCATCAGCAGGAATTGAATTCACTAAGTCCCGAATCTGAATCCTCAACTCTTCAACTGAACCTTTAGGTTTAGCATCCCTTATCTCAACTTCATAAATAAGTTCATCCTTCCTAAGTAAGTGATAAGCTATAGGCCTTTCCATGATGTAAAAAAAAATATTTCCCAAAAAAAAAATATTCTAAGTGTAAGCTATGAATGTGACAACTGGTTTTATATAGATATAAAACAAAATTAAAAAACTATAAAAAAAAGTTCAGTAAAAAAAAATTGTATTGAACCCGTATAAAAATTTGCAGAACCCTAAAAGTTGCAATACTAAAGAACCACACAAACAATATGAATAAGGTTCAAAAACAAATAAATTTAAATAAAAGTTCAGATAAAATTAAACGTGCAAAAGTCCAAAGTGCAAGTAAAATTAATTGTCATATTAAATGCTGATAATAAAAAGTTAAGTCGAGCTGGCTTCACAATATAATAATATGTAAGTCACTTAATACTAAACCTGTTTAAATTATAATTGCATCAATAATTTAAATTAATCCTCTTAAAGTAATAATTATTATATAATTAAAGTAATATCACAGTATGATAATTTACTTAAAATTTACTACCAATGCAATATGAAATGTTGTAAAGTTAATTTGAAACATATAATAAAGGACATAATTATTAAAATAGTACTTGTTAAATCTTTATAATAGTTTTTATACAATAACAATATTAAACATTGATTTTCAAATGCCTTATTTCAATATAGCAAATACAGACATACTGACTATCCCAAGTCACGCCCCACGTTGGGCGCCACTGTTACCTTTCCCGTGGTTGGGTATAAAGAAACAATATTAGGTTATAAAATTTTTAATGCACAGTAACATAGTATTATAAACAACCAATTACTTAATTTACTAGTTACTTATGTTACTTCTTATAATTACTATTATATAAAAATTATGCCAGCTAGACTCAGCGTGGGTCACTTGGGATAAAAGGCAAGCTTGAAAATTTAATGTAATTCAATGCAATTCAATATAAGGTTGAAAATTAGGCGCCACTGACGAATAAATTAGTTGATGTGGTTTGAAAGAATACACCGTTCGCCAGACCGGTGTAAACGAAATTTATAATATAATTGAAAGGGGGTACATCACCAAAGTTTCCAGCTAGACGTGGATACCGACAACGGCTTTGGGAACAGGCCTGCCGTCCTTGGAGTCGCACCAGCCGCTATCTGGGCACACTCAACCAGGAACCTGGGGCTGTTCACTCTTAATATTTCCATTCAAGAAGTCCACGTGGTGGGTAAATCCGATTAAAAAAAAAACCTCCTGTAATACGAAATATACAGGTTCAATAAGTTAAGCAAATAAGCAAATGATAAATACCTTTAACGAGAGATGTAAGCACGAATTTACCTTCTGGAGGTTCAAAGTCCTGCTTACACAAATTGACGATCTCAACTCCGGAGAACCATTTCAAAGGGTCACTGGAAACCACAATTTACACATGACTACGACTTTTCGAATTGTAAACCAATGCATTTAACCAAAAACAAGAATTAAAGACTTACAATTTTTTACGAGTCGGTAAACATGATATAAAGTTCTGTCAAACTTCAAAACTTCATTGTTAATATAAATTCTGAAAAGATGACTGCTATTAAAGCACTGAATTAAGAAACTCAATTATTAAGATAACTCACCGATATATTCACTATATCGAATTAAAAGTTTGGATTCGGTGTGAAGCCGATAGTTCCAAAATTCAAAAAGAACGAAATCGAAAGTTCACGAACCTTTGAAAGGTTAACGAGTGTGACCAGTATCACTACCAAAATACCCTTAATGAAAAAGGAATTATATCCATAATAAAATCAAGGAAATAATTATGGAATAATTATTAAAATTAAGAAAAGCCAAATATGAGGCAAAGTAAATTTATCATAACTAGACTCCGACACCTACATCGAAGAACTAACCTTTAAACTGGAAGACAGCTATTAAATTAATCTGAAACGATGTGAAGTGACATTTAATAAAATTCAACAAACGAATTAGATGATTAAAATCTTATTTTAATAATTGTTTTAATGCACCTTTAAAATAAATGCAATATATTTTATTAATTAAAATTTTAGAAAATGCCAAGTTGAAGCGGTAACCTAGCAACACCGCCATACATTACTTGGGAAATGGGTCAATGGCACGGAATTTAGCGAATTGACACTTTTTTGACGTTTTATATAATTATAAAAAAAAGTTAAAATTATGAAAATAATTTTTAATGTAACAAGCTATTCCAGTAAAACTATTATAACCCAAATTAGCTTTATTCAAGTAACAAAAGTACATTTGAATCATCAGAATTAAATGTATAAAAGCTATTCCAGTAAAACTAGTGCTGTAAGTCCTCCCCACCGTCACCCTGCCTGTCTGAACGCAAAAATTACCGAACGGATTTTCATATAGTTTCACTTTTTGCAAGGTATTTAATAATCGTCAAATTTTAGCCAATTTACCCGAAACCGTAGCGAATGGTAAACCTAAAGCTTCCCCTTTGAATAGAATGGTGTTGCTTAGTTTAAGAGATCTTAGACAGAACGGAACGGTTCTATACTATTAACTATGTATTCTTGAATGTTTTTTTTTAAATTTAAATGAGCGTTTTGTTCAGTTTATTCTTACTAGTCCAAAATTAAGCATCTTATTTGCAAATGCAAAAAAACACTCAAATAATCCATGCCTTTGGTAAAATACATGATGTATTTAAAGGCAATAAAATACACTTTCGGCATTTGGCATATAATCGATGTCAAGCAGTTGAAGCTATGACCACTTACTCATATAGTAAAGAAATCTTACGAATGTGTCTATGTTCATTGAACTTGAACTGGCCGGACCGATCTTAATGAGAATTTTTTTAGTGGTTAAATTAAAGATGGGGACTAAAGGAAGGTGGCGTTGAGACTGGGTTAATGATTTGTTAAGTAAAGAGTACGAGATCGGGATGGGCGGCTAGTAAATACTAAAAAGCTGTGTGACGCGTGCGGTGGCAAGACCTAAGTAACGAGTACAAGATCGGTATGGGCAGTTAGTAAATAATAATAAGCCGTGTGGTCGTTGCGGGAGTGTGACGTGTGCGGTGGTGTGCAGTTCAGCGCGGTGGACAGCAGCGGGCAGCACGTGTGCGTGGCGGGGCGCGCGGGGCTGGCGCACTACAGCTGCGCCGCGCGCCGCTGGAAGCTTTTCGGCAACGAGGCGCACGAGCGCGACTTCGTCGTCGCCGCCGGCGTGCTCTGGTGGCGCGACTACATCGTCGCCGGTGAGTGCGCGCGCTGACGCCTTGCAGTAGGTAACCAGGCAGTAGGTAGGTAGTAGGCACGTAGGCCTTAGCTGAAGTTCCTTGGTTCAAATCGAAAAGAAATATTTATTGATATGCGTCATGCCTACATGCGTCGCATTACATTTTACTACACGCAAACATAATATATATATATACGAAGAGTCGAGATGGCCCAGTGGTTAGAACACGTGCATCTTAACCGATGATTGCGGGTTCAAACCCAGGCAAGCACCGCTGATTCATGTGCTTAATTTGTCTTTATAATTCATCTCGTGCTCACCGGTGAAGGAAAACATCGTGAGGAAACCTGCATGTGACAAATTTCATAGAAATACTGCCACATGTGTATTCAACCAAACCGCATTGGAACAGCGTGGTGGAATATGTTCCAAAACCTTCTCCTCAAAAGGAGAGGAGGCCTTTAGCCCAGCAGTGGGAATTTACTGGCTGTTGTTGTTGTTGTTGTTGTAAACATAATATGCAGTGAGATAGGGTTATGAAATATAGGGTTGGCAACTAAGTGATTGCCGATTTCAAATAAGAAGGAAAATTTAAAATTTTTATTTAAAAATGTAACTTTATTAAATTACAAATTGTCCGTTCTTATTGATGACTTTCGCTATCATTTGGCAGTGGAAAAATTTCACGTTCGAAAATTTTCTGACCTTTGCTATCAAAAAATTGAATTAAATGTGATCTGACATCATCAGGGTTCGTTGGGTTTTTGGAGGTAATACAAAAAAATATGTCTGAAGTGCACGTCCTGTTCTTCCATTTTTTAATTGGAATAAAAACAAAACTAAAGTACTAATCGGTATATAAATTTATACTAAATTATAGTGACAAGTCTAAACAATTAGAAACAATATATTTTAAGATGCTTTGACTACATTCACAAAACAAAAAGAAGCGTAAAGTCCACCTATCCACAAAATCGGCAATGACTTAATTGCCAACCCTATAGTATAGTCAAATTTGCTACACAACAGGAGAGAATACTTAATTTAGTAATGTGACATTAAAATTTTAATTATTTTGTGTGTATTTAAAAATGATAGCATAAAGGACTTAGAATAACAGCGCTGCTGTTGTTTATACAGGATGTTACAGCATAACGGACGGTCACGACGAGATCCGGTTCTACCCGCGAGACGCGAAACTCGACAACAAGTTCGCGAAGATAGTTCGCGTGCAGGCGCAGGTGTTAGTGCTCGACATTCTCGACGACCAACTCGTAGTGTTCGGCGCGGACGCACTCGTCACCATATACGAACTGAACAGGATCGATAACAGTTAGTACATTACTCAAATATATAACATAACTAAACAAAAGCAAACCCACGAAATACCTTTGCCGTCTAGAGGCCTTGCAGTCGGAAAGGCTGTTGCTACTACTATTTTTGACGTGGCAACGTCTTATAAATTGGTTTGCCGGGTGACACTTCAAGATACTGCGTTACGCTCCGCTCACGTTATGCGCTCACAATGAGAGCGAGTGAGAGGCACGCGTCCCTTCCACTCGGGCATGGTTAGCCCGCCTAAGAGCGAGAGAGACAGACATAAAAAGTCGTTGTTTTTGAATTTAATTAAATACATGTTTTAAATTGTTACTATTATTTCATCCTTCTTCCTACTATACGAATGAATATTCACATTAAAATTATTTTACCACTCAAAGTCGTTGTCACGTAAAACTTTCGCCCGTATACCGACTTTACAGGCAACCAATTTTTTTTTTTATTATATAGCTATTCCTTTCAAATTATATTTTTGTATTATTTCATAAAAAATATCAGCTAATAAAACGCGCACTCGAGGTGGTCGTGCATGTAAAGTAAAGTACCCGGTGGGGCGCAGGCGGCGGCGTGGAGGTGCGCTGCGTGCAGGCGGTCGACATCTCGGCGCTGGCGCACCCCGCGTGCGTGGTGTCGGCGTCGCTGTGCCGCCTGCAGGACGCGCCGCCCGCGCACCTCGCCCGCCCCGCGCGCGCACACCCGCCGCACGCGCCCGACTCGCTGGTACGCTGACGGGTTGTCCATTAATCACGTGAGGCTTGAAAGGGGGGGGAGGGGTTTGATAAAAATCACGAAAATAACACAAGGGGGAGGGGGGGTGTAGTAAGATATCTCGTGTATTTATTTTGTCTAATGCGCGATTTTTAAACAAATATTAAGCGGCACGTTTTTCCTATGATTACACTCTTCGTTTATTATTATTGTTTAACAATGCAATGTTTAACAATGTCATAATAAGGCAATAAAAAAAAACTTGCAACCTGGTGTAGACATTTTTATTATGGTCCTTAATTTCAGAATAAAATAAGATTAAAGTTTATACCTGTATTTAAATTAAGATAATATTCAGAAAAATTTAAGATTCGTTGTAGGTAATAAAAATACACGTGATGTTGAGAAGGGGGAGGGGGGATGGTCTTAAACCTCACTACGTATCACCAATGGGGTAGGGGGGTTAAAAAATGCTAAAAAAAGATCACGTGATTAATGGACAACCCCTAACGTGTCACTACAACGCCGCTAACGTGTGCTGGGCTAAGGCCTCGACTCCCCTTTTTGAGGAGAAGATTTTGGAATATACCTACCGTATCATGCTAATTTAATATATGATCTTTTACTTCGAAACCGTGGGTAGGTCATATAGGTCCGGTATTTATTTATTTATTTTAATGCTTTATTGTACAATACAAAAGTATTAACAAAAGGCGGGCTTAATGCTACTGCATTCTCTACCAGCCAACCTTAGGATGTACAAGAAAGAATGATATAGGTGTACAAAAAACATAAGATAGTCTTAAAAAATTAAACGATAATATATAATTTACAGATGCGTCTAGTGAAAACTAACTTTATGTGGTTCTTTTCTTTCAGTACTAGTAAGATTTAAGAGCCGATATGGCTCAGTAGTTAGAACGCGTGCACCATAACCGGTTATTGCGAGTTCAAACCCAGGCAAGCACCACTAAATATTCATGTGCTTAATTTGTGTTTATAAAATCATTTCGTGCTCAGCTGTGAAGGAAAACATTGTCCATGCATGAGTCCAATTTCATAGAAATTCTGCCACATGTGTATTCCACCAATACGCATTGGAACAGTGTGGTGGTATATGCTCCAAAACTTTCTCCTCAAAGGACGAGTTGACCTTAGCCCAGCAGAGGGAAATTTACAGGCTGTTGTTGTAGTAGTTAAATTTGATGTAATTGTTAATGTAATTCAGAAATTGAATACCATTATCTAGACTACACTTTATTTAATCGCAAATAGTCCTGCTGCATATTGATGTCAATTAATTTATCTTTAGGTAATCAACGCAAGTGGAAAATTAATGATGGTGCAAAGAGAAGAATATGACGTAGATGAAGACAATAATCCGGTAAGTTATAGTTTTATATAATTCTAAACAACGTATACTCCTAATTGGGAATAGCGAAAAAATATTCCATTTGAATGAATCGATATCATTTAAAAGAAATAATTAGTGCTAAGCAATATCTGCGATCGTTAAAGATGGTGTATCATAAAAATATTAATGTAATAATCATTTAACTTATTGGTGTCAACTTAGTTATAAACAATATAGAAACTATTGCTGCTACCATTTAAAACGTTAAGATATTGACGTTAAAATTATAATTTTCGAGATTTGTAGGCAACAGAAGGCCTCACAGTCACTGTGAGTAGTGGCTTAGAGAAGGTCAACGAGGCTTTAAAATGAGAAATTAAAGGATTTGTGCAAGAGATGTATATACAGAATTTTAATGTATGTAGACTTGCAATAATGATAATGCCATAATAGTAGTAATAATCTGTGGTAGGATTATGTAATAGCCGATCTTGTTAGCAAGAAGACCTCAGTCGACACAAATTCTTCTTTATAAAAGAAGACTAAGGGTTGTTATGTTATGGTTTGTAGGCAGAGTGAGCCAGTGAAGCTTCAAACACAGGTGACGTAATAAATTTTTAATTAATTTTTAAGTTAACATGGTGTTTTTTTCAGAGTATTCTAGCAGATCCTTCGTCAGAATCTGCTAGAATACTCTGAAAAAATTCAAGATTGAATGAACATACATTTAATATACATAAAAATAACTTTCTCTCATTCTGAGTCTTGCCAAATTCCATCAACAAATACTTAACAAGGTTAATGTCGCATTGCCCTCGTATAGGGATGCTTAATGTTTTTTATTGTATTCATAATATAGGTACGTTAACGATGACGATGATATCCTTTCGTTACTATTATTAGTTACACAGCCAATATTAAAAGATTGCTATTTAATGGAGTTTTTATTAAACAAATGATAATAACTTGTGGGCAACGATATGATCCGGTGCAATTTTAATAATTGGTGTGTCATTTATTATTTCGGCCATTTTATATAGGTGCATGATAGGATACTTTCGGTGATTTGAATGATAAAAATATATGTAAGAATATACTTAAATATTTTGATTTCGAGTAATAAAAACGCATTATTATTTAATTGTGTTAAAATTAAAAGTCGTAATTTTTAGTATAATAAGTAAATAGTATAATATCACCTGGCACGTTGATAAACTTCTTTCCTGGAGTTTTAATGCTAGTATTTGTACATTACACGTTAAAGATAGGTATTATATCCAAAAAAAAAACCAAATATTTATAACTGTTAACGTTTCAGAGTGCGATAACTTTTGCCTGAATGTAAATTTGTTGCTTTATATTTGGAAAATCAAGTTTTTTAACTACTTTTTCAAATATAGTAAAATACCCAATTATATTAGTTGATAAAGTGTTCAAGATTTAAATAATGTTATTATAAATTTAAAGTGCATCGTAATCAGTGCATTGACTATTATTATATAATGTATTACTTATGTTCACTTTGATTACTCTGTTACGTAAATGCTGTAATATGCAATTAATTAGGGGTTATTTCACGTATCACTTCCCTTTATTTATTGCAATACCAATTATTTTTTGTTAATTTAATGATATTAGTGTTGTTTTTGAACTGTTCTTATCTTCATAATGAAGTGGATTAAGACACGCAAGCATAACAAAAAAGATCTATGCGAATATCATATTATGTTTCCTTTTAGCAACGGGCAAATATTGATTAATCTAACAGTATTTAAACTCGCTTGGGGATCTCAAGAGTAATTTAAAAAGTAATGATTCATCTAAGTATACGCTACTGTTTTCAAATACATCTAATATCAATTATCTCAATGCAAAACCATTTAAATAAAGTTAAGTACAATACTATTAAAAATTAGACAATTTGTCTCTTTCTTCAGGTGTTTTGAGGTCTTGCATTTTCGGAAAACCGAAAGAGAAAGTAACGGGAATAAAATAAACGATTACTAAAGAAATATTTAATTTCTTAAATGAAATTATTTATTTACAGTGGCAAAAGTACAAAAATTCAGGTACACTTCATTGCTACGGAGATACGATCAGTCAGCTTAACTTCTAATGACCTACGTGTATTATTGCATTTAACATGAATGCATGCAAGAATACACTAGCGCCGTGAGTAACTTAAAAGGTTACCTATACACATAGAAGTCTTTATAGCATAATATTATAGCTAGTTTTAATTAAAACTTAATCTACCTCAGTGCTTAGTTTTGATTGTAAGCGTTTTTCCATCTAACGAAATCGGACCAGCGGCCCATCTGCGGACGATGTTGCCCTTGGAGCCGTAACTCGAACCGCTGAGTGACACCCACGGGGCGGACGGAAGCGGATAGTAGTCGTAGTTCTTTATTGGTGCGATAATCGGTTCTGATTCGACTATTGGCGTGGCTATGGGAGCGATGTCAGCTAATGGACCGTAATTGTCAATGTGACCGTATTGCTCGTGGCCGATTTGCTCGTGACCGATTTGCTCGTGACCGATTTGCTCGTGACCGTAGTCGTCAATTGGCCCGTAAGCCGAATGATCGATTGGAGCGAGATCTTCAAGGGGTTCGTAATTTGCGACTGGTGCGTGTTGGATAGGTGCGACATGCTCGACGATCGGCTTGGAGATAGCTGACACTGAATGTACATTCGGTCCCGTCCTCTTAACAACAGCATTGAAGCCCCGGACTGCATCCGCGGTGTACTCCACGATCCTCACATTGCCATCGGGCTCCACCAAAGAGTAGGCTCCTCGGACTACATCGCCTTCGCGTTTTTCCCACTGAGCTTTGTTGTCACCGGTTGATGGATCATTTACCGCGTAATTAAATTCATAATTGGAGTTTGGCTGTAACAAAAAACGATAACATAAATAATAATTCTGTCTGTTCAATTCATTTATTGTCAAATAGGGACTTATATAGTAAATTCTCTTTTATTAACTGATTACACCGATATGCCTGAATACAAAAATTCGCCACAGCGGTTTTAGCGTAAAAAACGTTCAGTGTAGTATTAGTACTTTAGAAGTTCTACTATCACTACTATTGATACGATTTTAATTTAAATATCAATCGAACTTACAATGCTCCCAACTTCGGCGTAGGATAGGAGAGCGGGCGGGTTGGCTACCGCGACCGCGCTGAACGCAAATAAGCAGGATACCTAAAATAAATCGTAAAAAAACATTTATTATTCTTCTATTCTGTCATAAAAATGAAATAAGTAAAAATTAAACCTCGCTGTATTACTAAAATATAATCAAAATTTATTTGTTGAAATTTTTTGACATTTACCACCAAAAATGAATTCATTTTTCTGACGATGTATTCCTGTAAGCAAACGAAGTGCACTGTACCTATGACATCGCATACAAGTATATTTATACCACACTAATTATTCGACCAAGTCGCACTCCGGTTTTTGTCAGAACCTCCTATTTTCTACGGATCGTTTGATTTCAGCTTGGTCAGCTATATTCCCTCGTTCACAATTAAAAGTGCATAACACGTTCGATAAAATACATATTATTTAAATTTGATTACACAAAAAAATAACTGTGTCAGTGCTATACGATTTTGCCTAATTATGACATTAATGCATGTATTTAGAACACTTTTCTAATTAGAATAATCAACAAGTTCTACCCTCAGTTCGGTCATGCATATCTTTGTAGACGCAATCGCTTACATCCTGCGCTACCTCATTGTTAATATAAAGAATATACTTATGAGATCGAGCTTGAAAATAATAATCAATGTACATTAACCCACACTTGAGTATCACGAAGAAGCTACAGCCAATAAAAATTGATCCCGCATCCACATGTCTTTGGATGATAAACAGTACTTATACCTAAAGTCTATGGGGGTTTATACAATAGTACATGTTATTGTTACTATTGTTAGAAATACTTCTTTATGCTAATACATTTATGCTAATACATCTTATAATTGTATATTTAATTAACTCATATTTTCTTAGTGTATCTGATTTCATAAAAGTGTAATCGTTTTTAGAACGTCATTGGTATGGCTGTATAAAATAATACAAGATGTTTGTTTTCCCGCGCAAACGGATTATTGAAAAAACAAAAGAGAGTCGCGCATGGAACGACAATTGAAAATTATTGTTAATTTGATTTTTTAACTTCAGGGCAATAATATTTTATAAAAAATAAAACAAATAATTAATAAATAAACATTCTACTGGTGTATGTATTACTATAAAATCAAAATCATCAAAATCAAAATAAACTTTATTCAAGTGGGCTTTTATAAGCATTTTTGAATCGTCAATTAACAATTAAGTGAAGCTACCATCAGCTATATGAAATAGATGTCAATAAGAAATAGTATTTAAAATAAACGAGTACTAAAATAAATCAACTCCTTCGTTTATAGGTATCAGGATTAAACCAAATATTAAAAAAACCTAATGAAGAATAGAGAATATTCATATATCCTCTTTTCTTGTTTCCTTTTGTTTTAAGTATTCTGTTAAGCAATCTCAACGGGATGCTCAAGGAAATCTATGTAATTTACATTTTTAAAGTCAACTCAAAATTAATCCCAAAACATGATATCAGAAGTTTCATCATAGCGGAGAACGGCATGATTTAAATCATATTCTAAGCAATCATATTATATTAAATCGCTTAATATCCAGCGAGTGAAATGACGGAAAATGAAGCCAGCCAAGGTTTCATTCTCATGTTTTATAGCTCAATCATTTATGAACGCTATAAATCGTATTTCAAAATCCAATGCATTTACTTATTCCATTTCATGTTACGATATACAAGAACCATTTTCGAATCCTTCTGGTTCATGATCTAGTTATGGAAATAAGTATATCATACTAATTGAGATATAAGAAACGTTATGCGAAGATCAATCACGTGTTACAACTTTAGCAGTACCACTATTTTGTTTGATAGATGAATTCCCGCTCAAAGCTTTTTTCGAAAATTGCCCTTTTGACTGACCTTTATTAAAAATGTAATATTTAATACTTTCATATTTTTAACCTCAATACGATTGAAGATAGAAATATATGTATCATAAAGTCCGGTACACGCCTTTATCCCCAATTTAACATGTTTAGATGCTGAATTTTCAAAATAGCTGTCCTAATTGTCTTTTGCTATTTCAACTTTATTTTCTTCTTTTTTAGTTATGAATTTACGAAACGCTATCAGATACATTTACATACACAGACACATAACAGATACATACGTTGTGAAAATTCGGACATCAAGGTGGTACATGTAAAACAGAAGCCTTATTATCGATTCAAATTTTTAAATGTTGAACTTCCTTACAAATTTCTTTTCAAGTTTCACTCTCTGTAATCCTGATTTGGATTCCTGACAAAGAAGCTTTAATATTTGTCTTAACACGATAATAGCCTAAAAATCAATCTCCATATTTCGTCAGAAATTACGATTTTCCATACAAACTGTCATCATCTTTTTATTTATTTTAACAGATGAATTTAAAATAAGTCTTCTATTAGTGATCATCTAAGGAATAAAGAATTTCTTCGCAAAATCTCATTGTGCTAGAAAGGTCTAGGCTGTATGTTGTGTGTTAGTCAGTCATTCAATTTTTTTTAAGTTTATGATGTCCTAACCAACTAAAGATCTTTTTATATTATATCAACCTGAGATTAGCTCTTCTATAAGCGTTGTGTGTGTAACTCTTTTAGAATCAAAGTACGCGATATTGTTTTTATTAATTCTTATTTGCCTCTTTCTGCTACCATTACTGTCATAACTCTATCGCACGAGCAGCCATTACGTTTACGTCATAATCATCAGTCTAAAACAGGTACTATTACAAAGAATATCGAGGGTGTGGGTGTCTGTTTTCTTAAATAAGTTTTGTGCCATATCAAGATTGGCGCTTATAAAAAATGACATAATATATACGTCAACTGAAAACTCTGAAATTAATAACGACGTAATTTAAATATTATCAAAAATTTTTAATAAGCAAAACATGATTTCATGTTTAAAAATACTTTTTTCCGTGTAGGCTTTCATAAAGATACGAGTATAAATTAATGAGTGTTCTTCTTTCAAGGGTGCTTTTGCTACCAACTCACAATCATCTCATTTATTAAAAACTGTAACTATGTCACGGGTTATTTTAAAATGTAAAAAAGCAGTTCATTTTGAAAAAAAGTGTATTCGCGCCAATCGATAGTGTCATTTATAGCTGTTTTCACATTCTACACTATACTACTTAAAGTAACTATTAAACACGTTGTTCAATTGCTCATATTTCACTTTCAAACAATCCTTACTCTAAATCCACCAGCTCGCAGTTATTGCATAAAGTTTATTTTGATTTGATTTGATTACACCCACTTGTAATCAGCGTTATAACATTTTTTTTATAATTCAATTTTTTATTGTTAGTTTGTAGCTATGCTATATATTAAACGCAAAAAAAAAGTCGAGAGGAATCATATGTACGCAAAGTAGGTAAATTGTATTAAAATATATTAAATTTCGCAAAACTCGCATAGTAATTTGTGTTGTTTGAATTTACATAGTATAAAAATTTTATCTTTTAATTCAGGAACCATAAATAAAAAACATTGTGTAAATTAAAATTTTCGTTGTAATGTAACAATTTATTTTATTTCATTTGTAACTGTTTTAAAACTAATTTAACATTCAGTGACAAAGTTGTTACAGAAAATATTTACTATTTTCTAGAAACAGCATTCGCTTCATTTGAAAAGACTAGAACATTCGTGTCACTATATCATAATCTAAAATTATCACTATAATTTGTGTTCCTTTTAATCATCTATGTGTTTTTTCTTTATTAAAATAATCGATTTACTAGGCAAAGGTATCGGTCCATACACTATTTTGTGCAATTGTCCGTTCACATATTTCTTGTTGTAAATCGTCGCAAACGGAATTTTGCGTGTAGGCCCATTAATTGGTACCCATCCGCCATAGGAACCCGTCTCACGGTCCCAAGGAAGACTGCTACCAGTGACTTTGACCTTTGGGACGTCTACGGCTAGTGGTGATGCGCCAAATCCATAACTGTGTGGATCTATTAAAGGGTTAATTGGCGGTATTGGATAAGGCAGAGGCTTGTGTAGCGATGTACTGCCAAGCCGATCTGCTAGATTTTTTACAATGGCACTGAATCCACTTATATCGTCCGCTGAATATTCCACGACGCGTAGATTTCCATCAGGCTCCAATAAAGAATATGCTCCATTGACGTGGTCGCCATCTCTTTCCTCCCATTGCGCCTTATTATCATTTGTTAATGGATCGCTTATTGCGTAATTGAAGGCGTAACGAGGATTATCCTGAAAAGAATAAACATATATGAAATATGTGGTACGATATGATTGTAAAAAACTTTTTTTATTTGTTTGGTAATATTAATAATTTAGAATTTTATCGATATCCGATATCCGAATAAAGACTAACCATTCTTTAGGCTTCAAAAAATAATCTAATTTTAAATTAAATAAATATTTTGTTCTACTTACGATAGCATCAACGACATCTGATATAACTTTTCCCCATACTGTCGCCGATAACACTATTAAAAATGTGACCTGAAAAATAAATAATCTTTTACTACAATGTTTCCGAAGGTGTTGTCATCTACGCATTTTTTTAAATGTTAATTCTCACTTTTAAAATAAAAGTCAAAAATAATTTATTCCTTTATACAAGCGACAAGCTTTTTAATAGACTTTCAACGATATGAAATTAAACGTAAAGTGACAACCTAATTGTAATTACACCGAGATATATCGGAAAGGAACAAAGTCCTTCATTTTAAATGAATTATCTTTTAATGAATTATTTCCAATTAGATTTTGTATGTCCTTAATGAGTGTTTACGAAATAAAAAAAAAATATTTCGCGTATACTAAGCCTTTTTAAAAATATCTATTGAAAGGCAAATGTAAACATTCAATTAAGAATTTACCATCAAAATATGATTCATATTGCAACTCTTCCTGCTTCTGGGGTGTGCAGATATTGTGGAATGATTGATCTTTATTATGTGGTGTACTTATATGTATTCGAAACACCACAGCTCAATGATTTTACACCTGAAAAACCAGCGGCACCTGTTATTTTCTTACTAGTTTTCTGCTCTTGTATAATCCATATTTCCTTAAATAGTTACGAAGATTTGTATCTTCATAACTATTCATCAATTTTTAATACATAAATTATTGTCTTTATATAAGTGTTTAAACACATAATTAAATACAATCTTATTCAAGGCGCCGTTGAATTTTATTAGGTTTTTTTGCTCTATTAAAAATAAAACCAGTATTGATTACCACACAGTGGT
Source organism: Vanessa cardui (assembly GCF_905220365.1). Taxonomy (NCBI): domain Eukaryota; kingdom Metazoa; phylum Arthropoda; class Insecta; order Lepidoptera; family Nymphalidae; genus Vanessa; species Vanessa cardui. The sequence goes on along the minus strand of NC_061140.1, from coordinate 3,677,546 downwards.
GAATGCTTTATTCGTGTTAATACAATGTTCGACTAACCTATGTCATAAATTAAGGTTTAATATTTATACATTTCATTGACCAACTACTATCAAGCAATGTAAATAACATTGCACCGAAGACACAGTATCTAAGTATTATAGATAGCGGCATATTTATCTCATATATTTTGTCGTGAATCAGATGCTAAATTTTTAATAAATTAATGACCATATCCTCCTTTATATCCCAATCCAATATCAGCGTATCCTTTGTAATCTAACCCTGCATTATCATATCCCTTGTAGTCCAACAGTAATTTTTCATTTAACAGTTCTTTTCCCAAAAGACCTAAGTCATAAAGGCCAGCATTAGGTAGAGGTCCATATGATTTAAGAGCAGGAAGAGGGGCCTTTAATAATGGATATACTGGGTATATCGGTTCTTGCAGTTGAAGAGGCAGCAGCGGAGCCTTCTTAAGAATTGGAGCTTGCAGTAGAGATTGGTCGTATAAAGGTGCAGAATAAATTGGGCTCTTTACGATGGGAGCAGGGATGATTGGTGCGATCGGAGCTACTTCTTTTATAACAGGAGCCGGAGTTTTGTACAGAATTTCAGATGCACCGCCAAGGTATGGTCCAGTTAAGAGCGGAGCGTTAGCAAGTTTCTCGATTCCAGCCACAGGTCCAATTGAGATTGGTATTTCCGATTTGTAGCCTAAAACTGGAAGAGGCGCTTTGTATATAGGTGCAGCGACTGGGTGCAAGTTGGGTCCGATACGTTTGACGACGGCGTTGAAACCAGATTTGTCATCGGCTCTGTATTCGACTACTCGTACACTGCCGTCGGGCTCCACTAGCGAATATGCACCTGCGTACAAGTTTATAATTAGATACGTCAAAAAATATTTAAATATAACAAGAAATCAATGAATATGTATGGAAACACTACCTCTTACAACATCTCCATCTCGTTTTTCCCACTGTGCTTTGTTATCACCGGTGTGTGGATCTCGGACGGCGTATTCAAAGGCATAACTAGGATATGACTGCAAAACAATGAAAGAATCGTCAATATCAACTTTGAAACTGAATCTTTTTTTTTTAAATGGCAAGAAACTTAAACGAAACATACGTAGTATTCTGGAGACGAATGTCCAGGCGCATAAACAAGGCCCCCCAGTCCGTCGGCGTTGGTAGACGCCGACAGCGCAATGAGGCAGGTTATCTGCAAAGAATAACAAAGACACAGATAAGAATGACATGATCACATTTCAGCAGGATGTACATTAAAAATACATTTAAGAAACAAACCGCGACAAAGTATTTCATTGTAATAGAGACACGCTGACCACTGGGTGTCAAAAACGCACTGATTTGTAAAGTACGACTTATTCCATTTATAGGCTTACTTAAGACCTTCGAGTCCTGACGTTTAACGGATGTCGAATGTTTCACGCGTGCGCGACCACCGCCGCCCGTAATACTGAATACCAGTGCTTGCAACAGTCTTCCTGATTTTCATAGGACCTTCAGTCAGTGAAAACGTTAGAATAATGCGCCTGAACTTCCTCCTAATTATCCAATCGTCGGTGTAGCAAATTAAAACTGATATTCAAAATTAATTAGACATTATGATATAGAGATAATGTTATTTAAACACATTATGTAAAATATTCGACCAATTTT